>NW_026844347.1:35159344-37559344 GCF_029955315.1 Cylas formicarius | reverse complement strand
TTCTAAGACAAGAGATACGACAGAGGAACCTCAAGGGAAGGTATCATTTCCTTTTATTAAGAACGTCACAGACAGGATCGGTAAACATTTAGAACGACACAACGTTCGGGTCGTCTTTAAACCAACGACTACAATCAGACAAAGCCTCAGGTCTGCCAAGGATACAAGGGACGCCTTTTCTTCACCAGGGATATACCGCATTCCGTGTTCCTGTGGCTCGGTATATATAGGTACCACAAAGAGAAGCATTGAAACTAGACTAACGGAACTGCCGACTTGGACACACGGAAAAATCAGCAGTGGCAGAACATGCTTTTGACAAAGGTGACCATCGTATCATGTTCAAAGACACGCAGGTACTGGACAAAACACCACATTTTTATCCACGTCTTTTCAGAGAAGCTATTGAAATTCAAAAACATCGGAATAATTTCAATAGAAAAGAAGAAGGTCTCAATACCAGTAAAACATGGACTCAGGTCATCAACAAAACAACGTGTTTACCCAGACAAGTTCAACCCAAGCCCGCCACCGAGGTCACGCCCACTACAGCGCGCTTAAATACGGCAGATCTTCCAGTCAACAAACCAGTCATCGGAGAGCAGTACGGAAGAACACTTCGACCGTTACCGCATCGCCGCTCTTGAAAATGTCTTCCGCAGTTGTAGATGAAACGTCGAGTTTAATCTCGGGACCACGGCTCAAAAGCCCGGAAATATTTAGTAATGAAATATTTATTTATTTATGTATGTATTTATATTTAAATCTAAAATAAAATTACAAATTATTTTTATTACCTACTTAAATTACTTAAAATTATTCACATAATATATCAGTATTACTATCGCTATCATCGCCTCTCCTAATTATTATCTGTTCTATATTATTTGCAATATGGATATACGATTGTTCTGCTTCTTCTATATGTTTAACAGAATTTGCCCAACTTTGTGGAGGGATTTTAAAAACTTCGGTTTCTATAAGTTTGAGGACATTGGAGTTAACACGGGGAAAACATTGTTACGACGAATGGCAGATTTCAATTGGTGCCAAACATGGGATTAAATATACAGTGGTAAGGTGGAAGCCTTAAAACTGTATGCCCTAGATTTTTTGCATAATTATCACAGGCGTATTCGTTTTGTAGGTTCAAGCTTTGTAGAACCTCAATTAATTGCTTTTTGGTATAATCTTCGTGAAAATAAATGTCGTTATTGTACATGCAGTTTTGGATCGTTGCTTTTGTGTGACATGAGGAAGGGGTTTTAGTCAATTGTATACTGTGATAACTTGTATTGTCCATTACAGTGCCACTATTAGGCGGGATGCTTGGAACTAGTTTGTTTTTAAACCAACTTTCAAATAAATCAGCGGTGGTGTCTTTATGGAAATCCAGAGAAGAATCTTTAATATTTTTAAAACCAGCATGCAAAATAGTTATTCTTTTACCTCTTTTTGATGGCGCGTTTGTTTTACACTTATCAGTTGAGTTAACCCAACCCTTTTTCGGGGTATCATAAGTGTCGAACCAGGTTTCACCCAAGTAAATAATTGGCCCTTGTTGATCTCTGTAAATCCTAATTTTTTCTAGATATTCCAGTAGCCATTTCCGAATTCTATAAAATTCCATTTAAACTTTCCTTTTGTCAATTTTTTAAAATCTAAAACCCATGTGTTGAATACACTTCCATAAGGTAGTTCTGCCACATTTAACACCGGTTTCATCTTTTCAAGCCTCCTAATTAAGATATCTAAGGTAGGCACGCTTTGTTCTTCGTATAACTGGTAAATTTTAAGCCGTATTATATCTTTTATCTACACTCGAGAAAATGTCAGCATCCCTTCTTTGCTCGCTGAAATGGGATTATTCACAATTTTCCATACAGTTGATGTTGGAATTTTCGTCAATA
Organism: Cylas formicarius; assembly: GCF_029955315.1. NCBI lineage: Eukaryota > Metazoa > Arthropoda > Insecta > Coleoptera > Brentidae > Cylas > Cylas formicarius. Next base: position 37,557,434 of record NW_026844347.1, on the reverse strand, counting down.
TGGCCGTTTCTTTCTAAAGATGCTTGCTTGCTGGCATCACGTTTAATGAGAGTCAAATAAACATTGTTTATAACTTCCTTAGTCTCAATAGAATAGTGTTTTCTGCATTTGGGCGGGAGCATCTCCTGAGATACACTGGACTCGCACATATTTTGCATAATTCGCGCATGACTCAACACACGCTGTATTACACACGAAATAAGAATGATTACTAATAAACTTAAACTAAGTAGTGTACCAAACCAAAGAATATTAGACACAGGTAGGTATAAAATTATTTTCTATTACGGACCACAATTTTACCTGAATTTAAATTCCGAAACTTTAGGTAATAATCTTGTTGCGTTGTACGTTAATGGCCACCCTTGTATAATCCCATTCAAAAGCGATTGGTCACTTTCTTATATCTATGAAGAGACCATACCTATCTAGTATCGGCTGTCAAATTACAAAGCATACCATTTGATCGTCCTCTACATCGAGATCCCTCGAGAGACGAGACTCACCGAGACTTTCCGAAAGGCGACCGAACGCCGTTCGGGATTTTCGACACTTTGAACATTCGAGCATTTGTGATGTTCCCTAACTAACCGCACCGAGTGCTAAACACGTCCCGACACCTTATAACGTAATGGCGTCTACTTTGAAAAACAGCCCCAATTAGCATCCGCGCGAGAGATAAAGGCGAAAATCGAAATAAATAGAGTTGAAGATAGCGGCGCGGAACAAAACTTCTAATTTACCATTTCCATTAACGTAGAGCTCCGTCTCTGTTGTGCCGCTCGCTAATTATCAGATCCCGTGCTCGGATCCTGGCGCATCGAGTATAAATTACCAAGCGTTTACCCCATTATGCCGATTATTTTCGTCTAGACAACTCCTTCGGACGTTAAGTTTGCGTTCTGTGGCAATGTGCGACGATTTAACTCAAATAATTAAATAAAAATGATTCTTGGAGACTAGTAAATTTTGAACTAAATAGATGTACTCGTATAGATAATATTTCTTGTTTTCTAAATGTATATAATAATTGCAGTTATGTTTATAAATGCTTTGATTTTTCTCATATAAATCAATAGCCGATTTATTAAAGAATGTTACTCTGGTTCTTTTTACCCCCTTTAACACATTTGTACGATGCCCGTTTAGTATCCTAATAATATCAAAGGTCTTCGACTGTGTGACGGTTCGTTACTGCTAAAGTTGTCTTCTATCTGTTTGTCAGAGTCGGTCAAATCGTTTTTCGTTCTTAATATTATTTGCGAGCCAATTAAGACATTGATTGACTAGGATGAAGTCTGTACGGTTTCTAGTATTATAGTCATGAACATTTTTATAATGGAATGAAACGTATCCGAAATGTATTTATTATTTTAACTATAAATGTTTTATATTGTTATTTTTTAATTAACAGATAATGTGGATCTATTACATTTCATACATCCACACTATAATTTACATTTTCACATGTATTTAAAAAAATGTGGAAGTTCACTAATGTTTACGAGCAAAAAATAAGGAAAAATCGCAACCCCTTCTTTTAAAAAAGGAATATTTCTAAATTTTCCAATAAAAGTTTAAATTTGCAAATTCAAATTTTTTTCTTAAAATAATTAAAAAAGTGAAAATTAACTTTCGTAATAAAATAAAAAAAAATAAAAAATAAAATTTAATTTAAAATCGCAAATCAAAAAAATATATATATTCCCTAAGAAAGCAAATTCCTGAAGAAGCAAATTCCGAAATTTTCAAACATAAAAAAAAATGGTTTTCTTCTGAATTTGAATTTTCTTTATGTAATTTAAAAAAACAAAAAAGAAATTTTCACCATTTAAAAGACGTTGTTATTCAGTTGTTTACCAAAGTTTGTAATAATTATTCGTAAATTATTTTTACTATTACAAAGTTTTCAAATTTTAAAATTCACTATTTTTCCACTATATTTCCAGAAATTTAGAAGAAGAATGAAAATATTAATTTTATTTTATAAGGAGTTTATAAATTTACACTATATTTCCCGAGTCTTGAATGCCAATCGCTAATTATATGAATGTTATTATATAACTAAATACTATATGAACGTTTACAGAACGTTTTAAGAAGTTTAAATAATTCCTTTTTAAGTTCATGAGTCACAAAACTTTACAAATCATTTTCGAAATTAAAATTTTCATTTTTTACGAAATCTTGATTAAAAAAAAAAGCAATTTATGGTGTTAATTTGTGAATGTATGTTTTTAAAAGAAATTTGAATTACCGTTTTATTCCAATTTACGAAGTTACCAAAATTTTCATTTTTCAAAAAATTTCGCAAGGATAGCGTAAATTCGCAATTTTCTTGATTTTGCAAATTTGTAATTTTTCGTTAAGGGTCAAAAATATAAAAATTTTCAGTTTTTCAATAAATGTAAAAAACACGGTTAACGCCTTTTTAAACTCATAAATTTGAAAAGGATTTAAACTTCTAACAAAATCTAAATTTGCGAATTCACCCTATAATATGAGATTGGTATTCAAAATTTCATAAAAAAATTATAAATTTATAAACCAAAAAAAATATTTTCCATATTTTTCTAAATTCCGTAAAAATGTATAAATAATTTTTTTTAAAATTTTTCTTTTTATACGAAAATTGGAAGACAACATTTTTTCTAAATTTTGTAAGAAAAACGTTTAAAAAAATATTGTGAATTTTATGTATTAAGAAATATACATACTTTTTTAATTAGTGAATTCACTTTAAACTTTGCGAAATTTTGTTCGTCGATTAAGAAATTGCTTCTAAATTCACAATTTTATCACGAATTTTTTTAAAAAAATTGTAAAATTTTTGTTAAAAAAAATTAAATTTGTGAAAATTGAAAATTGTAATTTGAAATTCATTTCGCGTAAATAAAAAAAAGCAATTATCACTATTTCTCTTCTAAAAATTTATGTCAGTAAATGTAATGCTTTTATTGTCATTTTTAATATCATATCATCATTTCTGACAGGTTTAATTACTCAATAAATGTAAACGTAAAATGCATTTTTTAAGCGTTCCAGTATATTTAACTAACCCCGTATAAAGTTCAGCCCCCGATCGGACCGGATCCTGCGGAAGTTATAACGCAATATTCAAATGCGAAAGTCACCGACTTTCAACTCCGCCGTCTGCGTCGGATCGAAAGGAATCGCGTTACAAAAACTTTTTATTTTATAAAATGGCCGATGCGGAATTTTTAAACCCAATCCGACTTTGTTTGTTGTCTGCGGGCGGGACGGGTTGGGGTGGGGGGGAGGGGGTCCCGCGAGACACCGTCGAACATTTCGATGCATGGCAATTCCATAACCGTATCGATTTTCCTAGATTTTAGAATGTTATGAAGTCGTACGTGTCGATGGTTTATTTATATTCCGGGAATTATGCGAGCGCGGAAATAATGAACCTCTGGATATGCATGCATATAACCGGAATCGACCTCGCGGGTCCCGGATTATTTTGAAAGCCACGGCTGAATATATTTCGAGGTAAATAATGTTGTTGACGTGTGCGATTTCGGGGTTTGTTTAACCGGAATCTTTTATCATACTGTGGTACGCCATTTCAAATTACGCGGATGGGCAGAGAGAGTCTAAAGCAGGAGGACATTGAAAGCACACGGACAAACTTTGAGACTGAACAAGAAATAATATATATATATATATATATATATATATATATATATATATATATATATATATATATATATATATATATATATATATATATATATATATATATATATAACGGATTTCGACGGTACGTGCCGCCTCTCCGTCCCCAGTTTCCATTTCTTTCTATCCAGACACATGTCTTCCTCTAGCCCTCTGGATGTCATAGCTTCATCTACCTCATTCCTCCAGCTTCTTCGAGGTCTTCCACGTTTTCTTTTCTCTACTGGTACCCACTCGAGTAGGCGTTTGGGCCATCTTGTATCGTCCATTCTTTTCGTATGTCCAAACCATATCAGCTGTTTTTTCTCTATTTGTTCTATTATATTTGTGTTCATGTTCATGCTTTCCCTTATGGTGTCATTTCTTACTCTTTCCACTTTTGATTTTCTGCAGCTACGTCGTAAGAAGTCCATTTCCGTCGTCATCAATTTGTTTCTGTTCTTTTTTGTCATATCCCACGTTTCGGATCCGTATGTGATTATACTCTGGACGATGCTAATGTATATCCATTTTTTCGTTTCTTTTTTAATTGTTTTATCCCATAAGATCGAGTTCAACTCTCTTATAACCTTTTTACCTTTATTGGTTCTTTCCTTTATTTCATCGTCATTGCTGCCCTGCTTGTTAAGTGTAACTCCTAGATATTTACAAGTTTTTACACCTTTGAGTTTATGATTTTCTAATATTAGGTCTTCTTGATGTTCGTTCCCTACTATTATATATTCTGATTTTTCCCAATTTATTGTAAGGCCAGCAGCTTGATATTCATCTTTCAGTTTTCGTATCATATAGTTGAGATCGTCCTGGTCCTCTGCTATGACTATCTGATCGTCCGCAAAATATAAACTGTACAAGAAATAATAGGAATATAAATATATATATATATATATATATATATATATATATATATATATATATATATATATATATATATATATATATATATATATATATATATATATATATATATATATATATATATATATATATATATATATATATATATATATATATATATATATATATATATATATATATATATATATATATATATATATATATATATATATATATATATATATATATATATATATATATATATATATATATATATATATATATATATATATATATATATATATATATATATAAATCGTGTAATCCAAGAAGAAATCAAGACTGCGCGGGAACAGTGGCTGACTATACGATGCAGAGAAGTCTAAAAGTTGCAGGAATAACATAAATATAGGAAACTCAACGAAAAAATTACAGAAGCCCAAAAATATCCTCTGGACGTGTAGCTTGCGTGTTGGTAAGTGCTTAAAAAACACACACAACACTGTTCGGCTGCAACCACTGACGCAACCACTCGCGTTCGTGCCGTGCCGAACTCGCTCGAGTCTCATCGTCCGCCATTTTTTCAGCATTGTTTTTGTTGGCAGTATAAGGTATATGGCGACTTGGCGTCTATTTTGAGTATTTTGTGTGCTGTGATTATTACTGAAAAACTAATAATTCTTGTTCATTCAGCTTTAAGATAGATAGATAGATAAAATAAGATTTGATAATGTCTAAGCTGAACAAACCATTGTTGTGTACTCTACCAACGTCATGTTGTGTTATTTATCATTTTGCTAGGTCAATGAGATAGCAAGATCAGGCGGCGGCACCAATGAAATTTAATTGGTCGGGCATAAAGAAAAAGGAGAAATTTTCAAAATTAAAATTTGCCAAATTAATAGTTGGTAAGTATGATGTTTTTAAAAAGTATGAGAAATATAATTTAATAAAATACGTATTAAGGTGATTGCTTAGTTGATACTTTTTTAAAAGAGTGATTGCTGGACCGAGTTAAGATAAAATTGACTTTTTTGTAACCTGTATAGCTATATTATACATTTTAGATTACATACCTTTTTTGATTCTAGACTTCTTTTCGTATCTTGTCGCTTACTTTTTGAAAACAAAAATGAAATAAACTTACTCATCATGTTTTTGGAGTAGTTTTTATTTAAGTAAGCAATGTTTGAGAAAATCCCCCAGAACGAAATTATATTTTTAGTTATATAGTAAAGTTAGTATATTTTTATCTTAAAATGGATGCAAGAATCACACCCCCAAAAACAAAGTATTAATTTTAGGAATCACTCTTCATAAAGTACAATATTCACATTAAAATGGTTGTTGGGTTAATTCATGAAAACGTTTTTCCTATTTTTTAAGGATTGCTTTCATGGTGATAGTAGGTATCATCATGAGTAAAAAAAACTATTAAAATTTTTAGGTTGACAAAAAATATTTCATGAAAATAGACATTTACTGTCAAACTGAAAAGCCATATTTGTTCTAGATATTCTAAATATTGTAATCTTGATTTTCTTACCCATAAAATATTATAAAATAATAACTTGTTTCATTTAATTTTAGGAAATATATATGTACAATGCAAGTATAAGGGAGTTACCAAAAAAATATTCAATATTTAAAATGAGAAAATTGCCAGCTGTCCATCAAAATACAAACATACTGTATATAATAATACAATATTTTAAAAGTAAAAATGAATCCACAACTTTGCTTTTTTTGATATTTTTACTAATTCGGAGAAAATGTACCATCCCATAATGCATACGTCACAGAACGAGATTTTTGTTTTACGCTGAGCAGCGGGAAATAATTTGAGTATGATTAGTTTCATGCATTTTGCTTGCATTTTTTTTTATTTTCTAAACTCTTTCCGTTTTTGAATTACTTGGGAATGATGTTTTCACATATTCATTTCCCCGTATATAAATATTAAAAGGGTATTTAAAAAAAAAAAAAACAAGTAATTCAATTAATTTCACTTTAAAATTAAAAGAATTTATAAAAGCAATTCAACGTCACGACACGATAATATTAATGTTAATCATGCGAAAATCACAATCTTTCAGTTTCCAAAAAATGTCGTATTGTTGTGGGCGAAAAGATTTACCAGATGTTGCATGCAAAACTAAAGGAAAGTTATTTGGGAGAAGAGATCTTCACTTGCTTTGCTTAATTTAATTAAATGGATTAATTAAATTAAACAATCACTAACTAAATTCTTAATTAATTAAATTAGTTTAATTAATTCATTAAATTATGCGATTAATTTATAATTGAATTAATTTCCATTCGCCCCCGTACGACGCTGAGTTTCGTGTGGAATCTCGTTTAAAAAAAAGGGCATATTTTATACTTTACCAGTGATTTTTCGCAATTGTGGGGCATTATAAAGCGCATCAAAATGGCGTTGCTTTTTTTTTTCTCTCATAATGCACTTTTCCACCGCTCGGATAATAATAATTATGCAAAAACGCTATCGAATGAATTCACGACTGCGGCTAAAACGTAAATAACGATCAAGAGCCACTTAATTAAAGTTAACGGACGTATAAGGTTTCTTTTCTAATTGCAATGGGCTGCCGACACGGAACATAAAAGTTTTCTGGATTTTGTTCGCTTTTATCGGGGTCATCGAATTCGAAACGACGATCCCGTTTCACTGGACACACCGTATGTGTTAGTTTCTTTATCACCGAATATAATTTTATTAATAATTACGTCGCAAAAAAAATTCAAGGCGCTCGGCAGACATTCCATACGAAAGTAACTACGAAATATTATTATTATTATTATTATTATATGTATTGCATCGCATACGATTTTATATTAACTTTTGTAAAACACCGTTCATACTTTCGATGGTATTTTTTTCCCACATTCGTTGAGCGACTTGTCAATATCAACTGAGAAACGTCAAAATACCTGGGACCTTGGGAAAATTAGTGTAAAAGCCCCAATTCAGGACGGTAGGTAGCGTGCTAGCACCCATGCTTTTCAATATTTATAATAGGCCCATCAACAAGAAGCTTTATATATGCCGACGACGTAGCTATCACCTGCCAGTCAAAAAACATCACAGAGATAGAGGAGCAGATAACAGAATCCCTATCAAGACTGAATGATTATTACAGATCAAATCAGTTCCGTCCAAATCCAGCGAAAACGCAGACATGCCTTTTCCACCTCAATAACCGACAGGCGAGAAGGGAACTCTAAATAGAATGGAACTCAGTCAGACTGCAACACTGCCCAAACCCAGTCCATCTAGACCGCTCCCTAACGTTCAGAAAGCATATCGATAAAATCAAGGCCATAGTCAACACCAGAAACGGCATTCTACGGAAACTGATTAATGCTCGATGAGGGGCAGAACCTAACGTCCTGCGCTCCTCGGCCCTCGCACTGTGCTACTCCGCAACCGAGTATGCATCCCCCGTATGGGAGAGATCATCACATGCCCATAGACTGGACTCTGTCCTGCATGAGACATGTAGATTAAAAACCGGATGCCTAAAACCCACTAACCTTGATCAGCTTTACATGCTAGCCGGAATTGCACCACCGCAAATACGTAGGGAAACCCTAGCCATGGCCGAACGAAGCAGACAATGTGAAGACCCTAGACATCCTATGTACCAATATATTCCGGCAGCGGCCAGACTGAAATCAAGGCGAGGCTTTATGCAATCTACACAGCCTCTAAAACTGCTACCAAGGAGACAAAATGGGAACAGCGCCTAGCAATCAACGACCTCCCAACCTGGAATATAAAAGAAAAACTTCCTGCAGGCTCTGACTTAGACTGGGGTACCTGGAAAACCCTCAACCGACCCCGGTGCCAAATGGGGAGATCCAAGAACAACCTCCTGAAATGGCGATACGTAGAAGAGGAAACGTGTGAATGTGGAGAATCCCAGACAATGGAGCACCTTCTAGCGTGACCTTTGGACGTGCAATGAGAATGCTGTGAAATGCGCCAGACACTGGAGTAATATATGAACAATATCTAATATTTCTATTGTGGTCGTATTTAGATCGCAATTGATCTGTTTACAGTTGTAACGTCTCTTATATTATCTAATATTGGCGTCTTTCGAGTTGCAAGTCTGTGTAAACAAAAAAAAAAGATGGAATTTTGTAGTATTTTTACTGAATCGTTTTCTACCACCTTCAACCAAACGTTGCACTAAAATAAAGCATGTCGTATTTGGAATTACATGTCCGTGTCCATTATATTATCGACATAAAGTCCCATTTGTCAGTTCTCCAGAATATTGAACGATACACCTTATACGTGACGTAGTGATCATCACCCGTTCCATCGCCGGAAATTTTCTTGTTTACTCTCCCATCCACAGCCAAAGCACTCCGTGGGAGGAAATTATTTGATAACGGCCGCCGCAGAACGGTATTGACCTCCACACTTGAGTCGCAATTTAATAGAAGATGGCCACTTCGAGGGCGCAATATTATTCAATTTTTCTCCGTTGTATTGAATCGTAAAAAGCAACTCGGAAAGTAAATAATTTGTTTTTGGTCCACTTTTAAACTCAGTTGTACTCAATCAAACGAAATTTCAAGAATTCATTTATTATGATTAAACACAGAGTGGTTTTTGTGGGCTTGTAATTAATGTACCGGGTGACCAATCAATAAAGGACGCCGACAATCTAAAAAAAAACATTTCAAAATAAGGTTCACAAAATAGACGCAAGGAGGCGTAACCGCGATATCATCCCGTTCGTTTGTTGAACTCCGACTGGAATCCTGCAAACGTTTCGCCAAAATCTCATTTGGCATCTTAAATGCTCGCGCTCCAAAAACACTTCGAACACTGGTAGGTTATCTGCGATCCCTTCGGTATTTATAACCTGCCCCGGTGCTGCTTCTGTGGGAGGGGAGACGGCTCCGCCCCCCGAATTGTCGCGTTGTTTATTTCGCCCGATCGTAGTTGCGATGTCCCCGTTGGCTGCAGCGTATCGCTCTGCCACTTGATTATCGTTCTCCACGTATTGGATTAATGCAGAGCGTCGTCTCACGTATGTAGGTGTCCGGACTTTTCTATCTCGATGACCTCTCGTATAATCCTGGTCCTATAATCAGAAATGTTAGCAATTTGTTTACAAGTTTACTGATTTATTTGAAAGTTGGTTTGAAAACAAACTAGTTCCAAACCTTCCTCCTAATAGCGTAATTGTAATGGACCATGCAAGTTATCACAGTAGACAGTTGACTAAAACCCCTTCCTCATGGGACACAAAAGCAACAATTCAAAACTACATGTAGAATAACGACATTTATTTTCACGAAAGTTATACCAAAAAGTAATTAATTGAGGTTCTACAAAGCTTCAACCTACAAAAGGCATACGTCTGTTATAATTATGCAAAAAATCTGGGGCATACAGTTTTAAGGCTTCCACCTTACCACTGTTTATTTAATCAAACTTATAGAAACTGAAGTTTTTAAACATCCTTCCACAAAGTTAATATATATAATATATTAATATAGAATAAATAATAATTAGGCCATGATAGCGATAGTGATTCTGATATATTATGTGAATAATTTAAAGTAATTTAAGTAGGTAATAAAAGTAATTTTATTTAAGATTTAAAGATAAATGCATACTAACAAAACCCCAAATAATTAAATTCTAAGCAAAGTACGGACCGGTTCGGCCATATTTCATTCTTACGGCTTGCCCGGGTCTTTCCTTAATTCGTATCAGTTAGTCACTTTCTTATATCTATGAACAGACTTTACCCATTTACGTGTTATATGTAGTATCGAAACGCGAAATAAATATCTGACTATCTGTATCGCTGCATGAGGGAGAAGACGCCGTCTGATGTTCTCTCGCACGCCTTCGTATAAAAATCTCAATCTAAAATACACATACGGGTTGGCGTGTATATGCAGAGGGGCCATTAATTGCCCGGGATTACCGTCAACGGAGTGCATATTTCGCAGTGCGTGCCCGTACCCTTTTATCATGGGATTAGGCACGGAGTGGGGGTTCTGGGTGGGGTGGCAACCAACGAACTCCCTTGTACCTAACGCGCAAATACTCCCCCGACAGCACGTGTCGCGGTCGGATTTAGCCAATACTTCATGACGTCGCCGGTGGCAAAAATGAAGGGTTGCTTGACGTCTTCCTACCCCTCCCCAGCAACCGGCTTTTTACCAAGTCCCGGGGACCGAGGGTTGATGCGCCGCGATATTAATTTTGGTTATTAAGCGTGGTAAAAGGGTACTGTTTCACATCGTGGGGGCGGATAAGGCTTTGGTAGCGAATTGAGCAGTCTAGGATAATATTTTAACTATTATCACAAATAATTGCTTCAACTGAGGTTTGGAACACTTTCAAGTTGAATTTCTCAGAAGGATTTTGCCAAAAAATTGAACTGAGGTGGCTCAAATGTCACTAGTAAAAAGTGTGAAAAACAAAGCTTCTGAAAATAACATAATATTTACGCTTGCAGATAAAGGGAAGGCAGTCATAGCTATCGATCTCCCAGAATATATTTCAAAAACCAACAATTTTCTTAAACCAGAACTTTTCTAACTCCACACTATTTAGTGACAAAGACAATACACAACCGCCGAAATTATATTCTTTTGTTAAATTACACACAAGATATGCTCATTAGACCAGTCGTGCCTTATGTAACGGTTCCAGCAGTTAAATTTTCAACAAAATTAGTAAATATTTTAAAGTTCCACACAAATTTTAAACCAAAATTTGCAATAAAAAATTCTTTTGAATTACTCAATAAAATCAAAGACATCAAAATCCCTTCTAACGCAACACTATTGTCGTTTGATGCACAAAACTTATTTCCCAGTATTCCACCTATGGATGTGATAGATTTAGCAGATTTCAGCCTAACTCGGAAACAGGTTAACCCATTGGTGAAACAAGATTTATTAGATTGCTTAATAGTATCTTTAGACCAAAATTATTTTGAATTTAATGGACAGATTTACATCTCTAAAGAAGGTTTGATTATGAGAAACCCACTTAGTCCTTTGTAAGCAGAGTTTTTTATGGATAATTGGGAAAATATCATACTAAAACATCCTTTAAGTAAAAGTTTTCTATGGTGGTATAGATACGTGGATCATGTCTTTGCTTGCTTTGTAGGGACGGACAGACAATTGAATTCTTTTTTAAATTACATTAACTCATGACATAATCGTATAAAATATAAAATAAATATAAAATCGAGATTGAACAGGATAACTCTATTAATTTTTTAGAGTTAGTTATTACGAAAGCGCAAAACAAATCAGATTATTTAATTTATCATAAACCTTCACACACGGACACAGTCATACATAACAGCTAAGATCACCCTTATACACGCAAAATGGCTGCATTTCACTCTTTTATGCACTTCTTAATTCGCCACTCTCGACAGAAAATTACAACAAAGTACTTAATATCATTAAACAAATTGCACTGAACAACGGCTACAATCCCTCCATTATAGATAAAATTAAAAATAAAAAACAAATCCAGACAACAGTAAACTCTATTTATCCTCTCCTTTATTGAACTTAAATTCTCACAACATTAATTATGGTTTTTAATTCTTCGGTATATGTAGTAGCAGGTAATTTGTAAATATTACATTTGATAAAGACACGGTGTTGTCGAAACAATTGTCATGTCAAAATATATAATATATAATCATACCGACCCCTTCATTTTTTTTTACAACTTTGCTATAAAATGTACAGGGGAGCCAATACTTGGGAACCTAAAAATTTACATGGGATTTCCTATGTCCACCCGGTATAACGCGGTCGTTCCGCAGGGCTCGGTGCGTGGACATGTTCCGCCCGACGCGCAAAATCCGCACCATAATAACGAAACCGCACGCCGCGATTTCGGCTCGCAGTAATTGGCGAATCATTAACGCAGCGGCGGTCGGAAGCGATTAGAGTCGAACGAAATGTCAAAATCGACGGAGGCGAAGCGCTACGGCCCCTGCCAGAGTTAATCCGCTACACATCGACGTGTCGCAGAGTTTGATTATTAAACAACGGAACGAATTTTAAAGGCCCCACCCCTTCACCCCCCCCCCCCCCAAACTTTCGCGAAATTTAATTTTGCGTTTATCTCTGCGTATGGCACGGCCGCTTGACGAGAATTTTGATTGTAGCTGACGTGCGCGGAGGGGGTTTGTTTTATCAAAATTTGCGGGGGGCGGGAGGAGGCGGCGGAACTCCGCAACGATATCCGGCCATGATTTTATATTACGCATTGTAATTTTTTACAATGAGAATTCTTACTTACCACTTTTCTGTAAAAAAAAAATTGTACTGGTTATTTTTTCATTATATTTTGACACCCACGCACAGGGTTAATTTTACGAATCATACGAAAGTATGAAGATTTTTGCTTTATCATCTTGCACAAATATCAGAAATAACAAACGATAATCGCGAGCTGTCAAAATAACAGCAACATCATATTTTTATAAAACCTAATAATGCCGTTCATATTATTAGCTTAAATCGTAGACCTTTTTTTCCTGATTTCAAAAATTTTTAGTTTAATGACATTTCATTTAGCCGTTTTTGAGATATTTCAGTTTAAAAATAATTATCATTCGATTTCTGGACCATAGCCATATTGTTTGGTCAAGTCTGCCTTGATAGTAACCATATTATCTGTGTTTGCAATTGTTTACTTTTGACAACTAATCAAAACTAAAGATCTGCAGTGTAAGTCAAGCTACTTAACATATTTCAAATGGGTTATACTGAGGAATAAAAACACGAAATAATAAAAATATATTATTCAAACAATAAGAATATCAATAATTAATGCTAAACAATTTCCACATAACCTCCATTATTTTTCAATTATCATCATGAGTTCTGCCACCCACACTACGTACTGACATCCATTTTTGAAATTTGTAACCCATAAAAATAATAATACTCACTATTCCCTGATTAAAAAACTGAATTGAAAATAACGACATTTAAATACTTCTGAATATTTTAAATTCCTTTCCTTATGCAGAATTGAAATTGTCAATTTTTTTAAGCTCATTTCTATAATCAGGGTTAGTTAGGATAAAAATTTTGAGAAATTATGTAGATAAAAAATGATTAGAAACTAGTTCTGAAAAGTTCAACGTTTAGTAATTTTTAAATGGCTGTAATTAATCTTCTTTTAATGATAATCATACTTTGTTATACTGTTTTGGAAAGCTTAAAAACTCAACTTTAATAAAATAAATTGTTTTTTTGTAAAAAATCGCTAACATAATACGTAAATTTAATTTTAGTGAAAAAATAATTTTTCCCTTGTTAATTAAATGGGAAACAAAAAAAACCGACTCCTTACAGTTGAGCTACAGGGATCATTTTTGGTGACGATTTTTTTTTTAATAAAAAGAAACAGCCTAAACCCTACTGTATATGCAGGGCGTATATGCCAACTAACCAAACTTGCAAAGCGTCAGCGATGAATATTTTTTTAGTTTCGACGCCATAATTAAATTGTCTCGCGCCGTTCCATTAGCCTTTTTCGCAAAAATCAGTTACATGTCAGACTGAACTTTGACGTCTCATCAAACATTCAAAAATTACGGGTTTTCGCGGTAGGAATTTTTTTTTAGGTCCGAATATCACTGGTTTTTTAATAGGCGTCGGATTTTTCGAATTACACGTAGGATGAGGGTAGGGTTGCATATGCAGGCATCCTCACTGTAAATATTCTAGTCGGGTCCGACGAATCACCTGCTATTTTATTTTCAAAAAATGTCACTGGCGATAACAGAAAACCGTTAGGTTAAGTGGTCCATCTAATATGGACAGATTTGGGGATTGCGTGCGTCACACTTTACGTAAAATCTTAACCGTAGAAAAAAGCAGGAAAGTCGCGCAGTTGATGATCGACCCCACACCCGATACCAAAATTTTGTGTCCCTCCAAATTTTTCATTTTTGCGGTGCGTATGGTCTATATTAAACGTAAAACACGTACCGCTGGTTTCCTAAAAAACTGATACGACTCTTAAAGCACTATGTTTCAAGCTTGTGGGCAATGCATTAATGACCACCATGTCTTTGTCATGTAAACTTTATTGTTTTCATCATAGACAAATATTATATAATAATAATAATAATAATAATAATAATAATAATAAAGGGCCTTTATTCCACCTAAAACTACACTGTTTTTTTTTTTAAAGAGAAAAAACGGCATTTCTGTTTAATAACCCTCAGCTAGTTCCATCTCCAAACAGAATAGTGTTTTGGGAGGGTACTTGGGAATTAAATGCCCATGTATATTAAATACAACATTGACGACTACCTTAAATTTAAAAGTTCATGCCTTTTTAAAAATGAGGGACAAGTATGTCTGAGATGTTGCGATGTTGTTTATGGTGGCCGAATATATTCTTTTCCTACTCCCTCCTGTAAAATAACCTAATTAATCATAAATCTAGCGTGCGGAAAGCGTCACTTTACCACCTGAGTCTCCTGTCCCACGGATTCTAGCCACTTCGGACATTTCCGGGATCTAACCGCACGAGTTTGGGAGCAATCGGATGTTTTCGGAGATTTTACCGCACGGTTCGAATTTCGACATTTGCCAATTCTGACGCTCATGTCAGTGAAATTATTCGTGTGGTTTTTCAAAAATGTACCCAAAAACTAACGGTCGTGGAAAAAGTATAGTATGCAATTCGTTTGGTAAACTTTTCAAGTCACTCGTTCCACGATTCCATGCGAGCATGAAACATGTGGAACAAGATCGTTTCATCTGGAATCTGTAAAGTTGGAAACTGTTTCCAACGCACACGCACAATGCCCTGATTCAATTTGATTGATTTTTAAATTTTTTGTTTCAAATCTTCAATTTTTTCAAAAAGTGTACCGGTACCTTCATTGATTTCAGTTTTCTTTGGCCATTTGATCTTTTGAATAGTTGACACCGCAAAAAAAAACTTGCTGGATTATATATAACCTTTTGATTCATTTTATTTTAATTTTTCATTAGAAAAAAATACAACGGCACGCGGTGTTCCCAAGCGGTCACCCATCCAAGTACTAACCGCGCCCGACGCTGCTTAACTTCAGAGATCGGACGGGATCTGGTGTATCAGCGTGGTATGGCCGTTGCATGTAAAATTTAATTTTTTTGAAGCTTATACAATGGAACTTGCGCAAGAAATAATTAAAAAAATACAACGGCACGCGGTGTTCCCAAGCGGTCACCCATCCAAGTACTAACCGCGCCCGACGCTGCTTAACTTCAGAGATCGGACGGGATCTGGTGTATCAGCATGGTATGGCCGTTGCATATAAATTTTTTCGTTAGCTTCGATGCGTAGCTATCGCATAACGTTGATTTTTATTAAGAGATTTGCAGCGAGGAATCAAATGATTTAGTCCGGAGTGGAAAATAAATTCTCGGAAAGCCGAACTCGAATTATTATTCCCGTTTTGAAGTGTTTTTTTTTTGCAGACAGCAGATTATCGCGCGGAAGAGTTACTCCGTTCGTGTCGTTTTTTTCTTTACGTCGGCGAACGTACTTTGCGCGCAAAATCCCTTTGTGAAAATTTAATTACCGAACACAAACAAACCTTTTGTGTTCGACAAACTAAATTGGTCGGGACTTTCTTTTTAGTCGCGATGGGATAAATTATGAAAAGTCCGTTTCTTTGAATTATTTTCGTAGAGGAATTCCGTTGCAACGGAGGTGTCGTTTTTCTTTTTTTAAACATAATAAAGTCGGAAATGGGCGCATGTTAATTAAAACGAAGCTAGTGGCGGAAAAAATTAGGTTCAATGCTTTTTTGCTACTTTGAATGTGGCGTCTGTTGATTATTAGAGTGACAGTGGCCATTACTGATAAAGACAACTTGGCAACGTGGCATAAATACTCTAAAATATAAACTTTCGTGTTCCTTCAGTATAATTTTGGTATCCGTATGAGTTGCTATGCGGAGGATATTTCTAGTATTGGGATATATCATGTAAAAAGTAAATATTAGCGTCTCTATAAAATCATTGCGGATACAAAGCTCTTTTTGAGAAAGTGTGTGATCAAAATACGCCTTAGGGCATGCAGAGTTTAAGATGATATTTTGTTTTTTTTTTCCTTGCTTTTTGTGAGCAATATGAAAAGAAAATAGAAAAAGATGGCGTCAGGGGATAGTTGTGACAATCAATTTTTTTTTTCAGAGGGAGTCTTAGACAGTTGCAAGGTTGAATCTCAAGACATCTACAATATCGATGAAATGGGAATCACCACAGTTCAAAAACCCAATCGGATAGTTGCTAGGAAGGGGGTTAAGCAAGTGGGATATGTCACTTCTGCGGGGAGGGTACATTGGTTACATTTTGTTTTACTTTCGGATATCGAAAAATGAATTTTTTTTGGAACATTTCAGCAAGTACTTGGATGATTATGAATCTCACCTATCTATAAGAGGCATAAGGCAAGAAAAATCACAAGTTTCGCACATTAGACTAGTCAGTATATAATCTGCTAAAAAAATACACATAACAGTGCGATTGATTCCTGTGTGGGAAACCATCCTGCATTGCTAAAGAGGCTTTACCATTTGCTGCCACACCAAATAATATTCAAGCTGGGTTTCCAGTTAATGGGATTTGTCCTTTTATTTGACACGTATTTGGTGACAATAAGTTTCTGCTTGCCGTTGTTATCGGTATAAACTAAATCCAGAAACTGTCGAGACAGAGCCCAGCAATAACCAGTCTCTCCAGGTGCCTCCCCAGCCATTATTAGATAGGAATGATTCATCAAAAAACCCTAGAACTGATGCTCAAAAAATGTTAGATGCAAATCTTTAGTGCACTGATAAAGATCCTTCCTTTTTCTGACAAAACTGTGACTCAGATGATGATATCTAGGTAGTCTTTAATGTATTTAGTTATGTAACAACTAACCCCCGCAATGTCTCAAGGAACTTCTGGAAGAAGTTATTTTTGACATAACTACTAGCTTTTGTCTTTCTGGATAATACCTGATAATTTTTATTTCTATATACAAAAGCTTGTATTTTTATACAGAAGAAATGTTGTAGAATAAAAACAACACAAAACCGAAGTTAGACGTTTGCTTTAAAAAATAATAATTTTTTTTTTTTTAAATGGCACAACCAAGCCCGGTGTCCCCTACTAGTGAAGCACCGTTTCTGAAGGAAAAAATAAAACGCGTTCTTTCCGTTAATGTGTCTCATAAAAACTCACATCATAACCTTAATCAACTAACCGGGTCACAACTGGCTAGCACTAGATAGCACCAAGAGCTTCAAACATAACTTAAATGTTTGCTTATTGCTAGCACCTCCCAACTTCAACATTTAAACTTATTTATATAAACCTCACTTGTCCAATAACTGATAATATTTCGCAGAACCTACACTTGTTAAAAGTTGTCGAATATATCTCTTTATGTTTCGACATCTTGTGAATTGTAAACAGACGTAATGCACCCTGATCATCATTAATAACTTTAATGCATTGCTTCGTCCTTACCAATTTCACCAGTCATTGCGAATGTATTTATGAAAGCCTTTGAGAAGAAAGCTCTCGACACCTTTCATCTAGACATTTAAACTCTATACACCTTAGCATACCTTTTCCCATAATAACCTCCAATAACATTGGGTCATTGTGTTTACAAAACCCTATGCATACAGACCGATACCTTAGTGCATTGTCACATGACCACCCTGCCCAAAAATCATCAATCAATCAAAATCAAACAAAGAGAACTCTAAATTTGCTGAACATTAGGATGCCATACCACCTTAAAATGTTGTGAAAACACCATTTCCGTGTTCGTAATGTTGCCTCTTCTTCCCACGGCCTCTTTGGTTACAATTTATCATCGGCAACGTCGCAAATTTATCGCCTCGGCAACGCCGCAGCTCAAACGAGCGCATCGTGTGTGGCAACTGTATTATAGTCTAAGATGGATTTTCATTAAATTCCGATTACGCGCCTAGAACCGTTTTGCGGGAAACGGAGGCACACAAAGCGAGAGCTGGATGCCGCCATTTTTTAGCTGCTGCCGAGATTCTAACTGCCGACTCTGAGTATGCCACGCGGCGTTCTAACCAAATTTTGTGGCCACAGTGCAAAATAACGTGCAGGCAGATAATTCAACTCAATTAAAATACAGTTTTTTTTTTGTAATCTTCTCGTATTTTGTATCTATTTCCAAAATGTTGCGCACTAGCCATTGGATCTGCGGCAATGAACTACTGCTTTTGGCAAATTAGACGTTTTACCATACTGAAACTGACTAATATATTGTTTGAGGGGCATAAACCTGGGACCAGTCACCAGACATAATAATAATAATGTTTATTTCCATTGACTTTTAACAAAAGTATCGGATAATGTCAACAAGTAAAAAAAAACATTAGAACACTAAAATACAAACTTTAAAAACAAATACGTACAAACACACAAAGTATATCACACTGAGAGATCGGCATCACGTCGATCGAATTAATCTTCGATAGAATAAATAACGTTCTAATTCACAATGAGCTTTAATTTTTGCTTAAATAAATGGAAATCTGTCTGACGGACAAGGGCAACTTAATATATAGTTTTATGGGTAAAATCGTAGGGCCGCAGCAGTATCATCTGCATAAAAGAAAACATAATTGTCTGGGACAGAATCAGGTATATCATTAATAAATATTATAAATAATAAAGGTCCCCACTGGTGAATTCTTTAAATGAAGATCTAATCGCAGAAGTATCACTTCTAAGCACAACTCTTTGGTCTTGACCTTGCAAAAACGACTATATCGTGAAAATCTGAACTTTTAGATCTTATTTATTTTGTTAAATGGATTTTCATCAAGTAAAAGCCACCTCACTTCGGTCACGTTACTTTTTGAACACACCTCGTATGCCTGTTTGCGTGTTTAATTTTGGTAACAGAGTTTTTACGCCGGAACAAACCGGAAGAATAATCGGGCGCGCCTCGTGTCGTTTCCGGAGTCCGGAATAAGATTGCGTGTAATGTGTGTCACGCGGCCGAGCTCGCATCAGACGCCCTCACAAAGCGCCGGGACACCAAAGTGAACGGTAATAGCACATTAGCGCCCTCGCTGGTCCGATTATAATACCCGAATGCAGTTAATAACTGGAATTACGTGGTACGAGTGCAATTATCTTACGCCGGAACGTTGCATAGAAATCACCCGCATCGGATATGGATCCGCGCATAGTGCCAGATTCGCGGCAACCAGTGATACAATTTCCTTTACGGCTCGAACTTTAATTAATATCGCGTTTCCAAAGCGGAAATATATTTCGGCGGTTTCTGCCTAGTATGTTAGCTCCATTTTGGACTTACTCCTGTAGATCATACCATAACAATATAATCAAGCGATATAGAGGAATATCACTCAATGTACGTTAGCCTAGCAACAGTTGTGACTCTTTTCGGTTACAGAAAAGGTTTCGATACGTTTGACTTTGAAAGCAAATTATCTGAAGGTAAGTAGGGGCAAATAAACACAAATGTTGGAGTATCTCAGGGCTCAATAGTTGGATCAATGTTATATATAAATAATTAGTTGCTTTTGCAAATCACCTTGATTGATCGGATGATACTGCCGTACAAATGATAGCAAAATGATGAACTGGAATATTTAAAGCCATGTCATCAACTATGGATATTATACACTCCTGGCTCTATCAAATCAACAAAGAGTTTTTTTCTCTTTCGTGAATATAGAGACTCTGTTCTCACAGTATTTTAAAACCAAGATTAATGGTGTGAGTCTGAAAAGAGTGGGCAGTAGTAAATATTTAGGAATAATTTATGAGTAACACCAAATACTTAGCATATGTTTTTTAAAGACTCAAGGAAAGACTAACAAAATTCTATTCCATTTAAAAGGGACGCAATGTTCTTCTATCGTGCTCTTGCGGGCCACTAAGGAACTTTCGCAAAATCGGTGTAATTTAATTGTACATGCACCTTGTATAAAGTGTCCTTTACATATCGTCGAACTTCAAAGTTACAGTAAACATCGGTAGATATTAAAATTTTGCACAAATAATAGAAATATTTCGCGCCCTGTATAATTGATAAAACGTGAAACTCTTTCTCGACACAGTTTACAATACTGTTCAAATAAAATTATCCCATATTTAACGGTTTTTCAATAGTTTACCCAGAAAAACGGAAATCTTTAGGATCTTTTAGATTTTTTGCCCATCAAGGACACACCCTGTACACAATTCAAACAATGGAGAATTTTTTGAAAATAGTAAATGGTTTTAAGAAAATACGTTTTTTCTGAAACCATGCCGTGCGCCCGTAATAATCAATGCCGTCTTCGGGTCTTGACAGCCCCCGAAATAGCGATTTCAATACGGATTTTTTCAAATATCTCTAGCAGCGTTTGTGATAGAAGAAAACCGCAAACGTAAAAACTTTAGCTCTTGATGCGGCCTATGACGCTGTTTGAACCTATTAGTCATATTTTTTGCTATTTTTGATTTGCTGCTATTAATTTACTCTGTGAAAGAACAATTTTTTAGGTCTTTGGTCTATGAGATTTTTGCCTATAATTTGAAAACCCTAAGCTATTATCTTCATTCGGGTTTAAAGGCCGTCGTCGATTGGAATTACTTCCTAACGTTTCGCTAGCACGAGTGGCGAGCTTCTTCAGAGGTCCTTCCATCTCGGATGTTGGACGTAGACTGACGATTTTTCCTGCGCAGGTTGTATTTATGCCGATTGGTGGAGGGCGGGGCTTGTTCCGCTTCGGTTGGTCTCGGGATATCGATCGGTACTGCTCGGGCGTTCCTAAGGAACGTCCGACGACGACTATTGGTTTTATGTAAATAAACACTTTTTGACCTTGAAATATTGCGAATGACCTTTTGACCACTTTAATACAATCCTGCAATGATCTTCAATCATTATCAGCCTTTATTTTTCTGTGTATTTGCCTGAGACATTTTCCGTCCGGAATTCGTCGATAGTCAAACCCCGTCGCTCGAGACTGCGAAATATGAATTTATCCGAGTAATTAGAAGCCGACCAAACGATCTGACTGATTAATTACGGTGTAATTTTCGGTATTTGCATATTTCGATCACGTAACGTGCTTGATTAAACGAGAATCGACGATATCGCGTTGCCGTCGCTTGTCGGGCGGAATATTGGCCCGGATCAGGATTTATCATGGCGAACGAAACAATCGTGATTGATCGGGGAACCGTTATTAAATCGAATCGAGCTGCTTTAAGTCGTTTATTCGGATACCAACTATAAAACTCACTCAATAAGTTAGCAATCAATCAATGAAATCAATAATATTGAGATATTTGTAAAATAACTTTTTTCTATAAAAGAAAATCAGCAGCCAATGCATACAAAACCGAATACAAACAAACTGTACCAATAGTATAAGTATCATCTTACTGTACTTGATGGTCGAAATTCGATGGGCCTCTAGTGGGTATGGTTGGGGAAGTTTTCACTGCAGGCGATATTTGAAATTTTGGTTGGCAATGAAATACTCCTTTAAAAAATTTTATGATAACTATAATGATTCAAACGATTTGAATCTATCCCCGTTGGCCGATTTTTTCCATCACGTCTAGATTTTCAGATATGATTTTTTTTATATTTCAAAATTTTGTTTTTTTTTTTCAATTTTTTCATTCGTCGACGTTACAAAAAGTAAATATACATACAAAATGAGTTTCAGGGAGTTGTAAGAGAAAGAAGGGAAGTGCGCATGCGCATTATTCATTGTGACACATTGGATTTAAGTATTTGATGTGTAGTTTGAGTATTTTTTTTTAAGTATAGCCAATAAATATAAAATAGAAGTTTGAAAGTTGTTTTAAAATTAATTTTATGTGATTTTAGGTTACAAAATGCCACGGACTTGTAAAAATTCCTCAGATTGTTTTTGCTACACAGCGACATCTCATGACCGATCTGGTTAAAGAACGTTGACAGGTTGGCTTGAAGAAAGTCACAAATCCATGCCGTTTTCAATGCCAATGATTTGGAGTAAGCCTCAAAATCATGAGAATCATTGTTATTTCTGAATGACATCTACACGAGGATTATCGAAAAAAAATAGAGATAAGATTGTTTATCCGAACGTCCTATCTGCAAAGAGACCAATTCCTCGTGATAAAGACACTCCACCTCCAGTTTCACCAGTTAATGAGGAGGCTGGAAATAAAAATATTTCAGGTCTACAATCTCAATCGAGTTTTGTTAATATAATTTAGGATTTTTTACTGTAAATCTCAAGCCGCCACATTTATTTTATTTCCTTATAATACTTTATACTTTAATAATATTGTTTTTTGATGAAATAAATATTAAATTAAAAACCTACGTGTGTGGTACTTATTTGTATATCAGATTCCGTGTTTAGAGCATAAAATAAGATGAATTCATGCATGAAAACAAGGAGAGAAAAAATTTTTTTTGCAGACCAGTGTATTTAACCTTTAATTTTGCTTTGATGGTAAAAGTTCATTTTTTTCTATTGTAGATATGAAAAAAGTAGCCAAGCAACTATCGAATTCTCACGTTCTTTTGATGTTTGTGATGTGTTTGCCTTCTTATCCGCATCTGAAAATATTTTAGTTTTGAGAAAGACAGGTTTTATAAATGTATACGTGATGAAAGTTGCTAATATCCACGATGATGTAGGTATACATTTATGTATTTCATTTCATTAAATATAAACTTCATTAAACTCTGCGGACAAAAAAAAAATAGAGCAAATATGACTTTTCAGTTTGACAGTTTTTCATGCAATATTTTTTGTCAACCTAAAAATTTTCCAAGTTTTTTTTGCAAGTGGTGGTAACCTACTAACCATGAAAACGAGCCTTAAATAATAGGAAAAACGTGTTCATGAATTAACCCAACAACCATTTGACTTAATAAACAATAAGATACAAAAATAAATCTAGAATCAAAAAAGATATGTAATCTAAAATGTATAATATAGCTATACAGGTTACAAAAAAGTCAATTTTATCTTAACTCGGTCCAGCAATCACTCCTTAAAAAAAGTATCAACTAAGCAATCACCATAATATATCTATTTTATTAAATTATATTATATTATACTTTATTTATATTACATTTACGTCTTGTTTATTTTTAAAAAACATAATACCTGCTGACCAAGTATTAATTCGTCCAATTTTAGCAAAATAATAAAAAACAAAGCATGATGCTGGTAGACTCCACAACAACGGTTCGTTCAGATTTGAATCTATCAAATCTTATGCTATATATTACCATAAAGCTTAACTTACATGAATCATTCGTTCTTCAATTACAATAATATCACAAAAAAATACTGCAAATAGTGTTTTTCCTATGTTAAGTGCTGAGTTTTTGGTATTTTTCACATATGTCAACAACCATCGTCACTCTTTCTTATGCAAATAAAAATACTTTTCTTTTATTTATTTATCTTTAATTATGTAAACTTTGACGATGTCATCTTCGCTCGATCCCTATCTATCCCTCCCTGACTTTTTCTCTCCTACGGTTATGAGTACTCCAAGTGAAAGCAATAAAAATAATCAACGACTGCGAAAAAGGGGTACGGAGGAGATAAAAAGATGTCGGTAATTAAAACACGTTAAGACGATAACTCAGGTCTTTGTTGAAGATCGTTCCGCAACGAGGGAGAAGATTTAGCGCCGCCTCTGTTTATCCGGATTAATTCCGGACTATTTTACTGGGAAAGATAAAATTATTTCGCAGTTTTTTCCGCAGCGAACGAGTCATAAAACAAAAGTTGTTTGACGCGTTTAGGATGCTACTCTGTGAGCCGTGAAGAGTCATCGAAATACGGTTTAGTTAAATTAATATTAGTTATTGAACTGAGATGGGTTTTATTTGATGAAAATCCGCTTAACACAATTAATTAATGCATACAACTAAACTAATATGGTAGTACCATATGTGTCCGAAAGTAAAATTGTAAGTTCAACATAAATTTCAAAACAAAAAGTGGATAACCCATGTGATAAAAGAAATTATGTATCAAAGAGACTGTTTGTATAAACGGTACTTGTACAAAATAGTGATACATTGAGTGCCTACAAAAAGAGAGAAATCGCATTGTAAGCTGCATTAAATTAGAAGAAGACAGATATTTTTAAGATATTATTGATAGAAATAAAATAATGTGTGAATGTGAATGATATCACTTATGGAGAAATAGATCAGTTTAATACCATAACTATGCAGGACATAAAAAATATAAGAGAATTAAGAAATGTGAGTGGTGATGAGTGTGGTATCTCAAAGAGTGTATTGATTGATGCCTGCGCAGTTGTTGGAAATCGATTGTTGGACATTGTGAACACCTTCCTTACGAGTGGAATTTTTCCGGAGGCATGGAAGACATTAATGGTGACCCCTATACAGAAGGTTCCCAACGCCAATCTATGTCAAGAATTTAGGCCAGTTTATGAGAAGGTTCTTGAGGTTGTGGTGAAACAGCAGCTGCAAAGTTATTGTGGCGTAAACAATATTTTATTGCCTAACCAGTCGGGCTTTCGCTCCAAATATTCACTTGAATCTGTCGTTGTTATTGTCTCTGATGATGATATGAGGGCCTTGGAGGATGGTAAATTTGTGTTGGCTGTATGTTTGGATTTTAAGCGTGCTTTCAAAACAATAAGCAGAACTAGCCAGTTAAGAAGATTGTGCGAAGTGGGTATTAAGGGAACAGCGTATAAATGGCTTTGTTCGTATTTAACAGATAGGGTACAAAAAACGAAATATAAAAATTGCATAACTGTAGAACATGGTGTTCCTCAGGGGACAGTATCGGGACCATGTATATAAATGATATTGTAAATGTTTTAGATGATACTAAAGCGGTATTATTTGCAGATGACACTATGATTTTTATTGTGGGTGAAAATGTGGATGAGATTCAAAGAAAAACGAATGTTGATCTGAAGAAGACTTCTGAATATTTGACTCAAATTTGACGTGTCATACACATGTCGATTACACAATGCATAAATGCATAAAAATAGGGAAAATGTTCCAATTGACACCAAGATCTTATTGTATAACAGCCTAGCTGCTCCCGATTTAGTATTTTGTTCCACAATTTTGTTCAGTTTATCTCATTATAAATTAAAGCAATGGCAGATTGTTCAAAATAGAGCCACGAGAAATATACTAAAATACGCCAATTCAAAGTATGTTCAGTGTTCTTAATTTCTTGTCTGTAAAGCAAAAAGTAAACAGCAGTGTGTTCCCAATGATGTTTGTGAATATGTTAACTATTTCAGAGATATTTATACTTACAATACAATAAATTGTGGTAATTTTATATTGACAGAATATTATTCTAGTCATGTACAAAACTCTATATACCATAAAGGCCTAAACCATTTTCACAATTTACGGCATGATATTAAAAACTGTGATACTCTCAATAAATTTAAATTACTGTTAAGACGCCATGTAATGTCCAAATTCTGATTTCTGTGTGCTTAGCTTTTGGTTTCCGTTTATCTGGAATTTTATGTTTTATATTTAGAATTTATATTTTTATTTTTTATGTAGCATAATGTTATATAAAGATTATATTATTATTATTAATATTATTATTTGAGATTTTAAACTACAATAAAATAAAAAAAACTATTCATAAAAAATATTTCTATTCAGCAATAAACTTTGAAAATGATTTTTATTCTTCCTAATGCATTTAGAGGCGCGTTCATTGAAAGACTGCATCATTTTAAGTAATAATTCCACGTTTGAAACACAAATTCTCGAGTAGGACCTACTTCATCATACACTAGCGACTTCATAAACCTTCAAAAACAAAAATCAATAGGATTGAAATCTGGACTGCTGTGCGGCCAAGGTTTTTGACTCCCACGAGCAATCCAACGATAAGGAAACTGATTATTTAGGCAGTTTCTAACATGAAATTGAACTTTAGCACTAGTTTGGCAAAAAATATTTTTTTATTAATATTGCAACTGGCTGAAGGTAATAATCTCGACATTAAGGACATTCTTTCCTTAAAACAAATGTAACAGAAAACCATAGTTAGGCTTTCTTCACTTATTTCACTTAAAATACAAAGTAAATCTCTGAATATTTGAAATAGTGTAAGACTGTAACATTTTATTTACTTGTTTTTGCCTACATTACATTTCTTTTGATGAGATTTTGAAAATAAATTTTAGTTGTTTAGTGTTTTTTATAATACGTTTGTATAAAAATAGAAAATTCGGTTATAACTATTGAGGTTAGCTCACTACTACTATGTGCATGCAATGAAAATGGTTTATAAATCTTAACAGTTTCCGTTAAATTCCGAAAAAGGATATCGAATAAGTATCTCTCAGCCATCAAGTGCCTCATTTTAAATGGAACACCTGGTATATTATTTTTTGAATTCTTGGCTAACGTTTTCCACCAAACATAGGGTAGAAAATGATTTTGTTTCTATTATTTCTATTACTTATTATAGTATTTTTAATTTTAGTTATGTTAGTTAATAAATGTTTTTTGTATTTCTTATTTTAAGATAAAATTTTCTAGTAGATATGACACCAGTGATTAGTTGCGGCCAATTGTAAAAGAAGGTATATATATGTAATAAAAGTTAATCGAATGTTAATACCAAACAATATATAAACCATTAAATAATGTTGTAGAACAGAAGATACAATTTTGCTGAATGAACCGGCTGTCCCATGTTCTTATGCGAACTCCGTTATTGTTTTTTTCTTCTTAATTACATGGTTTCCAAGCTACGAGGGACAATTGATAAATTGATGATTTAATAAATTTGATATGTCGTTTTCTATAAATAAATATTAAAAATATGTTCTATTTACAAATCTTCTTGTTTAAAATAAAAATGAACAGGTAAATAATTTAGTTTTTTGAGAAAAATGATCCCTTTCTTTCTATTCTTACTTAAAGCCCGAAATATTAATGAATGAATGTAGAATCTTAATTAAACAGTTCTTTTTTGTTTTGCAGATTTGTTCCTAATTTTTAAGTGGAACTACTGGCAACATTGTTTTTCCAAAATGGCAATGTTCATAATTTCATTTATGTTTAAAAAAACTATTTCCGCATTACATTTTCTATTAATATGCAACGAATGCTAATATCAGAAAGAATTATAATGAATTCGCCTCGGTTGACTTTTCACGTTCAGGTAATATCCATTTTGTTCTCAAACTTTCGTGATTTTTAGGAAATTTCTATTACTCTGTTCATAAAATGTGGGCAAATATTTATTTGAATGGGAGCAATTAATGGAAGTATAATATACAGCGAGTTCAATTTTGTTTTCTTCACGAAAAGTAATACTTCACATTTTGACTCACCCTGTATAAACGATTTGAACAAACTTCAAGACAATTGTAAGTGTAAGTGTAGTGTAATAACTGTCAAAAATATACAGTATTAAAAACGAAAAAAATTGCTAGAAATCGGAAAACACTCAATATAGACCGTAACAACTCTATATTGGGCGAATCAATATCTATATAATATATGGAGTATCTATTAATGCTGTAATATACAGGGTGTTCTATTTGAAAAGCATACAAAGTCAGTTTTCCGCATATTTACGAATCACCCTGTACATTTAAAAAGAAAAAGTGCTTGCAGTCTTGGAATTTGTTGTGTGAATTTTCGTCAGGTTTAATCACGAAATAGACGTGGCGGTCACGTGACTCAGACCTACAGTAAACATTTTTCCGTGGGGGGTCGGGGGAGGTTCTGTACGGAGTAAATAAACTCTCGCAACGTTTCCGACAGCAGCGACAGACTACAAATTCGCGCATTTAATTTAAAGACAGCGCCCGAGACGTAAACTGGGTTTATATCGTGTATATCGTTCTGCGGACCAGGCTGTCACCCCATAACCGTGAAACGAAACGTCGCTCATTTGTTTCAGTTTGCGTTGCATTATCGCGCTCAAAATTGCCACCGATTTGTTAAAATAAAATCCGGGCGGCTCCGGGGCCGTATAAAAGCGGAATCGTTCGGCAGCATGCGTTTTTCGTCGGAAGTGGTCAATGCGATAATTAAAATTCGCCCGACGGGGGTGGCCTCGAAAGGGAAATCGTAATAATGGAGGTCGAAAGCGATCCGTACGTCCCCTAAATCGAATATGCGGGGAAATTATTCAGACTCGTAATGGATATTACCGAGTCGATCGTTGGGAACTGGAACTGTATCGTTTTTGTGGCATCAAAGATGGGTTGTTTCGATTAGTCGGGACGAAATTTGTTTAGTTTTTGGAAGCAACAAACGGAAGCTGTTTATTTATTCATTTCCTTGCGCCCGCGCTAGTTACTTTGGAACTGAAATGAATTGGTTTTTAAGAAATTAAATGTGATTTGGCAACGCTGGATAACATTAGATTTCACTGCAAAGCGACAGATTTTGCGCGGAAGAGACAATACAACATTGCAACCTGCTTAGTAGTAGTGCCGTTGTGTTCGCGGGTGTTGTCTTTGTTGTTGCGTGTTTCTAGTGTTCTAGAAGGTATAAATAAGGAAAGAAGACATTAACATAACTGAATAAATATATTTGTCCAATGTTAGGTATGGTTTTTAAATGAATTGGTTTCTATGAAATTAAATGTGATTTGGCAACGCTGGACAACATTAGATTTATCTGCAAAGCACACAGTTGGCGCAGAAGCGTCAATTCAGTGTTGTAACCTGTTTATGCCCAGTGTGGTTGTATTAGTAGCCATGCTGCTGTGTGGTAGTTATATAGTAGTAAAGCAAAGGCCAACTATAACTGAATAAATATTTTTGTCTCATATTAGACATGATTTTTAAATGAATTGACTTTTATGAAATTAATTTGATTTGGCAACGCTGGATAATATTAGATTTTTTTGCAAAGCAATAGAGTTGGCGCAGAAGCGCCTATAGCGCATTCCAAGCTGCTTATGCGCAGTTTGGTTGTAGTGGTTGTCGTTCTGCTGTGTTAGCAGCTGCTGTCTTCGCTGCTGCGTGTTTCTAGTGTTCTAGTAGTAGTAGACCAAAGGCAAACTATAACTTCTTTTGAAAAAAATGTGGACCACGCCTATTTTTGCTCCTCATACTGTTTGTTTGGCAAAAAGGTAGGAAAAAATGTTTAACCTTTGGTGTCCCTATGGTATGGCGATTGCTTAGGAATCTCAGTGATGATTGTTACGTTTGTTCGTGTAATGTTCAACAGATAAAATAAGAAACAATCTGTGTATCTCAATCTTGACTCTGCTATTCGATCAGTTAGTCATGCATCAAAAGAAATAGAAAACGTCATATCGTCAGATTCAGAGGAATCTAATTCCGACCGATATGACTCAGATTTCACAACAGATTTCAGAGAGCTGGAAGGGTTTAATCAGAGCGAATCAAATGATTTAATTAGAGATCTCCAGATTTGCCAGCTTCCAGACTTCGTGATAAGCATTTACTGACATCTGGCGCCACAGCAACCTTTTACCGGGATCGCAAGAAAGAGTGATCTCAATATGTTACTCAGGGAAGTTCCTTCCTGACTTGGTTTGAAGTTTAGAAAATGTGCCCTATATAAAAGCTCACCTGCCGACCCAAGTAAGCGTAGTTTTAAATATAAAAAGTCTGAAGTACTAGAGGATCGAAAAATGCAATAATATACATGATGTCCCATTTCAAATTTCAATGTTGATGCTACTTTTTCGTTTTTACCATAAACCGTGAAACGCCCTGTACATACACATATGGTTTAATTTTTAAAATTTCAAAAACATGATTCTAAATTCATTTCGTTAAGTTCTTACACGAATAATTTATTGGATAAGTCGATGGTTAATCGCCGCCCTATTGTTGAAAATGTTGTCATGTTCGCTATTGGATTGATTATTTCTGACACGTTTCTCTCATCCACAGGTCACAGGTCACGACGTAATAACGCCTATTAATTATTAGTTTTGGGAAGACTGAAATACACAGAAACTATTAATCTTAACATCATTTACAAAAATTCTCCTGCGCCGGATGTCTGATTCCCAAATTGGTAACAGGTAAAGACCTGAGGCGCGGTTAAGATTGTTTGGTTTCTTACAGATTTCTATAGACTCTTGGATTTTCTTTGATAGAAGGTTTGATTACATGCAATTTTTTAGGTTCATCGAGCCTTAATAAGAAAAATGTGTTCCAGACAAGCGTTTTTCAATTCAAGCATATTTCAATGTTTCAATATATCCGAAAAAATGTTGGGAATTTCAGGACTAGAATAAAAAAAATTGTAACACGGTCGGGTAAAAAGAAGTGCCAGAATGTTCCGCATTCGTATAAGTCCAGCCGTCAGGTGAAGATGCGTTCGCATCGTTTTTTACAAAAATTGGTGGGGAAAAGAGGCGGAAGAAGAAGCTCTCGAAGCCTTCGGGGGACTATTCAAACGCATCGCCATCTTTATTTTTAACAAACCGGTGACTACTTCGTTAAACTCGATTGCGGAAAGGCGGCCGCTCGCAAATTGTTTCTTTTAATTTTAATTAACACCAGAAATGCCGATTTCGAGGCACCCGCGCCGAAAGTTTGTTTTTAATTAAAAAATAAATTGAAAGTATTCGGGGCTCGAAAAAAGTTTCCGCAGGGGGAACAGCCTCGGACGTAATTTATTATAAAGCCGGTTTTTAATCGTATTTCCGGACAACTTAAAGCAAAACAGAACCCGTAAGCTTAAAGCGACACTTAACAAGCACCGCACAGGTCGGCAACACGTTATACACGAAATTGCAAAAAATTCAATGAAATAAAATCCTTTTTTTTACTTAAAGCTTCATATGTTTTATGGTTTTAGTTCAGTTGTGCTACGTGCTAGCTCAGGAGACTCTTAACTCTTTAGATCCATAACTTTTAACCAAGTTGATAGTGAAAACACTGTGGAAGTCAGTCTTGACTATTATTATTCTCAACTCCAACAAAAAAAGTGAAATATAGAGCTTATTTTGGTGATTATATGCCGTATGCGTGCATGAGAACGGCAGATATTAGGGTATCGATCTGTGTGCGTAGGTTTTCTGTAAACATCAAAAAATACGCTTCACCACAACCTTCCAATAGCAATGAGGCCGAAAACAATCCTACACTTGCCACTGTGGTCCTTCCTTACCAAAAGTTCTAAAAAAGTATAACGTCACCACCACTAGTTCAAAAATCTCTAAACATCTGCTGTCCGTCAAAGACAAAATTCCATTTGAGATGTCAGGAGTTTACAGCATTCGATGCATATGCGGCAAAGAATACATTGGAGAGACCGGACGAAAAATATCAACTAGGCTCAAAGAACACGAAGGAGCCTTACGACTAAGACAAATAATAAAAATAAAATAATAATAAATAAAAATTGTATTCGATAAAACTAAGATTCTTGCATGTAATCGTTTCTTCTATCAGTCTCAGAGTCTATAGAAATCTATAAACAACCTAACAATCTTAACGGCGTACTCAGGTCTCTATCTGTCACCAATTTGGGAATCAGTCGTCCGAGACGGTGTTTGTACCCCTCATTAGTGCCCCCCTCCAACAATATATAAGCAGGTACAGAGTAAAATACGAGCCAGTTTCAGTCAAGCTCTGAAGAAGCCAACAGGATGATTATCGAAACGTCAGCAATTTCGACTCAGCAAAAACCGACGCAGGAGGAATCCAGAAGTTTTGTAAAAAGTATTAC
Source organism: Cylas formicarius (assembly GCF_029955315.1). Classification (NCBI taxonomy): domain Eukaryota; kingdom Metazoa; phylum Arthropoda; class Insecta; order Coleoptera; family Brentidae; genus Cylas; species Cylas formicarius. The sequence goes on along the minus strand of NW_026844347.1, from coordinate 37,525,114 downwards.
AGTAGCCCGTGGAAGTTTCTTTGAAATAAAAACATAACCAAAGTTTTTAGTGTTTTAAAAAAATAATTATTGTAAACCTTGTAAATAACGATTATTTTGTATGTGATTTTAAGATGTTTCAAATTTTAATTATATAAATTTCATTCGAAAGGTATAATGTAAATAAAATTGAAATATCAATTAGCTAGTTAATTTGACAAACCATAATCCAAGACGTTACAACGATGTACATTTCTTAAGTGGGAGACACCGGACCACTTCTTTACTGAAGAAACGTATATCTTCAAGGAGATCATTTATAACGTTGTGGGTATTCGACTGAATAGTAATAACATCAAAATAAAAAGTTTATAATTTAGAATGTAAACACGGAGGGATGGGATGGTCTTTCACTATCAAAATCTGGTCAAGGGGAAATGGATAAATGAAATATCAGCAGAAATTAGTAAGGATTTCCCACCGAAATGTAATAATATTACCTTTTCATATTCCTTCAGGAATTAACCACAGAAATATCGAGCAACTCCGGAAAACAAGTTATGCTGGAGGAAGTGCAGCGAACCTTAGGCGTATTTCCCAAGTAGGTCCAAAGTGCATCTTAAACAAATGATTCATTGTTCATTCACGTGACAGCGAAGCAACAGGTATCAAAATGTTTGTTAAAAAGTAAGGCGTTTTGGACCCTAGTTTATATGAAGTTTTATCCTTATTTTGGGTCATAGAATGCGTGGTTAAAATATTGACGTCTAATTTTGGGACAACCTGTATTCACTTTGAACCTATTGTTGAAACGGAAAAACAAACAAACCTCATTCAACTCTTATCGGTAAGATCTCTTTCATGAGAGGAAAAATAGAACAAATATGACTTTTCAGTTTGACTGTTTTTCATGCAATATTTTTTGTCAACCTAAAAATTTTCCTTGTTTTTTTTGCTCGCGATGGTACCTACTATCACCATCAAAACAAGCCTTAAAAAATAGGAAATTTTTTTTCATGAATTACCCCACAACCGTTTCAATGAGAAAATTGTACTTTATGAAGGGTGATACCTAAAATTAATACTTTGTTTTTGAGGGGTGATTCTTGCAACCATTTTATGAAAAATATGTACTAACTATACTATATAACTAAAAATATAAATTTGTCCTGGGGGATTTTCTCTAACATAAAAAAATAGTTTAGTTTTTTATGCCTTAATTTAACTCCTCAAAAAACATGAAGAGAATGTTGATTTTATTTTTGTTTTCAAAAACTAAGCAACAAGATACGAAAAGAAGTCTAGAATCCAAAAATATATGTAATCTAAAACGTATATAGGATACAAAAAAGTTTTATTTCAACTGGGTCCAGCGATCACTCAAGTAACAACCAAGCAATCGCCATATTTTAATAAATTATACTTTACTTACTTATATTTTATTTATATTGTGTTTAGGTCCTATTTATTTTTAAAAGCATAATATCTATTTAGCAAATATTAATGTGAACAATTTTAATTTTGAAAATTTCTCTTTTTTCTTCATGCCCAACCAATTAAATTTCATGGCAAGTTCATTTGAAATCAATGGGGCTTGTTTTACAAACTCATAACTGCTGCTATCTCATTGACCTAGCAAGACAATAAAAAACAAGGCATGATGTTGGTAGACTACACAACAATGGTTCGTTCAAGTTAGAATTTATCAAATCTTATGTTATATATTACCATAAAACTTTACTTATATGAATTACTCAGTAACAATAATACCACAAAAAAATAACTATAGTTAAAGCACCGAAAGCAGTAAGCACAGCACACAAAATACTCAAAATAGACGCCAAGTCGCCATATAGCTTCTACCGCCAACAAAAACAAGACTGAAAAGATGGCGGATGACGAGACGGAGGAGAAATCGACGAGACCCGAGTGAGTCCGGCGCGGCACGACCGCTAGAAAGATATCCCTGAGAAATGTTTTACAGTATATCCTTAGTATATATGTCCCAGGACATGCGACTTAAATGGGACATTGACCGGATATACTGGGGATATTATGTGCTATCTGGGTATGTTGCATGCTCATCTAGATAAATTTAAAAACAACATGGTGGGCTTCGAATAACGTTATTTGGGGTTTATTGAGAGAAAGCATTTATTAAAAAAGTCATTGCCATTTATATTAATAATTAAAACAACAGATTTTGAAAAATATTCAATCGCTAATCTTTCACGAGATTCAGCCTAGAGCTTTTCTTAAAACGAATACCCATTTCGAAAGTCCTTGCTACCTACTTGCGGTCGTGATGGTTGTCAATTTATTTAAAATTTTTATTCCATTTGCCAATATGGCGTCGACTCTGTATAAACAGCTGGAAATTGCGTCCGGTATTTGTATATAAAGTCTGTTCATAGATATAAGAAAGTGACTAACTGATACGAATTAAGGAAAGGCCCGGGCAAGCTGAAAGAATGAAATATGGCCGAACAGGTCCGTACTTTGCTAAGAATTTAATTATTTGGGGTTTTGTTAGGAAAGGTACTAAACAATATTAATTTATTTATGTATGTATTTATGTTTAAATCTAAAATAAAATTACGAATTATTTTTATTACCTACTTAAATTACTTAAAATTATTGACATAATATATCAGTATCACTATCGCTATCATCGCCTGTTCTAATTGTTATTTGCTCTATATTATTTGCATTGGATATACGATTGTTCTGCTTTTTTAACGTGTTTAACAGTGTTTGCCCAACTTTGTGAAGGAATGTTAAAAACTTCGGTTTCTATAAGTTTGAGGACATTGGAGCTAAGACGGGGAAAACATTGTTACGACGAATGGCAGATTTCAGTTGGTGCCAAACATGTTCAATGGGATTAAATATACAGTGGTAAGGAGGAAGCCTTAAAACTGTATGCCCTAGATTGTTTGCACAATTATCACAGACGTATTCCTTTTGTAAGTTCAGCATCGCTTCTTTTTTTCCTCGCTGAAATGGGATTATTCACAATTTTCCATACAGTTGATGTTGGGAATTTTCGTCAATGTGGCCGTTTCTTCTAAAGATGCTTGCTTGCTGGCACCACGTTCAATGAGAGTCAAATAAACATTGCTTATAACTTCCTTAGTCTCAAATAGAATGGTGTTTTCTACAATTGGGCGGAAGCATCGCCTGAGAAATATGAAAAATTACTAATAAACTTAAAGTAGTATACCAAATCAAAGAATAATAAACACAGGTAGGTACAAAATTATTTTCTATTACGAACCACAATTTTTCCTGAATTTAAATTCCGAAACTTTAGGAAATAATCTTATTGCATTCTATGTTAATGACCACCCTTGGATAATCCCATTCAAAAGCAATTGGTCGCTTTCTTATATCTATGAACAGACCATACCTGGGGCGATCTCTTAGACTAATTAGGAGCCCCAACGAAAAAGGCAAACAAAAGGGGCTACAGGCGGCCATTTCAATTATTCAGCCGGCTCCGATCTTACCGCTTTTATCTCCGATTGTCTGCCTAGGTGCTGCTAAAACATTAGCTAATGCATTAAAAATATATCAGCGATGTCCCATCGCCACCCGGTTTTATTTATGAACACGCTTCGCAGTAATTTTTCTGGTAAAATATTCGCTTGAGGTTGTACTACGAAAATACGAGCAAAAAAGACAATTAACCTGGAATAAATCAAAGTAGTTATCGCGACGCGGTTCTGTGTCTGTATTCGTTGTATTTAGGGGAGCAAAATCGGTGTGGCAATGTCGCGTTTCAGTTCGCCTAAGCTTAATTTAAACCGATATGAACGTTGAAGACAATTGAACTGAGGTGGCTTTTACTTGATGAAAATCCATTTATCAAAACAAATAAGAACAATGAAATAAATGGTTGGACTCCAAGTTGACCTTCCAGGAACATATAAGATCAAGGACCAGGTCGGCCTTTGGAGCTCTGTGGGCGTGCCGGAAAGCGGTAGGGGGCACTTAGGGCCTGGGGCCGAAGATCATGCAGTGGATCTACGGTACCATGGTGGTGTCTATGCTCACGCATGGGGCAGTGGCATGGTGGCCGGGGACCAAAAGAGCGGGAGCAAGGCTAGTTCTTGACAAACTGCAGAGATTGGCTTGCCTCTGCATAACGGGCGCCATGAGAACGGCGCCCACGAGGGCTCTAGAGGCTCTGGTGGGGTTGCCCTCTTTGGCGGATCGGGTACAGATGGAGACGGCCAGCACAGCTGTGAGGCTCGCGAGTTGCGGGCTCTGGAGGGAGGAAACCTTCAATCGGGGTCCGTTAGAGGGGATCGCGTGGTCTTGAGCATGCCGAGTGACGTCATGATCCCCGAGATGACCTTCTTTGACAAGTTGACCTTTCTCTTCCCATCAAGGGAAGAGTGGAGAGAGGGCAGAGTCGGCTCCTAGGATGGACTTGTCTGGTACACGGACGGGTCCAGAATGGGAGATCTGGCCGGAGGTGGAGCGTACTGCGAGACAACGGGATCGAGCTGCCTCTGGGGGTACAAGGGGCCCATCTGGTGACCTAAGTGCTTGGATTCCCGCGAGGGCGCAACCCTTTAAAACAATTTCTAAAAATTCCAGAAAATTGTAAGCTAGGAACCCTGTCATAGATGTTAGTAGTTGACATACAAGAGGAGCAAAGAAAAAATCACTCTAGACTGTGAGTTTGATAGGTTTGTTTATACATGGGTTGTAATTTGTTCCCTTGCGTTTGTTTTGATATTGTTTCATTATATTTTTTTTTACACAGGACTTGAGCTTCAACGTTGAAAATTTCTGTATGTTTTAGAGGCAAATTTCAAGACGAGCCATTTTGGAAAAGGGGACACGGCCATTGGGAGGGTGTTGTTTGTGTCGGCAAGCGACCCATTTCCCATTAGTTCGTTAAATATTTGAAAGAAACTTGTTCGATTGTCGATTCTGGTAAGTTTACCTGTTCTCCTATTATCAGACAATATTTATTTGGCTCGGATTCCAACGAGCTCCAATTTCGCCCGCGCGGTAACGAACCGAAATGTATGTCGAAAGTTTTCTTTCCGGGTCCGGATCGAGGTGACGAAAATAAACATCGTCGACTCCGGATCACGTTCCGGTTTGGAGGCAAACAAGGATGTTATTCGAATTGAGTTTAAAGTTGCCAGATGGCCAAGGGAATGATTCGCAAACTACGAAAATGTCATTGACATGTGAAGGATTGAAAAAATCAATGCGTGGCATAAAAGCATTTTCTAGAATATATCTAATTGAGGGAACTACATGTAAAATAAATGTAAAAAGAAGGAAGGCATTGTGGAACACTTTAAAGGAAACAAATTTGCGTTACGGAAGATCAGAAAATCCGTTTTAATATTTATAGACAGTTCCGACGGGAACTGACGAAACTTGGGAAGATGAAGAATAATTCATTTTAGAATCAAAAATTAAATAAATAAATGTACGAATTCAATAATTTGCGTGTTAGGTACATTTATTTTTCTACGTTCGTCTGTAAAATACCTAATTACACACCGAACGAGGGTGCGGGAAGCGTCACTTTACCACGTCAGTTTCGTTTTTTAACTCACTCGCTTATTAAAAAGTCGCTCCGCTCGTGTCAAATAAACTCGCGAGTCAAATGCCGTTTACCGTACTTGTTGCGTAATATACTATTGAATATGTAATATGCAATACATATTGCGTTGACGTTTATTTATCTTTGCCTCTCAGCACTGTAGATATCGGATTCAGTTGTTCTCTGTATTTGTCTGTCGTGTGTCGGTTATTTTGTACGTATTTATTTTATCGGCAAACGTCGATACAAGTAGCGAATTCCGCTTGTGCTTATCGCCCTGCAACAATAAAAGCACTCTCTGAAAAATATAAAAGATTGATAATCGATCCACGACTATCATAAAGGCATGAATGCTGATGTTTGCAAAGACTACTTCCAGCAAATCCTAGATCTTATTCCCTCTAGGTCTGTTATAGCCTTAGATAATACCAGCCACCAGTCATAAAAGTCCGAAGCAACACCTACGTCTTCTCGAAAAAAAAAATCATAACATTCATTGGCTTACTATAATTAAGAAGCAATTTTAAAAAGATATTATAAAGAAGGAGCTACTTGGAGATAGAATTGGTACAGGTGCTAATAAAAGGGTTAATAAGGTATAACGCCATTTTTAAAATGAGGGGCGTTGCAACAGAGAATAAAAAAATCACGATTTTTTTATTTTAACGAAAGTTTTCACTTAGATTGGAATATCTGGTGTTGGTGCTGGAATAGAACCGATGTTGTTTGTTTATTTAATCCTCCTATTGATCTGTTGATTGATCCGTCAAGCTGTCAAACTATATACTCCTTGGTTCTCCAAAGTATTTTTTTGTTTGGAGTTTCTTAATATTGCTCCAATGGTATGATCAGTTTTGTATGCCGTAGATATCTCGTGTTTTCGTCATATAAGCCGATTCTGTCAGTAACCCCCTTGATGTATGGCAGAACAGCGACCGATCTCTCTTGGGTTTCGTCCTGCACTCTCTGTTGCGGCTGCTGTTTGCTTATTGCCCTGCTGATGGTGCGCCTTTGGTATCCGTTTTGCCGAAGATAGGTACTAATTTTCTTCAGTTCATCATCTCTGTTCTTCTCGTTCGTAAGCCTGAAGGACCGAGCAATTTGCTTCTATCTATGATGGGTGGTGGTGGCGTTCAGATATCTATTGGTGTGTGTTGGTTTTCTATAGACAGTGTCCATCTTCGGTCCTTGTGATGTGTACATCTAGAAAGGGAAGACTGTTATCCTCTTCAAGTTCTATTGTAAAGACTAAGGAAGTTATAAACAATGTTTATTTGACTCTCATTGAACGTGGTGCCGGCAAGCTGTATGGAAAATTGTGAATAATCCCATTTCAGCCAGGAAAGATATAATACGGCGTAAAATTTACCACCTATACGAGGAACAATGGCGACTGGAATATCTATAAAACATTAGAATTTACAGAGAGCAACAAAAGACAATTATTTACTTGGATGAAACCTGTTTCAACACTTACGATACCTCGGAAAAGGGTTGGGTTGACTCAACTGATAAATGTAAAACAAAGGCGCTATCAAAAAGAGGTAAAAGAAAAACTATTTTGCATGCTGACTCTAAAGATTCTGTCTGTCTACGAAAAATATTAAAGATTCTTCTCTGGATTATCATGAAGACACCACCGCTGATTTATTTGAAAGTTGGTTTAAAAACAAACTAGTTCCAAACGTTCCTCCTAATAGCGCCATTGTAATGGACAACGCAAGTTATCACAGTAGACAGTTGACTAAAACCCCTTCCTCATGTGACACAAAAGCAACAATCCAAAACTACATGTATAATAACGACATTTATTTTCACGAAGATTATACAAAGCTTGAACCTACAAAAGGAATACATGTGATAATTATTCAAAAAATCTAGGGCATACAGTTTATACCACTGTATATTTAATCCAATTTAACATGTTTGGCACCAACTGAAATCTGCCATTCGTCGTAACAATGTTTTTCTCCGTGTTAACTCCAATGTCCTCAAACTTATAGAAACCGAAGTTTTTAATATCCCTCCACAAAGTTGGACAAATTCTGTTAAACATATAGAAAAAGCAGAACAATCGTATATCTATATTGCAAATAATATTTAACAAATAATAATTAGAACAGGCCATGATGAATAATTTTAAGTAATTTAAGTAGCTAATAAAAATTATTTGTAATTTTATTTTAGATTTAAACTTAAATACATAACTAAATAAATATTGTTTAGTATTTTTCCTAACAAAACCCCAAATAATCAAATTCTAAGCAAAGTACGGACCTGTTGGGCCATATTTCATTCTTACAGCTTGCCCGGGTCTTTCCTTAATTCGTATCAGTTAGTCACTTTCTTATATCTATGGACAGACTTTGCTGTAAAATCCTGCAAACGTCAAAGCAATAAATGCACTATATTTTTGGTCGTACAATAACACGTTTCACGTCTCTCGCGTGTGGGGACCCAAACCGGGACCAAATAACGTCCGGCACGCCTAGAAAGCGCTCTTGTTCCAAGTACGACGCTGCGCGAGTGTAAACGAGATTAAACGTAAACGAAGAAACAAATTTTAATTAAGAGAACCCCGCCGAAATTAATTACAACGTTAGTCATAAAAGCGATTCGGAAATTGAGATGAACGCCGGACAAAAAGCTCGGTGGAAATTAGCCTTCGCGGCAAATTAAACTTTATTTAGTTCAACTCTTTTCCGGTGCTGCGCGCAAGGATTTACGTAGCTGCGAAAAAGCTGTGCATTGCGTCAGAATCGGGGGGTGTTTGGTTTCCTTCTCCTTTTACGTGGAGAGCGTTTTTTTTTATTGTTTTATTCCAGCAGTCGGGGTATTACAAATGCTTGAAATTAATAATGTGTCGTCAAATAATCTTTAAAATTTAAATTTCATTTGATTACTCGGGCCAACAATTTTTAAACTTTTGAGTCATCTGTTACCGCTCATCGTCTCTACGGAGTTCCAAAAAATCACAAACCAGGATTATCCCTTTGACCTATTGTCATTACCATTGGTTCTCCAAGATATTCTCTAGCAAAATATCTAGCTTCCTTTTTAAAAGCCCTTACAGGGAAAATTGGCAGTTTCGTACTTAATTCCTTTCACTTCATTGAACAATTAATAAACATAATAATAATTCTATGGATTTAGCCTAAAGCCACAGTTCGAAAATCTTATAAATACCAATAACAAATTTTTTAATCTATATAAAAATAATTAGTAATCAGTAACCTTTTTTTTGTTAAATACGTTTTAATAAATAATTATAATTATTATATACAACGTTATAAAATCATAATGAATGTATTGAAAGTATTATTTTTTGGATAATTCTATGGATTTAGCCTAAAGCCACAGTTCGAAAATCTTATAAATACCAATAACAAATTTTTTAATCTATAGAAAAATAATTAGTAATCAGTAACGTTTTTTTTATATATAACATTATAAATAGGGATGAGTGGGTAACGATGACCACCCTTGGGCACAACGGACTTTTCATGAATAAAATAAATCGACTTGCTGGTGAAAAGCCACAAAAAATAATAAAAAGCTTAAGTGGACCGCCTTGCCCCACCCACCCCTATGTTATTTTTTGCTGGAAAATAGAGAACTCTCTATTTATTCATTTATTTATTTATGTATTAATCATAATATTATCACTTAAGGGTGGTGTCTTATACCCAGACATCAAAACGCCCTCAGCACCGTGACTCCCTTAAGTTCGTGTAATTGTTAGGTCGTCGACGCGGAACATTCTTATCATTATCATTATTTATTTACTACATTATGCAAACGTGCAGTTTCCCGCAACTATCTATCACGCCGAAACATTTGCCGCATCTGCTACGTCGCCGTAACGTTAAATATACATACCTTCACCCCTTGGGAGGCCTGCGTGCATACCCGCCAAATAAAGTCATTTCAGTTATGCAGTTTGCGCCCTCTCGCGGCGCATATTTATTTTGACGACAATAAGATATCGCGGTTTGGGCGCGATGCGACGTAACAATAAAAAATTACATCGCTAATGCGGCCATTTGCTCATTGAACATCAATACGGGGGAGTTAGTTTGCGGCGTACGCAGCTTAACAACATCTGGCGCCATGTTAAGACGGTCGCTGTTAATGGAGAAGTTTAATGGATCCGATATACACTATCGGCATAAGCGAAGCAATTATTTAAGATTTTGAAATTGAACGAAAGAGTCTCAGTAAGATTCGATTATAGGTACAAGGTGAATCAACTATAAAATTATTTTTCAGTATACTTTTTTTTAGGGAACAAAATTCTTCAATTTTTTTAATAATAATAATACACACCTAAATCTGATAGTATTTACAATTTTTTAATTAAAAAAATACATTTACATTTACAAAAAGATTACTCATAATTGATATTAGTGTTATTTGAAGTAGCATATTTTAAAATGAAAAATTTGGCCCATTTTTGATATATTTGATACAATTTGGATATTGTTATGATATTTGGCACACGTGCACCATGTATCCAGAGGCATTATTTTATACAGAAATTTTATTTCTAGATTTTTTTTAAATCCAATGTACGGTTTTCTAAAAACTCTTCTCTGAGAGATCATTACACTTTCTTATATCTATGAACAGACTTTACAACTAGTGTCTTTCAGAAAAAATATATTAGAACACCGTTGTTTTTACTTTTAGAGTTGTAGTGAAATAACATCCTAAGAACAACAACAAATAATAAGCGATACTTATTTAAAAAAAAAAAACACAGCAACAATAATTTTTAATAAAATGGTGTGTTAAATAAATAACATCCTTTTTAAAATAAAATGGAACATAAAAACTAGATAAGTTGTTGAAAGTGTCCTCCGCCTTCAGCTTTTTTCCTCCAATATTTCTTGTTAAATCACAGGGAGCTCTTATTCGATCTTTCGGCTCTTCTGCAGTGTTAATTGGGGTGCTATATACCAGACTTTTAAGATGTCCCATAAGAAAAGTCCAAACTAGTTAAATCTGGGGACCTAGGGGACCATGGTTGAGGCCCACCATGTGTGATTTCAATATTTTCTTGAACCACATTTTGTTCTTAATTAAATATGGTACTTCTAGCAATATTGGCAAATCCTCTTCTAAAAACCGGCGATAATTATGGCGATTTAGACTATCTGGCAGGGAAAAGGATCCAATTAAGTAATTTGCAACAATTCCAGCCCAAACATTTACCGAAAACTGTTCTTGATAATTAAATTCTACAACTACATGGCTATTTTCATCGGCCCAAATATTGGTTTAACCAGGAATAATACGCAATTTGATTTAATAATTCTTACAGACACAGCCTACTGCAATGATAAGAAATAATTATAAAGACTTCAAATATACACATCAGAGTTTACATACTTGGTATTCGTATTAGTTTTTTTGAAGTATTTTAATAAAACGGATACATAATAACTTAAGTAAGAAATAATTATCATGGTTCTGCTGATTAATAGTCAATTCGCAAGACACACAGTTTGATTTTGAAGCAAATAATGCAGTTAATGTTGTAATCTTTATAATGAAACGGATCACTCAAGAGAAGGAGGAAATGTACATCTCTTCTCTATTGATCTAGCTCTTGATAAGTTCCAAAGAGAAAACACGTGTATATACAACTAGTTCCAAACAATACTAGATGAAGCAGTCAAAGAAGCGAGAACAAAGAAAATGAGAAATAACAGAAATAACGGAATTATACTAGACGGATGATATGGTCCTAATAGCTAAAGACGAGAGAAAAAAATATCTTGGTCCAATGCTATCTAAACAGGACGACGAAATAAAATAGAAAATGACAAAAGGAAGAAAATTATTTGGTGTTATAAAAATAGTTTCCTAAGAAAGAAAGGGATCAGAACAGAAGAGAGAGTAAAAGTTTTCAACAATCAGAAACGTGAACATAAACAAAAATAGAAAAGGCAGAAATTCAATTCAAGGAAATGAGATTCTTACGAAGAATAGACAATAAGACCAGAAGAGACAGAATTAGAAAGACGACCTCTGGGGGCCGCCTTATAAACAAAACCTTTCTTGGACGAAGAAGAACAACCACAGAAATTTACAGAAAAAGGACAAATATACAAATCCAGTCTCAACAAAATATGTGAAAGATTTATAAATATAAATGTCTGGACTTCCATTGCCTTCATTTTTAATTATATCTCAACTACCTGCTTAAATCCAGTAATAGCTTGTTTACCTCAATTCATGGATTTCTGGATGAAAATGCTTTCTGGAGTTTGTTCATGTACCATGTCCTCTTCATCGTGGTTCCACATGGTGATCATCAAGATAAGATAGGCCCAGTCTTAGGGTTTCTTTTGGATGTTTAGATGAATAGTGTTGTCTCCTGTTCCAGCAGTCCTTTGTTGATTTCCTAGTGCTGCATATTTTTGACATAATACGAGGTGCTGCCATAGCAGTGGGATTATCGCTAAAATCTACTAGATTGTAGATCATAAAATCCCTGGCAAGTTATGATGTGCTTTGCTGTGGTGAGATGGCCTTTTCATTATACAGGTCTTTCCTTAGTATAGTGGCATAACAAAAGTCTCAATGTTTTCAGACAAACCATCTGGCAGTGACGAGATGACCCATCTTTTCGACTCACCTCATAGTTTTGGGGTTCCGTTACTGAGTCCGGTCCTGAGCCAGCCAAACCACACCGCATGTGTGTGCATGGACATGCAAAAAGAATCGGCACTCTATCCTCCAGACAGTCATTTATCAAACGAACGCGTGTGGCGTGGGGCGTAGGTGTCAAAAAATCGAGGGCGAGGGTTGTAATCCGATCGGCGATAGCGTGGCGTCGGCGTTAATCGAAAATCAAATTTGGAAGCTACGACGACAACCAAATTCGTTTCCCGGGAATTAAATTAGGGGCGTGGTGCGTGACCGATTTTTGGCCGTAACCGACTGGACACTAAGTGTTTTACTGACTTGACTTTGCCCTGGACTTTATTAACCAGAACCATCCAAGAAATTGCAGAAAAGTGTCATTATTACCAGAATATTCGAAGATCTTTGAAGACAACAAAAAATTACCTGACTGCTCTCTTGAGCAGGCTGCAGTACTATATTGCACAGAGGGAGGTCAGTGATATAAGGGTAGCATTGTTATCAGTAAGGTTGAAGGTCTTTAAATAAAGCAAGACGCTACTGGTCGATGCTAGGTTTTATATGAAACGAATCTGAGACAACAAATAAGGTTGTGGTCCTAGATTTTGATCTACAACAGCACAAGACAAGCAATACTACGCTACCTTTTACAATCAGCGATAAGTTGTGTAATTCTATCGTGTTGCCAGTAGTGTCAAAGACCTCTAAACTAACAACAAATACTAACAAAATTCGTTTTCTTCCCAACACTAATAAAATAAAAATTTTCTTTAAAAAATGCCTGAGTTTATATGCAATGAACTTGAGAGCAGAAATACGTTGCAATCAATCCCACAAAAGCTTTTGACAAGTTAGATCACACTTCATTTTACTGAAAAATCTAGATATCAGCAGTGTCAAAGACCTCTAAAGATAACAAATACTAACAAAATGTTTTCTTCTCTTCTGAATGCAGATTTTTTGCGTAAGGAATTTAAGAAAGCTGCTTTTCTATATTTCGATATATCAAAGGCTTTTAACAAGTTAGCCACCAGTAATGTCGACTATCTCTAAACACAAAAAAAACGCTAATAAAATATAAGTTTCCTTTTGAAAATGTATGCAATGAACTTGCAATCAATCCCACAAGGCTTTTGACAAGCTAGATCACACTTTATTCTACTCAAAAATCTACAAATTCAGTATGTGAGGATGTCATTGGTCCAAGATTTTTGAAGGCAAAAAAATACTAACTTCAGTTTCTCCACAATAATTTTATACGGCAGAAAGATGAGAAGCAAAGTTGTCCTTTAGTTTAATCTCTCAAAGTCATTTGACAAGCTAGACCACACTCCTTTTTACTGGGAATCAATGATGTGATTGCAGCAAGTTTAATCAGGAATGTCAAAGACTTCTAAAGATAACAAGTACTAAAAAAATATGTTTTGTTCCCAATAAATTAGCTCTTTCCTTTAAAAATGCCAGGTTTTATGTGCAAGGAACTAAATAAGGTTGCAATCAATCCCACAAAGGCTTTTGACAATCTAGATTATACTTCATTCTTCGGAAAAAATCTTGTTACCACGAGTGTCGAAGATACTTAAATACAACAAAATACTAAGAAAACATCAGTTTCTTCACAAAAATTTGCTCTTTTTGAGGCTAGATATTATTTGCAAGAAACTTGGGAAATAACCTTGATGGCCTTTAAATATGAAAGAGTTTATATGCAATGAACTTGAGAAGAGAAATACACTGCAATCGTTCCCACAAAGGCTTTTGACGACCTAGATCACACTTCTTTCAACAGAAAAATCTAGAGATCAAGTATGTGAAGATGCCATTGGTACGAAGAATGTCGAAGATTTTTGAAGACAACAAAATGCTAACTAAACTTCCGTTTCTTCACAATAATTTTATATGCAGGGAAGTTGATATTGTCAAGGTCTTTTAAAGACGACAAATACCAACAAAGTATATTTTCTTTCCAATAAATCAGCCTTTCTGAATTCCCAGAATAAAATATCAATTTCCTTTAAAAATGCCAAGTTTTATTCTTCTTAAAAATCTAAAACGTGAGGATGTCATTTTTACCAAGAATATCGCAGATAATTGAAGACAACAAAATACTAACAAAACATCAGTTTCTTCACAAAAATTTGCTCTTTTTGAGGCTAGATATTATTTGCAAGAAACTTGGGAAATAACCTTGATGGCCTTTAAATATGGAAGAGTTTATATGCAATGAACTTGAGAAGAGAATACACTGCAATCGTTCCCACAAAGGCTTTTGACAAGCTAGATCACACTTCTTTCTTCAGAAAAACCTAGAGATCAAGTATGTGAAGATGCCATTGGTACGAAGAATGTCGAAGATTTTTGAAGACAACAAAATGCTAACTAAACTTCCGTTTCTTCATAATAATTTTATATGCAGGGAAGTTGATATTGTCAAGGTCATTTAAAGACGACAAATACCAACAAAGTATATTTTCTTTCCAATAAATCAGCCTTTCTGAATTCTCAGAATAAAGTATCACCTTCCTTTAAAAATGCCAGGTTTTATTCTTCTTAAAAATCTAGAACGTGAGGATGTCATTGTTACCAAGAATATCGCAGATAATTTAAGACAACAAAATACTAACAAAACATCAGTTTCTTCACAAAAATTGGCTCTTTTTAATGCCAGATATTATGTGCAAGAACCTTGAGGAATAACGTTGTTGTCCTACTTTTTAAACTTCGAAGGCAACAAAATGCCAGTTTTCCTCCCAATAAATCAACTCTTGGCTCTTTTCAATGCCTGATTTTATATGCAAACAAATCGAGAAAGTAAAAAACTTTGCAATTATATATATCCCGGGCAAAGGCCTTTGGCAAGCTAAAAACTCGATCTGCGGAGCTACGGGCGTTTATTGAGAGCTGTTGAGAACGTTTAACTGGAGCAAAGCAAAATAGATAATCTTTGTAATTAAAGATGGAGCAGAATATTATCCAGGGAGGATATGGTGAGACCAACCTACGTGGTGTAGTGCGTTCACTTATATGGATATAGATATTTTGTTAATCTATCTAGAAGTAATGTTGAAAAAGTAACAGGTATTTAGGAGTTAGATGCAAAGTGGAACACAATGTTCTAACAGCTAGACCAAGAATGATGGAATCCACAGGGTATTTATTGACTTGAAGTGACAGTTACCCAACAGAGGTCAATTTTGAGCACTTTCCTGCCGAAATTATTTTGAAATTTTTCACTATTTAAGGCAACTGTAGCAATTTTCGTTAACATTCTAAATTTTCCGCTATAAACGGGACCAATTTTGAGCAATAACTTTGACGAATGAACATAGCAATTAATTACTCGTGTCTCGGCGTTCATTTGTCATCCGGCAACAAAAGGAAAACACCACTTGATCCCCGCGTTGTGTAATAACGTAATTTTTCTTCAATCTTCGGTTTCGGTTGAACAAAGACCCCTGGATCGGCCTACGGGAGCCCCTTCTTTTCCCCCATTCAAATGGCGGCACAATTCGGGATAAATGACGAAACGGTTTGGGGGGGGTGCCGATGGTAAAATATCTCCGGGGAAATGGACGGCTGCTCGACTGGGAACTTTCGATGGATTTCGTGACTATGATAGATTCACAGTGCGAACTTAAAATAGACATGACGTTTGGCGAAAAAGAGGGTCTCCCGTATAATCGAACAAAATCATAATAACTGACAAGGATGCGTAAATAAAGAGTTTACAAACAATTGAAAGAAATAACCCATTGGGATAAGATTACGCAATATAGTAGCAAAAATTTATAATTAACAGAAAGACAGAACAATTGACAATATGGATACCATTGAAATTCAAAATTAAAAGAAGAAAAAGATTTACCCTCGAAGTAAAGGATCACCACTCGCTTAAATTTCTTTCTGCCCTGAAGCTTCACTTGAAAATATTGGTATTGGTCCTGTTTCTGGTAACAATCGTCATTGAGATTCAACTTGAGAATTGAGAAAGTAAAAGGTTTGGTTGGATATAGTTACTGACAGGCTTGAAGATCTGCAAATCCTGCTGCAAAGGTTTAATGATACATGGATGTGGATGATTATTACAAAGACAGTAAATATTAACGGAATTCTTACATTAGACAACACAACTATAGAAAGAGCAAGAAACTTCAAATTTGTAAAGATCAAAAAGTTTCTTTTTAGCAGAGATATAAGTTTCGGATTAAGAATAAGAATGCTTCAATGGTATGTTTTTCAAAATTACTTTACGGGTCAGAAACATGGATACTGGAAAAGACAATGTTCAATCTGAAACTGCTACAGAGAATCCAGAAACAGGAGGAAATAATTAACTCTCTAAAAAGAGGAGAATTGAAATACTTTGGTCACGTGATCAGAGGACCTAAATATGCGATGCTGCAGAACATTATGGAAGGAAAGATCAAGGGTAGAAGGACTCAAGGGAGAAGAAGAACCTGTTAGCTCACTAACCAAAACTTAAGGGAATGGTTTGGAATGACATCAAACCAACTATTCAGAGTAACTGTCAACAAGACTAGGATAGCCATGATAATATCCAACCTCCGTTAGGACAACGAATGAGAAGAAGAAGAAAAGGTTTGGAAATTCTTACTTTTCTTCAAAGAACCTAAAATTCATATTTTCCTGTGAAATTTATATAAGGAATTGGTAAAATCCTTGTTTTTATGACATTTTGTAAAAAAAAAGTAAATTGTTGTAAGTTGTTATTAAAGTGTACAAAAATAGTTTTTTAAAAAGAAAGTTTGAGAGTGCATCTCTAAATTTAGCATTGTTTTTTTTTTAAATATTACCCAGAAAAATATACCTGTCAAAAATTATTTGCAATTTTTTTTCCTTGTATACTGTATTTTACTTTACGCTCTCACACGCCGAAAATGGTTTATGAAAATCGGCACAATTTTAAGTTACACGAAAAACAAAAATAACAATAAAATTAAAATACCCTGTATCTCAAAAACGCTTTGAAATTGGCCAAGGAATCATTATCTACAGTTATTATATATACTTTATAAACACCCAGTATACTGTTCACTAACAACTAATAAACAGAAATAGCCACTGACTTTTTATTTGCTTTATTTGATATTATAAGCACCACTATACATATTTTTCTACAATTTTTTATGATTTTCGTCAGATTAAACAGGTCTCATTGTTTTTAAAAAGTCGTCTGCTAAGAATTATCATATAAAAGATGTAGTAATTTGTCAGCCGATACTTTTATGGATAATCTGGAAAATGTCATACTAGAACATCCTTTAAGTAAAAGTTTTCTATGTTGGTATAGATACGTGGATGGTGTCTTTGCTTGCTTTGTTGGACAATTGAATTCTTTTTAAATTACATTAACTCATTACATAATCGTATAAAATTCACTATCGAGATTGAACAGTATAAATCAATTTACTTAACTACTACGAAAGCGCAAAACAAATTAGATTTTTCAATTTATCATAAACTTTCACACACGGACACAGTCATACATAACTGGTGAAATCACGCTTATACACACAAAGTGGCTGCATTTCACTATTTTATAAACAGACTTCTTAATCCGCCACTCTCAACAGAAAATTACAACAAAGAACTTAATATCATTAAACAAATTGCACTGAGCAACGGCTACAATCCGTCCATTATAGATAAAATTATAAATAAAAACCAAATCCAGACAACAGTAAACTCTATTTATCGGAAATCTAATACAGAACACGAACAATTTAAAACAATTACATACATAGGAGAACCTAGTGAAAAAGTTTCAAAACATTTGTCAAATGTGGTTTAAAAATAGTTTTCAGAACTAACAACACAATAGGAAAATTTTTAAAAAACAATAAAACGAAATGTCCAAAATCTCACAGGTTGAAATGCCGATCTCGTCCTAAAATTTATATTGGACAACCAGGTAGATCCTTCAAGAAACTCATTAACGATCATAAAAGAGAGTTTAAAAACACTGGTCTAGATTCTAATTATGCTACACACTTACACACAGAAAGACACATTTTTGACGACAATTTTGATATTTTACATACAGCCACAAAAAGTAGAAAATCAGATTTATTGGAAGCGATGGAGATTAACCAAAATGAGACATTCAAATGTATTGCTTAACGATCATACCTCTCCTTAAATTCTCGCAACAACATTAATTAAGGTTTTATGGTCATTTTTCGGTATATATAGTAGGAGGTAGTTTGTAATGGGGATCGTTGATTGGGAGACAATGAAGTTGGAATGTTTTTGAAAGCATTCAAACTTTTTTAAAAACATCTCGAGGCTGGTTGGAATTAGCATCCTGTTCGATGTCTTTGCATATTGAGGCTACATATGAATTTTTATCATTATTTATAGTCCCGGTGATCGTTTTGCTAAGGTCGCTATATTTCTGTCTATCGTCGCCATCACTGATACCTTTAATTTTGAGCTCCCTCCTGAGGTTTTTTGGGTTGGTTAATTACATCGGTGTCCGTCAGCATCTGCTTGAAAAAGTGGTTGTTACCGAGATTCCAGGGGTTGGGTTTAGATGACCGTTGGCGTTCTCTCTCCTTATGGTCACTCCCACAATCCAGATTCGTATAGGTTTTGATGTATCTAATAGAGAAATAAATAATGTGACACATTTAAAAAACACACGGTGTTGTCGAAGCAACTGTCATGTCAAAATATATAATTTCGTGAAAATCTGAATTTTTAGTTTTCATTTATTTTGATAAATAGATTTTTATCAAGTAAAGATCACCTCAGTTCACTACAAAAATCACTATCTTTTTTAAATGTGTTCTTTGCTGTTAAAGTTCTGTCACAGTGAACCGATACAACCCGTACAATATTATTAGTAGTCGTAATGGAAATTTCACAACGATACGTAAAACTCGGGACGAACTTTCCCGGTTTAGTTTTCCGCAAACCGTAATGAAACAGCCGCCGCTACGTATCAGTGTCTCCGCTGCGCTGAGAAAATGGAGGAGCTAGAGGTTGCACGAGAAGACAAATTTAATGAATTTCGAAGTCGTCCGACGGCGTGGTCGCTATTCAAATTAGATCGCTTTGTTGTATTATTATTTGGGGAAGTACGCGGATGTTTCGGCACAACATTTAATCAAGTTTGCGGCTACGAGGCAGCGGCGCGAGTTTCGGGTCAACGCGATTTCCGAAATATTCGCGGCTTGGAACATGAAAACGCCAAAGAAAACTTTGCCAGGAAACAGTAGTCAATATTTTTAAAATTTGAGGGAGTTATATTCCCCATTATGGTCACCCATTTCCTATTGCACATTTTCCTTGCAGTATTTTACTCAGTAATCTTCTGGATGAACTCCAATTCAATTTAAGCAACGTGTTCGCCAAATTAAACCTTGCGCAACAGTCTCTTCTAAAAGCTTAAAAATGTACACGATTTATTAAAATATATCCGTGCATTTGTTTTTAAATGACTTAATTATCAATATTAGCAACCTTACTACTTTCACATGATAATCAAATATTAATTTTTTCGAATAGGGAGGTAAAAGAATGTTACTGTTATAAACTACCAAGCGGACATGCACGTGGTACTATTTGTCGCCGAAACCCGTTTACCATACTACTTACGCTTGATACAAATAAATCAGTACCGCTTTTATTTCCTGAGTTTTCGTGTCCATAGCGGCGGTTGAATCTTTTATTCGCCCTGTACAGTAATAATGATTGCTACTGTTAATAGTTGTTGTTGACCTTATCTCCTTCAAAATGCACTCCATTACAACTAATATATTTGTCCCAGCGGTGCTTCCACTGTTCGAAATATTATATATATATTCATCTTTGGCTATAGCCGACAACTCATCTCTCGTTTTTTTCTTGACCTCTTCAATGTTGTCAAATCGCTATCACACGGTGCGAGATCAGGCGAGCAAGGTGCATGGGGCAGAGGAACCATGCCATTTTTAGCCAAAAACTGCTTAACAGAAATGGCTGTGTGTGCAGGTGCATTATCGTGGTGAAAGAACCAAAACAATCGGGTCTTTCTTGTCGAATATTGTTGCTACCAAAACTTCCAGATAAAAATCTCTGCAAAACTCTGCATGAACTACGCCGTTGATTTCGAAAAAGCAAATCAGCATCGTTTTGATGTTTGATTTGACCTGACGACATTTTTTGGACGGGGAGACAGTGACGTCTTCCATTGGATGGACTGTTGCTTCGTTTCTGGATCGTAACCATAGCACCATGACTATGTACTACGACTGTGTACTATACAAGCTCTGCGCGCGGCAATTCAATTCCGGTTTTTTATGGGTACCCCCTCAGATATTTAAATTTTATTTACTTTTTGAGATATTCGAGGTTTAAGATAACACCCGTAAAAATTCTTTCAATACTTTGAAAAGATTTAAAATAAATATTAGGACCCTATTTTAAGAAAATATTGTAAGAATTTTTATATGTTATGGTTAATTGTATAGTATCTCTAGGTATTAGACGCTATGTGTGTTGCGTTTTTGTATTTTGTAATATACTATCGCAATTTAAAATAAAGATGATTATTATTATTCTTCTTCTTATTATTATTATTGAGACAACGAGACAACGTATCTATCGATCGAAATATTACCCACTGCTATCTGCATCCGTCCCGACTGTTTGGATAAAGCAATCAACTTCCGTGCATCCTGAGGGTTTGCTCAAAGGCACCAATAATAGGACTAACCGAATACAGTCTCACTGCGGCTCGATAATTGGCCCTATCATATACGGCGTAACTATATTACCTGTGTATATGCGGTATAGTTACTTTGTTGCCTGGATCGGTTACGGTTGCCACACTGGCATGCTCGATCCCGCCCATGGGAAACTGCCAAGACTGGTCCTATTGCATTTCGAATCATTAGTGGTTACGTCTGAATACGAAAATCAGCGCCCTCTATTAGTATACTCCTTACAACCTGTGTATTCAACTCATTGTCCTTCGATCTCTCTTTATATCTGGAAAATTTAATGGGTTTTGAAGATTTATTGGCACATTTAATTGTTTACACTCAAACGAAAGACGCAAGTCACAATAACTGACGAAAAAGAACTGCAGAAATTTGGCAACGAATGGGAATCGAATGCTGGGTAACAAGGATATTAGAAAACAGAGCATTACAATGCTATGGTCACATACCAAGAATGTACTGGGCTGGGAACTTCCAAGGAGAAGACGAAGAGGACATGATAGAGATCTGAGAGCAAGGGACTGGAGGGTAAGAGAACTGTGGAGTACAACAACGGCGATCTCGTAAAGGAAAATGTCGAAGCAGAAAAGAAGAACAGCCTGGTTAGTTGTACCTACTCAATAAAATGTCTATCTTTCTATAATGACGTTCGGTCCTGGTTTAAATCCCGATTCGATAATATGGGCGACGGCAGTCGACGCCCGAACGATTCTTGATTGCCGGTGTTGTTTTCGACTGACCGACTTTCAAATATTATATCTCCAAAGCTAATAACGATCGAGGGCACGTCGACGTCGTTGTTGGTTCTATCGGAACGCAGATGGAATACCGGATAGAGTAGACGCCTCTCGCGGAATCTATTAGTGATATCTTTGATATTCTAAGCGTATATACGACGACGTGCCGATAGTTTTTGAGCGAAAATCTAGAGTGCGCATCATGGCTACCGGACGCATCTTAAATATCATCGGACGATTGGCGCGCTGATACTGGACGTCTTCGTTTTCAAGGTTTAATTAAATTCATGAGGCCAATAAGAATTTTATAAAAATTCGTAACAATTTCTAAATGAAAAGTCAGAGATCCTGACACAAGTCATTTCCGAGTAACAAGTCTGCCTTTTTGACTTAAAGCAGAATTTCTAAAAGACAAGTCAGAATTGCTGATATAATTTCTAGCATAAGAGAGAAACAAGTTTGAATTTCCGAATAAAATCAGAATTTCTTATAAATAAGTCAGAAGTTATGAAAATAAGTCAAAATTTCTCACATAAATCAGAATTTCTGGTAAAAAAGTAAGAATTTCTGAAAGACAAGTCAGAATTTGGGACGTAAGTCATAATTTTTCAAATAAGAGAGGAACAAGCCTGAATTTCTGACTTAAAGCAGAATTTCTGAAAAATAAATCCGAATTGATGAAAAATAAGTCAAAATATCCCACCCAAATCAGAATTTTTGAGAAACGTCAGAATTTCTATAAGACAAATCAGAATTTCTCACATAAGTCATAACTTCTCACATAAGAAGAGAGACACAAGTCTAAATTTCTGACTTCAATCAGAATTTCTGAAAAATAAGTCAGGAGTTATGAAAAATAACACAAAATTTCACACATAAATCAGAATTTCTATGAAAAAAATAAGAATATCTGAAAGACAAGTCAGAATTTCGGACATAGATCATAATTTTTCAAAGAAGAGAGAAACAAGCCTGAATTTCTGACTTGAATCAGAATTTCTGAAAAATAATACCAGAATTGATGAAAAATTGGTCAAAATTTCTCAAATAAATCAGAATTTTTGAGAAACCTCAGAATTTCTGAAATAAAAGTCAGAATTTCTCACATAAGTCATAACTTATTACCTAAGAAGAGAGAAAGAATTCTAATTTATGACTTACACCAGAATTTCTGAAAAATAGGTCATAATTTATGAAAATTAAGTCAAAATTTATCACATAAATCAGAATTTATGAGAAATAAGTCTGAGTTTCTGAAAGACATGTTAGAATTTCGGACATGCTCGCTCCAACGTCTTGCTGGTTACTTTGCTTTTGCAACTCATCCTTCTTCTCTGCTTCTGTTTAATTCTTGATGAAGTAAGTTACTAGTAATTAAGATACTATGGTTTGTGTAGTGGCTGCTTTTGGTTAGCGACATCCTTTGTCATCGTTACCTGAAGGCAGTATGTGGGTTGAGTTAGAGGTTCTGTCTTAGAAACAATTCTGAATATCTGAGTTAAATCATAATTTCTGAAAAATAAGTCACAATTCATGAAAAATAATTCAAAATCTCTAACATAAATCACAATTTGTTAGGAAAGATACTAAACAATATGTATTTATTTACGTATGTATTTATGTTTAAATCTAAAATAAAATTACAAATTATTTTTATTACCTAGTTAAATTACTTAAAATTATTCACATAATATATCAGTATCACTATCGCTATCATCGCCTGTTCTAATTATTATTTGTTCTATATTATTTGCAATATGGATATACGATTGTTCTGCTTTTTATATATGTTTAACAGAATTTGCCCAACTTCGGTTTCTTCTTCGGAAAAATATTGTTACAACGAATGTCAGAGTTCAGTTGGTGCCAAACATGTTCAATGGGGTCAAATATACAATGGCGCAATGGTAAAACTCTATGCCCTAGATTTTTTGGGTATTCATCACAGATGTATTTCTTTTGTAGGTTCAAGCTTTGTAGAAATTCAGTTAATTGCGTTTTGGTATAATTTTCGTGAAAATAAATGTCCTTATTATACATGTACTTTTGGATTGTTGCTTTTGTGTCACATGAGGAATGGGTTTTAGTCAACTGTCTACTGTAATAAATTGCATTGTCCATTACAATGATGCTATTAGGAGGAATGTGTGGAAGAATCTTTAATATTTTTCGCAGACAGAGAAAGTCAACTAACCAAACCAAAGAATATTAAACACAGGTAGGTATTTTCTATTACGGACCACAATTTTACCTAAATTTAAATTCCGAATCATTAGGTAATGATTTTGTTGCATTGTATGTTAATGATTCTTGCATAATCCCATTCAATACCAATTGGTCACTTTCTTATATCTATGAACAGAGCATACCTTTCCATTATTAAAGTTAAATTCTCACAACAACATTAATTACGGTTTTATTATTTAGTTATTTATATTTAAATATTACATTTGAGAAAGGCACGGTGTTGTCGACACAACTGTCATGTGAAAATATATAATTTCGTGAAAATCTGAACTTTTAGTTCTTATTTATTTAGTTAATGTTTTGCTGCTTTTAACTCCGAAAATATGAATATCTGCACTTTCGTGGCCTATTTTTTCCCACAGACTTCGCTATTTTCAAAATGCAAGGGCAGAGATGCGACTTAGTCCATTTATGGCCTAGCGGACCTCTCGATCGCGATCACTGCCGCATTAAAATGCCGACAGAGGCGCGGGACATTTTAACCCGCGGATAAATTAAACGTCACGACACGGGAGATAAAAATTCGGCGAAATTAAACGTCCAGATATAAGCGAATAAGATTATCTAGCGGGAAAATTTAAAACATCGCTCGTACTCGTCGTCGAGTTTTAATATTCGCGTGGTTTTACGTCCGAAGTGAATGCGATTAAATTCGGTAAAACGTGATTAAGGATTAAAAATGTCCGACGCGATAAATTTCGAAACGAACGTCGCCCGAATTCTCGGAAGCGTTTTTTTTTCCAAATCGGTTTACCCCCTCCCCCAACAAAGTCTGACGCGTAGTACTCGACTTTTTTAGATTGTCTCCGCCACACCCAAAGATACTGCCTCTTCGGCTCGTAAATTAGCAATAAAACAAACTTAAATAGTTAGAAACGCAAAAAAATCTATTTTGAAAAAAGGATAGAGGCGTTGATGTGACTTTTTTAGATAGCCAAAATACAGAGAAAATATCGTTAGGCTAGGGGTTGAAACGATGTGCCAAGTCCTCATGAAATGCTTCTAAAGTTAAAAATTTAATAGAAGGCCGAGAAACACGGATGGGTCAAGGGTCAATGGTGTTTTAACAAAACTACAAAATTTCTCACATAAGAAGAGAGAAACGAGTCTTAATTTCTGAACAAAATCAGTATTTCTGAAAAATAAGTTAGAATTTCTGAAAAATAAGTCAAAGTTATGAAAAATAAGTCAAAATTACTCACACAAATCAGAATTTCTGGGTAAAAAGTAAGACTTTATGAAAAACACGGCTGAATTTCTGACATAAATAAGAATTTCTGAAGAATGAATCAGAATTGATGAAAAATAAATCAAAATGTCCCATATATGTCAGAATTTTTGAGAAACCTCAGAATTTCTGAAATACAAGTCAGAATTTCTCACATAAGTCATAACTTCTCACATAAGAAGCGCGAAACAAGTCTTAATTTCTGAATAAAATCATAATTTCTGAAAAATAAGTCAGAAGTTATGAAAAATAAGTCAAAATTACTCACACAAATCAGAATTTCTGAGAAAAAATTAAGACTTTCTGAAAGACAAGTCAGAATTTCTGACATAAGTCATATTTTTGACATAACAGCGAAACAAGCCTGAATTTCTGAAAAATAAATCAGAATTGATGAAAATTAAATCAAAATTTCCCACATAAATCAGAATTTTCGAGAAACGTCAGAATTTCTGAAAGATTAGTCAGAATTTCTCACATGTCATAACTTCTCACATAAGAAGACAGAAAAATGTCTAAATTTCTGAATAAAATTAGGATTTCCGAAAAATAAGTAATAATTTATGAAAATCAAGTCAAAATTTAATTAAGTATAATTAAAAGCTGCAGAAAGTATAAGTACCTAGGAAGCTATATTAATGAAGACAAAAACACCGAAAAAGCTATTAACAACAGTCATAGGACGATTCAACAACTGAACTCCATTTTGTGGTAAAAAAATATGCGTAGTTCTTAACAAGATAAAAAAATGAAAAAAAAATTGTTTTCATGGCAATTTTGATAATTGGAAATAATGCAAATGTATTTTTTATTCATTTTTAAGTGGTTTGAAATATTTTACTATTTAAATACGTTAATAACCTTGTTTTGCAAGTTAAATTCTTTTATTCATATTTTAGGTTTATTTAACTATCTAATAACATAAAAAAGTTATATCGTTGAATTTATTCTCCTTTCAGAAATCGCCACGCCAGAAAATATTCTTCATTGATTCGCGAAAAATGATCTTACAGCCGTTGCATATTGAGTTAGGACTGATGAAGCAGTAAGTTAAGCCTTTGAATAAAGATGGAGCATGTTTTATATATCTATTTCAGTAGGTCCTCCAATAAAGCGATTAATGGAAGATCAAAGAAAAGGTTACGTGGGTTTCATTTACTGATATTATCAAAGTTGTTTAGGAAACAACAATTTTCCAAATTATAGAGTGAATGTGAAAAAATGGAAATAAAACTACACTTTCTACACTCACATATTTCCCCTGGTGTTGTGAGTTAGGAGCAAGGTATAGAAGAAATTGAACGCAGATATCAAGGCCATTAAAGAAGAAAATCCAGTAAACGAATTTTTTGCAAAAATAATGGACCGTTTTGTTATTCAATTTAGATTTTTCAATTCGTTGTTCTTGTACTAATAAAAATAATGTTCAAGTCGACTGACATTTCCTTTTATTAAGCTATTTAAAGTTATACTTGGACCAGAAATATACTGCTTTTACAACCGATACCGTGATTAACTTTGCCTACTGTTTATTACTCCAAAACCGCAGCCCCTTACCCATAACCATTCCAGGACCGTGCTAGGAATTTATCTACCTACACTAACAGGCGCGATATAAGTATGTTTTCAATCTTTTTCGCCGAGCATTTCTTGTACATAAAAAAAATAATACAAAGTAACAATTAATCACGTTCTATTTCATTGTTAAATATTAAATATAATAATAATAGAGTATCAGTCACTTAGAAAATCGTCACTATCGTTACTTTAGTCACCTAGTTCAATGATCAACTCCGCCACATCTTTGATGTTTTTGGCAGACAAAAATAAGGCATCTTCTACCCAACCATGTGTGGACCTAGCATGAAGAATTATGATTGGTTTTCGCTCCCGAAATTTTTCAAAATTGCAAGTACGCAATGACTTTTTATCACAACTAATGTCTAAGTCTGTCAGTACTTTTTAATGCAGTTCTTCTAGGGTTAAAGCACTATTCTACCTACCACTACCAGCACCTTCTGTCACTTTCCCCTTGACCATTTGCAACAATCTTTCCTACAGTTGATTTCGGGACGTTGATAATGTCACTTGATTTTATTGCTGCTCCTAGTTCCCCTCCTGAATTTCTTATAAAATTGTAAACGTTCAAAACAATTTGTCATTAGGTACGATTACAATCTCCACTTCGTCTTCAAATTCTGCGTTGGTTTCCATGTCTTCATTGCACGGTCTACACATTTTAAAGTCATAAAAAACAGAAAACTTTAATTGCAAGATTCTAATAAATATTTATCTGTATTCTCTATGCGAATATAATCCATAGTCTTGTTACTTTTTAAAAAACTTTTGGATTACTCCTGCGTAGGTTTTTGCTGAGTCGAACTTGCTGATGTTTCGCCAACCATTCTGTTGGCTGCTTCAGAGCTTGACTGAAACTGGCTCGTATTTTACTCTGTACCTGCTTATATATTGTTTGAGGGGGGAGGAGCTAAATGACGGGCATAAACACCGTCTCGGATGACTAATTCCCATATTGGTGACAGGTAGAGATCTGAGTCGCTGTTCAGATTGTTAGGTTGTTTATATATATATATATATATATATATATATATATATATATATATATATATATATATATATATATATATATATATATATATATATATATATATATATATATATATATATATATATATATATATATATATATATATATATATATATATATATAACATCTGTTGGAATGGAATTTACCACGGTCCTGCGAAGGTCTGCAGTTAAGGTACTGTAAAACTCTTAAAACGTCAAAGCAATAAATGCACTACAATTTTTGTCGTATTATATTTTGTGTTACTCGCATATCCATCATCGTCCGTTTGAAGAGCCGTTACAGGCATGCATCGGTCGGAATCTAATCCGCGGTAACCGACGCAATTCGAAACTCGCTTTAATTAAACCTGCGGAAAACTGGTTAAATTACTCGCTCAGATGTTTGCGTGTGCACGGAAAGTCGAATGCGATTTTATGGTCCTCGGGAGTCCTCAAGTTGGGACTCTCGGTTAATTCGTTACACACACTCCCGGCTCCGCCTTCGTTGCAGCCGTTCGTCGTCCCGCGTTGATTAGAGACCTTATTTAACTGTAAACAGCCGGTAAAACAGGGCGCCGCTACGGCGACGGAAGCAAATTAGGCGCGCTGCCACCTACATTTGTTTCGGGAAATATTACGTTATATGGTCCGCGCTGTTTGGACGTTTGCCTCACGCGCCAAGTGGTTAATTAACGAGGATTAACCCCGCACGAGAGGAAGGTCAAGGGGTTACTTAAAAGATGCGCCTCAAAGTGGAGGAAGTAATGGGTGTTTTTTTTCGATGTATAGAACTTTAAGTTCGCATTACTGTTCAAGATGGCGACCGATTTAACAGCTGTCAAGTGATTTATTCTCAGTTTGGTTTGGCAATTCATCATGAATAGACCCACGCCTGAACAAAGCTTGAAAATATTGCAATTTTATTTCGAAAATAATGGTTCTGTGCGGAATACGTATCGCGCACTACGTCCATTTTATCGTCGACAAAATCGTCCATCAAAGCAGTTGATTCGATTAACCATGGAACGTTTTCGCACCACGTTTACTCTTATTGATAACTCACATCCCCAGAGACGGCGCACGGTGCGTACAGAAGAAGCTATTGCTGCTGTAGAGCGTAGCATTGCGGAAGACCCGAATGAGTCGATTCGCCATCGAGCACAGGAATTGTATCTGTGTCCATCCACTTTATGGAAGATTTTGCGGAAGGATCTTGGTTTACGTGCTTGCAAAATCCAACTCGTGCAAGAATTGAAGCCAAACGATCATCAAGTAAGGCGTAGATTCGTCGAAAGGGCCCAAAACGAGATTGCCGTTGTTCCCGATTTTCATAAGCGAATTTTGTTTAGCGATGAAGCGCACTTCTGGTTGAATGGCTACGTCAACAAACAAAACTGCCGGATTTGGAGCGAAGCTAATCCTCAAGTGTATGCCGAAACACCGTTACATCCAGAAAAACTGACCGTTTGGTGAACTTTATGGGCCGGTGGAGTCATTGGTCCGTTCTTCTTCAAAAATGATGATGGCCAGAACGTTACAGTCAACTCTTTCATTCCTGAATTGAATAACCATGATGTCCAGGAGATGTGGTTTCAACAAGACGGCGCAACATGTCACACAGCTCGTGCCACAATCGATTTATTGAAAGACACTTATGGTGACCGCCTAATTTCACGTTTTGGACCTGTGAATTGGCATCCAAGATCTTGTGATTTAACACCGCTACACTACTTTCTGTGGAGCTATGTAAAGTCATTGGTCTATGCGGATAAGCCACAAACGCTTGACCATTTGGAAGACAACATTCGCCGTGTTATTGCCGATATACGGCCACAAATGTTGGCAAAAGTCATCGAAAATTAGACGTCCAGAGTGGAGTACATGTGGCCGTGGCGGTCATATTCCAAAAATCATATTTAAAATGTAATGCCACAAGATTATCTTTCGGATAAATAAAATTCATGTCAATCGAATAATCCATCGTTGTTTTATTGCAACTTAAAGTTCTATACATCGGAAAAAAACACCCCTTATATATGCATTCTTCTACTTCCCACTATTATTTGAAAAATTATAAACATTACCGTTGTTTTAAATGAAACTAGAACTATTTCAATATAATTAAACCCGTTCTTCAAGAATCCTATAATTGTTTCAATTTTTCAAAGCAACTTTTACAGGCTACTCTAAAACTAGTTACACTAGCCTGCTTCTTCAGAGGTTAAATGAACCTGGTCTCGGATGACTTATTCCTAAATTTTGTTAATAAAACAATTGATTAGATTGAAGGATTTTAGATTTATCGAATAAGATGTGCTCTTTCCACATCCATGAAATGCTCTAAACTGCTGGTAAGGTCTGTTCATAGATATAAGAAAGTGACTAACTGATACGAATTAAGGAAAGAACCGGGCAAGCTGTAAGAATGAAATATGGGCGAACAGGTCCGTACTTTGCTAAGAATTTAATTATTTGAGATTTTGTTAGGAAAGGTACTAAACAATGTTTATTTATTTATGTATCTATTTATATTTAAATCTAAATTAAAATTACAAATTATTTTTATTACCTACTTAAATTACTTCAAATTATTCACAATTTAATATATCACTATCATTATCGCTATCATCGTCTGTTCTAATTATTATTTGTTCTATATTATTTGCAATATTGCAATACGATTGTTCTGCTTTTTCTATATGTTTAACAGAATTTGCCCAATTTTGTGGAGGGATGTTAAAAACTTCGGTTTCTATAAGCTTGAGGACGTTGGAGTTAACACGGAGATTAAATATACAGTGGTAAGGTGGAAGCCTTAAAACTGTATGCCTTAGATTTTTTGCATAATTATCAAAGACGTATTCCTTTTGTAGGTTCAAGCTTTGGAGAACCTCAATTAATTGCTTTTTGGTATAATCTTCGTGAAAATAAATGTCGTTATTATAAATGTAGTTTCGGATTGTTGCAAAATACGCAAAGTACACATACAGACAGGAATAAGACAAGGCTACAGCCTGAGCCCTTTTCTTTTCAATCTGATTATGGATAAGCTAATATCTGAAGTGTAGAAGATTGGAAATGGATAGGGGTCAAAGAAATAAAAATAATCTGTTATGCGGACGATGCCGTGATGATATCGGAAGATGAGAACAACCTACAGAGAATGTTCAAGGCAAAAGCTTTATAAAAATAAGAAGAAGAAGAAAATTGTTAACATTAGTTAATCGAGTAAAGCAATTTTATAAATACTTAAAAATTGTTAACATTCACTTACTTATAGTTTATAAATGATGCTCCTCTTTATATACTAATAAATTACGTACTTGAAATATGCACACTATAATATGTAAAGTAAATGAAATCAAAAACTCAATAAATAAAGTCCTTTTTCCTTATCTACATATTTACACCTATCTACAAAGATTCCCATGTCATTTCATTAACTCAGGTTAAATACAATTTCGTTACCACTCGCAATTACATGTTTTTCAAAATTCTCGACATTAAAAATAGATTGTCTTCTTTTATTAAGTATAAATTTGTACAAGATGTGGCTCGTTTATGAGGCACCAGTACCTTAACTCTAAAAGAGATACTATACTATTTCTATGAACGCTAATTTTGGTTGGTTTTGGTTAGTTGCAACTTTGGTCGCAAATGTCCGCGTCT
Organism: Cylas formicarius; assembly: GCF_029955315.1. Taxonomy (NCBI): domain Eukaryota; kingdom Metazoa; phylum Arthropoda; class Insecta; order Coleoptera; family Brentidae; genus Cylas; species Cylas formicarius. Next base: position 37,493,713 of record NW_026844347.1, on the reverse strand, counting down.
CTCATTTAATCTACGCCTATAGAGTTACGTAACTCTTTTCTTTAAAACGTACAAGGTTCTTATCTTATTGTCATTCCTTCAAAACGAAACCAAAATTACATAAGATAAGATACATTAAGATTTTATTTGGTTCCAATAGCTGTCCGTATTTCTAATTGACGTCACCAGTTTCTCTTATAAAAAAAATAAGTTGAGACGGTCAGTTTTGATATCTGCAATCTCACACACACGCCCGGCAACGGTGCATCAAAAATAGATCCAACCAACCGAAGAAAAATCTTGATCAACCGTGCCGGATCTTTTGCATTCAAACATCGCAAGAGTGTGGGAGACGTGGACTTTCATTCACAACTTTCAGTTATTATACGGGGTGTCCAAATAGTATATCAAAGTATAAAGTATAGTGTGTAAGCATTAATAAAGTTGTAGATGAGACTAAAGGTAACAATATAAAATTACTTTCAAATACACAGCGTGGTTCATGAATATATGGCAAAATAAGAGACACTCTCTTTAAATCGCCCAATTGGTATGGTCTATACTGAGTGTTCTCGGATTTATGGCGATTTTTTTGCGATCTGATCTATTTATAGTTCAAAAATGTTTTGAGCCTTAAAAAAGAGAAAATTTCTGATTTAATGAAAACAGAAAAATTAACCTATTTATTTTTACTTTTCTGCTTTTATTGCTATATTCTCTCATGGTTTGACAAATTTCCGTGGCTTTCGTGAAAATGTGTATACCTCAGAGAGTATAAAGTTTAGCTGTAGCTGTTTAAATAGATTCTTTGCTAAAATAACTATTTGGACGCCCTGTATAATTCGTATGACATCTGCGATTTGCGTTTGAGTATTCAAGATTCAGGATTGAAATTGGGATTTGTGATAGATAGCAAGTGGGTTCCTGGTGTAGCATATATGTGGCATTTTTCTCCTCTTTTTGGCAGAACCTGCAGTCAGTGTTTTCTCCCACTCACGTCAGTAGACCTACTCTTGTTCTTTTCCTTGTTCTTCTCTTGGCATGTTTCTCCACCATTTCTGGATACTAGAAGAGGGTTTTGCAATACAATAAACACACCACACATTTAACAGACTTTTATTGGTAGATTCAAGAGAGGGCAGTACACTTCGTAACGGCAATCAAGTCCGCGGGACACTCGACTTCCTGGAACACTACGTCCGGGTTATCGACACCTTCGAGAAACTCGAACCTCCAGTCGCAACCAGGTTGGAGAACTTCCGGTAGTTCAGAGCACTCGTTCTCAGAAGCTACACCGGTGATGGGATCGCCCCACCCATTCACTGTGGTGTTCCATTGGGTCATGCAGCCGCGCCTAAAGAGACCTACCCCTCCCCCGGGAATGGCGATATCGAAATGGTTCTGGTACAAGTCGCCGCCGGTGTTGGTGATTTGAGCCAGGAGATGTTTGCCCAGCAATCTGCCTTGGAACGAGAGCAAGACGCAACGACAACACTGACTGGTATCCGCACCACCTGCAACGTTAAATCTGCTAAGTAAACAAGTGGCTGGTCGAGTTTTATATTGTACAAAGAGCAACGTCTTTATTTAAAAAAAATAGTTACTTCTCATAATTTAAACCATATACAGGGAAATCCAAAAATATAGTGCGTTTTACAAAAATCTATTTTTTTATATGCTTATAACTTTGCTTCTATGGCATCTAAATTCTTCGTCTCGCCTTTTTTGGAAAGAAGGAGCTACCAATTTTATTATAAAAACGTATTTCTTTTATAAAGCACTAAAAAGCTAGACAAATATTTTTGTAGAATTTACTTAATTTTAGTCATTTTTGAAAAACTCAGTGGGTATTTCAACATTAAAAAATTGTCACCTCCGACACTTCATAAACAATTAAGATGGCTGACAAACTTAGCTATTAGGCTATTAATTTTTTTTCCATTTGTTTACTATGTGTTACATCTCGAGTAAAATTGTACTGATATGTCAAAAATACAAAAAAAATGTTCCTTGCGAAGTTATTGTAAAAATTATACTTGAAAAACCCCCTTAGCTCGGTACAATTTTTTTTTTAATGTGAAACCAGATTTTTAATATGCCCCAAAACCTGTACATTTTATCTCATTTGACTATTCTTGTAGTTCTTATAGTTAGCGAGATAGCAATGGCAATTGAGACACCCTATATAATACAGTGCAAGCGCTAAAGTTTGCACCATATGGCAACTATGTCTACCTTAAGATAATTTTCAAAAAATAAAAAAAATTGTTTTGAGGTTGAAAAAAATATACATCTAGTTAAAAACTGAACAAAAATTACAAAAACATTTAAAAGAATTTTTTCTTCCATATAGTACAACCATTTTCCGTATGCTCTGTACATAAACATCTTATAAATAGCTTTAGGATGAATTTTTAAAAACTGAAAGGCGCCGTCTAACCATCTCTTATTTTCTTAAACAAAATGTGACTCTACAGGATTTGGCCCGCTTCCGATATAATTTTGCGCAAAAATTTTTGATCTTCTATTCTATCCCCAAATGTAAATGTTCAATATTAGCAAGCTCTTTTACTTTTTTAATGCTTCTTGTGCCATTTTTGAATTCTATATTGGCAATCCCTCAATTTGTTTTAATCAAATTCGTATTGGACCCAGTTTTAGTTTAGTTTAGTTTTAGTTTTAATAAAAATTGCGGTTGTTATCTTGGTAGCAGATCGTAGTAGTTAAATGTTTATTTTTGGTGTACCTAATAATCCAGTAATTATAATGAGATTATTGGTAGAGCGAATACATAAAAACTTGTGTAAAAATTTCAAAAAATCACTAATCAGTATTAGGCAATCATATAACAAAAATATTTATAGTTCATTTTTTTTATAATTGCTTTTTGTTGGCATTTCATTTAAATAGTAGTAACATTTGTAATTAGACACACTTGTAGCCAAAATTTAACGCACAAAGATTACAACAAAACGTTAATAAGCGGACTCCTTTCTAAATAATTACGTGAATTTAATTTTAAAAATATTAATAAAATGTTTTGGTCCATGTCTCTGATTTTATACTAAGCCGTTCCTCTGTGCAACGGTTTGATTTACCAGTAAACGAGGCAGCTACAAATCCGTAGGAAAGGGTATCGTTGACCACCCAGGCTTGTTGGTCGTTGCACATGTAAGCTACACCGTCGTCGTCGCAACCAGACTGAGCGTTTGCGTCGATCGGATTCACACCATTGGCGGCGCATGTTTCGACTGGGGTTTTGACGTTGGTGCTTGGTACGAACCAGCCGCAAGATGGTTTACAACAATCCCAGTACCTCGTGGTGATACCGGTGCCGTTGAGACCTCCCGGGACGGGAACGATTTCGGGCGAGGAGCTCTGACCATAAGCCAGCTGGACTGGAAAGTTAAATGGGTCTTTTGGTGCCTTGGGCAACTCTTGCCTGTTGATGGTTAGGGTGGTGGCCCTTTTATGGTTTCTTCAATTACAGACGAAACATTTTGAGTCGGTTATAGAATAAAATTCATTATCTTATTGGTTTGCAAAAGTTATGAGGGAATGGCGTAAAAGTTATATGCAACGGAATTTGAGTTAGATGCTACAGGACATTCAAAATTGCCGGGTATATTTGGATCGTTTTAAATTGAAAAATCACGGTTTTCTTAAATGGCACACCATGTACAGGGTGTTTTCTAATTGAGTGCCAACAATTCATATGAACATATGCCCTAAAGGTATTAACTATTGAGATAAGGATGGTAAAATTTTTTTCATCTGTCTATTTTGGTACGCTTACTAATGGTACGGCGCTGATTTCTCTTAAAATTAAAATTATTTTCACAATTTCCAATCATTTTTAAAGAAATTTCATTTCTTGGTTTCTTTCAATCCAATGTACGGTTTTAGCTAAAAAAATAAAAACCTCTTCTCTGCATGATCATAACAATATCGTTAAGCACAATTTAGATTTTAATTTGTTGTTGAAAAAAAGAAATGAAGACATCAAATCTGGCCATAAATGAATGCAAATGTCTTTTTTTTAAGAAAATCAGTGGCGTGCCTGTCTATGAACAAATGATATTTTGGTTAATTTGGTTGTCACTGCACTTATTTTTAAAAAAAAAATATCTATCTAAAACAAAATATCCAGTTTTTAATTACCAAGTAGTGCCCTTAAGAAAAAAAATAATTTGAGGACTGGTCTTTTTACTTTTGCAGTTTTAATGAAATTACACAACATACTAGCCAAAATATAAACAAACGATTCTTAATTAAATTTATTTTATTTATTTAAGGTTACGTACATAACAGATAACAGATAATTACTTAAGTCAGAAATAGTAATGATGTCATATTAACGATATTGAGAGAAGAGTTTTTATTGTTTAAATCGAAAACCGTACATCAAATTTAAAAAATAGGAAATTTAATTTTTTTAGAAAAAATTGGAGATTGTAAGAATAATTTTTATTTGAAGAGAAATCATTAACCAAAATGTCAAATTATCAAATGTCGAAACCTTACCACCTTGTATCTCAAAAGTTTGAGGACATAATATGTTCATATGAATTTTTCTTTTTATATTATTTCATTTTTATATTATCTTTTCTAAAAAATGCCAATTTTTTTAAATTTCCAATATTTACCCATGTTTCTGTCAAACACTATTGCTAAAACATTTATTGACAGTCGAGAAAATACATTCATAAAATTTATTGTGGTGTCAGTGAGGCAAAAAAAAATTCTTTGCTGCCAGTAAGACTGTACAAGGCGAAGTAATAGACGTCTACGAACTAGATAACCTCTGCAGTGTTTAGTGGAAAGGTTTGATGCCATACCATTTAAAACCAATGAGATAATGAACTTTATTCTATCCTTGACTCACTCTGTACATACGGTTTGAAGAAATGCCTAAGGATTTTCAAGGAATTCTAAAAAAAATTAGTAAAATTCTGAGGAATTTCGAATAGTTCCGGTGAAATTCCTATAAATTCCAAGAAAAATAAATAATAACTAAAAGTCCTGATTTTCAGGAAATTATATATTTTTACACAACACCTTGTCTTTATCAAAGGTAGTATTTACAAACTACCTGCTACTATATATACCGAAAAATAACCATAAAACCTTAATTAATTTTGTTGTGAGAATTTAAGTTCCATAAAGGAGAGTAATTGATCGTTAAGCAATACATTCGAATATCTCATTTTGTTAATCTCCATGGCTTCCAATAAATTAAATTTTCAACTTTTTGTGACCGTATGTAAAATATCAAAATTGTCGTCAAAAATGTGTTTTTCTGTGGTTAAGTGTGTAGCATAATTAGAATCTAGACTATTGTTTTTAACGCTCTTTTATGTTCGTTAATGCGTTTTTTGAAGGATCTACCTGTTTGACCAATATAAATTTAAGGACAAGATCCGCATTTCAACCTATAGACACCAGATTTTTGGGATTTTGAACATTTGGTTTTATTGTTTTTCAAAAATTTTCCTAATGTGTTGTTAGTTCTGAAAGCAATTTTTGAACCACATTTTGACAAATGTTTTGAAACTTTTTTAACTGTTTTAACTTTTTTTAACTTTTTTTTCGTGTTCTGTATATGGTTTCGGATAAATAGAGTTCACTATTGTCTGGATTTGTTGTTTATTCATAATTTTATCTGTATTGGACGGATTGCAGTTGTTGTTCAATGCAATTTGTTTAATGATATTAAGTTCTTTGTTGTAATTTTCTGTTAAGAGTGGTCTTTTAAGAAATCTGTGTAGAAAAGAGTGAAGTGCAGCCATTTTGTGTCTATAAGGGCGATTTGAGCTGTAATATATGACTGTGTCCGTGGGTGAAGTTTTATGACAAATGGAGAAATCTAATTTGTTTTGCGTTTTCGTAATAGCTAAGTCTAAAAAATTAATAGAGTTATCCTGTTCAATCTCGAAAGTGAATTTTATACGATTATGCCATGAGTTATTGTAATTTAAAAAAGAATTCAATTGTCTGTCCGTTCCAACAATGCAAGCAAAGACATCATCCACGTATCTGTACCACCATGGAAAACTTTTACTTAAAGTATGTTCTAGTATGATATTTTCCAAATTATCCATAGAAATCTCGGCTAACAAAGGACTAAGTGGGTTTCCCATAATCAAATCAATCAAGATATAAATCTGTCCATTAAATTCAAAATAATTTTGGTGTAAAGATACTATCAAGCAATCTAATAAATCTTATTTCACCAATGGGTTAACTTGTTTCCGAGTTAGGGTGAAACCTACTAAATCTATTACTGGGAAATAAGTTTTATAGATCAATAGACAATACTGTTGCATTAGAAGAGATTTTGATATCTTTAATTTTGTTGATTAATTCAAAATAATTTTTTATTGCAAATTTTGATTTAAAATCTGTGTGGAACTTTAAAATATTTACTAATTTTGTTGAGAGTTTAACTGCTGGAGTAGTTACATAAGACACAACTGGTCTAATGGATATATCTTGTTTATGTATTGGGTTGTTCGGAAAGTCATTTCGTTTTTTTTGGGGAACATGAAAGACAGTTTTCGTATAATGAATAAATATTTTATTAAATTATATATTGGCCATTCTGGTCCAACACCTTTTGCCATCTTTCTGGCAGTAACATAATTCCCCTCTCATAAAAGTTTTGGTCCTTGCTGGCAAAAAACTGGTTCAGGTGGTTTTTGACATCTTCATTTGAGGTAAAGGTTTTGCCATCCAAAAAATTTTGCAGGGACCGGAACAAATAGTAGTCGGAAGGCGCCAGATCTAGAGAATATGGTGGATGTTGCAGTACGTCCCATTCAAGCTGTAAAACTTTTCCCCGAGTGACCAAACTTGTGTAAGGTCTCGCATTATCCTGATGGAACACTACACCCTTCCTGTTGATTAATTCGGGCCTCTTCTCTTTAAGTGAATCATTCTGAATTAATCGTTGTATTTTCCGGCAAAAGCTCAAAAAAAACGATTCCTTTGACATCCCACCAAACGGAGAGCATCACCTTTTTTTGGTGAATGTTGGCTTTTGACACGCTTTGAGCCGGTTCATCTTTTCTGCTCCATGACCTCTTGCGTTTAACATTGCTGTACACAACCCATTTTTCGTCCCCAGTAATAATCCGCTTCAAAAATGGATCATTTTCTTGACGTTTGAGGAGCGCATCACACACGTCAACGCGACGACACAAATTTCGCTCCGTAAGGACATGGCGCACCCACACATCGAGCTTTGAGGTTAAGCCCATGCCTTTCAAATGGCCATAAACAGTCGAATTCGACAAATTTAATCTCTCACCGATCTCTCGTGTGGTTATTCGCCGATTTGCATCAACTAATGCCTTTATCGCATCTTTGTCAGCTTCGACCGGCCTTCCAGACCGTGGTGCATCTTCGACATCAAAATTGCCGGATCGAAATTTTGCAAACCAGTTCTGGCACTGGCGTACTGTTAACACGCCTTCTCCATACACATCCGTCAATTTTTTTCTCGCTTGGACAGCATTTTTACCCTTTCTGAAGTAAAAAAGTAAAATATGACGAAAATGCTGCTTATTGCTCTCCATATTTAAAAGGGCACCAACCAAAAACTACTGCGTAGAATTAATAGAACTTTTTCACACACAAGCCTTGCAATATCAGCTCTCAAGACATATAATGGTTATGCGGCTTAAGTGTGAAGTTGGTTTCGAAAAAACGTAATTAAGTCCTCTGACGGGTAAAAACGAAATGACTTTCCGAACAACCTTATAATTTAAATAAAGAATATAATTTCGACGGTTGTGGATTCATAATTGTTGTTATTTGTCTTTGTCTCCTTTATTGAACTTAAATTCTCACAACAACATTAGTTAAGGTTTTATTGTTATTTTTCGGTACATATAGTAGCACGTAGTTTGTAAACATTACATTTGATAAAGACACGGTGTTGTCGAAACAATTGCCGTGTAAAAATATATAATTTCGTAAAAATCTGAACTTTTAGTTCATATTTATTTTGACAAATGGATTTTCATCAAGTAAAAGCTACCTCAGTTCAAATTCCTAGAAATTTGAAGGAATTCAGCAGAATTTCGAGGAATCATAAATACCAAACCAAACTAACCAAAACATGTCCTACGCTTATCTCGGATAACGGCTGAAGTGTTTTCATACCGCATTATCTATAGTTGATTTGTTTTTCGATCTTTGAATACGATTTTTTTTTTAATATAATTTGATAATTACATAACGAGTACAGGTTTAATATCCCCCCGCCATTTTTATTTTTTTAAACTTTCGAAGGAAGAGAAAACTTTTGGGGACAACATTTTGGCAATTTTAAGGCTTCCAAAAATTAAAACATGTTTATTTAATAATTACAGAATGAATTAGAAGATACACATGCTGCAGACGCAGCTCGGTTAATTTTAACCTTAAATTTACGTAGAAGTTTAGACAAGTTAAAGGTTTTAACAACTGTTATCGCCATGATCGCTTCACCGTTTCTTCACAAGCGTATGTAATTACGTGGTGAATTAACGAATTTCGCAAGCAACGTAAAAAAAGATATTTTAGTGGAACATAACCCGGAACTATTTTAATTAGAACGTTGTACTCACGCGATGCGAACAAAGCGAACAACACTTGAGCTTTCATTTTGAATTCTGATCAAATCGAGAAACGTATCCCTCTGGTATGCAGCTGATATTTATACCTCCGTTTCTCTCTAATCAGTTAATCGGTGATACTTGAAGAGGGAAGAGATATACCGGCAGGAAAAGTTACAGTCGCTGCGTTACTCTAAAGAATGGTATGATATACGTATAACACCATTTTGTTTTACAATATTATTTTACAATACCAAACATCCTGAAAATATTCTATTAACATTCTACAAACAGTTAGAATAATCAACGTCATATTCTAATATTCTAGAAGAATTCTTTACAAATTTCGTTTATTTAGTAAAAGAGTAGTTGTTTTCTGCTCATACTGCTCATTAGAGATATCAAAGTAAACAAAAATCAAAAAGTTTTTTTTCAAGTAACGTATAAAGCAAAACACTGTCAATTTTCTCACAGACATACGAGGGCAGCGCCAAAATTTCCCGGCCTGAATATGAAAGAAATATAGTAGAGTAACAATTTTTTATTTTTCAATATAATCCCCCTTAACTTCAATACACTTATTACATCTCTTTATTAACAACTCAATCCCTTTAAAAATATATTCTTTTGGTTTGTCTGCAAAACGAGCTAAAACAGCCTCTTTTAACTCAACTTCGTCGTCAAACCGCCGTCCAAGTAAGTCCTTCTTCAAATATCCAAACAAATAATAGTCGAGGATGATCTATCTGTTGGAACCCACACACAATCTAAAATGGCCGCTTGTGCAACACCAGCAGTATGAATAGGTGCATTATCGTGCAAAAGACGCACGCCTCTGGTCAGTTTTCCTCGACGTTTTACACGTATGCAATTTATGCAATAATGTTGCATAATATTTACCATTGACAGTGGTATTAGTTTCTTTAAAGTCTATCAAAAGAATTCCTTCACAATCCTAAAAGATCGTGGGCATTACCTTTTTGTTGACTGCCAGACTTTGAATATTCTTGGAGGTGCTTGACCCTTACGAAGCCATTCCATTGATTCTTTTTTCGATAGAGAACCATAGTTTCATCTCCCGCCACAATAGTTTCTATCACTGGCTTCGGTTTCGACCCACAGAGTTCCAAAAAAGACCGCACACACTCGGAACCCATCTGGCACTAACCTTATGCATACCTAAATGATCATGCAGGATTCGACGAACACTTGTATCAGAAATCTTAGTAATTTCTGAGATTTCCTTGACCTTTAAACGTTGATCACTCAATACCACCTCTTCCTTCTGGTGGCCTAAGTGCTTGGACGCCCGCGAGGGCGCCCCCCTTTAATACCAATACCAATACTAATACCACCTCTTCCACAATCGCAACAATATCATCCGTTATGACCTGCACTGGTCGACCAGTTCTTGAATCATCTTCAAGGGACTCCTGGCCCATTCGGAAAGGTTTTGCCCATTCTTTCACGTCAGAATACGAAGGAGACACGGTGTTGTCGAAACAATATATAATATTTCAAATATCATATCGTGAAAATCTGAACTTTTAGTTCTTATTTATTTTGATAAATGGATTTTCATCAAGTAAAAGCCACCTCAGTTCAATTTCTAACATGCTATTCAACGCTGCAAAAATGCAATATGGCGATCATAAGAAAAAATAAAGATGATGATGGCCATACCATGAAGCGTCAAAGGTTCCACTGAGAATGTATTTACAGAGTTTTGCTAAGTTTTAAAATAAAAACTTGAAACAATTAAAACGAAACCCGGAAGTTTCTGCCGTATTTCCGGAAGTAACGAAAATAAAAGTTTAATTTGAGACACATCTTGCTTTTCACTCAATCATTTTATTATTTTATTTTTCTGGTATAAAGAACACCTTGGAAGGTACCTAGAGGCCACAAAAAAATTTAATGTAAATCATGTTTGGAATTTTACCAAGGGAGCAATAAAAAAAATCCTGGCTGCTTTTATTACGTTTTATTCTATCGAATTTATTAAGAAAGGGACACGCATTTCGTAATGGCGGTCAACTCAGCGGGACACTCGACTTCCTGAAACAAGACGTCCGGATTGTCGACTCCCTCCAAAAACTCAAACCTCCAGTCGCAGCCCCTCTGAAGTGCTGCCGGCAGTTCAGAGCATTCCGCTTCCGACGTCACTCCACCGATCTCCTGACCCCATCCGGTTTCCGTGGTGTTCCATTGGGTCATGCACCCCCTCTTAAAGATACCAAGGCCTCCTCCGGGTATGGCGATGTCGAAATGGTTCTGGTACAAGTCGCTCCCCGTGTTGGTGATTTGCGCTAGTAGATGTTTGCCCAGCAATCTCCCTTGGAACGACAGCAAGACGCAATGACAACACTGGCTCAAATCAGAACCACCTAGAAGGCGGTATGAGTGAAATTACGTTTTTCTCTTTTAAATATATCAGTAACCGGAAAACGAGGCTGCTACAAATCCGTAAGAGAGAGTATCGTTGATCACCCAAGCCTGCTGATCGTTGCACATATAGGCTACGCCATTATCATCGCAACCTGATTGGTCGTTGAAGTCGATCGGATTGACACCGTCAATTTGGCAAGATTCGACCGGAGTTTTGACGTTGGTTTGAGGTATTTGCCAGGCACAGGACGGTTTACAACAGTCCCAGTACCTGGTCGTTACCCCTGAACCGCTAAAACCTCTCTGGACTGGGACGATCTCCGGAGAAGATTGTCCATTAGAAAAGGAACCTGAAACAAAAGTTTCAGACCTCTCACCTCATCAGCGTAGACTGACGATTTGGGTAATTTTATCCTAATCTTGGACCAAACACCAAGTCGGCCAAAATTAAATTCACTAGTACAATTTACAAATCTTCTGGAATCATCATTGTCTTCAAATATTGATGAAAGATAAGGATCTGAGCAGCGGTTAAAATTGTTTGGTCGTTTGCAGGTTTTTATATGGATTCTTGGATTTTTTTTGTGGTTGAAAAACTCTTAAGGCTCTTTGACGTTCTCTTAGCCTAGTAGATGTTTTTTGTCCTGTTTCTCCAACGTTATCTTTGCTGAATATGCAACAAATACTGTAAACTCCTCTGTTTACAAGATTGTTAAAATGCACAATTTAATATTATTTTCAGGTACACAGGGCGGTTGGAATACGATACATACAATTAATACATCAATTAATTGATGTATTATATACTGGGTGAGGCGGAAAAAATATTTTCTTGACAGTAAGACTAAATTTATACCAACAAGATACTTCAGTGTTTAATCTAAAGGTTTTCAAGCTCAAGATAATCCACAGGTCAGCGGCCGACAAATCCTGGGTACTAGAAATGGAAAACCAAAACCATTGGTCACTTAATCTGTGGTGTGGAACAAAAGAACTTCTTCAAGAAGTTGATAACATTGAAATCCAACAAATGTGGTTTCAGTAAGATAAGTTAATATGAAGTTATAGGTATTTGATGTAGCTAATAATTGTCTGTTTAATAAAAGTTGTAGGTTTTTGATGGATCTTTCCGAGAAAATAAACTATATATCGTATACCATTGTGTCATTTAAGACAATAGAGATTTTTCAATTGAAAATTATTTAAATATACGTTTGATATACCTTTTTCGTCATCTTTGAGTAACGCTAATATACCTTCAAAAATAATCGCGCTAACGTTATCCATTTGCATGCGTGAGAAATTAGAATATTGAAAAAACCATTAGGTTACAAAACGAATTCAAAACACAATTTTCAAATTCCATTTGAAAAAATGTATATGTCACTTTTTTTTGAGCCACCCCCTATACCTTAAAATGATTTTAAATTGTGCATTTTAAAAATCGTATGTATTTTTCACTTTCTAGTAACTCACCCTGAACATAGTATGAAAGGCGATCGAAGATCTTTTATATACATTCTTCTTTATACACTCATTTTCTTTAAAAGACAGGTGTGTTTATAAAGACTTTTTTCTACTTCGACGATGTCTATTGTCGTTTTGACTTACACAATATGTGACGCATGTGGCTAGGTACCATTAATTTTCTTTAAAATTAAAAGTGCTAAGTGCTTATTGCACTACCTGCATCAATGTACGTGATTATCATTATTAGATAACACTCTCTTTCATCAGCCCAGATAGATAGTAGTCACCACAACGCTAAACATCATTAATGAAAAGAAAAGTGGCCAACTGTCATTGTTTTCCAATACACTCTATGCCAAGTTCTATACATGTCAATACAATCCCGTGTGATCAAGCCAATCTTTAATAATTCCTGAAGATTAAAGTATGATTTGAACTGTTGCACATATACTAGTATTCCTAATACAACTTGAAAAACTTTTCCTACTTATCTTATTTATATACTTTTACATATGCGATAAACTTTTTTTTTTTACTTCTATGCGCTTTCTAGCAGAATTATTTCCGAAATCGACGCTTACAGCGTCAGCGTGATATTTGTTGGCGTAATAGTGTATTATGCAACAAGTGCGGTAATTTGACTCACGAGTTTATTTGACACGAGCGGAGCGCAGCGGACTCACGAGTTTATTTGACAGGGGCGGATCGTAGCGGAACGAGTGTTTAATAAGCGAGTGACTTAAAAAGTTTACCGAACATGTTGCATACTATACCTTTTCTACGACCGTTAGTTTTTGGGTACATTTTCGCAAAACAACACGAATACATTCACTGACATGACCGGCAATATTCAAAGCGTGGAAAATATCTCCGAAAACATCCGATTGCTCCCAATCCCGTGCTGTAAAATTCCGGAAAAACATATTTTTCTACTCCCGTCTGTAGAATATCAAATTACACACCGATTTAGCGTGAGGGAAGCGTCACTTTTTAAGTCACTCGTTCAGTAAACACTCGCTCCGGTCGTGTCAAAAAAACTCGTAAGTTAAATGTCCTTTACCGGACTTGTTGCTTAATATACTATAGCGCCTCATAATCTACATAAGCAAAGATCACAGTGGTAAGTGTGGGTGTGATTTCAGAATCATTTTCTTGAGGAGGTTGTGTGGTAAAATGTATATTGTGATGAATTCTCACGTATTGATTCACGGATGGAAAAATGTGATGACACTATATTCCGGGATATCATCCGTTCGCTCGTTGAACTCCGACTGGAATCCTGCATCCGACTGGAATCCTGCAGACGTTTCGCCAAAATCTCACTTGGCATCTTCGGAGCGCGAGCATTGAAGATGCCATATATTTTCTTCTAAATATTACGTTATTTGACTTACGCGTTTCATTTATTTATTTATCTTTTTTACTAATTGGTCACGAATTTCACAAAAGAAACATCGCCATGTCGAGAACGGAGAATTTCAAAAAATCAGCTGTTATTAAACGGAAAAAGAAAATATACCTTTTAAAATAACAACTTCAATTTATCTGAGCGAGATTACTCCTGAATAACATTGAACCAAAACTGTTTACTTACATAAAACAAGTAAATAGATTAGAGATGCTTGACGTTTCATCTTAAGTGTTGTTATTCGATTATTTGCCGACGTATTAAATGTACAACGATTGGCCGGTCGATTTATATAGATTTATTTCTCGGTTATTTATAGGCTTTATCGCCCCCTCCAAAAGCAACCGGCATAAAGGCAACACGTATATTACCTAACTACCCTGCTAACACCCTACACAAATATTGTTTCCCCCATGCACTTTGTCTCACGGTGTCTCAGCAAATATGCTGTTTCCACTACTTCCTTTTTTGTCTTCCCGCACAATATCCTGAACTTTACTTATTTGACCATTCGGCGTTCTCTGAAGCAATCTGCACTTTGGAGAATATATTGTAAAAAACTGCAAGATGGAGATAACATTACCATTTATGGGATACTCTTGTAGATTGCCAGCTGACTAACCATCTTTTGAAGTGACCTCCTGACGACTTATTTCCTATTGGGGACTCATTCAGCAAATGTGCTCTTTCCACTACTTTCTTTTCTGTCTTCCCGCACAATATCCTGAACTTAACAAGACCTCTTATTTGACCATTCGGCTTTCTCTCAAGCAATGTGTTCCCTGCTATTGCGTTTTCACTTCTACAATCTTTAGAATCACCTTTGTGTCCGTTGTATATCTTCTAATTTCCAAAGTATAATAAATGCAACCCATGATTTATATTTCAGGCCTTATCCGCCCAATTTCAGGTCTTTATTCTTCCAGATGCTATCCCATAAGCATCCCCAAATATAAGCTGCTGTCAACCTGGCTAGATATTTCTACTCCAAGTTGTTTGAACTTTGACGCTTGATCAGTTATTCCGTCCTTTATTACAATTTCACATTTTTTGAGATAGCTAACGATTATACTGTACTACTTATACTATACCACTTATACTGAAATCCTTATACTATACTATAGTTATACTATACTTTTTCTTTTAAACTGACTGGTGTTATTTTTACCAAACTGTCAAAAAATATTTGTTGTTAAGGGTTGTGTGTACTGCTCGCAGTCTGGAAAGTTCTGTGCATTTATATTTTTTGTTACTTCTGCTGTTGTCTTTCTAAGCAAGGTGTTACGTCCAACAAAGATGTTTGGCAGTCTAGGACTGATTTTTTCATTACCGAATTTTCTGAACTGTTTTCTTCTTTTTTGCAGTTGCAATCTATCAGTTCCACTGTACGTTAAAATCATTTTTTTCGGGATACTCTCAATATCTCACTCTGCATAGAAAGTGCGATACTTCTCCTACTGGAGTCAGAATGTACATCGGAAAACAGCAATTCATTCCTTCTTAGGTTTGTTAGCATCAATCCAGGTCCACAGTGGAGTCTCTGGATTGGTGTAGCGTACTTTTCTTAAGGATGAATTTCTGGAAGGTCGTCCAAAATGGTTGTCCAAGAAAACACTGATGCACTGCAGAAATTGATTTTGCAGGATCGTCATGTGACTTACCATGAGATCGGGTATCTTTGGGCATTAGCGGGACCAGCACACATACAATTTTGGATGAATATTTTCCGTTAAAAAAAATTGTTCGCGTTGGATTCCACACAATTTGACATTAGCTCAAAACAAGGCTCGTGTTGATTGGTCGAAGGAAATGCTAAAAAAATACGATAGCGGTGCTTCCGAACACGTCTATGATATCGTGACAGGTGATGAACTGTGTGGGCCTTTCATAATGAGACAATATCCACAAGAGTTGTTCGCGCGCCACTGGCCACGTTGCATCTGTTTCTGTGGTGAAAGGTAAAACAGTCAATTCTGAATAGTACACATCCATTTGTTTGCCGAAAGTCTTCGAAGAAATGACAATAACAATGCTAGCTCTCGCCGATCAGTGCAAACAAAGAACTTTTTGAACATTAAAAACGTTGATTTGATGAGCTATCCACCATACAGTTCTAATCTAGCACCTAATGATTTCTCTTTATTCCCATGCATTAAGAATAAATTACGTGGGCCTCGATTTTTAACACCGGAAGAAGAGATTGATGCCTTTAAAAAGCATGTTTTGGAGGTGCCCGACTAGATACGGGAAAAGTGCTTTGATGATTGGTTTTATCGACCATTAATAAAAGAAGCAGTAAAGTTAGTAGCTTATAGTTTTTTATTACACATCCAACTAGTTTTTTCTTTTGAAAATTTAAAACCGATCTTTTCTGACTTTTGTTTAATTACATTAACACTTTTGTTATATTTACAACCTTTTTATTATATCATCCACATAGACAGACTTTTTTATTTATATACTTATATTTCCACATATATCATTTATTGCAAATAGCGTACAGCTAAGGGTTGGTCTTTGAGGGATACCGTTCTCTGGTACTCTAGATGTAGAATAGAATAGAATAGAATAGAATACAATAGAATTTATTGACCACATTGTATTCTTACAATTATGGCAAGTCATAAATACAATGCGTAAACAAAATATGTATATAAAAAACAAGACAATGAATAAATTATATAAGTTCCTGAGGGTGACCACGGACACCATATCTGCCAAGCTTCTGCAGAAAGGAAGATATTAAATAAGTAAGTATCGCCAACTCTAACGTTGAAACTTCTGCTAATAAATCATAGAAGAGTACCCTTTGCACCTACTTCTTTCAGTTTTTGTGGTACTGGTATATCAAAAAATACTGACACTAAGTCCTCTCTGAGGACTTAATGTATATGATGTTTAAGCTGTACTATATTATCGACATTCTCTTTCCACAGCCTGCTTGGTAAGAAAAAATTAAGTGTTTACTCATCAGGCATCCGTGAAGTCTGTCGTTAGCCATTCTCTCTAGCAGTTTTCGTTTGCTTCTATTGCTTCTTTCCACGACTTGGGATAGACATTATCATTCCAGAGCAGGGTTTCAAGCTGGGCGCTTCGTGCTTTATATAGATCTTCTATTATAAAGAAAATATCGTATTCATAAGAGTCATTTTCAGCAAAGTCGTTTTCATGACTGACTTTTAATTACAGGAAATCAGGATCATGGTTGGTTGCGTTACTGACCGGGCTAGTTTTGTTTTCTCAGCAGTTTCAACAGTTAACATCTTTAAATAACCATTTCGAAAACCACCAAATTAATTTCCTAGATGCTTACATGTTTTCCCAAGTTCTTCGTTGCCATATAGCAAGGATTTTAGTTATCAAGTTGAAAAATGTTATCATTAGATTTGCAGAATAGTAAACCATTTCTTATCAACGGTTTATCAACGACTTACCATTATCTCTGACGATCAAGTAATTAACGTTTGACATTTGCCGATCAAAGCTTCATTAGATCCGATATAGATGGTCTAATTGCCGGTCTTGCAAATTAAATGTACCGCTGAAATATGTGACGTGCAAAAACCGAGATCAAGGCCGGACAGTTTTTTCTGCAAAGGAAAAAACCGTTGACGTTTAGAATGTGCGTGTGCCTTTCAAAGCGTAAAATGACGTCGTTAAAATCGGAAAGGTGAAGGGAGCACGAGGCATCAACTGGCGGTCGGCTCGAATCGAAAAGTACGCCTCTACCGGAAATTAAAACGAAACTAATAACGATGTTAACTCTTTGGAGTGAGAGGAAAAAAAGAACGCGCGAAAGGCAAAACCGATTCGTTAAAACCTCGCAGTCGAAATCACCTGATTCGCGAACGGACAATTTGGAAAACTTTAAATTATGTGTAGATTTAGCTCTTGTTAGCAGTTCGAGCTGTTGAATTAAGGCGTCGAATTTTTCGAGACAATTAACGCGACGGGAGTTGGGGGACGCAGTTTCCGAGCGATTGGTTGGATTGAACTTAAATTAATTGCCTTTACAACCGACCTTTTCATATTATTCGTTTTTAATAACTTGGTTTGCGCTTAAGCGCGTGAGCTTGATGCCAGGGTTGCTCAAATTATTGCTTCAGTCGAAAATTTACTCAGCTGGACAGCTCCGTGGGTGGCGATTAGTCAATTGACATTGAAAAAAAGACTGCGCGAAAATAACCTGACCCCAAAATACCTGCAATTGGTTCAAAACTTCCATCTGAATTCGACATCGGAACAATGGGGGTCTGGTCTATTTTTTTTTTTGCGACCGACCATGAAAAAGAAACCGAAGACCCAGAAGGGCGATTTGAAGAATGAAGAAAAGAGTGCTTAGGCTTCCCGCATGATCTGGGGTGCAGTTTCTATGGATGCAGGAACCGACCCTGGCGGCCATGGTCAAGGCAGCGAAGGGTGCTAGGTTTATGAAGGAGGTTGCATATATATAACATAGAAATATACAGGAATTAAAATGAAAAAAAGGAAGATGCCGAACGCAACCAAACAGTGGCCACCATCAAGAATCGGATAGTCAGGTAATATCGTTTACATTCTGTTTGTATTCCTCCACAGAGCAAAAACAATGCTCCAAAAAAGAAGATTTTATTTTGATTATCAAAAATTTTAAATTGCAAGTCTTTGACTTGATTTGGAATTAGGTTGTATTATTTTGGTCAAGAGAATTTTTCATGCTTTTAGTGTATGCCTTTAAACTTCCTAGTTCGAAGCAAATTTGAGGAGGAATTGAGGTATTGATGATTATCTGAATGAACTGAAAACATAATTTTCGAGTTATCAATCAATCAGTTCGAGCTAGAACTCGTACCCCAACCTCGATCTCAGAGCTTATGGTTGCAGTAGAGGAAGAGTGGTTTAACATTCCACATGAAACAATAGCGGCTTGATTAGATCTATGCGTAATGATATAGGAGATGCCATTAGTGCAAGAGAAGGTCACACATATTGATAGGGAATAAATATTAAGTTGTTAATTGTCAATAAGCCTATTTCTTTTAGTAATAAAAAAGTTAATTTGCCTCATGAATTCGCGAGACCCAAAAATCCGAAATAAATTTCAAACAATTTCACCTCGTATTAAAACATATTAAATTGCCTTTTAAACAGCATTTTCTTCTTTTGATCTGATCACTGGTTTCAGAAAAAAAATTAATTAAATTAAATGATTAGATGATGATTGCGCGTAGTCTGTTATATTTATTTTATTTTTTATATTATTTTTAATTATTTATTTATATTATATTTATATTTTGATATAGTTTCAAGAAACCCATGTTACTATTACATAATGGTGTTGGGCTATTACTATTCATATCCTATAATTTTACGTTCAATATCATCTTAACTATGTCTGGTTTAATATTCATGTAGGACTTTTGCCCATTTTTTTTATTTCTCGCCTTGCTCCAAGTTTTGCCACTTTTTTGCGGAATCACAGCAACACTGCCGCCTCATGTTTGTTTGTTTTTTGTCTTTAGTTCAGTTCATTGTTCGTTCAGTGTAAATTACGTTTTTAGTGTTTTTTCTATTCTCATATTTATCTCTTTTTCCTGTTTTCCGTTGTTCACTATTTCTTCTCCTAAGTAATTTAATCTTGTGACCTGCTGTATCAACACATCATTACTTTTGTTTTGGTTTTGTTCAATTTCATTCTAAAATCCACCAGAGCATCATTCCAGATCATCATGCTATTCTGTAAACCCGTTTCCGGTTATTTCTACTACTAGATCCTTCGGATACTGTCGCATTTCTCATGTATTATATATATTATATTTTGTCAACATAGGCTGTGAAGATTAAAGTGTGCTCCTCCTCTTAATCCTGCTATGGTTGTGGAGAACTTATTTTGGTATATTACATCTTTATCATTTTGTTTTCGCCTAGATTTTTCCATAGTTAGTCCCTTGGTAACATTTTCTCCAATAAAGTCCAAATATATTTCGTTATCGTGATCTGTGACCTTTATAATTCTTTGAGATTCTGGTAGAATATTTTCTATTTTATATATAGATTAAACACTGAAGTCATAAGGGATCCTAGTCAATTTAGGAACCACTTCAAAATTGCAAGAAATTGCTAACTTATTTGCGAAACAGTTTTCATCGGCATACAAAAACATGAAGGATATGTTCCTAACTATAAATATTGCATTTATTTTGAGCAGTGTTTTTTTTTTGATTACTGGAAAGTTATTTCACGCTAAGTCATAAGAATGGTGACAAAACCAATGATTTCATAATGCACTTTGTCGACATTTTTCCTGGCATTGTAAAAAGTAATGTGACAACCACTATGAGTTTTTCCAGAGTAGGTCTCACATATCAGCAGGACTTTTCATAGTCCCTCTTCCTGACACCCTCAACATTATTTCAGATATATTAAAATCCTAGAATCTTCTGATTTAAATTGAAGATTTTCTTTACCGTTTAAACTCTATACACCCTAATATACATTTTACCGGACCCAAAAATCATCGTTTATCAACTCTCTTGTTTACAGAGCCCTAAAACTATCTCCACAGGCTACTGTAATCCGGTTTCATTCAAATACTGTTTATTTCGCGTAGTCTTAAGGCTCTTTCGTGTTCTTTGAGCCTAGTCAATATTTTCCGTCCGGTCTCTCCCATGCTGTAAACTCCTGGTATCTCAAACGGAATTTTGTCTTTGAAGGATCGAAGATTTTTAGAGATTTTCTGATAAGTGGTAAATCTAGTTTAACGTTATATTTCTTAAGAACTTTTGATATGCGGTCAGTACAACAGTCTTAATTTAGTTTAATTCTGGGTTTAGTTGTTGAACAATACTGACCAAAACTAACCAAATTAATTAAAGAAGGAACGATTGTAGATTATTAGTGTGATACTGTTTTTTACTTTTTTTATTGCTTTTTTGTTGTTTTCATATTTTATATAAGGTTATTTACATTAAGCTTTTTACCTAAGTTGGTGATATGCCATGTTGCTATTTTTATTTACATTTATAATGTTTTTTTTTTCTTGTAAATTGACTCAGCCGTTGAAATAAATTTATAAATAAATATGAATAGTAGCTTTGGTAACCACGTAAGGTGGAGCAAAATCATTCTGGAATTCTGCAGAAGAAAAAGGAAGTTGATAACATTCTCGAAAGGCCTTTAATATTTCTCTGGACTCCATAGACTATGGTCTATCTCGATTACTTGGAAAATGGGGCTGATTTTTAAAAATATTTATTTATTTATTTTATTTATTGATTAACTTATTAAAATTTCCCGTATAAGTGAAAGTAAAGTAACCTTTTTCAAAATTGAAAACAAAAACTCCAAAGGAATATGTTAACAAACAGTTGTTAAGAGTATCCCATCCATCCTTTTTATCATCCACCGCGGTTATTAACGAACGAAGCGTCAGCTGACGGTGCGGGGATGATAAGTCGAGCTCCCTCCGCATCGATCATCCTCAGGGAGACGGAAGAATATCGCGAGACACAATAGGGGGGCAGGAGAGGCAACGCGTTCGGTCCGGTACTTATTGTTATGGTTCGCAAGGTGCCGTTGTCGGAAAGACAGAGTGCGTGTGCTTTAAAGGACTTTATCTCCCCTAAAAATGTGTTCTTGTTTGGGACAACAAAACGCCGTACGTGC
The DNA here is from genome assembly GCF_029955315.1 of Cylas formicarius. Taxonomy (NCBI): domain Eukaryota; kingdom Metazoa; phylum Arthropoda; class Insecta; order Coleoptera; family Brentidae; genus Cylas; species Cylas formicarius. Next base: position 37,472,224 of record NW_026844347.1, on the reverse strand, counting down.
GATATCGTCGGGAAGAAGTCCCACTATAAACGACCGCTCAGTGGCGTACCGATCTTTTTTTTGTTTAATAGAGAACTATTAATCAGTGTGATAATAATTACAAACTGGCTGAGAAATTGTGAATGCGCAAAAATAACATATAGGTCTTAGTTTAAGTAGGATTTTTTTTATGAATGAGACAAATGTATACTTATTTCGCAATATATTTGAGCTGTTTATTTTGTAAGCGGCTTAAGTCCATTTTCATCTCGGTATTATTATGTTTGAAAATTTTATATCAGGTACATTTTCAAAATAATGTAAATACTGAAAATCCTAATTTTGAAAGTGACCTAAGTCCACTTTTTATTGACGATGTCAAAAAGTGGGGCCCAAAATGTTGAAAGCAGTGATGAAGGTAAATTAGGTTGTGATATTAAATTGAAATTTAAACAATAATCTTATATTTAATTTTTCTTCAAGAGAGGAAGAGGAAGTAATTGAGAATGAGAATTTACAAAACAGCACCTTCAAAGAAGGATTCAGAGAACGCAGAAGTATTACTTATGTTCAGAAAATTCGTAAAATTAAACGGAATTCAGAGAAAAGATACGATACAAAATCGGGAAAAATTATTCCTGCCAAAGTTTATAGCAACAAATTTACTTCTATGTATTTTATTATGAAAAAATACCATAGTAAAAATGCCCCATTCAAACTTATTGGCGATTTGTCAGCGGCTATGTTAGTTGTTGAATACCGCAAGGATTTTCTTAATTTTTTCTCATAGTTGCTTCACACGAAACTGTCATCAGCATGAGGAAGGGCCTCGACAATGTCTCTAGTACTTACGTGGTAGCACCTCATCAGCCATAAAATTGGCCATGTTGCCAAGTTTTGTTAACATAGATCAATAACAATGTTAATAATTAACGTCCTTGTCGCCTGAAAGATTAATCTCCGTTTTTTTAATAAATTAAATTTGGAAGAATCTAGAATTCTAATTATTTTCATTGACGGTGATAAAATGCTTTTTTTTTATTTTTACATTTAATTTCATATAAAATATCGCATATTTCTTTACTATATCTCAACTATTTCTATTTCTATTTCTATTTTTTTTTTATTATTTATTTATTTATTATTTTGCCTGAAGTGCTAAACGGATCTGGACACATTTTGAGAGAATACTAACCTAAAAATGTCACGTCTAAACTTATCGATAGAGGCCATATTGATTGTTTAATGCCGCGGAGTCATTGGTTACAATCAAGAATCTTGAATTATATGTTACACCTCTTCTATGAAATCAATATACGTAGTCCCCCTTCTAGTCGCTAGGTGGCACCACAGCTTTAAAGCAGAGCCAAAAAACTGTGGAATAACTTACCATGGTCTTAACCTCATTGCTCTTTTTGTGCTTTGGTGGCACATGTTCATTTTTATTCGGCGTCGGTGTTTTCAGCTTTTTTCAGCGTTTTTGGAAGTTAAATGGAGAAGTACAAGTGAGATTTACGTTATTCCTTATCGGATGAAGAAAGAACCTACCTACGACGAAAGATTAAATCTTTCCATCCGCGATTACATAATCGCTAGTGGCGTGGTTCCCATCAACGAGATTTTCTTACAATTGGGAGACGATTTCTTCATCGTCCGGGTTCCGATCGGAATCCCCAGAACTCGAAAGACCCCCCATCTTTCCCACTTATACGACAGCAGTCGTATGTAAGTGTTTCACAATTGGAAGCAATCCTTTTGTGAGGGGGTCGGCCATACATATGGTTTTATATTTTTTCGACATCGAAAAAATAGAGTTTTCTGGCTCGTCCGGCTATGGATGAGGCGCCCGGGATACTGGGACATAATGAACAATTTTTTATGGCTGTTGGAATGCATTTACTCCATCGTAAGTATATTTTTTAGGCCCTTCAATTAATTCTGATGTCATTGTTGAGCCCCTTGAGACGGATTTAAAGCAAAATGGCCTGTAAGCTATGGGGTCGATAGTCCCAACACAAAGTTTGATGTGTCATGACATTTTGGCAAGTCAGATTAATACCTTTTTGAAATCCGGTGTGTCCGAAGATTGTCTCAGTGACCTTTTGCGTTGATATCCTGTGCCGAAGAATTGCCCGCTCAATAACTCTCCTAAATTGAATGTGCAGATGAAATCTGCCATCAACAAAGGTGGAAAGAAAAGGGATGAGAGACTGACTGCAACAAGGGGTGCTTTGATGGTGGTTGGTAGGGCGCTCTTGACCTTACTTTTGAAACCGGTTAAGGATGAGTAGTACTTACTTCTCATCGAAATGTTGAGTAATGCAATATTTGTTTTAAGCAAAATACACCATTTAGGTTCAGTATATAGAAGTTCAGCCGCGTTAAGCCTTTCGCTGGTCTCAAATGAAATGCAGCCTTGTATGAAGGAAGTGCTCGTTGATGCTTCTTTGCACTCTTGTTTATATGGAGAAGATTTGGCTGATAGGCTCAAATCAATCAGATTAGCTGCAGATTAGTGGCCGAGTTAAAGTCAGGTGCATCCGGAACAAGGCTTTTATAGCATACAAATTTAAACTCGACCGTCCCACTTCGTTCCCGGAAGTTGCAAGGCTGAAGTGGGTGAAAGTCATTGTACCCTCAAAAGAGGGAATACAGGAAGGTTCGAGAGGAAAGGGGGTGGAGTTGTGTCCCCAGGAAAAAATAGTAAGTACTTTTGTTGAAAGATTGCACGAGTTTCGGGACATTTGGAACTCTAGAACTCAAGATGCACAGATTCTACCTTGGTTAGATGGATATAAAATTCCATTTGCGAGGCCAGTTATACAGGACTTGATTACGACAGATCCTGTTTGGTCCCAACAAGAAAAAGATTCAATTTGTAATGTGGTCAAACACCTGTTAGAGATAGGTGCAATTGCAGTTTGCGAACCTTGTAAGAATCAATTTATTTTACAGATCTTTTTGGTTTCAAAATTGGATGGTTCGGTTTGATTAGTTTTAAATTTAAAGAAACTGAATGCTTTTATTGACACTTGTCATTTTAAACTGGAAGACAGAAAATTAGTAGAAACACTCTTCACAAGGAAGTCCTTTATGACCACTCTGGACTTGAAAGAAGCTTACTTTCTAGTCCCAATAATTGAAAATCAAAAGAATTTTCTAAGATTTTATTTTGATGCTCTCTGTTATCAGTTTAACGTGTTACCCTTTGGTTTATGCACCGCCTCGTGGGCCTTTACAGAATTAATGAAATCTGTGGTTTCTTATCTCCCTGCCAAGGCTTTTCCCTCAATAGTTTATTTAGATAACTTTACTATTTGGTGATAGTTAGCTATCCTTAAAAAATGTTCAAGTAACTTGCAACACACTGATTAGGTTGGGTTATGTTATTAATTATAAGAATGTTTTACATCCTTCGAAATCCCGTAAATTTTTAGGTTTTGTTTTTTTTGAATCCCACCACTTGTTTTTCTGATGAGTAAGTAAGTTTTGCAATTTGAACCGTTGCGAAATAAGAGTCTTTGCCGAGCTTTGTGCTGTGCTAGTTTTCAGTTTGCCCAGCAGTTTGTTACAGTTGGGTATATACTAAGAATTTTTGAGAGAATCAAATATCTAGCCCTTCAAGACTCTGTCGATAATTATGATATTTGGATGATAATTCCTTGTAATTTACGGAGGGATTTTATGTGGTGGCTAAAAAGTTTACAGAATCCTGAATGCCCTGTAAGGCAGCAATGTTACAAACTTGAGATTTTCTCAGATGGTACTCCTTTGGGTTGGGGAATTGTGCCAGAGGACTTTGGAGTCCTAGGGAAGCTCAGTTTCATATTAATGCACTAGAATTAACTGCGGCCTCATTTGGTCTCTAATGCTTCGCCTCGTATTTGACTAACTGCGAGACACTTTTGAGGATTGATAACACAACTGCTATTTTGTATGTAAATAGAATAGGGTGAGTAAAATTTCCTGTTTTAAACGAAATTTCGAGGCGCCTTGGGGTTGGTGTGAAGAAAGGAGGTTATGGGTTAAAGCATCTTACATTCGATCTTCCGATAATTTTGAAGCGCATAAGGAACCCACGAATTTGAATTTTGATGGTGAATGGTACCTTTCGGACAATGCTTTTGATAAAACAACAAGCAAATTTGGATTCCCATAAATCGAACTGTTTGCTTCTCGCCTAAGTAAGAAATGCGGAAAGTTTATTTCCTAATTTCCAGATCCGGAGGCATCTAATGAAGACGCGTTTACTGTTTTTTGGAGCGACAGTTTCTTCTATGTTTTCTCCCCGTTTTGTTTGTTGAGCTACAGGGATCGCAGTAATCCCTTACGGGCACAGCCAGCATTGGTTTTCTTTTTTCATGGGAGGCGTTGTAGTTATTTATTGTTTCTAATTCCAGACAAATTACCTTCTTCTTTTGACAGGAGAGGTCACCCTTTGTGGAAATCCCTTACCCTGGCTGCAGGGATTTTGTCAGGCAAGCATTCCAGAAGATTTGCTGGATATTTTTCTATCATCTGTTCAGAGCGCTACCTTGAGGCATTTAATACCTGCATGCATTTAAACTTTGGTGGAGCTTCTACGAAAGGAGGGGAGTGGAGTGTTATTACTTCTCACCTAGGCTGTATTAGATTTCCTTACTATTCATTTTAGACAAGGCAAGTCCTATGGCTCATTGAGTTCTTTCAGTGCAGCACCGCCTTATTTTTGGATCAGATTTATTTAACAATGCAAATCTAACTAGGTTTTTTAAGGTGTTTATAATCTAAGGCCAAGTAAACCAAGATATAACAGCACTTGGGGCCCTAGTTATGTCCCTGACTTTGTAAAAGGGTTACGTTCTAATGACTTGTCATTAAAGCAATTAACTGTCATTAAAACAATTAAATTAGTTTTTCCTACTGAAGTTAACGATTGTACATAGAGTCCAAACGCTCTCTCTTATAGAATTGGTCAACATAAAATCATTTCCAGATGGATTAGAAATTAGAATAACGAATCCAATTAAGATTTCAGCTATAAATAAGATTCGACCTGTTTTTTAATTTTGCATAAATATGAAGATGTAAATCTTTGTGTGGTTTCAAATATATTATGAGAGGGCCAGTGCTTTAAGAGGCAGTGAATCTCGTTTACTCATTACATTTAAAAAGCCTTGTAGGGCAGCAACTATACCCAACAAAAGTAGATGAATAAAGATAACTTTAGAAGATAGTGGTGTCTACACTTTTATTTTTACTGTTCACAGAACTCGACATGCCTCAACATCGTCTGCGTTTTGTAAAGGTGTTTCAATTGATATGATTGGAAAAACGGCAGATTGGTGAGAATGCTCTAAATGTTTTCCCCTTTTTTATAATAGACCTATTTGTACAGCAAGTGCAGGCCTTTTTGTTAATGCCACATTTGGGACATAGAATTTTTCAGAAGGTTTGTTTTCTCGGATAGCCATTTATTTTGTATTTGTACTCGAGGCTTTCATAAACTTCCTGGATTTCCTTATATAGCCGAATAAAATCGTTTTATAACAAATTTGCTGAGTTGCCTTTGAAAGTCTACGTATATTGATTTCATAGAAGAGGTGTAACATATAATTCAATGATCAAACGAACTTACCTGGTAAGTGAAGTTCAATCGTAATTATATGTTACACCTCTTCGTAGAAATCACCCATTCCCGCCCAATTTACTGTTCTGAACAGTACTAAAATGCCCTTTGGCAAATTTATTATAAACGGGCTTTAAAATAGAATGAGGTTAAGACCATAGATGGCGAATATACCGTCCATGGTAAGTTATTCCACAGTTTTTTGGCTCTGCTTTAAAGCTGTGGTGCCACCTAGCGACTAGAAGGGGGACTACGTATATTGATTTCTACGAAGAGGTGTAACATATAATTACGATCGAACTTCACTTACCAGGTAAGTTCGTTTGATCATTGAATGAACGTTCTCAATATTTTTTCATAGTTACTTAGCATTAGACGGCGCCTCCACTATATCTTTTATTACTCTGCGGTTGCGCCTCGTCAGTCAGAAAACTGGCCCTGTTGCCAAGTTATGACGAAAGTACGAAAATATCCTTTTTTTATTTTTATTATCATTATAATTTTCTTAAAATTGTTAATTTTTTCTTAGATTTGTTATAAAAGGAAATTTATTGGTCTGAAGTGATCTTGGCATATTTCGCGAGAATAGTAACCTAAAAATTCCGCTTCTAAACTTAATTCATAACGGCAATGTTGGCTGTTGAATGTCGCGGGGGTCATTGCTTTCAAAAAAGATTTTAAATCTTGAATGGACCGTCTCAATTTTTTTCTTCCATAAACACTTACTTACACCTCATCATTCAAAAAATTCGCCCTGTTGCCAAGTTATGACGAAAATATGAGAATATCCTTTTTTAACCGAAGAATTGATTGTGAATATGACAGATAATTGACAGTAAGGTGATTAAATGCTATTTTTATTTTTACATTTTACATTTAATACGAGAAATTGAATATTTCTTCATTCTTATAATGTTTGATTTTTTCCTATTTCCATTTTTTCTGGATATGTTGTGAAAGGAAATTTATTGTATATCGAAAAATTAGGGATATTGTCGATTATTTTCAGATCAAAACGCGAATTTAAAAAATCGCTTTCGGCGACGACACCGTTTAGCAGGGATATGAAATTAAAATGAGGCGTCGTCGGCTTAGCGTAGCGACGGCGATACTTTTGCCTCATTTGGTTCGCCGATAGCGGCTTAATCGAATATGCATGAACAACGCTGAGGGTAGAGGTGACGCCGCTGCACCTTTAATGGGGACAAACGACCACTTTGCGCACCCGTTCCGTGTGTATTTGCTTAACGGCCCGCACCGCATAATTTCGCGGAATATAGTACGGTTTTGATAATTGGCCGTCGTTCGATACGAAGGGAAAGGACTCATTTTCAGAAAAAAAAAGTACTTTTTCTAAAACTTCTGGATTCCACCTGCGCCGGTTTTTGTTGACTAGCTAACCAATCATCCTGTTGGCTTCTTCAGAGCTTCATTGAAATTTTTTTTGTGGTCAGTGATGTTTTGATTATAAGGAAGGACAACAGTCGCTATTGGAAGGTCGTGGTGAACTGTATTTTGCGATAGAACGTTAAATTATTAGAGAGAAGAGCAGAGGTGAGGTGTTTTAATTCTGGGTTCAATAACCGGGACTGAGATAGTTGATGACAATGCATTAAGGTATCAGTCTGTGTGCGTAGGTTTTCTACCTATCTATCTGATTTTCTGTTGATAAGAATATCTAAGAGTGAGATGTTGTTATTAGTTTCTATTTCAATGGTAAAACGTATGTTAGGGTATCTTCTTCTTCTTAAAGTACCAACTCCATTCAATGAAGATCGGCAACTATCCTGGCAAATTCGTTTCGATCTTGCGCACTCCTCAGCCATGTATGGGAGTCTAGCCCTGTCTAATCTTGTCTCCGCCCCAGCCCTCATCTACCCTCAATTTCGCCTTCTATTATAAGTTTTACAAATGCATACTTGTTGCCTCTGGGTAGGCCGTTTTCCTTTTCTTAATGATGTTTATGAGGTCCCGTTCTTTGTTCATCCTTAGTAATACCTCTTCGTTATTTACATGGTCAGTCCAGCGTATTCTCAGCGATAAACCCATATTTCTAACACCTGTGATTTGTTTAGCGTACTAGTCTAGTCTAGTACTCTAGACCCCATACAATAGCACAGAAAACACATAGCATTTAACGAAATTATACCGGATTTGGGTGTTAAGGCTTTTGTCACTTAGCAAGTTTCGCATTTTCAAAAATGTTGCTCTGGCCATTTCTATTCTTGTTCTTATCTCAACATCGGGATTTAGATCTCCAATCCAGCAACCCAAATATCTAAAGTTCTGCACTTTTGATATAACTGTCCCACCTATGTCCAGAGGCTGGTTCGGGGTTCGGCTCATTAACATCGTTTTTGTCTTTTTTGTATTTATTTGTAGCCCTATGCGGTCACTTACCGTTGTTATTTTATATATTAGATTTTGAAGACCTCGGGACTGTCAGCAATTATAACGGTGCCGTCCGCAGGGTATATAGAGTTTAAATGTCTAAGAAAATCTACTAGGGATTCCTGACCATGAGGCCAAATAACAAAAGTATTTTGGTTTTAGATGGACGGTGTCGAGAGCTTTCTTCTCAAAGGCTTCCATAAATATATTCGCGATGACTGGTGATAGTGGAGAACCCATAGCTGTTCCCGTTTTTGAAGGTACACATGAAGTGGCGTACTCAAACAATTTCTACAGTTCCCCGTTTTCTCATAAATGGATACAAACTTTCTAATTTTATATGGCAGTCATAGTTGACTATGGTGTCTGTTGTTGGTATCTGTTAAGAAAAAAGGCGGAAATATGTGTGGAATTTTTTGTTCACTTCATAATTTAACCAATTACCGAAGTTTCAAAAAATAAAATCAAAGCCACTTTAAGGAATAACAGGTTTTGACTACTTTAAAAAATCACCAGAAAAGTCTACATGAATAAATACCGGGAGAGGAATACAATTTTGTATTATCTCTTGCATTATTATGGAAAGATTATCCTTAGAATCTGCAATAAGGCAGAATCGTTAGTATAGTAGGCCTTCCAGAACCAATATTTTCCATTTTGAATCCTGCTTTTCAGGGAGGATTTTCTGTTATTTTATCCATCATATTAAAAATATAGGTTTTGATTGAATCGCCCTTTTCCCGGGTTTAAATTTATACAGGGTGTTCGAAAATTGAGTTCGGAAACTTGGAGGAATGATTGGTAATGAAGTAAGCAATGTAACGAAATATCGAAGTCGTAATATTTTCCGAATTATAGCTTTTCAATAGCATATTATGCAACAAGTGCGGTAAACGGCATTTGACTTACGAGTTTATTTGACACGAGCGGAAGTGCAGCGGAGCGAGTGTTTAATAAACGAGTGAGTTAAAAAGTTCAAAATTCAAAGCGTGGAAAATATTTCCGAAAACATCCGATTACATTCAAATCCGTGCGGTAAAACCCCGAAAATGTCCGAAGTGGCTCGGATTCGTGGGAAACGAAACTGACGTGGTAAAGTGACGCTCCCCGCACGCTAGATCCGTGGGTAATTAGGTATTTTACAGACGGGAGTAGAAAAAATTCTTTTTTTTTATTTTACTTTTAACGGAATAAGCTGGTATTCTACACACAGCCCTGTTTTAGTAAAAGGGCACTTTACCTAAAACATTTTTTTAAATTTTGCTTGTATTTTATTTATTTATTTGTGTATTTAGAATGATATTGCAAAATGGAACAGATTGCCTTAAGCAGAATAACGAATATATTTTTGATCTTATATCTTGATTACTATTGTCCAGACGATAAAGCTGAAAATAACTAGTTTCTTTCTTACATTCAAAAATTCAAATCATTGATCAAGGATTTTGGGGTTTTATATGTAGACAGGTTTCTATTAAAGATTCTAATAACAAATGGGTTGTGCAACACTGTCTACTTATGAACAAATTGTTAGTTGTTAGATTTACCCAGTAACAATAGCTGTAAATATCGTAATTACTTTATAAGCCAATTCAATGAGCCACATTGTAGCCACAATAATTTTAGATTCAAATCAATTTAATTAATTGTTTCGCAATTAATGTTCAGCGCGACTCCAAGGACCATTCGCCCATTCAGGTCTTTCCTATGTAGATGGGAAGCTTTCCTTCCTCTAAAATTGCAGCTAGTCCTTCAGAATACATTCTTCCCTGTAAATTAATTGAAAATTGACAGCTGCTTGTCCGTTTTAGGAGGCAGCCCCATGCCCAGAAAACATTGTACCTACTGCCAAATTATCCTTGCCTCGTTTGTAGGATTCTGGAGGGACCCAGGAGCCCAAGGCAGTGATAGTCGACTACCTACCATCTACTACTATTTAGTACAATTTCGAATAATATCTAAAGCATTAGTTATGGGATGGTGACCCATTCGTTAATTCAAAATCGAGACATGATAATGTCAGTCAGTTGCGTCGCCAAGTCATATCTATCCTCCACAATTAACCTAGTTATCGGAACGAACCTAATAAAACCGAACGGAAGCTTTCTGGGTCGTCGATAAAGCTCTTTTCGAGCATTAACGGTATTCTCCATTACACACGTTCTCTGCGAAACGACTTGTTAAAAGTACCCGACGGTCAGTCCGATGTATACCTTTCCAATTATGATTAGGTGGAGACTTCGGAGAGGCACGTGACCTAGGTTCCAAACAAGGACAAACAACGCGATTGTTTTCAAAGAATTCACTGTTTGGAGTAGCGGATAACGTCGGGCATACTAAACGCGTGGACCAGTAGTTTTCGCTAGTAAATAGATATCGAAAAGATCGCCTGACGACTTCGGAATCGGAGGAGATTTCGAAAACGGTTTTAGTATACCGGTTGTCACCGGGAAAAATACTGATGGAGTCAAAGGTAGCTAAAAACGATTTGTTCACATTCAACTTAAAGAGGAATGAAAAAATTCACAAAACTACCAGCTTAACTATGTGTGACTCCTGGTTGCTGGTCTATGATGTCTTTGTTGGACTTGTGGTATCCATGCTCTCTTTGCCTCGACTGATTTCTTGCGGAAGTCCTCTTTGCTTTCCTGGATAAAACCTGCTTCGTTGAATTTCGTATTGTACTAGTGTTGCTTCCGACCAGAGGAACCGCTGTTGCTTTTACAACATTTTCCAATTAATCCAAATTATACATGGTTACTCCTATTATTATGGAGTGTCACTTACGGTAAAAACCTGAAATGTAAGCTACCTACGTAAAATATTTTCGGCCATGCGGTGTTGCCAGATATACTCGTAACGCATTACATTTTTACATACCTATCTCGAACAACCCAATATAAAATCATAATTTTTTTCGCAACCGTATGAATTTGAATTTTCAATTACTTTATCATAACATAGTATGGGAATTAACTTATCGCGTACAGGGCGTTCATAAATTAAGGCCCAATTGGCAAGATATAAAAATCCATGTTAGGTGGGAATTTTAAATGAAGCACCCCATATTTTATACCGGCACGTAAGTGAGCAGTTATCTTACCATCTAAAAGGACCAAACTAAATAAATTTACTTTTACTGGTTTTCGAGTATTCCATTCCATTTTTAACAGTCACAATTTTTTAAATTTATCATGAAAAAACACAAACAAAACTCTTTCGCCAAAACCTAACTGAGCAAACCTAACCTCAAAATGTCAAACTTCCCTATAAAAACGTTAGTCGCCAGATGGCAGTACTAGTTTAAGAAAATCCCGAAATATAAAAGGCAGCCCTCGTACAATTCCGTCGGAGCGGAGGTAATTCATGCCGGGGGCGATACAGGAGGGGGAACGCTCCCCCATCGGAGAATTTTAGAGACGGAACCCTCCCACCCCCCGAACCGTCAAAACCGAAATTGTTATTGCGGGGCGGGCGGAGACGGGGGGGACGACCGCGGGGGTCGCCACTGCATATAGATTAAACGCAATAAATCAACAAAGAACGGGATGCTTGTAGAAAGGGAGGTTTTAATCAATTTTAAACTGTATACCCGGACGGGGGATGTTTCATCCGCGGGGCACGTGTGATTGATTTTTTTCTAAAGGCGGGCGAGGGGCGGTCGGAAACCATTATCTATTGTATTTCGGACAGCCATACAGGCCATTGTGCGATATGTTCCGTAGGCCGTGCTGCCCCCCGCAGATTGTCAAATAAACGGAATTTTATGTACCGATAGAGCTCTTTTAAAACAACAAAAAATGGGAAAAAAAATCGTAAGCAGTAATTGCAAATAATTGGTTGTAAACATCGATGCTACCCTGAAATGGAGTATACAGTGTGTCCAACATAAGGATCCTGCATTGGAATCCGGGTATCTGTTGGAAATTGAGCTTATAATAAATCAGGAAAAAGTTGTGGTCCATGACGCTTATTTACATGATATTGGCAATGTCGATTTTATTTTTTTTGTCGGCATTATTTAAAGAGATATCAAAAAACTAATAATATCTCAAAAAGTAAGTAAAATTTAAATATAAGATAAATTACAAACTTGCCTTATTTCCTGTCCTAGAATTGATATTTGAATAAAAATATAGGGTGTTCCATTTGAAAATCTTGAAATTTTGTTATTTGAATTCGCCAAAACGGCACCTCCTATTTGGGACACCTTGTAAAAGCTAAAGAGCAAATTGTCATTTATTTGCTTGTTTCTGAGAAAAACTGGATACTGTTTTATATTTATGAAAAAAAAAATTATAGTTAAAATAAATAAATATGCGAAATAACGTAGGATCCGAAACCTTTTTGACCTAGCCCGATATACTGATTCCGAAAGCGGACTTGAAATCTACAGGAAAGAAAACTAAAAGATCCTCGAAAATTTTGGTAGCGGCAAGTTTTCATTTGAAAAATAACAGGATTCTTCTCAAAAGTAACCAAAATTATTTTCTATTTAATTTAAATTTTGTTAGATATATTTCGAACACCCTGTAATATTTAATTCAAATTCCGTTGAATATATCTTTTACGACATTTTGGAATAACGCTAGTCTGAAGAACTATTAGTTTTTGGTATTTATTATTATTATTAAAAAAAATCAAAACGAACACAAAATTTAAAAATAGGGTGTTCCATAAAAAAAGCACGCTTCATTCGTTGCACTTTTTTGGTGCCCCCTTGTATGCTTTACAAAGATTTTAAATTGTCCATACTAACAATGTTTACAGCTTTCGGTCATTTTCCCATAAGTTTTGAAAGGAGTGCTCCTTTATTAGTTGCACATACATGCCGTAGAAGTTTATCGCCCTAAATCCTTCAAAACCGCATCGATGCGGAAAACGCTTCGAGTAGGACGGGTGACGTCACCGCAGCGATACCGGCTCGCGTCGATCTCTCCGAAGTGACGTTCTTGGGCGGGATCGCGAGCCGTCACGGCCAACGCCGTTTGATTGATTCGAAGTTGGCATGTGGTTATAACGATGTACAATTCGACGCATCCGATGTTTCGACCACGCCCACACCGGGGATGAAATTTTGATCACGTTTTAACGACGCGTCTTTTAATATTATAAAACCTATTGATTTATGGAAGGCTCGCGTGGCTGCTAATGGCGCTAATTATCGTAATAGTTGTTACGAGCCGAGATGGGAAGTGTATTTTGACGACAATTACGCGTCGGCCAATTTCGTATTATGGCCACGCGGTTCAAAGCCTACTTGTCCATGGTATGAAGACTTTTGAGTCAAATACCTCGGAAATGCCATATTTTACAATGCCTAACAACCTAAGATGCCTCATAAGCCGGCCTAAGCCTGTGTTAGTGCTCTTCACTCCCTTCTGGTCAGACCAAGCAGTTCCCTGGTCAGAGGGAGCGCGGGCCCATCCATCATAAGTCTCGCCTGCCTCATTCCCGGAGCAACCCTCCAGCCCACCACGGCTCGTTCTCTCACCCAGGATTCGAGAGCTCCCTGCCTCACGCGGCGAGCCTGTGGTCTCATATGCCTGTGCGAGGAGCCCTCCCTGGCTGAGGCGTCCGCTGCCTCATTGCCCCGGATCCCGGTGTGACCCGGGACCCAGACCAACGTGACATTCGTCGCTTCGTCTACTTTCCTCACTACCCCTTTGCACTCCTTGAATGCACTTAATGGGATATTGATAATATTTTTACAGGGGACCCCGAAAAAGTGTACTTTTGAAAGAAGTGTAGTCATATTAAAAGAATTATTTTTTTTTTCATTTCCATTGACGAATTATCTACAAAATCATTGTGCTTTCGGCGAAACAACTGAATATGCGTGATGTGCATTTCTTAGTAACAAAAGTCTGAAATAAATACCTTAATGACAGTAATAATTAATCTAAATATTCAATATGTCCCCCATTTTGCACTAGCCATTTCTCAAATCGGGCATGACAAATGCTCTTTATATCACCTCGATTTTAGGTTCTGCGTATTAGAATAATTGATTCTTCAATATTATTTTTGGGAGTTGATTTTCTGTTGCCCAAAGATGTCGACTGTGTATCTATAAAAAGCATCTTAAATTTTTCAGTCCAAATTATTTTACGCAAGCAAACTCTTCTTGCTGTTTCGAAATGCTGCAAAGGGAATTTCTTGAAGTACTTCAAAAAGCAAAAAAAACTTCCATTTGAAATTCCCAGGTTGCGACTAATTTCGGGCAGAACCGGCAACATTGCAAAAGCGAAAATATTTTTTAATTGAACGTCACGTGCGTATTGGAGTTTTTGGCATTTATTTTTTCCCTTATTGATAAATATCAAGAAGAACCACCGCGTTGATAATTACCGGAGGTTATGTTTGAAACGAAATTTGTTCTCATAAAAGTCGGATGTTTTTGGCGTGAAGGAACGGCAATTTTTTCAATTTTGCCCACGAATCACCGATGGGGGGGGGCGGATAATTCGCGGGTCCGCCCACAGTTCATAATTAAAAATGTTTCAAAGCGCTCCATATATATCGTCGGGGCTTCAATGGCTCCAAATCCATTTAGTTCATGAAGTATTCCGTTCCATTCCGGTCCCGCAACGTCGACATACAAAATATCACTCCCCCCCCCCCCCCCCGGCCAACCTTTTATGGAAATTGGGCCAACAGCATGCTACTCGCAAACATTTATATATACAAAACCGATAGGCGCGACGCTGCTTTTTAATCAGTTTGATATTTTTCGTAATTTTCATTCGGAAAGTGACATTTTCGACCTCAAAATGAAACGTGAAAAATTTCATATACAAAGATTTGTTTATAGGATTAAGAAATCGGATAAACCGCTTTATGTAACCAAGAGGTTACAACTTCTTCCGTAGTTTCGAAGAACAAGGAATAGCTCACATAATCCCGTGTCGATAAAAATTTGGAAAAGTGTTGCCTGTCAGATAAAAAATTACCTACATTAAATTTATACAGTCTAAATTACTTACTGAATTTATATTTGGGGTGCCTCAAGGCTCCATTCTGGGGCCAATTTTATACTGTATATATACGTCCGCGTTTCCTACAGCATTGCCCTATGGCAGCCCATGTCTAACATCGGCTGCCTCAGAACGGATTCAAAAAATCCAGAAATACTGTCTAAGAATCATTTTTGGGATTAAACGCGGCAGGCCTGTTAGTCATAACCTGAAGGAAGGAATCGACGATATCTCCATAAATGTAATCTTTAACACAAGATTATAAGATAGAAGTCTCCACGTTATCTTTTCAAAAAAATCAGCTTTCGCACGGACGTTCACAATTTAAATTTTAGATTTAAAGGCCTGCTCACCCCTCCACGTCACACTTCTGGAATTTTTGTGACATGGATAAAACATATAATGCATTGGATCAGTCTCTTAAATTGCTAAACAATACCTTTTCCACACACCTGCACATTAAATATTTAAGTAATGTCTACTGTATACTATTTTCAAAAGCGTAAGTCCCTCTATTTGCCCATATCGCTAGGCATTTATTTATTTATTATTCTTCTTGGGATAGGTTTATAAACGGAGGCTCAAAATATCTTATCTTGTTCATCTGAACCGTGTCCTTTTCATTGTAGATTAATACCTAAATAAAATTATTATTATTATTAAACTTTTTTAAATATTTTCAATAATATCTGTATATAAGGTGTTTAACTATCACATGCAACAAAGTAAAATGAAAAAAAAAACATTCAACATGCAGTAATCGTAATGAAAACCTTTCGAGGATTTTTTTTGAATGCACAAGTGAGATTGTTGACTCAAAATTCGAAATGATAATATTTAAAGATATTTGTCACATATTTGTATGGTGCGAGAATAGAATAGCATGTTTTAGTTAGTATAAATAATTTTTACCTAGTTAGTTTTCTTGTATATACGTTTTGGTACACTAAAAATATTATACATTATTATACATAAAATTACATAAAATTATATATACATAAAATGCAGCGGTAACGACAACTAAAAATATATATAATAAAAATATAAAATAAAAAATATTATATATATATATATATATATATATATATATATATATATATATATATATATATATATATATATATATATATATATATATAATAAAAATATCTTTATATTTATATTATTATATAATATCATTTCTTTATATTCAAACAAAAAACACAAAAGCAAAATTTCATTTTTTTATGCTATAATTTTTAAAATAACAACCGTGATAACCGATCTGATATGCTACTACATACCTTAGCAGCGTTTTTATTATTACTTATTATGGAGTATGAACTACTCTTCATACACTATCGACACAAAAATCAATAGGATTGAAATCTGGACTCCTATTCTGCCAAGACGAAAGCGAAATCTTACAGGAAGATCTCTTGGTAATATTGGGAGGGAACAGTAAACTAAACGCTATTATTAGGTACTCCAGTTGTTCCCGTCTCTAACATTTTCCAGCATCGCAAATTATATTAGCTGGAAAAAATCGCACAAACTCGATAGATCCTGCCTAAATGCATCGTGGTTAATATAAACATCTAAACCTAATCTTAATCTTAGCCCCAAGTTGCGTGTTACCGATTGATAACTCATCTTTCATCATTGGAAGTGAATCAATCATATTCCCCGAAATTTCTATAATTAACTGTATTCGTTTATATATTTACAGATATTTACTATGCCGATCGAGGCTGACCCGAAATTATGTTTCACTTAATCAATAACATCCTGGAGAGTGTTTATCAGCCGCTCGAAATACACGAACTCTATAAAACCCAGAACCCTCCTTAATATTTATGATAAATTATTTCGCAGTATATATAATATAAGGCTCGAGCGATTATTATTAGAAACTCACATCGAGGTATAGTCTGTCCCAAAGTATATCGTTTTAGATTACGACGAACAATATTATTGGGGGACACGGCAGGGGCGAATTTTACTTCAAAAAACGCCAATATCGAACCACTGAATTGAGTGTAATGAACATAATGAAGAATGTAAGTAATAATGTATTGTGCGTTCAATTTATCTTGACAACATTTTAATTGGCTGTAACTTTTTTGTTTTTTGAGATATCAAAGTAAACAAAAGAGCAAAATGTAGGATTAGTAGCCAAGTTTTATTCTATTCTAAATGTATGAAACAAAATACTATCAATTTTGTAACACATAAGCCTATATCATATTTTTTTTAAATGGAACACCCTGTATATTATATATGTGTTTAATAGATTATCTTATTCCTATTACATTGGTTATTTACGAGAATTATTTACTTTAGTAGGTCTTGTCATTTTTGGTGTTTTTGTTCTTTGAAATTATTATTGGGTTTGGCTACTAACCCTACATTTTTTTCTTTTGTTTACCTTGATATCTCTAAAAACAAAAAAGTTACAGCCAATTAAAATGTTATCAATATAAATTGACGGTACCTGTTAAGAAGAAAAATGAAATTCGCATTCTGCCCCATAAGGTAATGTAAAAGCTTTTGTAATTTTCTATTAATGTGAACAATTCAAACTAAATAGTTTGAGAACATTTTCTTAGCTAGAACCCTTGGACGTTTACAGTTTTACGTAAATTTTGGAATAAAAAATCCAAAGGGATGTAAAGAATTCGAATAACGCGAGAATCCAAAAAAGCCAGTTCTAAGAGGAACGCTGCTCAACAATAAAATATGAGTTATCTACCTTTTTTTATTTTTTTTTTAAAGAAAAATTAAATTATTTGCAAAACTATTTAGTTTTGGAATAATTATTAATAAAAAAGTTGAAGGTTTTCAAAAAACTTTCAAAAAAATATATTATGTATGTTTTAGTCATCACGTATACTTTAAAATAATTTTAAATTGTGCATCTCAACAATCATCACAACTCTTGTATTTACCATTTTCTCCCAACTTTTGAAACCAATGAAATAGTCAAGTTTACTCTATCGTGTTTGGTGTGATTGCTGATAGCTGGATTGTGACTGCCGGTCGTTGAAGGCTGACTTCTGGTGTGTGGTGTGTGTCTGCATCGACCAGCAGTCAAAGTCGAGCGGTTATCAGCCACACCTAGCTCACTAAAGGACAATGGAGTGGAGGCAATATCCAGCCAGCTTGGTGATTGTCTACAGCAGCTAGTGATAGCTACATCTACATAATGAAGAGTTTGGTTCGTCTACTTTATATTACCAAATAGACTGGTTTAACCAGGGTGTAGGCAATGTTTGGACTATTGATTGACTCTTCTAATTTGATTGATGACAATACAGGTTTCTTGATCTCTTCTCCTGATCCTTTCTTGAGAGAAAGGGTCACGCAACACAACTAAATTTTATATTTCTATTGAAAGAAACGCATTAGAATCCTTTAAGAAAAAATTCGAATTTTACCAAACTTAAATAATGAATTTTCACGAGTGTCGTGGGTAAATGGTTTCAATGATCTGAAAGTTGAGGTCTGTGTGCATGTCTTTTATGAGATTGTCGCTGATAATGCTCCTGAGAAAAACACTAACAATAAGTATCCGACTTGGCATGTCTCATGTCAAAAAATAGAGCAACCCAATTGATTATGTGACTTTTTCTAAACTGAGAGTTAGCGTCGTCATAAAAGTTACGTCAAAAATACAGGAAAATAATCGTAAAAGCATTTTGGGATTCAGTTAAGCAAGTCAATGTACCCAGACAAATTGTCCCGACCTTTTTTAAATCTCCCCTCTCATTTTACAATGTTAGTAAAACTTAAAAACTTTGATCGTGCGACGACCATCTTCAATCATAACGTAGTTCTAGGACTCAGTATGTTGAGTTTATCACATCTTACATACCTCAGGCAACGCACTTGACACTTCGGCCGTTCTCTTCGTAAGAGATCTGAGAATAACCAAAATTAGTTTAGAATTTCATATTGAAAACGCAACGAAAAAAGAGAACAAAAAATTGAGTTTTATTAGCAAACAATTTGAATATAACATGTAGCTTATCAATCAAATCAGAATTAAAAACATTTTCTCAAGAGTTTGAGAAGTTGAAGTTATCTGCTAGGTGAATGGTATAATTAATTACAAAGTAGACTGTCCAAAATTGTTAGAAGAATTATCTTTATCTTTATGTAGGCTCCTGAATATAGCACAAGATATTTTTGCCTTGTCACCTTGTTATATAATAAATAAAAACATAAATAATATCTCAACTTTGTGGTTAGTTCTGTTCTCAAGAGAATAATGGTAAAGCTCTTAAAACTACGAGCTTAATTAGGGTCATGAGTGTGACTGCTGATCGTGTAATTGCCGCTATGTGACACTGCATCGACCAGCAGTCAAAATCGAGCGGTCATAGTGCACCCAGGACTGTGCATAGTGGACGGCTAACCAAAACAACGGGCGATAGCCGATTCTATATTTACATAATGAATTATGCCAGAGGGCTGAATATTGGGTCCGCTATTATTCATTGTTTATGCATATGTTTTAAGAGAGATACGAAATAAGGAGCCTTTAGGAGCACTGATGGTCTACTATTTTTTTCATGTCCAATCACTACTAAATTATGGATTTTCTAGAAAATCGAATAATATCATTACCGTCATTATATATACATCGCTTAGTGAATTTTGTAATAAATAACAAATAACTTTTTCTTGCTAACGGCCAGGTAAATAGTCATAGGATGTGACGTGAGGACGGAATAATCTTTCCATTCCCAATAATGGAAGAACTCCAAAATATTATGTTATCAGAACTCCCTGATAATATTCGAAACATAACAACCATCAAAGAATTTACGAAAGAAAACAAAAGAATATTTTGTAAATAATTGTTTTCATAGCACAAGGATTTATATTAATTTTTGATTGTGAATGTTTTTTGTTTTGAACTAACTCACTAATGTAGTAAATTTTGTGCTTATATATTTTATATTGTGTTACTGTGTGAAATACGTGTGTTGGCGCCAAATGTTTTTTTATTGTACCTCTTGACAATGTTAATATCCTCTGTGAAATATTACATAACAATATTCCTTTTTGTTCTACTTTTGGCACATAGATATTTTTGTTTTGTCGCACAATTCATTTGGGAATCAAACAGCAAGAGTTTTTCTCTAAACCATATAAGTTACAAACTATGACGTTAGTTTATTATGTTAGGGTACCTTGTTATAAAATAAATTGTTAAATAAATAATATCTCAACGTTGTGGTTAGTTCCGTTCTCAAGAAAATAATGATAAAACTACTAAAAGTAAATATAAATAGAGTCCTGAGTGTGACTGCTGAACATAACTGCTGGTCGATGTTGTGGACTGCATACTATGTGACGCCTGCATCGATCAGCAGTAACAATCGAGCGACCAGCAGTCGCAACTGGTGCGGACAGCTTTGCAAATGTCTACGACAAGAAGTGAAGTGAATGAAGACATTGCGACATCGTTTTCATTTGTGCCAGATAAAGCTGTTCAATCTAGTTAGTGTCTATTAGGAAATAGACGGGGTTGAACCTATTTCTTTCAGCTAAATTCGTTATTGACATTTGCACCCCCCCCCCCCAGCACCACCCGCGCCGAGCCCATCATAATTAAATAAATTATTACTATTTTGTGACGCATACTATA
This sequence comes from Cylas formicarius, assembly GCF_029955315.1. NCBI lineage: Eukaryota > Metazoa > Arthropoda > Insecta > Coleoptera > Brentidae > Cylas > Cylas formicarius. The sequence goes on along the minus strand of NW_026844347.1, from coordinate 37,451,634 downwards.
TTAATCTAGATTATGGCGAGCAATTATATTACTCTAAAAGCTTTATATAATAAAGTTAATGCGCCTATCGGGGCAAAAAGATCAGTCCGCCGTTAGTTATATATAAACACCGTTACTATTATTAGATGAAGAGCTTTGTCGGGAAGCTTTCGATATTTTAATGTGCCAGTAATGGCATTAGGATGTTAATTTAAGCGACTGCACGGCAAAATTTACCGAATCTATAACGTAGCCTGTTCGATGTTTAACCCGTATATTATAACGCGTATTTTGAGCTACTGGCGGTGTTTTAATCTTTTCCATAATTGGGGATATTGATGGGAAACTGAGAAAAATATCAGAAATTTAACGAGCAGTGCTGTACAACTGAATGTTTGTCCTTATAACATGTGTTTCAATAACTAATTTTTATCCGGAACAATAAATTTGTTTAGTTTAGTTTTGTGTTAGAGGAAATCCAAAAGGATTAAATTGACAGCTGTCAAAATGTGACACATTCTAATACGAGTAAGGTAGCTCGTATAACATGCCTCAATCCATTTTTCTTATGGCCGCCACATTGGATATTTTTCAGTTCAGTGACGTTTCAAAAGAGCACAAATATCTAAATAAAATAAATTAAAAGTCATTCAATTAATTTCAATAAAATTTAATGGCAATATTTGAAGTACACTTCCAGCTTCCTACATGCTTTCACTCCTTAAATAGGCATAAGCAAATTATGTTATGAATTAGGGAATAAACATTTTTTTATATATTATATTTTAAAAAAACATAAAAAATATTATTTACACAAAAACATTTCAGTTAAAAAATTAAAAAACGAGTGACTTAGTTTTTGAGTATATTTTCGCAAAACAACACGAATATATTCACTGACATAACCGTCAGAATTGACAAACGTCAAAATTTAAAGCGTGGGAAATATCTCCGAAAACGTCCGATTGCTCCCAAACCCGTGCGGTAAAATCCCGGAAATGTCCGAAGTGGCACGGCGCCGTGGGAAACGAAACTGGCGTGGTAAAGTGCCGCTTCCCGCTAGATCTCTGTGTATTCAGGCATTTTACACACGGGAGTAGAAAACTAGTATTACATGAGATTGTGTAAATTTATTTGAAAAATTGAAATGATATAAACCAACTTCGAACCTTTATCTTCAGTTAGCAGCCAGTATGACTTTTTTATAACTTTGCTGCTATTCTCAAGATTTACCTCTACAAATTGACTTTTTGAAAATGCATAAGAATCTTTTAAGTCGTGCTTCCGATTTAAAAATATTAACCGAAATAGAGTTGCTAAGGTTGTACGAAAGACAGTCACCAGGTTGCAAATCTACTAATATCGTTATTCACTCATTATTCTTCAGTTGGACAAATCATCTGGCTTCTTGGGAAGTCGTCTGATTAATGTCTCATTTTGACAGCTGTCAATTTGTTCATTTCCTCTACAACTTTCGCCATTTAACCTAGGAACGGAGATCCCTGTAAGTTCCAGCTACACAACATTGGCATCAACAAAATTAAAATTGTTAGAACGTAAGGATTAAGATTGATGCAGAATTGCAAGGGACTCTGAATTGTGACGTCATTTCTGCATTAAACCGGGTTTTGTTTGTTGTTTAATGCGACATACCATTAGATTATTACCGATTGAAGTTTTTTGATATAACACAATTTAAAATCAACTTAAATTTTGACAGAGGCGACTCGTTTCCCGGACGCGGTAGAAGCGGCAACGTCGCTTCCGTCGCCGCGGGCTCGTCAAATTCGTAACCGACTACTAAACTAGCCGCAATCTAAATAGGAACTCGAATTTAACACTTCGCCGCTGTCACGTGACACTTGCCGACTTCGGGATAAGCCAATGCAAATTATTTAGTCTATCCGCAGACTAATTATTCGGAGGGATGGCTGTCCTTCAGATACGCCATTTCCCGCTAAGAAGTCCGCCGGAGTAGACCCCCACTGCCGCAGTTTAATCTTGCCCAATTAACGTGTGGCGAGGTCTGCTCGTGATGGGGGTCGCTTTGTATTACGCGAATGATCTCAATCACTAAAATGACTGTATTATCGATACTCCTCCGACCTCTAAAAGCAATTTTTTTTAAATAATAAAATAATTTACGTAAATTAAGAATACGCACACAGGCAAGAAATGAAATGAATCCATTTGATTTTATCGAGATTTAAAACAGGAAATAGGAAATATTAAGATTAAGAAGTATAAAAATATGCGGAGAAAATTTATGCTCCGTGGACAAAAGATGAGTAGCTGAAGCAGACCTCTGTCAGCTTAGTGTCCTTGCACTTGTATTTTTTCACGAATCTGAGATTCGTGAACTCTGCTGCAAGACTGTGACGATATAAATTACATTACCAATCCTCACAGTTTCAGATAACTACGAACACAATTACGTTGCTTTTTTCACAGAAGAAATAAATTACTATTATCGGCAGAGAGATACCTTTTTTGCCGTAGCCATTAAATTGCAATTATGTATGACTACCAACGACAATGTTTTTGCAAAGCTGACCACACCTCTAATATCTATGAAGAGAAAATAACCTAAAATAAGATATATACGAACAGAATTACGTTTCCTTTTCGACAGAGCAAATCAATTACTATTATCAGTAGAAAGATTTATCTTTTCCTTTGTCATGATCATCCAATTGCAATTATACATGACCACAAACGATACTGTTTTTGAAAACCTAACCATACCTTCAATATCTATGAAGGGAAAATAACCTACTAAATTATTATTATATAATTAAATTAATAATTAAAGAAAAATTTCTTCTTTAACAAAACAAATCAATTAGAATTATGTGAACGCAAAAGACTGTTATTGTGAAGCTAACCACACCTTTGCTATCTAAGAAGAGAAACGGATATATAAGAAGAGAATTCCTATTCCCTTTTAGCCGAAGAAACCAATTTTTTTAATATATAAATATCTTTTGTTTTGCCATAACTAACCAATTCCCATTATCCGTGACAACAAAAGACACTGTTTTCGCAAAGTTGAACAAACCACTATTGCCTATGAAAAGAAAAAAACCTAATTTTAGATATACTCTTTATTTTTCCATAAATAACCAATTCCAACTATCTACGACCACAAAAGGCACTGTTTGTTTAAAGCTAACCTCTTTTATCAGATCAGATCAAATAAATGCGAACAGAGTTCATATTCTCTTTTGCAAAGAAAAAACCGATTTCTATTACTTGTGGAGGAGATTTACCTTTTATTTTGGCATTACTAACCATTTCCAGTGACTGAAAAAAACACTGTTTTTGTAAATATAACAAAATCCCGAATATCTACCTATCTATTCTATTATCAACGATCAGATAACATCTTACATCTACGAAGTAAATACATCTTCTCTTTTGGAAGAACACACCAATTTCAGCTATATCTGTAGAAAAGGGTTTTCGCAAAGCTAACAGAATCTCTATTATGTACTCAGAAAAAAATACCCTAATTTCAGATATACTCTTTCTTTTGGCATAACTAACCAATTCCAACTATCTATGACCACAAAAGGCACTGTTTTTGTTAAGCTGAGCAAACCTCTTTCGTCAGATCAGATCGAATAAATGCGAATAGAATTCCTATTCCCTTTTACAAAGAACAAACCAATTTGTATCATCTGTAGATTTACCTTTTATTTTGCCATTAATAACCATTTCCAGTGACTGCAAAAATTACTATTTTTGCAAAGATAACGAAATTCCTACCTACAACAATAATCTATGATGTATGATATATGACTATGATGAAGTTATACTATCTATGACCACCAAAGGCACTCTTTGTGTAAAACTAAGCAAACCTTTTTTATCAGATCAGATCAAATAAATGCGAACAGAATTCCTATTCTGTTTTACAAAGAACAAACCAATTTCTATCATCTGTAGAGGAGATTTACCTTTTATTTTGCCATTAACAACCATTTCCATTCTACCTACCTATTCTATTATCTATGATTAGTTATCTTCTGTCATCTACGAAGTAAATTCTTCTCTTTTGGTAGAATACAATTTCAACTATATCTGTAGAAAAAGGTTTTCGCAAAGCTAACAAAATCTCTATTACGTACTCATAAAAAATATCCTAATTTCAGATATACTCTTCCTTTTAGCATAACCCACCAATTCCAACTATCTATGACCACAAAAGGCACTGTTTGTGTAAAACTAAACAAACCTTTTTTTATCAGATCAGATCAAATAAATGCGAACAGAATTCATATTCTCTTTTACAAAGAACAAACCAATTTCTATTATCTGTAGAGGAGATTTACCTTTTATTTTGCCATTCATAACTATTTCCATTCTACCTACCTATTCTATTATCTATGATTAGTTCTTCTGACATCTACGAAGTAAATTCCTCTCTTTTGGTAGAATACAATTTCAACTATATCTGTAGAAAAAGGTTTTCGCAAAGCTAACAAAATCTCCATTATGTACTCATAAAAAATACCCTAATTTCAGATATACTCTTTCTTTTGGCATAACTAACCAATTCCAACTATCTATGACCACAAAAGGCACTGTTTTTGTTAAGCTGAGCAAACCTCTTTCGTCAGATCAGATCAAATAAATGCGAACAGAATTCTTATTCTCTTTTACAAAGAACCAACCAATTTCTATTAGCTGTAGAGGAGATTTACCTCTATTTACCTACCTATTCTATTATCTATGATTAGTTATCTTCTGGCATCTAAGAAGTAAATTCTTCTTCTCTTTTGGTAGAATACCATTTCAACTATATCTGTAAAAAAAGGTTTTCGCAAAGCAAACAAAATCTCTATTATATACTCATAAAAAATAACCTAATTTTTGATATGCACGAATAAAAGTCCACTTCTCTCTTGGCGCGACCGACCAATTCCTATTATCTGCGCGGAGATGTCCTCTTGCCAAAACTAACCACGAATTTCTATTATCTCGTCCAATAAAGTATCCCGGGAGTTTGAGGTTACCGTAAATGAATTGCGTAGTAGTCGTAAATCATTCGGGAGCGACGCCGGCGATAACGAATTCGTCCGTCCCATTGCCGGATCTAGTTTACTTTAATTTAAAGCAATTCCGCCGACTAATTATCCCTCTATATAACGCGTACTTCTGGGAACGGTGCGCCGCTCTTCTTTGTTTCGAGTGGGGGGGATTTTAATTAATTGAGTCCCCGGAAGATGCAGAAACCCCAGACGACCGGTCAAGGATTATTTTATCGCCGTCTCCGTTTTTCGAGGAACCAGTTTTCCGCGCGGCCGCGCCATTTTCTTTTTTATCTCGGGTTTCCTTGACTGGCGAATTTTGAACCCCAATTCTGTTGAGATAGCGGATAATAGAAATTGGAGAGAAGACCAATCTTCCTTTACGGACAGTAAAGTGCTTAGTTTCAAATACTAGTCGAAATTGACATCTTTAAGCATTATAGTAACGATACATTTTATAAACCATTAGATTTCGGTGTAAAACCCTCTTTCTGAGTCAAATAGTTGCCGATTTCGAAAAGATCCCAGTCAGAATCTGCTTTTTCGTATCTTATTGTACCCAAATCTACCTTAGAAAAGCAGATATGTACATAAAATTCCAAAAAGAGCAGTTTACAGTCAAAACCAGCATTTTCATAACTTATCGGACTGAAATCCACTTTCAAACTGCAGATAACTACTCAAAAACCCACTTTCTTGGATTGATGGTAGGTTTTTCTTCCATTTTTCAATCAGATTCCCATCAAAATCGGCTCCTCCGACACATATCGAACCTAAAACCGCATCAAAACTGCAGATGTCAGCTATCAGTAGTCCTGTTTCATTCATCTCATCTAGCAGAAAATTGAAATTCATCGATTTTGGTAAAACGTGTCCAAAAATATTCTTGTTTTCCTAATTACTCGATATCCCCAAGCTTCTTTGGGTTCTGTAATTCAAATGATAAATAAAGCTCACTTTCCCGATAATTCAGAGATAACAGAAATGGATTAGTTTCTGTCAAAAGTGTGTCTTTAATTGCCATATATGATGACATTTGTCTAGTTATGGTAAAATAAATGAGAAAGAAACTCAGACCTAACATTTGGTCATTCTCTTTACAGAAAACCTACGCACACAGACCAAACAATCTTAATTCCAACTCAGGCCTTTGCCAATATGGGAATCAGTCATCCGAGACAATGTTCATGCTCCTCCTTTAACTCCTCCTCCCTCAATCAATATATAAGCGGGTACAGAGCAGAATGCGATGCAGTTTCAGTTAAGCCTGGAAGAAGCCAGTAGAATGATCGGCAAAACGTCAATAAGGTTGGTTGATCAACAACCGACGCATAGTAGCCATACTGGAAATTTGACAAAAGAAAGGATAAATGTTCAATCACAGATAAAGACCTAATTGACTCTAATCCTGAGAGATATTAGAAATTGGTTATAGCAAAAAAGAGAAGAAAAATCTCTAATCACAGATAAAAGGAGTATCCCTAATCGTCATAGATAACAGACATTTCTTAGTTTTAGCACAAGAGTGCTCCTAATCACCACACATATTGGAAAATGATTAGTGTGACAAAAGAGAAGAAACGTGTCTAATCACAGATAATACAGTGAATAGGTTGGGCAAAAGAGTATCCTTAATTACCACAGATAATGTAAAAAAAGGTTATTGCAAAATAGAAGATAAATCTCAATTCAAAACAATACAGCTATTAGTTTTGACAAAAGACTGTCCATAATCGTAACAGATAATGCAAATTAGTTAACTATGGAAAAAGATGAGAGACACTTGCCTTCACGGATAATAGTAATTCATTCATTTTGGTGAAAAAGTCTCAAAAAGCTTATTTTTCTCTCCGTTCTTCCTAATTCCGATTATGCAGCCTCTATTTCTCTTCTGTTGCATTCTTGTTTCATTCATCTCATCTCATCGTGGTCAAAAAATATCCGAATATTCGAAAAAGATGAATTTTCGGAAATGACGCCCGTTTCGAAGCTTTTGTTCAAACTATTTCCTTTTGTAGTAGGCCGCTATTTAGCTATCGCGGACTCGTATCGCCTGGCGTGGAATTTTCCATTAGTTTCTCGTCTATTATTGGCGTGTTCATTTTTCCTTGCTGTTTAGGCGAAAAATGAGATTTTAATTACACGCGCGTTCGTCCTATTTCTTTCGTTCCCCTCCCCCCGGCCCCTCGCAATGCGGACAAAATGTCGAAAATTGCGGAACAATTTGCATTCGGCTTGTGTTTTAAGGCTTCGAATGCGAAGTAGGTGAAGTTATTTTTTAAACAAAGGATCCGATAAAAGTGGACGTTTGCGATACAAAACAATTATACATAGCGATGTTGCCATTATTTAAAATTTGTCTTAAAAGCAGGAAAAAATGAAAACATATTTCTTGTTGTTTCCCATAAGTTTTTTTTATGATTTTGCAGGTTATTCCATATTCCAATGGCAACGACGCTAAAGGATTTCTAATATGCAGCTGTTCTCTGTCTATTTTTTTGCCATTTTTTGCGTTCGTCTTAATAATGTAAATTTGTTTTTTTTGCAAATTGTAATTAATTGATTAACAAACTCAGAAACCATTTTTTATATAAATCATCTATCCTACTTTCGATGGTACCTATCCTTTTTTTTCTAACCTATGCATATAAAAAAAAAACAATAAAACAGAATTTAATTGACTAAATTTGTACAATTTTCGAAGTACGTATATTATAGCAATTCAAAAGAAGAAGAAATATAGATAGTTAAGAAGCACCCAATAAAAAATTCAAAACAATGCAAAAACAATTAGGAAGAAAATATTTAAAAATCTCTAAAATTGTGTTTTTTTATTTTATCAGTCTTGAAGTCCGGCTAGTTTTTCTTACATTTGGTTAATTTAAATTTAGAAATATCAAGATTACAATTTCTTAAGTGAGAGTCATGCAGATTTGAAAAGGAAGATCCACTTTTTTCTGTGGATTTTTAACAGACAATTTTATTAACTGCTGATTTAAATAAAACCGTCTCACCAGTTAATTGCTTTAAGTTCCGTAATCAAGTCAAGTAGTCGTTAAAAAAAGTTCTTACTGGTTGATCTATACTTTTAGGGATGTGCCTAAAGTCACCAAAATATTTCATACCTAGCAACTTGTCCTTAATTCTTCAACAGCCTACTTTAGGACTTGATGGAACTTGCTGACGTTTCGCCAATCATCCTAATGACTTCCTCAGAGCTTAACTGGAACTGCGGCAACGAATACATAGGAAAAACAATATCAACTAAGCTAAAAGGATATGAAATTGAGAACCGGACATCAAATCTTATACGACCAGACTAAAATTCTTGCATGTAATCAATTCTTCTACCAAAGAAAATTCCGAGTATATAAGCAGGTATAAAGTGGAATGCAGACACAAAATTTTTGGTATTTTTGAAAAAAAAATTGTTGATATGATGCTATTGCTGTAGTTTTCTTGTATTCAGTTATATATGCTTATTTACAAATATCTCGATATTATTCATTTGTTCAGTTAAATTCTGAAAAGATGAACATTGAATATAAGGTCCTTAAAAAAAGTTATCTAAACTTAAAATCAAGCAGTACCTGGTTAGTAGCTCTTTGTATGGCGCTTGTAAGCGTAACAGGGCTAGTAGAATAGGTATATTTTGCTAACTGATCAGATTAAACTAAGTAGTACAGAGTAGATAGCAAGCCCATTAGAATGATCAAGCTAACACGTACGTATATTTTCTATAAACAGGAGTCATATGTGTAACGTTTTCAGATGATATAAGCAGCTGAGTAAATTGCAACTGCAAAGGACTTGTCCTGGCACCATGGTGAAGAAGATTCAATTGGGAACTACAAGAGCTATTTCACCAACCTTCATATTGTAGGCATTGTAGAACATAGACAAAGATGTATAGAACACACAGAGCGAATGACAAAGGGATAGATTGCCAAAAAAAGGACAGAAAAGAATGGAGAAACAAAGTCAACCAGCCGATCGGCCTTCCGGACCTGTAGAGCTATTTATCATCAAATCTTGACTACTGACTTTCACTGTCTTATATATTTTAATTGGATTTGAGGTTTTTAGCATTTATCGGCTTTTATTTTAAAATTGTGGCCGTTATGACGTAATTAAAGTTTTAACATTTTTAATTTTAATTAGAATCCCTGCCAATCCTGCAACAAAAATGTTCTCGATGTACAGCTACTTGTGCATGTGAGCATCAAATCATTTATTAAATCATTCATTAAATGTAAATCACTAATGAACTTTTAAAAGCAGCACGCCAAAAAGTTCCTTGTTTGGTAACGAGTTAAGCTTTCAGCATTAACTGTAGGGGCTTTTGCGAGCAATCTCACCTCCGTCTTTCGTGATGTTCGTGCAAAGTTTTCCTTCCTTTCCGGAACTTTATCCAACTAATGCGGATGCAAGCGATAAGGAATGCGTATAGCGGTTTCATTCAAGTTTAAATTGTTAATAACTATACCGGAGCAGTTCGAGGAAATCATGAAATGATCGCAAACTCCTTAATAGGTATATTTTTTTATTTTAAAAATTCCGCTTACATTTTTAAAATCTATCTATCTATTTATTTATCTTTGGACATTAGGGTGTCCGTTATTTCAAATTGGTATTTTTTTCAAAAACCCCCCAAGCTTTTAGATTGTGAAAGAAAAAAACCCGTGTCTAGATCATCACTTTTTACAGTTTTTTTTATCGAAACAAATATAGCGAAAAATGCCGTTCGAACATATTTGGTCGGAAATTTCACGCTCTACAAAAAGGCCTGAATACTTTCTTCGATAAATTCAACCCTGTAAAAGTTATTTAAAGATTAAAGAGCATTAAAAAAAAATCATCGTTTTACTTTTTTTTCTATCTACTATCTTTTTTTTGCAATAAAATTATGAAATAACTGCAATATGCGTACAAATAACTGTATATTAACGTACTTTAACATAAATTTTGGTTTTTAAATAACTCTCTTTTATGTGAATTTAATGCAAATTAACTAAAGAAGCTAAACAACGTCACGTTTTAATTTTATTCGTCTTGTATTTCAACGCCATCTATTAGCAGCCTGAGAGAACTTCATGTCACATGATTCTAACCTCTCGGCGAAGTATTTATTATGATTAATTATTATTGTGCAATTTTAGTGTTCAGTAAAATTTTGGCAAAAGAATGAATAAATCTGTAAGCTTGAGAAATCAATTGTTTCTTTTAGGAGAACCTGTTGAAACAATCAATGGCAATAAATTACCAACGAACAAACAAGTGTTAAAATTGCTGTTTTATCAAACACGAGAAGAAAACAAAACACTCTCAGCAAGTTATCAGTTCGTCGTATCAGAACAAGTAATCAAAATCCGGAATAAGGCAGTAAATCAAGGACAAATTACATCAACATGTGTGAAAAAAGTAGAAAAACTGTATAATAATTATAGAAGTGTACAGAAAAATCCAAATCCAAAGGCAGAAGGAGAATGTTGTGAGCTTCTTGAAAAATTATTGGACGTTGCAAGAGATAGCTGATAGCGTTAGAGTTGTTATCAGATCAAAGAACAGAAAGAAAATATCATTTACGTATTTGCATAGAGAATGACCATGATCGTGAGTCACTAGATAAGTAAAAGTTAAACGAGAATACTGATGCTTTTTCAGAGCTTGACTGAAACTGTTTCAGTCAAGCTCTGAAGAAGCCAACAGGATGATTGGCGAAACGTCAGCAATTTCGACTCAGCAAAAACCGACGCAGGACGAATCCAGAAGTTTTGTAAAAAGTAGCCTGTGGAAAGATAAAATTGTATTTGAAAATGAAGACCATATTGATTTGATAACCAACGATGAGCATCGTTCGGTTTCAGATAAATAAAAGCAACTTACTGCTCGGAGCTGAAAATATCGTATATACTATATATTAGGATGAATTCAAAATAATTTATTATTTTCTCTCTAGATTTGACTTTACCTTCAAGCTCTAAAATCACTAGTGATGAGCCTTTCAGTGGGGAGCAAGCATTAAGCGGTGCATCTACTGCTCACCAAAGCTCACACTCAATGTTTGAAGTTGAAGGTCGATATTAGGAGCCTAAAAATGAGAGAGGAGCCTAAAAATATTTTGACTGAAGACGTAGTTGCTGCCTTAGATAGCTGCAACATCTCTTCCAGGAATTCTGTTCTGTTAATATCAGTTATATCAACCGCCCTGGGAACTTACATTGGTACTTTAATTTTGAACAAAACATCATTCAATGAATACCGATCAAAGCTTCGAAGAGAAGCTGCTGCACGAATAAAAAAAAGGATTTGGTGAGATTGAAGTTGGTCCGGTATTGGGATGGAAAGCTGATATTTGAATGGGGATTAACTGATAATATTAAAGCAATTTGTTGTGATACAACGGCATCAAATCTAGGCTGTCGAAGTGGAGCGGCGATTAATTTAGAGCAAATATTACAAACGGAGCTTTTATATCTACCTCGCAGACATGACATTTACGAACTAGTTTTAAATTGTGTTTTTGTTACGAAAATACCAAATACTGATGGGTCAAATGTTGCGTTGTTTAATACTTAAACAGCTACTCTGGCATTTTTCGATCCAAATATCCAAATATAGCGTTGAAGAGTAGTTAAGATTCAGAATCCGATCGATAATGAAGTAAAAAAAGTTAAGAAAGGAGGATAGTGATTTCTTCATTAACTCAAGTTCGCTAATATTATTTGATAGATTTAATATGAATAAAAAAATTTGAAATTTCCGACAAAGTATGTTCGAACGGTATATTTGTTTCGATAAAAAAAATGAACTGCGAAAAGTCCGAAAATCCAATGTTATTTAAATGGGAAACGGATTATGATTTAGGCAAGGGATAATATCTAGCTTGTAACATATAATTATAATATGTATATATAGTTAGAAGTAGAAAGAGGAACCAAGGAAGGAAAGTCATATTTAATTTTGATTACATTATTAGCGTTTTCTTTTAAATTTTACAACGTTTTTTCTCTGCGTGCAGGTTCGTGCTTCCCACGTGTAAAGACCTACATCTTTTGCGAGGCTTTTAGCACCCGTCGCCCGTATATAGTATTGAAATATTTTTCCCGAAGTAAAAAGAATTCAATTTAAACTTCCGGGGTAAGGAAAAGACAAACGAAAACAAAACGGCAAATCGAGCAGCGATATCGAGCGCGGGTTCCTTCGAAACAATACTCGGGCGGCTCGTCATCAATCACCCTCTAGCGGAGTTCGTAATAAATGCCGAGGATATTTAGTGTGCACTTCAGTACGCGTCTGGTAGCGACCCCCTCCGATGACACCCCGACGGATTTTGAATCCATTTCGAGCTGCCGAGCGTATAATTTGAGTTTGAAATCGCGTGCGCCTGACGCTTTTAACATCAGACTGGTAGAGCCGGCCTTTCAGGAAGTTGACAAACATCGCCAACCCTGATTCCGATTACACAGGCCAACAAAGATTTTTTGTAATTGGGCATTCAATGTTCGATGTTTTTTTTTGGTTAGTCCCTAACAAATGTTCGCAGTATCAGGCAGTTTGCACGTTTGCTTTTTTTGTGAGTTGATGGACGCGTTTTGTGTGCTCGGTGATTTTCTGCTGTCAAAAAAGATGGCACAAAGAAAGAAAGAAAGAAGAAAAGCATAAAATTTTGTATGGAAAATGGAATACAGTGCTACAAAATATATGAAATGTTGACAACGGCATGTGATGAATGCTCTCTGCTGAAGCTTTTCAAGTTGGCTGAGAAGGCAAACCTCGTTCTGGACGCCCCATTACTTGAATAACTGATGTAAGCGTGGGAGAAGTGGAACAAATGGTGTTGAAAAATCGTGGAATCACTGTTAGAGAAGTGGCTGCTGTGTTGCGCAATTTTCTCCGAAGTTTTGGACAGGAAACGTGTAGCAGCAAAATTTGTTCCGAAACTGCTTAATTTTGAACAAAAAGATCGTCGAAAGATCATCCCTCAAAAGCTGTCAAAAATGTCATAACTGGTGACGAATTATGGGTATATCATCAAGAAGACTTACTGTTTGCTTTGATTATCGTCGAGTAGTACATCAAGAGTTCTCACCACCAGGTCGTACTGTCAATTTGAAGCCATGCGCCGATTGCGAGAAACAGTTCGGAATTGTGGGAAAACCATTCATAGATTTTGCATCACGATAATGATCACTCATCGTCGCTTGTGTCTAACTTTTTAACCAAAAACAGAACCACAATCATACCTCAGCCCCCTGTGACTTTTTGCTGTTCCGAAATCTCAAGAAACCCATGAAAGGGAGGGGGTTTAGAACGATTGTGGAGGCAGAGAGAAAATCGCTGGAAGAACTCAAGGCTATACCAAAATGTTGGCATAAGCGTATTACATCTGGGGGGATTACTTTTTGATAAAACTTAAAAGTGACCTTACGTTTTGAACACACTTCGAATATTTAAAAAATTATAATTCCTTAGAATGTTTTCTTTACGATTACAGCATAAAATGAATGTTTTTTTTTTCATTTAACATTATTGAGTGTGTCAAATACTGATATATACGTCTACAAATACTAATATTATAGTTAAGCACGTTGTTATAAAGATACGAGAAAATTTGTTGGTTAGCGGCGCCCGCCCTAAAATGCAATTTTTGTCGAAATTAGTTTGCTTCGAAAATACCGCCAAAAACTAACTTTTAGTACACTCTGGCTGTAAACTCCTGGTGGCATCTTAAACGGAATTTTGTCTTTGAAGGATCGAAGAGATTTTTGGACAAGTAATAAATCTGGTTCGGACGTTGTATTTCCTAAAAAAGAGGTTTGGAACGATGTAGGAGATAAAGAAAAAAATCTCTGGAAGAAGTCGATGCTATACCACAAAATGCTTACACAATATCTGGGGAAGGGGATTATTTTGAAGGGGACAACATTAATTTTGAGAAACAAATAAATATTTTTTGATAAAACTTAAAAGTCACCTAACTTTTTAAACACACCTCGTATATTAGCGTCAAATTCGCGAAAGCAAAATATAGAGGAGATTCTCAAATACGTAATCTGGAAGAAAGCCCGTTTATCGTATAATTGTTCGTTGTGGTCAACCGTCTAGTGAAGTTAGTGTGTATTGTCCAGTTAAATTTCCTTAAAATGCCAAACTTTGGCAAAAATATTCCAGATATATTTTGCTGTGTGTTCCTAGCACTACGCTTATTTGCAAGTGATCAAGACAAACCTATTTTTTGTGGAGCCGTGTACACGTCTGAGCGAACGAATCAAATGAGCACGCACTGCTTCGAACACGTTAATGCGTCTTTAAACACACCCATATGTGTGTACAATTGATCAAAGAATTTGGGGAAAGGCCTATTTTATGGAAAGTCTTCTTTTTCTCTTCTTTCTTTTATTTCTTTATTTTGTATTCTAAATTTGAATCGTGATCTCATTATTTATTAATATAGAACAGATGGAAAACCTCTATTAGATATTGAACTGAGGTGGCTTTTACTTGATGAAAATCCATTTATCAAAATAATATATATTAAAATAATATATGTTAAATAATATGAATTAAGAATAATATAGGTCCAAGGACAGAACATTGGAAACAGGGAGAAATTCAGAACTTACATTGTCAAGGGTAACTCTCTGATACGAGGGCAGCGCCAAAATTTCCCGGCCTGAACATGAAAGAAACAAGGTAGAGTAACATTTTTTTATTATTTTTCAATATAATCCCCCTTAACTTCAATACACTTATTACATCTGTTTATTAACAACTCAATTCCTTTAAAATATATATTCCTTTGGTTTGTGTGCAAAATGAGCTAAAACAGCCTCTTTTAACTCAACTTCGTCGTTAAACCGCCGTCCACGTAAGTCCTTTTTCAAATATCCAAACAAATAATAGTCGCTGGGGGCCATATCTGGAGGATGATCTATCTGTTGGAACCCACAGGTGCATTATGGTGCACAATCCCAAAAGATCGTGGCCATCAACTTTTTTGTTAACTGGCAGACTCTGAATTTTCTTGGAGGTGCTTCACCCTTATGACGCCACTCCATTGATTCTTTTTTCGATAGAGGGTCATAATAGAGAACCATAGTTCCATCTCCCGTCACAATAGTTTCTAGCATAGGCTTCGGTTCCGCAAAAAAGACCGCGCACACTCGACACGGTGTTGTTTTTGAATAGCAGAAAGGTTTTTAGGAACCAATCTTGCACTAACCTTATGCATACCTGAACAACAACAACTTGTATGAGCAAGCTTAGTAATTTCTGAGATTTCCTTGACCTTTAAACGTCGATCACTCAATACCACCTCTTCCACAATCGCAACAATATTTTCCGTTATGACCTCCACTGGTCGACCAGTTCTTGAATCATCTTCAAGGGACTCCCACCCCATTCGAAAACATTTTGCCCATTCTTTCACTACAGAATACGAAGGAGAACTTTGACCGCACACAGCATCCATCCTTTCTTTAATAATTTTAAGTGCTAACCTTTCTTTTGTTAAAAACTTTATGACTGCTCTATATTCAATTTGCATTATTTGCGACATTTCTTTGGTCCCATCTTGTTTAAAATGCTGTCAATAAAAAACTATTTGATTGATCATTTGTGTGATCATATTTGTGTGATCAAAGCAAACTTCCAAATACTAGCAAAAAAAGCCTACTTCCAAACAGCAATTCATAATATGTGTAACGTATGGTAATATGAAAGGTCATCTGAATCATTCTAGCAGGTACACAGTCAACACCTGCAGAATTTGATAGTCAATAGTTGCAAGTCTAAATCGTCATCATCATCATTTGTAAATAGCAAATGGGATATTGGCCTTGCTGATAATCAGATATTTCTTTTTCTTTGACATTACTCGAGGAGAACCGACAGCAATACATTAAGCACTATTTTATTTGAGCTAAAAGAGTTCCGGAAAATTACAAGCGGCATTGTTAGTAGTCGCCGTACGGTATGGAGTCAGCAACCAAACTTTTCGCCGCATCTCCCGATTCTGCATTTAAATGGTAATGGCGTGTTTTCCACTATCTTTTTAACTTCGGCCGAAGTTTCCGGACTGATATTCCGTTGTTGTCCGAGACAAGTGAATTGCAACCGGAGGAAACTTTGCGGACGGAGTCAGAAAGGTGTCCGAAACTTTGAGATACGGCTTATGAACGGAGGAAATGTCGGACGCAGGATTCGAGACGACGTCTGCCCTTCGCGGCGAAGCCGGATTGAATTACGTTTGTAAAAAAAGAAACGGAAATGTAATTTTTTTTTCAATCCTGTTATAAACATAAACAGGTGCTATATCGCGAATTTCGGTAAAATTTTTACACCACTGGAAAGTCCGCATTCGAAATGGCTGATAGCGACAAACCGCTTATTATTCAGAACTTAAAAAAAGGAAAAACGGTGAAAAATTCACATTTACTATAGTTGCAATAACTTAAGAAATCGGCAACGATATCGCACCCAACATAACCTTGAAACCTAAAAACATGTTTTTTAATAAATAATAAAAAAATGTAAAGACAAAATAAGCGCAAATTTTTCCTCCAATATAAATAAATAATTCTAATTATCTGGAATTTTCCTTTTAACCCATTTGGTCCCCGTGGTGCGTTAATGCACCACTTATTCTATTTTTTTTTGTCACATGCAGGAAATATGTTTGCCCATCCATTTAGATATTTTATTATTATCACTACTAAAGGACATAAAACAGTAGAAATATTTAATTTATGTGTAAAGGAAAGATCTTATATATGACTTCAAAAGTTAACAAAAGCGGTACATAAATATACAATATTTTTGGATTTGTATTGCCATTTTAGTTAATAAAATCTATTGCTAACAATACAGGGTGTTCATTATCACGTGGAGATTTTGAGAAAAATGGACTCTACACGCTTTAACAGATTTAATAAAACTTCAGAATTCATATTTAAAGAAACATTTAATAGTTCATTATCTAGCTTGGTTGAAAATACCTAATAACAAAAATAAATAATTAAATTTTATAGGATAACCAAAAAACGATAACTTACTTAAAATACAAATAAAATATACTCTAACAAAAAACTTGACAACTGAGAACTTTTTAAATAGAAATACTAAAAACAACAAAAATAAATAGAAATGTCAAAAAAAAAGATTGTGATCTCATAGCCAACTACACTTTTAAATATTTTGATATTTCTTTATTGTTTTGATGCCAGAGGAAACGAACTTATTAAGAGCAATATTTTTAACTAAACTTTATGGACCGAATTAACGAACATATTTTATAGATATATTTATTCGAATTTCTTACCTTGGCTAGTTAACCTATAAACTTTAATTATATGAATTCTGCAGTTTTATTAAATGTGTATTGTTAGAAACGTTTTATTCGTATATCTGGAGTATTACATCTTTAAAAGAAGTAGGATCGTGTCTTTGCTATTTAAAAAATACTTAATATTGCCAACAAGTAACCTAGTATGGGCAGCTTTAAATTCAACAAGAATTTATACGGGTGTTATCTTAAACCTCGAGTATCTCAAAAAGTATGAAAAATTTAAATGTAAGATAAATTACAAACTTTACTTATTTTTTATCCTAGAATTGATATCTGAATAAAAATATAGGGTACTCCATTTGAAAATCTTGAGATTTGTGTGTCGTTGCAGGACGTTCGTGAATTGTAATTGAAAATTCCCTATTGCAGATTGTACTTTTAACCAAGCAGTTATCATTTCGATTTTTGACTACAATGAACAGAAACACTTTTTTTTAATTTTCGTTTAAACAATTTTTCCTTCTTTTGTTGTCGTTTGCATTTGAATTAATAATCTAAAAATTATATTACTGATATAATTTTTATTTTGGTTTTAAATAAATATTATAATCTGATATTATTTGAGTATAATGAAAATTAAACTATAGCATTAAAACTTTTATGCAACTTGGCCTTCACTAGATAAATAAAATCAAATTTTATTTTATTTTGTACACTTCAAATCTTGTTAACTTGAACAAAATGTACGAAATTGTTGGTTTTCAAATTAATCAAACAGAAAGAACATTCACATAAAACTTTGCCGTACATACTGCACTTCAAAGATCAGCCTGGGGATTACGTACACAAATATTGGAGAGATAGATATATCCATCTCTTCTCACAAATGAAATTTTGACGTTGTTAGAAAAAGAGGTCTGTAGTATCAATCTATCTCTCGAGGTACATAATACGGCCTATCAATTGTGCCGGAAATGGCAGCCATACATGCCGCGAAATTCAAATCACTGTCAAAATAATTTTAAATATCTCAAAAAATGTTTTAAGAGTACAAACAAGTATAAAATTATACAAATGGGTACTTTCAGAGTACGGTTTGCGAAAAAAGAGTACAAAACTTAGTAAATGAGTATAGTTGGTCAGTTTAATATTAAAGGCCGAATCACAGGTCTGAAATAAATAAAAAAAATGCTTTTACAACTAAATAAGTCGCTGCTAAAACTCGATTTCAAATAATAATAAAATATAGGCGGGCCTTATCAACAAAAACCTAATAAATGGAAAAGAAAAACGTTTTCTTATTCGATTCATATCGATGATACTGCCTTCTGATTGGCTCAACACTGTTGACTTACAAAGCTTTGGCACCTGTGATGCGTTGCGACTCCCGAGATGTTGGTTGCATAACTTTGACGACGTCACGAGTCTCTTTCTGGCAACGTCTCGACGATTCCCGGTTACATTCACAACGGAGACGTTAAATTATCTGCCGTAATAGATTAAGCGGGAGCGAAAAACGCGAACAAAACAACTTAACGCGATACAAACGCGAAAGAAAACCTCTAGAAGAAAGGACATCCCGCTTAATAAAAACCCCGTCAAGAATCACTTTTCTTCCCGGAGTTTGTCGTCGCCGGAACGCAATGCCATTTTTTTCCGGGTGAAACAGAGATTTATACGTTTATTCCGTTTATTATCTCTCCAACAGACGACGGGTTTCTTTTCATCGTATACAGAGTGGCTCACGTGACATCCGAGTACTTGAAACAGTTGAAAATACGAAGTTTCTTTTGGGTAAATAAGATATTTTGCGTCTCCGTTTTTAAACCTATCCTAAGAAGAAGGTAGCAGCGCTAGGCACGAAAAAGACACATAAAAAAATACCTAGTACGATCTGTGCAAATAGAGGAACTTACACTTAAATAACAACAATAAATAAGATAATTAATTCAATAAAAATTCATTTTTAATAGATTTTCTTCTTTGCTGTGACTCTTACGTGTTCTCTGATCGGCTAGCGGACCACCCTGTATCTCCCCCCCCCCCAACCTTCCGCCACTGCGTTCTCTGTTTACGCGCCACGCGGAAATGACAAATGGGCCGTAGCGTCTGACTAAGATGTTCAGAAATGTTTTTCGCTCATTTTTAAAGATTGATAGTGCCGACGGATATAGAAGCGAAATCGTATACCCGGATTTCAGGGTCCGGAATAAAACCCGGAACTTTTTTTTTCGCACTGGCCCGGTCGTTACGACGTCGGTCTGGTGGCTAATGTAGTTTTCTTTATTCGATGATAGATTCGGCAACGAGACGTCGCGAATTACTGGCGAACGCGACTCTCAATTTGTCAGCTCGGGGCTTTTTAACCGACCAAATCCGGACCAGTCGATTTAGCGATCTTGTCGTCGCCACTGAAGAGAAAAACTCGATCGACGGGAGGCGAATCTTAAAGGTCCAATTTCCCCAAGTTTCCCTCGATTGTATTCATTCCTAGTATTCTTTTCTTTCTTTTCTTCGTAGTTGGTCTTTAATACCTAAAATATAATAATATTTGGTAATTATTTTCTTCCTTAAATTGAACTGAGGTGGCTTTTACTTAATGAAAATCCATTCTTCAAAATAAATAAGAACTAAAAGTTTTACATTTTTACATGACAATTGTTTCGACAACACTGTGTCTTTATCAAATGTTTTATTTATAAAAAGTTTCACTGGGTTCTAATATGTATGTAATTGTTTTAAATTGTTCGTGTTCTCTATTAGGTTCCGGATAAATAGGATTTACTGTTTTCTGGATATCTTATAATATTTCTCTCCCTATTTTCTTTTTCTCCATTAAAGTTATGCTAAAGTTTTCTGTTTGTCCCAGTTTGTCGTTCCATATTTACGTAATCTTTTTAATTACTTTCTTTCTCATTAGTATTTCTTTCCTTTCCGCTTATTTAGTATTTTTCAAAAGTTTCAAACTTTACATTAAATATTTTTTCTAAATCTTTGTCAATTAATTGATGTTGTTAGTTACTGTCTTCCTCTATAGTACCATTTTCTCCTAATTACTCTTTTTACTCTAGAGCGATGTCAGTTATGTAGTTTTTTTAACAATTTTTCCTCGCCCATTTTCATATTTTCGATTTTTTTTCTGTTTTATTTTTCCTTAGTTTGTAGTTTCAGATTCTTTTTTGCAGCTATATCGTTTTTTTTTAACTGCTTTCTTTCACCATGGAGATTTTTTCTCCGGTTCCCGCTTCCTAATTCTTTTGCTTTTTCTGTATTTTTCAAAGCTTATTCCTGGTTTGTCCTGAATATTTTTTTAAGCTAAGTTAGTCTTTTTAGTTATTACATTCCGATTTTTCTGTACATTTCGAACTTTTGATCTAATTCACAGTATTTTATTTCTTCTACAGCGATGTCAGTTAACTGTCGGTTTTTTACTGCTTTTTCTTTTCTCCTTTTCCCGTACTTTTTTATCTTTTTCTTAGTTTTTGTTTTCTTATTTTTTGTATGGCGATGTGTGTATTATTGTCATTTTATTATTTTCCCTTAGTTTACTTACTTTTTATTTATTTAATAGCACTTTTAAATGGCATTAATCCACAAAGATTTGGGTTTTCCTTTGTTGGTCATTTGACATCTAAATTTAGGTGCCTGGTAACCAGGGCTTGCTTAACTAAATCAAACTCAAAATTACTTCAAAAATTTGTTTGAAAACGTATTTTTCTTTATCAGTACTTTAAAATAAATAAAAATGTGGGATTTTCGTGGATAAAATATCTGTTTGTCAATGGCGAACTTGTCAGACATATATCACGGGCCGTCTAGCACTTAAAAATATGTCAAAATAAGTGATGATTGTTTTCCAATTTTGTGTTAGACTGCAAAATCGTGATTTTGTAACCACCCTGTACAATGTAGAAGTAAATACTCCACCGGGAAGTACTAGTGGCAACAGGAATTTCAATTCAGGTCTGTTACATTCGAAAAATATTAAAAATAATGTTTATCTCGAAAACTACTGAGCAAATATTCCACAAAAAAAAACGAAGTTGTCGCTACTTTTGGTTACAACCGGCAACGCTGCGATTCTGAAAATTGATTGCTTTTTTGGTGGATTGTTGTGTCCCGTTTTCCCTAGTGCTGCCTTAATCGATATATAGTCTATACAAATAGTGAGCCAGTAGAGTTTGCTACTAGAAGTATAAGATTGTAAATGATTAATCGTCGATATTAGCATACTTTAATTGAAAACGTAACAAGTTTCCTTCGTTCGTGGGATTAGATCTCGTTCGATATGGACGAAACATGTTAATTTTAATTGCAGCGCAATGCGTTTACATAGTTTTGCTGGTATGAAGCAAAAATAATTTTCGAATTTCAATGTATGCTTACCTCGTTCACCTTCGCAGATACTGTTCCGATAAAATGCTAAATAAAACAAATGCTTTGTGTAGCTAAAGCGCAGTTGTCTTGCAGACTTGCCGCGTAAGAATCTCCTGAACTGTGTGAACATAACAGAACTGTTTTTCACCATTCACGCTACCTAGTACGTCAGTTAAGAATAATCCTTGGTATGTTTGCGATGCAGCTGAAGCTAACTGTATATGGCTGATTGTTTTCGATGCCTGATTCTAGATATAATTAAATGGAAACTTCATCATAATTACTATGGTGCCTTCAGCACAAGGAAAAAGACTAATAATTAATTTATGTGCATTTAAATGCATAAAATATGAAAAATTACAAACAATATTATTATAGTAAATAATAATAATAATAATAATAATAATAATAATAATAATAATAATAATAATAATAATAATAATAATACTTTAGACTTTAGACTTTATTGGCCATTAAATACATTACAAGAACAACAAATGGCAAGTCACAATATCAAACACATTCTAATAACATTCATAGAGAGCAACATAATTATCAGATAGACAAATAACAAACATTGAAACAAAAATTAGGTAAAAAAAAAAAGTAAATAAATAAATAAATAAATTCCCAATTAGTATTATAGAGACACTCGTGACGCAACACGGATGTACTCATCTGCAGTATAGAATGCGTTCTCCAATAGAAATTGTTTTATTATATTATAAAATTTAGTGAATGGCAGATCCTTGACAACGGTTGGTAGAACATTGTAGTAATTAATGTACAATTTATTTAACTCGGATGTGCGCAGCCTAGAATGGCCCTGGACAATTAATTCAGATCCCCTGGTGTAGTGATTGTGGCGATCACAGTGCTTAGGCATATCGTTCTTTAGCTCATGTATGAGAGTGACTGTATAGTAAATAAAAAGTGATGGTAAGGTCAAAATATTAAGCTTTCAGCGAGCAAGAGTTCAAGTTTTTCTACAAATATAGAAAAATTGCCTCTAGAGCTAGAGCGATAAACATTGATTAAAATAAGATTAAGCACTGGTATCTCCACACCACAAAACTCTGCGTGAAGATCCAGACAATATTTACTTAGATTAAGACTGCTACAGGCAATATTATTTTTAACATATATAGCAGTTCCTCCTCTGGAG
The DNA here is from genome assembly GCF_029955315.1 of Cylas formicarius. Lineage (NCBI taxonomy): Eukaryota > Metazoa > Arthropoda > Insecta > Coleoptera > Brentidae > Cylas > Cylas formicarius. The sequence continues at coordinate 37,428,791 of NW_026844347.1, read as the reverse complement.
GTACTGAGACGACAATAATATCCAACTAATTTATAATTGTGAACCTTAATAATATTAAGCAACTTCTCACCATTTACAAAATGTTCACAGAAACATAAAATGTCAAAACCAATAGAATTTAGATATTCAGTAACCACATCGAGTTTACTTAGGAGACCCTGCACATTGTAGCTCAAGATATTAATGCTGTTCCTACCTCCATCGGTAGTCTTGGGTCGGGATTCTCACTCACTAGACGTCTCTCTGTTGATACTAGAATTGGATCGGTTTTTTCTCTTGTCAGACGCCTGGGGGAAAATTGATTTATCAACACACCCGTGGGCCAGATGGAAGTATCCAGAATTTTTTGCGCTTCGTGATCCATGGCCGATACCCTAAATGAGGAGTAACTCTCAGGATACATTGATGGGACCTGGAACACTTCTACTCCACTAACTATCGGTGCTAGATATTGTCGGACCTCCTCAGCTTTGGTATTCGGATGCAGTTTAGTAATGTGAAAACTGATTTTACGTTCAGCAACTCGAAGTGCACATTTAGAGTTATCGCTAAGAGATCCTTTAAGCGGTTTGACCCTATCGTTTAGGACTCTGAAACTTTTGCGTTTGGACCCACCATCCAGTTCTATCATTTCAGAGCATATCTGACGTGACACAGCGTCACTGACTGCACTAGATAGTTCTTTATTTGTAATTTTATTCAGGTGCTCCGACTTGGAGGCGTTTTGCTTAATTGAACCTGTCTGTGATGATTTAGCCCTATTTGCAGAATCCAGAGTTTGCCCTTCAAGGAGTCTGCTGCTTTTTAGTAGGCTCACCTGTTCTTTTAAAGCGGTAATGGCTATGGCTTGATCCTCGATAACAAGATCTTTTTGCTTCAAAAGTTCTTTTAAATACATGATTTCTTTTGCGGCATCAAATGGAGCGTTTGCTCCCGAATCATCAGGAATTGGACCCGACTCCAAGGATTCGCCTCCGTAGGAACAGCAATCAATCTTGTCGCCTCCTAAAATTTATAATAATTTAATAATAATAATAATAATAATATTAATAATAACAATAATAGTAACAATAATAATAATAATAATAATAATAATAATAATAATAATAATAATAAAAATAATGTTTATTTCCATTGACTTTTAACAAAAGTATCAGATAATGTCAACAAGTATAAAAATAATTAGAATATTAAAATACAAAAACAGATACATACAAAAACACTCTGAGAGATCGGCATGCATCGGCAGAGATGGTCATGCACTAATTAGATAGATTATTCTTTATGTAAAATAAGCTATTTAATAGGAAGAGAGAGGGAAACGTTAAAATATTTTATTTTGGGAACAGGGTTCTACAAGAGCGACCACGAGACTGCTCCAACATTGTTCGAACAATACGTTTTTGTTTTGAGAGCTTGACTGAAACAGTTTCAGTCAAGCTCTGTAGAAGGATGATTGATTGGAGAAACGTCAGCAATTTCGACTAATCAAAAGCCGGCGCAGGAGGAATCCAGAAGTTTTGTAAAAAGCATTACAGTAGCCTGTGAAAGTTTCTTTGAAAAATTATTGTCTATGAACAAACCTAAACACTTGACAACGTTAGTCTGATTAATCGATCGATCCTGCTTTCTAACCAATAAGCTTTTGTTCAAATCCCTAAGCGAAAACAACATCATCTCAGTCTTCGTCCCGTTCAAACAAATACCGTTACGTTAACAATATCGGGTCATACCACTTACCGCCCTAGTCGCCAAGGACGTGAGATTTTCCAGACTCTTAGATGACATTGTCACAGCAGTATCATCTGCATATAAGGAAGCATAATTGTCTGGGAAAGGATCAGATATGTCATATATATAGGTCCCAGTATGCTTCCCTGTGGGACACCGCTGGTGAGTTCTTTAAATGAGTATCTAATCACAGAAGTATAACTTCTAAGCACAACACTTTGGTCACGACCCGTCAAAAACGACTCAATCCAGGAGTAACTATTCCCCCGTATACTGCAATTATTTAACTTATTCAACAACAAATTAATATCAAAAGCTCGCTTGAAGTCAAAGAACATACATAATGTTTTATTATTCTGATTCAGGTTCGAGACTATCTGATTATATGAAAACAGTTTTAAGTAGATAATCCATTGCGAAAACCAAACTGAGAAATTGAGAAAAATTGCTCCTTCTTTTCACACTTTTCGGATATTTTGGAAAAACCCGATAGAAGTGATATTCCACAATAATTGGAAATTAAATGGGTATTCTTCTTCTTGTGTATAGGCACAACAATGGAGTGTTTTAAGGCTGAGGGAAATACACCTTCTGAAAAGGGCAGCTTAATCAAAAAAGTAAGAGGTTTAACTATAAAATCTGTAACACTTTTTATTAATGAACAGGGTATTTCATTCTACCCAGCTGAATCTTCGAAGTTCAACACCCGTTAAAGATGTTAAGACTAGAATTCGACTTGAAGATTTTTTATTAGTTGTTTGTGTTGTTTTTATATTATTTATTATTTCTCTAACGGAATCTACAAAAATTTGGTCAAATTTTCCAGAGGTCGCGTGTAAATCAACATACTCGCTACCTTCATCATCAATGAAGTATTCTGGAAACTTTTTATGTTTAGATAGGTTACTTTATTTTTTATAATCGTCCACGCCGTTTGAGATTTGTTAGCAGTAGTTGTAAGAAGTTTATTGTAAAAAGTTGTTTTTCATGGTACTTTTTTATAATTCTATATTTGGTTAAAATTTCATTACTGTTGGTATATTTAAAATATTTGTGCAAGTCTCTAAGCAATTCACCCCATTCCCTAATTTCAACGGAAAGCCATCCTCTTTTGGCTCTGTTGGCCCTGTGCATGCATCTTTGATATGGAAAAGACGAGTGAAATAATTCCTGAAATTTTTTATAGAATAAGTCAAATTTCTCTTCACCTGTACCAACATCGTCAAACAAAAACTGCCATACTTCAACTTGAAATTCATTTATGTTACTTTCACTTTTAAAACAACATAATGGAGGAAAGTTGCAAAAAGGTATAGATAGCATAGATGAAAGAAAGTCAATACTGGTAAAAATATTTTCGATTATAGACATGGGACATTCGGCTACAGTTTTACCGAACCAGTAACTTGCAAATATATTAACAATATTAAGAGGCTCTCCTGAATTGCGCAAATAAAAGCAGCAGCAGAAGTGGCGATCGATCTACGCGATAGGTCATCCAAGCAATCTACGAAAGTATCAACGCTTCCGGAAGGAGAACGAGACGAGCAAAATATTTTTAAAAAATTGTCATGAAACCCAATTTCAGAAAAAGCGAATTCAAACTGTTTTTCAACACTGGCCACTGCCACCGTTCTTGAAACAAATTTCAAACCATTGCGAGCATATATAGCCACACCACCCCCTTCGAAGATTTGTCGAGAAAAATGTGATGCCAATATATAATTGTTAATATGAAGTAGGGTTATCTCGTCGTAATTGTGGTTACACTTCGGCATATCTCTACACCAAGTTTCTGATACACACACTACATCCGGAAGTTCTGTAGATACTCTTCTAGATTATATTATAATTTTTATTATTACATTATAATTAAACCCGTACTTCAGAATTCCCATCATTTTTTACCTACACCGCAGACCTATTTGAATAAAAAAATATATTAATAAAAGTTCTTTATTCATAGATACACACGTTGATACTTACATAGAAAATTACAAAGCACAAAATCAGAAAAATTTAAAAAAACTTTTATCTCCCACAAAATGACTTATTAGAATCAGTGAATCTGTCATAAAAAAACGAGGTGGAACACGTGAAGATGCTTTTAGAAATACTTTTTTTTTTGTTAAATTATAAATTATTTATCAATGGAACGAGGTATTATACATTCTGGCATCCTATTGATGATACCATGAGCCGAACAAGTGACATGAAATATTTCAGAATAAAATATTTTTGAATTTTGCGCTGCCTTAACCGTATTAGGAATACGAAATTTTCTGCTTGGAAAAAAAGGTTGGTTAATGTTTCTGGTTCATTGGTTTCTCCTATGACTATAATGAATGTGTGCGCAATATATCTCGCACATGCGAAAAATAATTTTCACCTACTTTTGTGTCGTAAGAGACTCTATGGATTACAAGTCGGCCTACATTCCTTACTTTGTTACCTGATTTGTCCTTTTTTCTTTCGGTATAAAGAGTGAGAAATTCGTTATACATAGCTTTGTATGGGGACCTAATAGAACAACAAATTTTGTTCGTAATACAGAGTTTTCCGTTATACACAGTTAAGCTATAGGGAGTTTTCACTGTATTTACGAAACTTCTGGATCCCTCCTGAGTCGGTTATTGTTGAGTCGAACTAGCAAAGTTTCGCCAATCGTGCTGTTGGCTTCATCAGAGCTTACTGAAACTGGCTCGCCTTGTACTTTGTACCACGACTCAAGTCTTTACCTTTCACCGATATTGTATCTCAAATGGAATTTTATCTTTGACGGATCCAAGATGGACAAGCAGTAAATCTGGTTTTGACGTTATATTCTTTAAAAACTTCTGATGTTTTGAATATAAGGAAGAACCCATATTATCCCAAAAATAAAAAAAAATAAAAAAAATGTTTTGTAGCACAAAAGATGTAACATATAGTTTATTCATAAGTTTACAAAAGAAAGTTCAAATTCGACAGAAAACAACTAAAAGTAGATTGTTTTCCAAATAGAACCTGATTTGATACCAAAAAACACATAATATTTTATGGTGCATGAGCGCACCACTGGTAACACCCAGTTTCATTTTTGGTGATATTTTACAAAGCATGAAGTATGTAAATGCACATTACACGTATTACAAACGTAAATTGTGTGACCGTGGCAGATTCTACATCTTCTTCGGGCACTCCATCTATGGCAGGCGCAAGATTTCTTTGAGTAATTGTTTTATCAGTTTTCAAAAGTCGCCAAGCAATGTAAGATTTAAAATCAAATCAATCATTTTATCATTTTTATCCAACAGATTATTGTCAGATAAGTGCAAGTTTTGCTTTATCAATTGGAATCTATTGCGGCTCATACATTTTTTATAAGATGAATTCCTTTGTCTTCATCAGTAGACCAATAATGCTAAATATGTGGCAATGAATGATAACCCGAGAACAATAAAATTTAAAAGTTCATTTTTTGACAACGAGAATTCATGGCGGTTATTGTCTTGAGCTCATTTTGCCCATAATTTTAAAATCAAATGAATCACTTCGTCATCAAAAAACATAAAAAAAATTTCAAGCGGAGTTTTTACAGAAAGCCTATTTTTTAGTTCCTCACATGATCCAAATTCATCGGATATGTGTGAGTGTACTCAATCTGACCTATCTTTCATTTGACAGTAGAATCGAGCCTGTCGTTGAATTCCAGGGTTTCATCATCATTCAGGTTCAGTAGTTGATGAATTACAGGACTGCTGAAGGACAGCTGTATCACAACTCAGTTGATTCCCCAAACTCTTGTAGATTTATGTTATCGTTCATATCTTCTTCGTCAGTCAAGGTATCCAAGTCGGATGGAATATAGACCGCGTCAATATGTTCTCTAAAAAATTTTTCATGTTATTTTGAGCATAAATTTACAAGGAATGGAATGCTACAACACATAAGAATACGTAAATCCAAATAATACGTACGACTTTCATTGTTATTGTCCCCATCCATCACGATCTCCTCCATAGCCGCCTTTAATTCCTTTTGAGTCAAATACCTCGGAAATGGCATATTTTGCGAACTGTAACGTTCACTGCTCAAGGCTCAAACTAATACTAAAGAACACGCTAATTGTTGGATGTTTATTTTACATGCGCTGAGATAAAACCAGTGGTGCATTCACGCACCAATAAATATTTTCAAAAAATAAAACATAATCAAAGTAGTATTTCCAATATATGTGTCCTGCGATGTAATCTACATGCTATAAACCTTACAAAAATGGCAACACAAATCCCAAATATTTTTTTTTACTATTTTGGATTTACTTGAAAATATGATACAAATTTATGTACAACTGTTGTTAACTTTTGAAGTCATATATAAGATGTTTCCTTTACACATAAATTAGCGATTTCTACGGTTTTATGTCCTTTAGTAGTGATAATAATAAAATTTCTAAATGGATGCGCAAAAATATTTCCTGGATGTGTCTTTATCAAATTTGATAAAGACGCGATTTTGTCGAAACAATTGTCATGTCAAAATATATAATTTCGTGAAAATGTGACTTTTAGTTCTTATTTATTTTAATAAATGGATTTTCATCAAGTAAAAGCCACCGCAGCACCACTGGGACAAAATGGGTTAAAAAAATAATAATAATTTGAGCTCAACTCTACCCCCGGCTCTGTGATTTCTACCGCTATGCCAGCGAAGTATCGATACAATTTTCGAATACAATTTTACGGTTGCCGCGGGCCATCGTTGACTCCACTAGAAAAATTTCAATCAGTCAGAACAACGCGCATTATGCTCGCCCGCATACCGATAACTAATTAAATCCGAACATCGACAAAATAATCGAGATCGCTTAACGGAATGGGAAATTTCTAATTAATACACACACGAGCGACTAGAGCGTTTTGATTATTAGAGATGGCGCCGAGCTATCTGGCTGGCGGTATTATGCCGAGGCCAATCAAATATGTACGCGAAACACGGATATCCGGTTCCGTTTGATATCCGGTTGAGAGTGTAAGGAGGGTAAGAGCATTTGCAAAGTGTCCGTCATTTTGGGTATTATTTTAAATTAGTTTTGTTCTTTAATTCAAACTTTATAGTATTGACGAGAACTTAGAATATACCGGGCGTTTCAAACTCAACCCTCACAATTAGGACCTCGGTAACGGTAAGAGATACAGGGTGATTTAAGTTAAGGCAAAGTTGCGCATCGGTGAGTTCTATAACGTTCCGTTTTGCAATTAAATTTATTTTTGTTACTTCGGGAAATGTAGCGGAAAATCTGAAACTTCCGGTTTTCCTTTTTTTTTAATGTCGTTATTTTAAAACTTATCAAAAATCTCTAAATACATCCTCATTGGAGCTTTTTCTCAAACCATCATCAACTTTATTTTCCTCGTGATCGCCATATTGGATTTTTGCAGTGTTGATTAGTCCGTATTATCGCCTTCTTATAGATATATCAAAAGTTGTATTTGTAGTCCCTCGAATTCGAAATATTGAACAAAAATTTTTATACTATAGTAAGCTTTAAGTTTTCAAATCTGCCGATGACATTTTAATATTTTTAGACGGTGTCGATAAAAATAATCTTTACCATATTATGAAATCTAGACACAAGATACCGGAAATGTATTTGAACATTTATCCCGACAGAAATTTCGCTGGAAACCCCAAAAAAAAATTTGTAAAATCCAAAATTGTTAACATTAGCTACCAATAATTTGCTTGAAAACCTGATTTCATTTTGGATTATGCCAATACACACTCTTTTTCTACTGTATACTGGAAAAAAATATGTGACATCCTAAGTGAACCCAAGATAGCTCTTTATCCACGACATAGTAGATATACAAGTTAGTTTTCGACATTTTAACAAACACTGAACAGACAGACATAGATGCAATTCACCTCACAAAACAAGGCACGCAGGAACAAAAATTTCGAACCTACGCTGCAATCGATAAATTGATTTCTAGTCAGACCGAATACATCTGTTTGAAAGTCGAACTATTTCTGATGACGTGCCATGGGTTTATAATATACGGCCATTAAATTTTTAGGATTTTATGCAATCAATTTGAATATTTTTCAAAGAAACTTCAACAGGCTACTGAAATATTTTTTACAAAACTTCTGGATTCCTCCGGCGTCGGTTTTTGCTGAGTCGAAATTGCTGACGTTTCGCCAAATCCTATCGGCTTCTTCAGAGCTTCAGAGCCAGTTTCAGTCAACCTATAAAATGATGTGGGACGTCGATACTGACTTGCACCATCGACTGTATCCACGATTTGAAAGTGCAAAGAAAAAATCACTCAGGCTGAAGCGGCAGGCAGTTCTAGTAAATATCTAAGAAAGTCAAAATTTGAAGATTTGGATCGGGCATTGTTGCAGTGGTGCCAACGGCAACGTCTCTGGACCTATCGTAAAACTAAAAGCAAAAAAGTTTGCTGAACGGCTTGGCATTATCGATTTCGAGGCTTCGGAAGGATGGTTGGAGAAGTTCAAACAGAAACATGGTATAAATTAGGGACAGATTAGCGTGAAGCCCGTGATGTCCACAGAAACGTCACTAACGATTGGCTGGAGAAGACGTGGCCAAAACTAGCAGAAAAGTACCCTGCTGACAACATTTTTAATGTTGACGAAATTGATATTTTTTACAAAATAACGCCATATAAAAATCTTACATTTCAAAGCGAAAAGTGTGTGGGTGGAAAACTTTCTGAAGAACGTATAACAGTGTTAGCAGCTGCCCATATTAGTGGGACAGAAAAAAAAGCTAGTCGTGATGGGAAAATCAACTAACCCACGATGTTTGCATTTGCCGGTCACTTGCAAGGCAAACAAGTCTGCATGGATGACATGGCAAATTTTTGAAACAACAAGTGTATTACAGCCGATGGGTCAGAGCGTAATAAAAGTCTTAAAATCTTAAAAGGCGATACAGGAAAAACATTTTAATGGAATGGATCGAGTCCGAAGATAAATTTTCCAGATACAACTTTATTAGCAAAGCTTGGAAAAAGGTGACAGCAGAAACAATTCAACACTCCTCGCCATGCAGGACAACAAGCAAGGAAGGGTGAGGAAGAGCAACAAGATTGCTTTCGAAAAATCTTCACTGGGAGGGGCAAGTTTGTCGCGAATAGCGCGAATGACCTTGTTATTTTAAGAAGAAGACGCTTCGCGGATTCTTGTCCTAGAGGGACGCATTGTGGAACTTTCGCAAAATCGATCTAATTTAATTGTTAATTAAAATGTCCTTCACATCTCCTGGAACTTCAAAGTTACAGCAAACATCGGTAAATATTAAAATTTGTACTGGTAAAGGTAATTTAAAATTAATTTTTTTCAATCACCTTGCTTCCCCTGTATTATAGACGAAACCTTAAACTCTCTCTCGACGCAGTTTACGATACTGTAATGGCTTTGAAGGAAAAGATGTTGTTCTGGATGCCAAAATAACCACAAAAAAAATCAAAAATTAAAAAAAATACTTCGCGTTATCTTATTACTCTAGAGTCTAGAGTCTGAATGCGGGTCCAGACTTCTATTTCTCGCCCAAGTCTGAAGTCGGCAGCTGCAAATTTCGAGTACTTATTATGTTTTTTAATATTGCACGGAATATCGCGAACACCTTGTACAATACTTAAAAACCGTAAATACAAAAGTTTAAGCCGGCTAGGTGGGCTATATTGTCATGTAAAAGAAACTGACATCTAAAACACTGATTTAAAATTATTGAAAATTTTCGACGCACCTTATATATTTTTGGAAAATTTTCACGAACACAAGTTTATAGAGCCGTACCTTCTGCTTCTACTGGTTCAAGAATATTTTTGGTCACGTAAACAGTGTTTGAAAAATGATGTTTTTTGTTTGTTTTTGTTTTGTTTCTTGTATGTGCCTCGTGGACTGTTAAAAAGGAGGCAAATTTCAATTTTGTAGCTCCAACCGTTCTAAAGTTATTCAGGAAAAACCAAAAGACGAGAACGGACAGACAAAAAACAAATTTCTTCATTTCTGTACCAACGGCGATCCCGTAGGACTTACCGTTACCGAGATATAAAATTTTTATACGAGCGCAGATACGATTTCATCGATTTTCGAAAGCAACAAGAGGAAGAAGAAGATGAAGAAGTTGATCTGTTGAAGAAATGTTGCAAATACAAGGCAAAGTACGAGATGCGTACTGGCATACTAAAAAAATTCAAAAGAAAATGACCGATTATTTGAAACATTAAATGTAGTTCCTAAATATATATATATATATATATATATATATATATATATATATATATATATATATATATATATATATATATATATATATATATATATATATATATATATATATATATATATATATATATATATATATATATATATATATATATATATATATATATATATATATATATATATATATATATATATATATATATATATATATATATATATATATATATATATATATATATATATATATAAAATGTTCCTAAGTATATGTTAAAATATGTATATAAAATAATTAAATATTACAGAACACATATGCGTAGTGTTATTTTTCAAGTGCCTATAATTCTTTATAACGGGTCCCTTCAATTTCGCTATACAGAGTTTCGACTGCATTTTCAGGAATTTAACTCGATTCGCATAAGAGCAAAACGACCGAAAAATTTATAATTCTAATGAAGTAATTGACGAACACGTGTGTCTAATAGAACCGCAGCAACCGAAATCGGTTTTATTTTTCTCCGAATTCCCAATTTAACTTTCGACTTTCACGGCGAGCGATCCGCGCAAACAGAGCCCTGCTTTATTTTACCGCGTTTCCGAACTGTTGAAATTGAATCTTGCGTCGGCACAAAAGTAAACATAATTACGGCAAATTTACGAACTATGAACAAACGCGACCTCATCGACAAATACTATTATTTCGTCTTTGTTGCGGATGTCTGTTTGTTTCGTTCGGAATTCGTAAATAGGACTTCGTTTCGTTATAAACTCCGCGATCAAATACGGATTCATAAAGTCGAATTATGCGCCACGAAATTAGCACGGCGAAATGTATAATTTGCTAGAGATTGAATTTTTCCAGATAAGCAAAGTATTTAGGAGTCGTGTTTGACGAAAATCTCACTGGGTAATCTCACATTCAAAAGATAACACTGGGGCTTTTTTAGTCGTAACATTTGTCTAAAGTATCCATATTTTTTTATGTCGAATTTGTTTACATTATTTATTTTTTTATATATTTTTTTTAATGTTGCATCTTTTTCAATTTTTCTTGGCGAATTACTTGAAACGAAAAAAATTAAACCGATGTTGTACCTCTCATAACGAAGCATGTCGACTTACTAAATATTTATTTAAAAAAAATTTTTGAAGCTCATATTCAATTTTTAGTCATACATATTAGACACGCACTTTTTCAAATAAGTTAATTTAAATAAAACTCATTTGAAGAAAGGACTGAAAATTTTTTAGTAGTAGATACAACTAACTTGACCATTTACCGTCCGTATAGTCTGTCTCAACCTTCATCGCGTTTGTTTTCGATGTTATTATCTATTGTTATTGGGTAACGTCATTAACAAAATATTATGGCTTACTTGAATGACAAGGCAGGGGTGGGCCAGGTATACTCCTTTCTTTCTGATATATCTCTTAAGTGATCATCGTTTTTACTGTGCGTTATTTTAACAATATATAACAATATTTACTATTTTCTCGTAGCTTTTAAAACCAACGAGAGAAAAAACTTTACTCTATAGATATGGTATGAATCTATTATATAGAGGAAAAAGCGACTAGGCAGCTGAGTAGAGCACAATGACTAGCGAGTCTGTGTGTTACCAGACCTATGAGCACAACGTCAACTCCCGCGTTGGACAGTTATAGTCAAAATCATAATACAGGTTTTAAACTACACCATAAAGCGAGTAATAATTGAAACTACTAGGAATATTTAATAAGCTGCTTACTGATAAGTAAACTTGGTTCAGAGAAGATAAAGGTACTTCCATTGTTATTGTTTTTTTTTTCAAAAACAGTAAACAATTCGGAAATAATTCTTAATAAATACTTTTTTATTAACAGAACCTACTACTACTGGATTTTACTGAATTTTTTTGAGCTCTTAAAAGCGATCCTGCTCCTTAAAATGGTGAAAAATGGTTTCCTGAAGGATGAGGATCAGCCTAGTTAAAGCCTGCTTTCACGGGTTGAATCTCACAAGAAAAGAAATTACAACTGCCGCTACCAGATGGATGTGAAGGCATATTATTTGGTTGTGTGAGGCATTTGATTTACTCTCAATCCTATTTCCTTCCTTCCTGCTTTATTTTCCCCATGCAATTAGGAACTTACTGCTATATGTAGCTTTCTTAATATACGCGCTTTGAACTGGTAGTGCGAACTAGTGATATAAATTGCTTTGATGACGAACTTTGCTCTGTATGGAGCTAACATTTATAATGGTCCATTATTATTGTCCTTTAGGCTTTATAAAGATCTCTCGACGGATGTCGGCGATCGGCGAGTGTCCATCAAGAAAGAAGAAGAAGGAAAAGAAGAAGAATCTCCGAAAACATCTGGCCGCTTCCGAACCCGTGGGTAATATTTCATGGATGTCAGAAGTGAGTAGATGACTTCAGGGAGTTCCGGCTTACATAACCTGTTTCAAATCATCCTCGCCTATGACGTATTACGTACTCACATTCCTGCTTCAAATCAAGGTTTGAGATTATAGTCAATCTCTTGACTGGAACCTTCGGCACTGTACTAACACACAATAACGCGTTTTACCACAAACCGAAACTCAATTTTACGTACTCAACGCGCGTTTCGCCAACCAGGTTGGCATCTTCAGGAGAAGTTTAAAACTGAGTGTTAATCTTCTCCTGAAGATGCCAACTTGGTTGGCGAAACGCGCGTTGAGTACGTAAAATTGAGTTTCGGTTTGTGGTAAAACGCGTTATTGTGTGTTGAGATTATATGCTTTTCTTCATCTACTGAAGCAGCTAGTTTTTTTTTGCCATTAGACAAGTGTAACAAAGTATCATTTAGAATATTTCTCATCTTCACGTGATACCAGTAGCATGAAAATTAAAAAAATAAAACCAAAAAAAAATGGGCAAAATGCAAAAAAATTTTGAGTGTTATTTAAATTTCAAAAGTTACCGTCTTTTCCGCTCAAACCGCATCTCACGGTGTCGAAAAATTCCACGTTCACATTTTCTTGTATCGCCAGGTAGATCAAAGATATTATGAAGTGCATTGGAATTAAGAGAGACTTTAGCCCCACTGCTACAACCAAAGCAAAAACGCGTTGACGAAACAATACAAATCCCGCTCACCCTCTTATTGCGTAAGGAAATTTCTTTTATAGGGGACCAGTCGACTCAGGAAATTGCTTTGCAACGATATTGCGGAGGGGTAGTTCATCGGTCCATTCCCGGACGATTTATTTTGGGCCGGGGTAGACGGCGGTAAGCCCCCGTGATCCAACAGGAAACATAATCGAGAGGGACGATAAACCCGACTTTTGATCGTGACTTCGTTAAAATGGTCATTTGTGATAGCGATAAATACTTGGAAAGCGTCCGAGTTTTTGATGTTTCCCTCTGTCCAATTTGTTTTCATCGTTTCCCTGTGGTGTGGTTTTAATCATTTTCTCGAATCGTTTTTTAATCATCTCATTAACAAAAGCAAAATATGTTATACAATTTTGCACTTCTTCCTGAAATTAACTAATGTCAATGCCATTTATGATCGTCCCGTGTTTTTACATTGATTTTGAATGTGTGACGCTGATGCAAAGATATACCAAAACTACAGGCACTGTTGAATCTAAACTCAAAGACAAAAACGAATCGTTGTTCAGGTCCAAGAAAGTGTTTACCTATCAGTGTGGTGGTACCAATTCTAAGCAGAGGAAAACTTTTCATTGCCGTGAATATTCGGGTAGGGTGGGGTTAAGGCATGTCCTGCATTGTTGTTATCCGGGTTTTCAAGGAAAATCTTTCAATACAAGCAATAAACTTTAATGACAGCTTGTTTGTCAAAGAGTTCGTAACTTGTCAAAAAAAAAATATGTGAGAAAATTAACGTGGGACTCGAAAGTTGTCTAATTAGATTATATCAATGACTCTCCGAAATTTTCAATGTTCAAAACCTCGATATCGCTCAAGGAAAATAAGAACATGAAATGCACATCTATAAACATATTCTTGCATACTTATCCTTAACCTAACAACAATGCAGTTCACAATTTGTAATTACACTCATATTTTTGAAAATAAGCTATCTTTTGAAATAAGACGAATTTTGGAACTATGCAACATAAATTTGAATCTATTTTTTTCTGTCGCATCTTTATATAATATCGAATTTTGTTCGCCGACGATTTGAACCACAATTGAATTGACAGAATGTAACGTTTTAAATCAACGAAGAACAATTTATTAAGAAAATTATTTTTGAAGTGAATATCCAACACATGCATTTGTAAAGAGGGTAAAAAAATGAGTTTCTATTACTATTCAAAAAAGAAGAGCAGTCGTGTCTATACTCTGTGTCACCAGATTAATTTGGTTTCGAGATTTTTCTCTGCCTAATTTTCTTAAGTTTCCTTTTACTCTCCAAGGAAAGATCGTATGTCTACTTTACGTTTTATATTTTTCTATGGCAACGAAACGCAGTATTTCCTTTCCTATAGTTCGTTTTAAAGGATATTTTCTGTCGAGACTTTTTGTAATATCTAATCTTCTTGTCGGACTATTTAAATGTCAAAAATTTGACACGGTATCCAATTTTTCTTTGAAACGAATCATGTCAACATACTGAACATTGATTAAATTGTTTATTAAAACAGTTGTTGAAAAAGTTTTTATTTATACGTATTAAAAAATGTACTTTTGTAAATAAAGTTACTACTTAAATAAAACAAATATTTTCTCTAAGTAGTAGACATCCCTAACTTGACCATCCACCGTAATCTCTGGGAGAATTGTAGATAGTAAAATTTCGATTTCTCTTTTCGCTCACGAAAGAATTCGGATTTAGTTTCGCCAAGAAATTTGAACTTTAAAATCTTGATAGCTGAGCATCTTCCTCCCCCTAGATACTGAGAAATATCAAGTGAAGCATATCTACTATTTGAGTAATTATTTATAAATTTAACCATAAGGAATTATTTCATAATACAATATAAGAAAAAGACAGTTTGACCAGCTTAACGTATGTTAATTGTGTCATATATAATTTAAATATTATAAATATTGGATCGGATTCCATCTCAATATTTTTGGTAACTATAGCCTCCATATTTTTAAATATTTAATTTTTCTGGTAAACTACTTCAAATCAAAAATTTTTAAGAAAATTTGCACTTCCATTGAAATGAAGTAATCCCTTGATCAAAAAGCGTCCGGAATAACCGCCGTGTGGTGCTTCTACTAAGTTTTTTTTTCTGTGTTATGTTGGCACATATGTTGTTGACATTCCCTCTAACTTTTAACGTCATAGCCTTACATTTGCAGAAGTTACGTAGCCTTGAAAACCACTATCTCAGAATTTAAAATTGGAACAACGAACTTGTATTAAATCTTGCGTTAAAAACGGATTTAATGGTGCGCGAATGTCGGAAATTTTGTTCGATTCGAAGATAATGAACGCAATGGCATACCATCGACATCAAAAGCCGCCGAAAATGTTGATAGAGTAACAGAAATGTTACTGACTTGAACATTTCCTATGGATCCGTCGAACACATTTTGGTTAATGATTTGGTTTACCGTCGTGTGCTGCAAAGTTGGGATCATAAAGCGTCAATTTCATAAGAGAGAGACCAAGTTGACATCCAGATGATTTGCAAGGTTTAAGGTTTAATGTGATCCCACGATAATTACTGAAGATGAGACTTGGAGTTATGAGCACGACACACATTCCAGACATCACACATCAGACGTTCACGAAATGAACTGAGACAAAAAAAAGGTTGTTATCGACCAAAAAAGAAGTTAATGTTCATGAATACTGTTTACTGCATCATGAATTTTTGCCTGAAGGTCAAAGAGTAATATTTAGGCTAAAAACCATTCAACAGCCTCCGAACTCACCTGATTTGGCTCACTGTGAACGCGTTTCAGCAGCCCAGAGGAAGTAATGCATGTGCCGAAAACCGAATGCAAAAAATGTTTCTAGAATTAGATCAAGAGCTGGCATGAGTATGTTACAGATTTAGAATGAACTTCTATTTTAAATTTTCGGAAGAAATTCCAATACATTTTTAATCAAGGTATCAACGTAAGTCTTAGTTTTGGCTGTTATATATATGCATTTATGCAAAATAACTTTTTGTTACTTTCCAATGAAAGAGCAGTCAGGTCTATAAGCTACGGTACGTTAATTTTTGATTCCGTTCCTAAACTCCCCGTTCTAAACACAAAGTTTCGTATTCCCAACGAACCGTCGAAGAGTATGCTCGCAGAATAAGTAAGAATTAATAATGGACCCACGGAAAACTATAGAGCGGCAACTTTATAAGTTCGTACACTGCGGAGCATATTTTTATTTAGCCCGGGATATCCAGACGGCAAACTTTCGAAATTATAGAAACGGTTCGCATGCAAATGTTGCGAGTAAGAGGTAAATGACGCGGCGTACTCCTTTTTCGACGGACGAAGATAACTTTGTGCTCTTGATAGTGGTTCCGAAATGAATTCGGCCCTTCTTATCTCGTCGTTTCCTTCCTCTAAGTAAACGCGCCTTCGGTGTAGGTAAGGATATTCGAGGTTAGCGCCAAAATTTCCCGGCCTGACATAGATGCAGCTCCAGCATCACAATAAAACTTTGTCTTCTCTTAAATGTATATCTTAGTAGGCTGCGAAAAAAAAAATTGAAGTCTTGCGTCAAATAGTTTTTTATTGACAGCATTTTAAACAAGACGTGTCCAAAAAAATGTCTCAAATAACGCAAATTGAGTATAGAGCAGTCATAAAGTTTTTGACAAAAGAAGAGTTAGCACCTAAAATTATTAAAGGAAGGCTGTATGGTGTTTACGGCCAAAGTTCTCCTTCGTATTCGGTAGTGAAAGAATCAGCAAAACGTTTTCCAATTGGGCAGGAGTTCCTTGAAGACGATTCAAGAACTGGTCGACCAGTGGAGATCATAACGGAAGATATTGTTGCGATTGTGGAAGAGGTGGTATTGAGTGATCGACGTTTAAAGGTCAAGGAAATCTCAGAAATTGCTAAGCGTTCTGATACAAGTGTTCGTCGAATCCTGCATGCTGATTTTGGTATGCATAAGGTTAGTGCAAGATAGGTTCCTAAAAACCTTTCGGCTATTCAAAAACAAAGCCGTGTCGAGTGTGCGCGGTCTTTTTTAAAACTCTGTGGGCGGAACCCAAGCCTGTGATAAAAGCTATTGGGACGGGAGATGAAACTATGGTTCTCTATTATGACCCTCTATCGAAAAAAGAATCAATGGAGTGGCGTCGTAAGGGTGAAGCACCTCCAAGAAAATTCAGAGTCTGCCAGTCAACAAAAAAGGTGATGGCCACGATCTTTTGGAATTGTGAAGGAATTCTTTTGATTGATTTTAAAGAAACTAATACCACTGTCAATGGTAAATATTACTCAACATTATTACATAAATTGCGAGACTGCATACGTGTAAAACGTCGAGAAAAACTGACCAGAGGCGTGCGTCTTTTGCACGATAATGCGCCTGTCCATGCTGCTCGTGTTGCACAAGCTGCCATTTTAGAGTGTGGGTTCCAACAGATAGATCATCCTCCCTGTAGTCCAGATACGGCCCCCAGCGGCTATTATTTGTTTGGATATTTGAAAAAGGACTTTCGTGGAGAGCGGTTTAACGAGGAAGTTCAGTTAAAAGAGGCTGTTTTAGCTCATTTTGCAGACAACCAAAAAGAATATTTTTTTAAAGGGATTGAGTTGTTAATAAAGAGATGTAATAAGTGTATAGAATTTAAGGGGGATTATATACTTTGTTTGTTCTGTTGTTTCTTCCATATTCAGGCCGGGAAATTTTGACGCTGCCCTCGTACGTACGCAGTGAGTTATTTCCTTTTTCATAGTTTGATTTTAATACTAGCGTCTGGCGCATATTTTTATAATGTCTCATTTTTTTAACGGATTACTTGAGAGGAAAAAATTTAAAACGTTGTGTTGTACCTCTCTTTGAAGCGAATTATGTCGACTTGCTAAATATTTATTTAAAAAATGTTTTTAAAGCGAACATTCAATTTTTCGTAATACATGTTTGACACACACTTCTTCAAATAAGACAACTGAAATAAAATGAAAGGTTTGAAATGTTCGAAGTAGTAGATATAACTAACTTGACCATTCACCTCTCCAGGTATAGTCTGTCTCCCTCTCTCTCCAATAAAATTTTAACCATGTTATTACCTATTGTTATTGGAATAAGCCATTGACAAAAACTTATCTATACTTGTGTGACAAGGCAGGGGTGGAACAGGTATATATAGTGCTGACCATTTCTGGCAATATTGAATAATAGCTTTTACTGTGCCTTTCGAAAAAGTTATTTTACGAGAATATAAAAATGTCGGGTCGAAATCATTTGTCGCTTGATGCACAAAAGGTTATTGTCATTGATAACGCAAAGCACCAGGCTCAATAAGTTCAAAAACTGAAATCCACGAACATTTGTTAGAAAATGATATTCATTTTGAATTCAGTTACAAAAACTTTTGGAAGTCCTTAATTCATACGCAATGGGTATACTGTTTTACTTCTTCCTCCATATTATTGCATGTTTAACCCCATAATGCATAAAATCAAAGGTCAGGGCAGAAAAGGTTACTCCTACTTTAAGTCCCACTGTTATAAATTTTATAAAAAATGTAACTAATATCATACCAATTGACATCAGGATAAATTCATTACAGCACATTATGAAAGTTAAGGATAGTTAAATGTATATACAAAATATAAATCATTTTATAATTATATTACAACTATAATTATATTTAGAAATTTTGAATAAAAAATTAATTAGGAATAGGTATTCCTAGCTATGAATTTATTGTATATGTTATTGTTTTTTCTTAGTAATATATGCAAACCTAAATAAACAAAAAAAAAATTACCAAAATCTTTGAGAGTCCGTCCCAAATGTTCTTTCCTTTAAAACCTACCAGACCGTCGGCAGCTAACTTCCATAATTGCGGGCAAAAGCCAGCACGATGAAGATTGAGACAGACTACATCAAAATTTCTATAGTCCAGATATTTTTGACACAACCCCAATAAGACAAGAAATTTGAAACTCTATACGACAAATACTAAAATCCATGAACATAACACCTGTAGTACAACTGATATAAGATTGCCTTTTACAAGATTGACCCATAGCAGGTACTTTCATAACTATTACGGTCCTGTCTTGTATAATAAATTACCCAACAAATTAAGGGATTTAAGTTTGAATGCGTTTCTAGCGAACTTAAAAAAAATCTACTTGAAAGGGCTTTCTACAATATACGAGAATATCTCGAGTTTAATTTTGCAAATATGAATTTTGGATAGATAAGGTAGTCTTTGTGGTTGGGATTGGCATAGTGTGATTTAGTTGTATTTGCTTACTAGTATTATAATATGTGATGCATATTTTTTAAATTTGAATTTTGAAAATACTTAAAAATTTTGGATATTTCAAGTCCTTCTTCACCCTGCTTTGCTAATTATATCAACTACAATCATTATACCAAAAAGACAGAGACAACCGTCATCAAAAACGAAAGCTTAATAAAACCGAAGCATTCGCCGTGGGCCAATTAAAGGTTTTGTAAGACTCAAAACAAGTACTCACCATAATTTAAGCAAATAGAATGTAGGATTAAGTGACTTCAAAGCTTCATATGTTTTCAGTTTGCTAAAAAAAAAATTTTTTTTTTACCTGAAACAAGTTTAATTAATTGACATCAATCTAGCCACGGAGACTGAAGAACTGATTATTATTAACTGTATTGAAGAAATACGGCAAAAAAGCCCGTGATGCTGAAAACGATTTTAAAGAACCTGACTTTAAGGTTAAGGTTAAGGGAAATATTTTTTCTTTCATTTTGTTTTATTTTAACTGAGACAATCAATGATGTCAGATTATTTAAAAAGCAAAAACTGTATCTTAAGGTGATTGTATTATCTACCCGAATGCATGATCATGAAATTATAAAAATAAATATTTGTTATTCATGTATATGTAATCTATAGTTAAATTAAAAAATAATGTAATGTACTTTTTCTTTTAAAAGGCTCCACGCCATTTCAAATATTATAAATATTGATCCGATTTATTAACTTTACGTGTTTTTTTTTTCTAAATCCGGCTTAGGGAAAATATACGCTTCTCGATTTTTTGGCGAATCAAAAGTCAAATTAAAACCGCATTAGGGCCCTGGGTCTAAAGATAAAACTTTATCTTCCGAACCGTAATTATTACTATTTGAAGCGGGAGAATCCGCTCTATCAAGGAGAAATTTTAATGGAGTTCGCAAGTTTTTAAATTAGATTTAAATCTTCGTGTATGTCTGGAAGTTTCCCCGTCTTTCCTACCGATTTCGACAAAACTCGCAACTGTTAACTTCGAGGCAACCCCAATTATTATCCCCAATTTATTCGCTTTGCTATTATTAAAGGCGTTTTTTTCCAGCCCGTACCGCATGGAAGATACGAGGTACGTAGAATATCGCCCAAGGAGAGTGCAGAATTATCACTTCAAAATTTCTGAGGGTACTTAATACATAGACATATGAAATAAGCCCCTAATTAACGCTGCACTACACTGTTATATTAACTTAATTAACCACATTCTTATTCCAACTTAGTAAGGGTATCAGCCAAAGATTAAATTCCAAAAGAACACAACAAAAAAAAAGAGAATTTCAAAAATAAAATAAGCATTAAATAGAGTTAATAACGGGAATTAAGATTGAGATTACAACAATTTTGTACAGGGTGACCGGTATATCTTTAAATCTATTGATTGCAAAAGTTGTTTTCAATGAAATGGACATTTTTTTTATTATTTCACTTACATAGAGGGTGGTCAAATAAAGCCGTATTTTTATTTATTAGGTGAGGTTGATAAAGTTTCTGTCACGTTGCATTTACGTTTAAAACAAATCTGAAATATTGCAATTAAAAAACACCCTGTGCATTTTTGCATTCGATTCGCGGTTTTGAATTTATCATTTTATTAATCTCAATTCTCCAATACTTTTTTATAAAACTGATTTATTTAAATGATTTATTTAAAATACTGTAAAAATTACGGATTTTATTTTTAAAACAGTTGACAAAACTTTTCAAAAATAAAATTAATAATTTTATAACAGATGGTTAATTGCGTCCAGAATTTGTAGTTGTAATTGTAAATAAAATTAATTAAATTAAATTGAAATAATTCAAATGCTTTTGTAATAAAGAATTTCTTTAACACTTGAAATAACCAGCAATCATTAAAACCATATTGGAAACGCTTTCAGAATTAGGACCGAAAAAACAAGATAATTTTAAAAATGAAATAGGCAATAACTAGAGTTAAAACTAGTTAATTACGGGTATTAAGATTAAGACAATTTTCTACAGGGTGAGCGGCATATCTTTAAATTTATTGAATCCAAAACTTGTTTTCAGTATTTTTTTTTATTACTTCACTTACATAGAGGGTGGTCAAATAAAGTTGCATTTTTATATGTATAAGATGCATTTATTAGGTGATGTTCCGCGTAACACATTTTAAGAAATAATGCTATTTGCAAAGACTATTTTCAAAACTGAAATGTTGCAATTAGAAAAATACTTAATTTTTTTTTTTCAAAGAAACTTCCACAGGCTACTGTAATGCTTTTTACAAAACTTCCGGATTCCTCCTTGCGAAACGTTAGCAATTTCGATTAAGCAAAAACCGACGCAGGAGCAATCTAGAAGTTTTGTAAAAAGCAAAAAAATACTTGCCGTGTTGCAATGTTCCGCAAAATGTTACTCCTCTCATTTTTTTTAAATCAAACACCCTGTGCATTTTTGCATTCGATGCACCGTTTTCAATTTATCATTTTATTAATCCTAATTCTCCAATACTTTTTTATGAAATTGCTGTATAAAATACTGTTAAAATTATGGATTTTATTTTTAAAACAGTAACATTTGACAGAATTTTTCAAAAATAAAATAAATAATTTTATATCATATTGAATGTACATATTTGCGTTAATTGCATCAATAATTTGTAGTTGTAATTCAAAAGCTTCTATGGAGTTAGTTTTGTATAATACATCTTTTATAAAAATAAACGGAAGTCCAGTGGGTTTAAATCCGGGCGTTTTATCGGCCAAAAGACGACGCCATTTTGAAATCCATTTTTATCACCACTTCCATAATATTCCAAATAAGGAGTTGATGTTCCCGATATCAATATTGACTAATGATTAAAGTGAAATTAAATAAGTTAAATTAAATTAATTGAAATAATTTTTTTAACACTTAACCGTATTTGAAATAACCAGAAATTTCAATAAAAAAATATTAGAAACGCTTTCAGAATTAGGCCAGAAAAAACTAACCAAAACTAACTACATTAATATTCAATAAATTCAGAGCAATGCATTTCAGGTCAATGTCCATATATACCTTTAATTGACCACCCTGTATGTAATTGAGTGATATATGAAATAATACAAAAAAAAATAGTTTAAACAACTTTTGCAATCAAACTGTTTCTATAACACTCATAAATTTGTCTACAATCTAACCGATGTTCTTGCAGAATCTTCCTTATGTATCACACACAAATGCATCAACGGGAAGATATTATAAACAGTTGATATCAAATTATATCTCAATAAGTTCTGTTTTCCGCGTTCTGTATATCGAAGAATATCTGGGGAACTTGGCAAAAATTCCTTCAGGATCATCAGCAAAAGTGCCTGCCTCGCTGAAAATTTACGATATTTACAACCTTTTCAGCAGTTTCAGACGATGTTGCTGAAAAGGTTGCCTTGGGATGAATCCACAGAAAGAAATTGTTCAGAAACTTTACATATAACAAAGAAGAAGAACACAAAAAAAATTCGACCTTGCAAGAAGTAAATACTAACGCTTTTCAATATTTTCAAAAAAAAAGCAGAAATTACTAGAATGTCCTAAAAAAATTCTGAGAACCCAGATATGTCCTTTCTGAGAAGTTTATTAGCGCACCTGAAGAAAATGTCCTGAAGAAAGGAAAATTAAAAATATTTAGAATTTGTATTTTGTATTTTTTATGTAGCATAATGCTAAATAAAAAAAAATTCCATTATATATTCGTTCTCTGAAAACGATAATATATAATTTTAACTAAATAAAGTTCAAAACAAATACCTTGTACCAGATCTTGCTCTATTTTTTGCCACCTCAGTATGCCTAACCAGTTCTATGGGCGCTTCATCTTCAAAAACGGTCTTGAACCGGCGTAGTTATGCGATGTTCGTAAATGATAAATTTTAGCAATAAAACTTACAATTATTATTTCTCTGAAAAACGACAAAGTGAAGAAAAGATAAATGGCCTTCGATAAAAAAAAATTTCGAAAAATAATTGAAAATAATAATTCAAAATTTTACAAATTTTGCGCTCGCAAGAGCGTCCCTAAAATTTTTATACCACCTCGACTATTGGAGCAAAAATTACGCATTCGAAGTTATTTTTTCAAGGCGGAAAACGGGCCCAGCAATTTCCGAACGCGCGTGTTTATTTATGCGTACCCCCAAAAATCGCTCAGGAAACGTTATTATGTCAAAAACGTCTTCTTTATGCCGTCTTTTAACGATAAAAAACCCGAATTTTATGTGAAAACTTGTTCGAGTGGGGATTTTTTCTCGTCGACGAAGAACGATATAAGAGGCAAATTGCGGGATTTTTATGGCGAGGAATTTATACGCTTGTATCAACTATACCGCGGGGATTAGGAAGGTTCTTACTTTGGATGATAAACTTGGGAGGGAAAGCGTTCTTTGAAGGTATGCCGGGCAGCGAAGAATACGGTAAATAACAAACGATAAAATGCGAAATGGATCCTAACGAAAATATCTCGCGTGTGCTAAAACTGAAGTCGATAAAAAGCGTTGTATTCTATTTATTCACTCATATATATATATATATATATATATATATATATATATATATATATATATATATATATATATATATATATATATATATATATATATATATATATATTAAAGTAAAATTAATAATATATCTTGTGCGATTTTCTTTAATTATTTTATAAAGTTAAGTTTTTCGATTAGGCTATATTAGACGGTACTGATATTTTTTATGATAGCTTCAAAATACAATATACCAAAGTTAAGAATTTCTGAAAAACAAGTCAGAACTTCTTAAAAAATAGGTGATATGTAGATAACATGATTTTAGTTAAAAATCCTGACGTATTTTTTTATTATTTTTCGATTAAGGGTAAATGAGGCTGTTGCTTTTGTCGTAACTTCAATACACCCAATACCAAATTTAAGATGGATAACTTTATTTATTTCTAGTTTAAGTAGCAATTTCTGCAAGATAAGTTAAAATTTTCGAAGAGTAAGTTATAGTTTCTGAAGAATAAATCAGTATTTCTGGAAAACAAGTTAGAAGACAGGTGAGATTTTCTGAAAAACAAGTCAGAAATTTTGATCCGACTTTAAGTTTATTGATTTCCAATTTAAGTCTCAATTTCTGCAAAATAAGTTGGAATTTTTGAAAAATAAATCATAAGTTCTGAAAAATAATTCAGAATTTTTGGAAAATAAGTCAGCGTCTCTGAAAAGTAGGTGAGATTTTCTAAAAAACAAGTCAGAAATACTGACTTCACTTGCGTTAAAAATTCTGACTTATTCTTTCAAAAATTGCCTTAATAAACTAAAACCTAACAAATGAGAAATTCTGACTTACCAATAACAAACTAATATATTGTGTGTTTTTTTTATTATTTTTTAGCTGTTGCTTTTGTTGTGACTTCAATACGTCCAATACCAAATTTAAGACGAATAACTTTATTTATATCCAGTTTAAGTAGCAATTTCTGCAAGATAAGTTAGAATTTTTGTAAAATAAATCATAATTTCAGTCAGAAATTTTGAGCCGACTTTAAGTTTATTTATTTCCAATATAAGTCTTAATCGCTGCAAGACCAGACATTCTGACTCGATTTTAGTCTGATTCGGATTTATATCAAAATTCGGACTTGTTATTCAGCAATTATGACTTATTTTTCAGAAAGTCTGACTTATTCGTCACAAATTTGTCTCATTAAATTAAAGCCTATATATATTTCCTATGGGTTTTCAGGCTTTTGTAACTTTGTCATCAGTTGGTGGATCACTCTATAAACTTAGAGCAAATCAAACAGTTGTTTTTGGTCGAATATTCAAAGCATCCAGTATTTTTTGTAATCTTTGAAGTATTTTAAACATTTTGTTTTTCGAATCATTTTATTATCTCTATAATCTATATAAATAATCAACTTCAAAATGCAAAGTGGATCTTGACAAAAAAAAAGCGTATTATATTTATTAACCTTGTTATCATCGATTGTTTTATATTTTTAAGAGAAATTTATTAAAATTAAATCAATAATAAGTCTTTTATCCCATTTTCGTGGTTTTTGTCATCATCATCATATATTTTATATAATTACATTCTACATGAGGAAGTGAAACTTTTAGTTTTTGTTGTAAGGGGGATAATTTTATGTATTTCTAATTTCCAAAAAATAAGTAAAAATTTTTGAAAAATATGTAAAAATTTCTGAAAAAGCAGTCAGAAATTTTTACCTGATTTTGGTTGGACTTGATGTCCAAAAATTGTGATTTATTTTTCAAAAATTGACATATTTTTCAAAAATTATGATTTTGATTGCAGAAAGTCTGGCCTGTTTTTCAGCAATTTTGACTTAATCCTTAGAAATTTGTCTTATTGAACTATACTTTATTTCCTATGGCCTTACAGGGTTTTCGTAATTTTTTTATTAACTTGTGGATCAATATATTGTATTTCAAGAATTTCATTAACGCATTTCCAAATGTGATAACAATAAACTAAAGTCAAAACTTTGTGATTATCAGTTGTTTTGAGTTTATGTTATGATGTAGAAAATTTGCAAAATTGTGAGAAAATATCGCTATAGGCCAAGAAAAATAAAAATAAATAGATAATTTTATGTTTTGAAAAAATGTTTCCTTTCTTACCAAATTCTCAAAGCTCAAAACATTATTGAACTGTAAATAATATCTACTACATATAAATATCAACATAAATAAATATTAAAATTCAGGTGGATACTTTTTTTTTGCTTTGCTTTTATACGCTTCAAACGATATTATTATATCTTTATAAGCATAAAATTCTGCAGGGCTCAATTTTTGGCGATGTTTTATAACCTTGTTATTAATTTGCTTTCACTATTTTATAATGTAACATTTTTCTATTAGTACCGAAATTTACGTGGATAAATTTACTTACAAGCCGTTGATGTACTTTACACATTTCGTAATTTGATTTTTAAGATTTTTTCAAGTTTTTTATTACAACAAACCGACTCAAATGCATTTGATTGTACTGATAAAATCGCTGTTATTACGTCCGGGCCCCCAACAGATTAAACCGAGAAATTACTCAAAGTGATTCGGTAAAAGTCTGATTCATGTGTATGCAACCAGTAAATCAACTTCAATCTCCTTTTTGTACTGTTTCAATATATGTTATCCATTTTCACCGACAGTTCTTTTGTCTTGTTCCGCCACTGATTCTTAATTACGCCCTTCTTGGATTTACCCTACCCCACATGTCAATGTTTATCCCCCTGTCCAATTCCCCTCGCCCCTTTCATTCTTGTACACTGCCCGATCAGCGATGCATTAAATGGTATATTTTTTTCTTCCGTACGCCATATTAAAGGGCGTCCCTCATCGGGGGAAAATATTAGGTTGTTACGTCATCGGGTGCCTGAAGCGACTGGTAATTGGCCGTTTTTGTCTTTTCTACGTTTCCGCTCGTGTTGTTTCATTATTTTTTATTGGTCAAAGGGCCGGTATTTAATCAAAACGTCTTTGTGGATGAGCCGACAGGAAACACCTAAGGGAACGTCCCATAGAAACTTCCTTGGAACTTGCTGAACTAAAACGTGGTGAAAAATTACACGATTTTACAAAAGAATTTTCGTGTTTTGTCCCAAAATTTATTTTACAATTCGTCGATTAATTATGCACAAAAAAGTTTGCTTTTGTGATAAATCAAAAATAATCATTTCTGATTTTTTTTATGAATTGTAATTAATTTTAATACAGTCAAAAATACTACGCGAAGAGAGCGGAGTTCTTAAATTCACACGGCGAAGGTAGATGCCATTTGAATGATAAACAATGTGTTTTAGAAACCATAAAATGTCGTCGAATTCGAGGTATAGAATTTTCACGTTCCCTTTGAAGCCTACGAAGCATATTTTGACCCTTGCCTTGGGAACAAAGACAAGCCATGGGCTCCACATGTTGCGTATTGACAGCATTTTAAAGAAAACGTGTCCGACAAAATGTCTCAAATAGCGCAAATTGAGTATAGAGCAGTCATAAAGTTTTTGACAAAAGAAGGGTTAGCACCTAAAATTATTTAAAAAAGGCTGTATGGTGTTTACGGCCAAAGTTCTCCTTCGTATTCTGTAGTGAAAGAATGGGCAAAACGTTTTGAAGATGGTTCAAGAACTGGTCGACCAGTGGAGGTCATAACGGAAGATATTGTTGCGATTGTGGAAGAGGTGGTATTGAGTGATCGACATTTAAAGGTCAAGGAAATCTCAGAAATTACTAAGCTTTCTGATACAAGTGTTCGTCGAATCCTGCATGCTCATTTAGGTATGCATTAGGTAAGTGGAAGATGGGTTCCTAAACACCTTTAGGCTATTCAAAAACAACGCCGTGTCGTGTGTGCGCGGTCTTTTTTGGATTTCTGTGGGTCGGAACCGTGTGACAAAAGCTGTTGTGACTGGAGATGAAACTATGGTTCTCTATTATGACCTTCTATTGAAAAAAGAATCAATGGAATGGAGTCGTAATTGTGAAGCACCTCCAATAAAATTCATAGTCTGCCAGTCAACAAAAATGGTAATAGCCACGATCTTTTAGAATTGTGAAGGAAAATGCACCTGTCCATACTGCTGGTGTTGCACAAGCTGCCATTTTAGAGTGTGTCCAGATATGGCCCCAGTGACTATTATTTTGTTTGTATATTTGAAAAAGGACTTACGTGGACGGCGGTTTAACGACGAAGTTGAATTAAAAGAAGCTGTATTTTTGTGCTAGTTTTGGCCACGTCTTCTCCAGCCAATCGTTAGTGACGTTTCTGTCGACATCACGAGCTTAGCCATTTATCTATCCACATTTTCTACCATGTGTTTGTTTGAACTTCCGAAGCCTTGAAATCGATAATGCCAAACTTTTCTGCTTTTAATTTTACGATAGGTCCAGAGAGTGATACATTTTTAAGACGTTGTTGTTGGAACCACTGCAATATTGCCCGATCCGAACCTTCAAATCAAATCTTTTGATGAAGACACGGTGTCTTCGAAACAATTGTCATGTGAAAATATATAATTTCGTGGAAATCTGTACTTCTAGTGCTTATTTATTTTGTTAAATGGATTTTCATCCAGTAAAAGCCACCTCAGTTCAGTAAATATTTGAAACTAATTTTAAATTGTTTCCTTTAGTCTCATCTATAGCTCTTGTATTTAACATCTTTCTCTAGAACAAGTAAAGAACGGGATATATTACTATGACAAACTATTTCGACATCATGTATAAAGGAAATGACAGTACAGAACTGGGCAAGAACTGCTCAGCAGTGAGAAGGAGGAAAATGTTTAGTTTCAATGTTCAATGTCCAACAATAAAAGTATTCTCTGCAGGTCGCTCAAGATTTTATTGCTCTACACCTCTCCGAAACAGACCATAGTTTAGTGAGAACACCCCGATCACCGTTCGTGGAGCCTAAATTAGAAACGAATTTTGGCACAACTCAGTTTGGAAATCTTGTTGCCCGCCTTCCCGGTTAACTATTAACTAGTTGAGCGGTTATAAGCTGATAAGGGTTGATAGTTTAAAAGGGGTTAATCGGAGGAACCGGCCGGAACATCGGCTTATCGCTACAAGTTAATTTGTAATTCTAATTTGACAATTTAATGGCCAAAGGTAAGTATCATTAATGGCATTGTCCGTACCGGCCTCCAACAACCTCCGATGTCGATGAAATTATGGACGGGGATAGATCATTCCGGAGCTTTAGGACGGCCTAGTCGTTATAACGGACACGTGACCTTTGACCTGGATTTTAAAATATTCGATCACCCATGCGAAGTAGTGAAAACGTTGCAGACATTGTTAAAAAAATTGAAGGGACAAGTTGAATTTCAGGCTGATGATACTATATCCAGTCGCAGCGTAATACGGAATTTAAACAACTGCGGTCAATTAGCATCCTTCCTACTCTGTCTAAAGTCTTAGAAAAAATAATTGATATGCAAATAAGAAAATTGTTAGCTCTTTTTGATATATTACCTCCAAAACAATCTAGGTTTAGAAAAGATTATTTATAAAGAAGATTGCTTTCGAAAAATCGTCGCTGGGCGGGGCAAGTTCGTAGCGCGAAGCAGCTTCTTATTATAGAAGAATATATATGGAGCTTTCGCAAAATATATGTAATTTAAATGTGCATGCATCCTGTATAAAATATCCTTCACATCTCGTCAAACTTCCCAGTTACAGCAAACATAGGTAAATATTAAAATTAAAACAAAAACGGTAATTTTTAGGATATTTTAGATTTTTTGCCTATAAACGACACACCCTGTATACGAAACAATCATTATTCGAAGTAGCGGTTATAGCCCTGGATTTCTCACACGTCCTGGTTCAAGACTTTTTTGAAAATAGTTTATGGTTTTCGAGAAAATAAGTTTTATCTGAAACCGTGCAGCGCGCCGTAATATTCAATGACGTCATCGCGTCTTGAGAGCCCCCGAAATGACGATTTCAATATGGATTTTTTGAAATATCCCGAGCAGCGCATGTTAATTTCGATAAAAAAAAAACTGCGCGCGTGGTGCAAATAAGGGCAATAAACGACCTCAATATTTGGTCACCCAGAAAACAACACAATCTACATTAACGAACATCTTTCTCTCTTCTACAAACGCATGGTGCAAAACGTGATAACTTTCTGAAGGAAAGTAGAGGAAAACCGTGTTATCTATGTTGAAAAAGAAAATGTATGAAACAAGTTTCTGGTTTGGAATTATATCTACTTACTATTTACAAAACTTCTGGATTCCTCATTTGGCTTCTTCAGAGCTATAACTGCTTGTATATTTTTTGAGGAGGGAGGAGCTTAATGAGGGGCATAGCGTAAACCATCAAAATAGTATAAGTCATCTTTATTTAATTTGTCAATTATTAATTACAGAGAATGTGGACCAAAAACTTCCGTTACCAATGCCTCCATTTTTGTCCTAGCGAATCTTATATTAGTGACGATTTCATATGGTATGACGGATTATGTTGACAATATGAAGGGCCGTGGCTAACTCGGCCCCTGCTACTATGGTATCTTCACTAAAAATGAAAGAAGCTGATCTGGGAAAAAACTTCTGTAATAATGCACTGGATTTCTTCATTTCTTTTTTGTTTTATGTTCTGTGCTGTCCATATGCTGCTAAACTAAAACCACAACATAACAAACTGAGCAAATTGCAGATTTAATAACTAAAATAGGTACTGAGTTACTTACTTATTTTTTAATTAGCTGACAATATTGCAATTTTGTTATTTGGCCGCCGAATATATTCTTTAAACAAAGAATTTATGGGAATTGCGGAGTTGACGATGGTAGACCCACGTGAGCAAGAACCATGTGGAACAATACAGTGAACGTGTAAATTAGAAATTCTTTCCAATGCATCTTTGTCTTGCCCCAAAATCGATTTTGAAAAGTAAAGAATTTATTTTTTAATTCTTTTTCCTTTCATTAATAGATAGGTGAGTGAGTATAGTGTGATGTTGGTTATATTATTATGGCTTGTGCATCATGGTTCAAATTTGAAAAACATTGGAAAATTAAATTTATTTTACACACAAAAATTTTATGTGCTTAAAAGTAATATAGCGTTGCTACGCTAGCAAAAACGAATATTTTTACACATTACGTGTCAAGGGCTAAGAAAAGCAAAATACAGTTTAAAACCAAAAATTAATAAGCTTTAAGGGTTTAAAAATCACCTCAACACTTTCAAGAAGGACAAAAAAAGATCGTTTGCTAAGAAATAAACAGTTTTGCTTATAAAGAAACGTTGTTTACTTTGTTTGTTTGCCCCGGGACGACATATTCAATTTACATTACCCAACGACTCAAATAGGTTATGTCCACTTCACGTCTAAGGTTAGATTCACGCTGGTTCTGTCATTCTGTGGCTCCGCTGCTTCTTCTTTTTTCGACGGGGAAGAAAGGCACGAAGTTAAAATATTTCAGTTTTTGTTCTCCGGATATCAGCAATGACAAAAACCGTATTTTGAATACTGTTTTTTTTAAGTATAGTAAACAGTACTAAACAGTTATTTAATTTACGTACAGACATAATACTTAACAAAAACATAATACATTCTTCATCTCTTCTACCGCTGATCATTTTTTTTACGGAAGCCCTGCCAGAGAGAGACGTAACAATAAAAACACACTAACACTCTTTAGTCGGTAGTTCTAACATAACATGTTTAAATCTAACATTGCTGTTGTTAACGTGGACGCTCGTCAATGCGAATTGCCTTTTTATCGAGCCAACTGTGTCCGCCGTTTGTCCCGAACGATTCATCTCCGCGGAATGCTGTTTCCATGTAAATCGTGCAGTTACTTTTCGTCCCCCTTCCCCAGCGCCCGACCCCACCAGGCCGAAACGTATATTTTCGCCTTCTTTTATCGTAGGTAAAACGGTCGGGAATTGTAAAGCTGTATCCTAGAGCGAAAAGCCATAAAATAAAACAAACGTTAAACCTTTCAACGCTGCTAATTTGATATTCCGAAAGGGTTTCTTTTTATCGTATTTCTCTAAATCGAATAGATGCGCGTTTAATCCTTTGACTTATTTAAAATAGGTCGAGGATTTTAAACTTATAAATAAAATGAATTTCTATCGGTCGGTAAGCTGCAAACGGACAGTGGCGTAGTACACGTATATGTATGACTTTAGTTTCTATAATTAATTGAAACTGGTTGGATTTTTTTTTTCGGTTATGCAAAAAGCTACCAACCAACATTATATGAAAAAAATAGATACTTGGTGACATCCAAGTGGAATGGTAGCTTAATCAATTCAGGAATTCAGGACGTTTGAAAATAGCAACATTTAGAGTTAGCTAATGAAGCTCGAACATTGCGCAAAGAAGATTTTGAAAAAGCAAAAGACGATAATGAATATGTGTGCTTGACTTTTGATCTTCAAAAAACAATACGTTTACCACGAATACCCACAAATATATAAAAGGCAGCTCTGGGTATATAATGCAGGAATTTACAGCGGTAAAGAAGACCGCGGATATGTTACGTTTGGGTCGAAGGAGAATCTAGCCCAGTGACTCAAGAAGTGGGATCATGTCACAGTCGAACATACATTTCCTCCACATTCTATGGAGTGACACGTGCGGGGGTCAAAAAGGAAATATAAAAATGACTCTTTTCCTTATACTGTTATGCAAAAAGCTATGGCCTGTTCATAGATATAAGAAAGTGACCAATTGCTTTTGAATGGGATTATCCAAGAGTGGTCATTAACATACAATGCAACAAGATTATTACCTAAAGTTTCGGAATTTAAATTCAGGTAAAATTGTGGTCCGTAATACCTGTGTTTAATATTCTTTGGTTTGGCATACTACTTAGTTTAAGTTTATTAGTAATCATTCTTATTTCGTGTGTAATACAGCATGTGTTGAATTATGCATTATATGTTACACCTCTTCTATGAAATAAATACACGTAGTCCCCCTTCTAGTCGCTAGGTGCCACCACAGCTTTAAAGCAGAGCCAAAAAACTGTGGAATAACTTACCATGGACGGTATATTCGCCATCTATGGTCTTAACCTCATTCCTCTTTTTGTGCTTTGGTGGCACATGTTCATTTTTATTCGGCGTCGGTGTTTTCAGCTTTTTTCAGCGTTTTTGGAAGTTAAATGGAGAAGTACAAGTGAGATTTACGTTATTCCTTATCGGATGAAGAAAGAACCTACCTACGACGAAAGATTAAATCTTTCCATCAGCGATTACATAATCGCTAGTGGCGTGGTTCCCATCAACGAGATTTTCTCACAATTGGGAGACGATTTCTTCATCGTCCGGGTTCCGATCGGAATCCCCAGAACTCGAAAGACCCCCCATCTTTCCCACTTATACGACAGCAGTCGTATGTAAGTGTTTCACAATTGGAAGCAATCCTTTTGTGAGGGGGTCGGCCATACATATGGTTTTATATTTTTTCGACATCGAAAAAATAGAGTTTTCTGGCTCGTCCGGCTATGGATGAAGCGCCTGGGATACTGTGACATAATGAACAATTTTTTATGGCTGTTGGAATGCACTTACTCCAACGTAAGTATATTTTTTAGGCCCTTCAATTAATTCTGATGTCATTGTTGAGCCCCTTGAGACGGATTTAAAGCAAAATGGCCTTTAAGCCATGGGGTCGATAGTCCTAACACAAAGTTTGATGTGTCATGACATTTTGGCAAGGCAGATTAATACCTTTTTGAAATCCGTTGTGTCCGAAGATTGTCTCAGTGACCTTTTGCGTTGATATCCTGTGCCGAAGAATTGCCCGCTCAATAACTAATTTGAATGTGCAGATGAAATCTGCCATCAACAAAGGTGGAAAGAAAAGGGATGAGAGACTGACTGCAACAAGGGCTGCTTTGATGGTGGTTGCTAGGGCGCTCTCGACCTTGCTTTTGAAACCGGTTAAGGATGAGTAGTACTTACTTCTCATCGAAACGTTGAGTAATGCAATATTTGTTTTAAGCAAAATACACCATTTAGGTTCAATATATAGAAGTTCAGCCGCGTTAAGCCTTTCGCTGCTCTCAAATGAAATGCAGCCTTGTATGAAGGAAGTGCTCGTTGATGCTTCTTTGCACTCTTGTTTATTTGGAGAAGATTTGGCTGATAGGCTCAAATCAATCAGATTAGCTGCAGATTAGTGGCCGAGTTAAAGTCAGGTGCATCCGGAACAAGGCTTTTATAGCATACGAATTTAAACTCGACCGTCCCACTTCGTTCCCGGAAGTTCCAAGGCTGAAGTGGGTGAAAGTCATTGTACCCTCAAAAGAGGGAATACAGGAAGGTTCGAGAGGAAAGGGGGTGGAGTTGTGTCCCCAGGAAAAAATAGTAAGTACTTTTGTTGAAAGATTGCACGAGTTGCGGGACATTTGGAACTCTATAACTCAAGATGCACAGATTCTACCTTGGTTACATGGATATAAAATTCCATTTGCGAGGCCAGTTATACAGGACTTCATTACGACAGATCCTGTTTGGTCCCAACAAGAAAAAGATTCAATTTGTAATGTGGTCAAACACCTGTTAGAGATAGGTGCAATTGCAGTTTGCGAACCTTGTAAGAATCAATTTATTTCACAGATCTTTTTGGTTTCAAAATGGGATGCTTCGGTTTGATTAGTTTTAAATTTAAAGAAACTGAATGCTTTTATTGACACTTGTCATTTTAAACTTGAAGACAGAAAATTAGTAGAAACACTCTTCACAAGGAAGTCCTTTATGACCACTCTTATAGAATTGGTCAACATAAAATCATTTCCAGATGGATTAGAAATTAGAATAACGAATCAAATTAAGATTTCAGCTATAAATAAGACTCGACCCGTTTTTAATTTTGCATAAATATGAAGATGTAAATCTTTGTGTATTTTCAAATATATTATTGAGAGGACCAGTGCTTTAAGAGGCAGTGAATCTCGTTTACTCATTACATTTAAAAAGCCTTGTAGGGCAGCAACTATACCCAACAAAAGCAGATGAATAAAGATAACTTTAGAAGATAGTGGTGTCTACACTTCTATTTTTACTGCTCACAGAACTCGACATGCCTCGACATCGTCTGCGTTTTGTAAAGGTGTTTCAATTGATATGATTGGAAAAACGGCAGATTGGTGAGAATGCTCTAAATGTTTTGCCCTTTTTTTATAATAGACCTATTTGTACAGCAGGTGCAGGCTTTTTTGTTAATGCCACATTTGGGACATAGAATTTTTCAGAAGGTTTGTGTTCTCGGACAGCCATTTATTTGGTATTTGTACTCGAGGCTTTCATAAACTTCATAAGGTTTGGATTTCCTTATATAGCCGAATAAAATCGTTTTATAACAAATTTGCAGAGTTGCCTTTGAAATTCTACGTATATTGATTTCATAGAAGAGGTGTAACATATAATTCGATGATCAAACGAACTTACCTGGTAAGTGAAGTTCGATCGTAATTATATGTTACACCTCTTCGTAGAAATCACCCATTCCCGCCCAATTTACTGTTCTGAACAGTACTAAAATGCCCTTTGGCAAATTTATTATAAACCGGCTTTAAAATAGAATGAGGTTAAGATCATAGATGGCGAATATACCGTCCATGGTAAGTTATTCCACAGTTTTTTGGCTCTGCTTTAAAGCTGTGGTGGCACCTAGCGACTAGAAGGGGGACTACGTATATTGATTTCTACGAAGAGGTGTAACATATAATTACGATCGAACTTCACTTACCAGGTAAGTTCGTTTGATCATCGAAAAATATGTGCGAGTCTAGTGTATCTCAGGAGATGCTCCCACCCAAATGTAGAAAACACTATTCTGTTGAGACTAAAGAAGTTATAAACAATGTTTATTTGGCTCTCATTGAACATGGTGCCAGCAAGCAAGCATTTTTAGAAGAAACGGCCCCATTTGCGAAAATTCCAACATTAACTGTATGGAAAATTGTGAACAATCCCATTTCAGCGAGGAAAAAAAGAAGCGATGCTGACATTTTCTCGAGTGTAGATGAAAGTGATCAAGATATAATATGGCGTAAAATTTACCAGTTATACGAGGAACAAAGCGTGCCTACATTAGATATCTTAATTAGGAGGCTTGAAATATATGTTGTAGAACTACCTTATGGAAATGTATTCCACACATGGGTTTTAGATTTAAACAAATTGTCAAAAGGCAAGTTTTAATGGAATCTTTTAGAGTTCGGAAATGGGAACTGGAATATCTAGAAAAAATTATTGGCTGAAACCTGGTTCGACACTTATGATACCCCAGAAAAGGGTTGGGTTGACTCAACTGATAAGTGTAAAACAAACGCGCCATCAAAAAGAGGTAAAAGAATAACTATTTTGCATGCTTGCTCTAAAGATGGTTGATTCCAAATGGACTTTCTCTGTCTGCGAAAAATATTAAAGATTCTTCTCTGGATTACTATGAAGACACCACCGCTACATTAACGCACCACTGGGACAAAATGGGTTAATGAACTAAAAATGGAAATTTTTATGCTTTTCAATGTTTGAAATCAATAAAAAAAAATGTTCACCGGTGTTATACTAATGAGTTTAATGAGTACTATTTCAATAGTTTCACCATCGCAATCTACAGCAAAGGAGCCCGAAAATTATTATTTAAATGGGTAGCTGTGGAGAAAGTGGCTTGGAAACGTTTAACATAGTTTATTGGTGGAATTCGTGTACATCTTTCTGAAACAAAACGCTTACTGCTGACAAAATTAAGAGAACTAATTTCGTTATTCTCGTTATAGTTGCGATATCTGTTAGGTTATAATATTTAGTAAAGTCACAAGCATGGCTGACTTTTTTTACGTTTATAGATCGACCCTGTAGTTTCGAAATTTGAATAAACGTATTATTATTCACTAACACGCAAAGCAAAGAGACCGCCACATCGAAACTCGCATCGGAGCGAAATTATTAATTGGATTAACTCTTCCCCCATGGGTCGCTTCTTTTCAATGCCCCCACTCCAAATTTTCATATCGAGACTCACACGAGGCCGTGTAAAATGCGTCAACTGAAAATTAGACACATTTCTACCCTCACCCTTTGGCCGTTATTTTTGCCATTTACCGTTTTAACATCGAGCAATTTGGTCGTAAATGGATTGGGGTTGCGACGGGATCATCGTCACTTGAGGGAAGGGTCGGTACGGGGGAGGTTGGAACAAAGAAATTTTCGTTTCGCCGATGCCTGTTGTGTTGAAATGATACGATAACGTAATACGACGTTTCGTCGGTCACATTTCGAAATCTTCAGGGCGGCTTTAACATAAAATACAGTTCGGTAACAATAACCTGAATTTTTCAAGTTGTATTTCCAGATGAATGGCGAACAAGCATTATGTACAGGCTGTCCCGTTTAAGGGTAGTTAATTTCAGGATCGTACATATACTTATGTACAGGATGGCTCGTTTACGAAGGACCTATACCTTATCTCGAAACTCACGGGGTTACAAAAAAAATAAATACAAAAGTTTTTTCTATTAACAAGACCTTTTTTTTTCATTTTCCTAAAAGTAACTTTTTTATGTACAGGCTGGCCCGTTTAAGGCCTCTCTTAAACGGAAGTTAACTTCAGGATCGTACATATACTTATGTACAAGGTGGCCTGTTTAAAAGGGCCTATACCTTATCTCGAAACCCACGGGGGTTACAAAAAAAAATAAATACAAAAGTTTTTTCTATTAACAAGACCTTTTTTTTTTCATTTTCCTAAAAGTAACTTTTTTATGTACAGGCTGGCCCGTTTAAGGCCTCTCTTAAACGGAAGTTAACTTCAGGATCGTACATATACTTATGTACAAGGTGGCCTGTTTAAAAGGGCCTATACCTTATCTCGAAACCCACGGGGGTTACAAAAAAAAATAAATACAAAAGTTTTTTCTATTAACAAGACCTTTTTTTTTTCATTTTCCTAATAGTAACTTTTTTATGTACAGGCTGTAAGGCCTCTCTTAAACGGAAGTTAACTTCAGGATCGTACATATACTTATGTACAAGGTGGCCTGTTTAAAAGGGCCTATACCTTATCTCGAAACCCACGGGGGTTACAAAAAAAAAACGCAAAAGTTTTTTCTATTAAAAAGACTTTTTTTTCATTTTAAGGCCTCTCTTAAACGGTAATTAAATTCAGGGTCGTATATATACTTATATACAGGGTGGCCCGTTTGGGCCTATACCTTATTTTAAAACCTACAGGAGTTACAAAAAAAATTTAAATACAAAAGTTGTTTCTATTAAAATGACCTTTATTTTTTTTATTTTACCAATTGCCAATTTTTTATATACAGGGCGGTAAAAAAAAGTAATTTTTTTAAAAATAGAGCACCCTCCATTTTATTGCATTTTTACATGGTCCTCTCAAAGACAAATTCAACGATATATATGAGCATGGCTCTGCGATGTACCGTTTCGAACTTATTAGCGATTTGTTGGGGAGGTTCCCCATGTGCGGAGCAAGTCTTTAGTATGCAGAAACGCATTTTACGGACTATACTGTTTGCCCTGGATTTTTTTCATGTCGGGACCTATTTAAATACTGCTTTGTTTTTTTTAAAGATTAGAAGAATTATGTATTATTAAAAATGAAAAAAAAATACAAAGTAAGAAATAATAAAAAAAACACAACGGCACGCGGTGTTCCCAAGCGGTCACCCATCCAAGTACTAACCGCGCCCGACGCTGCTTAACTTCAGAGATCGGACGGGATCTCATTTCATTCATTTCAAACAGTCTTTATTTATTTACAGTCTACTACATCGTCAAAGCCATATTTACATTATATACAATAAACATATACAACATAATATCGTAAATAAACTATAGATTGTCGTCAACGACGCTGGCGTGACACCCGCGTCGTCCGGCAGTGTTCGGGCGAGTGTTGGGGCCCTTTGGTCCGGCTTGAAGTCTTTTGGTTGACAGCGCCCTCCGGGTCCATGGCGCGTTTTGGTTACTCGTATCGAAATTCCAATTAATGCTACGACATAATATCAACGATAGCAATGCGGGGAGGGTGTTTTTATTCAATTGAAAGGAAACTAGTCTTAGTAAAAACCTTATTTAAAAGAATTGATAGTTTTATTACATTCCAAAAAACGTCGAAGATGTTTGTTGTTGTTAAATTGGTGGGGATGGTACAGCGCGAAACATGCATTTTCGTTTGGGCGTGCCGAAGTGAAAGGAACAAAAATTTTAGTTTTTTGTGGTTTTTTGTTGTTTGTTTGCCTATTGGCTTGAAGTAATTGAGGCGGGATTTGCGTTCGTTATATATCTTCGTTGAACAATGGAAGATGTTGATAAAGAAGTTTGTGTTGGTTTAGTCCGTCTATGTGTCGTCTATTTGTAATGTCTGTCGTGAGAGGCGATTGATGAATTTGAACTCGGAAGAATTTATCAGATATTGTGTTGATATAATCACGCAAGTGAGGGACTTGGGAGATCTCGTGTAGTGTTCGGATTCGAATATAACGTCCCTTATTTGTGGCATGTCTTAGGATCTTATTTTGAAAACGTTGAAGTTTGGTGAAATGAGATTGAGCTGCTCCTCCAAATATGGGAGCACCGTACAAAAGGATGGGTCTTAGGATTGTCTTAAAAATAAGAATTTTATTTGGGATTGAAAGGGCAGATCCCCGACAAGTCAGAGGGTACAATTTATGTATGGCTGCACTTGTTTGCTGGATGCGACGATTTATATGGGGACCGAATTTGAGTGGTTGATCTAAAGTAAATCCTAAATAATTTACCCTGGTTTTTGGTTCGATGATGGTATTGTGGATATTGAGTTTTTGTATTATGCGATTATCGTTATTGAAAAAGAATTTGCGGGTAAGAATGATTTGTTCAGTTTTGCTGGGGTTCAATTTTAATTTCCATTTTTGGAAAAAGGGAAGGACGGAACGTAGATGAAAAAGGATCTGTCTGTTAGCGATCTCGGCCCTATGGGAGTGGGCGTAAATAATGGTATCGTCGGCATATTGGAGAATTTGCGTCTTTGGGTGCGTTGGAATATCAGCTATATACAATGTATATAGCCGTGGGGCAAGCACTGTGCCCTGCGGAACTCCGGCGTTTATTACGCCGGGTACAGAAAGGGTGTTATTTACGCGTACTGAGAAAGTACGGCCCTGTAGATAAGAGCCGATGAGTCGGGTAAGATTTGGGGGAAAGTTAAGGACGTGGCCCAGTTTGTACAAGAGTCCGTTATGCCATACCGTGTCAAAAGCCTTCTCCATATCGAGAAGTGTCGCGACGGTTAGCATTCTGCGGTTAAACGCAAGTACAGTCTCATGCGCAAGCTTGGCCACGGGATGAAGGGTGGAGCGGCCTTTGCGAAATCCAAATTGAAATTCGGGGGTCAAATTTTGTTTTTCAGCGAAGTTATTGATCCTAGTAAGGATGATCCGTTCTGCAACTTTGGACATTGTGTTGAGAAGTGAAATAGGCCGATAGCTATTGAGTAGTTTAGGGTCCTTGCCGGGTTTGCAAATTGGAATTACAATAGATTTTTTCCATTGTGCGGGAAAGTGCTGCAGAACCAGTACGGCTTTGAGAATATAAAGGAGTTTGATGATGGCTTTGCGTGGTAAATTCCTGAGCAATATATTAGATATATTGTCAGGACCCGGGGCTTTATTATATGGCAACGTCTTTATGATGGCTCGTAATTCGTCAAGTGTGACGTGAAGATGCCGACGTATATTGGGGGCCGGTTCTGGAGCAGGTAAGTCATCGACGGTTGGAGCCTCGGTCTCAAAAAGACGATGGTCTTCGATAGTGTTGGGGGCAGGGGTGTGGACGTCACGGAGATGGGCGGCTAAGCATTCGGCCTTATCGAGGTCTGTCATATGGCCCCCTTCGAGGGTGGGAATTGGGGGAAAGCTCCGCCGAAGGCACTTCGTCAGCCTCCAAAGCGACTTGTCTGTGCTGCTAAGAGCCTCTAATCGATCTGCCCAGATACGATTCTTATGGGTGTATATTGCTACTCGTATTTCGTCTTGAAGTCGTAAGTATTGTTGTCTGTCTTGAGGTCGCCTCGTCCTCTGCCATCGTTTGCGGACCGAGTTCTTCATTCGGATCCGCTCAACAATGTCGTCGGGGAGACGATCCTCTAAAGGCTTAAGAATGACCTTTCTGGCCACTATATTTCTGGCATTTTGAATGTTTGCTGTTAATTCTTCTACTTCTTTTTCGAGAGTTGGGACGTTCTGTATATTTGGGTTAATAGTTGTCGTTTGGTTGAGTATGTGTCTATAGCGACGCCAGTCGACATTTTAATAGACATAAGTCGGTCTGTCTGTTTGTTCCTTGTGTACGTTAGTAACCTGGAACACCAATGGGGAATGATCGCTCGGCAGTACATTGGGAGCAACTGGTGGAATAAAGTTTGTTACGTCTTTATTGACGACAATGTCAATAAAAGTTGGTGTAGTGCCATTTATAGGGTAGTGAGTGGGAGTATCACTCGTATGTACTGCCAACAAGTTGTGAGTAGCGTAGTTAAATATTGTTAACCCATTCCGATTATTAACATGATTATTCCAGGTTACGTGTCTAGCGTTGAGATCACCGGCTAACAGTACTTTCTGGGATTGGGAGAAGACGGTGTCCATATCTTGAAGCGTGATCATATTGTGGGGGGAATTGTAGGCCAAACAAATGCTCATGCCGTCAATGAATCTGAAATTAAAATTTTCGAAGCTTAAATTAAGATGCGTCATT
The DNA here is from genome assembly GCF_029955315.1 of Cylas formicarius. Taxonomy (NCBI): domain Eukaryota; kingdom Metazoa; phylum Arthropoda; class Insecta; order Coleoptera; family Brentidae; genus Cylas; species Cylas formicarius. The sequence goes on along the minus strand of NW_026844347.1, from coordinate 37,387,152 downwards.
ACGTGGGGTATGTTGGTTTTTATTAAAATCGCCATGCCCCGCGTATTATTATTTCTGTTTCGGTCTCGTCTATATACAGTGTAGTTTTTAATTTTGAGTCGGTCCTCAGGCGAAAGAAGCGTCTCTGAAATGGCCATAATATCGATTTGCTCGGCGTGCAGGAACTGAATTAGTTCCCCCACTCGCCTTTTAAGGCTGTTTGAATTCCAAGTCGCTATTTTTAAATTGAACGTGCTTTCACCTAGATGTCGAACTCGTCAACGTTATTTTGAATAAAGTCTGCCAGTAACATAGCTCGTTCAATTTTATTAGTAACACCTTCGACGGTTCTATAAAGTGCTTTTAAAAAACGGTTTAACTCCCTGAAATTGATTGCACCCTCCCCGCTTAACAGATTGAGCGTTTCTTGAAATTCCGAGATGCTATTGTTGTTGTTGAAGAGGCCTGCTCGTTTCGATTGATCCGCCGCCGGTGCGTGCTGCTGTGGATGACTAACATGGACGGGTGGTTTGGACGACTGTTGTGATCTGCTTTGTTGAGGGTCTCTGGCGTTGGTACGTCTCTCCCAGGCATTTTGCTTGGGGATCGGTGCTTCTTTGAATTCGGCTCTATTGTTGGATACCACTTCTTTCTTCTGGATTTCTTGGAGTTTCTTTTGGTAGATGGGACATTCGGTATTGCATGCCGTGTGGCTTCCTCCGCAGTTAGCACAGGTAGCGGGGGTGTCGGGTGTTTTTGCGCATTCCTTTGTGTGGTGTCCCTGAGCGCACTTTACACATTTGGGCGGCCTATAACAGTTGGATGTCGCGTGTCCCCAAGCCTGACATCGGCGGCACTGGATGATCTGTCTTTCGTTCTTTCTTCGCTCCCAGGATACTTTTGTGTGCGAAATATACTTAACTTTATTTTCAAGTTCCTTTAGAGTAATGCTGGATGGACAAATGACGAGATAAAGTTGGGCCTTGCTGCGTGCTAGGTCCTTGCGCATTTTATATATATTTTTTACCTCAATTTCATATTCGTCCATAAGTTCTTCTTTGATTATATCGATATTTAAATCTAGCAGTCCCCTAAGAATAAACCCATGGGTTTTTTGGGTAGCCGCCGTATAAGTGTGGAAGGATAAGAATTCTTCTTTTTTGCGAATACTCGCTTCCTGATCATTTATTAAGACGTCCTTAAAGCGAAAGTATTCATCGTAGTCTTTGATGTAAATTAGTGTGGATTGATAAGCATATTTTAAACTAAATCCTTTCTTGACGTGTCTGCTGATATCTTTTACTAATCCATTATGGTCGGTGATAACTGACTGGATCACTATTGGCGGTGGATTTTTTGTCCTCTTTTGGGCGGGTCGTCCTCTTCTTTCTGTTGTTGTTTTTGCCTTTTTTGCGGTACGTGCGACATTAGTTTCGGTGTCGGTCTCTTCTTCACGATCTGATTGGTCGTTGCCGTTTCCTTCCACTTCCATATCGCCAGGTGCGGCCTCAAGCGGCTGGTATGTATTTTTTGTTGATGTGGGCGGCGCCCAACGAGCTAACTTTGCAATGTTTGTTTTGCGGACATACCTTTTCGGACTTATGTACTCCGGATCAGTTTCCATTGAGGAGCCTGCTTGCGGAGAGTTTAGCGGGGGCTCTGGGATCGCGCTCGGAGTTCTCGACTTGGGAGTATTTGACATTGTATCTTGGGTTACCGTTGCTTGCGCATGCGCAGTTCGATGTTCGTCGGGCTTGTCGTCAAGCGGACTAGCTGAATTGTTTTCGCTGACGATCTCGTTTTTGTTTTTGTTTTTTAAGCACGATGTACTTACTTTTTGTGACTTTTGTTTTATCAGTCGCCACCTGTTTGTTAGATGGTGGTAGTGTGCAACGTCCGTTTTCCTTGTTGTATCTTTGTGGATTCTCAATATTTCTTCTATGTTTTCACTAACTTTCCCTTTACTTTTGTTTCTTACTAGTTTTTGCGAGAGTTCTAGGCATTCGGGGCACTTGCGATGTTTCGAGGTTTCAGTTTTTGTCACAACACTGTTGCTCTCGTATGCGGATTTAAAATCCACACTGCTATTTACACTATGTACACTATTTTGAGATAGCACACCCTCCGATGGGCTAAAAACGGCCGCAACGGCACTGGGGGAGCGTTTAGAGCCAATCCTAATCGGACTTTTGTCAGGCTTAATCGCTTTATCTGAGCACATACACGCACAATCGCATTTATACGTCCGTACGCTAACGCTGCTCAGACAGGACTCGGGACGGGATCTGGTGTATCAGCGTGGTATGGCCGTTGCATGTAAAATTTAATTTTTTTGAAGCTTATAAAGTGGAACTTGCGTAAGAAATAATAAAAAAAATACAACGGCACGCAGTGTTCCCAAGCGGTCACCCATCCAAGTATGGTCTATCATAGATATAAGAAAGTGACCAATTGCTTTTCAATAGGATTATCCAAGGGTGGTCATTAACATACAATGCAACAAAATTATTACCTAAAGTTTCGGAATTTAAATTCAGATAAAATTGTGGTCCGTAATAGAAAATAATTTTATAACAATCTGTGTTTAATATTCTTTGGTTCGGTATAATACTTAGTTTAAGCTTATTAGAAATCATTCTTATTTCGTCTGTAATACAGCGTGTGTTGAATCGTGCGCGAATTATGCAAAATATGTGCAAGTCTAGTGCCAGGAGATGCTCCCGCCCAAATGTAGAAAACACTATTCTATTGAAACTAAGGAAGTTATTAACAATGTTTATTTGGCTCTCATTGGTGGTGCCAACAAGCAAGCATCTTTAGAAGAAACGGCCCCATTGACGAAAATTCCAACATCAATTGTATGGAAATTTGTAAATAATCCCATTTCTCAATATCATTTGCAATATGGATATACGATTGTTCTGCTTTTTCTATATGTTTAACAGAATTTGCCCAACTTTGTGGAGGGATGTTAAAAACTTCGGTTTCTATAAGTTTGAGGACATTGGAGTTAACACGGGGAAAAACATTGTTACGACGAATGGCAGATTTCAGTTGGTGCGAAATATGTTCAATGGGATTAAATATACAGTGGTAAGGTGGAAGGAAGCCTTAAAACTGTATGCCCTAGATTTTTTGCATAATTATCACAGACGTATTTCTTTCGTAGGTTCAAGCTTTGTAGAAACTCAATTAATTGCTTTTTGGTATAATCTTCGTGAAAATAAATGTCGTTATTATACATATAGTTTTGGATTGTTGCTTTTGTGTCACAAGAGAAAGTGGTTTTAGTCAACCGTCTACTGTGATCACTTGCATTCTACATTACAATGACGCTATTTGGAGGAATGTTTGGAACTAGTTTGTTGTTAAACCAACTTTCAAATAAATCAGCGGTGGTGTCTTCATGTTAATCCAGAGAAAAATCTTTAATGTTTTTCGCAGACAGAGATAGTCCATTTGGAATCCAACCATCTTTAGAGTCAGCATGCAAAATAGTTATTCTTTTACCTCTTTCTGATGGCGCGTTTGTTTTACACTTATCAGTTGAGTCAACCCAACCATTTCCCGAGGTATCATAAGTGTCGAACCAGATTTCATCCAAGTAAATAATTGGCCTTTGTTGTTCTCTGCAAATCCTAATTCTTTCTAGCCCCGTAATTAAAATATCAAATGTAGGCACGCTTTGTTCCTCGTATAACTGGTAAATTTTACGCCGTATTATATTTTGATCACTTTCTTCACTTCTTTTTTTCCTCGCTGAAATGGGATTATTCACAATTTTCCTTACAGTTGATGTTGGAGCATCTCCTGAGATACACTAGACTCCCACATATTTTACATAATTCGCACACGATTCAACACACTCTGCATTACACAGTAAATAAAAATGATTACTAATAAACTTAAACTAAGTAGTATACCAAACCAGAATATTAAACACAGGTATATATTTATTTTCTATTACGGACCACAATTTTACCTGCATTTAAATTCCGAAACTTTAGGTAATAATCTTGTTGCATTGTATGTTAATGACCACCCTTGGATGATGTTATTCAAAAGCAATCAGATAAAACGGAATAGACACATTGATCCTATGGCAGAAGAACGAATAGTGAAAATATCGAGGGACAAATGACCAGCAGGACGAATGAGCCGAATGATGGCAGAGATGTGAAGAAAAACAGGCAAACATGCCTATATGCAATAGGAAGAAGAAGAAGAAGTAAATTATTTTTTTTATTTTACTGTGCTTTCGAATGTATTAATTTCCATTCCAATTTCAAGTAAAAATATCAACTAATCAAATAGATGCTCTGCGTATAACCTAATTGTGGGAAAATTGGCGAACCTTACTTTCATAGGTCAATAAAATTTAAAGCCAACTGAATAATTAAAAGCAAAATATTTTATTTAACATCATAACTTATATATAGCCGTTACTATTTGTGATGCCAATAAAATGCCAGAGAGAATGAACTGGATTGTTCAACATGCTTCTATTTATAACTTCTGTATTTTATTTTTAATTTGTTTCTTTACTCCTTTTTGCTCCAAAGTCGTTCTCTTCAATCATTTTCTGGTACGTCGACATACTTCGAGAGAACCATCAAACAAAGATTAACAGCAATTTTATTATAAATCATAACTCACTCAGAATTGCACCTAAATGTACGAAACATGTAAAAAGATATAAAGGAACTATTTTAAATATCGATTAAATTGATTGACTGAATTAAATGATATTAAAACTGCACCGAAAAGAAAGTTTGATTTTTTTATTTGAAAGGCGTTTTTATTTCAACCCTTTTAGACAACAAATGACTAAATTAAAATAAAAAGATTGTTTATTGAAAACTGCCCTGAAGTCCGTAGACATTTGAAAAATTTGGAACTATATTATAGAGAATAATTTAATCTCAACATTAATTAATATTATTTAATATTTAATATATTTGAATCTATACAGATTGTTCCATAATTAGCATAATAGGCCATATATTTTTATAAAAAAATAATATTTTCAAAAGGCATCCTTGAAAACCATTAATCATAATTTTCAAATCAAGAAATATTACTCTTGAAACACTTATTTCATTATCATGCGCACAAATTTTTGGATGTTTTGCCAATCACTCAAAATATTTTTTAATTGGATTTTTATTTTAAAAAATAACAAAATATTGGAATGTGCAGTTAATTGCTGGTCAATCGATATAAATTGACATTTAAAAATAACATTTTGTATAACTTTTTTATTTTATATTATATTGAACGATAAAGTAGACCGCATTCGACTAGATATCGACGCACTGCTTTTATCCAACGTAGGAATAATTGTCAGGGGAGCAATAGTCCCGATCCATTAGCCTCTCTTCATCAGGATGACTTAATTTACCGGATGATCGGTCTGGATGTATCTATACAGGCGGGCGCTGCATTTATGTCGATTGTGTTCCCATTGCGACTTTAATTATAGCGACCGTGCTGCTTGAACGGCAGCTTTTTTAAAAGCTGCTGCACTTTTTATACCACCTTTGCGTTTTCTCCCCAATCGGTGTAGTATAAGTCGCCTTTGAAATTGGTTTCCGTAGTAACGAAATAAATACACTGGTATTGTGACATGTTAGAGTTTAAACACGACAATTAGTTTTCTTAAATGGAATTTGAAGAATACGTATTAATGGAAAATGAAAGTTTACAAAATGAAGTTGTTTAATCAGCCTGATTAAAGATAATAAACATTTGTCAAGATGTTTTTTGGTATATAAGTGGTAGATAAAATATAACGATAAACTCTTATTAGAAGTACCGAATGAACACTTATAAGCAAAGTTTTCTGATTATGGCATATCCACGAAATTACTAGTGTATTAATTGATGAAATAACAGAAAAAATATGCTTTTGGTTGACACTCCAAACACCAAAATAAATATTCCAAGGTCATTCGTATTTAATGGCAAATTTAATCAACAAAAACTTTTTATTTATAGTTTATATATATATATATATATATATATATATATATATATATATATATATATATATATATATATATACATACAGAGTGTTCCGTTGTACCAGGACAGTTAAAAAATTTATTTTTTTTTTAATACTTTTATAAATTCTAATTATTCGCTGGATGTGTACTTTCTATTTTTTTTGCAGCACAAATAAAACTCTGTGCTAAAATTTCATGTTTTTATTTTTTTACAAAAACAGTGAAAGGAAAAAAAATGTCCTCACAATGAAACACTTGATATTTCGCTTATAAATTAGTCATTAATTTTCCAAAAAGCTGGAAAATGCCACTTGGAAAACCATTAGCTAAAAATAATGCCCCGGCAAGTTTCAATTGCGTAAGAATAATAAGTATATTACCGGCACTATCAAAAATATACGAAAAAGTTCCTTATAATCAAATGCGTACCTATGTAATGGATAATAAAATTGTACCAGAAAGTCAGTACGGTTTTAAACGAAATTCAAGTACTGCGAATGCTCTTATGAGTGTTATTGATGATATTGTCCGAGCCGCTGACAAAAAACTAATGAGTGCCTTAATATTTTTGGAATTTTCGAAGACATTCGATATTCGATTTAAAGCTAGACTGCGCTGCTTTTGAGCTATCTGTTTACTTTGCTTTGAAAAATATTAATATTGTATATTGTTTGTGTTTGTTATAATAGAGGCTATTAATTATTATTATTATTATTATTATTATTATTATTATTATTATTATTATTATTATTATTATTATTATTATTGTTATTGTTATTATTATTCTTTAATTCACGCAGCTAAGTACGGGTCAAAACACTGGAGTTTTGCGTCTAATGTTCTATGGTGATTTTTTGGTTTAACACCTTTCGCATTATGTTACAGATTGATAGGATGACTGGAGGGCTTTCTGCAGTCCGACGGCTTCCAGATTCTGTGCCAGCATCGTTGGAATTTCGCCCGTCACTCCAATTATAATGGGAATAGTCTTGATCGTCCTTGCACCCCAGGTCTGCTTCATGTCCTCAGCTAGCAACATGTATTTGTCAACTTTCTCCTGATTTTTCTTGTCAATGTTAGTGGGGGAAGGTACGGAAATGTCCACCAGAGTAATATTTCGTTATTATTATTATTATTATTATTATTATTATTATTATTATTATTATTATTATTATCATTATTATACGGTTACATCTCAGCTCTCACTGGCCTGTTTTCACCCGAGGCTTTGTTTGATGCGGGCTCTCTGAACTGGCTAGAAAACTGTTCAATTCCTCCCACTCAATTCAGAAACTTACGAACAATGTGGCATGTCTGTTGTATGACAGCCTTCTGTCGGTACTCCACGATGTTCGGTGGAAGTCCGATGTCTTTTAAATTTTTGGATAAGTTTTTGGTGACAATTCCCTCCGCCGAAATTACAAACACCTTATTGAGCTGCCAAATATTTTTCAGTTTCACCGCCTAATTTTCGTATTTTTGTATTTTTTTTGCTTCAGTTTTACTGATATTGTGGGAGAGTGGAACAGCGATATCAATCATGAGGGCATTTTTCTTTTCTTTGTCTATAAGAACGATATCGGGTTTATTGTAGTCCACTGTTCCATCCGTTGTAATAGGTCTATCCCAGTATAGTACAGCTCTGCCATGTTCGAGTATTATTAATATTATTATTATTATTATTAATTTGGTTAAACATTTTTTGCGCTTTATAATAAATCTTTATATTTTTGGAAATTTTAATTCGTCGCTTTAATTAGAAAGAAGTATTATTACAGAAAAAATTAATTGAGTACTCCATCACAAGAATTAGTTGCTAATTTATTTTGAAAGAAATCCCTAATAGTACTTGCTTCTTTTCTATCTTTTGTTGAAATAGTCTCAGTTGCCCATGACTTTAAGTCGAAGCAATAAGCAAAACAAGGTTTCAGTACATTTTTCAGAGACCTATCGGTCAAAATAGAACCATATAAAAGGGTATACAGTTCTTAAGTGGGAGACACAGTAGAATGGTTTCAAGAAAAGGACTTGCTCAAAAAAGCCAAGTGCTAACATCTACTCCATTTAAAAATGAGAAAACTGAGAAACCAGCACCGAAACATTGGAAAAGAGAAATACATAAAGAGAAGTACACAAACATTCGTAAAGAAAAATTGGAAAAACTTTCTGTGCCATTTAACAACACCGGATACACTATTGGGAATGTGAAAACGGTTGATGAGGCTTGCTCTGACGTGGAACAAGGATAAACAGATCAAAGATGTGATAACTGTTAAGATTTTCGTTGAAAACGATGATACTGGCAATTTTACAAAAGTTAAAAATGTTTAATTTTGGTGTTATAATCTATTTACATCTGTTTCATAGTCGTCGCAGTCGATTCTTTATGACTGAATCGTTGATTCTGCATCTATTGGGCAAAATGCGTCTGGTCTTGGAATATTTCTAGCGTAAATTCTATAACGACATTGACATTTTCGATCTCGACCCAGAATAAAAAATATGCCTAAAAATTAGGTACAGTAAACATTTTTACCGCGAGGCCCAAGCGGCTAAAGCACGATTCCGTTTAAACATTTCGTCAAAAACTGCGTGTCATTCGCAACGATCCATTTATTCCACTGTTAATAGCCTGTTCAACATTTTCCGTTCCTATCGAATTCGTTATATTGTAAATGTCCAAAAAAAAGCGACGTTTTGAATTTTTTCGGGTCTGCGAACGACAACGGTTAATTGGATCCGATGGATTTTTAGCCCCATCCCAGCCGAGTTTTGATATCGACTTTCGATTTCGGCGGCATATTTTTTGTAATTCCCCAATTAAATTTTCTCTCATTTTTGGAATTAGGCAGCAGAGCCCCAAATAACTTTACGTAGGCGCGCTTGGTAGACGGGGCGGATCAAGAGAAATTATTAATAAAGTACTTTTTATAAATTATTGAGTTGTTTTGTCAAGTATTCATTTTATATAATTATTTAAGAACTTCATTTCATGTTTCAAATAATCGGTGATTTTTTTTTTGAATTTTTTTAGTATGCCAATACGCATCTCGTACTTTGCCTTGTATTTTCACCGTTTCTTCGAGAGGGGCTTCTTCCCCATGACACATAAAAAAATTCTCTAGCAACTTAACTGAATATAGGGCTTGTTGTTGTTGTTGGTGGTGGTCCCAGATCAACTTCTTTATCTTCGTCTTCTTCTTGGTGCTCTTCCTCAGCTTGTCTTGCGCTGTTGTAGGCAAATACTGATCTATCATCATAAAATCTTGCAACTCCTCACTTGTAAACTTTATTGTTGTTTCAACTGGAAGAAATGCCAATTCAATATTCCGTAGATTTGGAATATGGGGATGTGCAGGGCAGTTATCTAAGAGAAGTAATATTCTCCTCCCCTTTAATTCTGCTTCCCATTTCCGTATCTCTTCTTCAAAAATTTGCGATGTCATGCAAGCAGACTTGTTTGCCTTGTAAATGACCGACAAATGCTTTATGTTGATGTTGATTTCCCAATCACGACTAGCTTTCTCTTTTCTCACCCAACTAATATTGGCAGCTACTAACATTGTTATACCTTCTTTAGAAAGTTTTCCACCCACACACTTTTTGCTTCGAAATTTAAGAGTTTTATCTGGCGTCATTTTGTAAAAAATGCCAAATTTGTTATTTGATTGCGAAATTTTGTTTTCGAAGCGATTTGAACCCAAGAAAATTAATTATTATTTACTGTATTTTAATTAATTTCTCTTTCTTTCGAAAGAGAAGAAAAAGATTCTTAGTCGAAAAACAATTGAAACTTAATTTTAGATAAATATTTGGAGAATGGAAAAAATCTATTATCCAATTTGTATCCATCCGTGTATGGTTCACATTTTATTTGAATCATTAAGCTATGAAAACTGCATCCTTTCCTATTTATTTTTATAAAACGGATTATAGAACATTAAGATGAAGTATCTCCTTTAGTTCCTACAGATGTTATAAGTAAATAGTAAAGTAACGTGTGTTGTTGTCTGTGTGATATCAGTTTGAATGATGGTTTTGGGTTTTGTGAATGATTTAAAGAATAAATATTTACCCATCTGTTTTTTCCATTCCAAATCCTTTTAATACGTGTCGGTCTGTGACCAAAACGTCAAAAATCCTCAGCAAATGCTAAAAGTATAAGTGTTGCTGGCTAACTGTTTTTGCCATTCACGCCGGTTTGAGGCCGAATAGGTCCGAACAGTCCCGAATGGCTTTAGGGGGAAGCCGTTTTCTTTTTCCTATTGGTCAAAGTGCATTGGAAATAAGTGATATGATAGTTCATGAGTCCACCAGTAATCGACAGGAAAATCCTTTGAATACGTTTAGGTCTGTGATCAAAATCTCAAAAATCCTCGATAGATGCTAAAAGTATAAGTGTTTCCGGCTAACTGTTTTTGCTATTCATTCCGGTTTGAGGCTGAATAGGTCCCGGATGGCTTCAGGGGCAAGCGGTTTTCTTTTTCGTATTGGTCAAAGTGCATTGGTAATAAGTGATATGGTAGTAAATTAGTTCATCAGTGAGCAACAGGAAATGCATGTGAATACATATCTAAATAAAAATGTCAAATATCCTCGACGGATGTCGGCAATTGACTAGTGTCCTGAATAGACTTTAACAAGAATAGTAGAAAAAAGAGGGTTTTATGGTATGTGTGCGTTGTTTTTTGAGAGACCGCAGGGAGCGCTCTTAATCGTTATTAACCACAACTAATAGCATAAATTTAATCCGTTTTGGGATCTACACCGGCTCCCGAAAACTTCCACGTAAATTTTCCCGCGTTATGCGATGTTGACGTTTTCGCATAATTCAAAAGTTTCGTCTTAGTTCGCGCTCGTTCTTTGAGTTTTTAAGTGCAAAGTTCGCGCTCAGCAGTAAATCTTATAAATATTAGTACTCACGTTTGCTGTAACCTATAACTCGAAAGTCCGCCGCTAACTTTTAAGTCGTTCGACGTTGTCTCTTTTTTTTGTGAGCACATTATTTATATTTGCAATAATGTAATGTGACCACAAACCGTCAACCGAATAAAAACTGTTACGGGATTAGAATACTTGGTTAGATTACTTACTTGCTGTTGAACTCCACGTTACAGTTTTCCCGATTTTCGATATATTCCCACGTTTTTAAAATAGAAGAAAATACTTCATCATTTTTTGGTCATACCATCTTAAAAGTCGTTCTTTTCAAATTTTTTAGGTTTGTCTTTGATTGGATAAAAAAGATACCCACAAAAATTCCACTTTAACAGACAGTGTGAATCATAATATATTCAATCAAACAATCTATCAAATATCTGTTTGCAAAGAGTGCAAACAAACTGAGAAATATATCGATATCTCAATTTTAAGTTTCTTTTCAAAAGTCATTGGGAGATATAGCGCCAAAAACATGATTTTTTTTTACCTTAAAATATCCATAAAGTATTACGGAAATATTATTATTATAAAAATACACTTTTGGCATATTTTCTAAAATATTTTTGAAAAATAATTTTGACTAATTACAGAATTTATCAGCTTCTGGTTCATTGTGTTGTCTCCATATTTTGCGCAAGCAAGCTAACTGAGAAATGTCAACAAAAAGCAGACGATAAAAGTATCTAACTGAAACATAAAATAGAGCAAAAATTCTGTAATTGCGTAACTTTTTCCTTGAATTTAGGAAATAATAATGACAGGAGCAGTCTAATTCCATCGCTGGTTTAAAAATGAAATACAAAAGCAACAACGCAGCATTTATTGTTTAATAGTTTCCGCACACGGTGCGAAAGAGTTACATCTTCAAATCCGCAGACTCCCCATACCTAACCTAGATACTCGTTCTTCTTCTAATTGGTCTTGGCTCTCAGAAAAGATTGGATCTCCAAGAAACTCTTCCCCTTGGTCTCCGGCAGGCAGCCGTATATGAAAAACACGGACACGAAAGCGGACGCCGAAAACACCCAAAAGGGGGTCTCGTTGCCGTACTTTTCGGCAAAATTGGGCAACAGGACCGTACTGAAAAATTGCCACCCGAACGCCAGCACCGTAACCAACGTGATGCCGATCGACTTGACGTGGGGATCGAATATTTCACCCGGTATGATGTAAGCTATCGGTCCAATTCCGATGTTGTACGAAGCGACGTAAAACACGAATAGTACCATAGGTAGCCACGAGACGGCTTGGAGGTCGACGTTTCGTTGGAGCAAATAGAAATAGGTCCCCATGCTGAGCGCCAAGATCATGGTGGTTGATAAGCTGAGCACGGCGAGCAGTCGACGAGGCAATCTGTCTATAACGAGGAAAGCCGCCAGAACGAAGATTATCTGAATGAAAAAAACGAGGATGACGGCGATCTCATTGGGAAACGATATATGAGCCAAGTCGAAAATGGTCTGGGTGTAAGAAGCGACGTAAATGTAGCCGCTCAGCTGTTGGAAGCTCATCAGCAGCAACGACCAAGTCAGCGCTTTGATCGAATGCTTGGACGTGAACAGACTATTGCAGCTCCGGAATAGACCCATGTCTTTGGTGTGTTCCACCTGTTCGTGGATTTCCTTCAGCTCCTTCTCGATGTTGCCGCCGCCGCGTAGCAGTTTGAGGCTTTTCTCCGCTTCTTCCGGTTTATTACGCAGCATAAAGTAGTACGGCGTTTCCGGGCTGAAGAAACCGAATACGATGAGGAAGGAGACGAGAGGTACCAACGAATAGACGCTGAAGTGTTGGACGGTGACGTAGGGACCGATGGCGACCGCCGCAAAATGGCCGATCGCGTAGAGAAAAAACATAAGGAGGTTTATAAGGCCCCGGTTGTGGTTTTCGGAGATTTCCGCCGCATATAATGGGACTACGGTGTAAACGCAACCTACGGTGAGCTGAAAACAGGAAAATTAATGTAAAAACTTGAGAGAGACAATTTGCAAAGTTTAAAATCATAAAAATCATGCCGTCAGCTTCAACACGTTGAATACGATTATCATGTCGTCAAACATCACAAAAGACCGACATTTAAAATACTACCCGAATGTATTTCAGAAAGATAAGCTTTATATTATACGTAGAACCACCGCGGCTTATCTACTGAAACCGAATATAGTAGTGAATAGTTAAAAAATTTATTGCATTGATTCTTTGCACCTAAAATGATATAAATTTCCGAGAGAGATTCCAGTAGTTTTCACTACTATCAAAAATTACCGTTAAGTGAACGTATAGAAAACGTATAAAACAAATATATAAATTATCTCTCACATATAGCATCCCCAGAGGAAGAAGAACTGTTTGTAGACTTGTTTTTTTTTCTACATTGTATTTCCTATTTAATGTAACTAATAAATAAATAAATAAAAGAACGAATTTTCACTAATTATCGCTGCCATTATTAGCACAGTGATCTATAAACAAATCTTGTAGATAGCTAAGTAGAACCACAAGTAAGACAGTCGGATGACACTCGATTTAACAGCCAAAATATTTGCGGAAAATCACCTATTAAATGAAACTGTCGATACGATTAAGTTTACTTATGTTTTCAATAGCAGGTCACAAAACAGAGTTTTGTAGGAATTCCTGCACTGCAGTATAGTATATGTTTATGTTTCATAAGTTCAATCTTTTATTTGCCAAATAATCATATCCGACTGCTGACTTAAAAAAAGAGATACAATTATTTTTCTTATGTAGTTTTGCAATATAGCTGATTTTTCTATTCCTGTATATTATAATTACTAAAAAGCCACGAAGTAGTAAAAGTACATGGTCGGAGACGATCGAAACTGATTGGCTAGATTTAGGGGCTCGTTTAGCGCCCAATTTAAACACAAGACAAAAATATCCATATTGCAAATAATATAGAACAAATAATAATTAGAACAGGCGATGATAGCGATAGTGATATTATGTGAATAATTTTAAGTAAGTTAAGTAGGTAATAAAAATAATTTATAATTTTATTTTAGATTTAAACGTAAATACATATATAAATAAATAAATATTGTTTAGTATCTTTCCTAACAAAACCCCAAATACCTAAATTCTAAGCAAAGTAAGGACCTGTTGGGCCATATTTCATTCTTACAGCTTGCCCGGGTCTTTCCTTAATTCGTATCAGTAGGTCACTTATATCTATCAACAGACTTTACATTTACAATGCAAATACGATTGGTTTTTATTGTTAATAAAGTAAAGTAATATAATAAACACTCACCCCCATCAACAACCTAGCGACGTAAAACTCCTCGACGCTAGAAGCGAATACGATGATCACGTGAGCCGCTATGCAGGGCAGAGCGAACAGCAAAAGGGTCTTTTTCCTGCCGATCTCTTCGGAAATGTACGCCGTGAGGAAGGGACCGCAAAGTGCCCCCAGGCTAGGCAAAAACAACGACTAACAAACAACATTTGACGACCAAGGAATTGCCGAAAAACGGAGCCCTTAAATTTACCTCGACAACGAAGTCATCCAGGTTTGTTGTTCGAGCGTGGCGGGAGAAGGCAGGGGGTTGTATTCCGGATCGACTTGACCGTTAAGTTTGGGCAACATTGGCGAGGACCACCCGTATACGAATCCAGTCCCGAGAGATAAAAAATTCACTGAAATAACAACCGACTCTCACTTCCCCATTTATCGGATATTCAAATATTTTTTGCAAATCATTCGCGGCTTTAAAATTTCGCCATTTACTTATTTATTTATTTACGTATTCAATTATTTATTCATAAATTCGTTTAAGGTGGTGGTTATCTTGTATTGTTTACCTGTCCCTTTTATCCTTTCAACCAGACCAAAAAATGTGATTTTGAAAGATTGAAACTACTTATACCATCTTCAAAATTAACTGCATGACTTAAATCATCAAGGAAAATGTTTTATTAGAAATTAACATTTTATTCAAGCACTGAAACTAAGTAATTTATTTTTTAACATGTAGGAATATAAAGTATTTGTGTAAAATTGGTGGCATATAGGATAGTAAATCCATCATATTAAATTGAACTCGCCATGACCATCCGTTCCTGGAGTTTTATCATTTAAGACACGCCATAATCTTCCTCTAGATATTTCGAAAGTATCCAAAAAAAAAATTTGCAAACGGAAACACCTGAATTCCGTACATTTAGATGAAGCTTGAACATTTTCTCATATATCCTCCAAAATTTCTCAGCCGTCTTTGTTTTATTGATTGTTTTCAAACTAATCCATACGGAAACAAATTCTGTTTTTCGAAATTTACTAATTTCCAAGAAGAATGAAAATTACCTTTCCTGTCTTCACATCCGGATCCATTTATACATGTTCTGGAAAAAAAGCAATCTTGCGTGCGTGCATATACATGCGTATCATCTTTCGTTAGCCAAAAATTTTGTTAGGGATGCTTAGAGGGAAACTGTGATAAATTAAGGGGTATAATTTTTGATTTGCTGCCCATGTTTTTTGGATTCTGGAGGTGACGTGCTCTATAAAAGAGAGCCAGGGATCGAGGACGATGCCAAGGTGGTAGTTTTATTTTTTAGATTAATTGCGCTTTCGTCTATGACCAACCTTTGGACGATTTTGTTTTCAGTTATTCTTCTTATCACGATAATTTGTTCTGTCTTTTGGCCCTTGATTTTTATTTTCCATTTCTGTAAAATGGGAGGAGGGGGCGAAGATGGAAAAGAATTTGGAGACCCCTGCCGAGTTTTACATTTAAATACGGCTTTGTTTTTTTTTTAAAGATTAGAAGAACTATAATTAAAAATGAAAAAAAAATACAACGGCACGCGGTGTTCCCAAGCGGTCACCCATCCAAGTACTAACCAACCGCGCCCGACGCCGCTTAACTTCAGAGATCGGACGGGATCTGGTGTATCAGCGTAGTATGGCCGTTGCATGTAAAATTTAATTTTTTTGAAGCTTATAAAATGGAACTTGCGTAAGAAATAATAAAAAAAATACAACGGCACGCGGTGTTCCCAAGCGGTCACACATCCAAGTACTAACCGCGCCCGACGCTGCTTAACTTCAGAGATCGGACGGGATCTCATTTCATTTCAAACAGTCTTTATTTATTTACAGTCTACTACATCGTCAAAGCCATATTTACATTATATACAATAAACATATACGGGATCTGGTGTATCAGCGTGGTATGGCCGTTGCATGTAAAATTTATTTTTTTTTGAAGCTTATAAAATGGAACTTGCGTAAGAAATAATAAAAAAATACAACAGCACGCGGTGTTCCCAAGCGGTCACCCATCCAAGTACTAACCGCGCCCGACGCTGCTTAACTTCAGAGATCGGACGGGATCTGGTGTATCAGCGTAGTATGGCCGTTGCATGTAAAATTTAATTTTTTTGAAGCTTATAAAATGAAACTTGCGTAAGAAATAATAAAAAAAATACAACGGCACGCGGTGTTCCCAGCGGTCACCCATCCAAGTACTAACCGCGCCCGACGCTGCTTAACTTCAGAGATCGGACGGGATCTCGTTTCATTTCAGTCTTTATTTATTTACAGTCTACTACATCGTCAAAGCCATATTTACATTATATACAATAAACATATACGGGATCTGGTGTCTCAGCGTGGTATGGCCGTTGCATGTAAAATTTATTTTTTTTTGAAGCTTATAAAATGGAACTTGCGTAAGAAATAATAAAAAAATACAACGGCACGCGGTGTTCCCAAGCGGTCACCCATCCAAGTACTAACCGCGCCCGACGCTGCTTAACTTCAGAGATCGGACGGGATCTGGTGTATCAGCGTAGTATGGCCGTTGCATGAAAATTTTTCCTTTATCTTTGATGCCCTGCTGTCGCGTAACGTTGATTATTATTCAAAAGTATGCTGTAAAAAACTTCTATGAAACACCACAGCAAGGGCTCAAATAATTATATGGATTTATCAAAAAGTCCAGAGGCCAAAATGAATACCCGGAAAGCAGTTTGTTAATTTACTAATTGTATGTTGCGCAAGTATTGTTGAATTATTAGCTGGATTATACATTTTTTTTTATAATAACATTTTGTCATTGTGAGATTTTTATGCTTCGGATTTACAATCAATCATTTACTATCAATGTGTGATCTATGAATAAAATAACTTTTATTACCACTTTCTTTCATTTATATTCATTCAAAATTGAGTTGTAAAAAAATAATTCTGGATTAATTTAAAATAACATTAATGTTAAAAAAAATTTGGAGTATATTTTCAATTTTTTTTTTCATTTATATTGGGGATTTTCACTCATAAGAGCATAATGTTTTACGAGAAATGTGTTGAACAAAATGGTGGTCATAGACACTTAGAACAGTAAAAGAATTAGATTTTTTTTTATAGTGGTTGTTGTTGCTTTGATAAAATACACTCCGTTCACTGGGTTCGCATATTTCAATTTGAACCTTCAGTCGCGTAGTGATCTAGTTTCTAGGCGGCAAATGTTTTTGTCGAATTTGAAGATAACAATCAACAATGGCCGTTATGGCGGCCGTTATTGACTTATCGTGTCAGGTTTGCCGAGGATTTCCGCATTAACAGCTAAATCAGCGGTTTTGGAAGTTAAAAACTCGTTACGACTGACGAAACGTTTTTTTTCTTTTGTTTTGGTTAAACAAACGTAAACGCGAGTTTACACTGGCTGATTTTGTATTTGATTATCTATGCGACTTATGTATTTGCACCTTCACAACATTACATTTTATATTTAACTCGGGCGTTTTTATTTTGAAGTTGAGAAGTCTCGATTCAGACGACAATGTTGTATTCTAGGTTACGTCGAATTCGTTTTGTGTTTCGTTTAATGTTAAAGTTAAAATTAATTATTAATCTGAACATTTTTTTTAGATTTTGATTTTAATAGCCCTGTTAGTAATAACTAAATTGCCAGCGACTTTAAGAAGTCGGATCTTTTTTTTGAGTTCAATACTAAGTTTAAATAAATAAATAAATTAACCAGGCTTTTTACATTACACAAATATATACATACTAAGATACGTATCAAGGATGAAACAGAAAAAAAAACGATAAAAAAATATTATGTGATTTTTGAATCAAAAAGTTAGGAATTTGGCTGAATCTTCAACAGAATAAAAGGCTTTTTTGTTAATGTGGTGGTAGATTAATAGCTACAATTTGACACTCAGTTTTGACAGAGAAAAATATAAAATAATTAAATTATTTTGAACAATCAAGTACTTGATTAAAACCATCATAATTTTTTGTGGCTCATTTTGTGCAGTAAAACAGAAAATATACAGGGTGGGTCAAAAAGTAGATATAGAAGATGTCAGAATTTTAATAACGCATTGTTAATTGGTAATGCATACGGGTTACTTTGACAAATTTAATAAAACTAAATAATAAATAGGACCAAAGGCATTTTGAAGTATTTTTGAAGAGTTTGACAAATTAGTGAAAAAGCGACTTCTGAAAGGTCAGGAACGTGCTTTTTCTTGATGGCGAAACTATTGATACGAAAGAACAAAACAAAACGACCAAATCTTCATAAAACCATGATTTCACTTATAAATTTTGACACCCCGTATCTCCAACACGAAGCAAGTTAAGAACTCAGGGAAACACGGTCTTTTTTCGATTAACTTTTGTAACTAAACCACTTAGTTTTCAGCTTTTAACCGAGGTGCTACAAGGAACATTAGCTGCTTCAAAAATGCTTCAACAACGACCAAGAGAATTTAGATTCAGAGATCGGGATTTATCTCAAATTAGACTTATGAGTTTGGATCGCTGGAGAAATATTTTACCTGAAATGCCAGCGATGAACGTGTAGATACTTGTTTTGTGTTCCATTTTCTGTCGAAAGGTGATTTTTTCATGCCCGAACTGCGACTGAAGCCGCGACTTTCCGTTGTTGTCTCTTAAAAGCCGATTCACGCGACTTAAAAAATATTTGTGCTGATAAAACGTTTGTGGAATCAAGACGTTCCATACTAAAACGTATTAACTACATATGTTTTACCACGCGTCATTCGATAGCCAGTTGCAGGTCCGGAGCGACACCTAACGGATCGTGTTCAAACTAAATTGAAGTGATGAATGTAGTTGGTTGGTTTATGATTTATATTCAATAACAAACCGAAAACCCTTATTCATTGGTGCCAGGTGTAATCTTGCTAAATGCGCCTGGCGCCCAAAGATGGCGCTTTAAAGTTTAAACCCGCGCATTAGTCCTTAAGGTAAACCATAAAAAAGGCAAATAGTCCGCTTAATTTGACACACAAAGTGAAAACTCCATTTAAAGGAGTGTTCAAAACTAGCGACCTCATGACAGATGCTGATTTGGCTGCTAATCATCTATGCTTCACTTAGATCAGTTATTAAATAATTTAAAAATAATTTCTAAAAATAATTCAATCTATGTATCTAGAAATAATCGATGAAAATAGCTGTGTATGCGAGCAGCGTTCGATTGTGTAACGAGCTGTCCTTGCTCGGGTCATATCTGAAGGCAGTACATACATTGCAATGGGGTGCCCCAAGGATCAATTTTGGGACCGGAATATTCTTTGAACACTGTTTTCTGTGCTCCTATTCGCAGTCGAATTAAGTATTCGATTTCATCGATTTTCGAAATTAACAAGAAATAAAGATAATGGACGTTAGACAATCTCTTAGGATTTCTGCTACTATTGCCCTGGATCAAACGATTCAATTCCAATCCATTTCCATTTGGATTAACACCTCGCCTTTCTTAGTTTCCCTAAAGAACCACGGCCAGTTATCATGGGCTGAGATCTTTCGACATCTCGGAGTGGCATATGAGCCTTTACGAACAAAATGTCGGGTATCCTTATTATAAAGTCATCGCTCCCTTGGATCGTGACGGTGTAGCGCCTAGCAATTATCCTGCGTTAGAGTGGATGGAAAACGTCAGCTTTAATAATAAACCAGGGGTAAGGTACGTAAATCATGCCCGGCACCCTCTCGCAGAGATCGGGAGTCAATCTGTTAACCATCCCTCGCCGTATGGCCCCACCGGATTCAATATGCTAATGGCACCCCTAATTCACCGTTTATGATCTTATCGGCCGCTCGAGTTTGCGATATCAGCGTCATTGCTCTTAATATTATGTAGATTGGGGGGTTCGTGTTGTGTTTCTTTTAGTTGACTGGAACGAGTCTATATCATCATTTCATCATTTTATCGCAGATAGGAGAAGACATATTTGGTTTTTCTAAAATACGGGCTGACCGACGGCCATATCTATACTTCGACCAGAAATATAGTGTTTTTACAATCTACCCCATGATTAACTTTGCCTACTGCTTATTACTACAAAACCGCAACACCTTGCCGGGCAGACTGTTACCCGTGACTATTCCAGGACCGTCCTAGGCATTTAGCAAACTTTTCAATCTTTTTCGCCGAACAGCTCTTGAAACATGTACATAAAAAAATTTTTCATTACATTTCTACATAGCACCATTAATATACCCTCGTTAATATACACAATATTAAATATAATAATAATAAAGTATCAGTCACTTACAAAATCGTCACTATCGCTACTGTCATCACCTAATTAAAGAAGTACGCAACGACTCTTTGGCGCAACTAATGTTTAAGTCTGTCAGTACTTTTTTAAGCAGATCTTCTAGGGTTAAAACACTATCAACTTAATAAGCCTCGCAGATTATACGCCAAATTAGATCTGAGTGTTGCTCTTTAAAAACTTTGCAATAATTTTTCTTACAGACTTCGGAAATTTTATATCACGGTAATTGTAGGTCCTACGGGATCGGCGTTGGTACAGAAATGATGACCGTCGAAAAAAAAATTTTTTTTTGTCTGTTCGTTCTCCGGTTCTCCGTTCTCGTCTTTTGGTTTTTCCTGAATAACTTTCGAACGGTTGGAGCTACAAAATTGAAAATTGCCTCCTTTTAACTCTCCACATAAGCTTATATGAAATGGCCTTGATTCGACGCCTGTATCCTGCTTTTTTACGCGATTTTCGACTGTTTTTTGGACCTTGCTATGAAACACGATAAGTGTCCGAAATTTGAAGCAATCGACTTGACTTCATATTTGGCACATATATGCAGCTTTGCCCCGTGACGGAACCTATTGAAAATGGGGGGGCTGGGGGGGTTGTGAAGTATTTTGAAAAATTAAAAAATCGCACGTGCAAGGGTCTACAAAAAACATCATTTTTCAAAAACTGTTTACGTAACTAAAAAAATTATTGAACCAGGAGAAGCAGAAGATACGGCTCTATAAACTTTTATTCGTGACAATTTTTCAAAAATATATAGGGCAAATTCAAAAATAATGAAAAATGGGTCCCCCTATTATGGAAAATTTTCAATAATTTCAAATCTGTGTGATGTCAGTTTCTTTTACATGACGATATAGCAAACGTAGACAGCTTAAACTTTTGTAGTTACGGTTTTTAATTATTATACAGGGTGTTCGCGATATTCCGTGCAATATTAAAAAACATAATAAGTACTCCAAATTTGCAGCTACCGACTTCAGACTTGGGAGAAAAGTAGAAGTCTGGGCCCGCATTTAGACTCTTTAAATTGGGAGCAATAGAATAACGCGAAGTATTTTTTACTTTTACTTATCAAATTCGTACAAACAATAGCTAATCCTTATCAACGTGTCTTTCAATAAATTGCGGCACGAGTTATATGACATGTTGCTCCGTCTTGTTGAAACCACATCTCCTGGACATCATGGTTATCCAATTTAGGAATGAAAGAGTTAGTAATCATAGCTCTATACCGATCACCATTGACTGTAACGTTCTGGCCAACATCCTTTTTGAAGAAGTAGGGACCAATGATTCCACCAGCCCATAAAGCGCACCAAACAGTCAGTTTTTCTGGATGTAACGGTGTTTCGACATACACTTGAGGATTAGCTTCGCTAAAAATGCGGCAGTTTTGTTTGTTGACGTAGCCATCCATTGGCTTTAATTCTTGCACGAGTTGGATTTTGTAAGCACGTAAACCAAGATCCTTAAGCAAAATCTTCCATAAAGTGGATGGACACAGATCCAATTCCTGTACCCGATGGCGGATGGACTCATTCGGGTCTTCCTCAATGCTACGCTCTACAGCAGCAATAGCTTCTTCTGTACGCATATGGGGATGCCAGTTATCAATAAGTGTAAACGTGGTACGAAAACGTTCCATGGTTAATCGAATTAACTGCTCTGATCGACGATTTTGTCGACGATAAAATGGACGTAATGCGCGATACGTATTCCGCACAGAACCATTATTTTCGAAATAAAATTGCACTATTTGCAAGCGTTGTTCAGGCGTGAGTCTATTCATGATGAATTGCCAAACCAAACTGAGAATAAATCACTTGACAGCTGTTAAATCGGTCGCCATCTTGAACAGTAATGCCAACTTAAAGTTCTATACATCGAAAAAAAACACCCTTTATATGTCTATTTTTCTTCGAACCACCTGTATGGGTTTATTTGCTGAAGGACATATTGAATGCAAAATTTAGTTTAGACAACTCCGTATATCCAAATACTCGACCGTTCGTATCTGGCAAGCGAATTTCCATTTGCGAAGATGCCCCGTCCTACCCATTTTTTATTCCCCCATCGACCCCTGGATTCCCTGAACAAACAACGCAAGGCACACACACGAGCGCGAGTCCAAAAATGAGCCGCGAAATTGTTTCGCCCTCGTTTCTTTGCTCACGGGCCTTCGGGCCAAAATATCTGATTAAAAACCCATAGCGACGACCCCTTTTGAATATTCCACTTGTTACGCGCCCTCAACCACTTCGAATCGTTCTCGTAATAACTCCAAACGGTTGTTGGGGTTGCGGGGGGAGCCGAACGGATGTTTTTGGGGTGTCGTTTCTCCGATATGCATCGAACAGGGAGGTCTAGACGGATTTAGTAGATGACGTGGCAAAATCGTTGTAACTACGTGGTTTGCTCATTATATTTTGACAGCCACCTACAAGGTTAATTTTGAAAGATAGAAAATAAGGTGTAAATAGAAAAGTTTGAAGATTTTTGCTCTATTATCAAATGTCAGAAAAAACATACGACCATCGCAAGCTGTTAATATGACAGCAACATCATTTTTTTTAATGGAATGAATGCCTTATCTATGCTTGCAATTGTTTTATCAAAATTAAAGTATTTTAGTTAAAAGAGAATATCGACAAATATATCCGGGTAGAAGAGTTCCTTCAATA
Organism: Cylas formicarius; assembly: GCF_029955315.1. NCBI lineage: Eukaryota > Metazoa > Arthropoda > Insecta > Coleoptera > Brentidae > Cylas > Cylas formicarius. The sequence continues at coordinate 37,363,979 of NW_026844347.1, read as the reverse complement.
AATAAAATTAAAAATGTATTCAAACGATTTGAGGACCGTAATAGTGTCACACGGAAGACCAGGACAATAGAAAATAAATTTTATGAAGACCTAAATATATTGCTTTACTTTCAAGGTAAATTATGATACTATTACGATACTTGACATCATAACTTTTAGTTATACTTTCTGTTATATTATCCGGATATTACTCTCGTTCCATGGGTAATGACGTTTAATATTGTATACTGTTGAAATTCAAGCAAGCCATGTTCTAATTTCGAAAATGGCCACCAGAGGGCGTAACTGCTATCTTGAAGTTTATACCCGTTTTCTGCAAAATTTCATATCAAATATTTTTTGTTGAGCGCTTTTTTGCTTTAAAAGGAAAAAGGGCTATGAAATGTTCTATGAGCGAAACAAAAACTTTCTTTACGTCATTAGATAATCAAATAAGAGCCCAACAACTCGGTGGGAACCGCAGCTCAATATATATAGCTTCTTCACTCTATTGGTTGTTATTGAAATTAAAGCTAGTTTATTGAACTGAGGTGGCTTTAACTTGATGAAAAACCATTTAACAAAATAAATGAGAGCTGAAGGTTCAGATTTTCACGAAATTATATATTATGACATGACAATTGATTCGACAACACCGTGTCTTTGTCAAATTTAATATTAATAATAATTAGTACTAAGTTTGTTTTTCTACCGTAAATCTTCACACACGGACACAATCATACATAACCACCCAAATCACCCTTACATACAATAGACATTACTACTACGTTATGATATCCTAATCTGTGTCCAAAATATTAGCTATTAACACTTTTTCTTATAAAAAAAAATTAGCGTTAGTCACTCATTAATATTGTTTTAACCAGTAAGTAGAAGTAAAAAATATAAATTAGTAGCTATCTTAAAGTGTCAGCAATTTTATAGCAAGCGTAGGCTGATGTCTTTTCAAAACAGTTAGTTAAAATTTAAATAAGTATTGTGCAATTATCTGAAAATAAAGGTAAAATTATAAGTCTTATATGCCAGTATATGCTTGCATTAGGTTTTAAATAATCAAGTGATCATGGATTGAAATTAAACCCGAACAAGTTTGCATCAATATACTTTGGGTCGGTCAAAAGAACGTAAAGACGTGGATGTAATATTTGATAATAAACTGAAATGTCGTGCACAAGTTTCCAAAAGGTTTACATTCATCTGAAACATCTATAAAGGAAAGATATTCTAATCTTTAAATTAATGAAATCTGTGAAGCACAAATTGGTTTTAAGTTACCTGAATAACTGTAATTTTTTGACAAAAAGTTTCTGGGACTCTCCTGAAGATTTAATATATTATAAATTTGTTGATACAGGGTGCCCCAAAATTATCCTCCGTGTGTTTGCCAAATGTGACATTTGATAAAGTTGTCGAAACAATTGTCATGTCAAAATATATAATTTCGTGAAAATCTGAACTTTTACTTCTTATTTATTTTTAGCTTTGTCTTTTCTGCCCCAGACATGTTTTGCAGTAAATCTTTGTAAAATATCAGGCCAAACCGTTGTGAGCCAGTTATGAACAACATTCATATCAACTGATGCAGACTCACCAACACTGTTTGCTACAGAGATTCAATTTATCTTTATATTTATATCAATCCAACTTCTGGAACACATAAAATCTCTTCCTTCCAATTTCACTTGCTTTTTGCTGAAGAACTGGACCACTTATGGGAGCATTTTCTTTTTTTTTTTGGGTAAACTGGTCCCTGGACGCCTTCACGAGCTGATTTTCTGAGCCTTTTACAACTTGCATTCACTTCATTCCCTTGACCTTTTTTTCCAGGTAATGGAGACAGTTGCTTAGGCATTCATTTCACGATAATTATCACTTTTTTCCATACTTCCAAAAATGCTTTTCGTTTTTGCTCCTGCATTTGAAGGTCTGTCATAAATATCACAACTGAGAGCGAAACAATAACAAAACAAATGTGCTATGTATTTTAACCTTTTTCCAGGGAATTACGGTGGAAACCTCCGAAAAAGTTCATTAAAAACTGAAAATGTATCTTAATCTTGTTTAGTTCATTATATTCGAAAGTTCGCTGTATTCGGATTCACTATAAACAGTCAAATTTTTCATTTGTCTTATAAGACTTTTTGAGTGTATTTCAACTCCATTGTAATAAATAAATAAGTCAGAACTTTTTCTTTTTTTTTTTCATTTCTTTTCTTTTGCCTTCCCTATGACATTTCCCTTTGTTTAATATTATTTTTGATAGTAGTTCTTTTTTGTTTTATGCTCTATTCTTATGTTTGTGCTTATGTTTATGTAAAATTCATTTAGTGACTACGTTTCGTACAAAAGGAACGTACAATTGTAGCAAGTCAGAAGTTATATTCAAGTGTAATAAAATCACATTAAAAAATAACATAAAAACACACATCTAATACAAACAAAATTATGCAGTGCTATACAGTTTTATAGCGCATCGATACCAGCGACATTGCCGATGTATGCTCGCAGGGAGTAAAAACAATGACGTTGTAGGAATTCTTAAATAGTATGTTTAAACATTATACAATTCCAGGTTCAACGAGTTGCTCTCAGACTTTCTCAGTCTAAACCTAGGCCGTCTAAGGAGAACCCCCGAACGAGTTGGATAGGCATGGCAATCCGAATTAGCGCTAAAGTTTCCTTTCGTTCTTTGAATCTCTAATAACTGGTAGAAGATATAGATGCAAGGAAGGGGCATCACTTTAAATTTTTTAAAATAAGGTTGACAATGGTCCCGATATCCTATATTAGCAACGACTCGAATGGCCCTTTTCTGCATTCTAAAAATCTCCACAGCAGCTGAGGAATCACCCCACAGCACCGTGCCATAGCATAAGTGCGAATGCAATAAAGAAAAATAGACCATAAGCAGAGTCCTATATATGTTGCTAGACAATCTATTTTTCAGGTCTGAGATATGTTGTTTCCAATTTAGACTATCATCGATCCTAATGCCAAGCAACTTGACGGAATGTCCACTATTTACCAAGCAATTGGAGGGAAACACAATACTCTGGGTCTTGTCTAAATTTAATTTAAGATAATTATTTTCGAACCAGACATTAGCCCTGTCCTCCAACATGCCAACCCTAACGGACAACTCCTCGACACTCTTAGCAGAAGTAGCGAAGGATGTATCGTCGGCAAACATCACGCAGTGATTGGGGGCCAAGAAATGATAAAAATGATTATGTAGATTGGAAATAGTAGCGGGCTCAGGACGGAACCCTGGGGTAACCCGCTTACTACTGATTCAAGTGATGGCCATCCTAGCATTCTACAAACTGCTGTCGGCCCTGCAAGTAGGATGCTATAAGATCTAAGGGCAGACCTCGTATACCATATCTCTATAGCTTTTTAATAAGAAGCTGATGAGAAACACATACTCTCCAACCTCCTCAAAATTTTATTTGACTGCCTTAATAAATTTTTTGTCGAAGCAAAAAACTGCACTGTTCGCTAAGCTTCATTAACGGCTATTAAGTAAGTCAGCAACCACGTTCCATCGGAGATAAAGTTTACACATCCTACGTAACAATGTCCGCCCCGATTTAGCCCTAAAGACCGCATCCCTTTTAGCGGAAAATTGGCATTTCATATCCTGCAGCCCTAATAAACACAGAACAATGGCATTGCGTGTCTATAGGCTTGGGTTTTGCCGGCAAACTTTGCCCGTCCCTAAAATTAATATTTTGGTGAATAAGACGGCAGGTTTATCTTCATGTTAGGATGCAGCCATACACGATGAATGTTACAGTAATTAATACTTAAGTCACTGTAAAGTTAGGAACAGAGCTTTCCTGGGTCCAAGAAATCGCAAAGTTAAGAAATGCTTGTATTTTATTATCCGTTAAGGCTCCAAACCTTAACACCGATAAGAAGAGTAATTACTTTGCAATAAAGTTTGCTAATCTTGATCTTGCGTCTATTTCGTAGACTTGGTTTTTTAAGTGAGACAGTTTATTTTGAGTTTTTTTGTATATATATATTATATGTTTCGATTTTTTTTTGACACATGTAATGTGCAACAAAATAAATAATTTCAGAGCCAAACAGTATAGCCAACCAGCTGGCTTTTCCAATTATTTAAGGCGTTGGTAGAATACTTATAGGAAGAATGTTCTCAATTGCAGACAAAAGTTTATATGGGTAAAACTTTTCAACAAAAATGGTCCAAAAAGCTTAATGGTAAGAATATTCATTTACTACATTATTTCCACACAACTCTTGGGTCTCACGAACTGATACGAGCTTTGGGATCGAGTTAACGAAGTAAACATACACACCACTGAGTTGAGGTTTAGTATCAACTATTTTAGCAGTTATCAGTCGTAATTCTCTTTGGAGATATTTAATTTTAATCTGTTGGAACAACTATATCTTTAAATCTTTTGTGGTTGTCTAAGTCGGCTACAATTTTATTATGTTTATCACCATATTCCTTCATTCCTTCATTGCCGCTTAACCGCGCAGTGAATTTTCAAAAGCCCGGTGGCATTTACAGTAACAGCAAGCTAGAAACTTCGTTTAAGTTCCTTCTTTCTTTGGTTAAGTGTGTTTTGTGGTGTTTGTTTTTGAGTTTTATATACATACTATTGTTTAAAAATATAAATATGGATGGGGAAGAACTTCCTAAGTCGTCTAAAATAATTTGTGATAAGATTCTAAGGCTTCAATTAAAAGGCAAAGCCGATGTTGAGGTAAGTACTTTATAATAAATTTGTTTCCTAACCTCAAAATCTTTTGGTTCTTGGTTGTCTGGTATATTCAGGGTTGCCAATCCTTTGAAATAGTTAATCGCCCAAGGGAAATCGACCCTTAAATTTTGGATTATACTGGGTGTCTAAAGAAAGTATCATAACCAAAAATATTTTTTTTTAATGAGACCCTATGTAACATTGCATTTTGATTTGAAATTTGGTACAGAGGCAGTATTCAGGAAGGGGAAGCGACCCTTAAATTTTGGATTATACAGGATGTCTCAAAAAAGTGCCATTTTTTTTATGAAGAACCCTGTATATCATCGCCTTTTGATTTGAAATTGGTACAGAGGTAGTATTTAGGAAGGGGAAGCGACCCTTGAATTTTGGATTATACAGGATGTCTAAAAAAAGTGCCATTACCTAAAACTCTTTTTTTTAATGAGACCCCCTGTATATCATCGCATTTTGATTTGAAATTTGGTACAGAGGTGGTATTTAGGAAGGGGAAGCGACCCTTGAATTTTGGATTATACAAGGTGTCTTAAAAAAGTGCCATTGCCTAAAACTCTTTTTTTAAATGAGACACCCTGTATATCATCGTATTTTGATTTGAAATTGGGTACAGAGGTAGTATTTAGGAAGGGGAAGCGACCTTTGAATTTTGGATTATACAGGGTGTCTCAAAAAAGTGCCATAGCGAGCGGCCAATGTGCTAACAAGGAAATGTTTTTACCAATTTTTACGTATACGTATACCGTAAATACCGGTGCAGCCAACTACCATTTCAAGAAGAAAGTCATTGTTGTGTGGAAGAAGAGCTCAAACAGCAGGGAGCAGCACTAAAAGGCTTTCAAATACCAAAACAAAAAATCCGCATTCGCTTGCCAAATGTGTTAGAGAAAATAAGGGTCTTGGAGGAAATAAATTTAAAAGGTAATTAACACCTTCTACCATACTTCATTTGTTTTTTTTTACGTTAAGTAACAAAAAAGTAATTCTTTTATATTAAAAAATCATTTTCAGTTACTTTTTTGTAAGTATTTTTATGCTACCTTGATATGAATGTATTCTTTCTACTGTTCTGTTTTTTTTTCAAATATAACACTGCTTCTATGTGTATTGGTATGTGTTTTAGTTTTGTTGATCTATACTTATCCATAGAAAAAGTGCTGTTTTGATTATCGCTCGTGCATGAGTACTATTACTATAACCAACATTTTAGTGACATATTGGGTTGTTCGGAAAGTCATTTCGTTTTTTTGGGGAACATGAAAGACAGTTTTCATATAATGAATAAATATTTTATTAAATTATATATTGGCCATTCTGGTCCAACACCTTTTGCCATCTTTCTGGCAGTAACATAATTCCCCTCTCATAAAAGTTTTGGTCCTTGCTGGCAAAAAACTGGTTCAGGTGGTTTTTGACATCTTCATTTGAGGTAAAGGTTTTGCCATCCAAAAAATTTTGCAGGGACCGGAACAAATAGTAGTCGGAAGGTGCCAGATCTGGAGAATATGGTGGATGTTGCAGTACGTCCCATTCAAGCTGTAAAAGTTTTTGGCGAGTGACCAAACTTGTGTGAGGTCTCGCATTATCCTGGTGGAACACTACACCCTTCCTATTTATTAATTCGGGCCTCTTCTCTTTAAGTGAATCATTCAATTTGTCCAGTTGATGACAATAGACTTCTGAATTAATCGTTTTATTGTCCGGCAAAAGCTCAAAAAAAAACGATTCCTTTGACATCCCACCAAACGGAGAGCATCACCTTTTTTTGGTGAATGTTGGCTTTTGACACGCTTTGAGCCGGTTCATCTTTTCTGCTCCATGACCTCTTGCGTTTAACATTGTTGTATACAACCCATTTTTCGTCCCCAGTAATAATCCGCTTCAAAAATGGATCATTTTCTTGACGTTTGAGGAGCGAATCACACACGTCAACGCGACGACACAAATTTCGCTCCGTAAGGACATGGGGCACCCACACATCGAGCTTCGAGGTTAAGCCCATGCCTTTCAAATGGCCATAAACAGTCGAATTCGACAAATTTAATCTCTCACCGATCTCTCGTGTGGTTATTCGCCGATTTGCATCAACTCATGCCTTTATCGCATCTTTGTCATTTTCGCCCTGCCTTCCAGACCGTGGTGCATCTTCGACATCAAAATTGCCGGATCGAAATTTTGCAAACCAGTTCTGGCACTGGCGTACTGTTAACACGCCTTCTCCATACACATCCGTCGATTTTTTTCTCGCTTGGACAGCATTTTTACCTTTTCTGAAGTAAAAAAGTAAAATATGACGAAAATGCTGCTTATAGCTCTCCATATTTAAAAGGGCACCAACCAAAAACTACTGCGTAGAATTAATAGAACTTTTTCACACACAAGCCTTGCAATATCAGCTCTCAAGACATATAATGGTTATGCGGCTTAAGTGTAAAGTTGGTTTCGAAAAAACGTAATGAAGTCCTCTGACGGGAAAAAACGAAATGACTTTCCGAACAACCTTATATTTTCTAGCCCGCGTGTTGTTACTCTAAATGCAGCCCGGTGGTCAGAATAAGATTCCTTGCGAGAAGACGTCGAATCTTCCGGGCTGAGAGCGAAATTAGCAAAGCGAAACCTCGCGGGACTTTTTTCTTAATCTCGGACTTAGCGGAACGTCTGTCGGGGATTATGTTAATATCGTGTCGTGTAATTTGGCACGGAACTTATGCGGCGGGCTTTGCCCCAAAAGGAAAGTTCCGGAAAAGGGCTCTCGCCGCGTTCTCGCGTTGTTTTTTTGGACGAGAGGTGAGAATTCCGCACGGAATCTTGGTTAACTTCTTTGCGGAGTTGCCAGGTCTTCCTTAAAGCCGTAGGAAAGAAGATCGTATCCCTTTTGTTATTTACGTATCCTAGGTGAAGTAAATTTAGGATTCTACTCAGAATATGATGTTCGATTTAAAATTCTTAAGTTTTAAGGTAACAGAGAGAATATTTTCACTCAATTCTCTAGACCATGATAACAGGCCAAAACTTTGTGGACTCTTTTCAATAGATGACTACCAAAATACTATATTATGTGGCAAGTTTAATAAAACTTTATTCACGTGTGACTAACCGCATACTCAAATATCCAATCAATGCTATAAGGCAATTTGGTTTTTCTAAAGTTGTGTTCTTCCCCTCTTTTTCACAATCTTTTCCAAAATGCGGCTCCACGTTTCTCTGGGTCGTCCTCTTTTCCTCTCTAACTCTATTTCACTCTGCCAGACTCTTTTAACCCGTACAGTGCTGCCTAATTTCCGTAAATGACCCCACCAGCCATGAATTCTTCTATGGATTCCACCTTTAACTCTTCTCTTATATGTGCATTTCTAAATTTATCCCTTTTGGTTACTCCTTTCACTGCTGCTGTTGTCCTTATCTGATAATATCGACGAATTGGAGCCACAGAGTAGGGAAAAGTGGGATACCCAGAGAAACGTGGGACAACATTTTGGGAAAGATTGTCAAAAAGAGGTGAAGAACCTGGGTAGCAGCTAAAAATCACTATACATCGATCACAACTTTTCGATTACGAGTTCGCCGTTTTTATCCTCCACAGTTCTCTTACATTTCAGTCCCGTACCCTAGGATCTCTATCAATCATCCCATGTTCTCCTCGTGTTCTCCCTGGAGGTTTGGTTTTGGTCACCTGCGTTCTGGCATTCTTTATACTCTTTATGTAATCTTCTATTTTCTAATTTACTTGTTATCGAGCATTCTAACGCAGCATATTAACCTTCAGTATTATGAATCTTTGTTGCTATAAAACACTCCGAAAGGTTCATCGGTAACCAACTGTCATTGAATAATTGGTAATGATTATTAACCTGGGAAAATTTCTCACGAATGGCATTCGAGGAAACCCTTCTAATAGCTCACCATAACACATTAAGCACAGTACAGAGCTATACAGAACTCACGAAGATTTTCACAACACCGAAGTTCTGTCTACAGAGAAACATTACCACGCAAGACTACATCGAGAAGCAATTGAAATACACAAACACAAAAACAATTTCAACAAACGTGAAGAGGGGTTACAAGTAAACAAAATTTGGCATAACGTCGTGCAAAAAACGCAAACAAAACGTTATACTAACAACGCGGAGGGGGGCCCGGACACTCAAACGACCGTTCAGTCCGCCGTCCGTCCGAGCGGTTTGAAACAGCAGTACCGATACAGTCGTCGTGCTACAATCTACGTTCCACTGAAGATGGCTGCCGCAGCAGCAACTGAAAACTTTGGTAGCAAAACCAATGGACAACGGCCTAACAACCCGAAAAATCTCACAGATTAAAACATAAGCTTGTAAGAAATGGCTTCGATCCGACGCCGCCATCCATCTTTCTTTCGCGATTTTCGACTGTTTTTTGAACATTGCTATGAAACACGATAAGTGTCCGAAATTTGAAGTAATCGACTTCATATTTGGCACATATATGCGGTTTTGCCCTGTGACGGAACATACTGAAAATTTGTTGGCTGGGGGTCCAGAAGTATTTAAAAAAAATAAAAATCGGGTGTGCAAGGGTCCACAAAACAGACCATTTTTCAAAAACCGTTTACAAGACCAAAAAAATTCTGGGATCAGAAGAGGCAGAGGATATAGCTTCATATACTTTTGTGCTTGACAATTATTTTAAAAAATATACAGGGTGCGACGCAAATTTTAAAAAAAATAAAAGTAAATTATTAACCGTAAATCAAAATTCGTACAAAAAATAGCTCATCCGTTTAAACAGTGTTATAGGCCGTATCAAGGGCAACAATTTTTGAATTTACGGTTTTCGTCAATCACATACGCTGTTCGAGATATTTGAAAAAATCCAAATGAAAATCACCATTTCTAGCCCTCAATCTAGACGCGTATTGCATGGTTTCAGAAAACAAGCAGTTTCTTGAAACCTATTTACTCCATTGGAAAAATTCTGATACCAGGAAACTAAGGAGATCCAGGGCTATATCCTTTATCTCGAATATTGTTGGAATTATATACAGGGTACGTCGTTTATGTGCAAAAAAATTTAATATTTGCAAGCAATTTGTGGGTGAATTACACTGGTCTGCAAAAAAAATTTGTTTTCATGCATGAATTCATCTTATTTTATACTCTAAACACGGAATCTGATATACAAATAAGTACGACACGTAGGTTTTCAATTTAATATTTATTTCATCAAAAAACAATATTATTAAATTATAAATTATTATCAGCAAATAAAAAATGTGGCGGCTTGAGTTTTACAGTAAAAAATCCTAAATTATATTAACAAAACTAATAAATATCGTCAGTTATTTCATTATGGAGTGATTGAATTCAAATTATTTAGTAGTTTTCTTCCTCTTCATAGATTCCATTGGAGTTTCTCGGTAAATTGACCAACAGAAATCAGCAAGCAAGCATTGCTGCTGACCATTTTCCATTGTAGCGATTTTCAATTTGCATTATATCCTGATGAAACCTTTCACCATGCTCATCTGATCCAAGATTTTCAGCAAAGAAATCTAAATGCGAGTCTAAAAAATGGATCTTGAGTGACATATTGCATCCTAAAGCTTTATAAGCAGAAAGGAGCTCCCGAATGATTTGTTGATAGTTGTCACTTTTTGCATTCCCAAGAAAATTATGACACACCTCCACAAACGCTACCCAAGCTCTTTTTTCTGCTTTGCTCAACTTCGAATCAAAAACCTCATCCTTCATGAGCTCACGTATCTGCGGACCTACAAAAATTCCCTCCTTCAATTTCGCGTCACAATTCGAGGAAATTTTGTTTTTAAATATTGAAAACCTGCACCATTTTTATTCATAGCTTTCACAAAGTTTTTTATTTATGAGTCCCAACTTTATGTGAAGGGGTGGCAGAAAAATTTTCTCGCATGTCACTAACGGTTTATGAGAAATATTTTTAAGTCCAGGAGTCAAACTTTTTCTTGATGGCCAGGTTTTTACTTTGTAATGTTTGTCCCTTGCGCGGCTATCCCACTCAAAAAGAAAACAGCAAAATTTTGTGTATCCTCCTCAGTATAGCGACAGCTTTTAAATCAGCACAAATATTCCATAGGTATTGAGAATATTTAATTTTCTCAAGTAATACCTCAAGGTTTGCATAATTTTCTTTCATTCTTGTAGCATGTGCATTGGGGACAGAAGAGTATTTATTACCATTATGAAGTAGAACGGCTTTCAAGCTTATTTTTGAAGCATCAATAAAAAGTCTCCATTAACTAGAATCTTCTGGAAAACTTAGTTCTTGAATAAGCCCTGCAGCATCATTACAATATACCAAATCATCTTCTTTGGAGAAGTAACTTGTAAAACTTTCTTGCCTCGTACGAAAATATGAAGCTCTGGTACTTTTAGCCAATAGATTCCACTGTTCTAACCTTGATCCGAGTAACTGTGCCTTAGATTTTGAAAGTCTCAAGTCTCTAACAAGATCATTTAAGTCGCCTTGTTCAAGTAAATGAGGTTCTGTAGATGAACATGAAGATCCAGATAAAGTGTATAAAGATGAAGATGTACTACCAGAAAGAAAACTCGATTGAGATTGTAGACCTGAAATATTTTTATTTTCAGCCTCCTCATTAACTGGTGGAACTGGAGGTGGAGTGTCTTTATCACGAGGAATTGGTCTCTTTGCAGATAGGACGTTCGGATAAACAATCTAATCTCTATTTTTTTTCGAGAATCCTCCTGTAAATGTCATGCAGAAATAACAATCTTTCTCATGATTTTGAGGCTTACTCCAAATCATTGGCATTGAAAACGGCATGGATTTGTGATTTTCTTCAAGCCAACCTCTCAACGCTCTTGAGCAGCTATTGCAGCATACTTTTGGCGACCAACTTTTATCTCGCTCATCGATAGAAAATCCAAAATATAGCTTATAAGCTGTTTTAACCAGATCGGTATTTACTACCATAAAAATCACCTTCGGCACTTCCCTCCTTTCTCTTACAACTCTCTGAAACTCATTTTGTATGTATATTTACTTTTTGTAATGTCGACGAATGAAAAAATTGAAAAAAAAAACAAAATTTTGAAATATAAAAAAAATATATCTCCGTCACGTAAATCGAATTACAGTGTCCCACCCCTAATGGTTCATTCGCGGACGTAAAAAGCACGCCCTGTAGTTAGAAAAGATATAAAATCGTCCGAAGAAGTCTCCTTCCGAATCAGCCCGTACAGTCTATAACCTTTCGCAAAAACAAACCGACGTAAATCAACACAGACGAAAGACCGAGCAAAATCAAGTTGCATTCGCGTTCCGTCGTCGTTCATTTGTTTCGCCGTTTCATTCGTTCCCGCGTGATCTGTTTATAAAGGATAATTGGTCAGCGCTGACCGAGAGCTGTACACGGGGACCGGTCGAAATCGCGTTAAAGGAAAAGAAAATTGCGTTACACGGAGAATCCGCTTTGAAGAACTCCGTAACTGACTTACCGAGTTTTCCCCGCGCCGGGATGTCGGTCACGTTGATAAAGGCCCGGCTTTTTTTCATCCCTCGAATGAAAGGTGAAGCGATGCGCGTTTGTTTCCTTTTGTTGTTGGGAATTAAAAGTCCTCCGCACAAGCTGTTTCAGGAAACATGCGGCAACATACGGGGTGTTAAATCTCAGCGAAAAAAAAAATGTTTTTGTCTGTCCGATCTCCGTTCCCGTCTTGGTTTTTCCTGAATAACTTTCTGGCCGTTGGAGCTATAACATTAAAATTACCTCCTTTTTAAGCCTCCACGAGACACAATTTTATAAGAAATGGCACCGATGCGACGCCGGCATCCATTTTTTGTTCGCGATTTTCGACTGTTTTTTGGACATTGCTATGAAACACATATATGCACATATATGCAGCTTTGCCCCATAAAAAATCGCCTGTGCAAGGATCTACAAAAAACATCATTTTTCAAAAACCGTTTACGAGACCAAAAATATTCTTGAACCAGAAGACGTAGAAGATCCGGCTCCATAAACTTCGACTGTGGACAATTTTTTCAAAATATACAGGGTGCGCCGCAAATTCAAAAAAAAAAATGGAAAATGTAATAATAGGGGGATTATTGAAAATTGGTTATAACTGGACGACTACGATTCAGATCTCACTTTCTTTTATATTGCGATATAGACAGCAAAAACTTTGGTATTTCAAGTTTTCACCCGATATTCGGTGCTAAATGATAAATGATAAGTGTCTTAAATTTGCAGATATCAACTTCAAATTTACCAGAGAAGTAAAAGTCCGTATCCATATTTAAACGGTAAAAATTGCGTGCAACCAAATTTTACCAAGTAATTTTTTTTAATTTTTGAATTTTTTTTTGGTAATTTTAGCTTCTAGAAAAATATGTTTTTCTCCATAATCGTTTATCCGATCGGCAAAATTCTTTAACCAGCAGACGCGGAAGATCCAGTACAATAACATTTATTTCAGACATTTTTTCGATTATATACAAGGTTTTCAAATTATAGGAAAGAATCTAAAAGACTTAGAAAATTGTTCTTTTATAGAGTAAATTATTAGCCGCAAATCACAAATCGTAAAAAATATTGCTAATAAGCTGCTCGGGATATTTGAAAAAATCCATGTTGAAATCGTTATTCCGGGACTGTCAAGACGCGATGACGTCATTGATTATTATGGCGCACTGCATGGTTTCAGAAAAACCTTATTTTCTCGAAAACCATTTAAAATTTTCAAAAAATTCTTGAAACAGGAAACGTGGAAGATCCAGAGCTACCTCTATTTCGAACATTGTTTGAATCATATGGGCAAGAAATCTAAAAGATCCTAAAAATTTCCGTTTTTGTGGGTAAATTATTGGCGATAAATGAAAAACCGTTAAAGACAGGATAATTTTATTTGAATAGTATCGTAAGCTGTTTCGAGAGAGAGATTCAAGTTACCGATGACACTGGCTGGCAATGAAATCCTCCTTTAAATATTTTTATGATAAATATAATGATTCAAACGTTTCGCATCTATCCCCGTTGGCCGATTTTTTCTATCACGTCTAGATTTTTCGATAGGATTTTTTTTCATATTTCAAAATTTTGTTTTTTTTTTTTCAATTTTTTCATTCGTCGACGTTACAAAAAGTAAATATACATACAAAACGAGTTTCAGAGAGTTGTAAGAGAAAGGAGGGAAGTGTCGAAAGTGATTTTTATGGTAGTATTCATTGTGACACTGCAACAGTTCAGTGAAAACTTGTCGTTTAATTGTTTACTTTTTATATCAAATATTTTGGTAAGTTTTGCATAAAGTTCATGTTCTCTAAATTGGATTTAAGTATTTGATGTGTAGTTTGAGTATTTTTTTTTTAAGTAGAGCCAATAAATATAAAATAGAAGTTTGAAAGTTGTTTTAAAATTAATTTTATGTGATTTTAGGTTACAAAATGCCACGGACTTGTAAAAATTCCTCAGATTGTTTTTGCTACATTTGTGGGGAATACATACTAAAAACACAGTGACATGTCATGACCGATCTGGTTAAAACAGCTTATAAGCTATATTTTGGATTTTCTATGGATGAGCGAGATAAAAGTTGGTTGCCAAAAGTATGTTGCAATAGCTGCTCAAGAACGTTGAGAGGTTGGCTTGAAGAAAGTCACAAATCCATGCTGTTTTCAATGCCAATGATTTGGAGTGAGCCTCAAAATCATGAGAATGATTGTTATTTCTGCATGACATCTACACGAGGATTCTCGAAAAAAAAATAGAGATAAGGTTGTTTATCCGAACGTCCTATCTGCAAAGAGACCAATTCCTCGTGATAAAGACACTCCACCTCCAGAGGAGACTGAAAATACAAATATTTCAGGTCTACAATCTCAATCGAGTTTTGTTAATATAATTTAAGATTTTTTACTGTAAATCTCAAGCCGCCACATTTTTTTATTTCCTTATAATAATTTATACTTTAATAATATTGTTTTTTGATGAAATAAATATTAAATTAAAAACCTACGCGTGGTACTTATTTGTATATCAGATTCCGTTTTTAAAGCATAAAATAAGATGAATTCATGAATGAAAACAAGGAGGGATTTTTTTTTTGCAGACCAATGTGATTGCTGTACCTGATGTAGTTGGTTGCATAATGCCAAAATACTATGAAATAACTTGAGTCCGATTTAATTCTCTTTATTTTATAAAAAAGTCACGATCTAAAAGTCTCTGAACACTACCACTCTCGAAAAACACTAAATTACAATTAAAATTAGGGCGGTAAAAGCCAAATATTTAAGGACTTTTCCATTGTTGGGAGCTAGCCTGTTCCCTCTATTACCTGACCCTTTCGTTGAAATTCCCAGAATACGAATTTTGTTTTTACTTATCTTGACCGGTTTTCAGGCGACTTTGACCACGGCGGATCGCCTAGAAACCATTCCCGACGCCACTGAACTTGATACGTCGGATCTAATTCGGGCCAAATTAAATCTAAGACGATATTGTGAATAATAAAAAAATCGTATACTCCGGATCAAACTATACCTCTAGGAAACGGTCGTATATGGAATACGGACTCGTAAAAACCTGAGGAGCTCGTTGTTGCATCGATCGCAAAATCTCGAGATAAAACCGTGCCACGGGACGAACGTTAATTAACCCTGATATATAATATCTTTCGGAGAGGGGCGAAAAAAAAAACGCGGCCCAAATCGAGGTTAAAAGTGATAATTAAGGCATCATTACGCGAAAGCGAACATGAAGAGGATTAATAATGACGCCCGTGGCGTGCTCCGTCATATATCATGGCGGATACCAGGGAACGGAAGAGTAATAAACGGAACCTTAAGGGGATTGTAGTATCGTCGGCAAAACTAACATGTAATATCTTGCCGATTATTAAGACGAAACGTTGCGAAGCGATGTTCGTTTGTGAAACGGATGGCGGATGCCAAATGAGTTTACTTGCCTTTATACGTTCAAATCGCTTCAGAGTTTCGCTAATGAATATTATGCATTTCCGTCGGAAATTTGGAAATGGTTGAGTGTACCGTGCGTTCAGTTTATCTTGATAACATTTTAATTGGCTGTAACTTTTCGTTTTTAGAGATATCAAAGTAAACGAAATAAGAAAATGTATTGTTAGTAGCCCAGTTTTTTCCAAGTGACGTATTAACCCATTTTGTCCCGTCCAGGAAATATTTTTGCACATCCATTTAGAAATTTTATTATTATCACTACTAAAGGACATAAAACCGTAGAAATCGCTAATTTATGTGTAAAGAAAAGGCTTCAATGTTACATACATCAGTGTCACTCAAGTAAATCGAAAATAGTAAAAAAAATATTTAGGATTTGTATTACCATTTTTGTTAAGTCTATAGCATGTAGATGACATCGAAGAAAACCTACATTGGAAATACTATATTGATTATGCTTTATTTTTTGAAAATATTTACTGGTGCGCGAATGCACCACCGGTTTTATCTGTGAAACAAAACTTTGTTATTGCAAGTCTAGACAAGTCCTTGCGGTCAACAAAATTATCATGACGCTCTTGGTTTTTGAGATTACTTTAAAATTCGATTATTTAAATGGGTTTTATACCTTACGAACTACTATTTGTAATAATCTTTTAGAGTCCATTATTACATAAATTAATACGAAATAACATTATATCTAAAGAATATTAACAGAATATGATAGCTAAGACAGCTGTTCAAATTGGAGACCTTTTTGCCGAATGCAAAACTTATATTTTTAATGGCATAGCACTGCTTCAAAAGTTAAATCAATTGCGCCTCAATGTTCTGTGTTCTATATACTTTATATTGCACATATCACCGTAAAAATAAATAAATAATAAAAAATAAATCTAAAACAGGCCATCTTACAGATCTGTTGGTAACTAAGTCCAGAGTTATGACTTGAAGCACCATCTTGCTGCAGGTGACGCCCAACCCCAAAGCGTCCCTGTTTCACAAATTTCACAAATTAAAAATTAACATCACATATCCCGTTATCACAGTAATCCGATTGCTAAAGTTTTTAGACTTTAAAATCATAAGCATTATGAGGAAAATGAGGCAAATTATCTTTCTCTTGCTAATTTATGTAAATGAGAGAATAGAGTGTTTTCGTGGTTCAATTCCAATACTTGCCGATATACTGAAATCATTCACATCACTTCACAAAATTTTTAACAATCCAATAAAAAAGCAAGCAAATTGATATACTTACATAAAAATTAAAATACTCAAGCTATTGCCAGGGTTTCAGAAAAATTGGTAGTATAGAAAATTGCGATACGTATTTTTTCAGTGCCATAATATACCGCAAATATGTATATGTGTAATGAATATTTTCAAATTTGTTTTTAAACAAATAATAATTCTAAAATATCGATTTATTTTTCATTTATAAATATATAGCCCAGCTGTAGAAATTGATAGTATAGGGCCATCTATTAATCGCGTCCTTAACTGAACGCCTGTTTTCTTTAAGTTCGACTTTGGCGCCATCTACACACGAATTACCAAACTTCTAAGAAAACACTGGATCGAATAATGAATTTCTTCACTATGAAAACTCACAAATATAGTAGAATTAAAATCAAACAGAATACGAAGAAATTCACTACGAAATCGTTTTAAATAATGAGTTGGTGGGGTTTTTCAACTTTGCCTGATGAACAATACACACCGAAGTGTTCCCGGTTTTTTAGCGACTTTAATAAAAAACATAATATATTCACCAATTATACGCGTAAACAGATATTTTTTTAGGATGGGTGAAGATGGAACAACAAACAAATTCCGTGGAGTCAGGACCATATACTTAGGATGACAATTATACACTTAACATCAGTCGTGATAAAGTGGAGTCTATACAGGGTGTTCAAATAAGGGTGCCGCAAAAAATATGGTTAAGTAGATTTTCTGGCTGTAGTATTGGCAAAATGATCACGAAAAGATCATCTTCGAGGATCCCTTGGACAAATCAAATGATGAAAGAAAATTGCCGCCCTTTTTCGAACGCCCTGGAGAGGACCCAAGTGCCGAGTGGATTTGGTGACACAGAATCTATTCGCTGCTGGTTGCCATCACCGAAGCGTAAGAGTAACCTATTTTGAGTCTCTGCAACACACGAGAATGAAAATTGTAAAAATTTGACATAGGAATATTCGGGAGTCAAATTTTTGGACCGTTTTTGTGTTATGCGTGATCAATTAGTTTGCTAATTACTTTGGTGGATTTTGGGTGGTTTTGGTTAGTTTGGAGTTTGAAAAACATCCAAGAAATATAGCCCTAGATCAGGAAGAAGTACTAGGACCATTCAAATTAGCCCTAAATCTTGATGGAGCGATATTTTTACATTTTTTTTTTTAGAAATAATATGATATCGTTGTTTGACGAAGCACCACCTCATTTGAGAATATACAAAAAAATATAGTATTTTTGCAAAAAAAGTGTATACAGGTCCAGGCACCATTAAAGCTCGTATTTTAGTGGCAAAACTTTTAGTTTAGGCGTTAAATGTTGGTAAAAGGTCTCAGAGACTGAATTGGTTGCCAATGTCAATTCAGTAACAAAACTCTGAGAAAAGCCTACTGATTTCTGACAAATGGGTCAGAGGTTCGAGGAATCGAACTCAGCTCTGCCAACGAATCCTACTCTCACGTCCCCGAAGGCTGTATGTATATAGTCGCGTAGCTCCTGGGTGCATGGCGTACAGTGGATGTACGTTATGTAGCAGACGAGAGAGGGTGAGAGGCGAGTTCCTGGCGCCTGTAACTAACTGGGACTGATTGGCTAAGAGAAGACAACTCCGACAGAAAAACGGGCAGGTCGAGAAGCCCCAAGGTGGCAGCCCCACCACTCGTCTTACTCAACTACAGATCGGTTACCTGTATTGAGGAATCTACTAATAACTCACAAGCTTCATACAAATGCCTCGGATGATAGGACTGGATTATCTGCTGAACGACCCCGGCAAGTTAAAGGTAAACGAGTAGGTATAATTGATAAGCTAATATTAGGAACTTGGAATATGAGAGGCTTAGGAAATAAAGAACAAGAACTAAACAGAGTACTTAAAGAACGCAAAGCAAACATAATAGTCATAACTGAAACAAAAAAGAAATTAAAAGGAACTAAAGAAATAGACGATTACACAATGATTTACAGTGGAGTGGAACAAAATAAACGAGCCTGCTGTGGAGTCGGTATATTAATCGACCATAAATGGAAAACAAAAATCACTAGCTATACTTTTATAAATGAAAGAATCGTATCAGTGAGACTAAAATACGAAAGAGGCCATCTGACTATTATTGGTGTTTATGCTCCAGAAGAAGGGAAAAAAGAAGATACTGAATACTTTTACGAAACTTTACAAAGTCTAGTGAACAGATGTAATAAGAACGACGCTATCATTATAGCAGGAGACCTAAATGCAAGGGTAGGCAATATACCTATCACAGGAATTTTGGGTCCCTTCGGAGAGCCATGTCTAAATACAAATGGACAAGAACTGATACAGTTTGCTTCTTACAATCAGTTACGTATTACAAACTCATTTTTCAGACATAAGGAAATCCATAAATACACCTGGAGTGCTAGAGGCCAAAAATCGATAATCGACTATATCATTGTAAATGATAAAATTACCTCACTGATAGAAGATGTTAGGGTATACCGAGGCAGCGATGTCCATTCAGACCACTACTTGCTAATATCCACAATTAATATGCCTGCAAAATGGAAAAACACAAGTAAGAAACCCACAAACGAACTGGTATTCAAAGTATATCTGTTGAACGAGAACAGTGTTAGAGACCTTTATATAAGACGCCTGAACCAATATTTATCACAAACACTTAAAAGCGATAACTCCGACAAAGAATGGGAAAACATAAAGAGATGCATAGAAAGAGCAGCTTTTGAAAGTCTAGGAAAGAAGAAGAAGTTCAGAAATAAACATGGGCTAAGAATATGGAACAAAGAAATCGAAGAAGCCATTAAGAAAAAGAAAGTTTCATATTTGAAATATCTACAAACAAAAACAGATGAGAGTAAAGGGCAATATAACCTAGCTCGTAACACTGTCAACAGATTAAGGAAACAAATACAACAACAGTCTTGGGATAAATTCATCAGCAACGTGGAAAACGATATGCATGGACAAGCATTTGCTTATAAGGTAATTAGACAACTCAATAAAACTACAAAAGATCAGGCAAGCTTAAATATAATTGACGAACAAGAATGGACTAAACATTACGAATCTCTATGGTACAACCCAGATGCAGTAACATCAGAAGAAACAGAAAACGACGATATTTATGTGGGCGATAGAATAGACATCGACGAACTTCATGAGGTAATGAAAAAGATGAAAAATAGAAAGGCGGCGGGTCCAGACAACATCAACATGGAACTCTTGAAATATGGAGGACCGATATTAAATCTAAGATTATTGCACCTGTTTAATGAATGCTGGCGAGAGTGCCAAATACCTAAAGAATGGCAAGACACCCAAGTCATATCAATATTCAAAAAAGGGAAGAGAAACGATTGCAACAACTACCGAGGTATAAGTCTGATGAACTCTATATATAAAATATACTCTAAAATTATCAACAACAGAATAAAAGCAATCTCAGACGCCATTCTATTAGAAGATCAAAATGGGTTTAGGAAAGGAAGATCTTGCACTGACAATGTCTTTACTGTGAGACAAATCATAGAAAAACACCGCGAATACAATATTCAAACACACATCGCCTTCATAGATTTTGAAAAGGCATTTGACAGGGTGGACAGGAATCTTCTGTGGAAAATTATGCGCCTCCGAGGATACCCCATACATCTGGTGCGAACAATAAAAACCTTGTACGAAAACACCCAAATAACTCTAAAATTAAACAGTGGCGAATCCAAACCCATAAAGACAAACCAAGGCTTAAAACAAGGATGCAGTCTGTCACCTTCTCTTTTTAATATCTACATTGACCATATCTTGAGAGAATGGAAAAGACAAACAAAGAAGGGAATTAAGATCGACCAGAACGACTATATGAATTCCCTTCTATTCGCAGACGACCTCATACTGATACAAAACGAAAATGATCTCCAAAGCTCTATACATAAACTGAATCTACTGTGTAAGGAATACAATATGACAATTTCGAAGGAAAAGACGAAAGTTATGGCCTTTGAAGGTATGTACTCTGTAAGAACAAAGATTGTTCTAGACAATCAACCATTGGAACAGGTGTCTCAGTTCCAGTACCTTGGTTGCGAAGTAGGATATGACAGAGATAATGATATCTCTCAAAAACTACGTAAATTTGAATATATATGTGGAACAATCCAAAGAACATTAAAGAATAAAACAACGAAAGACACCAGAATAACATTCTACAAAACTATGGCAACTCCAGTACTCCTATACGGTTGCGAAAGCTGGGTACCAACAAAAGCAGAATATAGCAGAATACAAGCGGCCGAAATGAAATTTTTAAGAGGGGTGAAAGGTTGCACACGACTAGATAGATTTAGAAATGAAGATATCAGAAACGAATTACAAATATTTGCAATGACAGATAAAATAAAAGAATATAGACGCAACTGGAAACAACATGTAGATAGAATGCCTGATGACAGAATCCCGAAAATAATAACAAACTACCAGCCAATAGGCAGAAGAAGTGTAGGTCGACCCCGCCGACGCTGGAGGGATGTATGAAGCCGGAACAGACTATAAGTCTAAACCGTGAAGAGTAGAAGAAGAAGAAGACTTTTAGTTCTTATTTATTAAGATAAATGGATTTTCATCAAGTAGAATCCACCTCAGTTCCAACTTACTGACATTCCAGCTTCCAGCGTCATGGATCCGAAAGGACCCACGGTCAGTATGAGAGGCCGTTGGGATCTGACCATCATAATGAGGATCAGTGTCTTCGTCTCTGGATTCGACAAGTACCAATCGCTTTCGAAAAGCGCTGTTGCCAATTCCGCGCTCTGAAATAGCAATTAAATTTTGGGGCGAACGTCACGGCCGCGTAAACACAAACCTCGGTGAGGATTTCGTTGCAGTTCCACGAGAAGGTCATCAGCTGTGCGTAGTTGAACACCATGAAAAAAAACGCGAAGACTACTTTTTCCCCCTGAAACAACCTTTAGATAATTGCTAGAGTTAGAATAGAAAAAGTCAGGGACGCCTTCGATCAAGTAGCTAAATGGTTTAAAAGTCAAAGTTTCAACATAGACATCTTTAGATGGTATATTTTTCTTTATACTTTTCTATGGAAGAAAACCTTGGGCCTTCGAAATGTGGCCTTACAGAAGAATATTAAGGACTTCATGCGTGGATAGAGTGGAGGAAAGCATTTAGAACTAATGAACACCATCAAGAGAAACAAAGGAAAGACTCAAAACTCGAAAACTTAAGAACAACAACCCAATTATTTAGAGCAACAGTGAAAAACGTCGTTATAGTTATACCTAGTTTGATGGACAATATTCGAAAGGAATCTGAACAAGAAGATTCACAACTTGGAATTCAATTTTAAGCATCAGAAACCTTAGGAAATGGTCCTCAAATGGTCGGGTTGTAATGAAACGTGGTCTTTAGAAGCTTCAATGTTAAACAATCATGGTGTTGTCGCCGAACCACGTCATCAGATTGAGGCAGCTTCTATGAACTTTCTCTTCTTTCAGTGGGTTTCCTTTTGTAGAATTCTGTCCATTTGATCCTGATCCTTTCTGAAACTCTTTTAAGATACGGCATCGCGATTAATTGATTTTGAGTGATGTACTGCTTGGTATTTAGACTTAGTAATTACTTCTTCGACCTGTATCTTTGAATAACCGTCTCCGAATTAGATCTTCTTTAAATCGTTCAACTTCGTCGTTAATCTTACACGTAGACGTTTAAACGATGAAATAAGTAATTTGCAAAATTTGGCAACAATGTGCAAAGCCTAATATTCTGTTTCTAACATTCGCTAATTCCCAGTTTCAGAACTTAATAATTTAAATCTTACACTCAGTTTTAAGCGAAAACGGTAAATCAGAGATCCGTACTATGTCTCATTTAAGAGGATGGAATAAAGTATCATTCTGCCAAAGGTGGCAACACCGCGTATCTTAAGAAAATATTTTAAATTTAAATTAATTTTCGAAACGGTGCATCACAGACCCATACTCTTTGAAAGGACTATTCAAAAATGCAATAAAATGTAGGATGTTCTATTAAAAAAAAATGTAACTTTGTTTTACCGCCCTGTATATAAAAAAGTGACGATTAGGAAAATAAGAAAAATGAAGGTCACTTTAATAGAAACAACTTTTGTATTTAATTTTTTTTGCAACCCCCGTAGGCCTGGAGATAAGGTATAGGCCCCCCTTAAACGGGACACCCTGTACCATTCTCTAATTGGGTAGGTCTCCACCAACGTTTAGGCAGTAATCCCATAGCTCCACGATGCCTTCCAGTGGTAGGATGGTTCTTTTTGATAATGTTGAATGTTCTTCAAGCTTGGTCCTAATAACATCGTGTTGAAAACGTTTTTTAGACAATGGAAGTTTGAAACGCCAGTGTTGATTAATTAATTGTGGTTGTATGGTTGCTGCAGGTGCCTAATACCCCAAACATTTATGATAAAAACTTAGTTTGTGATGGTTTCTTTGCAAATTGGAAGTTCATCTTGTCAGTTCTGCTCTCTAAAGATAAATTACACTTACGGACACTATCTGGAAGATCGCTCCTGCAAACATGATTGAGGACGAGGTGTACTCCAATAGAATGATGTATTTGAGGGCTTCGTTGAATTTTTCCACGTACCTGCGTAATGGGAAGAGCTTATTAAAAATAGGAACCCTTTTTCAGACAAGAGTTCAATTTGCCAGTGATTTTCGAAGTTTTTATGAGCTCTTCTATTGTTTTACTATTTTTTTTTATTAACTGTTTGCCCCAACATTTCCGGAAATAAGTGTCTCCAAAATAGTTTAAGGAATTTTAGTAAACTTGGAGGCATTTAGAAGGACTTTTCATAACTGCAAAAAAACGCTTCTACATTAATAACTCTATCCTGACACTATCTTTTACTCTACCCCAAAGGTAAAAGTCCATTACAGTAAGGTCTGGAGAACTGCCAAGCCAGGGAAGCAAAGTGCCACTCCCTACCCAACATTTTGGCTTAGTCTAAAAACTTCTCGCTTGTAAAGACACCTTTGCTAATAAAATCGGCAAGTTCACACCAAACGTTCACACTCCATCGACATTCATACTTCACTTCACGCATCCAATGAGGATTCACTGGCACATTATGTAAGTTGATTCCTTCATTGCTCGAAAAAGTAGCATATCTTGGAATAACTATAGATACCAAACCAAGTTTTGAACTTCATATTGAAAATATAGTGAAAAAAGGTAGAAAAACATTATGTCGGAGAAAATGGTAAATTCAAATGTTGGAGAGATTGTCTGGATGCATAATTTAAAATTGTTCGCTCAAAAAGGCCGGACGAATAAGGCATAAATCTTTTTAAATAGAAGACCCTATTTGTTTCCTATTCCTTGCAAGAAAATTACCACAGCATAATATTATTTTTGATGGTCGCTCATGGAATTAAATACTAATACTTTTTCTGGAAGACGTTACAAAATCCTGCAACTTTTCATGTACTTGTTTTTAATACTTTGCCAGTTATTTTAACGTTTTCATTATTTGACCTTCTTTCTGTCTAACACTATTTTTAAAATTTAAAATTTTTACCTGACAACTGAGTAAATCATTTTATAAAATTTATGGTGGTGTCAGTAAATTACAGGAAAACTAGGTATGTATTTTCCTATATCTAGCTGAATTAATTACATGACAACTGTTGCTTTTTGTACTGGGTTATTCATTAAATTTTGACACCCACCTACAGGGTTAATTTTAATAATTATTTTATGCAAATGTCAGAAAAAACAAACAATGATAAAATGGAATGCCCTATATATTATTAGCTTTAATCGTAAAACTTTTTTTCCTGATTTAAAAAACATATAGATTATTATTTAGCTGTTTTTGAGAAATTTCAGTTTAAAAATAATTATCATTCGATTTCTGGACAATAACCATATTCTTTAAAAATGGTCAAGTCTGCCTTGATAGCAACCATGTTTACAATTGTTTTAACAAAGTTTTACTTTTGACAACTAACCAAAACTAAAGATCTACAGCGTTAGTTAACTTAAGATATTTCAAATGAGTTATACTGAGGAAGAAAAACGCCAAATAATAAAATTATATTATTCAAACGGGCAAGGGTTTAAATAGAATATCGTTAAATATATCCGGGTAGAAGCGTTCCTTCAATAAATATAATTAAAAATGTAATGAGACAATTTTAGGACCGAAATAGTGTTTACACGGAAGACCAGGACAATGAAAGAAGTTTAATAATTAATGAAATAATAATAATGTTGAACCGGTTAAAAAATAAAATTCATTATAATTAGCCTCAAAATTTACAAGTGATAATTATTTTAAACCTGAAATATCTCAAA
This sequence comes from Cylas formicarius, assembly GCF_029955315.1. Lineage (NCBI taxonomy): Eukaryota > Metazoa > Arthropoda > Insecta > Coleoptera > Brentidae > Cylas > Cylas formicarius. The sequence goes on along the minus strand of NW_026844347.1, from coordinate 37,338,683 downwards.
AACGGCTAAATGAAAGGTCAATCAATTATATGTTCTTGAAATCAGGAAAAAAAATCGAGTTAAGCTAATAACCTTGACGTTGCTGTTATTTTGACAGCTTGCGATCGTCGTTTGTTTTTATTTTTTGACAATTGCATAACGTAATAGAACAAAAATCGTCAAACTTCTGTATTTGCCCATTTTTCTATCTTTCAAAATTAACCTTGTAGGTGGGTGTCAAAATATAATGAATAGCCCTGTACGTGTCACTCATTTATGAATCAAGTAGCAGTAGAGTTTTTCGCTCAAAATAAATTTCATTTATTTGCACTTTCTTACTCGTTTAAATTAAGATAAATGTAATGATTTTTAATGCAACACTGCAAATTATGACGTCAGTCTGTCGTGTTACGGTACCTTGTTTTACATAAAAACTTAACCTAATACACACCCCCATCGAGTAGAAATAACTCTTACGCGATAAGCTCCTGGTGTCTCCTGCAAAGCAGCCTCAACTTGCTCGTTCCTCCGCCATCGCACCATCTAAGATCTTCAGGTCCGCCACCGTACTTATCAAAATTCCTGAAATGGTGCTGGAGCAGTTTGATCTGCAGCCGCATGAAAACCATCAACGAGTTGATCATCGCCGCAACCGAGTTCATCCCCGTGGTTATCCCTCCGACCCGCAGGCACTGGTCTAGCAGGAGCCAATGGTGGTACGCGTTTTTGTCGAACGGGTACCAAAAATTCGAGGGCAGGGGTGCGTTCAAAGACACATTCGGTGGTTTCGAAAGCCAATCGAACCTTATTGTGTTTTCTATGCCTGAAACAGATGTTGCAGGAACCTTCGCAGGCGTGGACCCGAAACATCGTACCCATCTCGCAAAGCAGCAGGTACCCGAATATGACCGGAACCACAAGGACCAGCAGGATCTTTTTCCAGTACTCCACGTGCTGTTGCAGGATTTTTATGATTTCAGGATCGGCATTACCTGCGATCTCGGCGAATTGCTTTGAAGCCGCCTCGAATAGGTCAACGATGCGTTTTTTCTTGCACATGACGAGTTTCGTTACCACGATGGCCACCACCAACGCTCTGGCCACGTTCTCCATCACTGGAAAAACAGCAGTTTGATTTGCAGAGAACGGTTTATGATTTTCTGGTCGGATAACGTCTCGGATCAACCTCTACAAAGTTGACGGCACTCCAAACGAGAAATGAACAGTTAGAGCACACCAAAATAATCGATTGGATGATATTTTCCTGGTACGAAAAGTCTTATACTTGAACCCATTCAAAAAACCCAATAATAACTTTAATGTTTAACCATATACCAAGTAGCTACAGAACTTCCAAGTAATCCCCCTCCCCCTACAGATATAATAGACTTGTGCCAATGTTTTTTTCAATCCTCGAAGCATTTTTTTCTTTATCTCCTCAATCGTTATCTCCAAACCTCCTTGCTTTCATGAGTTTCTTGAATTTTGGGAACAGGAAAAAGTCACAGGGGGCCATATCCGGTGAATATGGTGGCTAAGGCGTGATTGTGGTTTTGTTTTTGGCCAAAAAGACACAAACAACGACGAGTGAGTAGGACCATTATAGTAATGCAAAATTCATATATTGTTTTCCCAAAATTCGGGATGTTTGGAAGGTCTTCTCGCCAAGGACGCATTACTTCATGTTGACCGTACAACCTTGTGGTAAGAACTCTTGATGTACTATGCCACAATAATCAAAGGCAACAGAAAACAAAAGCTTGACATTTCATCGAACTTGACGTGCTTTTTTCGTTCTTGACGATTCTGGGTTCTTCCATTGGAACGTCTGGTCTGGTTTTTAACGGTTCTTTTGTTCAAAATAAAGCAGTTTCGGAATAAATTTTGCTGATACACGTTTCATTCCTAAAATTTCAGGCACTTCTCTAATAGTAAGTCTTCGCCAATGCTAAGGCGTCCAGAGAACAATATTTTTTTGCTCAAAGAGATTTACCATATGCCGTTGTCAATGTTGCATGTGATGTGCTGTGCTCTATTCCATTTTATACACAAAACTTTATTCAAAATCTTTGTTCCATTTTTTTCGAACACCCAATTACAAAAGTCACCGTACTTTTTGAACACTCCTCGTATATTTAAAATAAAAGTTATGTTATAAGAAAACATTTTTTTAAAAGTCTGATGTTGAGAAAAGTCAACGTAAGTTTAAGTTATTTATATCACTTCTAAAACGAACGAAAGACGGAGTTTTATTCTTAATAATTTTGCAAAAAAAGGTTGCGGCATGAAGTCTATATCCCTTAAACATATTAACCCAACCAGATTTTTTTAGGTAAGGTGTTATGTGGTCTCTGCGCCTCACTCCATATACCAGCCTATGACATGAATTTTGCACTTTCTGAATGCGATATTTTTCAACAGTATCAAGGCAGGGCATGTAAACACTATACAATGCTTCAGTGGTGATACCACAAAAGTATCACACAGGTTTTTTTTTATACCACGAGGCAAACAATGACGTTGACTCTATATTAACTTTAAATTACTATCACAATTAATCCTCTGCTCTGCTGTCTGCAAATCTGCACCGTTAAAAGAATGATAGAGATGGACGTCATCAGCATAAAGGTCATATTTACAGTATTTTAAACACAAACAAAACTAAGTAAAGTAAGTAAAGTTTGTGAACAGCAAAGGACCCAAAATAATTCCCTGTGGGACTTCGTTTTAAAATAGTTATGGAGGTAATAAAGATCTGTTGGAACACCTGGTGATGTATGCCTTGAAGATGTAAGGAGTGAACATGTAAATGGCGATTGCTCTCTAAATCGTGTTGACGTTCACCAACGTCTACCCAAGGAGCAAACTACAAAAGAATTTGGTACTAATCTAGAAAGTTTTGCTTCGTTCTGGGTCACCTATCTTGAGATACATCGCAATGGACACTCCATAAGCCTTAAAGCCAGATTCAAATTGTATGGGTGATCTTTTCGGATGCAAGGTTGTCAAAAAATGAACCCATTCAACAGAGAATTCCTCAGGATCGAAAACAACAACAAAAATTTGGTACGGGAAATCCAACAACTAATTTAAGATGTTTTTAACGTACTGATTCCAAAAATGCCATCAGATTTTTTTTCTATCAGCTCTAGATTTTGAGATACAGGTTAATTGATATTAGTTCTGATAATGGACCAAAAAAGGAAGCAAATATTGTCAAAATTAATATCAGGAACATAGCGTGTTGGATGTTGGTCATTTTTCTACCATGAATTAGGACTTCGAAACAATTGCTAAAATACGAAGGACATCAGTAGGAAATTTGAGTTGATTTAACAATGATTAACTTCCTCCTTGGACAGCATATTCCAACGTAGCCAAAAATGAGCCTGATCGTCACTAGATGCTTCAAGGAAAACAAAATGTGACCAAAGAAACTTTGCTTTCGAAGGAAAAAATTGTTCTTTCGCCTTCACATATTAAGCTGGCCCTCAAGAAAGGCAACTTGTGTTAGTGTTTAAGCAGTACAAAATGTTCTTGGTGATCACAAAGCAGAGAATTACGGAGAATTAGTGGAAACCATTCTTTCAAGTTTCCCTTTCCAGGAAGATTCCATCAGGACAATGTTGAGATCGTTATGAAGAACGATGGGATAGTCACATTATACTGTCAGAGACTTTGGCAGGACTGTCCTAGTAAATTCTATTTTAGAAAGTGATAGGTGACTACACTAAATCAATATTTCATAACAAATTCTTAAATCCGTAGTCGTGCTTAAGACAAATTTCGTACCTGCCGTTGAACTTTCGCTGATCAAATTAGGTATCTCTATGGCCAACGAAGTGGCCATCGAGGCACAGTATACGGGAAACGCCATCGAATAGAACCGATAGAAAATTACGAACGCGAGTGATCTTTTTGACTCGTCTAGCATCCAAATGCCCCCCGACATCATAAACCATTTGACGTGGCTAAAGAACTGCGGCGAGGTTTTCATCCCGGACGCTATATGGCGATGAGTTCAAAGGGTTCACCACTTTATACACGTAGTGATACACCCTCCAGATTAACGGTTAACGTGTAAAAATACACGACGCCTATCCAGCGGCGCGCCCATGTTATAGACAACCACTTTTCTTAACTTAAATCAGAAAAAAATAATTTTGAAAATTTATTTTAGATTTTTACACAAAAAGCGAAGCTGTTTAATATGAGCGACTAGCCTCTCAAGAAAAAAAAGTCGCACCTTTTCTTACGGAGTCTTCTCCATTTCACTCCTTTAAAATCACCGTACTCTTTTCGCCCGAGCTTTTGCTTCAATTCAATTCTCAAACTTCTCTTGTCCACCATCAACACGTACTCTATATATCAATATAATCATAATCATAAAATAACATTACATCTCATTATAATTTTTTTTTACTTTAAAAAATAACTTTTCTGCTTTACTCTGCAACTTATTCAGTGTGTTCGCTGGTAACTCGTGAGTAACTAAATTTATATTCTTCAGAATAGTATACAAACATAAAAGTTTTGGCAGACATCGAAAAATGTAAAATACTCACATTTCACCTGGAATTAAAGCAAACATATAACACCAAGCAAAAAAAAATTGACAGAACAATGAAAAAACGGCAAAAAGTGTACTCAAAGGTGAATCAGATTTGAGGGATCAGCTCAGGCCTACTAATATAGGATCAGTCTTGCCCAAAACACCTATCAAATACATTGTATCCAACTGCTGACGACATCGTTTCTGATGTTGAGAGAGCCACTTCTCTAGTGCTGCAGAACTACTACTAAGCTTTCGATTGTCTGTTGCGTTTATACAGGATTATCTACACAAGAAACAAATTCGTATATCATCTGTAGGAGATGTACTCAGTAGCGTTCTTTCTTCTTCGCTCAAGGCTTCAACACAACTTGGAACTTAATATTGTGCTGTTTGTCATGTACTAAAACATCTATAAATTTAGAAACAGAGAGAGCGAATATATTGAGGTTGAAACCTCACATGAATGTTTCCAAAAATCAAATATAAATTTAAAGATGTTGTTTCCTCACCACTTGCTATCTGCTCCTCAAAAGATTAGACTTGATTTTACGACATTTTAACTATGCAAGTGTATTCGTAAATACGAAGGAATGAGACCAAATGGTTAGTCATGAAAAATAGGAAATTACTCTCGTTAGTTTCCATAACATTTTATTAACCCTCCTTATTTTTTTAATTAAATCGAATCTAAGACTGACCTATTGTATATAGTCTGGTATTAGCATCAACGTTTGTTCATGCTGATAAAGAATGTGGGGTAATATAAACTGTAACTAGTTGGTGTTAGTTCCTTTTGCCTCGATTACGTCGATACTACCTATTCTCAGCATTAATAAATTTTATGTTGTGTAATATGTCTGCATTAGGTTTTTTAACAGTTATTATTATTACTACTACTATTATTATTATATACCCCATTGGGCCCTATTCAACTTCCTTTGTTCATAATTATCCGGTCGGCGCAGCTTAAAACCGCTTTAATTCGAAATAATGTATTTGGCGACGGACGCCACTGGCTAGGGGTGAATTTCCTATTCAGAAACCAGTCGGGGGCGAAAAACGTTCGATTGCTATGAACCCTTTCATCGAGATAATTATAAGGCATGGCGGAAAAACTCGCAAGACAATATACATTATATAAGAGAGCTAGCGTAAAGGTAAATAGAGGCCTCACGAAACGGTCGGTATCGGTCGGGGCTGCACCAAAATGTCGTCCGTACAAATTTCCGAGTTGTCGGTGATAATTAAAAGTGAGGGAAGGTGTGGTCGCGTATTTTCCAAAGTGCTAATTATTGTAATAACGAGAGGGAGATATACGATGTGGATTTTACTGTTCCAACCTGTGATTAGCGTGAAGAAATTACAATCAAAAAATGGAATATACAGGGCCCTGCTGGTTGTAGCTAATGCAAGTTGCTCGTATGAGGCCCATGTAGTTTTACATGTTTTTCACTTGTCAACCAGAGAAAAGAAGGAACAGTAAATAATGACTGAAAGTAGAAATTATGATTGGTGATCAACTAAACTTGGTTACATAGTAAATTTTTGGCTCTAGCATTTTTTTTTCAGAAACTATTCATCTGACCCAATAAATAAACATGCTATTTGGAACACAATTGAATATTCTTTAGTATGAGTTTAAATTTGTCAAGAGTGCTGATCTTTTATATGCGTATCTATGGTTAAACAAACGAAATGTTAAAAAAATGAAAAAAAAATTATGCATGACAATGCTAGGACACACACTTCAAGGACCGTGCAATGGTACATTACAGAAGTAGGTTTTCGAGTTACGGAGTGGCCAGCATGCAGTCCCGATCTCAATCCAATGGAACATTTATGGGATGAGCTAAAACGGAGAATTCGAGCTATACTTCGTACCCCAACCTCGACCCCATAGCTTGTTGTTGCAGTAGAGGAAGAGTGGCTTAACATTCCACAAGAAACAATAGCGAACTTGATTAGATTTATGCCTAATCGAGTTAGCGATTTTATTAGTAATAAAAAAAAACTTAATTTGACACGTGCAGTTATTTTACTATGCTAAACCTAAAAAGCATAACTAAATTTTAATCGATTTAAACATTAATTGTCTTTCAGGCAGCATTTTTTTATCTGAAAAGTAGTTTCTAAGAAAAAATGAAATGAAGTCAAAAGTTCACAATGGGCCGATTTCTATGCACGCAAGTTTACATTATTTAGTTCTTATACTTCAAGAATTGCAAAAAACATTACTGTCTAATCCTGAACCTGCGAAAATATACGAAATTCAACGATATACAACGCAGTATGATTTTATATTGTTTACATCACAAAAATGGCGCTTCCATTAAGTTTTCAATGTGTTGAATAAGAGGAAATAATATCCAAATAGACACACATGTTAATTCATTAAACAAATTAATTACTACAAAAAATATGTAAATCATAAAAAATGTTCAAACAAGTGACCATTATTTTCCAAATACTCAACCACTGTCGAATTTAAATCATTTCCTAACATATCATTTTCAATGCTTTGAAAAGCTTCAAGAACTAGTCTTCTCAGTCTCAAAAACTCGTTGGTAAACATCATTTTTTAAATTTAAATAAATAAAAATTGGTTTCATAAGCGCACCATACTGCTTATGATTTTTTAGTGCTCGGTAGCTATTGAAATACGCCCAACTCAACAGCAAAATGGCGCAACAACGTTAGAAAACGGAATAAACAAGTACTTTGCTTAGAATTTAATTGTTTGGGTTTTTGTTAGGAAAGATTGTTTATTTATGTATATATTTTTAAATTTAAAATAACATTACAAATTACTTTTATGACACACTTAAATTACTTAAAATTATTCATATAATATATCAGTACCACTATCGCTATCAACGCCTGTTCTAATTATTATTTGTTCTATATTATTTGCTATATGGATATACGATTGTTCTGCTTTTTCTATATGTTTAACAGAATTTGCCCAACTTTGTGGAGGGATGTTAAAAACTTCGGTTTCTATAAGTTTGAGGACATTGGAGTTAACACGGGGAAAACATTGTTACGACGAATGGCAGATTTCAGTTGGTGCCAAACATGTTCAATGGGATTAAATATACAGTGGTAAGGTGGAAGCCTTAAAACTGTATGTCCAAGATTTTCTGCATAATTATCACAGACGTATTCCTTTTGTAGGTTCAAGCTTTGTAGAACCTCACTTAATTGCTTTTTGATATAATCTTCGTGAAAATAAATGTCGTTATTATACATGTAGTTTTGGTTTTGGTTTTAGTCAATTGTGTACTGTGATAATTTGCATTGTCCATTACAATGACGCTATTAGGAGGAATGTTTGGAACTAGTTGGCTTTTAAACCAACTTTCAAATAAATCAGCGGTGGTGTCTTCATGGTAATCCAGAGAAGAATCTTTAATATTTTTCGCAGACAGAGAAAGTCCATTTGGAACCATCTTTAGTGCCAGCATGCAAAATAATAATTCTTTTACTTCTTTTTGATGGCGCGTTTGTTTTACAACCATCAATTAAGTCAACCCAACCCTTTTCCGTTGTATCATAAGTGTCGAACCAGGTTTCATCCAAGTAAATAATTGGATTTTGTTGTTCTCTGTAAATCCTAATTTTTTCTAGATATTCCAGTCACCATTTCGGAATTCTAAAAGATTCCATTAAAACTTGCCTTTTGTCAATTTTTTAAATCTAAAACCTATGTGTTGAATACACTTCCGTAAGGTAGTTCTGCCACATTTAACACCGGTTTCATCTTTTTCAAGCCTCCTAATTAAGATATCTAATGTAGGCACGCTTTGTTCCTCGTATAACTGGTAAATTTTACGCCGTATTATATCTTGATCACTTTCATCTACACTTGGGAAAATGTCAGCATCGCTTCTTTTTTTCGTCACTGAAATGGGATTAGTCATAATTTTCCATACAGTTGATGTTAGAATTTTCGTCGATGTGGCCGTTTCTTCTAAAGATGCTTGCTTGCTGGCACCACGGTCAATGAGAGTCAAATAAACATTATTTATAATTTCCTTAGTCTCAGTAGAATAGTGTTTTCTACATTTGGGCGGGAGTATCTCCTGGGATACACTAGACTCGCACATATTTTGCATAATTCAACACATGCTGTATTACACACGAAATAAGAATGATTACTAATAAACTTAAACTAAGTAGTATACCAAACCAAAGAATATTACACAGGTAGATATAAAAGTATTTTCTATTATTGACCACAATTTTACCTGAATTTAAATTCCGAAACTTTAGGTAATAATCTTGTTGCATTGCATGTTAATGACCACCCTTGGATAATCCCATTCTAAAGCAATTGGGGGATAAAACCTTAAATAAGGTTGTTGTCAGAATTTAAGTTTAATAATGCAGAGGTATTTAAATTTCATTGGTCGTATAAAAATACATTTTTTTATATTTAATTTTTTTAATCTCCATGGCTTCCAATAAATTTAATTTTCTAATTTGTGTGGCTGTATGTAAAATATCAAAATTGTCGTCAAGAATGTGTTTTTCTGTGATTAAGTGTGTAGCATAATTAGCATCTAGACTATTGTTTTTAAACGCTCTTTTATGTTCGTTAATGCGTTTCTTGAAGGATCTACCTGTTTTTAGCTATTTTTAAACCACATTTTGACAAATGTTTTGAGACTTTTTCACTAGGTTCTCCTATGTATGTAATTGTTTAAATGTAAAATCTGTTCTGAATGTAAATCTGAGCAAAAGAAACATGCCCATGAAATGTGTAGTAAATCTACAGTAGCCAGTGTTTCTTAAATATGGCGTACCAGAATATTTCAGGTCTGATAATGGTGTACAGGATAAAAGTGAAGAATTTCCTAGTTTATTTGAAAAATATGGCGTAAAACACAACGCTTTTCTAATCGAGTATACTTTCCTGAACCAAATTTGTCATTTTTAGAATCTGATCAAAAGAAATCGAAAACTCTGATGGAAATTCTAAAATTGTTCAAGAAAATGATTCGTGAGTCAAGGTTGAAAGACTTAAGGATATTTATAAACAGGAAAATGGGGGAATCACATGAAAAATATCTTAGACACAAAACAGTACAGTTTAATGTAGGTGATAAAGTTTGGAAAAAGAAATATTGCTTATCAGATGGTAGTCAAAACTTTACTGCTAAGTTAGGCAAAAAAATAGTGGACCTTATAAGGTGATGAAGAAATGAGGCATTTACATGCACGAGCATTTCTCCAAAGGGCCGAGAATAAACGAGAGCAATTCTCAAGTAATTTTAAACAACTTGATGTGAAGCTATTATCTTGGTTAGTTTGGTTGGTTGGACGAGCCCGAAGGATTTGCGAACCGGAGAACCTCCAGATGGAACTTGAACACCTAAAAACTGCGTTCGAGGCAAATGGCTACAGTAAGAGAGAGATCGAGAAATCAATGAACTCAAGATCATCAAGATCACGGGATACCGAACAACGACCCTCCACCTCTCACGCATATCTGCCGTATATTCCGAGTGTCACCGACAGGATTGGCAGAGTATTGAAAAGACACGACATCAAAACAATCTTTAAGCCTACAAAGAAGATCCAGCAGACCATCAGGTCAGCGAAGGACAAGAGGGGCTCACTTTCAGCTGCAGGAGTCTACCGCATTCCGTGTTCATGCGGAACGGTCTACATCGGGACTACCAAGAGATCAATGGGAACGAGACTTAAGGAGCATAAAGCAAGCTGCAGGCTAGGACATACAGAGAAGTCTGCAGTGGCTGAACACGCACTGGGCAGCGGGGAACACAGGATACACTTTGAGAGCTGTAAGTTACTAGCATCGGTCAACGGCTATCACAACAGACTAGTCAGGGAAGCCATTGAGATTCAAAAACACCCACACAATTTCAACCGAAAGGAGGAGACCCTTAGACTCAACCAATTCTGGAACCCGATCCTTAGGAACGCCCGAGCAGTACCGATCGATATCCCGAGACCAACCGGAGCGGAACAAGTCCCGCCCACCACCAATCGGCATAAATACAACCTGCGCAGGAGAAATCGTCAGTCTACGTCCAACATCGGAGATGGAAGGACCTCTGAAGAAGCTCGCCACTCGTGCTAGCGAAACGTTAGGAAGTAATTCCAATCGACGACGGCCTTTAAACCCGAACCAAGATAATAGCTTATCAACGGGCCGCGAAAGCCTTAACCAATTTGATGTGAATATTAATTATCTTTTGGATAATTTATTTACGACTATACAACGACATAAGTTTTTTGAAAATCCTATTATGACAATTTTTTTATAGAATTAAGGGAACTATTTGACAACTAAATCACGCCAAAAAGGAAAAATTCGCTACTAAACAAAAGTGTATTAAAGAAGCAGATAAAATGATTCTACTTTTATGTAATTTGGCTTTCTAAATGGCTAATGACAAAAAGCTATTGATAAGGATCATTTATCGTTTTAGAAAATTCAATTATCTTTAAGAATATGTAATTTATAAGAACAAATCACTCTTGCTAAACTAACCCCTCCTGTGACTTTCCGCCCAATTTTGGTATTAAATCTCAGTAATAGCGATATATTTTATATTATTTTGACAGTACTTTCACCGATAACATTATCTTTTCCTTCATATACTTAACTTACTTTAATTTTTTCCTTCTAAATAGAGCAAAGTTAAGGATCTTTAGTAGCTTCAAACGTATCTTCCCTTATATTTTCACTTGAAACAATAGTCTTGAACCTTCGTCGGTGTTGGTCGCTACGTTTCTCTTTGCGAGGGTCACTACAAACCTTCGAACGTCATAAAATATGCCTGACAGTACGTTTAGGAGCATCTGCCACCTCAAAGCTGATGCATAATTCAAAATTTTAAAACGTTGACACCGTGTTAGGAAAAAATACGGCGTGCCTTATAATTATTGAAATGAAAGGGTCGGGACTGGAAATATTTTTCCTCGGCGTCGGATAAAAACAACGTGCGAATCCAGAGGCGTGCGAAAAAAATTTGCTATCGCACAGAGGTACAGGAAATCAAAATAACAGTCAGAAATATACGAATGATAAGAGGAACTGATAATGCACATGTATATGTTACCTCAACTCAAATCATAAAAAAGGATATACACTATTAATTATTGAGATCAATTAGCTTAAAAATTCGAGCATTAATTGCGATTATGTAATTACCTGCTTCTTTTGACTTTTGCTGCCGTCGCGGCTTTCCACAAAATCTTTTTACCTCTTGCCTCAGACCCACTGTCACGTATCTAATATTGCACCCAAACCATTAAAATTGTCACATGTAAAGTAAAGTTTATTGTAAAGTTTTGCATGACCTCCTAACATTCACGTTAAAAACTAACATTACAAATTATGTGCTACTGAAATTCACCTAGCTAGCATTACGTTAATTGCAGAATTTGACATAATTAAAAAAAACGTGATTGTTATACAACCTGCACGTACTAGGGGAAAGAGATGGAAAGGTGAAAAAATATGAACCCAGTATCAAAAGCGTTAGGGACAAAATACATATGATATATACAACTGGCTTACACTTCCTGCAAATATTTTGTAATTAGAGAGGTTTCTTATGCTAGTGGCTGACAATTATATAACTTTGGGCCCTAGCTTGCAACAAATCTGTGGTTACCGTCCTTTCCATAGAAAGGAACAGATAAGTTCTGGTTTGATATTCGTCGAGTTTGATATACGTGGTCTATCTCTAAATTTGTATTTCTCTTCTGTTATTCTAGATGTGTTTCACATCCATCATCCCCCGTCTAGCATTAGATAGGAACAAAATTTCTGACTAAGCGGACTTAGCGATTTGACGTTTTAGATTCCTGATAACCCAAAAACTTCCCTCGTTATTTACTTACTACCTACTGCCACTTAAACAAAAAGACGACTATATAAACTTAGACATCTTGATCTAATAATAACTTAAACCCCTGCAGTCGTGCGATTTTTTCAAGCAAATGCGGAAACAGAAGAAAGTTTGCTATTTGAACTCATAAAGGTCACCTAACTTTCACTTAATTTTTTCAACTTCTATCTACATTCTTAATTATTGAAATTCTTGTTCGGATTGAGTTGAGAATACCTAATGCTACAAGAATAACGTGAAGAAAATTTAACGGAGAATTTCATCTAAAAACATAAAAAACTTGATATTTCAAACAATGTTTAGAATTTTTGGAAGGGATGGTCATAATTTAATTTCATTAAGCCAATTACAAAACTTCGTTTTAGGTTTAATGTGTGGGCCGGGATTTCTAGAACAAGTTTAATAGGAGTTTCTTTTACAACGGTTCTGTTAACTTTGAGTTATATGGCCCCCTTGTTCGCCGGACCTTACTCCAGCTGCTTTTCATATGGCGATATAGCAAAAATTATGTTTACCAGAAGGGAAGACTACTTCTTGAAACCTTTCAAAATCTTTCAAACCTGACATGTTGACGAATGTTTTAAATTCGACAGTTACAAGGCGTTATCTGTATTTGGAAAATAATGGTTACTTGCTTGAAAATTCTTTATAATTTCATTTTCTTCTTTCTCCATCAAGCATTTTTTAATGTTTCAAAGAAAACTGCATAGCTCTTAAGAAGTCAACACGCGAAACGCCAGCAAAGCTTATTCGATAAAACCAAAGAAAAATCAGAAAATTCATAGAAATATATAACCAATATGCGAATCAGTCATCCGAGACACGCCCCTTCCTTTAGCTTCTCCCCCTGCAAACAATATATAACCAAGGAGTCAGTTTCAGTTGAGCTCTGAAGAAGCCAATATTTTTAATGCTTTTTGAAACATACTTCAGCAATAAAACACTAATTCAACTTTGCTTTAGAAAACCCTGTGTTAAGGTATTTTCCCGCTTTGAACCGTACGCCGCTGGGCGCCACACCATGACCTCCACCGCAAACGCCACGTATCTATAAAAATGCCGATCTCCTTCACAAAAACCCGACACACCGCCAAGAATGGCGGCGAAGGCTTTAGACTACTTCAGCAGCGCCGAAACCCTGATGATGATCGGAGCAGTATGGAGGCGGCAGCTTCGCACCAAGTCGAACCTCCTCAAATCCCTGTACAGCTTCCACTACGTGCTGTTTCCAGTGTACTGCGGCTCCATGGCTCTATCTCTAGCTGCCGAAATACCTAATCTCGTAAAGAACGATCCTACGGCCGGTACGTCAAGTGACGAATTGGAATCTCCCTCTGATGATCGAATTTTTCGCAGCTATGGAGACTCTGGCGAGGACGATAGCCACTTGCGTAGTAGTTGGAAAGATTCTGATGTGCAGGACTACCAGATCAGAAGAACTATACGCCACGGCGTTGAAGCAGCGGAAGGTGATATCGGAGTCTCCGGATCCGGATGTTAGGAGGATCTATCTTTCTCAGGATCGGTTCTGGCGAAAGATCATGTGGATGCTGGTCGGGCCGGTTATTTTCGGTTGGGTCCAGCTGTGCGAGTTGGGTAAGTTGAAGGCAGTAAGTTGGTGGTTCATTCGAAGAAGAAGCAGTGTCTCACGATCATGGAGATAGGATTCGGTTTCGCAGCAATTATAAATAAATATATATTTATTATGAATTAAACAAGTAAGTTTGTATTATGGACTTTAATAGATTTTTGAAGCAGTGAAATTTCAATTTTGCTGTTGTTTTTTAATGGACACTGTTCTGAACTGTGACAATTGTGCATTGAAATTGCATTAAAAAAGGAATAATGAAGAGAAAACAGCGCTTTGTCCATATGTTCAGCATTTTCAGCCCACGATTTGTTAGTTTCGGTGTTGGTTTAAAATCAAATCAAAGTTTGAAGGTGATGCAGCTTTTCATTCGGATACCACAAGAAGTATTCAGCGACATAATTTTAAAAATTTTAAACAAAAAAAAACAGTTTTTGACGAAACCATCTTTATTTACTCTATGACTATGGATTCCTCCTCCTCATGTTGGCTTCTTCAGAGCTTAACTCAAACTGGTGGGGATTCTACTCTCCACCGGCCTATATATTGTTTAAGGAAACGACCTGAGTCGCGGTTAAAATAATTTGGTTGCTTATAGATTTCTAAGAATTGTCGTATTTCTCTTTTGTAGAAGAATTGATTACATCAAAGAATTTTAATTTTATCTGCTGATGAGTTCATTTTCGAAGGCAGCTTCAAAATTTCCCGGCCTCAATATGAAAGAAACAAAATAGAGTAACAATTAACAATTTTTTATTATTTTTCAATACATATATTACATCTCGTTATTAACAACTCAATGCCTTTAAAAAAACTCAACTTCGTCGTTAAACCGCCGTCCAAGTAAGTCCTTTTTCAAATATCCAAATAAATAATAGTTGCTGGGGGCCGTATCTGGACTATAGGGAGGATGATCTATTTGTTGGAACCCACACTCTAAAATGGCAGCTTGTGCAACACCAGCACATTATCGTGCAAAAGACGCACGCCTCTGATCAGTTTTCCTCGACGTTTTACACATATGCAGTCTCGCAATTTATGTAATAATGTTGCGTAATATTTACCATTGACACTGGTATTAGTTTCGTTAAAATCTATCAAAGGAATTCCTTCACAATCCCAAAAGATCGTGGCCATCACCTTTTTTGTTGACTGGCAGACTCCGAATTTTCTTCGAGGTGCTTCACCCTTGCGACGCCACTCCATTGATTCTTTTTTCAATAGAGGGTCATAATAGAGAACCATAGTTTCATCTCCCGTCACAATAGTTTTTATCACAGGCTTCGGTTCCGACCCACAGAGTTCCAAAAAAGACCGCGCACACGGCGTTGATTTTGGATAACCGAAAGGTTTTTAGGAACCCATCTTGCACTAACCTTATGTATACCTTTAAACGTCGATCACTCAATACCACCTCTTCCACAATCGCAACAATATCATCCGTCATGACCCCCACTGGTCGACCAGTTCTTGAATCATCTTCAAGGGACTCCTGCCTCATTCGAAAACTTTTTGCCGATTCTTTCACTACAGAATACGAAGGAGAACTTTGGCCGTACACACCATCCAGGCTTTCTTTAATAATTTTGGGTGCTAACCCTTCTTTTGTCAAAAACTTTTTGCAAAACAATTTGCGTTATTTGCGACATTTTTTCGGCCACGTCTTTTTTAAAATGCTGCCAATAAAAAACTATTTGACGCCAGACTTCAATTTTTTTTTATGCAGCCTACTAAGATATATATTTAAAAGAAGACAAAGTTTTATCGTGATACTGGAGCTGCATCTATGTGGCGCTAACCTCGTGACTCCTAAGGCTCTTTCATGTTCTTTTAGCCTAGAGAAATTTCCAAGTACATCTAAAAAAGAAGCACCGACATCAACATAATAAAATAAAAGGCAGTGATATTTCTCAGAGTTAACAAACAATCTGGTCAACGATATTCTTCAAAATTAGAAGTAGTCTGAAATTTTCATCATCTGCGTACAAGGAATAAGAACTATATAAAAAGCGCTGGCCAACATCATACAGGAAAACGGCAAACAAAAATCAACCCAAATTTCAAAATTATGTTTTTCTAAAGTGAGTGACGTAATCAGAGTTTAGCATCTCTTACTTTTGTGTTCTCTCTTATATCTATTGATACGACAATAAGCTTCACTTATAAATCCCCGATTTTTTAGTTTTGGTTAGTTTAGATTTGTTGTTTTTCAGATATTTTTTTAATTTCGACAGATGCTTTGAGACTTTCTTACAGAGTTCTTTTATTTATGTTCTATATTCTCTTTTAAATTTCTTAGGTACAGCACTGGAACCTAGGACAAACAGGATTCTTTCACACTGGTTTTCATTTATGATTTGCTCCATAATAGACGGGTTATAACTATTGTTATTTCGCTGTTCACCGTAATAACACACTTTTCACCACAACCAAGTTTATCTTGTCCATCATCAACAACACAACTAAAATATCGTAGTCTGCTGATGAAAATAAGTTTTTCTTTTTCTTTTCTACCCTTTTTTCTCTATTCTTTTTCTTCTTGCTTGTATTGGCTAGTAACGAAGATTATCGGCCAAAAATTCCATTAAAATACCCACAGTGAATAAAACTGAGATAAAATTTATAGAAACAGGACAATCTGTTATGTGTCTATAGTCAGATCGTCTAAAAACTAATAAAAACACAAGATTAGGTAAACATTTTATTAGAAGTGAAGGATAGCTTCAAATAATAACACATAAAAATAGTAAAATCTGCTGCACTATAAAAGTACGCTTTGTTGCACGAACATGATTGTTATTTGAAACGACGAAAATCTTGTGATTAACCTATACTAGCGAATCAGATCTTCTGCGCAGTCGTCAACACTTTGCTGCTTCAGGTATCGAACAGAGCTACAGGTTTCACATAGCCCACCCCCAACCGAACGACAGCGCCGTAGGACTACCAGACAAACCATTGCTGTGCCATTTCTGGTACCCCTTCGACAAAAACAAGTACCATTTATGGGTGATAACCGAACAGTGTTTCCGTGTTCTCGCGATAAGCGTCGGTTTATGTTCGGCCGGCGTGTTCATCAACTCGCTAATGGTATTCATGAAAGTGCAACTCAAGATTCTGCAGCATTTGTTTAGACACTTCGACCGGTATTCCGATGTCAAATCGGGACGGTACGGGGACGGCAAAATATCTTCGTTGAGGTCGCTTTGCATCAAACACCAGCAACTTATTGCGTAAGTCTTAGTATTCTTGGCGGTTCTCTGGCATTCAAAATTCCTATTAGGTATAGGTCCCTTTTGTTCTCGTGAAGAACCATAACCTTTTTTAGCTGAATGCGAATGACCTTGAAACTGCAAATCATCTAACATATAAGTAGATAAAAAATAATCTTTTTTTTTGTTTTACAATACAAAGTCTATTTACAGCATTAGATGAAGTCTACAATGAATAAGTACAAAACAAACAGGAATACAAATGAACAAGAAAAAAATCAATGCTAAAAAATGATTTTATTTTAGTTTTAAAATTTTTAAATGATTAATTATATAACCTTATTTGGAATTACGTGATACAAACTGAAGTCAAGAAAACTTTTTAACTTCATACCTCGAAGCAAATTGGAAGAAGAAATGGGATGTCTATGAATACTACTATATGAATTTCTAAAACTGTGTCTTACATCAAGATAGCACACTTTAAGCTATTGCACATCCAACGAACCGCCTGTTGTAAACAAATATGCTGACCCTACAAATGTCACACTTCTCGATGGATGCATTGCTAATTTTGCAAAGAAATTTGCACAGGCTACTGTAATGCTTTTTACCAAACTTCTGGATTCCTCCTGCATCGGTTTTTGCTTGTAAAGCTCTGAAGAAGCCAACAGGATGATTGGCGAAACGTCAGCAATTTCGACTAAGCAAAAACCGACGCAGGAGGAATCCAGAAGTTTTGTAAAAAGGATGCATTGCTCCTCGAACACTCATTCAGAATTTTTTTGAAATCCAAAAAGTTTCTTTTAAGAAGTATTGAAAAAAAGTATATATTATAATATTAAATTCTTTGAAGAGTATTGGTTATAATTAATGTGTAGGAAAATTGTTGGGTTAGGATGTTATGGTTCAACCAAAGTAAGTGAACTTTGGTTTTTGGTTAGTAACGATTCTTCTTATTCGGTGACGTTGATAACACCTTCTTTCAAAAATAATTATAAATAAAATATATAGAGCCATGGATTCAAATCCACTATACCTTATAGTTTGTGATTATATCCGCTTGATATTAATTTGCAAATATTCACGTGTCGATATTCTTAAAATAGTATTAAAAATAATCAAACAAAGACATTGGGGAATATTTAAATATTCAAAAGATGTGGCAGTCAATTGAAGGTCCGGGAGTTTCCTTGATGGACCAATTTGACATATCCAATTGACGTTGTGTGCTTATGCCGGTGGCAATGGCACAATCTTAAATTGCTTAAATAGCACTTGACAATTCTGCATTGGATATAATTCTGATAGTCCTTTTTTGTATACGATAACAATTTATGGAATCTGGTGAGTTTCCCCCTGAATCAAGAAATGCGTAATATCTCTAGATTGGACGACCTTATTCATTTAAGTCTGTCATCCAGAACCACACCCAATATTTTCTCAAATTTCCCCTCCGAAAGCTTTATCTTTGTTGTTTAAGAATTTTTATATTCGGTGGTCTGGTCCAATCGTCAAAGAGATCAAAGAAATAAACTAAATACAATAACGGACCCAAAATGGAACCCTGTGGAACTCCGTGCATTAACTGTCGTAAACTTGGCATTTCGTCATTGCCAAAAAATGCCTGCTTTCTATCAAGGACCTAACACAATACTGTGCCCCTTTCCACATCCAAAGAATAGGACAAGTATTCCTGAATCTGAATTTAAATTATCAATACACTTCTGACGTCATGGTAGACATTTCTTTATAATAAGTAAATTGTCTGATTTTGTGTTCGACCTTAATTGGTACGAGTACCTTAGATGTGGAGGACGTAATATGTTTTAGTCACGTGGAAGAATTCAAAGACGCGGTGAAAAATATAATTCTACTAGAATACACGTCCTCTTCGATAATGCTTGCAGGAGCCATCTTCCAAATCGTTTCGGTCAGTATATAAACATGAAAAAATGTGAGGACCTAACATTTTACATTTCCAGGGAGATAAAATTCTTTTCACGATGATGTTTATCGTCTTCATGTATATCCAGCTTATGATTTTCGCATGGAACGCGGACGAGATAGTATCGGAGGTACCACCAATACGATATTTAAATCCAACGGTAATACAAATCCGCAATTAAATTCGCTTTTCAGAGTCTGGGGCTCGGGGATGCCCTTTACGAAAGCAAATGGTACGAGCAATCGAAATCGACCAAGGTGTTAGTCCTGATTATGATGATGCGATGTCAAAAACCATTAGTATTGACTATCGGTCGGTTTTGGCCTATGACTCTTGAAGCCGCCATTTCTGTAAGTGTAAAACTAGCGACTATCTCGATGCAAATTCAACAGAGATAATCCGTTTTAGAGACTGAAAATCGGATATTCCTACGCATCAGTTATGACGAACCATTAAATATTCACCTTTGTATTTCTTACACATGGATACCAAAAATTAAGATAATGACATTGATAAGCATAAGTGAGTTTTATTGATTAACTGCGCCTGAAAAACTAGCGACCACTCTTCTAATTACGAAGTACATTCAGTCAGAAGCAAAAATACGTTAAAGCATTTAAACCCAAATATCTGAAATTAGAATAGCGCCATCTGTAGGGGGATGATCGAGGCTATTTAACAGGCAGCGATTTTAATTACGCAAATAACAACGAGATAGCGCTCGCTGTTTAAAATATTCTAATAAACCTTTTCAAACTAAATACTGATTGACGTCTGCATTCGAAGGCAGAAAGCAAAAGCAATTTTTTTATAACGTTATTTAAACCGATTTAATTTAAACCAGAATATAGTCATCTGTTGCGGAATACTGAAGTAAATTTGAAAGGCAACGATTTGAGTTACGCAAATCACCACTAGATGGCCCTCACTTTGTAAAATAAACATAACTGCTATTAAGGCATTTTACATGACAAAACCGATGCAGCTATATTTCCAAATCCAGGAATATGCAAAAGAATTTTCCATACAACGTTATTAACAGCCATTTATTTTTAAGTAACGTATGCTAATGGCAATAGCAAATCACTAGGAGATAACGCTCGCTTCCAAAAATATACATAACAGCCAAGGTTTAGTAAATAACAATTAAAAAGCAGCCCGTTTAGTTACCCGAGATGGCGCTTACTCGTACTGGCCGTTAACACATTTTAAAAAACAAAACCGATGCTTATCGTTATTTAAAGCTATTTTCTGAACCTACGATTGCGTCTTCTGTTGGGAAACGTTCAAAACTATTTCAAATTAAGCGATTTTATTTGTGCCAATAACCACGAGATGTCGACGCTCTTTGAATTCTAATTTTTCAAGTTTTGTATGTATGATTATTGGCTTACTTTCGTTCAACCTAACCTATATGTATTTATGCGGAAAATAAGTATTTCATGTGAAAAGTAGAGCTCGTGGGATTACAAAAAAAGATAGTCATGAATTCTCAAAAATTCTTATCATTACGAGGTATGTAAATACTTTTAGAATCCCAACTAGTATGTTAACAGGTATTTATTTCAGCTCCTGCAGTATCGTTCCTTCAAATATGCGGCTTCAAAAACTTTAAACCGCCCCCAAAATATGACCGTAAGTCCCTTGGCTGCTTAACAATCACGAAATACTGACCATTCAACTTGTTTAAGATGTGGAATTCCCAGAGCGACCGAGACTTAAATACCTAGACAGAGTACCAGTAATTCCTGCAAATGTCCGTCCTCCCAAAATGCAGAAACGTTTACGTTACATGCGAGGCCCGGAAGACGTTCACAATTTCTTGATGCATAAGCAATTTGGCATAATTGTATTCGAGTGATATCCTTTCTCTTTATTTTTTTATAATTCAAATTTTGTAGGCTTTAAGCGGGGGTCGTTTAAAATATAACCATTTTGAAGTAATCAGATTGGCGATTGGTAGGTTTATGGACAATGACAGAATGTTCGCTGTATGGAGAGTCGATTCTCCTTGGCAGCCGGTCACCAAACGTGGTCAGGGTATGAGATTGGGGGGCGGAAAGGGTGCCATCGATCATTATGTCACCCCCATCAAGGCGGGTAAGTGTGACGGATCACTACAAACGACGGCAGGGTAATTTTTTCGATATTTCAGGCCGAGTCATTGTCGAAATGGGGGGCAAATGTGAGTTTAAGGAAGTTGAGCCGTGTTTGCAAAAGATTTGCAACAAGTTGCCATTTAAAGCTATGGCCGTTTCACAGGAGATACTCGATCAGCAGAAACGGCAAGAAGAGTTTGAGGAGGCCAACAATCAAAACCCTTACACAATGAAATATCTGATACAGAATAATATGGGAGGATGCAATAGATGGCTTTCTCCGTTTGATCTCCGAAATTTAGGGAAATACGTTTAAGGTGTAAAAAATTATATTTAACTTATACCTAGACAGAATAATAACAATAAAACACTTTTACTTACTGTGTCTAATTTTCTTTTTTTACAACAGAAATAACTTAACCTCGACTATACAGTCGGCCCCAGTATCGTAACCTCTAATACAACTTTTTCATCGGAAGTCAGTCGTTTTCTCAAACAAACAATCAATGTTAGGGGTTTTATAGCAGCAGCCAGCCGACCACTGTACTTTTGGTCATGATTTAGCAGAGCGAAAGCGAAGGTATATCTACTTTAATTTTTTCGACTTACTGCTTCGGGTTTTAATCTTATACCAGTCTGAAAGAGGATGTTGTGTTCTTATCAATTAAAATATTCGAAACCAATAAAAATGGTTGGATCAATCAAATCACAAAGCCCATAAAATATCGAATGCTTTTTGCAGTGATTGCCTTTCATGTTAAATTCATAACGTGACATTAAGATGTCGCTGCATCGAATGTGTGTCGGTCTGTGACTTAAAAATTACACAGTTGCTTAAATTGTAAACGCATTCCGAGCTGTTAAAAGATAGAAAGATAGAGTAAATTTTCTTTCGAAAAATTTCATTTGGTTTCTCGTAAACTTTTTTAAAGACGTTCAAGCATACGCGTAATTTTACCACTTCAGTGGTAGAAAGTCTGTACAATTAGGCGACCAATTCCAAAAGTTCAAGAAGTAAAGTGTTCCGTGCTGTGTTCTCGAGATGGGAACCTTTTTTGTTGGCGATATTATCATAAATTAAAAACGGACTTCTGCGTAATCCAGGTCTGTATTGGAGAAATCTAAGAGTTTTATTTTCCGTTACATGGTTCCGGCAAATCGGCCGGGAAAGTACCGATTTTAATCTGTTCTTCCCACCGTTCGGTCCATGAGCTGGGGCAGATCGAGCGGTAGATTTTCTCGAACTGTTTGCAACACTCGCGCCTGCAAAATAAGAACAAGCCCAAATACAAAGCGCTGACGTATCGAGACGTCATCCAATATGGGTGTTCTTTCACATACCCTTCCCCTAAAAGCCTCGTGCACTTTTTATGGTCAACGAAAGAAGAGTAACACCAAGCTGTTACATTCTGGTTGTGAAATCTCGGATCGGGTTGCGGAGTACAGAGGTCATTGTTCTCGAAATCCTTTAAGCATTACGAATAAATATAACACATTTTACTTTGAATCGCGCGCTTGCCTTTGACCGATCCATATTTATTGATTTTGATGAAAATTAAAAAAGGATAACCACGAGAAATTTTAGGAGAATAAAAACTGCTGTTTCGAATTTTTTGACGCAAGTGCCCGAGATACGTCAATATCGAGAGGTGCGTTAAAAATTCCCATGGAAATTTATGTTTTATATTTCAAAATAAATTGCTACTGTTATTAATTCGGTAGAAAAATATAGGCCTGTACGTTTATTATTGTTTCATTACAATTTATCTATTTTGCATATTTTTTTTATTTCCAGAAAAGTGTTTATTTATTGATTTGAGAATAATTAGTATCTCAATTATATGCCCAACTCTATAATCTTAATCATATTTAATTATTATGTTTATTATTCTAATTAAAATTTGTGGTGTGTAGGTCTTAAAGAAGGTCATTAAGAAACAAGCAATAATTTTTACTAGGTAAATGTTAAATTCATTAGCAATTAATGTAAATAAAAGGTGCAAGTAAAACAAAGGAATACAATGAATACAAAGTTATCATCAGCGTACCAGTAGACGACTACGCAGGAAACATTAAAAGTTCAATTACGTACCGTCATTCATCCGCAACAGCTTATTTTCACGTATTTATGCAAAATAAACCCCCGTAACTCCCCCTTCTTAGAGAAATATATGCGTACACATAATACGCAGTGGTTATCTTATCGTAGAGTCGCTGGTCCATTATAATTCGCCTGGGCATTATAGTCGAAATTATTAATATAACAATGAGAAAGACCGGTACAATAGATAAGGACCTTGCGATGCGGAACAAAGCGATCGCGATTAATCCGGATTAATTCCGGCGAACGGACCGATTATCCTTTATAAATAGATTGAAACATTTTTGATTGATTAAAACTTCTTTATATAGACGCTGGAAAAATGAATACTCCGATAGGCGTTTTACTTACGCGTTGTTAATGATATGGTAAAGAGTCGACCAAAGTGTCGCAGTTAAACCTTTCAAGGCCACTCTAAGACTGAACAATTGAGTTCATCGCCGATGTATCTGTAGCTACAAAATAAGAACATTGCCGGATGAAAATACAGGTCTCTCTTCTTCTCCTTCTTAATTCTATTGGCCATAAGCACTAGGATCATTCGGCCATATTAACTCAGCGACACTCATATCGATCATGAATAGCTCGTCGTTGTCTTATTAATACACGTTTGATGTCCGTTTTATTGAAATGTTAATGAATCATTACTCGATTGGGAATTGCCACGCCGGAAAACTAGAAGTATATATACCGGAAAAATAACGGTTTTCCATTAAGGCCGCGAGAAAAGTTTCCCACATAATGCACTCCTTGACGTTTCCTTTATCGGTTAGCTCCGGCGGACGTTTGCGATTGATTCCGGCCCGTACCTTTTCCGACAGTAAAATGCAAATAAATTGCTTCGAATATTGGTTGGATTTCCTTTTATCTGTTTGCCTTCGCGGGCGATTTTTCCGCCGAGATCGACCTGATATGCTCTCGAACCGTAGAGAATTTCCCTTTGAAGACGTCGACTTTGAAATGTCGGAAGCTAGAAAGTATTTTCAGGCCAGAGCGTCGCTGCGGGGCATCGAAAATCGTGAAAAAATACAATCATTTTTTTTAAATGCCTTTATTTCACCACTAACTACTATTATAAAATAGTAAAAAAATCTAATTTCAAATTCGCAAAAGTTGTTACGCTATTTTAGCGTAGTCGGCCCAATTCAGAGTATAAAACGATGAATAAAGAAGAAAAAAGAAGAAGAAAAGTTTGACAGTTAATAAGGTACCAAATCACCAGTGACGTTTCGAATAGGTTTTTGTACGTTTATTCTGCGATTCAGTTTCAGTTCAACGTATTTTTCTCAGTGTTCAATAGATTTTTGTATGCTTTACAGTAATTTAATTAGTCAATTATAAGCAAAGTTTCAGTGACGTCCGAAAGATGTAATCATAGAAGTACGAACAAAAAATGGTTAAAAAGCAATATTTTTTCAAACCCATTACAATAATATTTACGCCATAGAAATATGGCATGGTGTTTAGTTTATTTTTCATCTTACCCACCCCGAAAAGCTGTTTCTAAGGTTGCTCTAATACATTTTGCTCTCATATATATATATATATATATATATATATATATATATATATATATATATATATATATATATATATATATATATATATATATATATATATATATATATATATATATATATATATATATATATATATATATATATATATATATATATATATATATATATATATATATATATATATATATATATATATATATATATATATATATATATATATATATATATATATATACAGTGTGTCCAAGATAAGGATGCACAGCATGGGGATCTCGGAAACTATAAGAGATACAGTGTCGGTTAAATTAGACAAAAGTTGCGCATTTTGATACCGAACAAGATCCTGTTTTACAAATTTGAAAATTCCAAGCCGTTCCGGAAATATCCGAGAAAAACCGAAATATTGCGATTTCGTTTTTATTATTTTTTAAAGCTATTTGAAAAGATATGAAAAAACGGAAAACACTTTTCCATTGGCACTTTTTAATCTCTCCAAATTGACGTTAACAAATTTTCATTACAGCGTTTCGATTCCATGGAACCACCATCAACTTTGATTTTTCTTATGGGACGGAAAAAAAGTACACACAGTATTAGGTTGTGCTTTTCATTGCGAATTCAACGATGTACGATACAATACGGTTACTTATGTTTTTATCCAGAAAAATGGCTTTTTAATACATTTCAGCATTTAAATGGAGTAGGCCATGACAAAATGACATCCAGTCAATTTCAATGACACATTAATGTTATTTGTCTTTGTTATCAGTCGATCATAAGTTTATTCCTTTAGTTATTGTTTTTGTATTTTTATTGTTGTTGTCTTTTTCTAATTTATTTTGTTCTACAATGGAGGGAGGTAATTTTACAAACGAAGAAAAATGTGATATGCTGTCTTGCTACATCTGATGCCAAAGAAATTGTGTGGAAGCCGAGCGTATGTATTCTAACAAATACCCAGAGCGGAGACAACCTGACAAGAGTATTTTTCGACGTTTGTTATTTAATCTGAAAGAATATGGATCATTTAAGAAGCCTGCATTATCCCGACAAAAACCTTCCAATGAAGAAAACCAATACAATGTTCTACAATCTGTTATCGAAAATCCACAAACTTCTACCAGAGAAATTGAAGACCAGAATGGGGTAGCTAAATCTACAGCTCAGTTTATTTTAAGGAAAAATGAATTTAAGCCTTACAAATTCAGAATATGTCAAGGATTAAAACCGGGTGACGACGAACGACGTAGACATTTTTGTGAGTGGTATACCAGGATGTGTGATGAGAGTTTTAATTTTCCATATAAAGTGATTTGGTCTGATGAAAGTATGGTGACCAATAACGGTATTTATAACAGGCGCAATACACACTATTGGTCGCAACAAAATCCACGTGTTAATAGACTATCCAGACATCAAGTTCGCTTTGGGTTTAATATTTGGTGTGGGATTTTTGGTAGCAAGATTATAGGCCCTATTTTCTATAATAATTCCTTAACTTCCGAGCGGTACCTTGACATCTTGAGGCACGATTTAGAAGATGCCTTAGATGATTTACCGCTAGGCGCTGTGCAAGGCTGCTGGTTCCAACAAGATGGTGCCCCAGCCCATAACTCCAGAGAAGTTCGCCAATATTTAACTGAACGGTTTGATGGAAAATACATTGGGACTTACAGTGAAACACCTTGGCCTCCAAGGTCCCCGGACTTAACTCCCTTGGACTTTTTCTTATGAAGCTACATAAAAAATGAGGTATTCAAAGAATGTTTTGACAACGAGGAACAATTACGTCAATCAGTACGAGCAGCGTTTAATAAAATTACTCCTGAAATGTTAAGTCGTGTTTTGGAGTCTACCGTGAGACGGGCGTACTTATGCCTAGAAAATGGAGGTCATTTATTCGAACATTTGTTATAGAATTTGTTTTTCATTAACTTGTTGGATTTAGTTGTTATGTTAAATGAACAGTTAGAGTTAGTAAATAAATAAACACATTAACTCGAACTTGTCAACCATTTTCTTTTGCCTTTCATCGTTCGGATCTCATGGCCTACTACAATAAAATGTATTAAAAAGCCATTTTTCTGGATAAAAACATAAGTAACCGTATTGTATCGTACATCGTTGAATTCGCAATGAAAAGCACAACCTAATACTGTGTGTACTTTTTTTCCGTCCCATAAGAAAAATCAAAGTTGATGGTGGTTCCATGGAATCGAAACGCTGTAATGAAAATTTGTTAACGTCAATTTGGAGAGATTAAAAAGTGCCAATGGAAAAGTGTTTTCCGTTTTTTCATATCTTTTCAAATAGCTTTAAAAAATAATAAAAACGAAATCGCAATATTTCGGTTTTTCTCGGATATTTCCGGAACGGCTTGGAATTTTCAAATTTGTAAAACGGGATCTTGTTCGGTATCAAAATGCGCAACTTTTATCTAATTTAACCGACACTGTATCTCTTATAGTTTCCGAGATCCCCATGCTGTGCATCCTTATCTTGGACACACTGTATATATATATATATATATATATATATATATATATATATATATATATATATATATATATATATATATATATATATATACCGTTATATGATTGCAGCTTTCCTTAAGATTCGGTAACTCAAAACAACACACTTCAAAGCACCAACCGCAATAATCTCATTAAATGACGGAAAGTCTTGATTCTCTTCTTGTAGGTTTGTATCACTTGGAAGTTTTACACACAAAAGGCCAATTTTGTTTTTATTTTGAAAAAATGTAAATCGCTGTAAGGTAAGTATACTCTTTGTGTGATTACTTAACGTCAGACTTTCATTTCTGTACCATAGCATTTCTTTTTGTTTTGCTATGGAAGATTTTTTTTTATTAAAAAAGGGAGATGTCGGAGAGTTGTTTAGAGGTTAGCCAGTCGATAAATGTTTGTATAAAGTTGACCCTTCTATAGTTAGTTTTTTTTATACAAGGCTTAGGTTTGTTCAGTATTGGATTCAGAATAAGTGATCAATTTTGACATTGTTTATTAACGAAATGATAGGGGGGGTTTATTTAAGCATAGTACAATCCCGATTATCAGAATCTGAATTTTCTGACTATTAAAAAACAAATATTTGGACTAACCGAAACGAAACGCGTTATACGAGAGTTGGAGCTCCTTGTTACAAACTTATCAAAAACGTATTTGCATCCAAAAAAACTTGGAAAATGTTTGTATATTGGATAGCTTCAGCTTTGGAATTAAGTAAAAGCTAGTACCCTGAAAAAATCCTGGTGAAAATTGATTCAACTGATGAAAGTTTATGGCAAATTTTCACCAAAATGCCGGCAACAGAAGTTTATAAATGGTTTTAAACAGCGACCAAGAAATAATTAAGAGTGTTTGCAGAAATGATGAAAAAAACAGTGATGACGATGATGACGACGTAAAAGCCACTGACAATATTCCAGTAAGAATGTCACATTCAGAAGGACCATAGGCCTTGCAGAAAGCGTTAACTTAAGCAGAAAAACAAGAACGTTGGAGAGATATTGCGGTCAAGCATTGTCAAATGAATGTAGTTAAAAAACGCCTCATTTTTAAGATAATTTAAACATGCCTTTTGGCCGAATGATCCTGGTAGTCGTGGCCATAGAAGTAAAGAAGGAAAAGAAGAACATGTCTTTTATTAATGTACATATGTATCTATGTACCTAATAATATGTTCAAACATTTTTTGAATAATAGAAATACATTATTTGCTCTATGTTTTTTTTTTAATATAAACATAAATTGAAGTAAATTATTTCATAAACATCGTTAAATCGATCTAATGACACACGTATCCTAAACTTAAAAAAAAAACGGATTTACACTTCACTTTGGTCCACATGGTTGCGGATAATCAGGACTGTACTGTATATAAAATTCATCAACTGTTGATGCACAGCACACACAGCTGTCCGGTCGGTGTAAATCAAGATCCGTAAACACAATTGTCGCGTTTACATTATATAGACAATTTTTTTCGATGTAACAATGTATTTCTCAAGCAATAATTCTTAGTTCAATGATGGAAACGACATATATCTACCTGACGATACACTGGGTGTTTGCACTGACAGCGGAACGATAGCAGTCAAATATCATTTTACAAGCAAAGGCAAAAATTATTGAACAGAAGTGTTGAAAATTTTCATAACATAAATAAATAATAAATAAATAAAATAACAACAGACAAAACAAAAAGTAAGAGAAAGTTTAGTATTTATAAAACGTTCATGATGTTCGCATTTTCGTTAGGGAAGGCTACATCTTTTTATAGTTTAAAAACTCTATAGCCTCTTGCTATATTTTACTATTTAAATATTTTATGAACAAGACAATAACCGCGATACACAGAAAAGTAGTTGAAACGGTCACCGAGTGACGTCACCTATTAGCGGTGACTGAGGTGGGGGGAATCGTAAGGCAACCTGTTGTGTTTACGGGCCTTGGGGTTGAATATCCATTTCTCGATGCATTTTGCATTAAAAGAAAAAGTCTTACAATATTAACCGACTTAGAACTGTCATTAGCGACCAGCATGGAAGAGCGGAAGTGCGCCAACTTGAAGCCCTCGGAACCGAATCTGAAATTTAAAAAGAAATACCCTGGCAGACACAAAGAAAAATTCAACCTTAGTTGTCGGGTTATTGTGAATATTTTCCGAAATATATGTTCCAACTTGACATTTCTTGTAAGTAGTGTTATTGAGCGAGTTACACTAAAAACATGTGTTTTCCAATAATTTTTTCTGGCCTAGTTTCTTATAAAAATCTTGAAAGCGGCAAATAGTAAAAGTGCAGATGGAACAACAATTTTTTATGATTTTCTCGCAAAATTTAAAATATAATGGTTTAAATATTTTTAGCTGGGATGAAGGAGTTTAAAAAAAATTGCAAATGTCAAAAACGGTTAGACTTAGGTATAGGACATTATGCACAAAATATGTCTAGAATTTTGTATAGACTTAAAAAATGAAGTAATATACCAGGTGTTCCATTTAAAATAAGAAAGTTAAGACTCGCTCACGAAAGATAAGACACCCCGTATATACGAAATTAAAATACATTGGTTTGTAATGCCCCAATTAACTTTTGTATTTAACTTTTGGCTTCATCCCTTATAGTTTCTGAGATAAGGTAGTGTCCTAAGATAAGGGCCCACGCTATACATTATTTCTTAAGAACTTAACTAGTTCTATATCATACAAGGTCAGTCAAAAGTTATAATTTCCCTACGAGATACAAAAATTTTTGATAAGTGCATTTTTTATGAAACACAGTGTATATGAACACATATTCCAAGAGCAAAGATGAATTATGCCAAAGTAATCCAGTTTTCAGAGAAACTTACTTTTATTTCGGAAACCGAAAGATTTTATTTCGTCTTAGAATACGTGACAATACATAAAATGTTGTTTTCAAAAAATGCACTTTTCACCATTTTTGCAATCGTTTTGATCAAGCCTGTACAATATAGGACTAGTTTCGATATTAAGAAATTCTGCTTAACCCATGTTTAAAATTTCAACTTTCTGCTGGCTCCAGTGTCGCAGTAACAAAAATTTAATTGAAGGTACAGTTTGATCGAAAAAATGAAAATTATTATTTTCTCGCCGAAGATAGATATAGGAACGTATTATTCAAAAACAATCATAAAAAATTAGAGTGTGGGAAAATGTAATAATATTGATGGTCTGCCATTTAAAATGTCAATGTTGCCGCTACTTTTTCGAAGAAGCGGCAACGTTCAGCGGTGAAAATATTTTAGATCGTTAACACCCCGTATATTAGTTAAAGTTCTTTATCGATTAAATTTTTCAGTATTTTCAGATAGTTTCATTATCTATCATTTTCCCTTTTTTTTTTATTAGAATTATTGGCAATAGATTTTTGCCTGAAAAAAATCCTTTTTTCTATCCCACTTTCCCGACAAATTACGGCAAGCAAAGGTAACTTGCGTGTACGTACCCAACCCGTAGGCGACGACTTCTTTCTTCACGGTGTAATTCGCACGAGGAATGTAAAGTTCGCAAGCAAATCGCGTACCGTCGGGCAGTTCCGGCAGCTCCGCCACTAACTCGACGTCGAAAAAACCGTCCCGCCTCGCTGCCACTGTCAACGTCGCGTTTTTCGCTTCGCTGAAACATCGCGGCTCGATTAATAGCAAACTCTATCTTCGACCGACAACAGAAAATTTTCTACCACATACATACCAAGCGATCGTTACCTTTCGTTAATAGAAATCCGCATGGTGGGCCTTGGAAACACCTCGTCGACTTCACAGACCACGCGGTGACGCGCGTTTTCGTCTTGCGCGTAAAAAATCCTCAGTTCCATTTCTTTGCCGGGCGCTGAAAGCAAAAATTAACCGTCGGAGGATTCGGCAACGTTGCGCGAATTCAACAAGTGTAAATACTTTCGTTGACAATAAATAATAAGAACCGTCGCACGGGTAGAAATAACAACATCGATAAAAATAACAATGCAAGAAGCATTGACTCAATGTAAACCAAGCCGATCCTTTTCTGTCGCTCTGATTAGATTATGAAATTTAACACGCCTAACGAAAGTTAATTAATAGGTGGCTGTGGTCTGAGAATGACCGGCGTTGCCACGGAAACCGCAACTGCGCTTGTAGGCAGGGTTGCGGAATCGGCAATATTTAACGAAACGAACGAAGAAAAGAAGACCGTTATTAACAATAAATGAAACAGCCGTTCGCGATACGTCGTGTAAACGTATTGATTCCCCACCAGCCTGGTCGTCGAGCGGCAACACGGCAACAGCGTTTGCCGCGCCTGTTCCGCGACAAATTTGTCGGCACGGTTCTACCAGTTCGGGATGTGTCAAACCGAGTTGTATTTTCGCGTTTAGTTTGTTTATCGTGCGACTGCTCGAATGTAAACGTTTCACGGCCGTATTTTTCGGTGGTCTGTGCGGGCGAATCAACAGCGCAAATGGTGAGTAACTGACTATACGCGGGCGAAACCGAAAGTTTCGTCGGTTTTGGCCGGTAGAGGTTAATTTTATTATTGGGACGGACATATTTCGCAGCCAATGCCGTAAATTTGTCGGGATATTCGGAAGAAGGCGGCTTACGTCAAACATTTCCGCCGGTATTTTTGTAAAAGACATTTCTGAAATTAAATACGGGCTAAAACGTGAGTATATTGTTAAACGAAACAAGATATATGGTCTGTGGTTAAGTGAGGTTTGTTTAAGTTATGTTTAAACGATTTGTTGAAGTGTGCCTACTTGAGTAAGTATTTTGAAGCAAAAAGGATTTAAAAGTCGTAGCAATGAATAGGTAACATGAGGTGATGTGTAATTCAAAAACTGTTGGATATTATTCAGTACCAATAAAATTTCGAAACTAAACGGTCGTATTTATTTTTAAAAAAGTTTTAATCCGAGTTTTAACCTATTTCTATTAGACCGTTAAAAATGTTGCATTTTAAAGGCGCCAGTTTTTTAATTAATTTTGACAAATTTGTCACTCGAAAGGGCTATGACAGACTGTTCAATTTTCACAAAATTTTAGTCGAAAATTTTAGGTGACTGCTGATTTTATTTTCAAAATTGGAAGAGAAATATATATTTCGCGAAATATCGGATGTAAAAGTACAGGTACGATTATCGTAATGTAGAACTTGTCAAAATTGAGTTTGAAGGTGGAAACTGAGGTCCAATAATTATATAAAAACTTTTGAATGAAGAAATATTTATGATCCGGTTGATTGCTCCCTACGCCCGATCCTACTCAAAAATCTAGTAGAAAATATTCCTTTTTCAATGCAATTATTAATTATTGAATGGTTTAATGGAATAAAAACAACCAAAATTAAATTAGCAGAAGTGGACTTAGAAATATTTTAGGGAAACCAAGTTGCATTCCATTTACTTCGAACTTTACCAGCAAACAAGTGATACAAAAGGTGTAGGGTTCAAAATAGGTGTGTTCGGTCTTGTTTGCAAGGTAATTCTTTATCAGTAGTATATCTAATTGACGTAACAAGCAGATTATCTCAAGGAAAATTAGTTAAGGAAAACACTTCATTAAAGTATTCAGTTTGGTCGATCTAAGTCATTTCAATCCTGTTTTTTAAAATTAGGCTGCACCAAAAAAAAAGTCGGCACGTTTGTAGAAACCAGTAAAAGAAACAACTTTTCTCTTTAGTATATACAATGAAAACTCTCTATAGAGAAGCCCAGTATTACGAATATAGTTTGTTGTACTATTTTTTTTCTCACTGTCTATTCCGAAAGAAAAAGGGCACATCAGGTAACGAAGTAAGGAATCTAGGCCGACTTGTAATTCATAGTCTCTTACCTTCTTGGAATTTCTTACCCTCATAATCTAATTACCGAGAACCTGGTCGTCTTAAATGTTTTTCTCGTAATAAGCGATTATTATTTGACTTAGTGAATACGGCGAGCATGGCGAGTAAGCAAAAAATTTTATCTCTAAATGACAAAGTTGCTTTAATTCGAGAGATAGAACGGGGAGAAAAGAAAAGTGACATGGGACGTCGATACAGACTTACACCGTCGATTGTATCCACGATTTGGAAGTGCAAAGAAAAAATCATTAAGACCGAAGTGGCCGGCAGTTCTAGTAAAAACCCAAGAAAGCCAAAATTTGAAGATTTGGATCGGGCAATATTGCAGTGGTTCCAACAGCAACGTCTTAAAAATGCATCACTCTCTGGACCTATCGTAAAACTAAAAGCAGAAAATTTTCGGAAGGATGGTTGGGGAAGTTCAAACAGAGGCATGGTGTAAATTATGGACAGATAAGTGGCGAAGCCAGTAATGTCGACAGAAATGTCACTAACCATTGGCTGGAGAAGACTCGGCCAAAACTAGCAGATAAGTACCCTGCTGACGACATTTTTATTGCTGACGAAACTGGTATTTTTTACAAAATGACGCCAGATGAAACTCTTAAATTTCGAAGCGGAAAGTGTGTGGGTGGAAAACTTTCTAAAGAACGTATAACAGTGTTAGTAGCTGCGAATATGAGTGAGAGAGAAAAAAGAAAATTAGTTGTGATTCGAAAATCAACTAACCCACGATATTTTAAGAACATCAAGCATTTGCCGGTCCCTTACAAGGCAAACAAGTCTGCATGGATGACATCGCAAATTTTTGCAGAGGAGATACGTAAATGGGATGCAGACTTAAAGGGGAGGAAAATATTACTTCTCTTAGATAACTGCCCTGCATATTGAATTGCCATTTCTTCCAAAACAACAAGTGTATTACAACCGATGGACCAGAGCGTAATAAAAAGTCTTAAGAGTCGATACAGGAAAAACATTTTAATGGAAATGATCGAATCCGAAAGCTTGGAAAGAGGTGACAGCAGAAAC
Organism: Cylas formicarius; assembly: GCF_029955315.1. Classification (NCBI taxonomy): domain Eukaryota; kingdom Metazoa; phylum Arthropoda; class Insecta; order Coleoptera; family Brentidae; genus Cylas; species Cylas formicarius. The sequence goes on along the minus strand of NW_026844347.1, from coordinate 37,304,396 downwards.
AATTCAACACTCCTATAGTCACTTATTACCGAGACAGAATGCGAACAGGACTTGGAAGATGATCAGCCACTAAGCGAGTGGATAGATCAGTTTCAAACAACAATTACGTTTACAAGTGAGGAGTTGCAAGATTTTATGGTGATAGATCAGGATTTGCCGACAACAGCAGACTTGACAGAGGAAACCATATTACAACAAGCAAGAAAGGGTGAAGAAGAACACCAAGAGGAAGAAGAAGATGAAGAAGTTGATCTGGGACCACCACCAACCATTCAACGAGCCCTATATTCAGTTAAGCTGCTAGAGATGTGCGCATACTAAAAAAACTCAAAAGAAAAAAACCGATTATTTGAATCATAAATGTAGTTCTTAAATATTTATATAAAATGTTCCTAAGTAAATATTAAAATATGTATATAAAATAATTAAATATTACAGAACACATATGCGTAGTGTTATTTTTCAAGTGCCTACAATTCTTTATAACGAGTCCCTCCAATTTCGCTATATAGAGTTTCGACTGTACGTATATATTTTTTTAAATCTCAATTTTGATAGATATATATTTTCACTTGATGTAGACTTTAATGGCGAAACCATATGTACCGGGTGTTCGAAAAAAAGGTTCACTACACCCTTAACTCAGAAACTAAGACTGATAGAAAAGAATGCTACATAGTTTCATATATATTTCTTAATTTTTATTCATCACTCAATATTAACAATGTTTAATAATTAAGGGAGTCTCAATTATTATGTCGTAGATGAGTTCCTGGCGAAAAGGGGCGTATTGTAATGTACTGAGTGGATAGTTGCTTGTCCTTCATTTTTGCTTTAATTTCATACTAAAATATTCAAAAGTAAGTAATTTTTTAAGTATATTTTATATTTTACCCGTGAATCCAAAAATACAATATTCACAAAGGGCGAAACACCCTGTATAAAATAAAAAATCTAGATGAAACTATCATTCGTAGTTTCTGAGTGAGGGCGGTGGAGATCCCTATTTCGGGCCCTCTGTATAGGCCATCTCGAATATCAGTGGAAAAAAAAGTAAATTTAGCCAGTCGTCGATATGCACACTCAAAGTAATTTCCTTTTAGCGTCACCGCCTATTTTTAGAGCACCTTCAAACGGTCTATAAATTCGGGCAATTCATTTTGTTTATCTACCGACATCACTTTCGTTACAATTGCTTGCCAATTGAACCGGCAATGCGCGAATACAATGAAACCTCAGCGGATATTCACAGTTCCACCGATGTTGTCCCTTATTCCCTTTAACAGAGAAAACTACGAAATTTGAAGACATCTTTATTAATAAACCTAACGTTTTGTTACTACCATGTAAATCTTGCAATCTTTTCTTCAAATTCATTTCATTTGCAAAAAAATACAGATGAGTTTCACTGCCAAAGACTCACAGTACGAAGTCATTTTGTTTCGCCTTTCAACAGTCTTATCGTCGAGATCGTTGTTTTCTTCTGATGCAGGAGCTCGTTCAACGATAATTTAACCTCACTGTTTAAGATGACCTCTTCGTATGTTATGTTTATTTCTTTGGCCCAACTTTCATTTGAACTTTCAGTAGAGCTAGAACTGAAAATCGGCATTTTTGAAACAATTTTGTATCGTTGCTGATGGAAGTTCAAAACATTTATTGACTTAACTAGATCTGTAGAGGATACTATTTACAAAACTTTTGGATTCCTTCTAACTTGCTGACGTTCCGCCAATCATAAATCTGGTTTTAGAGTTATATTTTTTAAGAACGTTTGATATGTGGTCAGTGCTGTTTTGAATTTAAGGATGGACAACAGCGAATGGGACTCATTGTCTTCGGAAAGTCATGGTGAAGTGTATTTTGTGATGGAACGCCTAATGTCTCTAATGTGGAAATTATTAGAGAGAAGGTGCTTTAATTCTGGGTACAATAACGTGGGTTCAAATACTTCTACGGCTCTGTAAACAAGAGCGTTGAAAAGCGATGATTTAGAATTTATTAAGGTACAGATCTGTGTGCTTTGGGTCCCTGTAACCAGAATGTCCCGATGTTAGGTCTGTTTTTTTATTGATATTGATTGATTGATTATTTTCTATGCAATGGTAAAACTTATGTTGGGGTGTATAGAGCTTAAATGTGTCCAGGTCTTTCTTCTCATAGCTTTTCCCGACGTTTGTTCATGAGTTTGACCGTTCCAGAAAAGCATTTTTCAACTAAGATGCGAAGGTTTGGTTCCAGGTTCCAGAAAGTTTCTTTGAAAATTCTGTAGGAGGATCACATTAAATAATATTCAACAAAATATTTATATTTAAGGATTAGTGATGAACTTCGATCAATTGCCAAGAGTTTTGCACTTGCGTCACTGTTCTGCCGGAGCAGCGATATGTAGGTCTTGAATATGTGAAGTGTAATCGCAAAAATATGATGTTAGAGCGAACAGACATTATTAATTGGTGACAGAGGTATTTAAGGTCAATCAAGAAATATCGCCAACAAAATTGTAATCTATTTAGATGAGAGTTGGGTCAATGTGTGTCATACCATGAATTATGCTTGGTGTGACAATACTAGAGTATAGAGAATTACAAAATTTTGTGAACTCCTGTGTGAGAACCGAGAAAAGGGCATATTTGGCAAGTACATTTAAGGCTGATCGTAAAAATTTTTGCCGTACTTTGAGACTTCGAGTGCACGGTAATCCTACTTTAATGTTGGAAAACAATTTTGGCCGACCTAATAGTTTTAATGTTGCTTTTACTTCTTTTGGAGGTATTGGTGGTATTGGTCCGGGGTTTGTTATTAATTATTATATTATAATAATAATAAATATTAATTAATTAATTAATTAATTAAATTATTATTATTAATAAACAATTTGGTTCTAATTCATTCCGTTTTGCTAAAGTTTACCCTCAGAAAGTTAATAAAACTTTGATTAGTATTAAAACTAACGCTCATGGCTCAGACAATATTGATATAAAAATGATTCTTTTGACTACTCCATATTTCGTCGATCATATCACTTTCTTTGTTAACAAATGTCTGCTGTCCGCGGTTTTTCCGGACTCATGGAAGCAAGCCGAAGTTATACCCGTACCAAAGAAGTGTCCAAGTGGTATTAACGATTTTGGACCAATCAGTTTGTTGCCAACCCTCTCAAAGATTATTAAAAAAATTGCAGCTAAACAACTTCGTGCTTATTGCAGTATTGTCTATTGGTCAGCTATACTTAATCGAGATAAGGAAAGACTCCAACGACTTCAGAATGCTTGTATTCGATTTAGTTTTAGTCTCAGAAAGTATGATCATATTTCCCAGTGTGATTCGGGTTGGCTCAAGCTGGAGGACCGATATAAAGTTCAGTTAGCCACCTTTGTTTTTTTACTAAACTCCAATAAGAACCCGTCGTACTTGTTTGATAAACTTTGCAGAGGAAATGATATTCATAATCGTGACACCCGTCATTGTTTAAGATATTGCGTTGCTAGACACACGTCGGTAACTTTCCAGAGATCTTTTAGCTATAACGCAGTTACATTATTTAATGATATGCTATAACGTCCTTGCCCACAATAAAGTCCTTCAAAAAAGTGTTAATATGGTTTATTAGGCCCGCCTAACTAACAAAAGCATATGAGTTTATGATGTTATTATTATTATTATTATTGTTATTGTTCTTATTACTACAATAGACAAAAAATTTTGTTATGGATAAAGCTTTCTGTAAATTTAGGTATCCAGTGACCTCATGGAAAAAAAACGAAATTCAAGATTTTTATTTCTCTTCTTCATCTGGTTGGCGGCTTCTTCAGAGCTCAATAACTGTTTCAGTTAGGCTCTCAAGAAACCAACAGGATGATTGACTCAACAACAACCGAGACAGGAGCAATCCATAAGTTTTGCAAATATTATTACAGTAGTCTGTGGGAGTTTCTTTGAAAAAAGAAATTCAAGATTGGGTGGCCGGAAACAAACATTTCCTTTGAACACTCCTACTTGAAATTAGAGCTGCCGGAAGTTTCCCGCGCGTACAGAAATGAGTGTGACAAATATAAAATTGGATTGGATGCTTTACTCAAGTAAAGCGATATGTGGCAATGAACAACTCCGATTTCAATACAAAATATATTTGTTCATTGGTAGATGAAGCATTAAAGCATGCTACTCAACAAAATTGGAGTAAAAATTATGTTCAACGTGTCAAAGAAAAAGAGATATTCTCCAAGACAGCGTAATTCCGGCAACAGTTCTGAGAAAGACATTGACATTTCTGATCTCGAGGTCACTGATGTACGTACAAATTAGGTAAAGTTAAAATGTTGAGATAAAATTTGGACCTGTGCCGCGAAATTTGTTTTAGAACGAATTTGATAAGACTGATAAGACTGCACGCTGAATTATCAGCGTGCAGTCTTATCAGTTTTGTAGCTTTGACACACGAGAGTGGGATGCAGCATTGTCCACAAATAATAAAATTTTTCGATTTTGCTTTATCATTTTTCTGTCAAATTGAAGCAACTATTCATTTACAGCGTCACCCATGCTTTCATTTAAAATTTTCACTTTTTCATTTTCATTTTCACTCGCCAAGTGACCACAAAATAAGGACGTTTTGTCCATTCACTAGACATCTCTGTCTGCGCACTATAAGATCGAGACATTTTTCCAAAAAACGGAAAACAAAAAACTGGAAAATCTGAAAACTTCTCAGCAACTCGTATATTGTTGACGTAATTTTCTTAAAATTTGGGGTGGATTTAACTAATTAACAAAGTGGCGTTGTCTTAATTACTTTTCAGCACGACCTCAATTTTCCTCTTTTTTTTGAATATTGTTGTAGTCCGACGGAAGCCGTCGCGTGTGGTCACGGCTTTAGCACAATGTTTTTGTTCCAGATAATAGAGGCAATGGCGCCGCGGACAACAGCCACACTCCAGTACAAATTTAAGTGACGCGTTTTCGTGATATTTGTTAGTTTCGAATATATTTACCCGCCGTCATGGCTAGTTTGCAAAATTATCCAGGCAGCAGACTCCTGGAAAGTCTCGGCCCGTACACCACCCTTAACGTGGACCAACTGAATTTCGTGGCAGCTCAATTTTTCGCGCTGGGATTGGCAGCCCTGTACCGGTAAGCGCGGAGGTCGGAGTATTGTTAAAGTTTAAAAAAATCCCACATATTTCATAACTTTTTTTTTATATTTTTCATAATTTTTGGCGTCGGTAAAATGTGTAGTCAATCCAAACAGTAATTTTAAGCGTCAAATTAACACAAATTATTTCTTAAATTGAAACCAAAAATTAAAAAAAAAACGGGTAGATTGGCTTCATATATAAAATTTGTTGAGCCGTATAAAAGGTTTGTCGAAAAATACTTACGTAGGTGAGGGTGGGGCAAGGCGTCCCCCTGGGGCAAGGAGCCCCACCTTAAAAATTGTAATAAGATAATAAAAAAAAATCCGTTTTAATATTTATAAATTCTGATTATTTGTACATTTTTAGCCCTTTGCGTAATACAAGGGTCCGCTTAAAAATTCTAAAAAAAAGCTAATCCATATTATTATAACCGAATCATAATTAATTTATTGAAAGTGTTATTTTTCGGATAATTATATGGATTTAGCCTAAAGCCAGAGCTTTCGAAAATCTTATAAATACCATTAACAATTTTTTTAATCGATAGAAAAATAGTTACGAATCAATAACTTTTTTTTTAATTAAGTACTTTTTAATAAATAATTATAATTATTATATTTCACATCATAAATAGGGGAGAGTGGGGCATGACGGCCCGAAGCTTCGCCAACATTTGGGTAAATTTAGTTAAAGTTAGTCAAAAATAAATAAATCGACTCGATGGTTAAAAGGTACAAAAAATTATAAAGGTTAAATGAGCCCCCTTGCCCTTTATGAATAAAGTAGTTTCTGAAAATACAGTTTTTTAAAGAAAAGTTGAAAAGTACTATCATCTCCAATTAATAAACAATTTTCTATATTTTCACCCCTGCTTAACATTCAAATTTTTCTTAAAATTCAATATACTGTTCGACAAATTTTGTATCTGATGATTCTATATAAAGAACTTTTTATTAAAATAACTTTTGTTCATAAAACTATAAGAAAAAATCAATTTTTCGTACATTTCGGAAGAAGAATTCGGGTTAAATTCCGTAGGCCCACTGGTGTAGTTAAAAAAAATATGGTACTCCAAATGGGGTGTTCCGTTTGATTTTTTTCCAACCAACCAAAAATATAGAAAAAAGGGCCATAACTCCGAAAATTTGGAGACGGCTTGTATTGTGGGCGATATGTGACATATTTACCCCGTCGATTGCGTCTAAAGCGTGCCGCTTTGGCTTTGGCAGCACGGTGTTTCGTCCCGAAAAGGTGAGCCCCAGCATCAGGCACGCGTTCGGACTGCTCTTCGGTCTGTGGATGGGATATTTCTGTTTCGGGTACCACGCAGTTCATTTGGCGGGGTTGCCGGCCGTATGTTATCTGGTAAGTCCGACGGCACACGGTGACGTGTAGGTGTCGCTTTAACGTCATTTTTTTAATACGCATATTTTTGTGTCCGCTTCCGAGAATAGTCCAGATCTGGCCCGGCAAAAGGTAGGTGGTTCGTTGAGTTTGACGGTGCTTATCGTTTGCGCATGATTTGCGATGTAAAAAAATCAAACCTATATCTCTCACTGCCACAAAATGCAGGTCCACAGTAGTGTCTTTTCCTAACTTCCGAATCCCCTGTCCCGCGGGGGTAGTAAAGTTACAGATTCCCAAACCCAAAACAAAAATCGAATTTAGTTTGGCTGGTGTATGAGAGTTGTCGCGCTTTAATAGCTCAGGTTTTGGTCGCCATATGTCCCCCCCATTGGAGGTAGTTTTTTGTGCAATTTTTGGCTTTATGGCATTTTTTTTTTGCCCCCTGTTTCGCCAATCATCCTGTTGGCTTCTTCAGAGCTCGACTAAAACTGGCTTGTATTTTACTCTGTACCTGCTTATATATTGTTTGAGGGGGCGGAGCTAAAACACCGTCTCGGATGACTGATTCCCAAATTGGTGACAGGTAGAGACCTGAGTCGCGGTTAAGATTATTAGGTTGTTTATAGATTTCTATAGATTCTCGGATTTTTCGTTGGTAGAAGAACTGATTACATGCAAGAAATTTAGTTTTATCGAATAAAATTTTATATCCGGTTTCACGAGTGTGTTCGGCAACAGCTGTCTCACAACAACATTTGTCCCAGTCGTAAGGCTCTTTCGTGTTCTTTGAGCCTAGTTGATATTTTTCGTCCGGTCTCCTGGCATGCGCGACAACTCTCGTACACCAGTCAAAATAAATTCGATTTTTCTTTTGTTGCTTGGGAATCTGTAAATTTGCTATCTCAAGATCTTCCCTCGGGGACTGGGGATAATGAAAAGGGGTATACATACTACTTGCAACCAGTTCTTTTGGTATTCTAGTCAAGGCCTGAATAGCAGTTAATTCTTGTATAATTTTTATTTTTTTGTAGAAAACTCTAGGACTTAAAGAATTCATCTAAAAAAGGACCATTATGTAAACAACAAAAAAAGTCCCAGAATTTCCATCGAAGTTGTTTGAGTACGCATTTATTGAATCTTGCAAACGATGAAATACTAGGCAACGATATATTAGACTAGTGTATAAAACAGATGGTCTAAGCGCTGAAATAGTGGAAGTCATCCATGGCAACCATGCGCGTCCCTCAGGGCTCTGTATTAGTACCAGTACTTTTCCTCTAATTTTAGAAGTTGCACGATGAATTAACGTCGATGAATTAAAGACGCAAAAACAATTTTTTGACATTTTGAAATTATTTCCACGCCATCATGTCAGCCTTCGACAATACATAACACAATAATAAATATTATAGAAATGTTATATTACAGAAACATCGTACTTGAAAGCTCTTATGCTCGAAAAAGTTGCACGGTGTCTACCGGGCTTTAAAGACGGGAGTTGTTGTCGAGCGATTAAGCGATTAACGATGATGCTAAAGTAAAAATAGCAAATTGCGGTGTAATGGATTCCTTTTACACGAAACCATTAGTATTATGCACGAGTAACGCAATTAAGACTGTTAATTGACATCGAGAATGTTGTTATTGAACGCTTCCAAATAAGTTCTCGTGTTTAATTTAGTCGATTAGTAATAAAAAAAAATTACTCGGTTTGTAAATATTATCAATACGCTAGAGAGCAAATGGTGTCGCTTCCTATTTTACAGCGATTCAGAAATAACAAAAAAGCCATGTATTATAAAATTTTGCCGTTGTTACTAACAGTAACAATAAAGCAATATAAACTAACCAAAAGACTTCACAAACGAAGTGAGGGCGAGAAAAAACTGTGAAAATCCCTAAAATGCTCACGGGTTGTGATGAAAAAAAAAATTACGGTCATCACTTTGACGAAATTTTTAACAAGACTTGATCTTAGACCTTATCTTCAAGGTCCACCCGTTCAGATTTTGGAAGCAAATATATGTAGAAGTTATTTTTAATAAAAAACGTTTGACTTTTTTGAAAATAATTATATATTAAATAAATAAATTAATTAATTAAATATGTTTTTTTTGCATTATGGTATATTTATTCTCTAATCGCAATAGTTCGTTACAACTAGTTGTTGCGATTAAAGGCCTAGGGTGTTGAATGTCTAAGAAAAAAATTTTTTTACAATAATTTGCAAACTACTCCAGATATTTCATTGACATTTCGTACACTGACATCAAGCAGCTAAATTTTTAAAAACATTTTTTCGTAATCAAAACTTTACAAAATAATTTGATACTTTAATGTTTCAACATTATTTTGGTGATTTCAGCATGTATGAAAATGTTTTTTTTTTAATTTTATTTACTTGAAAACGGTGCAACGTTTGTAGATATCGAATTTCTTTCAAATCGAATGGGTATATCAAAAATAATTTTTATTTTAGGGAAAAGCGGTGACGCACCATTATCTTCTTCAAAAATATTTCATAAACATCTGGCACGAATGTGCCCGTTTTTCAAAAAAGTATGAAAAAAATCCAAATTGGATATTTCTGTTATATCTGTTAAAGCAGATAGATGGAAATTAATTTCAGTGTTTGAAGCTGGATTTTCGTCAGTATAATATTTTCAGTCGAAAAATTGGTTTTTTATATCGATATATGGGACATTTAGTATATTTTTAAATACTCGAAAAGTACTTTCAAATTACCTTTCCAAAAATATAGCGTAAAATGTTAGCTTTAAAAAATATGTTATTTAAAACATTAAATTTTGCGTAAAAAAATGATTTGCAAATGTTTTAATAAACGTTTTTATAAAAATGTACATTTGCAAAAAATCTAACTCCCATCTGCATTAGTTTTTGTCGATCTCCCTTATATAGGGGAGTTTCCCTATAAAAGTGGCTATGAAATATTTAATTTGGTTTGAGAATTATGATAAAAAAAATGTTTTTTTTTTCTTGGAATTTTGAACACCCTGTATCTTGTGAAGGGAGCGTTATTTTTTATTCATTTTTATTTATCCGTGAAGGTTTTCAGTTAAAGATTAGGAAGGATGAAGCAAAAAATATCTGCGTTACCGCTAAATGGCAATTGGTTGCGAAGTAAATCGAATTTTTAATTATGCCTATTATTTTGTAACTTAGATTGCGTGACCGTGAAAATGACATTTTACTTTTCTCTATTTTTAATTACGCCGTTCTTTTTTTTAGTGCGTGTGTTCGACAATACACGAATTTAATTGCGAATAAAATGACCGTTTTCCTGATAAATGTTGTGTAAAAAATATAAAATTAACGCACCTATTAGAGAAAAGATACAACATTGATACAGATTGATACGCTAACAAAATTTTCGCAAAGATCGTTTTTAAAACTTTAAAAAATTCCTCTGAAATCCTGCAAAAGTGTCAAAATTTATACGGTCTAGGAATTATGTACATAGAAAACGACCTGTATAACCCCTTGTTTTTATGATGCAAGTAGTGGACGTCACTTTTACATCCTCCTTACGGCGATAGGACTCTGAATATTCAAAATGACCCAAATTTGCAACTTCGGATGGCGAAGAGCAGAGCAACAGAAATTACTTCCCGGGTGAAATTATTACAGGGTGGCTCAAATCAGCTCGTTATATACGAAACTTTTCGTTTGTTTTGTCGTCCCCCTGTATCGGCGGTTCAATTTATCTCGATGACATTTTGACCGACTGCAGCTTTGTTGTTTTTAAGAATATCTAAATAATAGGGGTAGTAGCCAAACCTTTTGGAATTTTTGAGGTCCAGCGACAAAGCCTCGGGGGCTCCAAATTCATTTGTGAACCCCATCTAAACATCATCAAAGTCGAACTAACATTTCCAGCGTATTCTCGTATGGATGATTCGGAGAAAGGTTTTAAGTAGGGGATTGATCTAGCTAATCAGTATGTAATTGCTTCCCTCCCGTGGGCGTCGTGATTTAGCACTTTTGTTTGAAATTTCTTAATTAAATATAACGAAAATAATAATTTTCAAAACTGTAATAGACAAGGTACTATCTGTCTTGGCTCCGCTATTGTCAGACCGAAAATTAACCGGAATTCATTACTTAAAACCTACCCGTAAATATTAAAGCACACCGCGCCTCTTCTGGATATGTCTGAGGATATCTGATTGACCATCCAACAGACCGGACTTTATATTAACATATTTCTTATTTTGGGGGCACATAAAGAATCAACAATAATTGCAGTTGCAATCAATCAGTTAAATACAGGAATATCGTGAATAGTAAAAGTTTTATTAAAATAGAAATCATTTATTTTTGTCGTTTTTTCATTCTAGTTCGAAAACAAATGGAACAAAATATAATTTCATTTGAATCAACCTATTCTATTGATTACGCGCGGAGATGTATATGTGGATAACCTGTAAATTTATCATTTTCGAGCTCTTTTCGATGTAAATTGTAAATTCCAATGGTTTTTGAGGCATGTTGTATATACTGAGCCCCGCAACTGGATGGACGTCGTAAAAGTGAAGGTCTTCCCTGCTTACTTAAACTAACGAGCATTCGGTATCTAGGTGATCCTGACACAAAACCCCCAAGTGGTCCACGGCGCCGTGCTCTTCGTCGCCATGTTGTATTTGTCGTGCGTGCATCTGCACCGTCAGTGCTTCGCTGACTCCTCTTACGGCCTGGACATCAGCGGTCCCTTGATGGTCATCACTCAAAAGGTCAGCAGTCTCGCGTTCAGCCTCCACGACGGCCTGGTGAAGAGGGAGCGCGACATGACGCCGTCCCAGAAGCTTTACGCTATCAAGAAGGTGCCCAGCCTGTTGGAGTTTTTCAGGTGGGTGTCTAGGTGGTTTCATATATCGCACTTTTTGTCGCGCCTTTCTTGGGGTGTTAATTTATAAAATTAAACCATATTCCTGGAATAAATGAATCCCGATATTTTTCAGATTTTGTTCGGCCCTTTGTAATAGATAATGAAATTTCAATAAAACCCTGTGCAAATTAAAGCGACGGGGTTCACTTTTTCTTTAGTCGAGGTAACTTCTAGCAATTACTTGTGACTGCAGGAAGTATTGTTATAATTTTGGATGGAATTAAGGAAAATTTTGTGGTAATAAGTAATTCAAAACACGACAATTAGAGTGTAAAAATAGAAAAAATGGTGTACGTACGTAGGCGGAAGGGTATAAACAAAAACTGTAAAGAAAGTGTACCTGGTTAACTGAAACTAGTTTGCAGTTAAGCTCCGAAGGAGCCGATTGGCGAAACATCAGCAAGTTCTATTAATTAACAACCGACGCAGGCAAAATTGTTATTGCAACATCAATTAAGAACAAGTCGGTTCGGAAGAACTATTTTGCTGCCTCCGGTTTTTAGATGCAGACAGCTACTATTGGACTCAGGAAGAGAAGTGTCTCAGCCGATATCTCTCGTTTTAGTAACAATATGTTCGAAAAAGCTGCTTTTGGCTTCAATCTGCTTGAAATCAAAAAGAAAAAGATCTGACACAGAAAGTAACGTTTAAACTTCATATCTGCAGGTCTGATTCCGTTTATGTTTCAATAAGTCTCGGAAAAGTTAATTTTTACTTGAATCTTATCGAAATCAAGTTGGAAACCCCAAGAAGAGAGGTTTTTAGTTAGTTAGGTTTAGGTTTTGGTAACAAAAAACTGACTTTGGCGGCAATCTGCGTGAAATTAACATGAGAAAGGTACTATCTGACACAGAAAGCAAGGTTTTAAACTGCTATCTACAGGTCTGATTCCGTTTTCGTTCTAACAAATCAAAAAGAAAAAGGTATTATCTGACACAGAAAGTAAGATTTAACGCTGATATCTGCAGGTCCGATTCCGTTTTGACTTGATCTGATCGAAATCACGACGAAGAAGCTAATATTTGACCCAGGAAGAGAGGTTTTAAATTGATGTAGTTTGATGTAGATTTTGGTCCACTATGAGACCATGAAGTCTTGTTTCACCGGAATCTTCGTAATAAAAAAAATACTATTTGACCCAACAAACGGATACCTGCACGTATGATGTCGAAATCATAAAATAGAAGATACTATTTGACGGAGGAAGAGAAGTTTTTCACGTTATCTCTGAAGGTTTGATGTAGATTTGGTAACATTATGTCTCGAAACAACTGGTTGCAATCTGATTGAAATTAAGAACAAAAAGGTACTATCTGACACAGAAATTAAGGTTTTAAGCTGCTGTAGGTCTGATTCCGTTTTGGTTATAACAAGTTTCGGAAAAGTTACTTGTGACTTTAATCAAAATAGAAAAGTTAGTATTTGACCCGGTCAGAGAGGGTTTAAGTTGGTATCTGCTAGTTTGATGTCGATTTCGCGAGAAAATGAGGCGGTAAAGTCGATTTTCAGTGGAATCTGATCCAAAAAAAACTGCTATTTGGCATCAAACCTGCCGATATCAGCGTAAAACCTCTACTCCTGGGTAAAATGGTTTTTCTTCGTTATTTTAAACAGAATTCAGTCAACGAAACGTATTGTACCGTATTTTCTGCTTGTTTCGATAATATTTCAATCAAAATCGACATTTTATTATAACGAAGGCGGCACTAAACCTGAAAATACAAGTTTGGAACCTAACTTTCTGGGACTGTTTACGATAACAGGCGTTTTCGTTGGTCGAAAAACCGATTTCGACTAGAATCGATGACAGTAGTGAAACTTGGTCGGTGGTTGAGAAAATTGGCTGTAGTTTTTGATGGAATTTGTAAGGGCGAAGGTCTTGCTGACTCCCCGAATCTATTCCAGCTACTCCATGATGTTCCCGTCGCTGATGGCGGGCCCGGTCATATTCTACAATGACTACATTGCGTTCATAGAGGGCGGCATGTGTGCCGGTACGAAAAAACCGCCCCTCGACGCGAAACGGGTCATCTTGCGCGATCCTAGCCCGGCAAGGGCGGTCTTCCGAAAAGTGTGCGCGGCGGTGGTCTGCGCCCTGGTCTTCGTCCTTTTCCTTCCCACATTTCCGATATCCAAAATCAAAGAAGGCCCGTTCGTCGACGACACTAGTCTCGGCTACAAATTATGGTACCTGACGGCGGCCACGGCCGTAGTACGCGCCAAATACTACTTCGCTTGGTGTCTAGCGGACGCGGCCTGCAACAACGCCGGGCTAGGTTTCTCCGGGTACTCCCCCGACGGTACGCCGCTGTGGGATAGGTTCTCGAACGTCGACATCGTCGGGTTCGAGTGCGGCACCAGCTTGAAGGAAAGCATCGACTCGTGGAACAAGGGTACCAACCGTTGGCTGAGGTTTTTAGTGTACGACAGGGTGAGCAGTCGCGCCACCTTGCTGACGTTCGCTCTCAGCGCCATCTGGCACGGTTTCTATCCCGGGTACTATTTGACGTTCCTAGGGGGCGCACTGTTCACGTTCGCGTCGCGCACGGTGCGCAGGCGCGTTCGAGACCATTTCGCGGCGTCCCGCGAGTCGAAGTTGTTTTACGACACTTCGACGTTCGTCGCGACTCGCCTCGTAATGGCTTACGTCACGTATCCGTTCGTGTTGCTCGAGTTTTGGCCGAGCGTCGTCCTCTACAACAAGCTGGGGTGGTTTTTGCACGGCGTCGCGGCGGCCTTGGTCGCCTTCGGCCCGCGCCTGATCCCCAAGTACGAAGATGCCGGGAGGAAGAACGAAATAGCGATGGTGTTGAGGAGGGCGGGGCCTTATTCGGACGCCGTGGGCCGGATCGACTGATTTTTTTATTTGTTTCGTTACGTTGTAGATGAATGTCTTGTTGATTGGCTTCCGCGTTTTTTGTTGCCAATGGCCAATATTGAGAGCCCGGTGGAAACGACGTAATTTCTCAATTTGTTTACGTTAATATTGCAACCTATAGATTTAACCTTTACAAAAAATGTAAATAAAGTCAAAATCACGAAAGATGACACTTCAAAGTGCAAACAAAACTCAGCGACGCTCGGGGAAAATTATAAATTATGTTTAAAAAAATGTTTAAAAAACTTAATTTGAATTTGTAACCTAAATGTAGGATAATTTGGTTGTAAAAGATGAATATGATTAACAAAAAATATGCCAATAAACATTTTGTTTAAAAAACTGCGAGAATTGCCAAATTTATGCGGAAAAATTAGGAATTAGTATAAAATCATCAGTTCATAAACAATTCGATTAATGAAATGTAAGAGAATTGCACGGAAATTAGTTAACAAGTTATTATATGCTTGGTAAAAACAATTTCGTACAAAGTTTTGATATTTAACACTAAAAGGTTTGCATCAAAATTTAAAAAACAACCTTAAAAATGCCATACATTTTTAACAGCAATTTTTATATGTTAAAAATACATGCGGAAATATGTATAGAAATTGTATCGTGTCTACCGGGCTTTAGAGAATCCTTTGCGTGAAAATGTCTACTCCCATGGATTTACAATAAAAATTTGATAATCGCGATACTAAATCTTAAACAAGAAAAAAAATTTGCAGCCAAATATTAAAATATACATTTACGTCGTTTTAGTTTTTTTGTAATATATTTTATTAAATTAAAATTTATAACGTGTTATGTTGTTATTGTATACAGGGTAGCGCATAACTTATCCTCCATAGAGCAACACGTGATACTATAAGCGAAGAAGCTTTGTTCAATAAATGTTAGCCGTTAAAAAAATACAGGGCGTTCATTTTCAAACGATAGTTATAATTTCAGGATATTTACGGAGTGTTTAAGCGCCCTCTAGGAATTATTTTTACACTAATACGAAATCCGATTTATAACGATCTTCGAAAACGCTAGTAAACTAATTTTGAATTTGATATATGATATCTCCCCCCACGTTAAAATTATTGTAATTTTTCGAAATTTAAGTTTCAATTTCAAAGCCGTGTGTCTTTTTGACGATCAACATTTCGCATCGCATTTGTCGAACAAGTCGTTTTGGTCGGATTTATTGTTGCCTTTTAGCAGATAAGTTATGAGACACACCGTATACGTTAAAGAAATATTTATTTAATGAAAGGTTCCGAACTAACCGATTTGGTTACCTTAAATACGGATTAAAATTATTTTACCCCACGAATTTTTTATTGTTTAGAAAAAGTCAACAAGTTAAAGTAAAAATTTGGACTTGCGCAGAGTTCTAAAGCAACAACAACAACAAATATTTTTATCGCCTGTTACCCACTTAGTGTAAAAAAATAATAAATCTTTATATAAATGTATGTATAAAACAGGATATTAAAAAAAATATTACGAACTTACGTTTTTTTTTATCCTTTATTTTTTGAATTTGCTGTCAGTTCGAGACCGATTCACTCTGCTAGTTATATACACACCATATATATAGTGTCATTCACTTAAGGTTGAATTTCTTTTAAAATTCTTCAACTTTTTTATTAATTATAATAATGGGTGTTTTTTTTCGATGTATAGAACTTCAAGTTGGCATTACTGTTCAAGATGGCTACCGATTTAACAGATGGCAAGTGATTTATTCTCAGTTTGGTTTGGCAATTCATCATGAATAGACTCACGCCTGAACAACGCTTGCAAATAGTGCAATTTTATTTCGAAAATAATGGTTCTGTGCGGAAATACGTATCGCCCACTACGTCCACTTTATAAGATTTTGAGGAAGGATCTTGGTTTACGTGCTTACAAAATCCAACTCGTGCAAGAATTGAAACCAAACGATCATCAAGTCGTCAACGTCGAATGGGCCCAAAACGAGATTGCCCTTCTTCCCGATTTTCATAAGCGAATTTTGTTTAGCGATGAAGCGCACTTCTGGTTGAATGGCTACGTCAACAAACAAAACTGCCGCATTTGGAGCGAAGCTAATCCTCAAGTGTATGTCGAAACACCGATACATCCAGAAAAACTGACTGTTTGGTGCGCTTTATGGGCTGGTGGAATCATTGGTCCGTACTTCTTCTTACAGTCAATGGTGATCGGTATAGAGCTATGATTACTACTCTTTCATTCCTGAATTGAATAACCATGATGTCCAGGAGATGTGGTTTCAACAAGACGCGCACACAGCTCGTGCTACAAGACACGTTTGGTGCCCGCCTAATTTCACGTTTTGGACCTGTGAATTGGCCTCCAAGATCTTGTGATTTAACACCCCTAGACTACTTTCTGTGGGGCTATGTAAAGGCATTGGTCTATGCGGATAAGCCACAAACGCTTGACCATTTGGAAGACAACATTCGCTGTGTTATATACGGCCACAAATGTTGGAAAAAGTCATCGAAAATTGGATGTCCAGAATGGACTACATCCGCGCTAGCCGTGGCGGTCATATGCCAGAAATCATATTTAAAATGTAATGCCACAAGATTATCTTTCGGATAAATAAAATTCATGTCAATCGAATAATCCATTGTTGTTTTATTGCAACTTAAAGTTCTATGCATTGAAAAAAAAAACACGCCTTATATACCTATCCCAAATTTCAAAATATTTTAATTTTTCTAAAAAAATACTAGATTTTATTATTTTTAAAAGTAGATCACTCATATTTGATATTAGGGTTATTCGAGGATAATGTAAAAGACATATGAAACGAAATGTTTTGGCTTTGGTTTAATAAAAAATTTGGAGAATTTCAAAAACGAATTTTAAAAAAAATTATGTTTTATTCGTCACGTTTTTCTGAGCCACGCTGTCTCAACAGTCAACAGTCTTGTATTTAACATTTTTTCGTAATTTTTAGGTTGACTCGCCCTGTACAATACCCGGAACCGGTAGTATATATAAAATTTCATGATGACCACACAATCTTCAATCGTCATACAGCATCATAACAACAAAAGATTTGGTGGGGCCATTAGGGACAGTTCTGGGCCGTTCTGGGGCCGTGAGTCCGCGATGCTGTAGATTTAAAGTATTTTTGTATCACCATTTTTATGTCATTCTCATGTGACTATGGGAAATGCACCATCTTATTTGTAAAGTGGGCTAGGGGTAGGGGCCGATAAATGTGTGTTACCCCCCGCCCCCCAAGGCTCCACGCAACTGGCTAGGACAAAGTGCACAGTGAATTCAGTCAGCTTATAATTAGTTTTATTCCCATCATCAAGTGTAAACCCTATATTCAAAAGATACTCTCGGGTTAATAAAAAATATTCTTTTGAATACGATAAAATTAACCTATATTTTTTTGAAAACAATATTTGATCGTATGCATAGGAATTCATGTGTCCTGTGCGGATTTAGCACCCCATCTACGTCCTGTATCTTTAAACACCAAGCACCCCTTTTCCTAATTCATATTCGGATTATACCTATCTAGTATCGACTGTCAAATAACAAAGTATACAATTTGACCGTCTGCTACATCCAGATCCCTCGCGAGACGAGACTCACCGAGTCTCACGCCTTTCGGGGTTTTCGGCCATTTGAATATTCGAACGGTCTTCTTGCAATATTTGCGGATTTTCTCGACGAAAGCCCACTCGAAAACCGACTTACCGAACACCAGCAGGCTTTTAGTCCGGCTGTCTTCGTCGACGAACGTCGATACGGAGCACGTATAATTTCCCGATAATTCCACTCCTACTCTGGTGATGAGCAGCGCTCTGTGTTGACTGAACGGCCCCGACGCGGCGACGTAATCCAAATTGAGTCTGCCTTTTAGTACGCCTGGAATAAAGGAATTGACGGCTTCGATGTCCGGTTTTTGTTATTTCACATAGATTTGTACGTGGCGTCCACTGCGCCGTCGTTCCCAGACGCATTTAAGCAAAATGTACCATTATACTGTAAGTCTGGTAGTATATGTAGATCTCCTTGGTTTATGGATGCTTCTTTTTATATACAGTGTGTCCGGCTTATGAAACGTACACCCTTGATAAATATTTGTTTATGATTCAATATATATTTTTTTGTTGGATGCACTAAAATATTGTTTTGCTTATAGCTTCAACTTAAAGTCACGACCTATTTAACGAATTATTTAACAAAAGAGAGGGATTTGAAAAAAATATATGGGCAACGAATTCTTATTTAGGAGTACCCAATCCAATTATACCAATTTTTATAGTGTTTCAATACAGGGTGTTTTAAATATAGTTCTACGCCCCGCTTAAAGGTGTACATCGTTGTAAAATCTTTGATTATGGTTTGATTTTGATAATTTGTGAATTGTTGGATAAATCTCCCAAAGACGCACTAACACCTTATGCTTGTTACCTGAGGTCATGGCTATCTGGGTCTAATTTTTGATGTCAAATATCGAGAAGGACTATTAGGGACTTCTTTAACAATAAAGTGTCCACGAACTCTTATTCAGGACTATATAAAATCTAAGTATACTAATTTTGATAGTTTTGTTTTGTTGGACAAATTTCACTGAAAGACGCTAACGATATTCTTAAAATTAAATATGACTAGAGGGGATTAAACATGAACTAAACAGATTTTACAACGCTGTCTTTTTTTTAATTAAAAACATTTTTAAATTTCATCTAATAATTTGCAAAACCAAGTTTGCGATGGAAAAGCGAATTTCTTGTCTTGTCTATCATTTTTTTTGAAATTTGTATAATTAAAATTTGTAATATCTTAAAATCACATGCAAAGTAATCGTTATTTACAGAGTTTACGATATTTATTTTTTTTAAGCATTAAAACTTTGGTCATTGGTCAGTTACTCTTAGGTAGTCCTAAATACGAATCTGTTGTCATTTTCGATTTGAAAAAATCTCTAAAAATACTTCTCGATTTTCTGCTTCAAAAAATTTTGTCAGACTTTAGTCGATGCTAGTATGATCTATCCAGTAGAAAAGAATTAACAAAATTGAGCCACATACAAACATTCTACGAGAGTAATGCCTAAGCAAACTTCATGGAAAATATTATTGTTAGGTTTTATGTAATCCTGAATAAGAATTCGTTGATACTTTATTCTCAGAGAAATCCCTAATAACCGTTTTTGATATTTGACATCAGAAATTAGTCCCAGTTAGCCGTGACTTTGGGCTGAGTAAAAAGAAATATGAAGTATTTGTGCGTTTTTGAGAAATCTAACCAACAAAAAAAATTATCAAAATCAAACCGTAATCAAAGATTTTACAACGCTGTACTTTTTTAGTATAAAAGATTTGTTATTCTCTTCTAATAATGAAAATAACAGAAATATCAAAATTGAATGTCGGCAAATAAAACCAAGTTTGCCGTGGAGAACCGAATTCGACTGTCAAATTCCTCGCAAATTAATATTTTAATTTTGTTTACACTATACTTTTCGAATACTAAGATTTATTAACGCTGTTGTTTTAAGATTGTACTAGAAAATCGGTATCCCTAAAAAAGTCTTTTTATCATTATTTTTGAAATTTGTATAATTAAACTGTGTAATATATTAAAATCACATACAAATTATACGTTATTTACAAGGTTTACAATATTTGTTTTTTTAAAGCATTAAAACTTTGGTCATTGGTCAGTTACTTTTAGATAGTCCTGAATACGAATCTGTTGCTATTTTCGATTTGAAAAAACCTCTAAAAGTAAACTGTGTCAATTAGCCGTGATGTTTGGTCGATGCTTTGCGAAAAAACTGTTTCATTTCTCTTTAGTATGATCTATCCAGCAGAAAAAAATGAACAAAATTGAACCATAAACAAACATTCTAAGTACTGCTTAATGGAAAATAGTATTGTTAGGTTGTTAGTGTGTTAGTGCATTAATTATTAAAATGAAACCGTAATCAAAGATTTTCCAATGATGTACAGTCTTAAACGGCGCGTAAACGATATTTCAAACACCCTGTATTGAAAAATTATAGACACTGCTATAGTTGGGTTCTAAGTACTCCTGAATAAGAATTCGTTGCCATTTTTTTTAAATCCCTTCATTCTCTTTAGTGCAGTTTTTCGGAGATCTATCAAACAAAAGAAAAATCATCAAAATCAATCCACAAACAAAGATTTCGCAAGGGCGTACAGTTCTTAAGTGGGACACCCTGTATAAGAAATCAAAAAATTGTACCTAGCTCTTGCGGTTTGCCGTAAGGGATCCACTGGTACACCGGGTAAGGGTTTTCGTTGAAAAACCATTTCACCACGAGTCCATCGTCTTTTTGACCGTCTACGCTATAGTCGCAGTCCAAGATCGCCGACTGGCCTTGCTTGACCACCTCCGGAACCGCCAAGTGGTTAATTCTTACGGACGAGATCAGCGAGAGGTCTACAAGAAAACATTTCTTTGAAAACTTTAAGTTTCTAATAGTGGTACTTTCAAGAAAACGTCTTAATTACAAAGGATATTAAAAAATAACTTTAGTTTCATTACTATATATATTAAGGGTACAAGGAAAAAACTAAAATAAATAAGAACTAAAAGTTCAGATTTTCACGATATTATATATATTCACAAAGTCTGAGATACTGACGACGCTCTGCGGTCGCACTTTTATAATTCAAAAAGTATACTTGAAGCATATCGTTTTAACAATAATGACTTGGAAACGTTGTTTACTAATATGTCACACATAAACATATTTTTATTTGTCAGTCACTCTGAAAGTTTATAAGAATTTCTTATTTTTGCCAATTTGTCAAAAACGAATGGACTAAAATATAAAGTGTGTTACATTATTGTAATCGGAATAAGGTATGTTATTAAACACATATATAATATACAGGATGTTTTGTTTTAAAAAATATGGTGTAGTCATATATGTCAGAAAATTGATAGAGTTTTGTTTTATATGTCACTTGGAAAAAAACTTGGCTACTAATCCTACATTTTGTTTTTTTGTTTACCTCGATATCTCTAAAAACAAAAAAGTTACAATCAATTAAAATAATATCAAGATAAATTGAACGCACGGTGAGTCAACAAAAAAAATTAAAAAGTTTAAATAAATCGCAAGTTATTTATAATAAGTATATAACATATTTAATATAAGTTGTAGGTTTTGGTAAAATCTTGCAGAAAAAATAATAATGATATAAATGGTCATTTAAAAAAATCATATATATCTTTTATGTCATCTTCGAATAACGCTAATATCAAACGTGAATGATCTATCTTATGTGTGTATTATGAATAAAACTGTTAAAGAATGTTAAAAGTGTTCTATTAGAAGGAATGTATGTTTTATTCGTCACACTAAAAATAATCTCTCCATCTCTCCATTAACATTTTGTAAGCAGTAACTTTTATGACGCAATCAAAGGCATTTGTGCATAAATATCAATTAAACAGTTTCGTAAATAATAATAAAAAAACTATTAATACAGAACTGTATCTTTTGATTAACAGCCTGGTTGGTTAGTGTTTTTCGGAACACCCGGTACACGCGCTCACCTAAAATGAAACTCAAAGTCAAAATTCGAGACGACGTCATTTTCACCGAATCAAAACGCTCCCGCACCGACCACTATCGAAACTACTTTCCGTCGACTACGTCACATGTCACACGTCATTTATTTTTCCCGCCAAGTAAGCAATTTCGTACGACGCAAAGTCGGAAACAATCGCCGGTCGCGCTAAAGTTATTCCGAATTTGATAATTTCGCGTGCATACACGTGTGTCCACGTGCCCGATCCAGAACCTAACGGGAAGTCGCGAGACCGATCCCGGAAGACGTCGCAAACGTTACTGGAGCGCATCCAGAAATAATCCCGCGTTCCCGATATCACGCGCGCACGCTGCACCGAAAGTTGATAACTTTTACGTCCCTCTTCTGACCTCAGAATAACCCAGCAGACAGAAGCGACAAAAACAGTGAAATAGCATTGTTTATAAGGCTAACAAACACGATTAAATTAGAACAAAAAATTATTTAAGGATTTGACAGCTGTAACAGCACCATCAGTTAAATTCTCGACAAGATTAATAAACATTTAAGAATATCATATTGCCTTTAGACTTGGATATGTTATCAAAAATTCGTTCGAACTAATTAACAAGCTTAAAGATATTAAAATTCCTCCCGAGGGAATTCTAGTTTCATTTGACGTCCAAAATCTATTTCCTAGCATTATTTTGAATTTAATGGTCAATTCTGTATTGCTTAAAAATAGTACGCTAGAAAATGTCATACATAAACCTCCTCTGAGTAAAGGATTTCTCTGGTGGTATAGATACGTAGATGATGTTTTTGCTTTTATTATTTTATTTACCATAGCGACGGAAATAGATAACTCTTGAAACTAACTAAACTACATTACAAATTAGATTTTTCCATTTACCATAAACCATCACACACTTACACAATAATAAATAATAACTCAAACCACCCTCACATACACAAAATGGCTGTCTTTTATGCTTGTTTCCACAGACAACTTAATGTACCACTTTCCACAGAAGTTTTTGAAAAAGAATTAAGCATTATAAAATAAATAGTTTTTTTCTACTCCCGCCCGTCAAATACCTAATTACACACCGATCCAGCGTGCGGGAAGCGTCAGTTTACCACGTCAGTTCGGACATTTCCGGGATTTTACCGCACGGACTTCCCACGCCTTGAATTTTGACGTTTGTCAATTCTGACGGTCATGTCAGAGAATGTATTCGTTTTTTTTGCGACAATGTAGCCAAAAACTAACTCGTTTATTAAAAACTCGTGAGTCAAATGACGTTTACCGCACTTGTTGCATAATATACTATTTACAATGGTTACGACCTTTCTTTGATAGCTAAGATTATAACTAAAAAGTAGTTTCAAATAATTCTGAACTCCATTTGTCGCATATTAAACACCGAACCTAAAATTTATAAAACAATGAAAATACAAAGGAGAACCTAGCAAAAAAATTTTGAAGCATCTATCTAAATTTGTCCTTAGGATTGCTAATAAGACTTAAGACACTATAGGTTATTTTTAAAAAAACGGTAAAACTGGACAAACAGGTAGAACATTTAGGAAACGCATTAACGAACCTAAAAGAGCGTATAAAAATAAAAATTCGGATTCTAACTATGCTATTCATTTAAATTCAGAAATGCACAAGTTTGACGGCAATTTTGATGTTTTACATAAACAACCAAGAAGCAAAAAATTAAATTGGTTGGAAGCTACGGAGATTAAGAAAATGACATATTCAACACTATTACTTAATAACCAACTGGATTTAAACGAGTCCCCGTTGTTAAATTTAAATTTTGAACCCTACATCGATAATTAAAAATCTATTACAACCTGTTTAAATATATGCAAATGTCGGAATATTGTCACATTTTTTGTGTAAATTTAATTGTGTTAAATGGATTTTCATCAAGTAAAAGCCACTCTGGTCCAAGGGTAACAAATCTCTGACGTCCCGTTTGAAATACGTGACGTTGGTCCAGCAATGTACACTGAGAAAAGTATATTGGATTCTACACTGAGAAAATGTTTATTAAAAAATATGATATAAATAGCTTTGTTAATATAAATGTAAACAAACTTCATAATGCAGAGTGCGAAGGGCAGATCAATTACCACCACTCAAATTTTACGTTTTCTTTTAAAAGTTCTTAAAGAAAAATAAATAAAATGAACGAATGAACACTCGACACATAAAGACCTGCGAGCTGCCCGGTAGAGACAAAAAGTCGGTTAAATTAGTCGGTAAAAACTAGTAGCATTTTTCCACTAATTACAATGGCGAAAATCGAAAAACAATTGGATGTAGGGTTTAGGAGAAAATGAGAAAAATGTACTTTTTTGTATGTACACCCTGTATAGTTTTTACTATAACGTTCGTAAATTCCCAACAGAACAAAAAAGTTCAATTTTAGACTCGATGGCTATGAGTGGTGGCGAAATAATAATAATAATAATAATAATAATAATAATAATAATACATTTATTATGCTGCATTAAATATACAAGACAATAAAATATCATGCATAATTGCAGAAAAGGAGATGAAAGCAATTAAAAATAAAAAATTAAGTTCGGCCCCTATAAAATTATACATATCAACTACTTCTTCGCTTAAGTAACACACAATTATGGCAAAATACTATGGTATACGAGGTGTGTTAAAAAAGTGAGATTTTTAATTTTTATGAAAACGTATTTATTTATTTATCAAAGTTAATGTTGTCCCCTTCAAAGCAATCGCCTCCAGGTATAATACGCTTGTGCCAACGTTTTTTCTAATCTTCGTAGCGCTTCTTGTAAGCACCTACCGCTATAGTCTTGAGTTATTCCAGTGATATTTTCTTTCTCTACTCAGTCGTTCCAAACCTGCTTGCTTTCATGGGTTTTTTGAGTTTTGGCAACAGGAAACAGTCGCAGGGGACCATATCCGGTGAATCTGGTGGCCGAGGCATGATTGCAGTTTCGTTTTTGACCAAAAAGTTAGACACAAGCAACGATGAGTGAGCAGGTGCATTATCGTGCATTATTAAAAAAAAACGGTAAGCAAAACCTTGATATTTGATTGCACATATCGTGCTTTTTTCGGTGTTCTGGGTTCTTCCATTGGGACGACTGGGCTTTGGCTTGGACGTCATAACAATATACCCATATCAGAATCACCATTGACGTAGTTTAACACCTCTTGAGCAATGCTCGTTCGACGGCCTTTTTGTTCCAAATTAAACTGTTTCTGAAGAAATTTTATAAAAAAAACTAACTAAGCATTGGAAAAAGGCATGGCAGTTAAGTTCGAAGATTTTTTAGCACCATTTGTTTCACTTCTTCTACACTTTTATCAGTTATCGAAGTGCTGGGGCGTCCAGCTCGTACCACTTAAAAATGTTTTTTTGCTCAAAGTAGATTCTCCATATGCTGTTGTCAACATTTCAAGTGTTTTGACAGCAGAAAATCGCAGAGCACACAAAACACGTCTAACACTTCAGTCTCGTAAAAATCTGCTGAAACTGTGATCATATGTTAGGGACTTGTGCAGTAACAACAAAAAAATATATTGAAGATCGAATGTACGTAGGCCAATTACAAAAATCACCTTACTTTTTGAACATACCTCGTATAATATATAGAAAAGAAAAAAATCAATTTAATTTCCTTTTAAAACGTAATGGTGATGGGACTTTAAAGGAAGAGGAATGGGATCGTTAAGTTTATAGATATTGCAGGAAAAGTTTCTTTGAAAGAGACGCGTCCTGGAGGATGGATCTAAGGATTCAACTGTGAACACCAAAAAAAACAAGAGTTTAAATTAGATATTCCCCGTTTTTTTTTTTTTTTTGAACTACTGCTGCGAAATACAGCGCACACCCCTGACTGTTTTTCGTTAATTTGTACCCGAGAGTCGGCAAGGCAGCTCAGTCACGCAGCAAGCCGACCGGCCTAAAATTTGATTGGATTACTAACCAATTCCTACTTTCTCCGTTTCCCTGACCATAGGGCACACCTCCGGGGGATTGATTCAATACGATTAAAGAGCCCATTAAAAGCTTGTTACGACTTGCAAGTGCCTATTAGTGCCTTCGAAATTGTCACCCCTGCGTGCGTTTCGATCTCATTTCCTATACGGGGCGGCCCCCCCCGCCTCTCCGACGAACCTTTCGCGTGAAAACCTCAACCTAATTTGATCAGGACGTTAATTTTTACGGGAACGCCATAAAGGGAGTCTCGCATATCGACAAGTTAAGGGAACGAGCCGATTTGACGGACAAAATAAGTCGAAAATAACTCGCAACGCATCGCGCAACCTGCATAACCTCATTGTATGATTTTTTTTTTCACATCGAGAAAATTTTTTGCACATCCATTTAGAAATTTTGTTATTATCACTACTAAGGGACATAAAACTGTAGAAATCGCTAATTTATGTCTAAAGGGAAGATCTTATATATGACTGCAAACGTTAACAAAAGCGGTACATAAATTGGTATCACATTTTTAAGTAAATTCAAAATAGGAAAAAAAATATTTTGGATTTGTCTTGCCATTTTTGTTGAGTCAGTAGCATGTAGATTACATCGCAGAAAACATACATCGGAAATACTATATTCATTATGCTTTATTTTTTTTAAATATTTACTGGTGCGTGAATGCACCACTGGTTTTATCTGTGAAACAAAACTTTTGTTATTGCAATTCTAGACAAGTCAGCGCATGTAGAATAAACATCCAACAATTAGCGTGTTCTTTAGTATTAGTTTGTGCCTTCCGCAGTGAACGTTACAGTTCGTAAAATATATATAAATATATATAAAATTCAAAGCGTGGGAAATATCTCCGAACACATCCGATTGCTCCCAAACCCGTGCGGTAATGTCACGGAAATATCCGAAGTGGCTCGCAGCTCGTAAAATATGGCATTTCCGAGGTATTTGACTCAAAAGGAATTAGAGACGGCTATGGAGGAGATCGTGATGGATGAGGACAACAAAATGAAAGTCGAGAGTATTATTTGGATTTACGTATTCTTACGTATTGTTGCATTCCATTCCTTGCAAATTGATGGTAAAAATAACGTGAAAAAATATTTACAGAACATATTGACGCGGCCTATATGACTGACGAAGAAGATATGAACGATAACATAAATCTACAAGAGTTTGGAGAACCAACTGATATAGTTGGAACTTTCGAGTTACATACATCGAATGATACAGCTGTCCTTCAACAGTCCTCTAATTCATCAACTACTGAACCTGAATGGGACTCATCAGATGATGAAACCCTGGAATTCAAAACAAGACGTATTTTTTCTGCAAACGTCAGGCTTGCTTCTACTGTCAAATGGAAGAAAGGTCAGATTGAGTACACACCTATATCCGATGAATTTATTATATATTTGTTATGTTTTTTGATAACGAAGTGATTGATTTGATTTTAAATCTTACATTGCCTTGCGACTTATAAAAACTGACAAAACAATTACTCAACAACAATTTTATTTTTTTTTTACACATGTCATGTATTCCTAAGTGCAACAAAATAAATAATTTCGGAGCAAAAAAGTATTTTTTTATTTTTTTTATGCTTGAGATAATATGGGTTAAGAACGATACATATCCCCTGATATCAAAATAAACGCTTCTACTTATTCGAAAATACCCCACAGCATCAAATTTAAAACGGCCCATTTACGTTTCAAATAAAACTTTCAAGTATCTGCAAATATTCGTTACGGTCCATCCCAGACCTACTTAATGTAGAATAATCATCTGTTGGGATGGGTTTTAATGTAATGCACTATATTTTTGGTCTTACAATACCAAGGTTTCAGCCATTTTGGATAATAATAATAATAATAATAATAATAATAATAATAATAATAATAATAAAATTAATATTAATAATAATAACAATTTATATAATAAAAATATTTTTCAGAGCACAACAATACTTTCGTTTAAATTATAAAAACAAAAAAATGTTTTGTTTGGATTTAAAAATGTTTATATTACTACTGCCTTTTAGCTCAAGGAAAAGTATTCAGTTATTTTCGTTTTTATACACCCATATACAGCATCTTATACTCCCTGAAGAGGAGCCTGTTCGAACTATCCGGCCGCACTCCAGCGATACATCTTAGGACTTTTTTTTGGGATTTAAAAACAGATATCGCATCGCTTGAATTTGCCCAAAAGGTAATACCAAAGAGTAATCTGAAATGGATGTGAGCATAGTAGAAATTTCCAAAACAGTTTTTAAATTTTTTATTAGGAAACAATAAGTGTGCAGCTCTGAAAACATTAATTGGCATTTGAATATCAGAAATAATATATTATGCATCAACCGCGGTAAACGGCATATGACTCACGAGTTTAGTTTACCGAATGCGTTGCATACTATACTTTTTCTACGACCGTTAGTTTTTGGGTACATTTTCGCCATCAGAAATGACAAACGTCAAAATTCAAAGCGTGGGAAATATCTCCGAAAACATCCGATTGCTCCCAAACCCGTGCGGTAATATCGGACTCGGATTCGTGGGAAACGAAACTGGCGTGGTAAAGTCACGCTTCCCGCACGCTAGATCGGTGTGAAATTAGGTATTTTACAGAAGGGAGTATAAAAACACATTTGTAAGTAAACCTTGCTCATTTTCCATATAGTTCCTGATTTTCTTGTGCCCATTTCTGTGTTTTTATTATTAAAGTACAACATCTTCTTAAGAGAATGTTGAAAAAATTATGAATATTTGGTGTATTGCAACGGAAACGGTGTATATTCCTCTTATTCATATAAATTATCTTTTTTTTAACTAGCTTTTTAGCATATGTTCGTAAAATATGTATGGTACTAAAAGGGTTAATAATGGCATAAAAATGGACCGATGAGACCGGAAACCTTATACCAGGCAAAGTAAAATATGCCCATAATTTTGAAATTACGTCAAAAGCATAGATTGTCAAAAACTTCCTCATCATGGTTTTCCCATTTACATGCACGTTTTACACGTAAGCGTAGTGTATGGCCCGCTTTATATAGTCACGACGGAAGCAGATGCCACCGAAAAGAAACTTTTCCGCTTCAAACTGTCGGAGATCGCAGATCAAACCCGTTTGTCTGAATTCGTCCGGCCTAGGACCGAATCGGCAGCGACAAAGGGCGGCTAAAGCGTCGCCCTCCGTCAAACGAGACCTCTAATAAAGACGCCACTTAAAGGGTCGATTTTTCCTTTAAAAGACGCCACTCGAAAAACGCCGGTCCGGATAAAAAGGACTCGCTAATTAACGCGACGCTCTCGTCAACAACGAGAGAAACAAAGAAAGCAGCATAGTAAGTAAAAAAAATAAAATTTCCAAATCTTCGGGATAAATTTAACTTGCCGCTTGACATAAAAATAAAAATGTCCACTGTCAGATTACGAAAAACGAATTGGAGAAGAGAAAAATATATCCGAAAATGCTTCCACAAAACCTTTGCTTTGAGCCAGAGCATGGAGAGATGTTGAAGGTCTCTGAAGTCCAAGCAGCAGAGAAAATCAACTGCACGCTGATTTGTTTTTTCGTCGATTAGCACTTTTACCAGAAACTTCTTGAAAAACTTCTAAATTAATTTGAATAAACATCGCTGTGGCTCCCAGCCATTCTCATTCGCCTGACTTGAATCCTTGTGACTTTGAAAAATCACCTATTGTAGAAAGTGTGTGTCGGGCTTCCAGTACTGCTGTGAGGAATGAATGGCATCAGCAGGAAGTCATTTTTAAAATGAAAATATTGCGAAAAACAGTCTCATTACTTAATCCTCAGACCACGTACACCAAAACTAGTAGAAACCACAATACATCAATACGTCGCGTATACTAAGCAGATAATGCAAAAATACTTTTCTGCAAAAGAATATCCTTTAAAGCATGCGCTATGATTGTACTTCTGAGAACATTCACAAAAAGTTTATGTTTTATTTAGAATATTCTTTTGGGTAGATTTTTAGCACTTAGTTTTTTGATTACATATTCTACGACGAAAACAGAGATACCACGATTTAAATTTCATTAATTTATTTTCAAAACACCTAAATAACAAAATATATGAAATTTTAATTTTGTTAATAATTTCTATGAACCAACTTGCAATCAACAATAAACAACCGCTCCCTTTTCTATGTTCATAGGGCATAACAATAAACCAAAACAAAGGGCACCAAGGTTAACCAATATAAAGATGTAATTTGTCTATGGCCATAACCTCAATTTTGTCTGATGGGATTTTTCGGTTTTTGTACTTGTTGAAGGTAGAGTTCACTAGCAGCAAGGTGATTTTTCAAGTAAGTTGTAAGTAGCAACTAAAATAAAAATACCACTATACTTTCTCCATGAAAATTTTAACAATCTTTGAACTTTTTCCATTTAAGAATCTCCTGTGTCTGAGTTTTCAGGAATGTTTTGTTTTCTGCCACGACTAGAAGAAATTTACCCTTGCAGATTCAAATAACATATCTAGATTGATTTAATAAGTTACATATATCAGGAACATGTTTAGTCTTTATGATAAATACATGCTAAGATCGTAGTAGATACATTCTGCAGTATGTGCCAAGAACTTAAATATAATATAGAGTTGAGGTCGATACATGTACTTCAAGCTGTATCAAATCTTCGGGAAGTCTTACCACAGTTCTAAATTTTAAATAGTAAATATTTCAAAAATTTCTCATTGCTTTTGTTTATATAGTCTTTAAATAATGAACGAATAAGACTAAAATTGCGTCTATGGTGTGACATTTTACACCTTAACCAATTACGATTATAACTTTAAAACAATCACAAAACACTCAGAAAAAAAAACAATCCACTTTGGGAACCGATATCAAAAATTTAGGACGATTAGGAGGTTAAACCGCCATGTGCAATTCCACTGACAGAATCTAGGAAGTAGGTTATGTTCAATTCAGTTTACTACATTCTTCTTCTTTTGTTCGATAACCAATTGGTAATGGCATTAGCAGTGTTGGTCTTATTTCATAGCAATTATTGTGAACAATATTGTTATTTAACCATAGTCATAACTCTCACTCTTTCCGATTTTAATAACCACTCGTGTAATACAATTTCTCATTTATTAGATAGTCCCCCTCCCGTCTCCGTACGAGTGGTCGCCGGTAACGCGGTCTTATTTGCATATAAATCCCGCCGCTGCCAAATTGGAAAATTATGTAAAGCAGTTTTTCGATTGTTTGGCTCGCTCGCTGGAACGGCGGTTAATTGTGGACGATGTGGTGGCAACGCAATTTTCCACAAGTCGACGTTCGAAACCAAAGTGTAAAAGACTACATGCCAAAAAAAAAATCACTCATAAACTGTGTCCAAATCAACTGCCGCATTGAGCACGGAAAGCTGAAAACCCGTCTTCTTTTCATAATGACTTTGTTCAAAATGACATCAAGTCGCCTATGGACTACGTAAACCACGGAACATAAATTTTGTCACACAAATAACAGCTTTACTTTTATACTTATTATTTTTATTGATAAGTCTCACTTTAATAGAATAAAAGTGCTAAACAATTGTCACGTCCAAGAATCGTAAACCTAATAGGATTGCCCAATCCTATAAGACATACGTTCGCCAAAATTATCGATCGCACGTGGTCGCTTGTGACGTAAGTGAAGTCCTCTAACGGTTTTTTTGTATTCTGTCAATGCGTTTGAAGGCGTATTAGACCGTTCTATTTAACTAGTGAGTAGTGCGCTTATGTTTGTGTTAATTGTATTTCTGTAAAAAAAAAAACTTGGACAAAACAGTATTTTTAAGCTTAAACAGTATTTTTACATTACATTTATATATATTATAAAGCCTCTGATCATTTTTTGAAAAAAATTAGAAAATGGAACTTTTATTTTGAATCCCATCATGGTGATTCGTTTCGAAAAGGGCAAGAGGTGGTAAAAAACTTAGCAAAAAAATATTTAAAACATAAAAGGAATTATCATTTAGTTTAGTTAGAGATTTTTGTAAGCTGAGAACGGTAATTCGTATGAAGTTAAGAAATTTAAAAGCAAAATATAACGTTAGTCTAAAAAGAACATCTTTGCAAGATGATACTCGCAGAAAAAAAATTAGAAAGTATGGTAAAATTGTAAAATAAAGATTTAAGTATATGTAGTAATATGTATTTTTTATATTATCTACATATGAGGGTACATATAAATGCATATTATTATTTACCTACCACCTATAAATAGTTGTTATGTATGCCTAATATATTTTTTGTTTTTTAATATGTTTTTTAATTTCTAGTTTATAAGTATTTATTGATTTTCGTATATTTAAAATGGTAGAATGCCGTAAAACACAAAGTTTTACAAATAAATCGTCTTGTTCGCTAGTTTTATGTATTTATGTGTAACAATATTTAATTAATATATGCATTTCAAGATAATACATATAAGCCAAACTTGATTGCAATAGTATTATTTTTACCCTACCTAAAACCCTAGCCTACGCCACTGTCCAATAATTATTAAATAAGTACTAAAACGATTTAATGTTGACATTAGATGAAAATAACGAGTGATTATCCAAACAAAATGCTATATTAACCACTCAAAATACTCAAAGTCCATCAAAACTCGGGTCAGTTTCAGATTATTTCCATTGGCGCGTTTACATAGTAAACGCTACTACGCCAACCAGCTATACGTTTCTGCGTTATCCCCGTTACGATCTACTCATTACATGACGGTGAAAAATTTTAAAGTTATAAAGTAAATTACGACCGTAATTTTTTCTCCAACGTCGCTTCGCATTTTTCACAAGTCCGTTGAAAAACCAGCGGCTTTTCACGAGTCCTAATTATGCCGTGTGTGTGTGTGTCTATATGGGCGCTTTTTTCTTTGATCGGGCGAAACGTCAAGCACCGCCTGCCGCGTCGGGAAGATCAAAGTCGGCGGGATACAAAAGGAAGTAATTTGCAGTAGTGGCAATGGAAGGCGGGCGAATAAAAGTAGAGGAGGCAATCCCGTCGCCGTACAAAAAGTAAAGCAATTTTCATATTCGCGTTGAAGGGGTAATATACGAGGTAATTCAAATACTGAGAGATGCCAATGGCGGAGGTAGATAGGAGATACGAAGATCATCGGGTTGGGTCTTTAACAAATTGCATTTTATATACTCTAAGCCATATTGGATTTTTAAAGCAAATAATGGTAAAGTGAAAATCTCTAAAGATGACAATTACGTTGCATCATAAATTGTAGGAACTAATAAATGGACGTAATTCGGTGATAAGGTGAGTAAGGTCACGAGGTTATGTTATGTCAACTTTCAAAGACAGCTGTTAAACGCGACATTACAAATTGGAAATTGTCTTTTTCTAATACATTAAAAATAATGATTCTACTGTCTTTACTAGTAAATAATATACTAACGAAATTGTCTTTTGTGATTTATAGTACAGTTTTTGTTTTATCCGTTTATATTCGTGTAGCTGAAAAGTAGCATTGCAAATGAGCTCTCGGTTCAACAATTGTACCAGAACGGGTGGAAAATCATTTGTATGATGAGTTTTAAAGTGTTTAAATCGATTTTCTGTTTAATACGTTGGTTATTTTGAGATGGAGCGTCATGATCGGAAGAAATTATTACAAGAAAATCCCGATATTGATGAAAGTAAACCGTAAAATAGTTGCTGTTGTGTACCGTATGAAATGTTTTTGTAGATATCAGATAAAACTGCAATTAGTATATTAGATCCATTCATTTTAGTCGTAAATAGTTTAATCCAATTAATTCAATTTAATTCAATTTGTTATATCATTATAACTTGAGTGTAATGGTTCAAATTTGAAAAACAGACATCATTGTTTTTTTATATACTTAACTTTAGGTAAAAGATTTTGGTCCTTAAAACTAACACATTTGTTGATTAATCTTTTTAAAAATAGTTATTTTAAAATGACATGCCAAATCTGTCAAGTATGGATTAGATACACTTAGAACACAGACTCCAAGTCAGCAACCTTGAGACAAAGTCTTATAACTAAGGGATTCCAAAAAAATACACGAGCTCTTGTAAAGTTAAGTTCAATATTCCCTTAAGTGCTACTAATTGTTTTAGTTTTGTTTTTATCGTTAAGTTAATTTCATTATGTTAATAATAAGTTTTTTTTTAATTCTTGATTATAAAATATATAAAATTATTAATTGCTTTAATTTTGTTTTTATTTGATTGATCCCGTTTTAATCCGGATTAACTGTCAGGTATAAACGATTTGGCACTCGATATAACGTAGTAACTTAGTTGGCGAGAATTAATAAACCTTGGTTCTCAGATTAACCATGGTGGCTGATTCTGTGGGAAGCATTGCACATGGCACATAGTACTTAGTTTATTCTCTGCAGAATACGCTCTAATCGGTTAAAAACACTTGTCATGGATTTGATTTAGGTTAAGTTGTAATAGTTAGTAATGAGCCTTGTGCGCTTGTTTAAGAGCAGTTATTCTGTGGTAGATGTTACAGTTGACAGCTAAAGGTTGAGGCTACAGGACGAAAAATGAACGTGCACATGTTTTAACACCTTTTTTATTTAACAAACACCGATTGATAACAAAACAAGCATCACACTTACATGAAACATTACATTTGTGGCATGGTTCCTTCGTTTTCGTCATTTACTCCGGCTGAAAGTCGGATGGGACGCGGTGGAAGCGAGGGGTAGTCTTTTTTTTAATGTTTAAGTTAAAACTAGAGATCATTTGCTTATCATACTAAATCATGGAATAAATTATTCACGAAACGCGGCAATGGGCGAGTGTCCCTAATAGATATGCGCAACGTTTTATAAATTGTACGAAGAAGAACTATGGTCAGTTTTCATTCGATATATTCATTAAGGTCCAGC
Organism: Cylas formicarius; assembly: GCF_029955315.1. Taxonomy (NCBI): domain Eukaryota; kingdom Metazoa; phylum Arthropoda; class Insecta; order Coleoptera; family Brentidae; genus Cylas; species Cylas formicarius. The sequence continues at coordinate 37,269,664 of NW_026844347.1, read as the reverse complement.
TATTTATAGCTACTAGAGATAAAAAGGCATTGTCTATGCCGTATATGAAGCAAATATGGAATGAATTGTTGGGAAGGTTCATTCAACATGCGCATGCGCGATATTTAAAATTCCAAATCCTGGGGCGATGACAGATCGTCAATAAGTGCGGGGTTTTTTAGGGCCGATTTTTTTCAAAATATGCCTAGATCTTGTTAAACGTTGTGGAAAAACGAGTTAAGTGTGTAGAAATAGCGATTTCGAAAGAAATTGGAGCAAAGTGCAGGTTAGTAGACCAACCAACATTAATTCTCAGCATAAAATAAAAAATCTCTTGTTAAACGGTGATTTAATCTATGATATAATAAATATTGCACAAGCTGATACAGGATACCGATTATGAAGGTTTGATATTTTAATATAAATTTATTTGTCCAAAGAACGCCCTTCGGCTCGATCACCATCGACACCACAAAGTCATTAAAAACAAAATTCAAAAAATGATCACAGAAGTCTCTTACAATAGGTAAAATATTACCATTGCTTTGCGAGATAAATGGCAAGGTCCATAAAATTGATTAGAAGTTCGTCCTCTAATTTTGAGCTCTTTGCAATTACCTCCGCAAACATAATTGTTCCGAATAATTTTAACAGTTGCCAGCAGATTACGATTCCAATAATAAACAAGATGTCCAAGCATAGTTTCGTATTTAACGGGGCAGACATTAAATGAACTCTAAAAATTATTCCTTCTTATCGTTTCCATTGCTAGTCTGGTCGTCTTCCTCCACGCCCACACCGTGCACCTCTTTCGCGTGGTTATCGAGAAACGACTGCTCCGCGAAATTCTCCGAACAGTTGGGACACTTGATCAACTGGTGGAGCCTCACGTGGACTCCCAACGCGAGTTCCGTAGCGAAACCTCTGCCGCAGGTCTCGCAGAAAACTTTGCACTCCTCCTCTATGCCATGCTTCGATTTCAGGTGACACTTTAGCGTCACTTTCTGCCTGAACCCGGAGTCGCATATCGTGCAGATGAAGGGCGCCTCGTTGGTGTGCTGGCGGACGTGGGTCCTTAAACCGTGACGGCTGGCGAACCCCTTGCCGCAGTATTCGCACACGTGAGGGCGTCGTTTCTCGTGGATCGACCTGATGTGGTTTTGGAGGAACACTGGGACATAGATGAGTCAAATCAAACGTATGTATAGCATTTCCAATATTTGGTCATAAATTATTAATCAAATATAAAGGTCAATTTATGACAGATATCGGCTTAATAAAATTTTATTTGGAAAACAATTAAAGACAAGAAGACATTACTGACTATGGAAAGGGCGTTAAGCACACAGGTACTTTCCGACATTGGTTGGTTGTTCTTTTTTTTTTTATAGGAGATAGGAGTAATTCAGGAACCTTAATGATTTTATTCAAAATTTTAAATAGCGTACAGATATCAAAAAACCTTCTTCTACTTTCTGAAGAAGACAGATTTAATTGTTTCATAGTTTATTATATATTCAACTCACAACCTACGTCTTAGAAATTTTTTTAGGTTTTGTTTATGTACTGGCTTCAAATACAGTACTTCCGTACTCTAGGATGGAGGGAACCAACATATTAGACCTCTCTAATTGTGATGACATTATTAAACCCTCTCATGGTGCGAATCGCAAACCCTAGCAATATCATTGCTCGATTAGTAATTATATCAATATGGTTGTCAAGGTTAGCTCGCTGACTAGTCATATGCCAAGATGTTTCCTAGGGCTTGCCTTTTCAAATGCAATGAACTTGTTTAATATATAGTTATAGCCATCACCGATTTCGTATTCATTATTTAGAATCTGGGTATTACAGAGTGGCCTAGAAAAATTTTAATCTTCTTTATTTGCACTGTCGAATCAACAGAAGTACCTACTAACAAGCATGTTAAAAACACTCTGTTTCACCAAAAGTAATTTTTTTTTATTAATTTTCTATTCAGCTTTAATAATATACTCTTTACTGCCGCTGCAGTACCCTTTGTTTTCTGAATTATTTAATGTACCCTTTACGAGAGCCCACAGGTAATATTCCACTAAAGAATAATATAATGATGAAGTCTTAACGACACACAAACTAGATTAAATAATCCTAATAAAATAATTTTGATATCGAAAATAGGTCCAAAAACATTAAAATAAATAAATAAAAATGCACCACCTCTGTATGTATCTCTAGACCATCTTTATCTATTGATTTGTACTATATTTTAAACCTAAAAGCAATTAAAACGTTTTTTTATTCTATATTTCATACTATAAACGTTACGCAACCAGATATATCACCTCCTTAATGTGATCAGTTATATTTTAGCATTCCAATGTTTTCTGATGTAGTCTCAATTACAGAACAGCAATAATAGTCGTCTGTGGTCTGAGCCAAATTGTATATAATTTGACGTTACCCGCAAGTATTTTATGGTCTGTGCTTTCTAATGCGGTTGTATCGTTTTGTTTTTTTTTTTATTGTAAAAAAGCAAAAATATGTTACTTTTTAGTCGGAAAAACAGTTTCGGATATTCGCCAACTAGTTTTAACCAGTTTCTAACTTGCTGGCTCAACGAACATGCTTTCATTTTAACGCGTTGCAAATATCTGATTTCGTTTAATTCTACGTTTAATATTATTCATAAAATAACGTATAGTTCTTGTACTACGTCTGCTTTTGCTTATTTTTGTGAGAAAACTGACTTTGTGAAAGGAAATGGTGTTTATGCCTCTATACTGTGAAGTTTGCAAAGAACTTGCAAAGAAGAAATTTTTAATATTGTTACTTAGGTTGGTTACCATAGCAACACTGCTAAATGCCTATATTTGAATCATAACACCAATTTTAGCACTCAAAACTCGTGACTCACTCTTTTGAAAAAACGCTTTTCCACATTCGGTACACTTGAAGTTCCTCTCGCCGCCGTGCGACTTCTTCCGATGCAGCAAAAAGTTGGACCTCCTCCGAAACGATTTGCCACACTGCTCGCAAACATATTCCGTATCGCTTTTCTTATGGCAGTAAAACATGTGACCCCTCAAGCTTTCAAAATTTTTGCACATCGCGCCGCACACGTTGCAAGTGGCCGGGTCGCTGGAGTGTATCATCATGTGTTTGTACATGTTGTCCGCGCGGAGACTCTTCCCGCACAATTCGCACGTTTTTTTGTTGTGTTTGGCCAAATGCAATCTGTAATAGGGCCTGTTCTTGAATACCAAATTGCACTCTTCACATTTCAAATCTTTAGTTTTGCCCTGGTTATTGCTGGGTTTAAGAGAGCAATCCGGCACAGTTTTATCACAAATTTCTGGTTGCATTTTTGCTACCGAGACATTGCGTTTCTGCAAGTTATTGCTGCCTTCGGGTTTTAATACCTTTTTATTCAGTCCATTAACTTTACAAATGTACACTTCATTCAACTGTCCCTTTATTTTGTCCACGTCGTCCACATTGGGGACTTTGTGCGTGTTCACCAAAGGCTGAAGACATTTCATAAACTCGTTTTTATTTTTCAGTAGTATTGGGTCCTTATTTTCCTCGTTGGGTGCAGAATCTAAACTTACACTAGCTTTCGTGTCCACTAATACCAACTCGGGCTCTATTTTAACCTGCACGGCGGGCCCTATCTTGGTATCTTTCGCTAATTTCGCCTTTAGAACCTTCTGGGAATTGATAATTTTTTTTCGTATAAGAAACGCGAATCTTATATCTTGGGCGCATTTTGTACACGAAATTTCCGGCAAGTGATCGTTGGCTCTTATCTGCAAAATGTTTTGTGTCAACAAACCCGTAAATGAACAATTTCAGTTTGCCTACTTTCAGAGAGGTTAACAACTCGACGACAACGGAGAAATTGTTTTTGTAAATGTTTATCTCAGTATCTGTCTCGCGAAGACAGAACCTACATATTTTCGCCGACATTTTCCTGAGTAATCATTTAATAATACATCGTTTAACGATTTACAAAACACCCCAATGTTGTTTACTAAATAAACAGGCTTAGAATAAGAGAGAGAAAATACAACATGTTCTTGGCTGGGCAAGATAGTGGTGGCCATTCGCCCATTTTCCAGCATTCTTTAGGTAACTTATCCAACACGTAAAAAAAAACTATAATCAACAATTGTTCTCAAGTGTCAAAAAAGATTTTGACCAGTTACAAAAAACGGTCATCCCCGCCCATCCGCCCTTCAATCGGCGTGGACGACAAAAACAGCGGGATCGACAACAATTACACACTTTAAAACTTTCAATAAACACTTAGGAAACTAAAACCACACGATCGAAACCGATATCAAGTTTTTGGGAAAATCGCAAAGGATTCTGCTGGGAGCGAGCGGAAGTTAAGTCGTCATGTGCAATGCTCGTCTAGAACGATAAAGATATGAATTTTACAACACGGATAAAAAATGGAGTCAAGTCAAGTCAATTATGCGTTTCACAAAAAATGTTGGGCGCAACTGCTAGGATCATTTGCCCATTGCCGACTTCCGTCGAGGATTTTCGCTTCTGGTCAATTGATCACCACGTACAAAGAAGAAAAATAACCAATAATTTGCTCAGCTAGCAAAAAGCGATTCTGACCGATACCAAAAAAAATCGGCTTCCCCCCGCTTCCACCGCGGACCATCCGGGCCCATCCGGCCTCCATACCGGCGTGAACGGAGAAAAACGACGGGGCCGACGACGATTATCACTTTAAGACGTACACTGAACACTCAAAACACTAAATCCACACCGTGGAAACCGATATCAAACTTTTTGGGACGAATACATGGGATTCTGTCGGGAGCGAACGGAGGTTAAACCGCCGCGTGCAATGCTCCACCACAGAATCATAAAAAATGGAATTTTTGTTGACATTTAATTTCTTCTTTAACTTCCCATGAATATAGGCCAAATGGCAGAGTTATTGGCCCAAAATAGATTATATTCTTTTTAGCGTAATTGGTTGGTTATTGAAGGCTTGCTTCACGAATAGTAAAAAGAAGAATAAGAAGAAGATAATCTTTATGATTCTATGGATAGCATTACTGTTTCGTTCTACTTTTGGTATCTGTTTCATTGTGTGTAGTGCACGTTCTGAGTGTTATCTCGGTGCTTATGGCCTTTTGGGTGCACATTAGGTCTTAGATTTGTTCGTGGTTGGTGATTCTGTAATTTGAATCATGTTAGTTCTCATATTTCCAATGTTCAAAACTGTTATTTTGGTAGCAGTTATTATAGTTTAAGATTCAGACTACTGGGATGTAGATTTTAAAGTATTAAAAATTTTCTACGGCCGTTGGTTAGGCGCTTGTTTTTTGGTTTTACATCTGAAATTGGGAGTTTTTGACAAGGTTCTGGATGCAGTTAAACACGAAGAATTAAAAAATAAATGCCTTTACTAATCCTATTAACTCATTAGGTCAAACAAAAAAAAAACAGTTGGAAAGGATGCAACGGGTGTTATTGAGGCCCTAAGGAGAAAATTCCATTCATTCAAAAAGTCACGCAACACAAATTAAAGCTTGATGTAACGACGGAGATCACAAATTCACATGAGCGGCAAAATATAAGGTATCCTATGCGCGGTTAATAACTGTTCCTAAAAATATATCTTTGATCTGATAACTATAAAATATGGCACGAAAACTTAAAACGATGTCACCAAGGCCTCCACATATCGTTGACGTCCTGATTGTCTTTCGCGGCACTTGCTCGGTATTCTCTGGGTTCCTTGGGTTGTTCGGCTCGTTGAAAATCACCGGTGGGCGGGGCAAAAGACGTCGACGGGTGAGCGAGCGTCGACGAAGGCACCACGTGGTGATTTACCTTGAGGATCTTTGCGGGCCTGGTGAAACCGGTCGAACCCTCTTGTGGAACGGTGCTCAGGATACCCTGATGCTGCTGTTGAACCTCGCAGAAATTCCTCTTGACGCCTCGCACGCCGGGTACCAGGTTTTCCTCGAAATGGGCGGAGTCATCCTTTTGTTGGGCCTGCTTGTGCCGCTCCGCTTGATTGGTGATGATGCACAGGGGTTCCGAAAATTTCTTCGCCTGTTCCACTTTCCTCTCGTGGTACTTGTGGATGGGAAACTTCATCGTCTTCACCTCCATCGGAGGCACGAACTGGTGTTTCTCGCTGGGCACGGTCGAAGAGATTTGAGGCACCTGGTGATCTTCGCCGGGGTAGGAGGGTTTCGGCTTGGGCAGGCCGGATTTGACCGGCCGGAAACCCCTCGGAGAGCGACTCCTCGCCTCCGGAGGACTAACCGGAGGACTGAGCGATTCCGTAGTGTGTTGGGGGGTAACTGTGACGAACGCGCTGGGCCGCTGGATCGGAAAGTAAGGCAAGTTGCTGGAGTTGGGCACAAGGAGTGCGAGCTCGCCGGTAGGCAACCTACAATGACCGGATGTTGATTGACTCCCGGAAAATTCCGATCGTCAAACGTCCGTACCTGCTCGGTATCAATTGTATGCCCTGCGGTATTTGTATTCTGGGGTTGTTGTTTTGGTCGTCTGACGCCGAGTCGTTTGGCGTCTGATTTCCAGAAAAAAGACCGCCGGAAGAGCCGAAAGGGAAGTTACCCAGAGTGGGAGCCGCGAACTGAGCCACTTGTTCGAGGCCGTTCATGCATTTTTGCAGGTGAGACGATACTCTCTGCTTGAGCGACGCGTCTGTGGTCTCCGATCTGTCCATAAACCTTGAAATTAGGTCAATCATATCGATGGTTTCTTGGGTTAACAATGCCTAGAGTGCAGTCGTATTAAGAAAATATGAACTTAGAGTCAAATTTGAATTTTACACAACTGATGAAGATAATGTTAAAAAGTTTTTGTTAGAAATGTAAACTTAAAGAAACAAAGTGACTAACAATGGAAAGCCCTAAGTCCTTTTCTTGTAATTTTTTGTATTACCTTTTTTTTGTTTTTTCCTGTATCCTCTTTTTTTTCCAACTATAGGAAACTTTTTCATTTAATCCGTTTAAGGATCGTACATGATACGCAAGTATCGATTTGAATATTAGTGTCAATGTCAAGGGGTTGAACTTGAAGTTTTTGTAATTGTTTTTAACTCCTTGTTTGCAATCATTAGGCTAAATTTTATGATACTTTCTGTATTATTTTGTTCCGAAACAATTATTATTGTGTGAAAAAGTGTTTAAAATAAATGTTCTGCGAAAAACCATGTACACGGAAAGTTAACTTGTGTTGGTAATATAAAAGGAAGATGAAGATCTGACTGAACCTGCATTGCTAATCAATAACCTTGAAATAAACATGTAAGGCGATTTTTCGCGTTTCTTTAAGTAAACGAGAGCAAGTTTGTTCCCATTTTCTAGCGAAAAAATATGTTAACTAAGGCAACCTACTGTGATGTGACGGATTTGCCCGGGCTTGGTTTGAATTTCAGTCAGCTGTTTGTGCCTTGATATCGAATGTTTTAATTATTTGCAACACACAAAAAGTCGGAACATAACTAGCCAACACTAATTCAAGTGTAGGATTGAACGGGTATTAATGTCATTGATGTTTGAATTAAGTGTTAAGTCTTGGGTTAACCGGCTTCTGATGTTCATCAAGGACCGAATGCTAGAGGCTGTCAGTTTTCAAGATGGCTCAGCAATGTTATCTTTTAAGGAGTGAAACATTTATTATTTTTAATAATAAGGTAGTTATATTATTTATTATCTAACAATTACAACTTACTTGTCAATTTCACGAGCGCAATCGTTGAAGCCGGTTTTGAATTTCCTCAGGACCGTGGGATCGGTGGCGACTGCGATGGCGAGCTGTTGACGTTGGATATTTTGCAAATGCTTGACCGCCATTTCAAGTATGTCCGCTTTTTCCAGTTTGGAGTGACGGGCGGGCTGAAAAATGGCGTTTTTTGAGCTCTTTTGTGTGTCAGAATTCAGTCGATCAGTTTTCGTCCTAGACCAGTCGATTTTTGGATTTGTTTTTTAGAACTATTTAAGTTTACGCCTATACAATCCAATTAACGGTATCATGCCTCCCCCCCCCCCCCAAAGTTTTTTTTTTAATGCAGAATAAACATCTGTTGGGATGGGTTGTACCACTGTCCTGCGAAGGTATTTGACTTAAAAAGTCAAAGCAATAAATGCACTATATTTTTGGTAGCACAATACAATAATAGCATGTAATTGGTATTAGGATATAATATACGAAATGTTCTCTTCTTTCTGGTAGGGCTGGGTGTTTGTTGAAATTTTATTATTTATTTGGTTTGCTAAAAGTTTCCCTGTCAGGTATAAAAAAACATTTTGTTTTATGTTGACGACCTACTTCACAGCCATCTAAGACATAAATTTTAAATTATTTTATTTTTGAATGTTGCTTTTATAGTTAAAAGCGCATATATGTCAAAAACTATGGGATTTGGGTGTTGGATATAATATATAAGAAATGTGTACAATTTTTAGGGGATTTTATTAAGCGTATAATGTACAAGGTGTCGAATACCCTGTATATATAAAATATATCTTGCAAATAGGTTACTATTTTTTGACGTTTTTTCCCAAATTTTAAATAAAAAAAGGGGGGAGCATTATAAATGATCACCCGGTACAGTGTGTCCCATTTTTTATGGTTTTGCGGCGTACCTACTTTATTAATATGGACTTTTTGGGCCTCTTATTGTTTGAATTGATGAGAAATAACGGTTTTCCTTGTTAATCGATAATATTCGGCGTTACCTACGGTGGCTGCTAAAGTTTAAAGCTTGGCGGTGTTTTTAGTAGTAATGACTCAAAAATAGCAAATGTTTTGTACTTGAACTGTCGCCTTTTATATATTTTTATTATATACGATATAAATTTCTATGGTCTTTAATTATTATTAAATTAATTTGTAACCAATAAAGCGACATTTTTGAAATACAAAATTGTTATTTTTTTAATATAACACCTTGTACGTCTTTTAATAATTTTATTAGGCTTGTTATGAGCTTTTTAAAGGCAATACAAAACATATATCTTTAATTTCACTTTTTTTTATGAGGAAAAAAAGGTGTTTATTTTCCTCATACGCCTTAATAGTCAAACAGTCATGACATTTCATAATTATCATTTTGACTCTTGACTACATTGGCAAAGAACTTTTTGTATGTAATTTATCTAAAGAAAAAAATATGTATTTTCCATGGCATTTTTACAAAACCAATAACAAGCCTAATAAAAGTTTAGATTACATATCAAAATTTGAGAGTGTCATGAGAAAACTGACTACGCCACTGGAATCTTATCTTTGTGAAAAAAATCCTATCGGGGCTAGTTTTCGCCGTTACACGCTTTTAGATCTAAGCGCAGCGCCTCTAGTGGTAATTCGGAGAAGCTCATTTACGAAGACGAATTTTTGGCCGACTTTGAGACCCGTTTCCATCTTTTTATCACAAAACCATATCGCTACTAGATATATAGGGACCCTGCTTATGCTGATAATACAGGAATTTTCGAAGCTTCGATGAAAAAAAATTTGGATGTGCCCAGATGTGTGGAGATGTCATTAAAAAAGAAAATTATCCAAAGTCCAGGTTAGTTGATGAAATTTAGAAATATATATCACTTTTGCCGTACTACCTTTTATATTTCGGGATTTGTAATAAAAAACTATAAGCTACCAACAAATATGACTTAATTGTTTCTCAAAATATTCACCCTGATGATCAATACTCTTTTCCATTCGATAAAACCAATCATCGAACCACTTTTCCCACATCGAATCGGGCACCTCCAAATCGCTTCTTCTGGTGTCAAAAATCGTCGCCAACGTAATTTATTCTTAATGTATGGGAATAAAAAGAAGTCATTAGGTGTTAAATCAGGACTATATGGTGGATGGATTGTCTGAAAGAACCTAACCTCAAAATGTCAAACTTCGCTATAAAAACGTTAGACGCCAGATGGCAACTCTAGTTTAAGGAAATCCCCAAATATAAAAGGCAGCCCTCGTCTAAAAGCTATATGAACAAGACCGTTGATGCAATCATCTTACGTCTTTATTCATGGCTTCCAAGATCAGGTGCTTGATCTCGTTGAGGCAGTTGTTTATCCGAGCGCGTCTACGTTTCTCCATGATCGGCTTGTGGGTTTTCCTGAGCTCCGCCTTCGACATCGTGCTGCCGCCATGTTGCTCCTGCATGCCGAGGGGTTCCAGTTCGTCTTCACTGATCGGCATCGTCAGACTGCCAATTAAGGGAAACGTACGGTTAAGAATATTCGAAGTTCAGAGATCTTTGTCTCGGATATATTTTTTACAATGTCAAAACTTCTAAAATATGGTCTGTGGATAGATCAAGACATGGATTTGGGTGTCGGGATTTAGAGGGAATGTCAATTTGGTTTAAATAAATGTGTCCGAAGATACAATAGTAAGGAGACACACGAGAAGTCCCGATAAAATGGCTAAATAAACAGTTTAGAAAAATGCAGCAGTGTGTGTTCCTGCTAATGCTAGTATTTAAAAAGAAGCGATCTGATGAGGAATTTCAATGAGGTACTGAAATCCCGGACACAGTTACATTACAATTGGCTCACATGGCGTGACGAAAAGCGACTACTCTCGTTACTAGATAGCAATAATCTGGAAGATCTAGAGTTTATCAGAGAAAAACACATTTATCTTCTTCAGTAGCCTGCACAGACGTCGCATCGTTTGCAGCTTCTTTAAACTAAAGTTTGCGGCTGTGCGTATAGCTGAAAATGCTTTTGGTGCCAGAATATGACCTCCTAATCGAAATAGGTTTGAATCATCTGTTTGTCCCATTTTTTTGCAAATACGGTGAATCAAAATCGTGACAATTCCGCGGAACGAGAAGATGTTGAGGTTGCAGTAGTGCAACCGAAAGTAAACTTATTAGGGACATTACTTCAGAAAAATTGAAACAGTCTATTAACGAGTCATCCAAAAGCAGCCAAACCGCTTCCTGAATACTGCCTATTAGTAGTCCGTATAAAGAGGACTCGACAGATTCAGACGACATCCGAATAAAATGAAGAATTGTGCTTGGACATATTTGCACATAACACTGGGCTGGACTTGAGAAAGGAGAATTTTACTGTGAATTTTGTTGGGGTACAAATAAGTTTTAAATGAAAATGAAGAGGTTTCACAGGTTTGTTAGGTTTTTAAAGAACTGACTTGAAAACTATATAATTTAAATTTAGGAACTTATGACAATGGCTTCTAAATATTTTTTTACCGTGACATTTGATAAATAAATCCTTTCTTTACTATGACAATTAACAAAGGTTTGGAAAACATAAATATCTGTTTCACCAAAATAAAGAAACTAAGTTTTAGTAAATATAACCAGGCCAAACTTGCTGCAATTCCAGGGAACAATTTAATAACATAAAAATTAACACAAATTGATACTATGCAGGTGTCAATGTCAATGTAAATGTGTCAACCACAGGCCAACTTTAATTCTAGGTTAGTTTCGCTACAACTGGATGCTCATAATATGCACTGCAATGGTGTTGAATTTGATCTTATGAAAGATAGATATCAACAGAATAGGAACCAGTAGACAACATCGGCAAAATTAATAAGATAAGAATAGAATTATACATACATGGTCAACACCAACCAAAAATTTTTTTGCCGACAACTTTATTTTCACGTTAGTATGGAACTTGTTTGGGATGTTTGGGGGATGAACCATCAGTCGTTTGTTGTTGTTGTGCCAACTATGGGGGCCGTTTGAGGATAATCTTCAAGCTAATTGTTGTGAAACAACCTCTCAGCGTTTTGAGGTCATTCATTATAATTATTTTCTTTGCAAAAGTAACAAATTAAAGCACAGTCTGCAAGAATATCAAAAATCGATTCCTCAGATAAATATATTCATTCATCATTTCATCCGAAACTGACGACATTCATTTTAGAAGAAAAAATAAGCCCATGAAATTGTGTACCAGTTTAATGCAAATAGCTATATATCAGTAAATTCTTTTTGAACCATGCAATTGAATTTTAAAAAGAGCTAAATACATACTAAAAAACGTGATATGATTTGTAGCTATGCTTTAATTACAGTTGATAAAATACTTAATCTTGGGAAACTACCCTATCCTAGAAACTATGGGAAATGGAGCCAAAAGTTAAAAACAAAAATTAATTGGGGTATTACAAACCTTCAATTTATTTTAATGTTGTATATACAGGCTGTTTCATTTTTCGTGGTCGAGTATCAATTTTCTTATTTTAAATGGATATTACTTCATTTTTGAATTCTATACAAAATTCTAGACATATTTTGTGTATAATATCCTACACCGCCGATAGGTACCAACACCAGTGAAACACCCCGTATATTATTTCTTTACCGATTAAATTTTTCTGTATTTGATATATATTGATTGATATAAATCGTAGCCATTTTTCATAATTTTTGCAGTATGAAAAGTAATAAAAGTGACAAATTTTTGGAAAAAATGCTTTAAAAGTGTATGGTGTTCAATTATTTACCTTTTTCCACATTTTTGCCACTACCTTATCTCAGTTAAATACAAAAGTTAATTGGGGTATAACAAACCTTTGATTCATTTTAATTATGTATGTACAGGCTGTCTCATTTTGCCTGGGCGCGTTTCAACTCTCTTATTTTAAATGGAACGCCTGGTATACTACTTCATTGTTCAATTCTATACAAAATTCTAGACATATTTTGTACATAATGTCCTATACTTAGGTCTAACCGTTTTTGACATTTTTAATTTTTTATGCGAAAAAGGATTTTTTCATTCGGAAGCATTTATTGTTTCATTTGAGTAAGTTTTGTTGTCGACAAAGAACTGGAATTACGGATTTCATAAGAAATTTCGATACATATTAATACAGGGTACGCGAAAAAACCTATACCTCAACACAAACAAGTCTCCCATTTTATTCAAACTTGACACGCGCACAAGAACGGTTTGAAAACTGTAAGAAGCAAGTTCGTCATTTTATAGCAAACAAACCTAGTATCGGTTGAATAAAATTGAACCACAGATTCTTGGTTTGCTTCTTTCCAAGGAGATCACGATCTATTTCTCTATTGACGTCAGCAACATCTCCAGATTTGAACGAATGTGAATTGTCTTTCGCATATGCGTCTAGGGACTTTTCCGTTTGACAGTTTCGGTTGCTCAACTAGAGATGGCGCTGGCGAACGGAGCTGTACGAAAGTGGCCACGGCAAGGGGTTTAGCGGCACGTGGGACGTAGTGTCAGGTAGAAAAATGCCGGCTCGGACGCTCGAAAGTCTAATTTCGCCGGGCTGCTTCCATTACCTCGAAGTTCACGGGGTGGTCTTAAAAAAGGACCAAGTTTTTTAAGCCGAAGGCTTCGGTTATGAACGCGCGCCGGGTTTTACAATGTTGTCTCCTTAATTACAAACTAGAACCGCGCTAATAAGTTGCAGCTAGTTATAGTTGCAATATAGTGTTCAAGTGGTGCCCTTTTTATGAAAAAAAAAAAAACGAAACGCTTGCTGCGTGTTGCCGATTATAAATGAGACGAAAATACTCAGAAAACCGTTACAACTTATTGATAAGTATCCTGGCAATATAGTCCATGCGTTTTCTGCATTGGGCGGTCGCAAAACAATGATTTTCATAATAAATCATCAGTTACATAATTAATTGGGGATGGTAGCAAAAAAATTTTTCAAAAACAGCAACTGTTTAGATATCCGGAAGGATAATCTTAATTTATAGCGACTAATAATACATTGCTCAAAGCTCATACTCCAATTTTTAATTTGATTGTAATTGTTAAGAAAAACTGGAAATTTTTGACAATATGAAACCGCGATTTTGCACACAGTTTACCACCTATAAAATAAACTTTATATAACTTCACACTTAAAGAAGACTAAGGAAATAGTAACACTTACACTCTGCTTAGAGCCTTTTTAAGGAACGAGTCATGGAATATTTATAGTTTTTTTTTTCCTTTTTCCTAAGTTTATAATATCAATTTTTATTTTTACTTTTTTTGTTTTCTTCGTATTGAAAATGTATTTTTTGTTTTCGGGAAATAATAAATAAATAATATATTTCACTTATATTAGTTTGTTCTATTGAGGTTTCTTGTAATTACTGTCGCAATTAATGAGACTTATTTACTGGCGCGTGACGTCATGAATTACTTACAGTGACAGAAGTTAACGGAAACTTTTGGCTATATAGCTCGTACGTCCCCTATATGTTCGAGTCCAAAACTGCGGTTTTACACACATTTTACAACCTTCAAACCCACTTTACTTAGCACTCAAAAAAGATGAAGGAAATAGCAAGGATAGTTGACAACGTAATATTGTTATTTTTGTTTTGTTTGTATTAAAAATCCACTCAGTTTAACCTTATATTGACTGGCCCTTTTTATGGAAAGCGTATTTGTTTTTGGCGATTGGCTGGAGAAGACGTGGCCAAAACTAGCAGAAAAGTATCCTGCTGACGACATTTTTAATGCTGACGAAACTGGTATTTTTTACGAAATGACGCCAGATAAAACTCTCAAATTTCGAAGCGAAGATGTGTGGGTGGGAAACTTTCTAAAGAACGTATAACAGTGTTAGTAGCTGCCAATATGAGTGGAAGAGAAAAAAGAAAGGTAGTCGTAATTGGAAAATCATTTTCCGGCCACTTACAAGGCAAACAAGTCTGCACGGATGACATCGCAAATTTTTGTAGAGCAGAATTAAAGGGGAAGCAGAATTAAAGGGGAAGAAAATGTTACTTCTCTTAGATAACTGCCCTGCACATCCCCATATTCCAAATCTACGGAATATTGAATTGGCCTTTCTTCCAGCCAAACCAACAAGTGTATTACAGCCGATGGACCAGAGCGTAATAAAAAGCCTTAAGAGTCGATACAGGAAAAACATTTTAATGGAAATGATCGACTCCTAAGACAAATATTCCATTAATATGCAGTCAACTTTATTAGTAAAGCTTGACAAGAGGTGACAGCAGAAACCATTCAACACTCCTATGGTCATGCAGGACTTATTACCGAGACAGAACGCGAACAGGACTTGTAAGATGATCAGCCACTAAGGGAGTAGATAAAGCAGTTTCAAACAATTACGTTTACAAGTGAGGAGTTGCAAGATTTTCTGGTGATAGATGAGGATTTGCGTACAACAGCAGACTTGATAGAGGAATCCATATTACAACAAGCAAGAAAGGGCGAGGAAGAGCACCAAGAGGATGAAGAAGATGAAGAAGTTAATCTGGGACCACTCCAACCATTCAGCAAGCCCTGTATTCAGTTAAGCTGCTAGAGAATTTTTTTATGTAAGCCTTTGTTAGGCAAATGTCTGTGGGATTTGTTGAACGTATTCGATTTACAGGTGTATGTTCAGAGTGTCCTTTGCGGTTTTGCTTTTACAATTTTCAATTTTTCATTATTTTTTAGTTTCTTATAAAAAAATTTATTTTACTATTACAAATATTTCCATTTGCCTAAAACGTGCTTAGGCAAATACCGTTTGGCTATTCAAATAGCATTTGTCTAGTTACTTAGCACCAAGCCTATTTGCCTAGGCAGCTAGCATTTGCCTAGACAAATGCCTAGAATTTCAACTTTAATAACCCCTGATAGACTTCTTCCTTTGCGCTCATTCCCCAAGTTTTAAATTTTCTCGGGCAGATTCGTTCTTATTTAAATTATTTTAAATCTAATAATTTATTGTTCAGCTCTCAATTCTCAAATGATTTGTACTTTCAACTAACTAATCAAGCAATGGTCCAGCTATTTCGTCGCCTACAAGGGCCCGAGAATAGAGCCTTGCGGAATACCCGAACGCGAAAAATTAATATTTCACGGAACTTACGGTTTCTGCCTCACCGGCGACGTTGGGATAATCCTTAAATCAAATCGCAAAGCACTGCTAACTCTGTCGTCCGAAAACGGCGACCGATAACCGAAAAAACTCCGTCACCGAATTCCGTCGCCGGACATGGTAGTCCGTCACTTGACCTGGTACAAATGACGTGCAATTATCAAAAACTTCCGATATACATTCCGATAGATCGTGGGAATCTACCCCCACCCCTTTGGTGGGCCGGTGCACTCTTCTCTTTCTTGCGCGCTGCAAGGTGGTCCGTGTGAAATGCCTTTAGTTCGGATGGACTTTCCCACGAGCAGGGCCGCACTCGCTCACCGCGCCCGAGATCCCTAATTGGATCGTCGCGAAACACGATAAGGAAATGTTCTGGTAGAGTGCTTTCACAAATAAGCGGTTTTCGCTTATCGAATGCTTGCGTATCGGTATGCTGTACGTGGGCAATGTAAAAGGATGTAGTGGCATGAAAAGTTTATAATTAATTTTATGAAATATGTTAGAACAAGCGTATAAAATGCCAGTTCACCGAAATTGTTTTTTCGACTACTGACGAACTCGACTCTCTGCACATCCAAAACGGATTGGCGTCGTATCTTTGACAGATAATATAGCTGGTAGGTGGTTCAATGGCTTCGTCGTCTTTTATATTTTTATAGTTTGAAAATAGCAAATGAAAGCAAAGCAAGTGTGATACTTTAAATGATGTCATTGTACATGTGAAATTTACGTTTTTTACTTAATTGTTTGATAATGGAAAATTTCTGAGATCTAAATATTGGAATAAGTGGCTTTTAACAATTGAAAATGAACATTATGAAGTCACAGGTTTTCGGTAATCTGCTACAAAGATGTCAAATGTGCTTTCGTTGTTCGAGAAAACTTTGTTTGGTCAACAATTGTTTTTCTTCGACACACTCAAAAGTCAAAAAGAAAATTATACCCCAATAATACCTTATAAAGAGGTAAGCCAGGTTTAAATTTTCTCTCTATTGTATTGTATTGTATTTCACTCTCTATAAAATTGACAGTTGTTGACAATTCTTGTTGACAATACACTACTTACTCGTATGTCTGATTTCAAAGCCTCCTTCGACTGATACAACTCAAGAAAAGCAAGAAAAAGCAAAACATGTTCCAGTATTTAGTTGTCTTCACCTGTATGGCCGTTAGATATGTAAGAATTTTATGTGGAAGCCATATTATACAATACAACGATAAATTAGTTATCTAACATAGAGTTTTGACAAATAGAAATTAGTGGAAAATTAACGTTTACCCAATGGAATTATTCAACAAATGGAACAAAAGAAGGCAATAATAGTAATGAAGTAATAATAATAATTTACATTTTCGCAAACCAACACAGATACATTCACCGACATGACAGTAAGAATTGACAAACGTCAGGGCGTGGGAAATATATCCGGAAACATCCGATTGCTCCCAAACCCGACCGTTAAAATCCCCGGAAATGTCCGAAGTGGCTGGGATTCATGGCAAACGAAACTGACGTGGTAAAGTGACGCTTCCTGCACGCTAGATTGGTGTGTAGTTATGTATTTTACAGAAGGGAACGGTATTTGACTCACGAGTTTATTGGACAGCAGCGGAGCGCAGCCAAGCGAGTTTTTAATAAACGAGTGAGTTAAAAAGTTTACCAGACGTATTGCATACTATACTGTCAGAATTGACAAACGTCAAAATTCAAAGCGTGGGAAATATCTCCGAAAACATCCGATTGCTCTCAAATCCCGGAAATGTCCGAAGTGGCTCAGATTCATGGGAAACGAAACTGACGTGGTAAAGTGACGCTTCCCGCCCGCTAGATCGGTGGGTAATTAGGTATTTTACAGGCGGGAGTAGAAAAAGGTGTTTTATCAGCGTATTTATCAGAAAAATCAGAAACGCTTAAATCATTGTTGCGGAGTGCAATATCGCAAATATTTAAAATTAACAACTTCGTAAAGAAAAAGTCAGTATAGGATATAAAGCAAAGAAATTGAGAGCACTAAAAAAATGGATATTAATAAATTCTTAGCGGAAGCATGGTTATTGTTACAAAATTTTTGCTGTTTATGGCTTATATTGGGGAAGAAATGATTAATATATTAATGGACGAAAAGAAAAACCATGCCTTTGGTTAAAATTTCAAGACTGAAAACAAATAAAGCAAGATATTATATCAAAAATTCATTATAATAATTCCAGTTCCCAAAATCTGGCATTGAAACATAATTTTCAAATACTTTGCTTAAACATGAACAATGATAATAGTTTTACGTTTAATATTAATAATACGTGAAAACTAATGTTTTAATAAATATTAGTAACGATTTCCCTTAAAAATTTAATATTTTGTCTATTGTTGAAAAAATATTACGTAAATAATATAAAAGCCGAAAGTCCATCGGTGGCCTGTAAGAAAACGGCAATGTCGACGGATGGTGGAAATCGTCCCCGCCCGAGGATCACAGTTAACTCCCCTGTTTCAGTAGTTGTTTAGGTAAAACAGCGGCGCGGGGCAAAGGACGGGTTGTCGGCAACATAGAGCCCGACATATACCTGCACAATGGGCCAAGCGACTCTCGTCAAAATGCATTGGTCGCGTACAGGGTTCCCACGTCGAATCCAGGGCCGGCTTTTTGTTTACAAACACGTTCGTCGACTTTGGAAGCGTGTAATCGGTCATGCATCCACGATCGATGTCGCAATTTGAGCAATAAGCACACGAAACGAGATATACTAGGAAACCATGTTAAAAAGAACCGCTTCAGTATTATTTATTTATTATTTATAATTGTAAGGTAGTCTAACATAATAATCTATGTTACACGACAATCAGAGTACAAACTAATAACATAATAAGACTAGATTCTGCGAAATTATTACTCTTAACTGTCGTTAAAAATTTAAAATTAGCAAATCATCCATGATCTATGCTTACATTAGTTTTCTGTGTTGAGGTTTTTCCAAAAGGTTTGTAAAAAATATGTATGAAATTTTAATTAGTATAGGACTTATTCAACGAGGTTGCTTTCGAAAAATCCTCACTGGGCGGGGCAAGTTCGTAGCTTCTAACGCGAAAGAGCTTTTTATTATAAAAGGAAACAACTTCGCGGATTCGTGTGGTAAAGGGTAAAGGTAGGGGTGTGGTAAATGGTAATTTAATTGTCCATACACCCTGCATAAAGTGTAAATGTACAGTAAACATCGGTAAATATTAAAATTTGCACAAATATTAGCGTTGTCGAACGATATTTTCTCAAATATCCCGCGCCCTGTATAATTGACGAAACCTGAAACTCTCCCTCGACACAGTTTACGATACTGTTCAAATAAAATTATCCCATCTTCAATAATTTATTGAGAAAAAAGGAAATTTTTAGGATCTTTTAGTTTTTTTGCCCGTAAACGACACACCCTGTATATGATTGAAACAATGTTCGAAGTAGAGGTTGGAGCCCTGGATCTTCCACGTTTCCCGGTCCAAGAATTTTTTGGAAATAGTAAATGGTTTTCGAGAAAATACGTTTTTTCCGAAACCATGCATTGCGCAGTAATAATCCATGACGTCATCGCGTCTACATCTTGCCTACAAAACCAGTATCGAGTGTGCATCTGGAAAAAATATTTCTTAATAGGACATCTTCCTTTTAGAATGTTTCATGTCAGCTTACACTTTCAAAAAATGCCGAGCATTTCTGGAAAAGTAATTTTTGGTTGTTTACGTTTGAATCCAGATGGCAATAAAATATAGGTAAATTATTATGTGAATTGATACTAGTATCTAAAGCCCGGTAGACACAATGCAATTTCTACATGTATTTTTAGTATTTAACAATTGCAAAATTTTTAACGGGGATTTTTTTGCGGTAGCCGCCATGCAATGCTTGCTAGCAAAATGTTTTTTAAATTTTAAGACAATAAACTACACTTTTTAGAGTTTGGTAATGTTAATTCTGCTACATTTAGTGCTAATTGTTTATTGACCTGTTTTATACTTGTTTTTAATTTTCTTGGTTAGATTTTCCAGTTTTTTAACGAAATTGTCCATTGGTACTTTTAATAACTATGTATTTGGGAGGCGAAATTTTCTGCAATTACTACACTTGCGACGAAAGAATGATCGTTCTGACTATATGAGGTGTCAGTTGAACATTTTTTCCACTTAGATGTTGCCAGTGCGATATCTAGTACCTCAATGTTATTGTTTGGGATTCCGATGAGTGACTCGTGCGCTCGTTGTTGCACTCGATAAATCACTACCTACCACAGGTCCTCGTCTACTTGTCTCCATTGTATTTCACTATCGATGACCTCTCTTCAGCTCTTTCTCGGTCTTCCCCTCTTCCTTCTTCCTGTAGGTGTCCAGGTGAGTATTTGTTTAGGCAGTCGCTGTTCTTCCATTCTTTGGACGTGACCGTACCACTTTAACTGTTTTGTTGTTATTTCGTCTGAAATCGTGTGGCCCACCTTCATGGTTGTGCGAATTGCTTCGTTTGGGACTCGTTCAGTTTTTGACCTTCCTGCCGCTCTTCTCCAAAAGTCCATCTCTGTTGCCTCCAGCGTTCTCATGGTTCTTTCTTTTAGTGGCCAGACTTCACTGCTGTATGTGACTATGCTTTTAATGATCGTATTCTATATTAGGTGTTTGTTTCGTCTCGTGAATTTTGGTCCCAAAAGAAGGTGTTTTCTTCCTTGATTATTTCTTTCTGTCCCACTGCTGGATATGTACATTCCCAGGTATTTGTAGGTTTCACAGCTTTTGATAGACTGACCATCCTCCAAGAGGAGGTCGCGTTGTACTCCACCGATATACTTTGTCTTTGGTAAGTTTACTTCCAACCCCCATTTCTTGTATTCTTCGATAAGTTTTCGCATCATGTATTCTACATCATCGTAGTCTTGGGCCATTATGACTTGGTCATCTGCGAAGCTTAGGGTGAAATGTCCATATTTCTGCATTTTTGCTTCCATATCCTTAACGCTTGTTCAAGATATATCTTGAACAGGATGGGGGATACAGAACACCCTTGTTTGAGTCCCTTGTTGGGTGTAAATCCATTGTATATTTTTATATATATACTTCTTTCACTGATCTTATTATGTTGACGCTTAGGTTTGTCTTGTCTAATGCCTCCCAAATTTTTGTTAGCGGTATGCTATCGTATGCCTTCTTCAGATCCACGAACAGGAGATGTATCTCCTTATTGAAGGCTGACATTTTCTCGATAAGCTGGGTGACGCAAAACAGATGGTCAACGAAAGCCCGCTTGTTCTTCTGCTTCACTCTTTGCGTATTCGCGTTCTATTTTGACCTTTAATATTTTACCGTAAATCCGACCGATTGAGCTCGTAACTGCGATACCTCGATAGTTGTCGCAGGAAGGATAATTTCCATTCTTCTGGGATATCTCCGCAGTTAATACAATTTCGAAAGAGCTTTGCTAGATGTTCATACAGTTTGTGTGTTCCATGTTTGATTAATTCTGCGGGAACATTACCTGGCCCTGGTGATTATTTATTTTTTAAGTTTGTGCAAATATCTTCTACCTCATTAATGCCGATTCTGGTCGGTGAAGCCGAAACCTGTATTATGTTAGGGCTGTCGTCTTCAAGGAACTGTTCTCGATCCTCTGTTAAAAGCTTACGGAAATATTCATCCCATTTATTCGTTGTGACGGGAGTTACTATCTCTCTGTATTTTGGCGTAGAGACTTCAGAAGCTTCCAGCTTTCACTACTTTTTGTTCCTCCCAGGTAGGTATTTATTTGGTTGTCTTTTTTTTCCCACGATTCGTTTTTCTTCTGGGTTATTTTTCTTCTTACTTGGGTTTGTGCTTCTTGGAAGATCTTATGGTAGCTTGATTTGCTGGATAGGTAGTGTTGGTACTTTTGTCTTTTATCTTCAATATCTTGTTTAATTTCCTCATCCCACCAATAGGGTTTGTTAGATTTCCGGTCATCGCAGTATCCTATCGCTTCTTGGGCTGCTTCTTTCAGGCATTGTTTAATATATTCATAATATTCTGTATTGTTATTAAAGTGTTGTGGCTGGAATTTCTGGTCAAGTCTTTTTTTGTATAGGTCTTTCGTACTTTCCTGCTCAAAGTTCTCAAGATTATATCGGGGCTGTCTCATTTGAGTATCCTGGTCTTCTTTTAGTTGGGTCTCTTGTCTTTGTTTTCTATTTGATTTTGGCAGCGACAGGATTTTGGCCTTGAGTAAATTATGGTCGCTGCCACATGTTGCACTTCTAAGCACTCTAACGTCATACGTCCTCATCGATGTAGTTTGTCGGACAATCGTATAGTCTATGATTGATCTTAGATTTCTAGACTTTTGTTCCCATATATACTTATGGATCATTTGGTGCTGGAAGAATTTATTCGTTATTCTAAGTTCGTTTTGTTCGCACAGTTGGATTAATCTGCGGCCGTTGTCGTTTGTTACATTCTCGCCGAATCTACCCACCACTTTGTCGGCTAGTTTGGATCCGGTTCTTCCGTTTAGGTCGCCAAGGATTATGACCTCTCTTGAGGTCCCAATGTTTGATATTTCTTGATGCAGCTGTTCGAAGAACTCGTCTTTTTTGTTCACTGGGGCGTCGTCGTTGACTGCGTACACCCCGACCATCGTTAGCCTAAGTCCAAACAATGTCAAGTTCATTTTGATAATGCGTTCACTAATGGCTTCCCATGATGTTATAAATCTTCGCAACTTTTTCGCAACCAGAATAGACACGGCTTGTTGTGCTCTTTTGTCTTTGGCCACGCCACTATAGAAATGATCGTAGTGTCCCAGATTTTTGGAGCCTTGTCCTTTCTTCTACCACTGCCACCTGTATTTCTAGTCTCTGGAGTTCATAAATTACTTCATTTGTGTTGTTGGAGATTCCTTGGACATTCCATGTTTCAAAATTCGTTATCATTTTCCGTAGCGTGGGTCTTCGTAAGGGTTTCCGTCCTTTCCGAAGCTGTCGATTGGGTTTTTTAACAGATTTCAGTTTTTACGACTAGCGGGGAGTTGGCCCGATGTCTCAACCCCCTAGGTGATTTGTACCCAAGGTTGTCTTCCTCTAGCCTTTGATCATCCCACTACAAGGCAGTAGTTTCTTCGCCGTATCCGGGCCAGATGAACACTGGTTTTTTAACGAAGTTGTTACTCCTCCCCCTCCTCCTTTCCCAGAAGTGCAATGGGACCCCAGGCTTGGGACTGGCATAGCGGAGTTCCTGTACTATTATAGTACATAGTAGTGGAATAGACGAGATTCCAACCAATATAATAAAAATTTCTGTCCCGTATGCAAGTAAAGTGTTGTGTCTTTTGAAAATGGCGTTTTCCCAGACCAACTTAAAACAGCATTAATAAAACCGATCTATAAAAAGGGAGATCCGGAAATAATTACCAATTATAGACCAATTAGCCTTTTGCCCTGGTTTTCTAAAATATTTGAGATGGCTATTTGCAAAAGACTCCTAGAGTTTTTTAATAAATATAAAATGTTCAACAATCATCAGCATGGTTATGTAGCTAATAAATCAACAGAAACCGCTATATTTCAGTTTATAAAAACAATTTTAAAACACGTGGAGGGCGAAAGAATAGCCTTAGGTACGTGCTTAGATCTTTCTAGAGCATACGACTGTATAGGCAGGGACTTATTGCTCAAAAAATTGGATTTATATGGTGTAAGAGGTAATGTTCTAAAATTGTTTGAATCATACTTAATAGGAAGGAAGCAACAAGTAAGAATAACCCAAAATGGCACTAGTTATTTTTCGGATATTAAGGAAAATAGTCTGGGCATAGCACAAGGTAGTATTCTTGGTCCAATTTTATTTATTATTTTTGTGAATGACTTGTATTTAGTAACACAGTCAGAAGAAGGGAGCATAATATGCTATGCGGATGATACCTACTTGCTTGTAGGTGGACATAATCTCACTGACGTTAGTGATAAAGGCAACGATATTTTTACAAGGGCATATGACTGGTTTCTAGGAAATAAATTGATATTAAACAAAGAGAAAGAGGTTTACAAATTGAAGAATTTCTTGTTTGGTCCGAACATATTGATTATCTGCTAAATAAATTAGTTATGGACTTCGAGTCGTTGCAAATTATATGAATAAGGAAACTTTAAAAATTATGTACTTTGCAAACTTTCAGTCGCGCACGAGGTATGGAATTATCTTTTGGGGGGGTAGCGGTCAACTACAGAAAATTTTCGTGGTTCAAAAGAGAACTCTTCGGACTGTCAAAAAAATGCAATTTAGAGAGAGCTGTAGAGGGGTGTTCAAGACTGAAGGGATTTTTACTGTATATGCTTTATATATTTATGAAGCATTGATATTCTTCTTTAAAAATCGAAAGGACTTCGAACCACAGATATTTCATAGATATAATACCAGAACCCTAAATGTAAATTACCCTATTCACCGTTTAACCTTAACTGAAAGGAGTCCTTATTATATGTGCCTGAGATTGTATAATAAATTACCAAATGAGGTAAAAACAATTGCAACTCTAAAAATCTTTAAATATACAATAAAAAAGTTATTGATAGAGTTAGAACCTTACTCCGTAGAAGATTTTTTCAATTTAAATAATTGTAAATACGATGTAATTGAAATTTGTAACAATATCTGGTGCTTTTCCTTTTTTTGACGCCGATTTCCTTTGTGTTTGGTATATTATGTTTAGGTAATGTATTTATGACACAATGTGAAATAAAGTTGATTATTATTATTATTATTATTAGCATAGGTAGGGCCTCTATATGGGCAAAATAAAGGAAAGCAGAGATTCAGAGTAATAATTTTGATTCCGTCAGATCTCGCGCGTTTAGGTAGAACGTTTCAAATTATTTTTAGTGTTTATCGGACAAATGCTTTCGTGTGCAATAACGTTTAGCGTCAATTTTTGGCGACGCATTCGAAACCGCACGAGCAATAACGATACATTTTCACACACGATCGTGATAATTAATTTAGGTAAAAACATAACAATTAGCGAGTCCATAGACGGATACCCGAAATTTTATAACCCATTGTCGTGCTTGTTTGCGCCGCGGATTACCGATAGTTTCGACTACGCAACCAACGCGTTTCAGGTGTAATTTTCAAAAGTGTATTAATTGGCGATTGTGGCAAAAATCGACCGCAAATATTTGATCGTTTCGTTGACGGCTAGCGGCAATTGGGTAACCCAATATTTGCCGTTTGAAATTGCTCGTTATCGCGTGGTTCAAGACGGAGGAAATCGAACAGAAGCGTTTGTTTGGTTGCCTAATTAGCGGCCGCGACTCCGTACGCAATTTAAAAACCCAAGGGCCGGTTCTAACGTGTCGGGATGGGAAGTTAATTTTAGTTTACTGCCTGCAACTCCCCCTACCATAGACAAAAGTAATTAAAAATGATCTGTATCACCGTATATTAGCTAACGGGCCATTCCTTAGTCTTCCGAACGTTTTATACTAAACTAAAAATACAGTTGTCTATGCTGATTATTGTAGGAACGTATCCCTGGACCTACATACAGGGTGTGTCATTTAAGAAAAATTACTATCTAAAAAAATATTTGTCGCCTATACCAAAAGGAGAAACGGCAAAACGCCGCATTAAAGAGAGAGAAATAACTTCGTATAAGAGTTCGATAGCTGACAAGACATGTAGCATTTTATACACAGGGCGAGTCAACAACAGAGTAAAGTTCATTATCTCATTAAAAGTTGTAAAGAATGTTTTAAAGACAAATTTTATTACACCGGAATCCAGTGTTAAATTATAATAATAATAATATCATCTACTTTTATTTGTCAAAGAAAGGCAATATAATTTCAAGAATTTCAGCACAAAGCAAGAGGACCCACTCGCGATTATAACACACAGAGCTTGAAGAAGAAAAGAAATTAGAAATAAAAAAGATGTTGTAGTGAGTAAATTTCCGCTAAATATCAGTCTTTAATTGCTTCAAACGAGAGTGTCCCCAAGAAGAACAATCGGAGAAAAAGAAGATCCAAACCCAAATATGATGAAATATGATCATGCTCATCCGTTTCCCGATTTTCGACTGTGTTTTGGACATTGCTATGAAACACGATAAGTGGCGGGAGTCAATTGAAATTCCGGGGGGGTGGAGGTCTGGGATTATCAAGACATAGATAATTACATATTTTTGTAATTGTAGGAACGTACCCCTGGACCTACATACAGGGTGTGTCATTTAAGAAAAATTACTATCTAAAAAAATATTTGTCGCCTATACCAAAAGGAGAAACGGCAAAACGCCGCATTAAAGAGAGAGAAATAACTTCGTATAAGAGTTTGATAGCTGACAAGACATGTAGCATTTTATACACAGGGCGAGTCAACAACAGAGTAAAGTTCATTATCTCATTAAAAGTTGTAAAGAATGTTGGGATGGGCAATTAAAAATTATTTTATACGTCGTGAACACAATATCTTTATTTTTTTTTTTTCAAAAAAAAAAAAATATTATTATTTTGTATTTAAGAAAATCGAGATTTTTCACTTTAACCAACGTACGCAATTTAAAAACCCAAGGGGCGGTTCTAACGTGTCGGGATGGGAAGTTGATTTTAGTTTACTGCCTGCAACTCCCCCTACCATAGACAAAAGTAATTAAAAATGATCTGTATCACCGTATATTAGCTAACGGGCCATTCCTTAGTCTTCCGAACGTTTTATACTAAACTAAAAATACTATGCTGATTATCAAGACATAGATAATTACATATTTTTGTAATTGTAGGAACGTACCCCTGGACCTACATACAGGGTGTGTCATTTAAGAAAAATTACTATCTAAAAAAATATTTGTCGCCTATACCAAAAGGAGAAACGGCAAAATGCCGCATTAAAGAGAGAGAAATAACTTCGTATAAGAGTTCGATAGCTGACAAGACATGTAGCATCTTATACACAGGGCGAGTCAACAACAGAGTAAAGTTCATTATCTCATTAAAAGTTGTAAAGAATGTTGGGATGGGCAATTAAAAATTATTTTATACGTCGTGAACACAATATTTTTATTTTTTTTTTTCAGAAAAAATTATTATTATTATTTTGTATTTAAGAAAATCGAGATTTTTCACTTTAAAATGATTCAAATATATTAGTTTTTGTTTTGAACGGACACGTTAAAAAAAGTTGAGCAATTTTAAAAGGAAACTAACAAAAACAAATTTTAAAAATAAGGTCTTCCCTTTAAACAAATGTCTGTTGTTGCCGTCACGATTTTTTGAGTTACCCTATATACTTTAAAATAATTTACGCTGTGCATCCTAATAATTTTTACTTTTGTTTTTACCATTTTCTCGTAATTTTTGAAACCAATGTGATACTGAACTTTAATTCCACTTAATATTCCGTTCTAACTGTAAATTTGTTACTTAAAATTTCTCAGATTTCAAAACTAGACTTTTTAATTGTTCATCTATTTTACTGTAAAAATAAAGGCCTGAAAGGGCTTTACTACTGCTTCTCTATTTGAGATTTTCCGTGACTCTTTTATCTACGTTACTGACAAAATAAATTTGAGTTCTAAGATCATACTAACTCATTGTATTATTGAATTAACTCCCTGTTTGTAAACAGTACTCAGATAACGTACTTTCATAAATCTCAAGGTAGATGGCGCTCGAGGAATATAAATTAAAATTCCCCAAATTCTTTAAATTTTAAAGACAAATTTTATTACACCGGAATCCAGTGTTAAATAATAATAATAATATCATCTGCTTTTATTTGTCAAAGAAAGACAATATAATTTCAAGAATTTCAGCACAAAGCAAGAGGACCCATTCACGATTATAACACACAGAGCTTGAAGAAGGAAAGAAATTAGAAATAAAAAAGATGTTGTAGTGAGTAAATTTCCGCTAAATATCAGTCTTTAATTGCTTCAAACGAGAGTGTCCCCAAGAAGAACAATCGGAGAAAAAGGAGATCCAAACCCAAATATGATGAAATATGCTCATGCATATTTCATCATATTTTCTCGAAAACCATTGGAAAAATTCATATACCAGGAAACGTTGAAGATCCTAGATTATAACTTTTTGGCTTCCAGAATGGGGAAGCTAATTCCAGGATGTGGCGAATTGTAAGTGTAACAAAAATAACGCGCAGTTTGCTTTCTTTGCAACATTTGATACATTTACAAACCACGCAAAATCATACTGTTACACCTAGGTCCATCTGAGAATCGACACTTGACACAAAGTTTCCATTGATATAATAACTGGGATTGTTCTTGCCAACATGCAGCACAGATCACTTTTGAGCATTCAGCGGCAATAGCCAAGTTGAACACCACTTGGAAATAGTATTCAAGTCTCTCTGCAATACGTCCGCATGTGTTGAAGGATTTTCAAATAATTTAGTGTCATCAGCATAAGGGCTCACATGAGAATCAATGCTGGAGAGCAAATCCACGGTGTACACTAAGACTAGCACTGGTTCCAGCACCGATCCCTGGGGAACACCACTAGGCACGTTTTATGGCAGTAAAAAAGCGTTACTAATTCGAACTCTGACCGACCGGTGATTTAAGAACGCCGCTATCCACACTAGCAGTTTACTCCCCCACTCCGACCTTTTCAAGTTTGAATAACAAAACGCTTTTAAGATTTTACCGGATATTCCATCAGGTCCGGGAGCAGAATATTCTTTTAACTCAGAAAGAGTTTTTTTCACGTCCTCTTGGTCAAAGTGAATGTCTTCTAATAAATCTAGATCTATAGAACCCTCATAGTGAGACGGTAGATTAGCTGGTTCATCAGCAAAGACACTAGCCAAATATGAAGCAAATTCATTTGAAATAAAGTCCTGGTTATAGGAGACCTCTCCCGAGGTATCTCTAATGACAGGAAGGGATACCTTAGATGATACGTGTTGTCTGACATAAGAATCAAACGCTTTGGGCTGATTGAGGAGGTCATTTTCGAATTTTGACTTCGCCCCTCTAATCTCTCCTCCCCTCCCATCTATTAGAAACTCTTCTGTGCAAAGCATAATCTGAAGCGGAGCCAGAGGCTTTAAATCTACGCCACAGTTTGAACAAAATGAGTTTTGGAACTTATGCCTATGTAACAATCCAGAGTGGGCAGAAAATATGTCCACGCATCACTAACGTCGTTATCAGGAAAGTTCCATATTGGTGCAACTGTTTTCAAATTTTTCTTTTATTTTTCCGCTGCTAAACCTATACTAAGTTGTTTGCGTTTTGTTTAAATTGTAATTTTTCGTTTAGAAGTAAATTTCTACCCACAAAAGCAGTTCTGTATAATAAAAATGCCAACAGATGTTGCTTTGTTTGCTTATCGTTGTTAAATTAGTTTTCAGTTTCGACTAATTATGCGCGAATACCGATTCCAGGTAAAAACATGTGACCGTCAGTAAGCCCCCATATTGTTCGGTCGCATAACAAACAGGAAACAAATAAAGGGGACAGACGCAGACACACTCGCATCAAGGGAATCCACCTGTAGTCTCCGAACTCTATGGGAACTTCCGATCGGTACTGTCACACGCAAGCACACTTACACACACGCGCGTTGGGACTACGGGTAAGGGCGACGAATGCCGATACGCGAACCCTATAGGGCGACAATTTTCGGGATCGTCCTGCCTCGGTTCACTATACAGGGCTACTCACCAAAAGCGTCCATCAAACATGTAGATTTTTGGAGTTCTTGGATATCTCGGTTATTCCATTTTATGCCCCAGTTATCCCAGTGGAGTACCTCAAGGAAGCATACTGGGACCGGTTTTATTCATAATATTCTTTGATAACTTTATGCATAGCTTTTTGCAATGAAAATGGACTTGGTTTAATTGAGTCTAAAACAGAAGTGATACTTTTTAGCATTACAGAATAAAATAAGAGCATTCTTGTTAAATTAATAAATAAATCGATTAAACAATCCAGAGTTGCGAAATATCTGGGAGTTTTTATTGAAGAACACTTTTCGTGGACTAATCAGGTTGATGCACTACTAAAGAAACAGTCAGTTTACGCGTACGTAATTTGGCAATTGAGATGTGAGTTTGATGTCCAGCTTTTGTTACTTCACTGTTATGGCCACGTACAATCTTGCTTTTTATATAATTATGTCAGGGGCGTTGAGTTGTTCAGTGCACAAAAGAGAATACTGAGGAATTTATTTAACCCACATACATACTCTTACATAACATTATTTCCGAAACTAAATTTATAAACTTAAATTATTTTAGCTTCGCTTATGCATATAAAAAATAATATATCGGATCACTCTGAGGCCGGAAACGGTTAATATGATTTTATGGTCAATTTAAGCTTGATGTTGGCTAGGCACTAAGGCTGGCTAAGGTAGCAAATAGTTCGATGGTTCTATCAGTTAAACTCTATAATAAACTTGTCACTAAAGTTAAAAAAATGCAAACAAGTAGTGCCTTAAAAGTGTACTTAAGAATAATTTAACCAAAAGTGCTTTTTATGCCATAGATGAATATCTAAATTGCAACGCCTACTAGGTTATGCCTTAGTTATCTAATTAATTTTAACATATTTTATAAGAAATTATCCTATTCTTTGTTAAAAGTCAATGCAAATAAAAATATATCTTGTCTTGTTTCTTAAAGTCTATATGTGAATATAAAGGTTAAAGATTGAGAAAACAAAAAAATGCTCATCAACATTTAGCACCAATTTCATTTGCAGATGACCCAAAGGTAAGAAAAGAAATCCATTCTGAATCGGATATTTTGGAACTCCAAAATGATCTCGGACTTTTTTTAAATCTTGAATCACGAAAAAATAACCAATTAATATTGACTTAAAATTAGACAGCACAAAACTGAAATAAGTTACTCGAGATAAAGAATTAGGCCTCATACTAGACTCTCAGTTAATACTTGAAACCCATATAGAAAATATTGTGCTGGAAAGGATTTAGGAACAACGAATCAGCCATTTTAATTTATAATGGGATGATCAGATCAATGCAATCAGTTAAAGAAAGCTTAATTCTAGATATAATTGAGATGGAGACTACTATTCCTATGAAAATAACCTACAGATGTAAAAATTGAGGTCACTTGAAGCACGCAGAAGGAAGATGTAATATTTCTTTACAAAATTGTCAGCAATGTTATCAAGTGCGCATTATTCTAACTTTTTCCATCCACAGATTCAGGTATATTTACTTCTCAACGTTCCGCTTATTAGATGTGCTGCTATGTATTTTATAAAAAAAATTAAAAGAAACATATACACCATTTTGTAAAATTGTTTTTTCTACTCCCGTCTGTAAAATACCTAATTACGCACCGACGGGAAGCATCGCTTTACCACGTCAGTTTCGAGCCGCTTCGGACATTTCCGGGATTTACCGCACGGGTTTGGGAGCAATCGGATGTTTTCGGAGATATTTCCCACGCTTTGAATTTTGACGTTTGTCAATTCTGACAGTCATGTGAGTGAATGGCTTCGTGTTGTTTTGCGAAAATGTACCCAAAAATTAACGGTCGTAGAATAAGTATAGTATGCAACGCGTTCGGTAAAGTTTTTAACTCACTCGTTTATTAAATACTCGCTCCGTTCGTGCAAATAAACTCGTGAGTCAATGCCGTTTACCGCACTTGGTGCATAATATACTATTAATACTGTCTTAGGAAATATTTAGTTAATAATGAATAAATAAAATAAGTAATAATTACCAAATATTTATAAACGTGTGGGTAAGATCAGAAATCCTGTCCGAAATAGAACTTAACATATAAAGCTATTTACATAACTCACCCTTTTTGCGATAATGCTATATATAGGGAAATATTTAAAAACACAATAGCTTTAACATCGTTCTATTTGCTTAATGTTTTGAATATGTCCCTAAAATCAAATCGAACTTTGAAGTTAATGGGCCTTTTCATAAAGTCATCACAAGAAATTGAAAAAAAAATGTATTCAGGGACATAACGATACATATTTAAACCAATTTTAATGATTTTAGATTGTGTTAGATAAAAATTATTCATTTTGCAAAAAAATATAATATTAAATAAAAATCTGGGTTTCTGTCTCAAGCAACATTTTTTTTATTTTCATCTTTTTTTATTTTCTTGCCTATTTTCTATGACTTGACTATGAGACAGCAGTTTCGCCTTCTCCGTGATCACTTTGATTTCTGTACATACTTTGTACGTTCTACGTCCGGAAGTGATTAAAAAAAGGCCAAAACTATATAACGGAACGCTTAGGTGTCAAGCAATGAGCAATTCAAAGAAAGAGACGCGTGTCTCACAAAGAATGCCGCCATCTTAATCTTTCCTAGGGGGATAAAGTCAATGTTGAGAATCGACGTTTGCCCTCTCGCCTTTCTTGAGACTTACCTTTGTGCGTTGCCAATTTCTAAAGGCCTTTCTTACGGGCACGCGGTGAATTTTGAAAGGCAAAAAACATTTTTTCCGGTTTACTTGTACGTCACTATTGAAAGCAAAATGGATTTAAATAAATATAAGCCTGATTTAACCGTATTCAAGTTCATTCGATACGTATTTACACCGATTTCATTTTATTAGATAAGTTAAACCTGGATTTAAACGGATTTAAATGAACTTTCCTTTCATCCTAGTAAAACAGATTTAAATTAGTTAAATCATTATTTAATAGACATTAAAGTCATTTGCACAAACACGTACATAAATTGATTTAAGTTAATTAACTTAAATAAATTCGAGTTTAAACAGGTTTAATTTAACAAAATTGTGTTCGCTTTCTTTTTCTTCCTTTTTCTTTATATCTTATACTTTAATAATGACTTCAAAATGGATTTAATTTATATATATATATATATATATATTATGTTGATATTGATTTAAATTAACAAAATAAAATAAATCAGCGCAGCGACTCTCACTGAACTAAATTCCATACGTATTTAATATTATTAAATAAGTTAAATCCGGATTCAAACGAATTTAAATGAACTAAATCATGTGCGCATTCTTTCCTTTCTTCATACTAAAATAGATTTAAATTAGTTAAATCACGATTTATTAGCCATAAGCCATTTCTAAATTACATGTGCTATCCTTCCTTTCCTTTTTATTGGTTTTCTATAATTATCAATGTTTCCAAAATTAACAAAATTATATGTGTGCCTTCCATTTTCTTAATTTTATTCTATTTTTATAGGTTATTGATTTATATATGGTTTTAAAGTCACCAAATTATGTATTCTTTTCACAAACATCATCTCGTATTCACCAGTTGCAGAGTTGGTACATATTAATATTTATTTCCAAAAAGTTCAAAATATCAAAATCAAAATAGAAAGGTGCCGTACAAGTGCAACACTATTTTCACGTTTTTCCCACAACAAAAAATCAGGTTTTTATGTAACAAAAGTTCCACACACAGACGGACGCACTCGCAGACGCTGACCCCAAAAAAAATACACCGTCTCAAACCCATTCAATGGTTTTTTTCCACGAGAGGAGTTGCCCTGTTAAAAAAATCCCACAATATTAACGAACAAAGTAACCTTTACAATTTCGGGCATAATACCTTTGCGATACAGGGCTGTATTCTCCATTTTAAAGTGTTGTCGAGTTTACTTACCACAGGCAACAGCCAACTTTAATTTTTATTATTTTGAGCCTGCAATCAGTGTGTTTTTGCAAAACAACGCGAAAACATTCACTGACATGACCGTCAGAATTGACAAACGTCAAAATTCAAGCCGCAAGCAGAAAAAGATTTTGAAATCAAAGGTTCTTCTACAGATCGACCGTTGATATCTCTGCGAGAATTCACGTGGCTATGTCTAAGGCTAGTTGTTGGTGCATTTTTTTAAATTTATAATAATAATCATGCTCTAGAATTTATTACGATTTCAAGTATGACATATTATAAATTACTTTTGGTTAGTTTTATAAGGTTTTATAAGCGCGTAGGAAATTCTTGTTATGGTAAGTATTAAAATGAAAATGTTTGTTAATTCATATTTTTTAAAAGCGAAGTAAGAAAATCGTTAACCGTAAATTTAAGGTATCA
This sequence comes from Cylas formicarius, assembly GCF_029955315.1. Taxonomy (NCBI): domain Eukaryota; kingdom Metazoa; phylum Arthropoda; class Insecta; order Coleoptera; family Brentidae; genus Cylas; species Cylas formicarius. The sequence goes on along the minus strand of NW_026844347.1, from coordinate 37,235,753 downwards.
TTAATCTACCTTATTTGAAGCCATTGGATTTTCCACTCTCAACGAAAATGTTAGAGGCAATTATTGCATTTACCTTCATTGTGTATTTCTTGTTTCTTGTACTTAATTTTTTTTACGTCTTTCATTGATTATTAAGCTTTAACTCAATTTTCCTGTTTTGTTTTTATGCGCCGACCAAATTGTATCTTTGTCGATTGTTTTTTTTTCGGTATCTGCCAAACATCAGATTGAAATACTAAGTATAGAGCAAGTAATGGAAAATAAGTATTGAACCATAAAGAAGTCTTATTAAAAAAAAGCTTTGAAAATAATTTAATTTCATTTTAAAATTTTGATACAGGGAACGGGGCAATTATTGGAAACAGTGTTACATCATTCAATATTTACGTCCAGGTAATCTGTCGGGTCCGTTCTGACCAGAATCATGTGATATAATAAGATAACTGTAAAAAATAGAGGAAAGGCACTGCTTAATGATGAAGAATTAAATTTTGCAATAAAAGTCCCAGTCGCTATCAGTTTGAAAAGCTATACAACAACACGGATATTTTCAACAGATAAAAAGTTGTCAAACAGATAAAATTTTAAAAAGTGAGGTTAACATTAAATTTTTTAATTTAAGAGAAACAAGACCGAATAGATGTGTTACACTGTGTGTGACATCATCCTCATCTGGCTCATAAATAAATAATAACGTTTTCTGAGTTTTTAAGGAGATCACTGTCCAGATGAATAATTAAGTAATTCACACTTTTTTAGAAGACCTTACTAACTTAATTTAAATAAGTTGTTTTTTGCCAAATAAATAAAGAGACATCCAAACCAGTTTTTGTTATAGCGACTGCATCACTTTGGCTGTGAGTCATTGAATAATAATTACCTCATGGTTTCACTGAATCTCGCTGCAAAACGAAATACGACCCTGGCCTCTATACGAATACCGTTACGTGGCCCACAATCTACCCCCGAGAAATAGGGAGAGGGACCTTGAGAAAGCGGCAAACGTGATTAATAACCATTTTTTATGTTTTCGTGGACGAAAGTTTCTTCTCGTTAATGGGTGGGTCGAAATCCAACAGGTGTCCCCGACCTTCGCGGGGGTAGCTTTCGAGATGATTTTCGACCCATAACGCCCCCTCATAGCCCTGAACCGACCGACGACGATTTATATTACGAGAGTTGGGAAAAAACGCAGGGAAAAAAGCGCTTTTAATTAGGTGGCTCGGATGAATGAATGGCGGTAGTTTTTTGGGGTGGTGGTGAGATGGTCTCGATGGTCCGGATGTTTAGGGAAAGTTTACAAAAAAGTAAAATCGGAAGCTTTAAACCTTCAAATAGAGAGTAAAAAATGTTCTCCGACGTATTACCTTCTGCGAAAGATTTAAAGTGGCCTAATATAGTAATAATAATAATAAACTGTCTTTATTGAGAATCAAAATATGACAATACAAGTAATAATACAAGAGTGGCGTCGTAAACATAATTAATAGACGCACATCATAAACTCATACACTTTTGTTAGATAATGACCTAATAAGCAATATTAACGCTTTTTTGAAGGACTTTATTGTATTGAGGGACGTTATAGTGTAAGGTATTTCTTTAAATAATTTAACTGCGTTATTGCTAAAAGATCTCTGGAAATTTACGGAAGTGTGCCTAGGAACGCAATAATAATAATAATAATAATAATAATAATAATAATAATAATAATAATAATGATAATGATAATAATAATAATAGACTTTAGACTTTAGACTTTATTGGCCATTAAATACATTACAAGAACAACAAATGGCAAGTCACAATATCAAACACATTCTAACAACATTCATAGAGAGCAACATAATTATCAGATAGACAAACACCAAACATTGAAACAAAAATTAGGTAACAAAAAATGTAAATAAATAAATAAATAAATTCCCAATTAGTATTATGGAGACACTCGTGACGCAACACGGATGTACTCATCTGTAGTATAGAATGCGTTCTCCAATAGAAATTGTTTTATTATATTACAAAATTTAATGAATGGCAGATCCTTGACAACGGTTGGTAGAACATTGTAGTAATTAATGTACAATTTATTTAACTCGGATGTGCGCAGCCTAGAATGGCCCTGGACAATTAATTCAGATTCCCTGGTGTAGTGATTGTGGCGATCACAGTGCTTAGGCATATCGTTCTTTAGCTCATGTATGAAAGTGACTGTATAGTAAATAAAAAGTGATGGTAAGGTCAAAATATTAAGCTTTCAGCGAGCAAGAGTTCAAGTTTTTCTACAAATATAGAAAAATTGCCTCTAGAGCCAGAGCGATAAACATTGATTAAAATAAGATTAAGCACTGGTATCTCCACACCACAAAACTCTGCGTGAAGATCCAGACAATATTTACTCAGATTAAGACTGCTACAGGCAATATTATTTTTAACATATATAGCAGTTCCTCCTCTGGAGGTACTGAGACGACAATAATATCCAACTAATTTATAATTGTGAACCTTAATAATATTAAGCAACTCCTCACCATTTACAAAATGTTCACAGAAACATACAATGTCTAAACCAATAGAATTTAGATATTCAGTAACCACATCGAGTTTACTTAGGAGACCCTGCACATTGTAGCTCAAGATATTAATGCTGTTCCTACCTCCATCGGTAGTCTTGGATCGGGATTCTCACTCACTAGACGTCTCTCTGTTGATACTGGAATTGGATCGGTTTTTTCTCTTGTCAGACGCCTGGGGAAAAAATGATTTATCAACACACCCGTGGGCCAGATGGAAGTATCCAGAATTTTTTGCGCTTCGTAATCCATGGCCGATACCCTAAATGAGGAGTAACTCTCAGGATACATTGATGGGACCTGGAACACTTCTACTCCACTAACTATCGGTGCTAGATATTGTCGGACCTCCTCAGCTTTGGTATTCGGATGCAGTTTAGTAATGTGAAAACTGATTTTACGTTCAGCAACTCGAAGTGCACATTTAGAGTTATCGCTAAGAGATCCTTTAAGCGGTTTGACCCTATCGTTTAGGACTCTGGAACTTTTGCGTTTGGACCCACCATCCAGTTCTATTATTTCAGAGCATATCTGACGTGACACAGCCTCACTGACTGCACTAGATAGTTCTTTATTTGTAATTTTATTCAGGTGCTCCGACTTGGGGGCGTTTTGCTTAATCGGACCTGTCTGTGATGATTTAGCCCTATTTGCAGAGTCCAGAGTTTGCCCTTCAAGGAGTCTGCTGCTTTTTAGTAGGCTCCCCTGTTCTTTTAAAGCGGTAATGGCTATGGCTTGATCCTCGATAACAAGATCTTTTTGCTTCAAAAGTTCTTTTAAATACATGATTTCTTTTGCGGCATCAAATGGAGCGTTTGCTCCCGAATCATCAGGAATTGGACCCGACTCCAAGGATTCGCCTCCGTATAATAATAATAATAATAATAATAATAATAATAATAATAATAACAACGATAATGACATCTTTATTATCCCACATATTTAGTATACAATCAGTGTATTATGGATTTACATTACATTAAAAATGTATATAATAAAAATATATGACAGAGCACAACAATACAGTGATAACAAACATTAATAGGTAAAATATTCGTTTAAATTATTAAAACAGTTTTCTATTAGGAAAAACCTTAGTTTGTATTTAAAAATGTTTACATTACTATTGCTCTTTAGCTCTGGGGACAGTCTATTGTAGACTCTAATACCGGTATTCGTAAAATATTTTTTTGAAAATTCAAGTCTATTTTTTTTACGGAGAAACAGTCTTTGTTACGTGTATTATAGTATTTTTATGTTTATATACCCATAAACAAACTTCTAATATGTATATACACGCTAAAGGCAGTATTTTAAACTCCCGGAAGAGAGACCTGCACTACTATCTACTACGCCTTGGAACTTTTTTTTTGGGTTTTGAAAACAGATGTCCCATGACTTGAATTTTCCCAAAAGGAATACCATAGAGTAGTCTCGAATAGATGTGAGCATAGTAGAAATTTATCATGCACTTTCCAGTCAAAAGAGTTTTTAAAATTTGTTTTAGCAATAACTATGCAGCTTTGAAGAAGGTAATTATCATATCACATCACATATCACACAAAATGTTTATGAATATATAATATCCTCAACTTATACAAGTATTTTTGTAACAGCGAGCTGACATGCTTAGAAAACCGCAAGTCACTGTCAAACCATAACCTAAATTTTTGCACCCGCCTGAAAAAGGAGAGAAAATTTCATCATTTAGCTTAATCTTCAAAGAGACGTTTTTTATAATATCTTCCCTTTTATTTGCAAAGAATAACATCTGCGTTTAGTTAGTATTCAAAAAGAGGTTGTGAGCTGCAAATTATTTTTAGATATAAATTTATTTTAGTAGCGACATTTAAAACTTCACTAGCAACAAAAGATAAATATAACTGAGTATCATCGGCGTTTTGATGAGATTTACAAAACTTAAGAAAAGTAGAAAAGTGAGCTGTATAAACTGATAAGAGAATAGGAAATAGGAATAGGAAACTAACTTTTGGTTTCTCTGACGAAGAAAATTAAAAAAAAAATGAAAGAGCAATACCTCTTATCCCGAAGAATTTCAGTTTAGCGAGGAGAAGGAAATGATAGAAGATGTCGAACACTTTGCTATAGTCCAAGAGTATGAGACAAGAGTTTAATTTAGAATCCGCTGCTCTCAATAAATCATCAGTTACATGAAGCAAGGTAGAATTAGTGCTGTGAAGAGATCGAAAACCAGATTGAATGTCTGGGAGGATTTTGTTGTCGCATAGGAACTGACGAAGTTGTTTAGCTGCAATTTTTCGATAATCTTTGAGATGGTTGCCAACAAAATTATTGGTCTAAAATCGTTAATGCCACTTGGGCACTCTTTCTTTGGAACGGGTATGACTTCAGCTTGCTTCCAAGAGTCCGGAACAACCTTGGTCGGCAGACACTTGTTAACAAGGAAAGTGGTCGACTGAATATGGACTTGTCAATAGAATCATTTTTATATCAATATTGTCAGAGCCATGAGGGTTAGTTTTAATATTATTCTAGTTTTATTCACTTGCTCAGGGTAAACTTTAACGAAAAGCGGAACGAATTAATATAATTTGCAGACTCAAACACCAACAGCTCCAAAACAATTAAAAGCAATATTAAAACTTTTATGGTGGCCTCATTGTTTTCAAACATTACAGTAGGATTACTGTGCATTTGAAGTCTCCTCAAAGTACTCCAAAAATTTTTAGGATCAGCCGTAAATGTACTTGCCACATATGCCCTTTTCTCGGCTCTCACACATGAGTTCACAAAATTTCGCAATTCTCTATACTCGTTTAAAGCAATATCTGACTTAAGACGTTTGTATCTTAAACGTGACATATTTTTAAGTTTTATTAAAGGTTTAAGGTAAGCAAAGGAGCTGTGGTCTCTTAATTCTAACTGTTTTTAATGGAGCATGAATATCAAATAAATAAGTCATATTATTCGTAAGAAAGTCAACTGGTATGTTTATATCAGCAAAAGAATATAAAATATCCCAGTTAATTGCATAAACAATGTTAGAAAAAGGTTAGAAAAAGAAAGGTCTTTCTGCAGCTTGAGATTACAAGACTACAAATCGAACATAAGATGTGAGGGAGTTATACATTACATTCCATTACTGAGAGCAATTTGAATTGATTTTTGAATGAAGCTTCACGTAACATTATCCAAAGACCTGTGTTTCACAAATATTCTTGTTTCTCTGTTAACGGTCTTTTTTTCTCTAGATTGCTACCTAGATACTCCCCTTCATACTCAATCACTCAATTTAGTGTTATTATTGTCTGGAGTGTTTACGGATTTATGTCCATTTGTTCGTCAAACATGCCCTGTGTGTAATATTCAAGTTTTTTTTCTATTAAGCTAACAATTTTGTAAAGTAATATAGTCAACAGTGTATGTAAGTAAATTATTTGGAAAAAAGTAGATAATATTCAAATATTCATTCATTTGGACTCATAATGTGCAAGAATACAGGCGATTTTAAGAAATGTATTTTTGAATTGGCCCGGTTTTACGGAATATCCTGTATAATTTTTATTGACAGCATTTTAAACAAGACGTGTTAGAAAAAATTGAGTATAGAGCAGTCATAAAGTTTTTGACAAAAGAAGGATTAGCACCTAAAATTGTTAAAGAAAGGCTGGATGTTGTATACGGCCAAAGTTCTCCTTCGTTTTATGTAGTGAAGATGATTCAAGAACTGGTCGACCAGTGGAGGCCATAAGATATTCTTGCGATTGTGGAAGAGGTGGCATTGAGTGATCGACGTTTCGAGGGTCTAGGAAATCTCAGAAGCTTTCTGATACAAGTGTTCGTTGAATCCTGCATGATCACTTAGGGACGCATAAGGTTAGTGCAAGATGGGTTCCTAAAAACCGTTCGGCTATTCAAAAATAACGCCGTGCCGAGTGTGCGCGGTCTTTTTTGGAACTCTGTGGGTCGGAACCGAAGCCGGAAGAATAGAAACTATTGTGACGGGAGATGAAACTATCTATCTCTATCGAAAAAAGAATCAATGGAGTAGCGTCGTAAGGGTGAAGCACCTCCAAGAAAATTCAGAGTCTGCCAGTCAACAAAAAAGGTGATGGCCACGATCTTTTGGGATTGTGAAGGAATTATTACATAAATTGCGAGACTGCATACGTGTAAAACGTCTAGGAAAATTGACCAGATGCGTGCGTTCCAAAGAGTGTGGGTTCCAATAGATATATCATCCTCCCTATAGTCCAGACATGGCCCCCAGCGACTATTATTTGTTTGGATATTTGAAAAAGGACGAAGTTGAGTTAAAAGAGGCTGTTTTAGCTCATTTTGCAGACCAACCAAAAGAATATTTTTTTAAGGGGATTGGGGATTTAATAAGTGTATTAAAGTTAAGGGGGATTATATTGAAAACTGATAAAAAACTGTTATTCTACTTTGTTTCTGTCATATTCGGGCCGGAAATTTTGGCGCTGCCCTCGTACGTTTCTACGAGCCATTTAATACTGGTATAAATTGGTCTCGTGACGGTTTTATTCCTTCACTTTTTTTAGTATTTTTTTAAAACAAGAATAAAACAACTTTGGAGAATAATAGTAAAGTACTATTGATCTGAGTTAAGACTTATGGGTATTATCCTCCCAATTTTTTGCGTCTTGGTTCTACATATCATATGTTGACATCAAATAAGGAACAATCATTCAATAAAAGCCAAACCAACAAAGATAAAAAAAACACATTGAGTTTTATTGCTAAGCGTAAGGGAACGTAATTCAAAATATATTTAAAAAAAAATGAAAAACCTTGTTTGCACCGAAAATCTGACATGGGAATAATATTTATTTCAATTTTGGGTCAGGTAAAACTTCCAAGACCCATATCACGCGGCCAATAGGCCGCACAATGCGGATTAGGGGTATATGAGCAGTTAATTCATTCAATGGTGATGGATATTTACCTCATTCTTATAGTTTTGAAGGGTATACTTTTGTGTCGTTTTCTCGGAAGGGCGAGTCGCGTGTGATTCGCATGTGAACGTACGAACTGGCCGTGAACGAACAGTATTTTCACATGCTCCATATGTTAGAAGAAAGATGCTTAAAGTCTGTTTCCAAATGTATTCCGACACACGATAAATGATCATGAATATAATGATGGTATTAACGTTTTTATCGGTCCAGGGTAGTCAGAAAACTGAAACACAAACTATATGAATACATTTTGTCGTATTTTACAATTATTTTTATATTATTAAGTATTCATTCACACTGACTTTGAATTATTTTACCTCATAATTACGAATATTGACTTGTGAGAATTAGGAATTGGAGGGTAAGAAATAACATTAAATATAAACTTGTAGCAAATGAATGTATTCAAAACTATGTTTGGTTGTTATCTATCGACGTTATTTATAGACTACAGGCTACTACAAATCTTCTGGATCCCTCCTGCCGGCTTCTTCAATTTTTGTAAATAGCAGCTTAGCATTCTTTAGAGGTCTACTTTAGAGTGGAAAACTAGCACGACCTCTTAAAGTGACACTTTGCGCTTGAAAAGTATGACTTAGTGACAATAAAGTTTTACACGCACATAATTTACAATGTTATTACCCAGCGTGATTTATCTCCGACCACTCATACATCGATCGCCTCCTGTTTACCACAAAAAATATTCCTGAAATTTCTAATTGTCTATGTGTTGCGTTTTTTGCTTTTGTCTGCCTTAAAATGGAGTGCCGTTATCAACTTCCTGGCCGAAAACAGCATCGAATTTTCTCATGGAAGAGGCTCTAATGACCATTTATACATAGCGGTATAACTAAGCAGGTAGCTAGAGACACCCGAGGAAGCAGGATGCATTATTTTTTGTGTTGACGGGGCGGTATAGAACGGAAGTTCGTTGAAAAGAATATATTTTAGTTAAACCATCGTTTACAGATAAAGGACGCATAAGTCAAAGCCCCTTAAAACATAATCGCTGGTGAATGAACAAAAGCAACTTCTTAAGTTCCACTCTTTTTTACATGAATATTAATAATAATTATATCAAAATAGGTTCGAAGATGAAGAATTGTTCGAGCGCCATCTGTCGAATGGTAGCAATAGTAACGTGGACAAGTGTTCCCGCTCTTTTTAGTCCATCAGCTGCTTCTCGAGTTGTGACAATGTCGCTTTAATTTCGCTAATTTTTAAAGTTCGTTGCCCAAAGTATTATAAACAGTTTTGTTATTATGAATACGGAACAGGTGAGTACTTAATTTAACCGGAATATTGCGGGGGTGTCAAGTTTTTAATACTTTGAAGCATTGGTTTATTTTAACGATAACGCGCCTGCGGCGCCCTCTATCGCCCACAACTTGAACTTATCGCGTAGGTTTCTGGTCGCGGGATCATTCTGCACAGCCGGGTTCCCATGTTGGGCGAGAGAGAGCGACGGGCGCTGTACATACTCTGGACTTTGCGTTTTCCTTTTCAGAAAATTAAACAAGCTGTGACAAACACCTCGAAGAAAATTTGCGGCGAAGTGTGCACCGGCCTGGGCATGACAATCGACTCGAACGCCTCTGATTTAATAGCGGAAATGGTTTACAAAAAGCTGTGTCTGTACGCGGAAGATTTAGAAGCTTTTCAAAAGTACGTATAGTTAAAAAAAAAGTCAGGTCATAAATTTCATATTTTTCTGATGGTACAGTTTTCCTATTCGAACCAAAATTTGGTCAGTGTTGGGTAATTTTGAATTGGGATTTTAATTTTTCCCTATTGGATCAGTGTTTTTGAATAACTGATCTTTTTTTAATTTTAATAATGACTTAATAATCTTGCTTGTTCCTTGAAGTATGCTTGTGAATAATCCCATTTCAGCGAGGAAAAAAAGAAGCGATGCTGACATTTCCTCGAGTGTAGATGAAAGTGGTCAAGGTATAATACGGAGTAAAATTTACCAGTTATACGAGGAACAAAGCGTGCCTACATTAGATATCTTAATTAGGAGGCTTGAAAAAGATGAAACCGGTGTTAAATGTGGTAGAATTACCTTATGGAAGTGTATTCAACGCATGGGTTTTAGATAAAAAATTGAAAAAAGACAAGTGTTAATGGAATCTTGTAGAATTCGAAAATTTCGATTGGAATATCTAAAAAAAAGGTATTTACATAGAACAACAAAGGCCAATTATTTACTTGGATGAAACCTGGTTCTACACTTAGGATACCCCAGAAAAGGGTTGGGTTGACTCAACTGATAAGTGTAAAACAAACGCGCCATCAAAAAGAAGTAAAAGAATAACTATTTTGCATGCTGGCTCTAAAGATATTTGGATTCCAAATGGACTTTCTCTGTTTTCGAAAAATATTAAAGATTCTTCTCTGGATTACCATGAAGACACCAGACATGAAGTTTGGTTTAAAAACAAACCAGTTCCAAACATTTATTTTCACGAAGATTATACCAAGCTTAAACCTACAATAGGAACACGTCTGTAATAATTATGCAAAAAATCTATTTCATACAGTTTTAATTCTTCCACCTTATCACTGTATATTTAATCCCATTGAACACCAATTGAAATCTACCATTCGTCGTAAAAATGTCTTTCCCCTTGTTAATTCCAATGCCCTCAAACTTATAGAAACCGAAGTTTTTAACATCCCTCCACAAGTTGGGAAAATTTTGTTAAACATATAGAAAAAGGCAGAACAATCGTATATCCATATTGCAAATAATATAGAACAAATAATAATTAGAACAGGCGATGATAGCGATAGTGATACTGTATTATTATGGGAATAATTTTAAGTAATTTAAGTAGGTAATAAAAATAATTTGTAATGTTATTTTAGATTTAAAAATAAATACATACATAAATAAATAAATATTGTTTAGTATATTTCCTAACAAAACACCAAATAATTAAATTCTAAGCAAGGTACGGACCTGTTCGGCCATATTTCATTCTTACAGCTTGCCCGGGTCTTTCCTTAATTCATATCAGTTAGTCACATTCTTATATCTATGAACAGACTATATCTCAGAATGATTATTATTATATGATTATTAGTTTCCAATTCAATAGTAAAATGTATAAATGTTTGAGAAAATCTTTTTCGCAGGCCAGGTGACGTCATAGCAGCAGCTGCCGGCTTTACCTTTCCTGGGTTACAATTTTTTTTTCATTTTTTAGACACGCGAGGAGGTCACAGGTCACGGTGGACGACGTGAAGCTCCTCGTGCGAAGAAATGATTCTCTGGTGGGTGCGTCGCGGAAAAACGACGAACCACGTAATGAACCTCTTCATTCCAGGCGGACTTCGTCCAACGCAAGGCCCAGATCATAGCGGAAAACAAGCCGGCAGAGGTCGCCGCCGCCGGAGGCGGCAAAAGGAAACGCAAGGCCACCAACAGCGCCGGTTAACGCCGACCCCGTCGAATGTTTAGATTAAACAATAAAAGTTTTCAATTCGGAACGGATCGGATATGGTTTTCCGAGACCCGATTCCCAAATCAAAACTCGGAGAGGGGCTCGCTACGCGCTGCCGAGCATTAGCATAATTTGCTCTTTCACAACCTACACAATCCGATTGTTAAGCCCGGCGTTCATCCATTCTCGAGAATAAGCGGGGGCCCTGTTCGAACCTTCCTTCCCTACGTCTCTTCAACGGACTTTATCCCCTCTCCGGGAGGTTCTAATTATAATATTTTATAGAGAATTGTAAACTCCCCCCCCTTCCAATCGCTGTGGGGTTTGAACTCGGAATATGCGGCGTCTCTTTTCTATGGTTATTGTCACAGACTACATAAGCGTTCTGTGGCATTGGCATACGCCATGCAGCTATTAGCTGTTGGCTGGTTGGTGGTTGGTGCATTACTTTTCTGGTATAACGTCAGAGGGACATAAATTAAAAAAAAATCATTGTCGTTTATTTATAACAGTCAATCCGGGTTTTGGTTATGTGTCTTCCAAAATAAATTCGTCAAGATTTACATTGATCGATTGAGATAAACTTTTACAAGATGGCGGGAAGGTGTAATCAGCAATCACAGCTAATATAGTCCGTACGATTTGCGATGGCATAGTCGGTCATAAAACCAAAAGCTTCTACTCGTATACTGAGAACGCCATAATAATTACGGTAGTTTCCCCCAGCAAGCAGGACCGCATTTTTGAAAATCTGTCTTTAATTATTATGCATTGAATTCATAGACAATTGGCTGCGCATTAAGCGGATTAATTACACAAAAAATGGTCTAAAATGTGAGTCGCTAAAATTTACAAATGCAAAACATAATAATGCCGAAGTGAGTCATCTAGTTTTAAGATTTTAATGCCATAGACTCAGAGCACAATATTTTTTTTTGGAAGACAGTCCCAAGTAAAATTGGATCAGTTGTATATAACACATACAGAAAATATAATAACAGAATACTGGGAAGAAAAGAATGCACTTGACATAACGCTACTACTACTTGTAGACGAAGGATTATTTTCTGGCGGTAGCAGTTCCAATATAGCCCAAAATTTAGCAAAAAATTAACAAAATCATAGAAACAGTCAATGCTTGGCGTGGGAATGGAAGGGAATTAGGGAAAAAGAAGTATCTACGTAAAGATTTAATAATGAAATGAGATCTTGCTGAATAAATAAGAACTAAAAGTTCAGATTTTCACGAAATGATATATACATATTCACATGACGGTGTGTGTCACACACCGTGTCTTTATCAAATGTAATATTTACAAACTACCTGCTACTATATATACCAAAAAATGAACATAAAACCTTAATTAATATTGTTGTGAGAATCTAAGTTTAATAATGGAGAGGTATTTAAGTTTAAGTTTAAGTACTGCGGCCTGTTGGACGACGTGGAGCACACACTGTTTCACTGCCACAGGTGGAAGGAACAAAGAACTATGTACTCATGTACAACAGGTACCAACTTCAACCCGCGCAACACGATGGCAAGCCTGATGGGTGAAGAAAATACCTGGAGGGAGGCGTACAGAGTGATTCGGAAAATTATCGAGACCAAGGAGAGAGATATTAGGTCAAACCGTAGTACATAGGTGGAGAACCTGGGACCGGCCCTTGTACCGAAGTAATGCGTAAGCGGTTTCCGGTACAAAGGTGCCTGCGTGGTAGATAGGGTGGGTTTTTTTAGTCGGTAGGCGGCAACACCACACTCTGTGTGGTGTCTGAATCCGACACAAGGCTAGCCAATTAAACACCAGGCTAGTATCGTCTTTTGAAGATTTTTTTAGCACCCTCCAAAAAAAAAAAATAAGTTTAATTGATCGTTAAGCAATACATTTGAATGTCTCATTTTGTTAATCTCCATGGCTTCCAATAAATTTAATTTTCTACTTTTTGTGGCTGTATGTACAATATCAAAATTGTCGTCAAAAATGTGTTTTTTGTGTTTATGTGGGTAACATAATTAGAATCTAGAATATTGTTTTTAAACGCTCTTTTATGTTCGTTAATGCGTTTCTTGAAGGATCTACGTGTTTGTCCAATATAAATTTTAGGACAAGATCCGCATTTAAAACCGACGCATGAGGAATCCAGAAGTTTTGTAAAAAGCAGAATTAATAATGTTACTGGCTTCGTTAAGGCAGTTCTCTGAAATAGAAAAATACAATAAAAGACACAAAACTATATTGATGTATATCTGGATGTAAAAATCGAAACCAGAAGTGAGCCTAAAATACTACCCTGGGGTACTCCGTTGTTAAATGTAAAACAAGAATAGAGATGGATGAATCGTTTACCTACCCAATGTCTCAAAAGCACTGAGTGGTAAAAGCAAAAATTGCAAATTACTTAAGAGAACGAAATATCTACGGCGTGTGTGCCAAAAACTGATATTTGACAATGGAGACTTTGCTTAAAAAACGAAAAGAACCCAAAAAACCACTATTAAAATACGTAGAAAGGTTTTAAGTGGAAGAAATCAAATAATAGAAAACACCCGATGACTTACCTCATATCGTTCACAAGATAATCAATTGCTGGGGGGAATATATAATATATAAGGAATATAAGGTTATTTATTACTGAGTAAGATCACGTCAAGTGGACTCCCTATTTACGACTTGATCACAAAAAATTAATTTATATAATTAATATATATATTAACTTATATATATTTTATATATAAGTACTTATGATGGAAAATTGATCCCTCAAACGATTTTTGATAATTTAGATTCTAACAATTTTTTTATAATGAAAATTTTAAGTACTTTTAATTGAAAAATGGATTAAAAATTAACCGTAAGAGATAAATTTATGAAAATTTCAGCATCCATGGTAAAATGTCTACACTTTAAGAATATATTAACGAATTAAAATTGTTTGTTTATTTTCGTATTGTTAACTAACTAAGTTAACAAATGAAAATTTAATTGATTTCTTGGTAGTTTAGTTTAAACAGAATGAATTTATCAGTAATAATTTAAAATAATAATACAAAATATTATTATAAAACAAATTTGATTATTTATGTTATTTTATTATTATTATTATTAATAAAATTTTATTTTTTTTAGCAATATTAACAATCATAACATACTGAGTAGAACAAACAAGCTTAAATAATTAAAATGTAAATTTGTCGTCATTTTTTTTTTAACTTATTTTTTTTTTAATAAATAGTTTTTCTTCCTCTGAAACGAACATTCTAGTGAAAAATTTTCCAATGGTTTGTAATAATGAAATTGACGAGTATTGTTTTATTGTAGATAAACGTTCGAATCGAAATTTGGGCCTTACTGAAAAAAGGAAAGAAGGGTTGTTACGTGGCTGTTTTTATCACGTTGGAGACTAGCACGATAAGCTTGTCTTTTTACACTCCCTGCTAAGCCATCACACGCTCGTTTGCCATGAGATGTAGCGAACAAAGGCCAATCAGCATCGACACCAAAATCATTTTTATGATTAACTAACTAACCAAAACTAATTTTTTAATCACACAGTTTCATAATTCACTAGGCCCACTTTAAATCACAGAAAATATTATTATTACAATTAAAAATTAAATTACTTAAATATTAACTAAAAAACACAACTCAATAACACTTCACCTTTTATTTTTAATAATTATTTCATGCCTTTTATTTTTAATAATTATTTCATGCTTTGACTTATGTTACGAATAGACAGGAATGACTTCTATCTTACTCATTATTATTATTATTATTATTATTATTATTATTATTATTATTATTATTATTATTATTATTATTATTATTATTATTATTATTATTAATGAGTTTAAACTTAAAATCACATAGACAAACAAACTGTAGATTTAATATTTCGAATAATTTTTAATAGAGAACACGCACAACAAATGCAGATTGCAGTCCCTACCGCTAGCTATATAAAACAAATTCGTCACTCTATTGTTTTGGATGTGATTCGACATTGATCATTCAAATACCACCCACAATACCAGATGGCGCTAAGGTCGCCCAACTGACCAATAACTTTATGCTACGATTAAGGCGACGAAACAATTGACGTGCGTAGATACTAACCCACTTTGTCAATTATGCGTTCCGTCTTTTCCGTAAATTACAGAAAACGAAATTGACGATTCAATTAATAAATCCGCCTCGCCGACCGGCACGTGGTTGCCGACAGGGGGACGATCGCGGAAAGGGTGGTGACACACTGTTCGATGTTTCTGGCGGTAGGGCTGTATGCTAAATATTCAGGCATTACAGCCCTGCATAAATTCATTTCATTACGCCACCAAATATTGCTGAAGCGACGACGCCGGCATTCTACTCGGCCTCATGCATATGAATGAATTCATTATATTAAAGCCTTTTCAATGTATAATTTACTTTTGCGTGAGTCACTTCCATCTCTGTCCTGCTCGCGCCCGTCTTCGGCCGCGCTTATTAGGGTGTCGAAATATTATAATTACGTCTTTTAGCGATGCCAAAGGGGTGAGTCCGAGGAAATATCGACGCGCCGACAGGGACGGCGGCCACGGTGGCCCAGAATGACTCCAAAAACGTTTGAAAAATTCCAAATTTTACTTACTACATTACACAAGTAGGCTTTGCAACATCATCTCCATGGTAACCGTAAACAGCGTCCGAATATGAGCAACCGTGTTACGCCTTCGATTTCTTGCAGAAATATTTAAAAAAACAGTACAAGTTCGGATTAGTGTTTTGTGGCCACGATAATTAAATAGCTTTTTTCAATGGATGACCTTTATGGAGGTAAGTTTAGGCTACTTATGTCAGTAAGGCCATATTAATTTTGTTTTTTGGATTCCACGTGACTGTTATTTAATTGAACCTGTGTTCTTCTATAACCTAAAGTAAATTCTTTCAGCCCCCCCCCCCCCCCCCCATTTTCAATAGGTCCCGTCACGTGGCAAAGCTGCATATATGTGCCAAATATAAAGTCGATTGCTTCAAATTTCGGACACTTATCGTGTTTCATAGCAAGGTCAAACAGACAAAAATTCTGTACCAACGGCGATCCCATAGGACCTACCGTTGCCGAGATCTAACATTTTTATACGAGCGCAGATACTTTCGAAAAATTCGATTTCATTGATTTTCAAAAGTAACAAGTTGATTTTAACGCTTTTCTTTAGGACTTGCCAACACTGACGTCGATGTAGATGTGCACAAAAAAGTTGCTAATGTTCCCATTATGGCGCAAGGAGATATCCTCAGGCCATCTATTTAGAGGACATCTGTGGTATATCGAGTACAGTAAATCCGCAAGCTATCCATTCAGATGTATTTTACAGTATATCCTTAGTATATATGCTAACGTATATCATAAGAATATCTTCCCAATGTCCCGGGACATGCGACTTAAATGGGACATCGATGGGATGTACTGGGGATACTGTGTGCTATCTGGGTGTGTATTAAATAATGCCTCGGTACGTCTGGATTTGGGCGGGAAAGGAGAAAAATGCAAAATTCCATAGGCAACAAATAAATAAATTAATTAAACATTATTAATATTTACACTACCGTTAATTTCATGTACAAGGTGGTCGTGTTAAGAGGGGGCCTATATCTTATCTCGAAGAAAAATTTTATAAAAAAAGTTTGAATTCAAATATCGTTTCTAGTAAAATGACCTGAAAAAAGGACGTAATAGTCTGTTTCAAGCATAATTCCTTCGAAAACAAATCGTTCATGTGCTAGGCGCCATTTTTTTTTTCAATTGCCCCGGACACCGATATTAGCTGCGGATGGTTGCGACTGGATATTGTTTCGTTGGTTGCCTATGTTTGCGTTGCCGGCAATATCGACCGTTCCGTATCGATCAAAATGGCCGTGCCCGAATTTAAACGAAGCGTTCCAATCTACGAGGAAGCGTGAATTGTCGGAACACATCGACTCGAGTGTGTATAATTACCGTCGGGAAAGTAACGTGTAATTAGAGAAAATGTTACGTTTAATTGCTGATTGAGTTTCGGGGCCCAGGCGATGCCGGTTCCAATTTTAATTACCTAATTACGTGACTGCATCAATATATAGAGTGCGAGGGCGTCGGGGGGTGGGGGGTTGAAGTTCCAGGGCCGAGACTTCGCATTGGTGGTCGGGGTTATTTGAAACGACTCGAAGCTGGAAATTTGGCGAAAGTTAAGGGCCAGGCGCTCCCCACCACTGGAGTAGTACACTCGGAAGCATAACTCGTTTCAAAATGTCCTTGTAATAAATCAAATATTTTCTACAAGTTAACTAATAGTAATGCACCTCTTTGACAATACAATTTGTAACAAAAGCACCCGTAGTATAAAAAAACTAAGTATAAACGGAAGAAAAAGAAAGTGACCAATTATAGAAATAATTCTGTGATTAATTAAACGACTTATTTATCTAATAACACGCCTTTAATGTTCTTTCGAAATAGTTTTAAACATGATAAGGCAAAAAAGTGTCTATGCCAATTATAGTATATTATGCAACAAGTGCTGTAAACGGCATTTGACTCACGAGTTTACTTGACAGCAGCGGAGCGACTTTTTAATAAACGAGTGAGTTAAAAAGTTTACCGAACGTGTTGCATACTTTACTTTTTCTACGACCGTTAGTTTTTGGTTACATTTTCGCAAAACAACACGAATACATTCACTGACATGATCGTCAGAATTGATAAACGTCAAAATTCAAAGCGTGGGAAATATCTCTGAAAACTCCCAAATCAGTGCGGTAAAATCCCGGAAATGTCCGAAGTGGCTCGGATTCGTGGGAAAGGAAACTCACATGGTAAAGTGACGCTTCCCGCACGCCAGATCGGTGGGTAATTTGGTATTTTAGAGACGGGAGTAGAAAAAAATATTTTCTAGGACATGATACGACATAGAACACCCTAATTAAAATGTAAACTTGTAATACTCTTTATATTATTATTGGGTTGTTCGGAAAGTCATTTCGTTTTTTTTGGGGAACATGAAAGACAGTTTTCGTATAATGAATAAATATTTTATTAAATTATATATTGGCCGTTCTGATCCAACACCTTTTGCCATCTTTCTGGCAGTAACATAATTTCCCTCTCAATAAAGTTTTGGTCCTTGCTGGCAAAAAACTGGTTCAGGTGGTTTTTGACATCTTCATTTGAGGTAAAGGTTATGCCATCCAAGAAATTTTGCAGGGACCGGAACAAATAGTAGTCGGAAGGCGCCAGATCTGGAAAATATGGTGGATGTTGCGGTACGTCCCATTCAAGCTGTAAAAGTTTTTGGCGAGTGACCAAACTTGTGTGAGGTCTCGCATTATCGTGGTGGAACACTACACCCTTCCTGTTGATTAATTCGGGCCTCTTCTCTTTAAGTGAATCATTCAATTTGTCCAGTTGATGACAATAGACTTCTGAATTAATCGTTGTATTGTCCGGCAAAAGCTAAAAAAAAACGATTCCTTTGACATCCCACCAAACGGAGAGCATCACCTTTTTTTGGTGAATGTTGGCTTTTGACACGCTTTGAGCCGGTTCATCTTTTCTGCTCCATGACCTCTTGCGTTTAACATTGTTGTATACAACCCATTTTTCGTCCCCAGTAATAATCCGCTTCAAAAATGGATCATTGTCTTGAGGTTTGAGGAGCGAATCACACACGTCAACGCGACGACACAAATTTCGCTCCGTAAGGACATGGGGCACCCACACATCGAGCTTCGAGGTTAAGCCCATGCCTTTCAAATGGCCATAAACAATCGAATTCGACAAATTTAATCTCTCACCGATCTCTCGTGTGGTTATTCGCCGATTTGCATCAACTAATGCCTTTATCGCATCTTTGTCAGCTTCGACCGGCCTTCCAGACCGTGGTGCATCTTCGACATCAAAATTGCCGGATCGAAATTTTGCAAACCAGTCCTGGCACTGGCGTACTGTTAACACGCCTTCTCCATACACATCCGTCAATTTTTTTCTCGTTTGGACAGCATTTTTACCTTTTCTGAAGTAAAAAATAAAATATGACGAAAATGCTGCTTATTGCTCTCCATATATAAAAGGGCACCAACCAAAAACTACTGCGTAGAATTAATAGAACTTTTTCACACACAAGCCTTGCAATATCAGCTCTCAAGGCATATAATGGTTATGCGGCTTAAGTGTGAAGTTGGTTTCGAAAAAACGTAATTAAGTCCTCTGACGGGAAAAAACGAAATGACTTTCCAAACAACCTTATATATTACTTTGCATCATGCTATATTAACTTTGTGCTGAGTGCTAAACTTTAGATGTATTTATTTGTAAACCTATCTTTCTAAGGTACAATTGGGATGCTTTTTTCGCTACTTTGTACTGTATAAATAAATAAATAAGTTGAGCTTCATCCCAAGGGGGGTGGGGAGAGGTGAACGCGGGCCGCCAGGCGAGAGTTTTTCTTCCCGGAGGCGTCCATTAAAATTTTCTATTCCGCGAGGTTTATTATTGTAACCGACGTTGGTTAAGATGTTTTTTCGCCAGCTCGCGCGTTATGACCAAGACGACATTAAAATCGTTACGGGGATTTGTTGCCCGTTTAAGTCACTCTCTGCATTATCTTATGATAATTTTTCAGGTCTATAAAATCCAATTAATGGACAGGCCGTCTCGTAAAATAACGCATTGGCGTGCCGCTTATACATTTCGATGCCTTCATTCGCAAGCCTTTCCGGTACCTTGAGCGTTGGAATTCTGAAGATTTGGTCAGTTTTGAAGCCAGATTCGAGCAGGCTACCGGCGCTTTTTTTCAAAATGAAGCAATTCTTTTGAAGCAGTGTTATATTTATTTTGCATTCTTCTATGGAATGGAAAATTAGAGCTTCTGAAATTTCGTTGTTTGCTGAATGAATGTGAATTAGTGCACACTAACCAAGAAAGAAGGCTGCTAAGCATAATTAAGAATAGGAAATCGCTATATTTTGAGCAAATGCTCAGGAATGATGAATACTACCTCTTAAAACTGACCTCAAAGAGAAAACTGAAGGGAAGTAAAGGCAGGACAACAGCACGGCGAGAAAAATTTGCTCCAGTTGTCGCCAATCTTAAATGAGAACAGCTCAAACTATCCTGATCCGAAAAACGAAATGTAGGGTTGGTAGCTAAATTTTTTTCCAAGTGATTTACAAAACAAAACACTATCAATTTGCTCACATATAATATATGTGTATTTATTATTATTATGTATGTGTTTAATAGAATATCTTATTACCATTACAGTGATGTTTTTGATAAATAGGCAGAAATAGGAAATTTTTATATAATTTTAGTGCCGTGACTGACTGAAACAACAATGATTATTTACAAATTAAAGTAGAACAAAAGCACTAAAAATGACAAGACATACAAAAGTAAAAAGTTCTTTAACTATTCTAAACACCGTTTTCCTGAACACAATTCTCATACACTCTAATTATATGATGTCTTGCGTTTCCGGATTGTCTCTTAACCGTCTTGCTGCCATATAATCAGCGCTGATATATTTAGGGCTAAATCTTCTATATATTGTTTTATTTGGTGTTCTAAGAGTTTCAAATAATGATCTCCAGTTAACTTTTGATCTATAAATATCAGACCCAAAATATACATTAATTGATTAGTACTTCTGGGTTTTTATTTCGTGTAGAATTATTTAAAAACCAATATCGCGTATTTTGTCTATTACAAGCTTTTCTTGTAATGAACGAACTTTCATAGGTCCATAAAATGTTTTTGAAAAAATTATAATTCTCAATATGTCTATTTCGAAAATCCAAACAAAACTTCATCCTCCTTTGACATTGTTCTGCCCTTAGTTTTTGAGTTTTACGAAATTTAAATGCATTATAATCTGTGAGATTTTCCTGGCTGTTAGGCCGTGGTCCATTGGTTGTGCTACCAAGGCTTTCAGCTTCTACTGCGGCAGCCATCTTCGGTGGAACGTAGATTGTAGCGCGACGACTGTATCGGTACTGTTGCCGGTTGCCGAAGTCGTACCTGTTTCGAACCGCTCGGACGGACGGCGGACTGAACGGTCGTTGGAGCGTCCGGGCCCCCCTCCGTGTTGTTATTATAAGGTTTTGTTTGCGTTTTTTGCAGGACGTTATGCCATATTTGGTTTACTTGTAACCCTTCTTCACGTTTGTTGAAATTGTTTTTGTGTTTGTGTATTTCAATTGCTTCTCGATGTAGTCTGGGGTGGCAATTTTTCTCTGTAGACAGAACTTCGGTGTTGTCGAATTTGATGTTGTGATCTCCAGTAGTAAACACGTATTCTGCCTCCGCCGATTTTTCTATTTGTCCCAAGCGACAGAATCTTTTGTGTTCAGTCAAGCGCGTAGATATAGTGCGTTTTATTGTTCCAATATACACGTGTCCGCATGATCATCGGATTCTGTATACCCCAGCCGAAGACAGCGGTTTTCGGGATCTTTGCATTGCATCAGGTTTATACTTTTTAAAACTGAGTGGATTGATCCCCGAGAAATACCTGCCTCTTCATATATTCTAGTAATAGAGGAAACTGGATGTGCTTCACAGAATCCTAATATGTTTACCCTATTTTCCTCATTTAAAACATTATGATTGCGGTATACCTTTTTAGCACTTAACAGCATGTTTTGAAGGAGCTCGGCGCTCTGGATAAAGTCTAATAACGACGAGCTCCGGCTGCACTTTTATTATTCAGAAAGTAAGCTTGAAGCATATTACTCCTTTCACGGATGCAAAATTCGCGAAAAACCATTTTAACAATAATGACTTGGACAATAATTCAACCATCAACGTTGTTTACCAATATAAATATATAAAAATTTCCCATTTTTGCCGACTTGTCAAAAACGAGTGGACTAAAATATTATCATTGTAATCGGAATTAATTACAGGGTGTTCCATTTAAAAGCATATGATATTCAGCTTATAGGTTAGGAAATTGACGGTGTTTTGTTTTATACTTCACTTGAAAAAAAAATTGGCTACTAATCCTATATTGCGTTTTTTTTGTTTACCTTGATATGCAGCTTCTGTACTATATATATATATATATATATATATATATATATATATATATATATATATATATATATATATATATATATATATATATATATATATATATATATATATATATATATATATATATATATATATATATATATATATATATATATATATATATATATATATATATATATATATATATATATATATATATATATATATATATATATATATATATATATATATATATATATATATATATATATATATATATATATATATATATATATATATATATATACTTATATATATATATATATATATATATGATGACACTATATTCCGGGATATCATCCGTTCGCTCGTTGAACTCCGACTGGAATCCTGCATCCGACTGGAATCCTGCAAATCTTGCATCCGACTGGAATCCTGCAGACGTTTCGCCAAAATCTCACTTGGCATCTTCAATGCTCGCGTTCCGAAAACACTTCGAACACTCGGAACGCGAGCATTGAAGATGCCAAGTGAGATTTTGGCGAAACGTCTGCAGGATTCCAGTCGGATGCAAGATTTGCAGGATTCCAGTCGGATGCAGGATTCCAGTCGGAGTTCAACGAGCGAACGGATGATATCCCGGAATATAGTGTCATCACATTTTTCCATCCGTGAATCAATACGTGAGAATATATATATATATATATATATATATATATATATATATATATATATATATATACTTATATATATATATATATATATATATATATATATATATATATATATATATATATATATATATATATATATATATATATATATATATATATATATATATATATATATATATATATATATCTGGATTCCTCCTGTGTTGGGTGCAGTAGTTCCAAAAATACTGCCACATATCTAAGGACAGATTAAGGGCTGAAATATAAAGTTCTTTTATATTTTTTATATCTAGAATGTGCCGTTAATTTTTTTTTTCTCTTTCTCGTAGCACCAGATAGGTGTCCTGAACATGAAATTCAATAATTAAGAATAAGGTGACATTTTAGAGTTAGAGTTAAAGGTCTGTCAGAATGATTTTACCAAAATATCATTCGCAATTACTATTCTTGGTTATTCGTCGGTTGTTGATTAATCGAACTTGACTTTCCGCCAATCATCTTGTTGCCGTCTTCAAAGCTGAGCTGAAACCGGTTTCCATTGTACTCTGTACGACTCTTTGGTGGCTTAGAGATTGATAGAAGATTTAATATCCGGCTTCACGATTGAGTTCGGCAACTGCTGATGAGTTTAGTCTCTTTCATGTTCCTCTTTTAGTCTGGTTGATATTTTTCGTCTTGTTTGTCATGATCTACACTATTTACAACTTTTCTGCATAGAAAACTGACAGTTTCGTAGTTAATTCCTTTCACTTAATTAAACAAATAAAAAGCATTACATTAGATACGTAAGATATTCTTGTTAGTTTCGACGTAGAATCCTCTTTACTAAAGTTCCTATTCCTGAAACTCTCACCATCATTTCAGATATATTAAAATCCGAGAATCTGGAACCAAACCTTCTCACCTTAATTGAAAATTTTAATTCATTGTCAAATGACCATCCGACCCAAAAATCATCGGTCATCAACTCTCTTGTTTACAGAGCCGTAACACTACCTCAGCCCGAGTCATTGAAGCCAGAATTAAAACAGCTTACCTCTGCTCTTCTCTCTAATAATTTCCACATTAAAGATATTAAGTGTTCCATCACAAAATACACTTCACCTCAACCTTCCAATAGCAATGAAGCCGAAAACAATGCCACACTTGCCAATATTGTCCTTCCTTATATTCAAAACATCACTGATCACATATCAAAAGTTCTTTAGAAGTATAACGCCAAAACCAGATTTACTACTTGTCCAAAAATCTCTCATCTTCAGTCTGTCAAAGACAAAATTCCATTTGAGATGCTAGGAGTTTACAGCAGTCCATGCATATGCGGCAAAGAATACAACACACACAATGCATACAACTAGGCTCAAAGAACACGAAAATACAACACGATAAAACTAAAATCCAAGACGCTGTGTATGCCCCTAATTTAGCTCCGCCTCCTCAAACAATGTATAGGCAGGTACAGCTTAAAATACGAACCAGTTTCAGTCAAGCTCTGAAAAAGCCAACAGGATGATTGGCAAAACGTTGCTAGTTCGACTCAATAAAAACCGACGCAGGAGGAATCCAGAAATTTTGTAAAAAGCAATATTTACCATTTTCTAAAACCATAACCGTTTGAGGATGACCCATGAATTTAGATCATGTGAGGAACTAAAAAATAGGCTTTCTGGAAAAACTCCGCTTGAAATATTTTTTATGTTTTTTGATTTCATTTGCGACTTTTGAAAACTGATAAAACAATTGCTCAAAGAAATCTTGCACCTGCTAAAGATGAAGTGCGTTATGATAATCAAGGTCACCTCATGATTGTTCATGCTAATAAAGCCCGAAGAAGATGTAGAATCTGCCATGGCCACACAATTTACGTTTGTAATAAGTGTAATGTGCATTTACATACTTCATGCTTTGTAAAATATTACCAAAAATGAAACCGGGTGTTACCAGTGGTACGACCATAAAATATTATGCGTTTTGTATCAAATCAGGTTCTATTTGGAAAACAATCTACTTTTAGTTGTTTTCGGTCGAATTTGAACTTTCTTTTGTATATTTAGGTATTTAGATATATTTAGGTTTACGCACCAGTATTTTTTTGTATGTTTCGAGTTAAGTGCAACAAAATAAATAATTTCAGATAAAAAAAGGATTTTTTTAATTTTTTTATGCTTGGGATAATATGGGTTAATGGAAGTAACAATCTAACTATTTACTGATACTGAAATTGCTCCGCTACTGTTCGCAAAAGTGTATCACTTAGCCGGACTGAGTTATTGGGTCGGCTCAAGGTGCAATTAAACCCACGGTTGGCCACGATGGGCGACCGAGCCCGGCCCATGGGCAGCGTTTGATTCATAGAAATAAGACGTCTACGAGATTATCTAAAAATTTATCGACAAGTTTATTAACTCGTCAAGCAAAGCGCATGCGATTCGCTTTACATATTTAAATTAAAAACTTTGGTCTCGCAAGGGAGTTTTCTTAAGTTGCCGGAATGGAAGTGAAACCGCGCGACAGGGTTCAAAGTTCAAAAAAGAACCGCAAACATGACCTTTTTATTGACTCCACACCTCTTCCACCATCGTTAATAAATAGAGGGAAAGAATGCAAACAAAAAACGAAAAAAAAATATTTTTTTTGAGAATATATGCATTGCATTGAACAAAAAATGGAAATATGCATTTATATTATACGAAATATTATGAACATTAATACTATTTTAAAGTCAGAACAATTTCTTTGTAATTAAACCCGTTTCTTAGAATTTTTTTTACTTATAATAAAATATAAGTGCAAAATATAATTTAAAATATAAAAGTTGTTATTTGGCGCAGACGGTAGGATGCGGCAGTTGTCTAAAATTATTTGGGTTATGCCCATTAAATTGCATATCAAAGTTTTGTAAATGTTGGTTATTATGTTTTAAAATTTGAGGTGGTTTATTTTGGACTATTTTGGTCATGTTTTGAAAAAATCTTAATTTCTTATATTACCAATTCAATGGCTTTGTCATTTGTTTGTTGACGGAGCATTACCCAATCTCAATTAAGACGTGTTTCCTTGATCTGCAAAATTTCTATACAGATCATCCCAAGTACTGGATGTTCTGGATGCCGTGCTTATACCAATATTGCTACTAAGTTGAATTCCTGATTCTAAATTATGTTTTGAGTTGGCTTAGAGCTGTTGTGCCTCGCGCAAAGTATTTGATAAACCCGAATTGCAATATGTATACCAGAATGAGCTATGTAAAGAAGCTACTAAAACCCTATTCGTCCGCATCCATGAAGAACTTAAGAAAAACGAAGATGCCATTACTTGAGAAATCGAAATGAGGTAGGTGACTTTTACTTGACGAAAATCCATTTAACAAAATAAATATGAACTGAAACTTACGATTTTCACGAAATTATGTACATTCACATGACAATTGTTTCGACAACACCGTGTCTTTATCAAATGTAATATTTACAAACTACCTGCTACTATATATACCGATAAATGACAATACAACCTTAATTAATGTTGTTGTGATTAATAATGGAGAGGTATTTATTTTATTTTATTGCCAACAGGCCTGCCGCGTTTAATCCCAAAAATGAGTCTTAGACAGTATTTCTCGATTTTTTGAATGCGTTCTGAGACAGCCGCTGACAGACATAGGCCATAGACGATATCACAGTGGTTAAAAGAAGATAAAACTATCGAATCACACAGGACCTTTTTTAATGATTGATTTAAAATGTTTTTAGAACCATATAAGCATTTTAAGTGAGCAATGGATATCTTAATACATTGTGTAACGCGACCATTAAATCTTAGCTTACTGTCGAGCATAAGCCCACATAATGCGCACATTCGACAGTTCCACAGTCACCCGCATTAATTGTTATTTTCATTACGATGGTTGAAACTAAAAGATACAAATAGGTAATTAAGTTTGCTATATTTTCGTAGATTAATGATGTCTGATTCGGTTCAGAAATATGCAAATTTTCGATTTCAGTGTAATTGGTTTTGCTATTTAATTGGTTCTCCGAGAATCGGATATTAATTATGTAAGTCATAAGTGAAAGCCACTCTATTTTCTTCGTTTAAAAAAATTGATCAGAATTCAACTCGAAGAGTGCTGTGGGATTGGATGGAGATGATTTTGAGGAGGTAGTAAAATCTGCTCACTAAACTATGGCGTATATATTATTTTTTAATAGAAGTTGGTGTGGTTGGTGAATTTGGTGCTGGTTGTAGAAGGCGGCTGTGATAGCTTTCCTCATACACTTTGGATTTTAAATATCGCTCAAGGAAAAAAATCAAGTGGAGTAGTATCTGGAAAACTTGCAGGCCATTCTACCTTCGCTGGCTGACATCATTATTTGAAGCTGACGACCTGGATGTAGACGATCTTTTACTTGAATTTGCTCGAATTTAAATTATAAATCAAAATACTAATCTTATCTATTATTGTTTTGTTTTATACTGTGTGTTTTTATTGTGGGCCTATTTCGTTTGTGTCACACGCTATGGAAAAATATAAATATTATTCGTGCAGTTTCTTGACAAATTATTAAAAAAAATTTAAGGCCGAATATTTGTGTTTAAAACAATTGAACATCGAAAAGGTAATACTTATATAAAGTCATTCTTTTAATGACACCCTGTATATAGGTCCAAATACAATTACACAATACACAATTACAAAAATATATATCCCATGTGTCTAGTTTACTATGAAACGTTCGGAAGACTAAGGGAAGCTCCGTTAGCTGGAGACTAACCAAAACTAACCAAAACTCGTCCATACTACCGAGATAATTAAATAAGAAAAACGCTCAAATTTAAAGACGATCCTGTTGGGGCCATCGTCAGACATAAATCCAACAAATCAATTATCAATCGAACTACTTATAAAACTCGGTTGAAATATTTGCTTTAGGCGAAAAGTAATTTGCTGTATAGAATGAAAAATCCAAAATTGACGTTGTGATATAGACTAAAACTTGGTTTACGGAAAAGGCCTATGAAAAGTGGTTTTACACAAAACTAGTCAGCTCACATAATAATAAAATCATCTATGCAGAATGCTTTATCGTCCTCATTCAAGTTTTTTATAATTATTTTTCTCTTCAACTGGTTTCTGGTAATTAAGTAATTCACACCGAGTTTTAATTATGTTAATTACATTGGCGGACATTTTTGGGTTTATATCACTGCATCTAACTTTGTTTTTCCAAAGTTGGTATATTACCTGATTTTTTTTTTGATTTCGTCTTCAAAATAACTTTTGTGTGCTGTTGTCCTAAGTGGCATTATCAGAAACTATAACGCTGCATGGCGAGATATTTGAAAGAAGAGAATTTTTATCCAATTATCAAAAAGCCTGGGAGTGATCTAATGACCGGTCTTGAATGTTTTTTTTTTCTGACAGTATCAAAGTTCTTAGCACCAACAGAACAAAAAGGTCATATGCGATATTAATTAATTGTCAGCACATTTCTGTGGTGGAACGTGCTGCCGATATAGGT
The DNA here is from genome assembly GCF_029955315.1 of Cylas formicarius. NCBI lineage: Eukaryota > Metazoa > Arthropoda > Insecta > Coleoptera > Brentidae > Cylas > Cylas formicarius. The sequence goes on along the minus strand of NW_026844347.1, from coordinate 37,207,540 downwards.
TTATATATCATTTTCTTACATTTTCTTTGAACATTTTTTTCTGCGCCTTTATAGAATAGTTAGGAATAATGAAATCGGTTTTTGCTAAAACAAGGAGACGAAAAAGTTGTATAAAAAATGAAAACGCGGAGATTGGTGTTATTATTATTGTTTATTACCTTCAAATAAAACAATGAAAAGGAAAATTGAATTTTAATGCCCAACCACTCATAGCCATCTAGTCAAGAAGAGAACTGTTCTGATAATTCGGTTATTTTCAATTTTCCATATTACCTTGTTTGTTCTGTTGATGATTTACGAACGTTAGATTAAAAAATATACAGGGCGTTTTATTTATCGATTTTTCTGATCTCATCATCGTAATCAGTGGAAAAAAGGCTAATAATTATTAATCGGCAATATAGTACAGTGCGGTACAAATTGTGGGCTCGATATTCGAAAATTTAATTATCTTTTTGGGTAGCCTTTTTTTACGCTTCAAACTTAATGCAAAAACGACTTGATTCGCTGGACGTTTTTTCGAAAATACGGGAGCGCGTTTATTTTGCCCCCATAAATATTTAATGAGCCAATATCGCGTTTCATCATTTTTTTAAACCACCGCGCCGGGCCTTAATTAATATTTAGTCCGTTTTTATGCAAAAGTCCCGAACCAAAACGCAAAAAAAAACGCGCAGCGCGCACACACACACACACGTTATTCCGATTGCTATTTTTTTAAATTTTGCATCGAAAAACCATCAATTTTTATTCGGCGCGGCGCCCCCCCCCCCAAGCCCCCTGTTTAGTTATTCAATTAATAAAAAACGACTCGATCGGGAGGAATTTAAATATTAACTGCCGTAAGTATCGATTAGGTCGAGTTTTTGTGTGGCGAGACTGACAATCGCGATCGGCAAAAAATAGCACCCCTATCGCCCCCCCCCCCCCCCCCCCCCGCGTAAATTCATTGGATCGAAAGAGCATCGTAATTTGTCGAAAATGTTCTGTAATGGGAAAACTAGAATTAGCAAAAATTTGAAAATAATGTTATAGGGGGTGGGGGACCAATCCGACTAAAATAAACTTCGCTTCGAAATTAATGCGCCGTTAACGTCAGGATCAACTTCAAAGTAAATTTTTTGGTCTGCCGCCTCGATTCGGTTATAGTGGGTGTCCCGATAATATCGAGGGATGGTACAAGGGGTACAATTTGAAAAAAAAAGTCTTTATTGAGGTAGTTTGAATTATTACACAAGGTTTAGACAAAATTACTTAATATCAGCTTAAGATCTTGATCTGAGCTACACAACGTTACCCGAATATTACAATAATAATAGAATAAGTTATAATAATAATAAGAGTCTAAGAATTCATTATTGGCAAAATACTAATTTGTTTAGGATAGAGACTTCTGTAAGTCCAATAAGCGGACCTTAAATTTTTCCTAAATACTAGAACTGAGCTGGATTCAAAATATTTGTTATAATTATTATAAAGCTTAATGGCACTGTATCTAAAGCAGCGTTCCAATTTAAAAGAATTATGCTGGGACATATCCAGAATGTTTTTCGTCGGAGAATTGTGAATTTCATACCAGAACACTCTACAATCTTTCAGGTACGTTGGTAATATTGGGTTGTTCGGAAAGTCATTTCGTTTTTTTTTTGGGAACATGAAAGACAGTTTTCGTATAATGAATAAATATTTTATTAAATTATATATTGGCCATTCTGGTCCAACACCTTTTGCCATCTTTCTGGCAGTAACATAATTCCCCTCTCATAAAAGTTTTGGTCCTTGCTGGCAAAAAACTGGTTCAGGTGGTTTTTGACATCTTCATTTGAGGTAAAGGTTTTGCCATCCAAGAAATTTTGCAGGGACCGGAACAAATAGTAGTCGGAAGGCGCCAGATCTGGAGAATATGGTGGATGTTGCAGTACGTCCCATTCAAGCTGTAAAAGTTTTTGGCGAGTGACCAAACTTGTGTGAGGTCTCGCATTATCCTGGTGGAACACTACACCCTTCCTGTTGCTTAATTCTGGCCTCTTCTCTTTAAGTGAATCATTCAATTTGTCCAGTTGATGACAATAGACTTCTGAATTAATCGTTGTATTGTCCGGCAAAAGCTCAAAAAAAACGATTCCTTTGACATCCTACCAAACGGAGAGCATCACCTTTTTTTGGTGAATGTTGGCTTTTGACACGCTGCCTCTTCAGCCTGAATGATGTTTTCTTTGCACCAAATCCAAATCGTGGATACAGTCGACGGTGTAAGTCCGTATCGACGTCCCACATCACTTTTCTTTTCTCCCCGTTCTAGCCCACGAACTTTATCATATAGAGATAAAATTTTTCGCCGCATTCACTAAGTCAAATTAGAACTGATTGAAACAATGATGTGCTTTTATACATACCGATAAACGCATTAACATAATCGCTTATTACGAGAAAAACACTCAGGACGACCAGGTTCTCGGTAATTAGATTATTAGGGTAAGGAATTCTGAGAAGGTAAGAGACTCTATTAATTACCAGTCTGCCTACATTCCTTACTTTGTTACCTGATGCGCGCTTTTTTCTTTCGGTATAGAGATTATACACAGTGGATTAATACTTAGCTTTGTATGGGGACATAATAGTATAACAAATTTTGTTCGTAATACAGAGTTTTACTTTACACAGGGTTTCGCTATAGGGAGTTTTTAATTAAGTATTTAATTTTTGTTAACTTTATCACCTTGAACTTCTATCAGAACTTAAGACGTTTAGAACATATGAAGTTTTCTTTTTAAAATATTTTTTTTTAGATTTGACAGTTTCCTTTGCTTTACGTGAGGTAAAATCCCGGAAATGTCCGAAGTGAATCGGATCCGTGCGAAACGAAACTGAGATGGTAAAGTGACATTTCTCGATCGCTATTTCGATATTTTTTCTGATATACAATCAAACTTTCTCAAACCATAAACTAGTCGGTCACAGGTGGATTTTTTTTAATCTGGATTTATCAACAAAATTACACGGTTCGATATTTAAACGCGCAACCCATATACACGGGGGCAGCGTAGTATTTATTAATAATAATTTTATTCACGATTGCATGGATATAAGTAATATCAATCGGTTCTCGATCGAGCAGGTCGTTGAATGCTGCGCGACTAGTTATAGGAACAAACTGTTCAATATTTGCGTGTGTAGACCGCCGCCAGGTGACTATGATTTATTTTTAAACCAGCTCGATTTGGTATTGCAACATTTTACCACAAAATACGAATTAACACTGCTGTGTGGATATCTTAACCTCAACAGTGAGAAAAATAATCATAAAAAAAAATTGATTTGATATCTCTACTACTCTACTAGTGCATGTCATACGAGTTCAACAACAATTGATTATATCGTAACAAGTATCAAAAATTCCACTCTTAATCAAATTAACTTAGGAATATCAGACCACTTATTTCAAAAATTAAGTTTCAAATTCCACTTCAATAAAATAAGCTCTTATATGACAACTAGCCGTACCCAAAGAATGATACCAGAGAGTAGTATTGATGAATTTCGTATTTATTTTCAAAAAGAATCTATAATTCTTACGGGGTATACGAACACTGATAGTATGTTTAATACATTCTGGGATCATTTATAGTGCTTTAAAGTATCACATCCAGTACGAAAAATTGAGAATAAAAACCTAAATCCAAAAATGTCTATACCTTTGTCTGAAAAACTTGAAAATGATATGTGGATATTAAGAGAGCTAAATTGGAATCGAAAATCCTTTAATGATGAAACTGTACACAGTAACTATAAAACATTGAAAAATCTATTAAATAAACAGGTCGCTGAAGAAAAAAAGATTTCTTTTCAAACTTGATAAATCTCTCATAAAAATAAATATAAAAAAATGTAGGAACTGGTCAATGATAAATTAGGTAAAAAAATTAATAGGAATATTATCAAAAAAAATATATTAACAATGATATTTTTAACTATGATAAAGTAATAGCCGACGAATTCGGAAAATTTTTTGCCACTCACTCATTTAACGCCTACTAGGGAAATGTTTTTTATACTCCGATGAGGAAATGTCGGCTCTAGTTCATGCGCTGAAAAACAAAGATAATAGTCGCTGGGGGCCATATGTGGACTATAGTGAGGATGATATATCTGTTGGAACCCACACTCTAAAATGGCAGCTTGCGAAACACCAGCAGTATGGACAGGTGCATTGTCGTGCAAAAGGCGCACGCCTCTGGTCAGTTTTCCTCGACGTTTTACAGGTATGCAGTCTCGCAATTTATTTAATAATGTTGCGTAATATTTACCATTGACAGTGGTACTAGTTTCTTTAAAATCTATCAAAAGAATTCCTTCACAATCCTAAAAGATCGTGGCAATCACCTTTTTGGTTGACTAGCCGATTCTGAATTTTCTTGGAGGTGCTTCACCCTTACGACGCCACTCCATTGATTCTTTTTTCGATAGAGAGTCATAATAGAGAATCTTAGTTTCATCTCCCGGCACAATAGTTTCTATAACAGGCTTCGGTTCCGACCCACAGAGTCTCAAAATAGACCGCGCACACTCGACACGGCGATGTTTTTGAATATTCGAAAGGTTTTTAGGATCCCATCTTGCACTAACCTTATGCATGATCATGCAGGATTCGACGAACACTTGTATCAAAAAGCTTAGTAATTTCTGAGATTTCCTTGACCTTTGAACGTCGATCACTCAATACCACCTCTTCCACAATCGCAACAATATCTTCCGTTATGACCTCCATTGGTCGACCAGTTCTTGAATCATCTTCAAGGAACTCCTGCCCCATTCTTTCACTACAGAATACGAAGGAGAACTTTGGCCGTACACACCATCCAGCCTTTCTTTAATAATTTTAGGTGCTAACCCTTCTTTTGTCAAAAACTTTATGACTGCTCTACACTCAATTTGCGTTATTTGCGACATTTTTTCGGACACGTTTTGTTTAAAATGCTGTCAATAAAAAACTATTTGACGCAAGACTTCAATTTTGGCGCTAACCTATTTAAATGTTATTTTTTGTGACAAAACATCCATTGGAATGGGTTTTGTGAATAAATTATCTATCTACCTTAAACTTTTTAAGCGATATTAAATGAATTAAACAAAAAACGGTTTAGACGAAAACGTAACGTTTCGATTTTTTTTTATTTAATCAGTTAAGACACAATTACCGCCTGCGCCACTTAAGTATAGCTAAACAAAAAACGAATGTTCAGATCGGCCCCCGGCCGTTCAAGCCACTTCCTTTCGATTTCCATAAAACATTATCACGTAATATACACTTACTTATTTATATGTAATGTTAATTAACCGCATTAACATAACTCGCAGTAATTTGAAAAGAAATTCTTAAGGCTCGATCGCAATAAAATCGCATAGTTATTAAGGCCGTCGGGCCACACCTCCGCGTTGAATAACACTCGGCACGTTGGGATTTGTCCTTTTGGGAAAACGGCGAAAATTAACCACTTCCTCGCTTAATTAATCCGAACGGATCGGCGGATGAAGACATTTCGTTGCCGACTTCGGATTTTCGATAGCGCCCGTGGACCAGTGGCGTCCGATTTTTTTTTCAATTGCAACTTGCAAAAAAAAATATTTTTATTTATCGACGTCTCTATTCGTTACAACAAAGGAAAATCTAATCAACAAGCCGTTTACAGCAGTAATTTCTCTGCATGCTTATTAACGATATCGTTATGACGAGTTCGCATTTTCATGCACAGAAAATGCTTAAAATATGCGCATAAATATGTCTGGTCTTTTCAAAAAATATGTCAAATATACGCTTTTCTCTATCATCTATGTACTTTTAGGCCTTTTACTTTTTAAATATATTGTCATTTCTGAAAATCAAAATAATAATACTTAAATATAATATATATAAGTATAATATAAATAAATATATATTCACGTATTGATTCATGGATGGAAAAATCTGAACTCTGACTGGAATCCTGCATCCGACTGGAATCCCGCAGGATTCCAGTCGGATGCAGATTGGATTGTTGCTTTTGTGTCACATGAGGAAGGGGTTTTAGTCAACTGTCTACTATGATAACTTGCATTGTCCTTTACAATTACGCTATTAGGAGGAATGCTTGAAACTAATTTGTTTTTAAACCAACTTTCAAATAAATCAGCGGTAGTGTCTTTATGGTAATCCAGAGAAGAATCTTTAATATTTTTCGCAGACAGAGAAAGTCCATTTGGAATCCAACCATCTTTAGAGCCAGCATGCAAAATAGTTATTATTTTCCCTCTTTTTGATAGCGCGTTGGTTTTACGCTTATCAGTTGAGTCAACCCAACCCATTTCCGGGGTATCATAAGTGTCGAACCAGGTTTCATCCAAGTTAATAATTGGCCTTTTATGTTCTCTGTAAATCCTATTTTTTTCTAGATATTCCAGTCGCCATTTCCGAATTCTAAAAGACTCCATTAAAACTTGCCTTTTGTAAATTTTTTTAAATCTAAAACCCATGTGTTGAATACACTTCCATAAGGTGGTTCTGCCACATTTAACACCAGTTTCATCTTTTTCAAGTCTCCTAATTAACATCTCTAATGTAGGCACGCTTTGTTCTTCGTATAACTGGTATATTTTACGCCATATTATATCTTGATCACTTTCATGTACCTTTACTTGCCATATCGCATGATTTCCGACAAGAAAAAGCCTTTAAATAATTTTCGCCCGTATTGATATTCAATTAAAAATTTCATATCCGGAATAATAAAAAGGACATTGAAAATATTTTTCGACCGTTCCAAAAAAACTCGGCGCACTTGTTAATTTTTAATTGAAACTCTATATATGTATATATATGTACACGCGAAAATAGAAACGCGCCTAAACACATTCATAATTAAATTTTTTTTTCGGGGGGCGAGAGGGAGGTGGGGGGCCGCGAGCGGGGGGCATTAAATTTACATTCGCGAACGCACAAAAATAAAAATAAATTTTATCGAGATATATAAGCGTCCGTTGTGTGTTTTTTTTTAAATCCCGGGCTCGCCCGGCCGTTTCCACTAATTTTAAATAAAATGATACGCGCGCGGCGGCGGCGAAAAAAAAATCCGGCGAATAAATAAAAAAGCGAATAAAAAAAAGGCGCGCACCCTAATTTTTCGATATGCATCATTTTTATATAAAAACGTCTGCATTGCGATATAAATATTCATCTGTAAATAATGTATACGCGGAACGGGTGGGGGGGGGGGCGCCGTCATAACTACATATAACAATAAATCTGTACGCATTAAAAATTTACGAAAAAAAAAAATAGGGGCGAAAAAAAACGGCAATCGGCATTAACCAATAGCCGCGGCGGGTCGATACTGCGGGAGGGCAGGGTTTGAAAAAATACGCGATTTCAGTTGGTCGGCGGTCGAATGTCATTTTTCGGGTGGGAAATGGTGCGGGGTGGCGCCCCCAGACGCTCGATATTATTGTAATACGCGCGGACGATAGTATAGAACTTTTCTGTGTCACTTTCAACATCGCCATCGTTATCGGCAAAACGTTCTTTACCATAGTCTGTTTCAGGAAGTTGTAAAGTAATCAAACCCGAGTATAGTCCCGCACCCGATAAGCGGTCGTGACTTACCTATGGTCGATACGATTTGCGGTGGCACAGTCGGTCGTAAAACCAAGAGAGATAATAAATTTCAAAGGAACATAAGAAACTATGGGAAATTTACATACAGGTTAGATTTCTCGAAATCAGAAAATTGCTTTTAGTTAAATACATAAGTTTAATGCATACCTAATATAGATATTATAAATTAGTTTCAGTTCCTCTATATTTCACGTCTCACAAATTGAAAGCATCTTTATAATTGTGTTTTCGGAATATTTATTGGTTTCTCAACCATTGTACAATTTTTGCACCTTCAACTTTCCTTAAATTCGTGTTCATCCCAATAAATAATAATTTGTTAGGCTTAGAAGCAAATTTAAATTACTAGTTGCGTTACCTTTTCCCGGAATCACTAGTCGTACTTTCGCCATCGGAGTCCCAATTTAATCCTCACTTACCTAAGCTGCAATGTAAACAAACGTAAATAAGGTTAGAACTCGCGTAAAGTGAAGAAAAGCATTTTCCCCCAACAAAAATCATCTTTCATACATATTGTCAATGCTAAAATCAGCTCATATCGGGCTTTTTTTAATCTCGGTGACGGTAGGTCCTATGGGATCGCTGTAAGCCGGTATCCATCTTTTTTTCGTGATTTTCGACAGTTTTTTGGACATTGGTAAGATAAGTGTCCGAAATTAGAAGCAATCGACTTCATAGTGACCTAGTGAAAATGGGGGGGGCTGGGGGGTCGGAAAGTATTCTAAAAAAATTAAAAATCGCGTGTGCGAGGGTCTTCATAAAACATTATTTTTCAAAAACCGCTTACGAGACCAAAAAAGTTCTTAAACCAGAAGACGCAGAAGATATCGCTCCATAAACTTTTATCTTGACAATTTTTCAAAAATACACAGGGTGCGCCACAAATTCAAAAAAACTGAAAAATTATTGAAAATTGGTTATAAATGATTCAGATCTCACTTTCTTTTATATTGCGATATAGCCCGTATAGAGAGCAAAAACTTTTGTATTTAAGATTTTCACCTATTGTACAGAGTATTCCCGATATTCCGTGCTAAATAAGAAATGTGTTAATGTTCTAAATTCGCAGATATTAACTTCAAATTTAGCAGAGGAGTAAAAGTCCGTGTCCACATTTAAAAGGTAGAAATTGGGTGCAAGCAAATTTTACCAAGTATTTTTTTAAAAAAATTTCCAGCTTCCAGAAAAGTTCACACACAATCGTTCACCCGATCGGCAAACTTCTTTAACCAGCAGACGCGGAAGATCCAGTACAATAACATTCATTTCAGGCATTTTTTCGATTATATTATTAAATTATAGGCAAAAATCTAAAATACCTAAAAAACTGTTCTTTTACAGAGTAAATTACTAGCCTCAAATCAAAAATCGTAAAACATGGGTTCGAACAGTGTCATAGGTCGCATGAAGAGCTACTATTTTTGTATTTGCGGTTTTCGTCTGTCATATACGCTGCTCGGGATATTTGAAAAAATCCATATTAAAATCGCTATTTCGGGGGCTGTCAAGACGCGATGACGTCATTGGTTATTACGACGCACTGCATTGTTTCAGAAAAAACTAATTTTCTCGAAAACCATTTACTATTTTCAAAAAATTCTTGGACCGGGAAACGTGGAAGATCCAGGGCTATAACCTCTACTTCGAACATTGTTTGAATCATATACAGGGTGTGTCGTCTATGAGCAAAACATCTAAAAGATTTTTTTAAGAAGATTTTTCCGGGAAAATTATTGGCGATAAATAAAAATCGTTAAATATGGGATAATTTTATTTGAACAGTATTGCAAACTGTGTCGGGAGAGAATTTCAGGTTTCGTCAACTATACGGGGAGGGAGATATTTGAAAAAATAGCATTCGACAACGCTCTTATTTGTGCAAATTTTAATATTTACCGATGTTTACTCTAACTTTGAAGGTTAACGATATGTGAAGGACTCTTTATACAGGGCGCATGCATCGATTTTGCGAAGGTTCGATAGTGGTCCGCAGAAGCACGATAGAAAAACAATGAGTCGCTTTACCACACGAAACCGCGAAGTTCTTTCCAGTTATTATGTTAAAATTTCAGTTTTTGTTGTGTTTTGTTCTGCTTCCTTTTAGGTCTGTTATTTCCGGACATTATAAATGACTCTATCAAAATAACAAGCTGACGACATAGTTTAGTCTAGTTATATCAAATTATCAGTAAAAGAAAAACCCAATTTTTAGTTTTTTGCAAATTGCTCACTCACCCGGTACATTTCAAAAAAAATATTGTACCTAATGATTTTTGTATTTATGTATTTTTTATATATAAACGTTTTAGATAAAAAAAATCCTACGACAGAGAACAGAGAACAGACAGAAAATAAAAAAGGGTAAGATCACGTCAAGTGGACCCCCATTTACCACTTGATCATAAAAAAATAATCTATATATATTTTTTATAAGTACTTATGATATGATATAAAATTGATCCCTTAAACGATTTTTGAAAATTCTGATTTTACCTACATTTTTCTTATAATGAATGTTTTAAGCAATTTTAATTAAAAAATGGATTCAAACTCAACCGTAAGAGATACATTTATGAAAATTTCAGCATCCATGGTCAAATGTCTATACTTTAAGAATATATCAACGACTTAAAATTATTTCTTTTATTTTATTTATTATTTTCGTATTATTAACTAAGTTTTAAGTTAACAAATGAAAATTTTAGTTATTTCTTGGTAAAAAAAATCATGTTTTTTTTTTTCGATCACATGCTTTACACATGCATGTTTAAGATTTCGGAAGAAAATTTGACTGCTCGTCATTAGTTAAAACGAAATGAATTTATTTGTCATAAATATAAAATAAAAAATAAAATTTTATTGATAATAATTATGATAAAATAACATAAATAATAATAAAAAAAGAAATGAGTTGAATTTTCATTTGTTAACTTAAAAGTTAAAAAAAACAAATAATTTTAATTCGTTAATATATTCTTAAAGTATACACATTTGACCATGGATGCTAAAATTTCATAAATTTATCTCTTACGGTTGATTTTTAATCCATTTTTTAATTAAAAGTGCTTAAAATTTTCATTATAAAAAAAATGTTGCTAAAATCAAAATTTTAAAAAATCGTTTGAGGGTTGAATTTTCCGGCATCGGTACTTAAAAAAATACACATAGATAAAATTTTTATGATCAAGTGGTAAATGGGGGGTCCACTTGACGTGATCTTACTCATAAGTTTTTTTTTCGATGCTGATTCCATCTGTATCAGCCGGCAAGCGGGCAAATGGATAACACCCAATCATTGTTACTGCTGGTGATTCGAAAACCGCATCAGTTTTCTGAGGGAAAGGTTTTTCCTAATCACGAGCGCGCGTTGCAGGGCGAAAATTAATAAAAATTCGATCGGGGCGATAATTCGGACCGATTGGTCGACTGGATGAGCGAAAAGCCGTCCATCATCAATAGGACATTGTTTTAACTGACGCACAACACAGCGGGAGTAAAAAAAAAACACCCTCCCCCGTCCCGAATCAATAAGGCATATATGCGGAATTAGTAATTTAAAAAAAGAGAACGCTGATGAGAGCCGGAGTTTTTCGGAATTTTTGCCGGCAGGCCGGCAGGAGTCTGCACCAATATAGACGAGGATTCGCGCCGTACTGCACTTTAGTACGGTTCCAAATGTTCCACCGGGATTTGTTTTTTCAATTTTCGAGATTTGGTCTCGGAGTTGTACCGTCGTAATGGCTGCAGTGACGGAAACCGTGGGAGATGCGAAGTCGGTTAAATAGAGGTAAAGTTCCGTTTCAAAATCTAGAAAATTCCAATTAGTTTCAGAGATATAGCGAAAAACCGAAAATCGTCAATTTATTTTATAAAGTGAAATCTACACAAAACCATAATGTGACCATGAAACAAAAGCATTGATCCTTTTCACAAAACTTATGGATTCCTCCTGAGTCGAAATTGCTGACGTTTCGCCAATCATCCTGTTGGCTTCTTCAGAGCTTGACTGAAACGGAAACTGTTTTCAAATGTTGTTTTATGTCGAAATAGTTTTAATTTTTTTTATTAATATAGCTACTGTAGTATTTTCAGTGTGACACATTAATTTAAACCGCCATAACAGTACTTTAGTTCTTGGACGCAAATAAAAGATATATTGTACGGCAGTCAGAATAGTGCTTGCCAGTTCTATTTCTTGGAAGGTTACTAATCTTTTGTTTATCAATGTTAGACTGTATTAAAAATTTATTTGGAGCTATGTTTTGATTAAAAAGTAGGGTACACTATTAATTCCGCGAGAACCACTAAGAACAGATATAGAGGTATTATAAAAAAAGTTATGGTTGCATGTTCTATAATCATATTAGGTGCATTTAAAATATGTTCAAGTGAAAGAGCGCGCAGGGCAGGATAAAAAATATAAGAAAAAAATAAAATATTTCACAAAATTGCTCTAAATGTTACGAAAGAATTTTTTTAAAATATTTTATATGTGATTCCAAATATACTGAGATGAACTTCGAACATCGAACTAGAGAGTGGGTACACAGAATCATTTCGATAATTTATTTTTATTCATAATTTGTAAAAATTTGCCAGTAGCAAGTTTTTTTGAAAAAAAAAGGTATTAAATATCGTTGCAGCAAACAAAAATTTTGTGTTTCGCTAAAAATTAAAAATCTTGTTAATTTTACAATTAAGATGCGGTTGGTTCAGAAATTTGCGGAACTAATTTGACGTTGATTTGAAATTATTGAAAAAAGGAGATTATTAATATTTTCTGAACGATTTTTTTTATATTGGTAGGCCGTGTTTGGGTATTAAGGCATTACTTTTAATTATAAACAACTTTTCTGAATAACATTTTTTTTACTTTAATCTTGTGCAAAAAAGTCTCATATTATGTTGCACACTTGCATATTCAAACATATTGGATTTAACATTTTCGATAAATTTAAAAAATATTAAAAACAGCAAAAACGTGCCCGTATTGCATTCGATATGAAACTAATCTGTAATAATTATTTTTTTTGTTATTGTTCGTCAAACTTAAAATGTTTCGGTTTTTAATTGTAATTTATTTATCTCCTTCGGTATTTGAATTTCTAGCGAAAACGTTCGGAAAATACACGAATTCCTCCCCCCCCGGGCAGGACCGTTGTCAACTTTCTCAAACTAAGCCGCCCCAATAATACCGTTTATGTGCAAGTCAAATACAAGTTTAAATTAGCTTTCGGAATAAATTAATGGCGGCCTATCTCGGCAATTATCGTTCGCGCGCCGCGCCTCTCTTTTCTAATTATTGTTATTCAAAATTATGGAATTTTAGATGTTTTATTATGCTGATTTCGGGACCCCCCCCCCCCCCCCACCCGCTACAGCGCTTTAATAATACAACATCGAGTGAAAAAGTTTCGCTGCTGGATTTCGCTCGCTGCGCGATTTAAATCCATTGACTGTGCCCCAAAGTATATCGTCCGTATACAAGACAAAGTAACCAAGTCCAATATTAGATGGGTGTCTTTTTTCGATGTATAGAACTTTAAGTTGCATTTCTGGCATATGACCGCCACGACTGGCGCGGATGTAGTCCAATCTGGACGTCCAATTTTCGATGACTTTTTCCAACATTTGTGGCCGTATATCGGCAATAATAAGGCGAATGTTGTCTTCCAAATGGTAAAGCGTTTGTGGCTTATCCGCACAGATAGATAGATAGACTTTACATATCCCCACAGAAAGTAGTCTAGCGGTGTTAAATCACAAGATCTTGGAGGTCAATGCACAGGTCCAAAACGTGAAATTAGGCGGTCACCAAACGTGTCTTGTGGCACGAGCTGTGTGACATGTTGCGCGTCTTGTTGAAACCACATCTCCTGGATATCATGGTTATTCAATTCAGGAATGAAAGAGTTAGTTTTTGAAGAAGTACGGACCAATGATTCCACCAGCCCATAAAGCGCATCAAACAGTCAGTTTTTCTGGATGTAACGGTGTTTCGACATACACTTGAGGATTAGCTTCGCTTCAAATGCGGCAGTTTTGTTTGATTGATTTGACGAATCTACGCCTTACTTGATGATCGTTTGGCTTCAATTCTTGCACGAGTTGGATTTGGTAAGCACGTAAGCCAAGATACTTCCGCAAAATCTTCAATAAAGTGGATGGACACAGATTCAATTCCTGAGCTCGATGGCGGATGGACTCATTCGGGTCTTCCTCAATGCTACGCTCTACAGCAGCAATAGAATCTAGACTATTGTTTTTAAACGCTCTCGCAAGGGTCCAAGAAAAACCGAAAAAGTTCTCTCTATGGAGCTGTCATCGCCTATGTGAAAATACTGAGCTTGATGTAAAGCTGAGCGGTCTGTCCAGGACTAAGCCCCGCGGGCCGGGTAGATGTTTGACTTTTAAATAAGAGACCATTGGTAAGATTACGGACCAAAGTGTCTTCTTTTCACAGATACATCCACAGGATACTGTCATACTAATCAGAACAAACCAAAATTAACGTCTCATACGTAGACCTGAATTATGCTTGGTCCATCATATCCATACCCTACGGTAGTCAGGGAGACGACCAACATTTAAATGAGGGATGATTAATTCTGTTAGGTCTCATTTCATCGAGTCTACCCCCTCTGGACAGTCACTTTCTTCTTTCCTTCAACATCCGAAACCACACACAGCGTCTTTGCTGATGTGGTTCTATATTCGCTGGTATCTTATATTTCATCCCCTCTCAATACGTTGATCTAGATAATGGCTCCCTACGTAACCACTGACTGCAGCACCGCAGGAGCAACAGTAAAACCAAGACTCTTCGCTTTTGTATTTGTTAATTTCTGGTGCCAACACATACATACGGTAGTGTCTACTTACAAAAGCGGCTACCCGAACCATAAACCACATAGAATGCGCGTTTAGAGACACAAAAGTTTCGCCCCTCAGTCATCAGGCCTGCATTTTTTAATCTCTTTGCGACAATAAAAAGGGAAACAAATGCTCATTGGCGGCGGGCGGTTTTGGGGCGCCCGGCGGGAGAGGGGGGCCCGAAAGGGAATAAATTATCCCCGTCGCCTCTCTCCGTCCAGTGACTGCCGCCTAAGCTCGGCTATTTGTTATTTTTCGTTCCCGAAAAATCCTGCTGCAGCAGTAATTTAGTCCTGCACGGCCGTATCGCGTTTCCTGGATGCGATGCCGTCCGCTTTTTATAGCCCGACGATGATGCATCATTCAATATCGGACCCCGGTAATGGGTCGACTGAGGGACCGCTCGCGAAAGAGGTGGGAATTGAAATTTCTGGCTGACCGTCCGGCCTCGCAGCGATTTCGTTGGATGATTTTGGATTGTACGCGTCCGAAGAGACTCTCTGCATCTGCACGCGAAGGAGAGTAACCTCTATCTATACAGCCCATATGCGATGACAGTTCCCTAGACTCGTCTCACTGACTACCATAGGGTATGGATATCACGGACCAAGCCTATATGAGAGGTTAATTTTGATATTTTAATTAGTATCACAGTGTCACATTATCCTGAGAAAAAAACACTTTCGTCCTTAATTTTACTGTCTTAGAAAGTAAAAGATTCCTAATTCATTCGGAACGTGCTCAAACAGATGTTGGAATCGGTGCAGAGGTTTCTCCTTGGAAATGAGTTGCAAAAATTGTGATAATTGCAAATCTTATTAAAAAACTGATATAATTCCTTTATATTAACTCACCCAAAAACATCTACCATCGACAGACCACTCAGCTTTACCTACATCAAGCTTGGTATCTTCACATAGGAACTGACAGTCCCTTAAAGTCGTCTTTCTCACCACCGTAAGGTATGGATATGATGGGCCAAGCATAGCTTCACGTCTATATGAGAGATCAATTTTGGTTTGTTCTGATGAGTATTACGGTATTCCGTGGAAGTTTCTTTGAAAAAAGACACTTTCGACAAATCGATGCCTTGTCAGGAATTGCGTTGCGAAGTTATCAGTTCTTCTGTGCGCATTAGATTCCGAATTCATTCGGACCATGTTCAAACTGATTTTGGAATCGGTACAAAGGTTTTTCCTTGGAAACGAGTTGTAAAAAAATTGTGAAAATTGCAAAAATTATTAAAAAACTGATATAATTCCTTTTTATTAACTCACCCCAAAATACTTAGCTACAGAATACATGATTTCTCATTTTAAGATTAAACATCTACCCAGCCCATGGGGCTCCCTCATGGACAGACCACTCAGCTTTACCTACATCAAGCCCGGTATCTTCACATAGGAAATCATAGATCCCTAAAGTCGTCTTTCTAACTACCGTAAGGTATGGATATGATGGGCCAAGCATAGTTTCACGTCTATATGAGAGATCAATTTTGGTTTGTTGTGATGAGCATTACGGTATTCTGTGGAAATTTTTTTGAAAAAAGACACTTTCCTCTGTAATCTTACAATATCCCGATGACGTTTTACGTACGTCCTCATTCTATCTGGGTAACTTAAAAACCGTAATAGGTTTGAGGGCACTAAATCAAGCAGCTTTATTTTGTATGCATTAAAACTCAAAATTGCCGATAATTACGTTAATACGTTAATTAAAAAACCCGGGTTACGATTACGGACCCGTCGCTCGTCTTATTTGAAACACGCGTATTTGATTACGTCGCAATTAATATCGGCGACCGTGGGCCTATCCCAGCAATGCAATTTTCAGCAGAAGAGGGTGTGGCAACCGCGCATAATTTAGCGACCAGATAAATTTTAATACGTTAATGTTTCTCGAAAACGTTGGTTTTTCGAAAAGCCATTTAAATATCTATGATATAAATAGTCACTTTTATAACTTTATCTTTAGATAACCCTGATACAGTTCCGGGAAGTGATTGCAATAACCTGATTAAAAAAATTATTTTTTTTATTATTATTTGTTGAACCCATCTAAAATGGCGTTTTCGTCATATACAATAAAATAATAAAAAGAATTAATAAATAAAATAAAACATTTCAAATTTCTCGTATTGATAAAATCTCGCTTCTGTCTTATAGGTACGGACATGTGTTACCAACATAACAAAAAAATGTCGAAGATCGAACGTATCCTGTCCAATTACAAAAGTCACTTTACTTTTTGAACACACCTCGTACATAGTGAATAACAAATATCATAAGTAAACTCTCAAAGTTGTTCTGAAGCAATTTAAATCTGCCTGTCTCTGACAGTAGGTGTTTTAATTCTTCAAGAAAGTCGTGAGAAACTTAGCTTTAAAAATATTAAACATATATTGCTAGCGCTGATGGTTATGACATCTATCCCCATATTCTCTGATAAATGAATGATAAAACCTTCTGGCGAAGTAATGGGTTTATCTTGTTTGGATGTAGTAAAAAAAAATTATCATAATATTAATTTTATAATTACCTTATATTAATGGACAAAATCCAGAATGACGGAATTTTGAACAGAATGAATATATAAAAGAGACTGTTAGACAGTATTGAAGAAAAACGA
Source organism: Cylas formicarius (assembly GCF_029955315.1). Taxonomy (NCBI): domain Eukaryota; kingdom Metazoa; phylum Arthropoda; class Insecta; order Coleoptera; family Brentidae; genus Cylas; species Cylas formicarius. Next base: position 37,190,388 of record NW_026844347.1, on the reverse strand, counting down.
CTAATGGGGTTTGGACATATGAGTCGAATGAGCGAAGACGGAATTCACTTTTCGCTATTTGACGAGGGTTTCTTAACATTCAAAGGGGGATATGTAAATTGGTCACTAATTTGTGATTTTACATACTTTGGGATATATTTGGAGTTTGGATTGAGAGTCTTCCTCAACGAGAGATTTTGAAAAACAATTGTCGTTATCCCGCTTTTCCAAAAAACCCTCGAATGGAGGGTTTTTTTTCCTTGTTCCGTTTACCTGCTAGCCTTCCATGTGGTTTCTTTTTCCCGCGGAATACCAGAGAGCTTTGCTAGAGTTGATGTCTTGCAGTGTATGTGTTGTTGAGTTTTCCCTGTTGAGTACTTTCCTGACGAACCCTGCTGGGTTGTCTCCGACTTGTAGCTTGGTTACTGGGAAAGTATCAGACCGCAGGGTAGCGTTCGGGAGAGCTTGAGGTTGTGTGGTGGCCTGTTCATTTTAAGAACTGTATAATTTAAACATATAAATAACCTCCAGGTAGACACTTTTATTTACCTTTTTGCTCAGTTTACAGTATTGACTGTTGTAACTCTTGCCCAAGTAGGAATTTGTAATAAATAGGTTATAGTTCGTGATTCATTTGTTTATTTCCTTTTCGGGTTGGAACCTTGTGTCAATAAGGTTACTCACGTGGCGCCTCCCTACCACCTTCCGGAATCGAACGAGTGCCCTTCACTGCCTTTCTACTTGGGCTTCTATTTAGTAATATTTTACTATATTAATTTTTCTTGTTAGTTAGTGAACTAGCCTGGACGTTGCGTGCTTTTTCCTACTTTTAATTACTGTTAATAACTATTTAATATCACGTAAAGTATATAGTGAACCTTAATATTTAAAATTTGAAAAAGACACCATTACGGCTGTACTTATATTTTTTAGTTCTGCTTTTTCGAGAATCAATGATAAAATTTCATAATATAATACAAAATATTTGTTCTCTCTGAATGATTATGTTATTAATCCTTTTTCCATTTTGTTGTCGTCTTATTTTGATATTTTAAAATTGTTTTGTAGTTGACGCCCAGAATTCCGTAACATTTTTCATTGTGCCGCAGAAATCAAATTGAAAGAAAAATAATAAATATTAAACAAAATGGCGAAGCCCTCTGGCTTAAAATGTAATTACCTAATTTCGAAACATGGAATATTAAAACGGGATTTTTTTCTATTTACATAATGAAATATACCCCTTTTTAATCTTATTAAATTCCCAGTGTATAAATCTTTAATGGAACCAATTCGATTTGCATAAAAGTTTGCCGACGTTATTAAAAATACTAATTGTTTTCGGGGGCGGAAACAACCGCCCCGCATTCGGGACGCGGATTATTGGGGGAATTTTTAAAAATCGCAACGGCGTGGACAAAAAAAGGAAGACCGAAAAACGGCCATTTTTTCCGACGGAATATCCCAAATTTTCAAGGAAAGATTGTAATTATTGGGTTGTTCGGAAAGTCATTTCGTTTTTTTTGGGGAACATGAAAGACAGTTTTCGTATAATGAATAAATATTTTATTAAATTATATATTGGCCATTCTGGTCCGACACCTTTTGCCATCTTTCTGGCAGTAACATAATTCCCCTCTCATAAAAGTTTTGGTCCTTGCTGGCAAAAAACTGGTTCAGGTGGTTTTTGACATCTTCATTTGAGGTAAAGGTTTTGCCATCCAAGAAATTTTGCAGGGACCGGAACAAATAGTAGTCGGAAGGCGCCAGATCTGGAGAATATGGTGGATGTTGCAGTACGTCCCATTCAAGCTGTAAAAGTTTTTGGCGAGTGAACAAACTTGTGTGAGGTCTCGCATCATCCTGGTGGAACACTACACCCTTCCTGTTGATTAATTCGGGCCTCTTCTCTTTAAGTGAATGATTCAATTTGTCCAGTTGATGACAATAGACTTCTGAATTAATCGTTGTATTGTCCGGCAAAAGCTCAAAAAAAACGATTCCTTTGACATCCCACCAAATGGAGAGCATCACCTTTTTTTGGTAAATGTTGGCTTTTGACACGCTTTGAGCTGGTTCATCTTTTCTGCTCCATGACCTCTTGCGTTTAACATTGTTGTATACAACTCAGTAATAATCCGTTTCAAAAATGGATCATTGTCTTGACGTTTGAGGAGCGAATCACACACGTCAACGCGACGACACAAATTTCGCTCCGTAAGGACATGGGGCACCCACACATCGAGCTTCGAGGTTAAGCCCATGCCTTTCAAATGGCCATAAACAGTCGAATTCGACAAATTTAATCTCTCACCGATCTCTCGTGTGGTTATTCGCCGATTTGCATCAACTAATGCCTTTATCGCATCTTTGTCAGCTTCGACCGGTCTTCCAGACCGCGGTGCATGTTCGACATCAAAATTGCCGGATCGAAATTTTGCAAACCAGTTTTGGCACTGGCGTACTGTTAACACGCCTTCTCCATACACATCTGTCAATTTTTTTCTCGCTTGGACAGCATTTTTACATTTTCTGAAGTAAAAAAGTAAAATATGACGAAAATGCTGCTAATTGCTCTCCATATTTAAAAGGGCACCAACCAAAAACTACCGCGTAGAATTAATAGAACTTTTTCACACACAAGCCTTACAATATCAGCTCTCAAGACATATAATGGTTATGCGGCTTAAGTGTGAAGTTGGTTTCGAAAAAACGCAATTAAGTCCTCTGACGGGAAAAAACGAAATGACTTTCCGAACAACCTTATATAATATACAGAGTGTCCGGAAATTATTTTCGAGTAATTTAAGAGGAGGACTTCTTTTATTTGAACAGAGGATCAAACTTCTAAAAAAGAATCGATTTTCAATTAATACCTTAAATATCCTTTGACCGATTCTGTCGAAATTTGGTAGCGTCGGATGTTGTGACACAAGGCTTATGTAGGATTAGTTCAATTGAAATTATCCAACGCAGTGGAGTCCCAGGAGGCACGCTATCGCATATTTTCGACAAAAAAAGTACATTAGTGACTTTTTTTACCTTTTTTTTTTCAAATCAAGCGACAATTTAGGTTCTTGAATTTTTTTCGTATCTGCTTCGTTTTCTAGAAAAATAACTAATGCATGACCCTAATTGGTAACTTATCACTACACATAAAACTACCAAATTCCAAGGAATCTAGATAACGGTTATTAAAAATATTTATAAAAAACATATTGGGATTTGTTGCCAATTAGGGACTTGCATTTAATTGTTTTTTTTTTGCGAAAACAAAACAAGATTTTTTAAAAGTTTGACATCTTGCATCTTAGGGACTATATTTTTCTACCTATATCTCCGAACTCTTTGTTTGAACTTGTTTATTTTTTCATGTAGAATTACCCCCTAAATAATTCCAATCTTTTTCCGGACACCCTATATACAAGGCACTTCTGCTAGATTTAAAGGTGTTGTAAGTTTTTCAAGTCATTTAAGTGATTTGACTGTACATCAGGTACCTAAGACTTAAAGAGAGTTTGTTTTATATTATCTTATGATTCTATACGTAGCATCCTTAACTTTTACAACTTTGCCACTTCCACCGACTTAAGAGATATTTAAAAAAAATTATAAATCCGAGCACAATACATAGAGAAAACTAATATAGAATCACTAGAAAACGGAAGCACAAAACCTCTGTATCAAAAAAAGACTAGAATTAAAAATAGAAGAAAACGAAATAACACATAACGATGGTGTAGAACAATGCTGGAAAAAAATAAGGAACAACATACTAACAGCTTCAAGGGAAGCATTTGGAACAAGAAAGATAAATGTAAATGACAAAAATGTCAACTAACTCTGGTTTACAGAAGAGGTAAGAGTCATATGCAAAGGAAAAAGAGACGCATACTTAAAATGTAGACGCAACAAAACACCAGGAGAATACGCAAACTATATAGCAACAAGAAACAAGGGAAAGACATCGAGCACCATTTATGACAGTCGGAAAAGAGTGTGGAAACTAAAAAAAACAAAAAACCTATAAATGAGTACATAAATATTAACTCAATTAAAATGGAAGAATGTACAAAATGCTTTAAAAACATATTCAACATAAAAGAAAATAATGCTCAAGACAAGAGAGAAACAATGGGCTCCACCACGCAATACGAGAACTAAAAAAAACGAAAAGTACCAGGAGAAAACACGATAACAAACGAAACAAATTAAATATGGAGGACCAAAACTAATAAAGAAAATAACAAAAATTTTCAATAAAATAATTAAAGAAGACAAGATACCTCTAAAGTGGAATAAGAGTTTGACTAGATTAATATTTAAAAAACGAGATAAGAACAAGACATCAAACTATAGGGGAATATCATTGCTATTTAGTGGAAAAGTCGATAGAATACAACAACCCTGCCTTCATGTGTTTCGAGGACCTAACAAAAGAGTTTGATAAAATACAACTTAATGACATAGTATAATTAAAGAAAAACAAGTATCTCCTAAAATAATAAGAATCATAGAAGAACTCAATTACAACTGCTCCACTAAAATAAAAGCTAAGGGAAAGGTATCTGGAGAAATAAAGCTAAAGACAGGAATAAGACAAGGAGACGGACTGAATGTCTAACAGTATCTAAGGAACCAATAACATGTAAGCTGCAGATAGAAGGAACAATCATAAAACAAGTAATGTCATCAAGATACTTAGGAGTAGATGTAACGGGGCACCGAAATATTTACCAAGAGACGGTATACCAAGTAAGGAAAGCAGCAGCCATAGCAGGTGCATTAAGGGATACAGTGTGGAGAAATAAACATCCAGGAATAGAAACGAAAACAAGAATCTATAAAACATGTGTAAGACCAATAATTACGTATGCTATAGAAACCAGAGCCGATACAAATAAAACAAAACAAGCGCTAAGAACAACTGAAATGAAAACATTAAGATGCATAATAGGAAAAACTAGACGAGACAATGTAATATTCAAGATATAGTAAGATGGGGACGAGAGATAAGAAGAAATTGGAATCAACACGTAACGAGAATGGAAGAGCACAGATTAGCAAAGATCACAAGAGATGGAAAACCCGAGGGGAAAAGATCAAGAGGAAGACCACAAAAAAGATGGCAAGGTAGCTGGTCATCAGAATCACAAATAATATGAAATGTATTAAATATTGAATAAATAAATAATATATTAAATATATTAAATAATATGAAAAATAAGAAGAAGCAGTACCGCAGTATTTAGAATAGTTGAAGAATTTTTTTTTAGTGTGTCTTGTCATTTTTAGTGTTTTCGTTCTACTTCAATTTGTAAATAATTATTGTTGTTGCAGTCAAAAATGAGTGGACTAAAATATAAAGTGTGTTACGTCATTGTAATCGGAATCAGATATTCCATTAAACACGTATAGTCTGTTGGTAGATATAAGAAAGTGACTAACTGATACGAATTAAGGAAAGACCCGGGCAAGAATGAGATATGGCCGACCAGGTACGTACTTTGCTTAGAATTTAATTATTTGGGATTTTGTTAATAAAGATACTAAACAATGTTTATTTATTTATGTATGTATTAATGTTTAAATCTAAAATAAAATTACAAATTATTTTTATTACCTACTGAAATTACTTAAAATTATTCACATAATATATCAGTGTCACTATCGCCTGTTGTAATTATTATTTGTTCTATATTATTTGCAATATGGATATACGATTGTACTGCTTTTTCTATATGTGTAACAGAATTTAGTGGAGGGATGTTAAAAACTTCGGTTTCTATAAGATTGAGGACATTCGAGTTAACACGGGGTAAAACATTGCTACGACGAATGGCAGATTTCAGTTGGTGCCAAACATGTTCAATGGGATTAAATATACAGTGGTAAGGTGGAAGCCTTAAAACTGCATGCCCTAGATTTTTTGCATAATTATCACAGACTTATTCCTTTTGGAGATTCAAGCTTTGCAGAACCTCAAATAATTGCTTTTTGGTATAATCTTCCTGAAAATAAATGTCGTTATTATACATGTAGTTTTGGATTGATGCTTTTGTGTCATATGAGGAGGGGGTTTTAGTCTACTGTCTACTGTGATAACTTGGATTGTCCATTACAATTACGCTATTAGGAGGAATGTTTGGAACTAGTTTGTTTTTAATCCAACTTTCAAATAAATCAGCGGTGGTGTCTTCATGGTAATCCAGAGAAGAATCTTTAATATTTTTCGCAGACAGAGAAAGTCCATTTGGAATCCAACCATCTTTAGAGCTAGCAAGCAAAATAGTTATTCTTCTACCTCTTTTTGATGGCGCGTTTGTTTTACACTTATCAGTTGAGTCAACCCAACCCTTTTCCGGGATATCATAAGTGTCGAACCAGGTTTCATACAAGTAAATAATTGGCCTTTGTTGTTCTCTGTAAATTCTAATTTTTTCTAGATATTCCAATAGCCATTTCTGAATTCTAAAAGACTGCATTAAAACTTACCTTTTGTCAATTTTTTTTAATCTAAAACTCATGCGTCGAATACACTTCTATAAGGTAGTTCTGCCACATTTAACACCGGTTTCATCTTTTTCAAGCCTCCTAATTAAGATATCTAATGTAGGCACGCTGTGTTCCTCGTATAACTGGTAAATTTTACGCCGTATTAAATCTTGATCACTTTCATCGACACTCGAGAAAATGTGAGCATGTCACAATCTCCCATACAGTTGATGTTGGAGTTTTCGTCAATGTGGCAGTTTCTTCTAAAGATGCTCGCTGGCACCACTTTCAATGAGAGTCAAATAAACATTGTGTATAAATTCCTTAGTCTCAATAGAATAGTGTTTTCTAAATTTGGGCGGGAGCATCTCCTGAGATACACGCTGTATTACACACGAAATAAGAATGATCACTAATAAGTTTAAACTAAGTAGTATACCAAACCAAAGAATATTAAACGCAGGTAGGTATAAAATTATTTTCTATTACGGACCACAATTTTACCTGAATTTAAATTCCGAAACTTTAGGTAATAGTCTTGTTGCGTTGTAAGTTAATGGATAATCCCATTCGAAAGCAATTGGTCACTTTCTTATATCTATGAATAGACCATACATAATATACAGGGTGTTGTTACTTGTTAACCAATAAACGTTCCCCAACAAACGGACGAAATCGCAAAGGATCGCGCGTCTGCCCGATTAAAACGGGGCCCCGGGCGCCGTACCTACATTATATTGCTCAGCGCTCCGGGTTTAATGGCTTATGTTTACATAATATAATATTTTATTTTGCATATTTTAAGCCGCCAATTATTTTTTCTTTCGCTAAATAATTACCGAGAACTGTAATTTTATTGTCAGGCGCGCAATTCATCTTAGTCGAATTAAAATTTTAATTATTTGGCGATTATTAATTATTATAATAACGGGCTGCGGTAGGGGTCGAGGGGGGCGGTAATTTCTTCCTGGAAATAACCCGAAAACGGCGTTTGCTTGCCCCTCCGCGTAGTTCATTGGGACAAAAATAATTGTTTTAACCCATATTATCCCAAGCATAAAAAAAAATCAAAAAATACTTTTTTGCTCTGAAATTATTTATTTTGTTGCACTTAAGAATACATTAAATGTGTCCAAAAAAAAAGAAATAAAAACTCGAAACATGCAAAAAAAAATACTGGTGCGTAAACGAACCATGAGAAAAAATATTAAATAATGTTTTGGGGCACGTAAGATGTAACATATAATTTATACATAAATATACAAGAGAAAGTTCAATTTCGACAAAAACAACTAAAAGTAGATTGTTTTCCAAATAGAACCTGATTTGATACAAAAAAAAACATAATATATTATGGTGAAAGCACCACTGATAACACCCGGTTTCATTTTTGCTGATATTTTATAAAGCATGAAGTATGTAAATCCACATTACACTCACCACCAACGTAAATTGTGTGGTTGTGGCAGATTCTACATCTCCTTCGGACTTTATTAGCATGAACAATCATGAGGTGACCTTGATTATCATAACGCATTTCAGTAATTGTTTTATCAGTTTCTAAAAGTCGTAAAGCAATGTAAGATTTAAAATCAAATCAATCACTTCGTCATCAAAAAACATAAAAAATATTTCAAGCGGAGTTTAGTTCCTCACATCGGATATAGGTGTGTGGGTGTACTCAATCTGACCTTTCTTCCATTTGACAGTAGAAGCAAGCCTGTCGTTTGCAGAAATCATACGTCTTCTTTTGAATTCCGGGGTTTCATCATCTGATGAGTCCCATTCAGGTTCAATAGTTGATGAATTACAGGACTGCTGAAGGACAGCTGTATCACAACTATCAGTTGGTTCCCCAAACTCTTGTAGATTTATGTTATCGTTCATATCTTCTTCGTCAGTCAAGGTATCCAAGTCGGGTGGAATGTAGACCGCGTCAATATGTTCTGTAAAAATTTTTTCATGTTATTTTGAGCATAAATTTACAAGGAATGGAATGATACAACACATAAGAATACGTAAATCCAAATAATATATACGACTTTCATTGTTATTGTCCTCATCCATCACGATCTCCTCCATAGCCGCCTTTAATTCCTTTTGAGTCAAATACCTCGGAAATGGCATATTTTGTTTCAGCTAAATTTAACAATTTGAAATCTAAATTTACATTGTACTGGTTTATATATTTTGACATGGTTAACTTTGAAAGTGTAAACCCGAAAGTTTAAAGATTTTTGCACTGCGATATTATGCAAATGTCAGAAAAAACAAACGACAAATGCAAGCTGTCAAAATGACATTTTTTTTAATGATTTGTAAAACACATAGTTTATTGACATTTCATTTGGCCGTTTTCGCGATATTTCACTTGAAATATAATTATCAATCGATTTTTAGGCAATATTGTTTAAAAATGGTCAAGTGTGCCTTGTAGGCAATTGTTTTAACAATGTTACATTTGACAACTAATCAAATAAAAATATATAAATAAAATAAATTTCAAGTGGGTTATACCGAGGAAAAAAAATAATACGATTTTATTATTCAAACAATAAAAATATCAATAATTAATAATAATAGCACTTTATTTCCAACAGGTAACATGACCCAATTACAGGAAATATTAAATATAAATCATCCAATATATATACTAGGGGACGTAGAAACCAATCTTAAATCTACTAAACTTACAACTAAAAACTAAAAAACTAAAAAAAAAATGAAGAAGGATAGAATGAGAAAGAGTAAGAAAAGGATAAGACTTAACGATACGCATAACCCGACGCCATTCGAAGTTGCTGAAGTATGGCCTGGAGACCATCATAATATAAATCACAGTGCGATGATAGTTTGTTGAAGGTAGCACACATATTGTAAATAGGGTTTTGAAAATGGATATTGGACCTGGGTAACTGCGGTAAGAAAGTTGATTGATGTCTCCCTTCCAGCCGCGGCACACGAAAACGTAATTGTTCCAGAAGAAACGGACAATCAACTCCGTAATGAACTAACTTATAGAGAAATGAAACAGATTGCAAGTCTCTGCGCAAGCTCAGGGGCAGTATAGCGAACCTTCTTAGTAGAAGATCGTGATCAACTCCCCTCTCAGGATAGAGACCGTCCTCCCTGAACGTTAGATACTTTAGTAACCTTCTCTGCACACTCTCAATGGAGTGTGCAGAGGTGACCATATCAGTGAACCATAGTCAAGCTTGGACCTAACGTAACAGTTAAATAACAATTTAACAGTAGCTGAGCTACAAAAATGCCTGCAATTTCTTATTACGAATCCTAAAATTTGCATTGCACTGGAAATCATTTTTGTAATGTGAGGTACAAAAAAGAACGACTGGTCAAATAAAATTCCCAGATCCTTAACAGTAGCAAGTCTAGTCAGGACAGTACCATCCATGTTGTAATCAAAGACTACAGGAGTTTTTGTGCGGTGGTAAGAAACCACATTACACTAGCTGATGTTAAGATGCAATTTATTTCTGGTACACCATTGACTGACAATACTGATGTTGTCCTGGAGAGTCATGCAGTCCATGCCAGTTTCAATGCTCTCGTATAGCTTTAGGTCATCCGCATAGGCAAGCTTGTTGCAGATGATCGAAGATACGAGATCATCTATAAATATATTGAAAAGCAGAGGTCCAAGGTTAGAACCTTGAGGCACGCCAGAAGTTGGAACAAAAGGAACTGATCTAAACCCCTCAATCTCAACAAACTGTCGACGATTCACCAAATATGACCTCAACACTGTAATCAGCGAATCAGAGAAACCAAATTTATGAGATGCTTTTTCAATCAGTAAGTGATGATCTATCTGGTCAAATGCTTTGTGGAAGTCAGTGTATATAACGTCAACTTAACCTTGCCTGTTCAGAGAGTCACAGACATATGAAGACAGGGAGCATAAGTTAGTGATACATGATCTTTTCGCATAAATCCATGTTGTTGGGTAGATAGTGTATTTCTAATTTGAGCAAAAATAAATTTATTTAATATAATCTCGAATATTTTAGAAAAGTAAGTAAAGTAATGCTAAACATAACCTCCATTACCTTTCTATACATCAGACTATATTTCCTTTCAATTTTCTATTACAATACTAGGTGATAAATTCAGGGTTTTCTCTGTTTAGATCTTGTAAAACCATATTAAGTCTTTCTCTTACCACTTATAAACTTTCAGGCCTATTATAATGAATTTTATTCTTTAAGTATCTGCAGTACGGCAGTAAGACTAGACAATCTCTTCGGTGGGTAATGGAACCGAACGATGCTAGTGGTATTGAATATAAAAAACGGAAAGTGGTGACTAGGAACGCTAATAACGAGGAAAAATTATTGGAAATTTTACTTCAAAGTAACCCCCAGGTCAGTAGACGTCAAATAGCTAGCTTACGTGTTACATCCAAATCAAATCAATATCATCCCTTCCATATAAAGCTACACCAAGAACTTCTAGACTGTATTTTTGATCTATGGGTAAACTTCAGCACAGTTATAAATGAAGCGAAAGAGGTTGATCCAAATTTTTTGTTTGAAATAATGTTTTCCGATGGAGCTACTTTGGCAGTAAGTTATTGGACCGGATCCTTTGCAAAACGATTTACCTCAACTTCTTCGGGAAGTTGAAAACATTGGGATCCAACAAATGTGGGGCTCTATTGCTTTTTCTATAATGGCGCAGAATTTTACTCTTTGTTGAAAATCACGGTCTAGAAGTTGTTGGTGTAGTTCCATATGGAGGGGATGATATTTGTGTTTTCTATTGGTGCGATTAACGGTTAACGGTAAATTAAGGTGTATCATATAAGATAGCTACTTGATTTCCAATCCTTTTTCGTCATTGGTAACATTCCGGTTTACCACTTTCCGTTTTTATATTGAATACTTCATCTAGCATCACACCGTTGGCATTGTAAAGTCTTACAGCGAACCAAGTATTGTTTTTTCGCCTCACCCAGTATATAAATCGTATCACAATTAATTCAGCTCTAGGAAAATCCATACTTAGTTTTTTTTAACAATTTGACATTGTCATTTTGTCATTGCTAAAGTCTGTTCATAGATATAAGAAAGTGACTAACTGACACGAATTAAGGAAAGACCCGGCAAGCTGTAAGAATGAAATATGGCCGAACAGGTCCGTACTTTGCTTAGAACTTAATTATTTGGGGTTTTGTTAGGAAAGATACTAAACAATATTTATTTATGTATGTATTTATGTTTATATCTAAAATAGAATAACAAATTATTTTTATTACCTACTTAAATTACTTAAAATTATTCGCATAATATATCAGTATCACTATCGCTATCATCGCCTGTTCTAATTATTATTTGTTCTATATTATTTGCAATATGGATATACGATTGTTCTGCTTTTTCTATATGTTTAACAGAATTTGTGGAGGGATGTTAAAAACTTCGGTTTCTATAAGTTTAAGGACATTGGAGCTAAATGAGGGGCATATTAAAATTGGTGACAGGTAGAGACCTGAGTCGCTGTGAAGATTGTTAGGTTATTTATAGATTTCTATAGACTCTCGGATTTTTCGTTGGTAGAGGAACTGATTCCATGCAAGAATTTTATTTTTATCGAATAAAATTTTATGTTCGGTTTCGTGATTGGGTTCGGCAACAGCTGATGAGTTTATTTGTCTTAGTCGTAAGGCTCTTTCGTGTTCTTTGAGCCTAGTTGATATTTTTCGTCCGGTCTCTCCAATGTAGTCCTTGCCGCACATGCATGAAATGCCGTAAACTCCTGGCATCTCAAATGGAATTTTGTCTTTGACGGACCGAAGATGTTGGAAGATTTTTGGACAAGTGCTAAATCTGGTTTTGACTTTATATTTCTTTAGAACTTTTGATATGTGGTCAATGATGTTTTGAATCTAAGGATGGACCACAGTGGCAAGTCTAGGATTGCTTTCGGCCTCATTGCTATTGGAAGGTGGTGGTGAAGTATATTTTTTGATGGAACGCTTAATATCTTTAATGTGGAAATTAGTAGAGAGAAGAGCAGAGGTAAGGTGTTTTAATTCTGTTTTCAGTGTTGTATAAATTTCAATTTCTCATAATTATAAATAGGCAAGATATAAAACGTTAAAAATTAACCATCGATTTTTGAGGCGAAGTTTAAAAAATTGTCCTAGAGGTTTTTGAGGACAAGAAATCCGAATCCGACATTATTTTTTTAAAATGTCCATAAATTATCACCCCGCGGTTTTGTAATTCTATTAAATTTGAATTTATCATTCAATATGAAGTTGAAATAAAAAAAATATTTAAAAAAATCAAGATTGCTCGGCGAAAAAGATTGAAAACGTCTTATATCCCGCTTGTTGGTATAGGGAAAAAAATTCCTGGAATGGTTAGGCGTAAGGGCCTGCAAGGCAGGGTGTTCTGTGAGGGGCTGCAGTTTCTGAGTAATAAACAGTAGGCAAAGTTAATCGGGGTCGGTTGTAAAAGCACTATATTTCTGGTCGAACTATAACCAGGCAGTTATGAGGAACGTAGTGCCTACGTGGACTGCATAAACAGTTTTTATACCTCTTATTTCAAAAGCGAAGCAAGTTACGACACACGTTTACATGAAAAATCAGACTAATTTATTTTTTTAAAATAGCCGGCATCATTTTCTATCATCTACTGGCGGCATCTAATAAACCTATCCGTATTTACACGCAGTCGATCGTCCATCACGTGCCTTCCGCGGTTCATGTTGATCAGAAATCAGCAGCGTCGCGACGTGTGCAGTGTTACTGGCACCCCCACGTTGAATTATACGTGGCGGCTCTGTCGGATGTTTATTGGTAGGCATGCGGCTGACGGTGACGAAGTTAGGAGGGCAATTCAATTACACGAAAACGCATAAACGCGTTCGCCCGGAATGGCCCCGACGACATTCAAGATTTGTCACTTTAACGTCCGCATTATGACGTCGTCGACGAGACAACTCACACAAAATGCGGGAAAAACTCTTAATCTGGCACCCGCAATTTGTTCGGTGCGGTTTTATTCAGACTAAAAGAAATAATATTCAAATTGGCTGATAATATGAAATTATTTTTGTGACGAAACTTAGCAAAATTGTAAATTTGTGCAAAATAAATAAAAAGGCAGTATTTGCTTCAAATTACCTTAATTATGATTGATAATATGTTGCCTTGGTTATTCGGGTAAATATTACATGAAATATTTACATGTCACTGAATTAAAAATTAATTATCTCGTAACGTAAAAAATTCCTATTAATCAATGTCTTTTTCCCTGAAATTACATCAAATTTGGGTGCCTTTTGATACAACTTTTTTATAACAAACTACTCTTTATTTTTAAAACCGAACCACCAACCATCTTAAATTTATAGCATTTGTTAGGAAATGCAGTATATATAGATAGATAGATTTATTTATTGACTAGGTTTCGTACAAAAGGAACGTACAATTGTAGCAAGTCAGAAGTTATATTCAAGTGTAATAAAATCACATTAAAAAATAACATAAAAGCACACACCTAAAACAAACAAAATTATACAGTACTATACAGTTTTATAGCGCATCGATACCAATGACAGTCTCAATGTATGCTCGCAGGGAATAAAAACAATGACGTTCAGGTTCAACGAGTTGCTCTCAGACTTCCTCAGTCTAAACCTAGGCCTTCTAAGGAGATCCCCCGAACGAGTTGGATAGGCATGGCAATCGGAATTAGCGCTAAAGTTTCCTTTCGTTCTTTGTATCTCTAATAACTGGTAGTAGATATAGATGCAAGGAAAGGGCATTACTTTAAATTTTTTAAAATAAGGTTGACCATGGCCCCTATATCCTATATTAGCAACGACTCGAATGGCCCTTTCCTGCATTCTAAAAATCTCCACAGCAGCTGAGGAATCACCCCACAGGACCGTGCCATAGTATAAGTGTGAATGCAACAAAGAAAAATAGACCATAAGCAGAGTCCTTGTTCCTATCAGGCCTCTCAGTCGTCGAAGAACGAATATGTGATTGGGGGCCAAGAAATGATAAAGGTCATTTATGTAGATTGTAAATAGTAGCGGGCCCAGGACGGAACCCTGGGGCACCCCGCTTACTACTGATTCAAGTGATGAACGGTCATCCTGGTATTCTACAAACTGCTGTCGGCCCTGCAAGTAGGACGCTATAAGATCTAAGGGCAGACCTCGTATACCATATCTATATAGCTTTTTAATAAGAAGCTGGTGAGAAACACAGTCGAAGGCCCTGGAGAGATCACACAAGGTCAAACCAACTAATTCACCCACCTCGAGGCCCTCAACTATCCCACTCACAACTTTAAACACTGCTTGGATCGTCGAACACCCTCACCTAAATCCAAACTGACCAGCACAAAGACATTCGATCTTATTAATATAAGAAGTTAGTTGATCTTTTAGTAAGATTTCAAAAATTTTTCCGAACAAAGGCACGATCGAAATCGGCCTGTAGTTGTTGGCATCATTTATATCACCTGCCTTATGGATTGGAACTACTCTCGAAATCCTAAACAGCGACGGAAATACACCTGTGTCAATACATTTATTAAATAAACTGGTTAATGGCAGTGTAATGTACTCAACCAATCCCTTCACCAAGACACTATCGATATGATAAGCATCGCTAGAATAAGATTTTTTTAATCTTACAATGGCTCAGTACGTATCCTCACAAGTTATGGGATGCAAAAAAAAGTAGTGTCCTCCAGTGGAATCCCTTCAACACATGCACTCTGTACATTGTGATTCACCGTTAAGATCTTTATAATATTACTCGAGACAGAACTAAAAAAACTGTTAAGATCGTTTGCTGATAAATCAGATTCTTTATCACATCTCCCGAGACAATTTCTTTCATAGTTAAACGATTTTCCAGACATCTTTGTTTTTATTGGTTGATTTTTCGATAAAACCATCAAAGGCAGCTTTTTTGGTTTGTTGAATTTTTTGTTTATATTCCTTATTTAGTGATTTATACACTTCTGTATATAGAGGGTTCTATGAGACTTTTTTAACAGCCGACACTCTGTTTCTAAGAGCTACAAGATCTTTATCAAACCAGTTGACCGGTGATTTTTTATGAGGAACGTTTTTAACAGAAAAAATTTGTTTGATCAAGTCTTGAACTTTGTCCAATATAAATGAAGACATAAAGTTGATATCGTTAAAACGAATATAAAATCCGATTATTGAAGCATTAAAAACGGTACCATTTACAAAATAACTTAGTAAAAAATCGAAGATAAAATAAAAAAAAAATTTCATATTTCATATATATATATATATATATATATATATATATATATATATATATATATATATATATATATATATATATATATATATATATATATATATATATATATATATATGGGACAGACCAACAGAAGGATTTCAGCCAGGCTCGAGGAACATCGTTTAGCCATAAGAAACAAACAAACAACATCTGCTTTGTTTCAGCACCAACATCAGACAGGCCATAAAATTGATTTCGGCACTTGCAAACAAATAGCTAATATTCCTGATTTTAGGACTAGGATTATACGAGAGGCCATCGAAATAGAAAAGTCCGGACACCTCAATACGAGAGACGACGCTCTGCATTTATCCAACACGTGGAGAACGATAATCAAACAGCAGAGCGATGCGCAGCAGCCAACGGGGACATCGCAACTACGATCGGGCGAAATTAACAACGCGACAATTCAGGGGGCGGAGCCACCTCCCCCCACGCACAAGCAGCACCGTTACCATCTCCGGCGCAGAGTATAAATACCGCACGCACCGCCGAGAATCTCACAGTGTTCGAAGTGTTTTCGGAGCGCGAGCATTGAAGATGCCAAGTGAGATTTTGGCGAAACGTCTGCAGGATTCCAGTCGGATGCAAGATTTGCAGGAGTCCAGTCGGATGCAGGATTCCAGTCGGAGTTCAACGAGCGAACGGATGATATCCCGGAATATAGTGTCATCACATTTTTCCATCCGTGAATCAGTATATATATATATATATATATATATATATATATATATATATATATATATATATATATATATATATATATATATATATACATATATATATATATATATATATATACATATATATATATATATATATACATATATATATATATATATATATATATATATATATATATATATAAATATATATATATATATATATATATATATATATATATATATATATATATATATATATATATATATATATATATATATATATATATATATATATATATATATATATATATATATATATATATATATATATATATATATATATATATATATATATATATATATATATATATATATATATATATATATTTGAAATGTGTTCCGCTGTCAAGTATTGTTATTAATTGTTAATATTATTTTTATTTGAAATTTAAAATAACGTAATGCGACATTTTCTGTGACCTTTATTTCCTTTACTATGTGCACTTTTGTGCACTTTTGATGATAGTTATAATAATAATAATAATTAAGGTCTTAATTGAGTTACGTACATATGCATTCTATAACAAATTTGGACAAACAGGCACTAAACTGTATTGTTTTGTTGAAACAAAATAGCGAGATTTTAACTAAAAGAGTTTCAGTTAAATTCTGAAGAAGCCAACAGGATGAATAGAGAAACGCCATTTTATTTAATACTGTAACACCTGACATCAAATTGCGCCTATAGAGGGTGTCTCAAAACAAATGCCACAGGCGTGATATTTTATGATCCATAATTTTGGCGGCCATATTTGTAGAGCAAGATCTCCCTTTCGGCACAACTTAAATTTTTATTTTGATATATTTTGTATTTGATACGAAACGATACCAGCTACAAATTGAACTTAGTCAAAAAGCACTTGCCCATATTTGAATGTCATGGTCATGGTTATTGGCAAGAAAACGAACAATTTTTTTTTTCAAATTTGGGGGTATTATTTTGACTGCCCATATGTGTCATTAATTTAATCCAATATACCTGCTCTTAAACACTGATACTAATCAACATTTATTATCTATTTTAGAAACAAATTAAAAATATGTTATTCTAATATTTATGAGTAATCAATTTATTATGTTCATGTATATGTATTTAAAATGATATTGTCTATGTGCATGATATACAGGTCTGACAATATAAGCCTCGATTAATTAAATTAATGCATTAATGTCCTCAATTGATGCCAATCGCCGGTCATTTTCTCATAATAAGGAGTAATTTTAATCCGTGGTCGTTTTGGTTAGTTTCCGAAGTCTGTAAAAACACATCTAGATTTGAATCGAGAACGAGTTTAGTGAAACTGCGTTTCCCGATAAAATTGTCGTTAAATATGTCCCAGGCTAACGGTAATAATCAAGCTGATTGCAAAATCCCTTATCGGAGAGACAGGACAGGCCCAAATTAGAGAAACCGGCTTTTCAATCGCATACATTATCAGCGAATTGAGCAATTCTCTTACGAATTCGCTAATATACATAATACTGTATACGCCCGGCTCGATACTTAAATATTAATTGCGATTAATATATTTAAGGCAATTAAATTTCGCTATTAAGCATTGATATGCGACACACATTACGATGGAATAATTATTATAACAGAATTTGTTTAAACGCCGTTTTCGTGCCTGTCGGATATATCGCGCGCGCGCGCGTGTGTGTGTGCGTTAATAAATTAACAAAATTTATATATAATCAGGTTGAAAATGTTTTTGATGTTCAAATAATAAATCAAAGCGGCGAAACGTTTATCGTTAAATGCCAATTGGGGTGGTTATCTACAGGCAAATTTTGGGTGTCGAATGTAAACCTTCTTTTCTTCCTATTAGTTTTGAACGCTGGCTACTAGATACGATATGTTTCTTAACAGGGTGCACAACTTAAAGGTTACATGGTGAAGCCACTTACCGTGGCTTCATAACCCTGGATGGGTTTTGCCGACTCTTCTTCCTCTCAATAAATAAGAACTAAAAGTTGAGATTTTCACGAAATGTTATATATGCACATGACAATATTTACAAACTACCTGTAACTATATATACCGAAAAATGGCAATAAAACCTTCATTAACGTTGTTGTGAGAATTAAAGTTTAATAATGGAGATGTTTTCTCCGTATCGTCCACACTCGTATATACGCCAAGTGTGAGAGGCAGGTTGGCGGAACGCAATTTGGATTTAGGAACGGTGTGGGCACACGTGAGGCTCTCTTCTCTCTCAACGTGCTCACACAGCGATGCAGGGACATGAATGTCGATGTGTATGCCTGCTTTATTGACTATCGAAAAGCTTTCGACTGTGTCTCGCATCAGAAGCTCATCGAGATTCTCAAACACACCGGTATTGATGCCGAAGATCTGAAGATCATTACGCAGCTGTACTGGAATCAAACTGCAGAGATTAGGGTAGAGGGTGCAACATCCGAAGAAGTGGAAATTAGAAGGGGTGTTAGACAGGGGTGTGTCCTGTCCCCCCTCCTCTTTAATATATACTCGGAGGCAGTGTTCCGAGAAGCACTGGTGGACGTGAAAGAAGGCATTAAGATCAACGGCATCCTCATTAATAACATACGTTTCGCCGACGATACGGTCGTGCTCGCCGGCAGCCTACCACATCTCCAGAACATGATGGATCTCATCGTGGAGCACAGCACACAGTATGGTCTACATATGAACGTTGCCAAGACCAAGGTGGTTGTGTTCTCCAAGACACCAAAACAGGCGGTCCTCCGGATTAACAACCAGGTCGTAGAACAAGTGTCGTCCGTTAAATATCTTGGAGCCCTTGTCAACGTGACCAGTGACTCCAAAATGGAAATCAGATCAAGGATAGAACAGGCCAGAAGGACTTTCATCTCAATGAGGACCCTCTTCAGCAGTCGAGATTTGAACCTACAGCTCCGCATGCGCATACTGCGTTGCTGCATCTTCCCAGCGCTACTCTATGGCGCCGAGAGCTGGACATTCAGCCAATCAATGGAGGGTCGCATTGACGCCTTCGAAATGTATTTGTATCGCCGTATGCTGCGCATACCCTGGGTAGACAGGATAACCAACGAGGAAGTACTGAGGAGAGTGGGTAAAGGTAGAGAACTGCTGGCAACCATCAAAGAACGGAAGCTTCAATACATCGGACACGTTATGAGGGGAGAACGTTACGACATCTTCCGACTCGTCATCGAAGGAAAAATCGACGGTAAACGATCTGTGGGTAGACGACAGAACTCGTGGCTAAAGGATCTGCGTCGATGGTTTGGACGGACATCTATAGAGATTTTCCGAGGTGCAGTTTCACGCACCATTATAGCCAGTTGGATCGCCAACCTCCGAAGGGAGACGGCGTCCTAAGAAGAAGAATGGAGATGTATTTAAATCTAAATGATCGTTAAGCAATACACTTGAACATCTCATTTTCGTAATATCACTGGCTTCCAATAAATTTAATTTTCTACTTTTTCTGCCTGTATGTAAAATATCAAAATTGTCGTCAAAAATGTGTTTTTCTGTGTTTAAGTGTGTAGCATAATTAGAATCTAGACCAGTGTTTTTAAACTCTCTTTTATGATCGTTAATGAGTTTCTTGAAGGATCTACCTGGTTGTCCAATATAAATTTTAGTACAAGATCCGCATTTCAACCTGTAGACTCCTGATTTTTGAGATTTTTGACATTCCGTTTTATTGTTTTTCGAAAAATTTCCTATGTTGTTTTGTTTTGAAATTTTTTCACTGGGTTCTCCTACGTAATTGTTTTAAATTGTTCGTGTTCTGTATTAGGTCTCGGATACATAGAGTTTACTGTTGTCGGGATTTGTTTTTTATTTATAATTTTATAAATAACTATTGTGACGGGAGATGAAACTGTGGTTCTCTATCATGACCCTCTATCGAAAAAAGAATCAATGGAGTGGCGTCGTAAGGGTGAAGCAGCTCCAAGGAAATTCAGTCAACAAAAAAGGTGATGGCCACGATCTTTTGGGATTGTGAAGGAATTCTTTTGATAGATCTTAAAGAAACTAATACCACTGTCAATGGTAAATATTACCCAACATTATTACATAAATTGCGAGACTGCATACGTATAAAACGTCGAGGAAATCTGACCAGAGGCGTGCGTCTTTTGCACGACAAAGCACCTGTCCATACTGCTGGTGTTGCAGAAGCTGCCATTTTAGAGTATGGGTTTGCATTTTCCTTGAATAACTTACATTTAAAATTAGTAAAGCAAAAATGTTTTTACGGTGGTTCGATGATAGAGGTTATATTTGAAGATTAGGCGTGTATATATTTTTTAATATCTCGCTGGCATTCGGGTGGAGAAACCCCGATTAACGAAACCATCGCCGCTTACTTAAGATACATTAATTTTCATTTAGCTGCGTCGCTCTCCGATCTGCTGTTACAAACATCGGTCTATATAACGTCCGCCTCTATCGGTAACGACCAAAGCGTTTTATTAAAAATGTACCCGGTTCATTTGCCGATCGTAATATACTCCGGTCTTATTCGAAGCTGGGAAATAACTCTCGTGAAATGACCAGTAATGCTGGTTCGCTATATCGATGTAGCTTTGCGTCCCACTGCTTTATCCTTACATAATAAAAAAAATGTAAATTACATCACAACAAAAATTATATGGAATAATATAAATCAAGGCAAAATAAAATGTGGTAATTTTAAGCAGCTTTTAAAATATGTGAAAATATGAATAACGCTTTATAAGTAACGGGTAACGGGGACGCTCTGTATAGAAAATTCTAACATTTTCGCTTTCCGCGCAGAAAGTATCTTTAAAAATGTGTTTCCAAGTTTACTTTATTCTCACAAATAAAAAAATAGGAAGCATTTGACGCCCTGTAGCAGCAAAATGGTCGTTTTCTGGTCATAAAAACTTAATATTGTCTACTACTAAAAATATATTATAATTTTGTTTTGTTTTGTAGATTTGCGTTTTTATGTCACTTTTTTATACATATTTATTACACTTTAATCTCATATTGTACATTTGTTTCTAAGAAACGACATAAGATAGAAGAAGGAAAACAACTGTTCTTGATCCAAAAGTAATGAGTGTTTTTTCGATGTATAGAACTTTAAATTGGCATTACTGTTCAAGATGTCGCGTCCGATTTAACAGCTGTCAAGTGATTTATTCTCAGTTTGGTTTGGCAATTCATCATGAATAGACTGACGCCTGAACAACGCTTGCAAATAGTGCAATTTTATTTCGAAAATAATGGTTCTGTGCGGAATACGTATCGCGCACTACGTCCATTTTATCGTCGACAAAATCGTCCATCAAAGCAGTTAATTCGATTAACCATGGAACGTTTTCGCACCACGTTTACTCTTATTGATAACTCGCATCCCCAGAGACGCCGTAAGGTGCGTACAGAAGAAGCTATAGCTGCTGTAGAGCGTAGCATTGAGGAAGATCCGAATGAGCCCATCCGCCATCAAGCACAGGAATTGGATCTGTGTCCATCCACTTTATGGAAGATTTTGCGGAAGGGTCTTGGTTTACGTGCTTACAAAATCCAACTCGTGCAAGAATTGAAGCCAAGCGATCATCAAGTAAGGCGTAGATTCGTCGAATGGGCCCAAAACGAGATTGCCGTTGTTCCCGGTTTTCATAAGCGAATTTTGTTTAGCGATGAAGCGCACTTCTGGTTGAATGGCTACGTCAACAAACAAAACTGCCGCATTTGGAGCGAAGCTAATCCTCAAGTGTATGTCAAAACACCGTTACATCCAGAAAAACTGACTGTTTGGTGCGCTTTACGGGCTGGTGGAATCATTGGTCCGTACTTCTTCAAAAACGATGATAGCCAGAACGTTACAGTCAATGGTGATGGGTATAGAGCTATGATTACTAACTCTTTCATTCCTGAATTGAATAATTTTGACGGTCATGTCAGTGAATGTATTCGTGTTGTTTTACGAAAACGTACCCAAAAACTAACGGTCGTAGAAAAAGTATAGTATCCAACACGTTCAGTAAACTTTTTAACTCACTCGTTTATTAAAAACTCGCTCCGCTGCGCTCCGCTCCTGTCGAATAAAAAAAATAATTTTCCAAAACAGTTCCAGAGAGCTATTGATATCTGTTTAATAATATACAAGTTGTCCGATGATTAAACCGTCACACGTCTGAGATCGGGTTTTCAGGTAAAAATACGACTTTTATGTCCTAACTCGGTTTGTTTTCGAGATACTGGCTGTCAACGTTTTAATAAATAATCGGATTTTTATTTATTATTTAAAAACCTTTTTTTAAATTTTAATTAAATTTGGCATGCTCATTTCAGGCACTTCCTTTACCTCAGTTAGAATAAATGCATTAATCACGGTGTTGTTTTTTAAAACAATAAATAAAAATGTTTTTGGTACATGTTCCTGGAATACTTAAAACAATAATTGTAACGAGTACCCAACTTTTTACTTGTTTAAGCATGGTGCACATTTAAATAACTATTAACATGCATGGAAATATTTCTTATTTTTATTTTTGGAAATACAAAACAGGTTAGAAAATAACTTAAAGAGACAAAAAAATATATTTTTAATGTCTAATGGGCGTATAATGGTATTTCCTACCAATCTATTAAATTGCCCTCTGTGACGCCTCTGGAATTGATACTTGTTTTCTAATTACATTCAAAGAAGTCCCTAATCACCGTACATCAAAATGTAAAAATTTTCAAAATCAGAAAAAAAACTTTTTTCAAAATTAATAAAAAAGTCAATCTTTTTTAAACTGACAGCCTGTATCTCCAAAACAATTGTTTAAAGACAATTTTTATCCATTCTCCATACCTTCTGATAGGTATCAAAATAAAACTTTTTTAATGCAGGTAGATTTTAGATAACCTCACCTGAGCAGAGCATTTATTGTCATAAAATACAACTTCAATGTTATAAGTCAAGTTCCATACATCCCACTAAGACAATAAATACAGTTTTCATTTCACAAGAGTAACCTCAAAAGTGGAAAAAAGACCATACATTCTGAATACTTCCCCAGGATACTATTAGCTAAACTAGAAACTACTTGCACAACGTAAAACTATACTAAATTCTAGCCTTGAAGAATTTTTTTTAAAACGTTGGTAGAACCAAAAAAAAAATGTGGAAAAAGAAAAGAAAAAACATTAAGAATTATGGATTTTAACCCTGGTAAACAAATAATAACTCTTAGGTTACTAATTTCAAACTAGTAAGCATACAAAATAGATATAGATACAAAAACTAGAAAATAATCGTAAGCAAATAGAGGATAAATGTATAAATAAAACAGTTTCTGTTAAGTTTATGCAAAGTTTGTTGTGGCTAAAGCTTTTTATGCATTCTGTAAAATTACAATGGCAGCGCCAAATTTTCCCGGCCTGAATATGAAAGAAACAAAGTAGAGTAACAATTTTTTATTATTTTTGAATGTAATCCCCCTTAACTTCAAATTTAGATTCGATTTCAATGTTTTCAGCCAAGTTTTTAGTTATATTACAAACCAAATAGTCGATTGTTCTCAACTATCGACAAAAATCGACAGAATCGATCTGTAGGATCGATACCCGTCCCATTGGAAATACTAATTGAATTTAACCCATTTAAAAGCAAAGTGGAGGAGAATCGGAATCGGTACGCCTTGCGTTTTAGGTGGGTAGTTGGGAGGAGGGGTGGAGTGAGGAGGTGAAGAGCGGTGAGCCTTCTTGCCTTGTCTTTATCGAACGTCAGAAACGGGGACGATTTAATGCCACCGTTGATTATTACGGTTCGACATGTTAATGAGAAATTATCGCCCTCCTCAACAACTGGTTAATTCTCGGGCGACGATAAACGAACGCAGCCGGTGTTATCCGACCACTTTGGACCGTACCAGTCGGCCGTATGTCGAAGTATACAGGGTAATTCAAATCGGAGCCCCACCATCGCAACCCGCACATCCATCTCAAAATTGGAAGGTCAATTTTTATACCAATTTTAACCAATAGACCTTTAACAATTCCATTAATTTGCGTTGCTATGTCAACAATCTTCAAGAAAAAAAATGATCTCAGAGATGAAAAGGACCAAGTTTGTAAGAAATGAACGGTTTTTGCAGCATCAAAAACCTGTGCAAAGTGACATAAGAGAGAGATAATAGGATAATTAGCGGCATCTGTAGGATCACCAGAGTTTAAAATAGAGACTATCTGAGACACATTCCAGCTTTTTGGAAACGTCCCTTGAGTGCGACATTTATTAAAGAGAATATTAAGAGGTTTCAACAGAAGGATCCAAGTTGAACAAAATTTTCTATTATTAAGAAATTACCAAAAATGTCTTGTATCCGTTTTCAGATTTTAGTCAGTTTTTGCAACATATTTTATTATCAGTTAAATTTTACTTGTCTTACTTGCGAAAATAATGAATAATATTCAGCTTTCTTATATCTTTTCCACTTTTGCCTTGCTTTCTCTTCTTCCGCAGCAACTTCTTTGTGTTGTAAGTGAAGTGTATGCTTTTGGTTGGTACGAATTCATTTATAAGATCATATATATATAACTATAAAATGCAGTCGCATCCTGCGCGACCAAATCCGGTTTGAATACATTTTCCCACTGAACATTTTCGAGTTTTTCATTTATTAAGTTGTAGTTTGCTTGCGAGAAAATTTTCTTAGAGTAAGAGATGTTTAGTGGCCCTAAGACTAGGGGATCGTGTTTAGGTCTGCTGCGGACAAACTGAAGATCAAGCCACTCATCGTGAATATTCTTAAAAAAGATATTGTTTAAGGGCTACCTAGCGCTAAGTGACGGTGAAATCTAAGTTTGGGGAGATATTCGTTTGCTACACTGCTAAAGTCGTCCCAAGTAACTCTTTGAAGCTCATACCTTAGTTTAGATAGCCTAAATCGGCTCACCTTATTAAACATAACCTCAAAATTGAGCCACAAATGTGTGAAAATAGTATATTATGCAACAAATGCGGTAAACGGCATTTGACTCACGAGTTTATTTTGCACTAGCGGAGCGTGTTTAATGAATGAGTGATACTACAACTTTTTTAACGACTGTACATATTCACGACGCGAATACATTCACTGACATGACCGTTAAAACTGACAAACGTCAAAATTCATGGAGTGGGAAATATCTCCCAAACCCGTGCGGTAAAATCCCGGAAATGTCCGAAGTAGTGCGGATCCGTGGCAACGAAACTGACGTGGTAAAAAGACGCTTCCCGCACGCTAGATCGGTGTGTAATTAGGTATTTTACAGACGGGAGTAGAAAAAAGGTTTTTTTGCTTGGCAATACCCTAAAATGAAAACAATGCTGCGATTCTTTGAGCACCATCTCGAACATGATACAAGCCTTATTGGTGACGTCAGTTTAGTTTAGCCTTAAAATGTTTTGTGTTCTTTTTAGGCATTCAATTAAACTTCGGCTCTGATGCTTATTAGTTGCGTTTTCACAGCTTTATCCAAGTCCTTCTCTTTGGAGCAATGTATCTCCAAAAATCTTCGTCTCATTGTTACTGAGGAATCAACAAAAATTTTGTTAAGAAATCATCAAAATCAAGCAAGCCGTTTTGGAGGAAATCAAATTGAAAAATTAGTTTTTTGGTGGTTGTTTTTTTTTGTGGTGGCGGTGTTAACATTTCGACATTTTTCTTTCGGAAAATTGTTTTACTTACAAGCACCCGATTCTATTGAGGGACATTCAGAATTGAATGAAAATGAAGAGGATGATTCGTTCGCAATCAGGACAGTAAACATCAAAAATAAAAAAATCACGGCCTACTACGGACGATGGCATCAATGGTCGGCGTAAAAATTCCTTTAAAACTGTCAATTTAATATTGAGTTTTTGGAGTCCCTACCCACATTCTTCTCTTCGCTACAGTTACCTTTCTAGAAATAACATTGTACTATTATATTCATTATGTTTATTAATAACCACAATACCTACGTGCTCTACATATGTTTGATATACTAAGGATCGCTGTTATTAACCACAAAATATGGGTACTTAGTAGTCCATGATTTTATAAATCAATGGTGAAGATAGATGACACCACAGATGTTTTGTTATCGATGCTTAGTACATATCGCTTTTGGGAAAAAACAAAAAATTGGACAAATCAAAAAAACATTTTCGTATTCTTTCCTTATTCAAAATTTTGCAGTATTCCCCTCTTAATTCCCCCCTAAAATTTCCTTATCAGTATATTGACGGCAGTACCCCCATAAATGTAAAGAAAAAAATATAATAACCACTGAATTACACGGAATACAAAATTCTAAAAAACTAATAAAGCCGGTTTTGGAAATCCCAATGACTTTAAAATTGAAGTAATTAATTATTGCAATTTTAGTTCCACGGAAATCAATCGATCATTAACCGATTAAATTTAAAATTACCGTTGGAACGTGAGCTGTTTATATTTCTCATCAATCTATAGAGTGGTAATTATAGTATATTTTTTTGTAAAATTAAGTCGTATGCTGTGTTCATCGTCAGGCTGAAGTGATACCGCAAAAATTTTAGCAACAGCTGGAAAGACCATGACCATGAATCATATTAACTCCGTACATAACTGTATAAAATTTACCATAGCGACCGAACTAGATGACTCTTTCAACTGTCTGCACTTAACTACAACAAAATTGCAGAACAAATTAGATTTTTCCATTTACCATAAATCCGAGTAATATACCACTTTCCACAGAAAATATTGAAAAAGAATGAAATATTAAAATGCAAATAGTTTTTAAGAATGATTACGACTCATCTTTGATACATAAGATTATTACTAAAAAACAGTTTCAAAAAACTGTGAACTCTACCCTAACCTAACCTAACCTAACCTAAAATTTATCAACCAATAGCATACATAGGAGAACCTAATAAGAAAATTATGAAACGTGCATCTAAATTTGGTCTTAAGGTTGCTTTTAAAACACCATAGGACATTTTTTAAAAAACAATAAAATTAAATCACGAAATAACTCAAAAATCTGCAAATTAAAATGTGGATCATGTATTAAAATGTATATGGGACAAATTTACCTAATTGAAATGAGACACATTAACCAACATAAAAAAAAGTTCGTATTCTAACTATGCCATTTATTTAAAGTCAAAAATGCACAATTTTGAAGATAATTTTGATATTTTATTTAATGAATCAAAAAGCAAAAAATTAAATTTGTTCGAATCAATTACTTAATGACCAATTGAATTTAAATTGGTCTCCACTGTTAAATTTAAGTTTATAACCCTACAACGGTAATGAAGAATCTAATATCTATCTCTTTATATATGTAGATGTAGACGTTGTTGGAGAAACAGCTATCTTAAACCAATAGATAACTGAAAATCTGAATGTATTTTGCTCTTACTTAATTGTGTTAAATGAATTTTCATCAAATAAAAGCCATCAATTAAGAGGTTAAACCGCAAATAAAACACCGAATCCTAAAACATAAAATAAAATAATAATACACAAACTAGTTTTAGTAAGACACGTAATTTAACTAAAATGTGTTTTATAACTTCCGGTGTGCCGCTGAAAACAGAGGCAGTCACAAATATAAGCTACATTTTCCTCCAGCAGCCTTAAAAGCCGCTGTATGTAGCGCTGTCGTTAAACGTCACAATCTGTCAAAAATCGCGCATCCGCTAGATGGCGATGGACGCTGCAGCCATGGTAATGGGCGAGTGTCCTTACTCTACTTTCCTAACGTTGTTAACAAGAAGGAGAAGATTTCTCTGCGGTCCGCGTTTCGTCGTATTTTTACAGACATCCGTGAAGTAGTCCGACGAACGTCTCTATCGGCACTGAGTTAAGAAGGCCTCTGCCGCTATCTTAACGGTTGCAGCCGCGCAGAGTATACACCTATACGGCCAAGGAGCTGGCATTAAAGGAAAACGAAAATACAACCAACACACGGGGTCGTAAATTATCGTAACGATATACTGCAGCGCAAATTAACATAATATATTATGACTAAGCTGGAACTGAAAATTAGTCGGATTGAACTGACGTGCCCCGTTGGATCGTGGGCGGCGCGAAACAGCAGCGGCGTGCGTTGTGGGAAATTTTACATCCTCTTAAGTGAACCCATTTTTATTATTATTATTACTGTTCTTGAGGCTTTTTATGTTCTTATTTTTCTATTTAGTAAGGCTTTTGACCAGTCTAGATTCTCTAAAAATTTTGTTTCACTGTTATCATACCTCTGCGATGGTCAGTTTGTTGAGTTTCATGGGTCCGTGTCGAAGTTTTTCGCGTCCACATCAACCGTCCCCCAAGGCTCCAATTTAGGGCCACTTCTTTTTAACATATCCAAAAACGATCTTATTTCGATACCAGATCGCATCGACACTGTCGCTGATTTTGAATACCTCCAATACTGCATTAATGAACTTAAATAGTAGCTTTACACTCCTATGGGAGTTGTCCTGCTTCTGGGAAGCTTTATAGCATTTTTCTTTCTCTTTTTGGGTTTCATACTTTTCTGCTGATGTTTCTCCATCCTTTTGAATTGCCTCTCTGCTCTTCTCTACTTCAACTTCTCCATTTCTCACCTGGGTTCTACTGTAACATTGAGGATATGGTCCTCGTCTTTCTTGCTCTGGACACGTGCTCCAACCACTATGCCGTATTTCTTTTATTCTCCTCCCTATCTGTTATTCAGCTATGCCAGTGCCTCGTTATTGGTTCTTATCACGGAATTATTGTCGCCTACCTTCACAGGACCTAGTATAGCTCTCAAGATCTTTCATTTAGCCACATTTATTTTTGCTTCATCTCTTTTCCTCATTGTTATGGTCTCTGTTGCATACATAATTTTGTGTTTTCTCTTCATTACATTCTCTTTGTAATTGTTCCCTTTCCCGTGTTTCTTATTGTATGCTGAGTCCCAGCAGCTTTAGTTTGTTTTTTTTATATTAGTTAAGTAGACTGTGGTCTGTATTACTTATTTATTTGATTTAATATTTAGAAGGTATTTTATATTTTTTTAGCGTGTCGTTATGTTGTTAGTTTCTTGTTTTTATAAAAAAATTAAATTTAAAGTTAAAATAAAAAGGTAGAACAGAGGAATAAATGAATTATAGGTTTTATAATTTTGTACATATCTAGTTTTGTCTGTGTCTGCTGTGTTTCCTCCTCGTCTCCTCAATATAAATGATATATTCCGGCCCTTTTTTTCTTCTTGGACAACAATCCATTTGATCGTTCTCAAGTAAAAGCACTTGTCTTTAATGAAAGCTGCATTAAAATTATATTTATTTCAAAAAATGGAGAGTGAACTTTTCTTCTAATTGGATCTTTTGTGTCATCACATGATATAACTGACGCCATGAACATGCCTAAAACAATTTTTCATATGTTAACATTGATAAAATATTTACACTATTTGTATGGCTTTATGCTTTAATTTTTTACCTACGCCCATGGACGACCCTTAAGTTTTAGTTTTTTTTTGCCACAAAGTGGGTCAACGATAGAAGAAAGTCCATATAAGTTGAGTTCTAAGTTAATAATATGTTTTCTGATTACTGCCCCTATATTGAAAAAACATTGTACACTAACCAATATTGGCTAGAAATACTGGGCCAATATGGTGTGTATTTGGCAAATGGCGTTGAAAACCTTACTTTACAGTTGATTTACCCTGTACAACCAAGAAAAACCTATTTGGAATACACATTTATTTATCCCCACAAGTATTCCCGCACGGCTACGCCGCTGGTTTCGCCAGGCGAGAGCTTCAATTTAAATTTAGTTGCAGGAGCGTTCCTTGCAAAGCCATACGCACGCAATCGAAATCATTAAAATGTGTTTTATTTTCTGATGCGGTTCGTATTATTAGCGGCAGCTTATTATGGATGATACTTAATGGCCATTTAATTGGACCGAGCCGATCCTTAATTAAAAGCAAAAATGGGGAAAACGTATAGAGCGGAATTTTTCCGAACAAGGTCAGAGCGAGGGCCGATCGGACACAAAAGGCTTTTCGTTATTCGAAGCGATATACACTAAAATTTTGGTACATATCTCCCTCTCCTTTTGTATTATTATAATAAATAAATATTATGAAAATATTTTGAAAAAATATTTACGCGGTCAATATTGTCAAAAGTATTTTTTATTTTTTTTTTATGCTTGGGATAAACAAAATACTACAAAAACTTTTATTTAGACAAATAGGTGAAACAATATATATGTTTCAAACCAACCGGCCCTATGGGAGAGTGGGGCAAGTTTAAGCTTTTTTTATTATTTTTTGTGGCTTTTAGCCATCAAGTCGGTTTATTTTTGACTAACTTTAACTAAATGTACCCAAATTTTGGCGAAGCTTCTGGCCGTCGTGTCCCATCTCTTATTTAAAATGACATATATGATAATCATATCTATTTATTAAAAAGTATTTAATAATAAAAACTTTATTGATTAGTAACTATTGGCGTTTTAAAGCAAAAAATAACTCTTTCAATAAATTAATTATGATTCGGTTATAATAACATGGAATAGCCATTTCTTAGGATTTTAAGCGGTCCATTTTACCCCTGGTATTACGCAAACTGCTAAAAGTGTACATTTAACCAGAATTTATTATTATTGGAAAAAAAAACGCCTAATTTTTGTGATGCCCCAGGGGGGCGGGGCCGCCTAAATTTGTTGAAAATAAATTGGCTGTTTAATTAAAATTAATTAATTGAAATAATCACCGTTACTGATACACACAAAACATCTTGGAAAAAAACTGTCAAAAACGTGTCAGCGTTGTGACTGCAGGGGGAAGGGGACTACGGTGCAGTAGTCTCCCCCCCCGCCCGCCGACCCGTCGGACAAACAAAATCAAAAACCAACAATTGCGTTTGACGATTTGACTTGCCATTTGTTTTCGCGGTCGCTTAGTTGGATTTTCATTTACATTTTGTTCGATTTTAATGCGTTTTTGCGGCCGAAAGGTGAACGCCGGCGTTTCATTAAAAGTGCGGTCTCTCCGAAATTGCAAAACTTTGATTGACTTCCATAAAAATTTCCATTTAAAAATGACGCCAATTGGCCGTACTTCATGTTCCGATCCGGGGGGGGGGGGGGTGGTGCTGAACGGGGCGGAGTGTTCGAGGGCCTCGGCATACGGAATGCGTTTAGTTTCGGGTAGTAACAAAAAATATTAATAATCATAAATGGGGGCGCTGCGAATGCAAACAAATATGGTGAAGATATTAACAGAAACATTTTAGACCTACCGTACAAACAACCGCCTTATATTAAATCCAAAATCAAAGTCAAAATAGATCAATATTGTATAACTAAAAATTCGCATAAAAAATTTTAAGTCACAGAAATTGATGGTAATAATAATCATTTTAATATTTAAAACATGGGTTATCGACAGAAACTATATATGTTTATTTATAAAATTATATAACCAGGTAAACCGACTTATCTTAATGAAATATTCCAACTTCATCCGTATTCCCAAAGAACAATAAATCACCTAACATACATTGTCACTCGTTGTAGACCGTCAGCAGTGCAGAGATCATTTTTAGAATACAATTAGGACTATTTGCGTACACAAAATTAATAAAATCTAACTTACTTACAGAACAAAATCTTCTTTTACATTAGTATAAAACATTGTAAGCTTCGCTTTTCAATCCTAAAAAAAGGTAGCAACGCTAAGCAGGAAAAATTCAACGAGTTCCAATAAATTCTAGTACATTGGCACAGTGTTGATCGGTCTAAAATTGGAATGCAGCTTAATACCAGGAACCTTCGGCACCAGAACCACCAAAGATGATTTCCATTCCTCTGGAAGCTGCCCTTTAGAAAATGACTTTATAACCTCTGGTATTCTATTTCCAACCACCGCAAAAGCGTCCTTGAAGACTCTTGTTGAAATACCAGATTCACCCCCACCAACATTTTTTATTCCACGCACAATCCTTTTTAAGTGAACCAATGAAATGTCTTCAAACCTCGCGAACTCCGTGACGCAGTGACTTTCCGTATCCTGGTTTAGATCTAAACACATCAAATTAACGGATGGTCTAGTTATTGCCGATATGATATCTTCGATGCTCTGCACAAAATATTTATTAAATTCACTGGCTATATCTTTATCAGTTTTCACCAGTTATGAAAGGAGTATGAATTTTTCTGTCGCAACACAAAAAATAATAAATATTACTTACTACAATCATTGGATTCATTGGTGACCCCTAAGACTCCAATTAATGCTTGTACAACATATCTCCCACACGAGTTGTTTCATCAACCACGAGATAAAAGTAATTTTATCCCACTATCTAATGAGCTTGTTCCATGTCGAAAACGGGCAAAAAAATACAAAGAAAAAAAATTCAAAAAAATGCATTTGTAATTTTCTCCATTCCTTAGTTATAATGTACAAAGTTCAATTCGTATTGTGCCTCGCTCCTGTATATAATTCGATTTTAAACTGTCGCTCGTTAAAATCCGAAAATGCGAAATTGCTGATAAATTATAAATCAGGAAACGGGCGGGTATGTAGAACACACATTATTACAGTTTAACTAATGATATGTAAAACATTTAAAACCATTAAAATGTAATTTCACCGCGGGTCGGCATTAACTTTACTTTCTACTTCTCCGATGCTTGCGTAATGTAATTGTTGATCGTTGATTCGCCGATGGATCGCCGTTTCGCCTCCGACGAATAACATCCGATTAAAAATTTTGATAATTAATGCAAAAAACGTTTCAATTCCGACTGGCAATTGCGTCCGACTCACCAAAACTGCGAACCTAGTTATCTGTGCTATTATGACGTTTTAATGGTATGTTCGACTCTGTCCGAAAGCAACCCCACACTTGCCACTGTCGTCCTTCCTTATATTGTAAACATCACTGACCACATATCAAAGATTCTTTAGAAATATAATGTTATAATCATATTCATCACTATTTATATAATTAATAAATTGGGCACTATTTATTGAAATAAAAAATGGACGAACAACAAATAAAATATGAAAAATGCCTGCAAAATCGGAAGAACAACATGTCTACTAGGCGCTACAGAAAATGCAATTGAAGATGAAGAATTTGATAACTCAATATAATCCCTTGCTAATAACATAATTAGCAAGACATTATTAGGAAAATCGTATTTGTAACAAATGATCTTTGTATCTTTTTTTAAATGAATATAAATTTAAGTTACTGAATTCCTGTGACAAAGAATTATAAACACGAGTTGCGTTGAATGTGCAAGGTCTACGAAACAAGGCACTCTGATGATATGGCATCGTTAGTCTGTACCTGTATCTTACATTCACAGAATGGATAGTACTCCTAGGAGTAACCCGCTCTCTCAGCAAATTGGGTGAATCGAGGTTATGGATAATTTTCATAACGAATATGTTGAATTGAAGAGCTCTTCTTCTCTTCAAGCATTCTGCAACCTTTGAATACGGCACTTACACTCGTTATCAATAAAAAACCCATACACTGCATCACAGTAATTAAACAAAATGTATTTTTTAAATATTCACGAAATCTTAGATCACAATCTATGATCTATGATTTTTTATCTAACATTATATTAATATTTTGTTTAAGTAGCCTTACTTTATTTTTATTTAGACCATCATTAATTCGATTTTGATGGGTTTTGCTTTAAATTATGGGCACATAAAGATTTTCATTTATAAAAACCTCTGCATCCATGCTACTATTAAAATCAAAACAGCAATACAATTTAAAGATTTTAAAATGTCAGAAAATGCAAATAAAAAAATAACGGGCCCAAAATGGATCCTTGCAGCACCCCAGAGAAAATTTCAATTTCTTTCGAATATCTGCTATCACAGTATATTTTGTGATATCGGTTTGAAAAATACGATTTAATTAGCTCGCGTGAATTAGAGAAAAGGGCATAGAAATTCAGCTTCGTTTTCAAAGTTGCGAAAGAAATCTTTAGAATCTTGGTAAAAATCAAATATTATTTGGAAGATTATGCATAAACTCCAAGTTATTCACGAAACGGGTATTTAAAACACCTGCTTAAAAATTATTCTCTCTGTTCTGCGGTATATTTTAAATTCACATAAATTTCCAAACCTTACTGTACACATATCGGTAAAGCTTTGGCATACTTAACTGACATAGATATAATTTCTCAGCCGACTAAAAGAACTAGTTAATTATTTTCGAATTGCCCGTTTGCCCAAAAAATATAACACAACACAATGAGATTTGCTTCGCCTAGATGCGCAATGTCGTATTTTTGTTGTATCATGGATCAAAGTTAAATGAAAGTCGAAAAATGAATTATATCTGCTATAGGTTAGATTCAATATTGGTACGTACCTGACCACAGAATATTAAAAATTTGATAAAACACCAACTCTTAGTTAACCACTGGTAAAAGCGTGGTTACACCAATAACCAATGCAATCATTTTGTTTTACTTTGGTTGCCGATAACTAATTATGAAAAATAGTGAGTGGAAAACTCGACCCCACATAAAACTTGACTCGACTTTTGTTTCACCCTTTTTGTCCCAGTGGTGCGTTAATGCACCACCTATGCTACGATTTTTTTTTGTCACACCCGACGTGCATACCTTCACTGACGAAGAAGATATGAACGATAACATAAACCTACTAGAGTTTGGGGAACCAACTGGTATAGTTGGATTTACATACCCCGAATGATACAGCTGTCCTTCAACAGTCCTGTAATTCATCAACTACTGAACTTGAATGGGACTCATCAGATGATGAAACCCTGGAATTCAAAACAAGACGTATGATTTCTGCAAACGACAGGCTTGCTGCTACTGTCAAATGGAAGAAAAGTCAGATTGAGTACACTCACACACCTATATCCGATGAATTTAGATCATGTGAGGAACTAAAAAATAGTCTTTATGGAAAACAATTCCGCTTGCAATGTTTTTTATGTTTTTTGATGACCAAGTGATTGATTTGATTTTAAATCTTACATTGCTTTGCGACTTTTAAAAACTGATAAAACAATTACTCAAAGAAATCTTGCACCTGCCATAGATGAAGTGGGTTATAATCTTCAAGGTCACCTCATGATTGTTCATGCTAATAAAGCCCGAAGGAGATGTAGAATCTGCCACAGCCACACAATTTATGTTTGTAATAAGTGTAATGTGTAGTTACATACTTCATGCTTTGTAAAATATCACCAAAAATGAAACCGGGTGTTACCAGTGGTGCGTTCACGCACCATATAATATGCGTTTTTTTGTATCAAATCAGGTTCTATTTGGAAAACAATCTACTTTTAGTTGTTTTCTGTCGAATTTGAAGTTTTTTTTTGTATATTTATGTATAAATTATATGTTACATCTTGTGTGCCCCAAAACATTTACGGACCAGTATTTTTTTGTATGTTTCGAGTTTTTTTCTTTCTTTTTGACACACGTAATGTATTCTGAAGTGCAACAAAATAAATAATTTCAGAGGAAAAAAGTATTTTTTTATTTTTTCTTTTATACTTGGGATAATATGGGTTAATTCTGATTTTAGATTTAGAACTGGGAAGAAAATACGAATATAGAACGAATAGAACCGTTACCTATTTGAAACCTACCAATTGAAGTATGGTTAATATATCCATTGGTAACCAAGTAGTATTATTCTTAAAAGAAATTAAAAATAAACAAATAGGAAACTTTTAAACGTAAAATAGTTTTGAAATACAGCCGTAACAGGGTTTTTAGTTTTGTTTTTGTGCAAAAAATCGCCAAAATTCAGAATAGTTTCTTTTAGATTTTTTTTTCGTTAAAAGTGACACAAATCAAACAGTTTATTTTTAGAATTTAGACTTTTAGATTTTCGTATTTAAATTTTGTTTGGCCGCATGTTCGGCTGGCAGCACGAGTGCTGACGTCACGACCAAGAAAAACGCGTTTAACGAATTTCAGCCGACAAGCACAGCTTCCTCCGATGAAACTGACGCATATTGATACACTTTTCTTCTTCTTAACAAAAAACTCACTGATTGGACGAATTTCACCGGCCTGACGGATTTCGCGATATCAGGTCTCCGGAACGGTTGACGAATCGTTTTTTATCCGGCATCCGCGTGCATACATTACTCACAATAAGGTCCCTCGAATGAATTACTTTCATTATAATGGTGTAAACTTAATCTAAATGCAAATCGTCTTATGTTAATTCGGGCTGCTGTTCGCCCATTAATTTTAAGTAGCCTATAATTAAATTTTATATTATTTTTTCAGGGCGGACGGGCGACGGCGGGGGGAGAGACGACAACGGTCGCCATGATGGATGATCGGCTCCTCCGCGCGCGCAAAAAAATAAAACGGGACCCGATTGCGGCGGACGTCCCTCCGCGACGTTGCCAAATCTCTGGCGGACCCCGATTGCTTTTCTAACCTACAATTTTTTTTCAATTTTGCATTATTCAACAAATGACAATGACAAGAATTTATTTAAATTAATAACGACTAAAACACCAAATTCTTATTTTTATTATTTATTATTCACTCAAGCAGAAAACTTTGTCCCAGTTCAAAAGAATCTTAAAATACGATCTCGTATCAGAACAGTGTTTATCAACTACAGAATAGTAATTGGTATTAAAAAAAAATAGTAAATAAAAATAAAATCAAAAAAATCAATAAAAATATGTTATTTAAGATATTAGAATTTTAATAAATAGCGTACATTTTGTTGAATTGTGCTGGAAAATAAAGACCTATTTATTTATTATTTATTAACAGTCAGCATCAAAAATTTGGAAGTATGGACCAAAATAATTCCTCAAAAAATTACTACAAATCCCCTGAATTCATCCTGTGTCACTTGTCTGTAGATTAAACTTAACTCTGCCCCCCTCAGTTTTAGTTTCAACTCTGAAGAAGTCAACAGTATGACTGGCGAAACGTCAGGACAAGTTTGATTAACAATCCTGTGGAAGTCTGTTGGAAAAATCTCATTTTTTTTAAGCGCTTATTAACTAGTTACGAGTTAGTTTAGCCACTGAAAATGTAGGATTATCATTAATAATCCTGAAACTGTCGAGATTACCCCAGCCAGGACTCAAATATTTTATTGATATTTCATCCAGCTCTTCCAAAAGCATTTCTTTTTTAACATTTATATTAATAACATTAACCTTTATTGTCCACTAAACATATGCAATTATGTCAATGAAAATACACTATATGAAAAGAGAAAACCACTAATTAAATACTAGTAGGAAAGGTTTCTGAACTCCTCTCCAGTGTGTATTATGCAACAAGTGCGGTAAACGGCATTTGACTCACGAGTTTATTTGACACAAGCGGAGCGAGTGTTTAATAAACGAGTGACTTGCATACTATACTTTTTCTACGACCGTTAGTTTTTAGGTACATTTTCGCAAAACACGAATACATTCACTGACATGACTGTCAGAATTGACAAACGTCAAATTTCAAAGCACGCTAGATCGGTGCGTAATTAGGTATTTTACAGACGGTAGTAAAAAAATATATTTTTTATAACCACAAAAAAAATACTTCGCGTTATTTTATTGCTCCCAATTTAAAGAGTCTAAATGCGGGTCCAGACTTCAACTTCTCTCCCAAGTCTGAAGTCGGTAGCTGCAAATTTGGAGTACTTATTATGTTTTTTAATATTGCACGGAATATCGCGAACACCCTGTACAATACTTAAAAACCGTAAATACAAAAGCTGTCTATACGGGCTATATCGTCATGTATAAGGAACTGACATCAAAAACACAGACTTGAAATTATTGCCAATTTTCAATAATAGGGGGACCCATTTTTCAGTTTTTTTGAATTTACGGCGCACCCTGTATATTTTTGAAAAATTGTCAAACATAAAAGTTAATGGAGTCGTTTTCCCGACTCCCCCGCCCCCCCCATTTTTAAATTCGATTTCATCAATTTTCGAAAGTAACAAGTACACGAAGATAACTTTAAAAAGCAACTAAAGTACCGAGGATCACAGCTAAGATAAGATACACACAATACAGTTAAATTAAATGAGTTAATTTGTTTATGTAGTTAGGAAAAATTGTGATGTTCGGGTCTTTCACTCTGGTTGGAAAGGCATTGTGTAATAACTTTTAATTAAGTTTAGGAAAATGTAACCTATATAATTAAACCGCCTTTTTTGGTTTCAAGGAAATATAAATATAATAAATATATATAAAAATATAAAATATATAAATAAATAATAAATAATAATAATAATAATAACAATAATAATATAAATAATAAATAAAATATAAAAATACAAAACATGAAAATATATAAAAATAAATAAAAATATAAATATCCGGTCTCGACATTATCCTTTCTCCTATAAGGTAAATGATCACAAGCTACTTAATATACTTTATATGATAATGTTTGTTCCAGAGTAAAACCGTGATTGTTACTTTAGAAAATTTTTCGTATTAATAGAGATTTTTTTTTGTATCCTTTAAGAGAGTATATATACGGAAACCTCACATTTTAATGAACTTTACTTCTTCGAAACATCATAAACAATAAACTTAATTCTCAAAAATTAACACTAAAGAAAATCACGAGAATGACCACCATCAGTTTCAATGCAAGCATATAGCCGGACCTACTTTTGATACCACTTTTTTTTTCTCTTTGAAGCAAATACTTTCTGGTGATATATTATATTTGCCAATCCGGATAACCGACGACATGTGTCAACATGGCCGGCCTCTTTTCACGAGGATCCCTTTAATTACTGCCCGCCGAAAATTATAATTAAATTTTTTTGAGTTTTTGGGGATATGTGGGCGCCGCAAATGAGTTTTTTCTTGCGACTTGGGCTTTGTATCCCACCTACGCTCAAAGAACGATGAACTTAACAGTCCAAAATCAAAAATAAATGCTGATAACTTTTTCCTTTCGATATTCTAGAATAACCAATTATGCGCTAATCAAGTGTGCTGAAAGTGTGTCACTTAAGACGTCAGCATCGTGTCCTACAGTTCCAAAATTTTAAGTTTTTAACCGACAAAATATAGGCAAATTTTTGAAGAGTTAACCAGAAAGATTTTTTTTAAAAATAAGTACAAATTTTTCGTAAGCAAGTCAAAAGTCTACACGTCACACTTACAGGGTGATCCGTCAAGAATGGTCATAAAATGGATTTCTGACCTCTGTGATAGATATACTCCTATAAAGAGTATGTTAGATCAGCTAAATTGGCTAAATGTCGGGCAGTTCATTAGAAGAGCAAGTTTAATGTTGGTTTATGGAATTGCGCACGATCACCAACCAGGCTATCTTAAATTATGCTTGGAAAAAAGGTCAAACTTTTATCAATATAATATACGTTCCAATCGGCACTTCAATGTTTCTATGGTAAAAACAACAAATTTACAGAAAACTCTGTTCTACGATGGTGTTTGTAATTTTAATAAACTTCTTGGGCGCGCCTTGCCCAAGAGCGTTCAAGAAGAGACTTACGGGGTATTTGCGAAGTTTATAGTTTTGTTTATGCAAATTTTACTTGCTTATGTAAATAGTCAAGTGCTAAATAAATAAATAAAATAGTAAAAAAAAATAGTTCGAGTTAGCCAAAACCACCCCACTAGGAATTACAGTAACCTCTGGAAGTTTCTTTGCAAAAAATTTTGAAATACAACCGTAGAAAATAAAATTCAAAAAAACATAAAAGAAATGTGACGTTATGGCGGAAGCCATGACATAAACTTCAAGAAAAGTCGGACGTCTGTGCGGCCGCGACATTAATTCAAATCGTACCCCCCCCCCAACCTCCAATCGATCCATTTTGAACGCCACCCCTCTACCCCCCTCCACGGCCTGAAATTCCCTGAGGTGCCGTCACAATCGGAACGCCAGGTATATATATATAGGAGGCAGATATACGCCGAACGTACATTTTGAATAATTAGCCGCCCCCCCAGACCGTTTTTATTTCGCAAATAAATTTCGCCAGGGGTGGTCGGGGGTGGGTCAGCGACGGCCGCGGTATTTTTATATATCGCCGTGTGCCGTATGCATGTTCGTATATATCCGTACATGTAGATAACCCTTATACCGTTGCATATGGATGATAAGGAGGGCGCTGTGTTCGGGAGATCCGAACGTTCATATTCTCTCGATCCGAAGGTCCGCGGAGCGGGCAATTTGCGCCACCG
The DNA here is from genome assembly GCF_029955315.1 of Cylas formicarius. NCBI lineage: Eukaryota > Metazoa > Arthropoda > Insecta > Coleoptera > Brentidae > Cylas > Cylas formicarius. Next base: position 37,149,673 of record NW_026844347.1, on the reverse strand, counting down.
GTAGCGCGTAACGATTAACCTAGTATCAAATTAGTAATGAAATTAAATACCGTCACACGGGGCTGCTTCGACGCGACAGGGTAACTTGGACACTACGAACATTTATTTTTGTTTTTTATTCATTTTTTTGTTATTTTCCTTTCTTTAACTTTATGTTAATATCAGTTTCTTGATGTGCCATATCCGTTTTTTTACCGAATATTAGCAATCACGTTACAGCGTATTAGTTGATTTTCCGCACCACTGTTTCTTCTCTAAAACAACTAAGAAAATCTTGGTGTAAAGCGGGTTGACTACATGTCTTGGTTCTATGAAACGTGCTGAATATAATGGATTAGTAATAAACCAAAACCTAACCTGTTTATTAGTCCTGATTTTTCATTTATCTCGATATCTTGAAATGCACATCTCAGGAACAATTTAAAAAAATATATATTTATAGGTGAATCGGCGAAGAGAAAAAGCGGGAAATTATTTTCAGGTTCGTAAAATAGAAAAAAAATTAGCGTTGACGTAATCTACTCTAGATAAGGAAACTTTTTTGTTTGAACTATTTGTTTTTCTATTTCGACAAATTATGGGTGGAGGAACGATCAAATATTGGTTTCAAAAAAGTTGAAGAACTTTTTTTGGTTAATCCGATTTCGACGAACTAAAGAGTATTTATAGGAGCTTCGACTGGCATGTCAATATCACGAGATGAATTAATTATTTTACGAGTCAGTAGGATTTTCTCCAAAATTTGAAATATAATGGTATAAATATTTCTAGTGGCAGCATGTAGTGGAAACGGCATGACGATATCGATTTTCTCCTCTGAGACATAAATAAAAATTAATTTAAAAATAATTTTTACGTAGAAGCAGTATTAGCCGTTACCGTGCCAAACGCTAAGCCTACTTAGTTATTTTACCCTTTTCTCCAATATTGACAATAACATGTAATATATTAATAAATTATATTGGCGATTCATTTTTTAACTGTAATTGATTATCGGCGATTATTATGGACAAATTAGGACAAAATCAAATTTAACTACAGTAGAAAATATCAGCATCCCAAGTCAATTCTGTCGTTTCGGGTACTATTACTATGCTACGGTTGAAAAACATGTTCATAAACATTTGTATTTATATCTCAAAGGGCAAAGAAGATTATTTATTGGTATTGGTATTGGTATTAAAGGGGGGCGCCTTCGCGGGCGTCCAAGCACTTAGGCCACCAGATGGGCCCGTTGTGCCCCCAGGCCGCTCTAGAGGGCGTCCAGAATGCCGCCCCTCCTGTAGAAGGTCAGCAACTCCTTTAGCCCAATACCGTGCACTGAGTCCGGATCGATCAGGGCCGTTCCGAAGACTCCCAATCTTGCCCATGTCAAGGCAGGGCACTCGGTGAGCAGATGATACGGGGTCTCCTCCCCTTCCATGCACCGCCTACACTCCGGGTCGTCTCCAATGCCTAGCAAGCAGAGATGCCTCCTAAGCCTGCAATGTCCTGTGTAGGCCCCTGTTAGTGCTCTACACTCCCTTCTGGTCTGGTCAGTCTAAGCAGCTCCGTGGTCCGAGGAAGGGCGGGCCCATCCATCATAAGCCTCGCCTGCCTCATTCCCGGAGCAACTCTCCAGCCCCCCGCGGTTCGGTCTCTCGCCCAGGCTTCGAGAGCTCCCCGTCTCACACACGGGACGATCCCCAAGCGGGGCTCTGGCCCTATATGCCTATGCGAGGAGCCCTCCCTGGCTAAGGCGTCCGCTGCCTCATTGCCCCGGATACCGGTGTGACCCGGGACCCAGACCAACGTGACTTTCTCTCCTCAGCCACCCTCCTCAGTACCCCTTTGCACTCCTTTATCAACAAGGAGCGCGTACGCACTGACTTCAGCGCCATGAGTGCAGCCCTACTATCCGAGCAGAAGAAGACTCTCCTGCTTCCGAAGTTGAGCCGAAGCACCTCTCTGGCCGCCATCAATAAAGCGAAAATTTCCGCCTGAAACACAGTGCAGTACTGACCCAGAGGGACCGACAAGCTTGATCCCGTTGTCTCGCAGTACGCTCCAGCTCCGGCCAGATCTCCCATTCTGGACCCGTCCGTGTACCAGACAAGTCCATCCCAGGAGCTGACTCTGCCCTCTCTCTAATCTTCCCTTGATGGAAAGAGAAAGGTCAATTTATCAAAGAAGGTCATCTCGGGGATCATGACGTCGCTCGGCATGCCCATGACCCCGCGATCCCCGCGACAGCCCTCTAAAATGTCGTACGGACCCCGATTGAAGGTTCCCTCCCTCCAGAGCCCGCAGCTCGCCAGCCTCACAGCTGTCCTGGCCGCCTCCATCTGCACCCGATCCGCCATAGAGGGCAGCCCCACCAGAGCCTCCAGGGCCCTCGTGGGCGCCGTTCTCATGGCGCCCGTTATGCAGAGGCAAGACAATCTCTGCAGTCTGTCAAGAACTAGCCTTGGTCCCGCTCTTTTGGTCCCCGGCGACCATGCCACTGCCCCATGCGTGAGCATAGGCACCACCATGGTACCGTAGATCCACTGCATGATCTTCGGCCCCAGGCCCCAAGTGCCCCCTACCGCTCTCCGGCACGCCCACAGAGCTCCAAAGGTCGACCTGGTCCTTGATCTTATATGTTCCTGGAAGGTCAACTTAGAGTCCAGCCATACGCCCAAGTACTTGACACTTCCGCTTGCAGAAAGAGGCACCCCATCCATCGAAATGTTGAGGTTGCACTCCATCTTCCTTTTCCTAGTGAAGATGACCATCTCCACCTGGCAAAGAAGATATTATACCATTATGTTTGAAATTTTAAATTTTGAATTGAATTGAATTGAATTTTTAAAATTTTAAATATCGTGATATTGAAATGCCAGTCGTAGCTCCTATAAATACTCTTTAACACTAAACTAAGTTCGTGGAAATCGGATTAACCAAAATGAAGTGATTCAACTTTCTCTAAACTAATATTTAACGCTCTCCCCACCCCCACGTGATGAGATAGAAAAAAATATTTCAAACAAAACCGTTTCCTTATCTAGAGTAGATTACGTTAAAACTGATTTACATATAGGTTAATTTGGAATATTTTTTCTATTTTGCAGTAGAGAGGTTACGCCCCCTAGCGGTCATTTTAGGAACTTGAAAATAATTTCCGGCTTTTTCTGTTGGCCGATTTACCTATAAGCATGTTTTGTTTTAAATTGTAGCACCAATAGTTCCTAAAATATGGCCGCCGCCCCTTATTGGGCCACCCGGTACATCTCATCAAACCGTTATCAACTAGGGACGAAAGCGCGCCACTGGCGGAAATCGCCTCCCCCCGATCACCTACTACATAATTCAAAGTCCATCTCCAATTTTTATTATTTTCCACAGTCAAATTCCCTCTATTTTTCTGCCTTTCGGTCAGTCGATGTTTTTGTGGAGTGTTTCCAGCGAGGGGGAGGGTCCGGGGATAAGGGCTGCCTGCGTTCCCGCCGTAATGATATTCCCATCCGGTTTCCGGCAAACTCTTTTTTTTGTTGTAATGTTCGGGAGATTATTAAATTATGGCGCAAGTTTTACACCGGCCGACCAAAAATCGCGTTTTTTTGTTAATCGCACGGAACGCGTGACGGCTTAAAAAAAATGGCGTTATTTTTTCTTTGTGTACATAACTAGAGCCCTTAAACACATTGGCGTAAGTATTACTGAGATTGGTGCAATATCAGAAGACAAAATTAAATTGACAGCTACATAGTACAGGGTGCGGCAAAAAGGTAGGCAGGATTTCAAATAGTGGTTGTTCTTTTGTAAAACCGGCAACACCGGCAATTTTACACAACTCACTCCAAATGCAGTACAAAATGATGGTAGTGCAGGAATTAAGCGCAAGAGATTTTGGTGTGCAATCTCGGAACTCGGCGTGTGGGGTCCTTACTTTTTCGAAGAAGATGGAATAACGGTAACAGTCAACGGAGATCGATATTTTGATATGCTTAACAATTTCCTGCGTCCAAAAGTGAACGAGTTGAACAATGATCAAAGAGAACATCTTTGGTTCCAGCAGGATGGTGCTACATAGCACACAACGCGTCGTTCACTAAATCTTCTTTAAGAAAAGCTCCTAAACAAAGTGGTGTTTTTACGAGGCGATCTTGGCTGACCGTCACGTTCGCCTGATTTGTCGCCTTGCGATTTTTTTCTTTGGGGTTATCTGAAAGCGAGAGTTTTCACGCATCGTCCGCAGACTTTGGAAGAATTAAAGGCTATAAGACAATAAATTGCCTCAATTCCCCAAGAAATGATCCATCGGGTAATGATGCGCTTCCGCGAGAACCTACAAGAGTGCATCGACAATAATGGCCGTCATTTAAAAGACATTATTTTACTACATTTACTAGAATATTAGTATAGACAACGTTCGAGAAAATGACCAAGTTTTTAAGTATTTAAAAGGTCATATTCTGGCAATATTGCTTGACTAGTTAACTCTCTGGACTGGTCTCGGTGGTGTCTACCATTCATTTAGAGGCAAAGTTTAAATTTAGTCTTCTCAAACGTCAGCAGTAGTGTCTTGCAATGTTTGTTCATTTTTGCTCAACTTTTCCTATTCTTCTCCTTTTATTCCTACATTTGGATATTTATTGTTTATTATTAACTTATAAGGCTATCTGGAACAATGATTCTTCTTTTTTTTTTCAAAAAACTTCCACAGCCTACTGTAATACTAAGCTATTATCTTGATTCCGGTTTAAAGGCCGTCGTCGGTTGGAATTACTTCCTAACGTTTCGCTAGCACGAGTGGCGAGCTTCTTCAGAGGTCCTTCCATCTCCGATGTTGGACGTAGTAGTGGAAGGACCTCTGAAGAAGCATTACAAATGGGTAGATAACCACTTAGATAAACACTTTATTGAGCTGCCAAATATTGTTCAGTTCCACTTCCAAATTTTCATATTTTTGTAGTTTTTCTGTTTCAGTTTTACTGATATTGTGGGAGAGTGGAGCAGTGATATCAATTATGAGGGTATTTTTCTTTTCATTGTCTATAAGAACAATATCGAGTTTATTGTAGTCCACTGTTCTATCCGTTGTAATAGGTCTATCCCAGTAGAGTACAGGTCTGCCATGTTCGAGTACAGCCGAGGGCTGGTATTTATAATACGGTTGGTATGTTTCTAGAAGGCCATACATTAAGGCTAGTTGGAGGTGGATAACTTTAGCAAAGTTGGTTATGCGCTCTCCGCGAGAACAGGGCACCCGGCAATAATATGTTCGATTGATTCTCCAACTCAGCCACATTTTCTGCAGTTGTCCTCCACGTTGTGTTAGAGGCAGTATTTTTCATAATTGCGGGTCCTTCGGTCTTCGGTCTCGGGATATAGATGTCCAGCGTTCAACCAAGCCAGCGAGGCGACCTTATCAATGTGATCTGCATCCAGACTTCTAGGGAATGTTCCATGTAGAGTTTGTTGTCTCCACAAAGTTTGGTTTTCCTGTCTCGTGTTCAGATCAAACGTGATTTCTCCGTGCTGCAAATTAAGTGGCGTGAAACCTTTGTCCTCCTCGGCGATCAAATGTATTAAGCGGTCCTGCGAGTCTAGAAGTCGTTATCTTAGGTTCACTTCTTGCGTTCGGCATAGACTATAGATGTCCACTAGACCTCTGCCTCCGCTTTTTCTGGGAAGATAAAGCCTTTTTACCGGTGAATTTGTATGCAAGCATCGGAATTTTGTCATCAGACGGCGGGTTAGCCTGTCTATCTCATTAAGGTCCGATTCGGACCATTTCAATATCCCAAAAGTGTACGTGAGTGCAGGAATAGCCCAGAAATTGATAGGTGTGATCTGAGTAAGCCTTTTTGAATGGTTGGCGGGCGTTGCTTGCGAACGATAACACTCAGACCAAGTGGATAAAAAAGCTTAAAAAAATATTTTTCTAATACGTCACCTAAAGGACACTGTAGATTGTAACATATTTTTGACAGCATATCATATAGGTTTATAATGTGTTATTAAATGAAATGAAATGAAATGATTATTATTCTATAGTATATTATGCAACAAGTGCGGTAAACGTCATTTGACTAACGAGTTTATTTGATAGGAGCAGCGGAGCGAGTTTTTAATAAACGAGTGAGTTAAAAAGTTTACCGTGTTGCATACTATACTTTTCTTACGACCTTTAGTTTTTGGGTACATTTTCGCAAAACAACACGAATACATTCGCTAACATAACCTTCAGAATTGACAAACGTCAAAATTCAAAACGTGGGAAATATCTCCGAAAACATCCGATTGCTCCCAAATCCGTGCGGTAAAATCCCGGAAATAACGGAAGCGGCTCGGATTCATGGAAAACGAAGCTGACGTGGTAAAGTGACGCTTCCCGCACGCTCGATTGGTGGGTAATTGAGTATTTTACAGACGGGAGTAGAAAAAACAGCTTTAAAGTTGACCTTTTTTAATTTTAAATGAAAATTATTGCCGAATTGCTGATTCTAAGAAATAATAAGTAAGTAAAATAAATTAGCATTAGTTACTAAATCACCGTATAACATAAAATACATATTTATTGGTAGAGGAAAAATTAATTTTGTAATAAAACCGTCCCCCGCCGCCCCACGCCCCTGCGGCTTTATTGTTAATAAAAGGTATTTACGTATTCAATGCGTATGCGGATTTTTACCAACAAATGTGTTTTAATTTAAATTTTTCCCTGGCCGACGATAGTTTTTATTAATTTTTTATCGTCAAATTTTCAATTAAATTTTTTATTCGTCCCCGTATCGATTTGTATGCAGTGATGGATATCGCGGGGGCGGCGGGCGGGGTCGCAATATCGCCCAGGTATTTTTTATCCTCCCCCCCCCCCTTCCCCAGAATTTATAAACGACTCTGCAGTCGTCGGACCACGGATATTAATTTTTATTTGGACGTTTGAAAAATATGAAATAAAAATAGTCGCCTGCTTTTTTAAGGGTTGTTCGGCAAGTTAAATAAATATTTAATAAAAATAATGATAAATAAATAAAATAATGATAAATATTAGGCATTCGACCGTCTCGATCACACTCTTTCAATTCCTCTTTTGGGTTGTCTTCATTTTCACAAGAACACACTTATTGAAAACTATTTACCTCTGAGAGGCAGCATGGTCGCACGTAACTTGCGGTGTTCCCCAAGGTTCCATTCTCGGGAAAACGAGAAATTAAGTGGCTGAATATTAGTCAAAGACGTATAGTCCGTCTCAATCTTCATCGTGCCGGCTTTTGCCCGCAATTATGGAAGGACTCTCAAAGGTTTTGGTAATAATATAATTTCTTTTTTATTTGTGTGTGTACTTTTCTCTGACAGTTACGAATACAGTATCGTGTGTATCGAACCATATCGGGAAAAAAATCATTTCTCCAAGACGGAATGTGCGATCGAAAAAATTCTTTAACCAAACGACGCGCAAGATCCGAGCCAAAAACCTTTATTTCTGATGTTTTTTTTTTAAATGTGCAGGGTGCGTCGGTAATTTGCAAGAAACTGAAAATTGAGCTCCCTTTGTATTGATAATTGACCATAACAAGAAGGCTTTGATTCTGTTGCCAGTTTTTTTTTGCATAAATATATAGCCTGTATAGACAGCTAAAACTTTTATATTTAAAGTTTTCACATACTGTAGAGGGTGATCGGGATATTTCGTACTATATTCAAATACGTTATAAGTGACCCAAATTTGTAGAAATCGATTTTAAATTTGGCAAGGAAGTAAAAGTCCATACCCACATCTAAACAGTAGAATTTGAGCGTAATCAAGTATCACGAAATATTTTTTTAAAAATTTTGAAAAATTTTCTTTGAACATTTTGGCTTCCAGAAAAACTTGATTTTCGCAAAAACTATTCAACCGATCAGATAAATCTTAGAGCCAGAAAATGTAGGAGATCAGCGGCTATGACTTTTATTTTAGACATTTTTTTTATTGTATACAGGGTTTTTCAATTATGGACAAAAATCTAAATTCGTTTAAATAGTGTAATAAGCCACATCGAGAGCTACAATGTTTATATTTACGGTTTATATTTACGGTTTTCACATACGCTGTTAGAGATATTTGAAAAAAACCAAATGAGAATCACCATTTCTCGCCTTCAATCGAGACGCGATGACGTCATTGATTATTACGGCGTACTGGCATGGTTTTAGAAAATAAGTATTTTCTTGAAAATCACTTACTCTATTGGAAAAAATCATACACGAGGAAACGTGGGAGATCCAGGGCTATCACCCCTATTTCGCACATTGTTTGAATTATATACAGGGTGTGTCGATTATTGGCAGAAAATCTAAAAGTTCCTTAAAATTTCCGTTTTTGTGTGTAAATTATTGGCGATAAATGAAAAACTCCTAAAGATGGGAAATTTGATTTGTACAGTATCGTAAACTGTGTCGAGAGAGAGTTTCAGGTTTTGTCATTTATAAAAATATCATTTGAGAACGCGATTATTTGTACAAATTTTAATATTTACCGAAGTTTGCCGTAACTTTGAAGTTCGAAGAGATGTGAAAGACACTTTACACAGGGTGTATTCACAATAAAGTGACATCGATTTTGCGAAAGTTCCATAGTGGTCCGCAGGAGCACGATAGAAAAACAATGCGTCCCTCAAGGATAAAATCCCCGAATTGGCTTCTTTTTTAAATTAAAATCTGGTCCGCGCAGTTGATGTTGGAATTTTCGTCAATGTGGCCGTTTCTTCTAAAGATGCTTGCTTGCTGGCACCACGTTCAATGAGAGTCAAATAAACATTGTTTGTAACTTCCTTAGTCTCAACAGAATAGTGTTTTCTGCATCCCCTGAGATACACTAGATTCGCACATATTTTGCATAATTCGCACGCGATTCAGCACACGCTGTATTACACTCGAAATATGAACGATTACTAATAAACTTAAACTAAGTAGTACACCAAACTAAAGAATATTAAACACAGGTAGGTATAAAATTATTTTCTATTACTTTAGGTAATAATCTTGTTGCATTGTATGTTAATGGCCACCCCATTCAAAAGCAATTGTCACTTTCGTGTATCTATGAACAGACCATATACTTTAAAGAGTGTGCGGCAACTTATCTAGTTTCTATGTTCTATTTTGTTTTCAAAAAGGTTGCTATATGTTTGACAATTTAAAAAAAAATTAATTGTAGATAGTTTTTTTTTTAATTAATAAAAATCGTTTATTATTTATCTTTTTATAATACTGTAAAAGTAAAAAGGACACTCTTCTAATATTCATTTTTTCTGAAGAACACCAATTAGTAACTATAAACCAGGTAGCTTGTTTTAGATAGATATTTTGTTTTTCACAAAAAAAAGTTCTCAGTGCAGTGGCGACCTAATTAACCAAAATATAATTTTTTCGTCACCTTCAGCGGCGCGCCACTGATTTCCTTCATAAAACTACATTTTCAATCATTTATGACCTTTTAAAAATGAAAACTAATTTCTCTGCATGCTTTCATATTAAAGATACGACCATGCAGAGAAGAAATATAAATTTGTTATGAAATGATTGGACTTTGTAAGAATAATTGTCATTTTAAGTGGAGTACCATCAATGTCTGCCAAAATGGGAAGGAGAAATTCGATACGCGCCACTGGAGCATTTTAAAAAAATTGTCCTACACTAAATGAAGCCGCTTGCTACAAATACAGTCTCGCACAAGTTAGATTTTACAATTTAAAATGATCAAATATATTCGTTTCATTCTATACAACTTTTATGTTCTGAGATAATGAATTTTGCTCTATGGTTGACTCGCCCTGTACACATTTTAGCTTGGACTTGGCGTAACAAAATTTTGTCGTAAATACGCAAAATGATGATGCAAAGTACTCACATCACTAATGTATTACCCCCGTAAAATCAGACAAAACATCTGCCTAACGGAATTTAATAATAATAATAATAATAATAATAATAATAATAATAGACTTTAGACTTTAGACTTTATTGGCCATTAAATACATTACAAGAACAACAAATGGCAAGTCACAATATCAAACACATTCTAATAACATTCATAGAGAGCAACATAATTATCAGATAGACAAACACCAAACATTGAAACAAAAATTAGGTAAAAAAAATAAATAAATAAATAAATAAATTCCCAATTAGTATTATGGAGACACTCGTGACGCAACACGGATGTACTCATCTGCAGTATAGAATGCGTTCTCCAATAGAAATTGTTTTATTATATTACAAAATTTAGTGAATGGCAGATCCTTGACAACGGTTGGTAGAACATTGCAGTAATTAATGTACAATTTATTTAACTCGGATGTGCGCAGCCTAGAATGGCCCTGGACAATTAATTCAGATCCCCTGGTGTAGTGATTGTGGCGATCACAGTGCTTAGGCATATCGTTCTTTAGCTCATGTATGAAAGTGACTGTATAGTAAATAAAAAGTGATGGTAAGGTCAAAATATTAAGCTTTCAGCGAGCAAGGGTTCAAGTTTTTCTACAAATATAGAAAAATTGCCTCTAGAGCCAGAGCGATAAACATTGGTTAAAATAAGATTAAGCACTGGTATCCCCACACCACAAAACTCTGCGTGAAGATCCAGACAATATTTACTCAGATTAAGACTGCTACAGGCAATATTATTTTTAACATATATAGCAGTTCCTCCTCTGGAGGTACTGAGACGACAATAATATCCAACTAATTTATAATTGTGAACCTTAATAATATTAAGCAACTCCTCACCATTTACAAAATGTTCACAGAAACATAGAATGTCAAAACCAATAGAATTTAGATATTCAGTAACCACATCGAGTTTACTTAGGAGACCCTGCACATTGTAGCTCAAGATATTAATGCTATTCCTACCTCCATCGGTAGTCTTGGGTCGGGATTCTCACTCACTAGACGTCTCTCTGTTGATACTTGAATTGGATCGGTTTTTTCTCTTGTTAGACGCCTGGGGAAAAAATGATTTATCAACACACCCGTGGGCCAGATGGAAGTATCCAGAATTTTTTGCGCTTCGTGATCCATGGCCGATACCCTAAATGAGGAGTAACTCTCAGGATACATTGATGGGACCTGGAACACTTCTACTCCACTAACTATCGGTGCTAGATATTGTCGGACCTCCTCAGCTTTGGTATTCGGATGCAGTTTAGTAATGTGAAAACTGATTTTACGTTCAGCAACTCGAAGTGCACATTTAGAGTTATCGCTAAGAGATCCTTTAAGCGGTTTGACTCTATCGTTTAGGACTCTGGAACTTTTGCGTTTCTATTATTTCAGAGCATATCTGACGTGACACCGCCTCACTGACTGCACTAGATAGTTCTTTATTTGTAATTTTATTCGAGTGCTCCGACTTGGGGGCGTTTTGCTTAATTGGACCTGTCTGTGATGATTTAGCCCTATTTGCAGAATCCAGAGTTTGCCCTTCAAGGAGTCTGCTGCTTTTTAGTAGGCTCACCTGTTCTTTTAGAGCGGTAATGGCTATGGCTTGATTCTCGATAACAAGATCTTTTTGCTTCAAAAGTTCTTTTAAATACATGATTTCTTTTGCGGCATCAAATGGAGCGTTTGCTCCCGAATCATCAGGAATTGGACCCGACTCCAAGGATTCGCCTCCGTAGGAACAGCAATCAATCTTGTCGCCTCCTAAAATTTTCGTGTTTTTCATGATTTTCACGCACGATTTATGCGATATCGTGCCGCACTTGATACACAATAGACCAGTACCTGCCACGCCCTTACACCTTTTACAAGGTTTAGCATTGCTTTGATCAGCCATAATTTTAACTATACCAAAAGAGCCTTCAACCGCACAGTCGGCCAGATTTTTACTTTGTAAAACGATATTGATCTCAATAAAAATTGACTACTATTAACCGACCGTGCACGCCGTCGCTTCCCGGTCGCACAGTGTCACTACGTGAAGCAAAAAAAATATTGTCTAAATTCTAACGTGAACACGTGTTGCACGTGAGATTACACTTTACACGAAACGAAAGATGCTGATAACAGTTTATTACGTACTACACACACTAAATCGCACGATGAACCGTTTTTAATAAATTAATTTGACTTCAAATAGACAAACAGAGATTGTTTTTAGAGACGATAGAAATGCACAATAGAGGTTAGGCACGGCGCGCACAATAATAATAATAATAATGATAATAATAATAATAATTATTATTATTATATGGAGAACTGGCTAGGAAAAGGACTGCATGGTCAGGCAAAATCATATCGACGAGAAAGCTTCGGTGACTTGGTTGAAGGAAGAACGGCTGTTTCCCGAGACGGAAGGATTTGTATGTGCCATCGAAGATCAGGTAATAGCGACTCGGAAAAGTACATAATGAAATTAAGAATAGAATTCGACAAAAGCCGTATGTGTAGGAATGAAACGGAGTCAATAGATCATATAATTGGTGGATGCAAAACACTGGCCTCGAGTACACGAAAAGACACGATAATGTAGGAAAAGTAGTAGACCAAGAGCTACAAAAAAAATTGACTCAGAAACAAAACAATAACCATACTACAAATTCAAACCTAAGTCAGAGAAATTATCACGGATGTGCACAAACTTACAACAAAAACATTAAGAAAAAGTTAACAAATACTTAGCATTAGCCAGCGTAATCATAATTCCAATCATCCTCGGAGCCATTGGTGAACTCCCGCACGCCACATTGAGAAGCCTAGTAGACCTGAAAATAACAGAAAGTACAATCAACATCATGCAAAAAATCGTTCTGATAGAAACTGCGGGAATAGTACGCAAAGTATTGAACATTTGAAAAAAAATACGAACTACCTTTCTGCAACGGACACAAGTTAAAACCCAGGTAAGTCCTGTAGAAAACATAATAATAATAATTATTATAATAATAATAATTTTATACAGACAAATGTTTGAACAATTTGTCAAATAAAAAAAGTTTACAATAACAAATACAGACCAAATGTACGGAGGCACTACGAATATATGACATAAGAAAGTAGGAACACTCTATAAAGTTTAAACGGCTTGAGATGGCGATTTGAAATTTGGAACGGTTAATATCGTCTGAATGTTCAATTTTTTGAAAATATGTAGTCAATGGTTGCACTTCCGGCTATATGTTTTTGCATTTTTGTATTCAGCAGATCGTCCTACGTAGGATAGGATGGTTTTTCTCAGTTTTTTTTATTTTTTTTTAATTTTTATTTAATTTAGAAAATTGTGTCCAGGAGGCTGTGACCATCATAAATACTATTGGTCGGGTCACCTGACCATGTCAAAAATTGTAAATGAAACTTTTCCTTAATTGTCTAATGGCAAATAGCAATTAATGTAATGAACTATTATTTTTTAGGATAACTTAGTCTTTTCAATTAGCATCCTAGTTGGAACACAACACATTTTAAAAACGGTGCTTTTTTTGCAACATTTTGACACCAATATTTTCAAAATCCGTTAAAAAGTAATCTCACACGAAGGAAAAAACCAGATAGGTAAGTACATTTTTATAAAAACAAAATAATACTTAGGTGGCTTTGCTTCTATTCATTATTGATTGTAAGATTAAAAATGCAACAGAAACTCTCGACAAGCTCATGCAGTGAAAAGAAAAAGACAGATTAGTATTAAAAAAAATAAAATTCAAGGCAGAGTTTTTTGACAATTGATAATAAATAGGAGCAAAGCCAAATATTTTGTTTTTATAAATGTATTTACTTATCTTGTTTTTTCCTTCCTGTGAGCTTATTTTTTAACGGATTTCGAAAATTTTGGGGTCAAAATGTCGCAAAAAAGTATAGATTTGTTTCCACTACTGTGCTATCTTATCGCAAAATATTAATTGTTTATTACATTAGACAAGTAAAGAAAAGTTTCATTTACAATTTTTCCCATAATCAGGTGACCCAGTAAATACGATTTATGATATTTTGGCGAAACGTCAGGCGAATGATCCTACTCCAGGGTCAAACAACGAACGGATGAACACCCGGATTACCACCAATACACACACACACATATATATATATATATATATATATATATATATATATATATATATATATATATATATATATATATATATCTTCAATGCTCGCGCTCCGAAAACACTTCGAAGTGTTCGAAACGTCTGTAGGATTCCAGTCGGATGCAGGATTCCAGTCGGATGATATCCCGGAATATAGTGTCATCACATATTTCATCAGAAAGGCGATTAAAGACTTGCAGGCCCAGTATACAGGGTGATCTGGACGAAATTTTATATTTGGCACAAGGAAAACGAATTTTGTTTTTATTTTTATATATTTTTATGTTTTTCTTTATCTTGAGATTGATTTGTTATACCGGCTGCAGATTATAAGATTGTGTCATTAAAGATATTGGTTTTTTTCAATTTTAGCCATAATTTGGACAACTAATTTTCCAAATTTGTGCCGACCAATAAAAGTCGGGACGAGGACGAGGACCCCCCCTTCGTCGCCCCCCGCCCCACCAGGCAAACCGCGAAGCAATTTTTTTCCATTTACTGCCGAAACTTCGGTGCCTTCACTGACCTACAACCCCTACCCTCGCGCGCACACACACACACACACACACACACACGTACGACGAGAGAGAGAGACGGACATAGGACCCCTCCCACCACTTATAACCACCCCCACCCCCCCGATATACGTCTCCCCCCCTCGCCCCTCCGCCGGCACCTAAAATACGAAACTGGACATTACGAATCTAATTACAATTCTTGCTCATGCGTGCCTCCCGATAGTGGTAGGGGGTTGCCCATCGGGCAGTCGTGGCGCGAGGGGCGACGAGGATCTCCCCCCACCCCGCCGCCCCCGGGTAAGGGGTTAAGTCGTATCCGACGGCGGCGGCGGCGGCGACTGCCGCCGCGACAGTCAGTTGTTTTGAATCAATCGCGGCCGACTGTTCTACACTCTCTCCGCAGAAGCAAGGCAACGTCGCAGATCGACGGTCACATGTTACCGCGTGGTGCGAGGGCTCTCGATTGGTCTACGGTTGCGGCAACGTGGCGCGGCGACGCGTCCTGAAGGATATTTTGGCGCGGAAAAGCGAGTACACGCGGATTTCGGTTTTTCTTTTTGGAAGCGTGCCAAAAGTGCGCGGATGATCCGATGGTTTCGATTTGACCGCGTATAGGGGGATCAAGTAATGGTCCATTGTGGTCTTATTGTCGGACCGTCTTGAGTATACTTAACCCTGGGTTAAATAGATCGATAAACAGTTCAATTGAGCGCGCGGCGACAGTGGCGTGCGGACTTTTCGCGGGGCAACACGGCGGGCTACTTCAGGGACTGGTACGTCTCGCCGTTTCAGAACAGTTTCGGGAACTCAGGTGAGGCGAGCGACGATCATCTCCCACTCCCCCACCCTTTAGCTTTAAAAAAAAGGCGAATTGAAGGTTGAAAAATAGCCCACGGGATTTAGTTTTATATTAGACTTCAGAACCCAATGGCAGATTACAAACACGAATCTTACTTACATTAGGTGATTCAGATTAACTAATCGACTACTATAAGATAAAGCAACTATGATTCATTTGCGGAAAAATTCATTATTACCAGAGAAAAAAAAGAAAGAAGACTTAACACAACCGTTTATAAGGAACAGGATATGGCGGCGGACATTTCTATATGTCGCAAATAAATGATAAACATAATTCCCGCTTAAATGAAAGATATAAAGGGTTCGGCTATCAATTGTCCTAATTGGTTTATGGATGATTGTCCCATAGTCATCGACTAAGTTTAAAACTCTGACTAAAACCAACTTCAATTAATGCACTGCTTTATTTTGGTTCCTCTGTAGACTAGGATTACATATTTCATTTTGTCTGGGTTATTTGTAAAATAAGGTAGCAGACGAGTTCCGCAACTCAAGTTTAATTAAGTGATATTAAATTCTATCACAAATGTTATTATGATGTTTTTTTTTTGTTTATCCCAACGGGAATTCAGAATTATTATTATTAACCGCACGTTATCGCAAAAAGAGAAACAAAATGAAACCAAGTTCCTTTTATAAAACAAAAAAACACCAGAGCATCAGCAAATATATGCTCATCGAAGTGAAATTTACAGTTTTGCAATACTTTAGGTTTTAAATGCAAAGTGGTTTTTGAATGAATCGGTGGAAGTGCAATTAGAAATGTCCGCTTCGTTTTTTACACCCTAAACTGCACATTCGGAATAGTGGGATCGAGTTAACAACAACACTGCACAGCGGTCCCGTCTTACGGGACATGCGGTCATGAAATTCGCGCGCTTTTGAATATGGGATTTTTGTACATATTAAAATTTATTTTTATTTATATTAAACTTTAATATAAATAAAAAACTATTTGTTTTTAAAAACTAAAATTTTATCAACAGCAGGAAACATACCTTCAAAAAAATAATTCACATTTACGGGTACGGGATTACCATTTTATAATGAGTTGTCATGTTGCTTGATTTGAAGTGACTGCAGTTCAACTTCTGCAGATGTCTTTTGACTTTTTCATCCGAAGGATAACACTTTTTCTTTGCCTCCACAACTTTGTGATAGGAAGGGAAGACATTTGGGGCCATTTTTGAATTAACAAAATCTTTAATAAATGTATATTTTGTCTTCTTTGATCTGAGAACTCGAGGTTTTGGACTGATCTTTTAAATATTTAATTGCAGAACTACCTACTTTAGATAACTCCCACAATGTTCGACGTTCAGATCGTTCAGTACATTCTTCAAACTCTTTCATCAAAAATCTTTTTGGCTTGCTTGTTGACGGCTCTTGATCGTCGGAGACCTGCTGCATTTCTGCCACTTTTGATCTAGAACTAGAAGTTTGCCTCCAATAATCACTGAACTTACTACAAAGATAGAAGACATGATTTTCCAAGTTGGTATTCTCGTTCACTCTATTGGGCAAGGTATCTATTAACTCGGCTAAGATTTCACGGATTTTTTCTAAATTTTTGTCTGCTTTCTTGGCTCACCAAGTATTAAAAAGGTAAAAAAAAACATCCCTACGTTTTTTTTGTATATTTTCTTTTATGTATTTTTTTAGTTTAAAATTGATAAAAAGAAAAGATTGATACACAACTGTAATACATCGCTAGTGACATTGTAACGAGTTTTTACGGCAAAACAAAATTATGGTATTTTGGGTACATGACCACAGGCGGGGCCACAGTGCAGTACGGGGTCCATTTAAATAATAAACGCTAATTTTATTTGCAAAATTGGGGTTACAGTTGCTACTTAGGAGAAAGGAACAATCAATTTCGTAATTTATAAAAGAACGTCAATGCAGATTTCTTCCGTTTTGATTCTAGCATTTCATAACGAAATTCTTGAAGTAGAGTTAGGCGTGGTATGCGAAACATGCATATTCCATGTTTTTTATATTCTTTTTCGAAATTTCTTCTGATTTTTTTTCATTTCCTCAGTATAACGACTATATAAGCCCCGTTTGATAATTGAGGGTAAAATGAAGTATGAATTTTTGACCCACATTACTTATTGCTACTTACTACTTACTTATTATTGCTTTACCAAATACAGAATATTCCGACATCTATATATACTAGGGCGCTTTAAAAATTTGTTTTATTTTTGTGTTAGCTCTTACTCTCTCAAATGTTTCTTTTTGATATCGAAAAAATCCTCACCAAAAATCACTAAAATTAAATTTACGTATAATGTTCGCTATTTTTTACAAAAAACCAATTTATATTTTTAAAGTTGAGTCTTTAAGCTTTCCAAAACCGTATAACAAAGTATGATTATCATTAAAAGAAGATTAATTACAGCCATTTGGAAATTACAATTTTGAACTTTTCAGAAATAGTTCTAATAATTTTTTATCTACAGAATAATCAGTGTTTTATTTCTATGGATTTCAAATTTTAAAATGGTTGTCAGTGTAGGTGGCAGCACTAATTATATTAGATCACACGCACAGTTGTCAAATTATCAGTGTCTGCAACACATATATTAAGAAATTATTGTGTATTGTCATTCTTTAAAGCTCTCAGTAATTTCAATTATTATCAGTAAAATGGCTGAAAAGAAAATTTATTTGCTTGCTTTTTCATGTAGAAAATTAAGTAAACGAAAATTACCGAATATAAGAAAAGTTTTACAATTGTTTTTCTACAAGAATACAGATTCTAACCTCACAATTCGACAGTGTTTTCATGAAGTGATTCGTGATGTTATAAAAGTTTGGAAACCCACTCGATTCTGTTTAAATTTAGCAATGTTATTTGATGCATTAAGAAGTTAATTGAGGCCTAATAGATTAAAATTGTTAAGTCCAATGGCGTTCGTAACATGGCATTTTTTTTTGCCAATAATATTCGCTATAATGCCAGAGGACGTCACTGAATAATTTTAGTCTATTACCATTATTTTCCAAAAACAGATAACACCTTATATACTTAACACCGTATATCTTGATAATCTTGAAAACTCCGCACCCAAAAAAACTTGTCTTCATATTTATTAACAAAAGTATAAACTAAAATATCTTCGCCTGTTTTTCGAAAAAAAAAATAACTTTTTGAGTTTCGATATTACTGTTAAGAGTAAAATGAATATATTTATCTCGGAAAACCTTATAAAAAGATATTTTAAAAAAATCATATCTACCGTGAGTTTTGACCGAAAATCTTAATTTTACCGTTGCTTACTAAGTAGGTAGGTATAACTAATAAAGTTCACTCGCGCAGCGACCACATGGGCTATCTTCCACGCTTAATTTAAACCTAATCTCTCAATGACCGTCGAAAAACGATACCCGAAAAGCGAGACTTCTAATTTCTGCCTTATGCTTTAATTACCCCCAATTTAAAAGAGCTCGAAATTACGACACACCAATTTAAGCAATTTTCGGTGAATCACGTATTATTATTATTATTAACCACGGTTTTATTTAACCCGATATTCCCAAGCAAGACTCTGCGCGCGGCGTTGCCAGATCGAACTGTGAGTTGGGGAGCTTTTGTTTAATTTATCTAGTTGAAACATTTGTCCACACTTTTATCTAGTGGTATCCTAACGAAACGCAACCCACGTTGCAGGTACGTGTAATGTTGGTTGCGAACATTTATAATAATAATTGTCTTTATTAGTAAAAATAAA
The DNA here is from genome assembly GCF_029955315.1 of Cylas formicarius. Classification (NCBI taxonomy): domain Eukaryota; kingdom Metazoa; phylum Arthropoda; class Insecta; order Coleoptera; family Brentidae; genus Cylas; species Cylas formicarius. The sequence goes on along the minus strand of NW_026844347.1, from coordinate 37,130,515 downwards.
AAGTAAATAAATAATTAAAAAATGAAATATAATTAAAAAAGAAAAAGAAAAATACTAAAAGAAAAAACATCGAAAAGGAAAACTGTAATGAAGTGCTAATATTACACTACTTCTTCTTCTTCCCTAACCAGTATATCTTCCGTCGTCATACACATCTTCTATGCCTTAAATTATAAAAAATAGCTATAAGGGCTATAATTATTTCATGATAAATTACAACTAAATTAGAAAAAAAATTCAATTGAGGAAAACGGATGGATCAGTGGTCTCGAAATGGATTTTAAAAGAATTTATAGAAAGGCATTTGAGTGAAGGAGACAGTAAATGGAAGGCTATAAACAGCACAGTAGAAAAAGCATTTCCGATTTACGTTTAGTGACACAAGAAAATGTTCTGGACATAAGCTTTTAACATTTTATGAAACTGTAAGCCAATTTTACCCAACAATGATACACGAGCAATTGGATGATTATGACGAAGTGAGATGGTTTTAATCCTTTCTAGTTCAAAACTTAGCCAGTATAAAATTGTCGTGCTGTCCCAGAATTGAAAGATAAAGACCGCGGTCAAGATCGTTTGGTTGTTTATAGAATACATGCAAGAGTTTTAGGATTATCAAATAAAATTTGATGTCAGGTTTCGTGATTATGTTTAGCAACTGCCGATGAGTTTATTTATCTTAATGCTCTTTCTTCTTTTCTTTGAGCTTGGTTGAAATTTTTCGTCCGGTATCTCCAATGTATTCGATGTAGAGTTGCTTTCAGGTTTTGGTGAGTTGTATTTTGTGATGGAAAGCTTAATATCTCTAACCTTCACCTTTCACCAATACGGGAATCAGTCAATCGAGACAACGTTCATGCGTCTCCTTTAGCTCTGCCCAACTCAAACTATATATAATCAGGTGCAGAGTAAAATACTAAGAAATTCAGAAGATTTGTAAATGGTGTTGCAGTGGCCTGTGGAAGTTTCTTTGAAAAACAAAAGTGATTTTGCCACGTCACTTTCCTTTCCTGAACTTTGAGTTTTGATTTTTTTCAATTCTGACGGTCATGCAAGTGTCATTTAACAATAAAATATAGGCAACTTAATTCGCTTAATTTAGTGTAGTTGGTGCCTAGAAAACTATATCTACGTCAATCTACGATATTATGATTGTGCCTATCCTAGTATGAATTTTTCTTTTGAGAATATTTTACTTTATATAAGATGTACAGTCTAGACTGTAGAGGCTCATCTTATCGCGCATCGAGCATCAAATTAGATAGATCGTACTTTCTATTTGACATATTGTTAAATAACCTGAAAATTTGACATTGACAGTTCCAAAGTGACAAAGCAAATAGAGATTGTAACTTATCTGGGGCATCGCTCATACTTATACGAATACACTCTTTACCCTAGAGTGTAAGTAGACAGTTCAATACTCCGCGAGTCCCGGGTTCGATCCTCACTGGACGCAAAAAAAAAGTCGATAGCTAAACGAGCAGAACGAATTTTAAGTTTCTAATGGGAATGCTATTACTGTTACCGCAATACTGTTGAGAGAGGTGGTTGTTTACAACGGAATGAAGTTTTCCGAGAGGAAATTTGAGACGAACTTGCCTTGCCTTTCCCCGATGGTAAGAACGAACGTACCTACAATATCGGCAACGCCGAGAACACCAGTTGCGCTGTTCATAACGAAATCAGAATGTGTGTATTATGAATCACTTTACTCGTTTGTACGTGTGTTTGCGCGTTGCGCATTGTTGCTTGTAATTTAATTTACATTATGGTACTTTCTTTAAACCGTGATTTAAATCGTGCCGCTGACATAAATTACGTTGATCGAGCGAACAAAGAATACCTAACGAGGAGAAAAATGTCGCCGGCACTGATATTTAGGTCGTGACACAGTAGGGCTAGATTACGTAGGGAGCTTGATTTCGACGTATCCAAGGTTTTTCCCAGATACACGGGGTGTTAAATTTTGAAAAAAAAAGTAACGGTTTTCTTGATTGTGATGAACCTGAGAACTGAGTTAAATTCATTCATTTTGAATAGGTTAAGAAAATATATCAAAATTTAAAGATCACTCTTTTTTGTATTGCTATATAAATCGTAAAAAAAACCAAAGTTGAATTTATAAAATTAATTAATTTATTATATATATATATATATATATATATATATATATATATATATATATATATATATATATATATATATATATATATATATATATATATATATATATATATATATATATATATATATATATATATATATATATTTTTTAATTTTAATTAATATAGCCATAACCATTATATGGAGTATTAATTTTATAACCAAACACTACTTCCAAATTATATATATACAGTGTGTCCAAGATAAGGATGCACAGCATGGGGATCTCGGAAACTATAAGAGATACAGTGTCGGTTAAATTAGACAAAAGTTGCGCATTTTGATACCGAACAAGATCCCGTTTTACAAATTTGAAAATTCCAAGCCGTTCCGGAAATATCCGAGAAAAACCGAAATATTGCGATTTCGTTTTTATTATTTTTTAAAGCTATTTGAAAAGATATGAAAAAACGGAAAACACTTTTCCATTGGCACTTTTTAATCTCTCCAAATTGACGTTAACAAATTTTCATTACAGCGTTCGTTTCGATTCCATGGAACCACCATCAACTTTGATTTTTCTTATGGGACGGAAAAAAAGTACACACAGTATTAGGTTGTGCTTTTCATTGCGAATTCAACGATGTACGATACAATACGGTTACTTATGTTTTTATCCAGAAAAATGGATTTTTAATACATTTCAGCATTTAAATGGAGTAGGCCATGACAAAATGACATCCAGTCAATTTCAATGACACATTAATGTTATTTGTCTTTGTTATCAGTCGATCATAAGTTTATTCCTTTAGTTATTGTTTTTGTATTTTTATTGTTGTTGTCTTTTTCTAATTTATTTTGTTCTACAATGGAGGGAGGTAATTTTACAAACGAAGAAAAATGTGATATGCTGTCTTGCTACATCTGATGCCAAAGAAATTGTGTGGAAGCCGAGCGTATGTATTCTAACAAATACCCAGAGCGGAGACAACCTGACAAGAGTATTTTTCTGCGTTTGTTATTTAATCTGAAAGAATATGGATCATTTAAGAAGCCTGCATTATCCCGACAAAAACCTTCCAATGAAGAAAACCAATACATTGTTCTACAATCTGTTATCGAAAATCCACAAACTTCTACCAGAGAAATTGAAGACCAGAATGGGGTAGCTAAATCTACAGCTCAGTTTATTTTAAGGAAAAATGAATTTAAGCCTTACAAATTCAGAATATGTCAAGGATTAAAACCAGGTGACGACGAACGACGTAGACATTTTTGTGAGTGGTATACCAGGATGTGTGATGAGAGTTTTAATTTTCCATATAAAGTGATTTGGTCTGATGAAAGTATGGTGACCAATAACGGTATTTATAACAGGCGCAATACACACTATTGGTCGCAACAAAATCCACGTGTTAATAGACTATCCAGACATCAAGTTCGCTTTGGGTTTAATATTTGGTGTGGGATTTTTGGTAGCAAGATTATAGGCCCTATTTTCTATAATAATTCCTTAACTTCCGAGCGGTACCTTGACATCTTGAGGCACGATTTAGAAGATGCCTTAGATGATTTACCGCTAGGCGCTGTGCAAGGCTGCTGGTTCCAACAAGATGGTGCCCCAGCCCATAACTCCAGAGAAGTTCGCCAATATTTAACTGAACGGTTTGATGGAAAATACATTGGGACTTACAGTGAAACACCTTGGCCTCCAAGGTCCCCGGACTTAACTCCCTTGGACTTTTTCTTATGGGGCTACATAAAAAATGAGGTAGGTATTCAAAGAATGTTTTGACAACGAGGAACAATTACGTCAATTAGTACGAGCAGCGTTTAATAAAATTACTCCTGAAATGTTAAGTCGTGTTTTGGAGTCTACCGTGAGACGGGCGTACTTATGTTGTTATGTTTGTTATAGAATTTGTTTTTCATTAACTTGTTGGATTTAGTTGTTATGTTAAATGAACAGTTAGAGTTAGTAAATAAATAAACACATTAACTCGAACTTGTCAACTATTTTCTTTTGCCTTTCATCGTTCGGATCTCATGGCCTACTACAATAAAATACTAGAAATGTATTAAAAAGCCATTTTTCTGGATAAAAACATAAGTAACCGTATTGTATCATACATCGTTGAATTCGCAATGAACAGCACAACCTAATACTGTGTGTACTTTTTTTCCGTCCCATAAGAAAAATCAAAGTTGATGGTGGTTCCATGGAATCGAAACGCTGTAATGAAAATTTGTTAACGTCAATTTGGAGAGATTAAAAAGTTCCAATGGAAAAGTGTTTTCCGTTTTTTCATATCTTTTCAAGTAGCTTTAAAAAATAATAAAAACGAAATCGCAATATTTCGGTTTTTCTCGGATATTTCCGGAACGGCTTGGAATTTTCAAATTTGTAAAACGGGATCTTGTTCGGTATCAAAATGCGCAACTTTTGTCTAATTTAACCGACACTGTATCTCTTATAGTTTCCGAGATCCCCATGCTGTGCATCCTTATCTTGGACACACTGTATATATATAAATATATATATATATATATATATATATATATATATATATATATATATATATATATATATATATATATATATATTTATTTATTTATTTATTTATTTATTTATTTATTTAATTTTAATTTTACTTAATATAGCCATAACCATTATATGGAGTATTAATTTTATAACCAAACACTTCTTCCAAATTATAGTATAAACATATTAAAAACTTGATATATTGTATCTATTCATCCAAGTGATATTTTCCTCAGATAGCTTTCTTCCATATTGCTGATGTTGATTCTTGCAAAGTTCTTATGATTGATGGCAATCTTCATTATTGAACTATGATAATGATAATTTATTTTTATCTGCACAAATATAACATTAAAATTTTCATCGCTAAAAGAAATAAACATAAAACTTTAAATAAAAAATATTAATAGTAACAGTCTTTATTGCAAATAAATCTCAATAAAATCTCAAAGAGTGAAGTCAGCTGTTCAATTATGAAATAAATAAAATTAACCTGTTTTAAATAGTTTAGAAAAATATGTAAACTATTTAAACATCAATTATGAATTATTATGTAGATGGTGAAAAAAAAATCAAAGTTAACTTTGTAAATACGATTTAAATTGTGTAAAGAAAATGATAAAAAACATTATATGTAGTATTTATTTTATGATACCAAATACCACTTATAATTTATAGTGTAAACATATTAAAAACTTGATATATTTGTATCTATTCATCCAAGGATGTTTTCCTCATATAACTGTCTTCTATATCGCTGATGTTGATTCTTGCAAGGTTCTAACGAACATCAATCATTCAGTTAATGGTGTAAATAGTTTTATAAAGTACATTTTATGAAATATTAATTTTAAAATACGAAACACATAATTAATAATTAATAATAATATATTTATATCTATTCATCCAAATGATATTTTCCTGGGGTGATTTTCTTTTTTAATCGCCCATGGTGATTCTTGTAAACTTCTAATGATAATCTCTTCAATCAAACTGTCGATGGTAACTGACTAATGGCAATCTTCATATTTAGAAAACTTTTGGATTACTCCTGCGCGGGTTGTTGTTGAATTGTTGAATATTTTCGGAGACCCATAATAAAACATACACAATCATTTTACAACCTTTCAATATGGTCACTATATATAAAAAGAAAACATAAATCACATCGTAGTAGTTGAAATGTAAGAGAAAAAGTGACTTACATAATTGTTTCCTTGTTTTAAAATTTAAAATATACGCCTGTGATTACGAGGGAGGGGCGAAAAGTTTCCGGCCTTATAAAGAGGTGGCGCCACTAGGTCTACTTTCGAACATTCGAAACAGTGCGTTACAAAAGGGGAACCAACCTCGAAAAAGGCTGAAACAATTTTATCGGCAAACAAATTTGCAACGTTTGAAGCGCGAGGTGCAAATTAAATGACCCTATTTGGCGAGGAAAAAGAAATTTTGTTTCATCACGATTGTTGCCACGTCCAAAAATCAAAAATTGAAGTTTGAATTGATGCCGCAACCTCCCTACTACCCAGACCTAGCCCCCAGCGACTATTACCTGTGTCCTAACCTCAAAAAATGACTGGGACTTGTGGATATATTCAACTCAACTCACGTAGTTTTTTTTAACTAAATATATTTGGAGCTTCTTTATTACTACTGGCGATTTTGTTAAACACTCAAGCGGCAGCAAAACTTTTCACTTCACCCTCGTATATAATTTTTTTAATGGTCATGAAATCGTAGATCCCAATCTATAGTAGTACCTTACTGAATCAATAACCGAAAGCTTAACATATTAATATTTTGTTTTAGGCGCTGAACTTAATTTTTATATTGGAATATCATTAAACGCGATTTTAATGGTTATAAATTTATACTATGAGCACGAGAAAGTTCACATGGTTAGATCATGGTTTATGAAAACATGACATGGCATCAAAAAAATCTGGATATTTTATTAAGCTGTAATATAATTGTTCGTTTTGGAACTGATATCATTGATTCAATTTTGCTCAATGGGAAATTTACAGCATTTAGAGCATATTACCAGTTCTTTCCAAAGTTGTGGAAAAAATTACGATTTGTCAAAATAGGGAACGCTTCTTTTTACTATTTACACTTGCAATTTGAGTAGTTGTTTACGCGGCTTTCCACCTAATGAAACAGCAGCTGCCCAAGAAAGGTTAAGTGAAGATATAAAACGCCTAGTCGCATTTTCAGAGAGTTAAATGGAGCCAAATAATCGGTTGTGGTATTTGGCAAGCAGATATCATTGATAGATGCAAAAAATGAGCAATCAATCGAGGGTCACATTTGGGCACATCTCTACATTTTAAGTCGCGTATCAATAAGTGTGCATACGATTTGTACATAGTATTCGCAACTAAATGGTTTATCTATGGACGTAAATTGTATTCTGCGGTTTTGGTCAGCGGTATTATTTATACTCAATGTCTCTTTTATCTAGTAAATAAGATTAGATACAGATACCTCCGTTTTTGAAAGATCGTTTTCTTATAATCTTTACGACATTCTCTAAAACAAAATACAAACAGTTTTAATTGTTAATACGTTAAATCCTTATGTTCTTTTTTATTTTCTCTTTTTTTCTATCACATCGGTTGTGACTTTTTCCGATTATACACAGTTTTGGGACAGTACTTTGACCAGTTCTAAATTGTCTTCCGTCCATTTTTTGCGGATAATCTATACAAATATGTTGGTTGGTATTAATTGTCGGCGAATAAACTTCATTTATAATTATTATTATCATAAGTCTGAGGTAAGTCTAGTATAAGTCTCTCGTAACCGACATGTTCCTCAGAAATTTTGATTTTTGTCAGAAATTCAGAGTTGTTTGTAATGAAATTCTGATATATTTTACAAAAACTTGCCAGCATTTTACTTTTGGTGGCCTTTCGGCGCTTTCGTCATAATCTGCTGATGGTGCCAAATTTAAAATTTGGAAGGTGACGTCACATCCGGTCATAAATTCCTCAAATTCGTGACGAATAACTCTGTAAACTTCTAATGAAAAGTTTGCGTGAATGACCCTGTATGATAGGAGAGCGCCGCTCGGGGTTTAGGTAAGACGTTATTTTTATATTTTTTTAATTTTATTTGCCCAAATTATCATTACGGCGGATTTTCGGTAGAATTATTATTAGACGTCGGGGGGCATAACGAAATTTTAATGATAATAATGAAAGTGCGTATTAAGGCGTTCTAAGACCGTTTGCGATAAAATCGCTCTAATTACGTTTTCGGGTAATTATAAGTATATTTGGGAATTAATTTGAGCGGGTCGACTTTTTCGACGGCCGTAATTAGAGGCCCATTATTATATAATAAGTTTTGTGTAATGGGGAAAGGGGGAAACGCGACTGTTAATAAAGCTCGATTATAAATAATAATCTTATATTACTTTACGGGCACATTCGTACCGAATTCAATGAATTGAAGTCGCGCGTATCAATGAAGAACAAGATACCGCGAGACAACGTACGAGGTGTGTTCAAAAAGTAAAGTGACTTTAAAGTTTATTGATCAAAATCCCCCCAGATATAATACACTTGTCCCAATGTTTTTTTTTTTATATTTATATACGTCGTCATCAGTTATGACCTTTTTGAGCTTATCGGGATCATCATTGACGGTCCTTTAGTTCAAAATTAAACAGTTCCCGAACAAATCTTGCTACCACATGTTTCATGCCCGAAACTTATAACTTATAATGGCACTAGAGGATTGAAATGCCGACGTCTTCAGTCACTTCTCTAATAGTGATTCTATTCACTACACTCTCTTGCACTCTCCCATTTTTATAATGTTATATATAATTATTATTTAATAAAAGAACGTCACCGATTAGTAACTATAAGATTTTCGAAAGCTCTGGCTTTATGCTAAACACAAAACACGTCTAACGACTTGAATGTTCAAAATTCGGGGGAATTTTTTTTTATAAACATTTATTTATATAGTTTTTTATTTTTAAAGTTTTATTGGAACTAGCCTATACAAAGTCTGGATTAATCAAGAGCACATTTTACAATATGCTTAGCTTTATACTTCGTCCGCAGTTTAGGGCATATGACTTGTCACTCCTTAACTTTCGAAAATAACGAAGCGTTTTTTCGAAAAAGCTTGAAAATTTTCTTCTTGGCGGGTTTCCCCTTTGGAAGCGTTTTTCTTCAATTCTCGTACCTTTTCCAAGAAGAGCTTTTTAATGACAAAAACTAAAACAATAGCAATTATTTGGAACGTATTTGTTTCTTCTTTCACTGGTTCCATGGGAGTTATTCTTTCTGCTTTTCTCTTAGCTGGTATATTTCGTCAATATATATTTTTGGAAGAAGTATCCAGGAGTTTCATTGCGTTCATTTCCGTTAACTGGGTTTTTGGTAGAAATTTTAGTTTTCCGAACTGGATTTTTACGTCGTTGAAGAATTTTTCTTCATTAATCTCTATTTGACAGTTTACTGGTATCTTAATCAGTACTGGTACTTCGATTTGCATATATCGATCCGTGTTACACTTGATTAGCAGTTTTTCAGTCTTCTGTGGCGGAACAAGAACTAAATTTTGAGTGATTTGTTTCGTAATTGCTTCCGACAGGTTCATTTTTTTCTTTACAAAAGTATTGGGGTATATAAAAATTGATTGATTTTGGATTATTGCGAAAGTATGGTAAATGGACTGCAAAGATCACTTTCGAGTTAGCAAAATTTACCTGAGTTTTGTTTTTCTTTATAAATTGGTGCTAGATATTTAGGCAGTCTATTCAACTCCGAAATCGGTAAAATACTATTATGAAGCGCATTAACTTTTGCAAACATAATAGGTTATATAGGAACATTATAATATTTTGGCTATCTAAGTTTAATTGCGTAATGATCTCGTGAAAACTAATATAGTCTTGTAAAGAATTTATAGTCGTTAATACTGCCTTTTGGAATGTTTCTAAAACAGTTTGTAGTTTTCGTTGATTTTCGTTTAATTTCACAGTAGTTTTATTATAGTTATTAATTAGGCTATTTGATAAACATACTTGTAGTTCTGATTCTTTGGCTAAATTATTTTCGTTTTTCTATTTTGTATTAAATATTCAGTTCTTAAATAGTATATTATGCAACAAGTGCGGTAAACGGCATTTAACTCACGAGTTTATTTGATCCGAGCGGAGCGAGTAATTAATAAACGAGTGAGTGAAAAAGTTTACGGAACGTGTTGCATACTATACTTTTTCTACGACCGTTAGTTTTTGGGTACATTTTCGCAAAACAACAAGGATACATTGGTTGAAATTTAAAGCGTGCGTAATATCTCCGGAAACATCCGATTGCTCCCGAATCCATGCGGTAAAATCGTGGGATTCATGGGAAACGAAACTGACGTGGTAAAGTGACGCTTCCCGCACTCTAGATCGGTGGGTAATTAGGTATTTTATAGACGGGAGTAGAAATTAGTATATTATGCAACAAGTGCGCAGCGAGCCAAGCCCCGTAAAACCAAAATGAATAAACGTTTGGCGGTATTGCAAGAATAATGGTGCTCCTGACCACAATGGAAGGGAAGTAACGCAGTTCCTTAACCATCTATTTCCTAATAAATGGATAGGAAGCAATGCTTTTGTGAGATGTCCCGCTAGGAGCCCAGATCTCAGTCCAATGGATTATTTCCTTTGGGGATATCGTAAAAACCATTTATTTAAAAATATATCTCGCGACCTTCAAGTACTACGACAAAATTTGATAAGGAAAGTCGCTGCGGAAAAAATACATTGATCTGTATTAAAAATGCAAAGCAAAGCAAGAAAATGCATCGAGGCAGAACGCTTGCAGACAGCACATAATATAGCAAAAATGTATAGAATATTATGCAACAAGTGCGATAAACGGCATTTGACTCACGAGTTTATATATAATAAACGAGTTGCTAAAAAGAAAAATGTACCGCACGTGTTGCATACTATACTTTTTTTACGGAGTTTAGTTTTTGGGTACATTTTCACAAAACAACACGAATACATTCGCTAACATAACCGTCAGAATTGACAAACGTCAAAATTCAAAGCGTGGGAAATATCTCCGAAAACATCCGATTGCTCCCAAACCCGTGCGGTAAAATCCCGGAAATGTCCGAAGTGGCTCGGATTCGTGGGAAAGGATACTGACGTGATAAAGTGACGCTTCCCGCACGCTAGATCGGTGCGTAATTAGGTATTTTACTGACGGGAGTAGAAAATCACTTTTAACGGGAATGTTATTGGTCCATGGTGCCGAATCTTACGTTATTACGTTATCTTATGTTATCTATGAAAATTTTAAATTTATACTACGTCGCGCTATTTAATTAGAATGTTACCGGATTTGAGGAAGCCGACCAGAAGATTTTTGAACTGCTACTGTAAAATTTCGTGTCGAGAGAAATTAGCATTTTGCGCCCATACAGCGGCGAACGCTAAAAATAAGCGTGAAAAAGCGCTAAAGTCGAAGCGTGGGCTCTAAAAAGTGACTAATAAAACCGAACACACCTATAGCTCGTAATTAAAAATCATATTTAAGCAATAATTATATTTATCCTGAATTGCATATTATAACCATAAGCAGCATTAAAAAGTTGATGGCGTTATTAAAAAGGTAATAGAATAATAAATTAGATGGGTTATTTAAATTTGTTTGTAATTGAGAAAATATTTTAAGTTGTTCAATAATTCATCAGCGAGGGAACACATATACATGTATATCTGTAAGAAGGGAGGAAGAGGGGGGCATAGTCGTCTCGTTCGAACCTGAGTCTTGAAGGAAGGAAGGTATTTAATGGGGTCTCGTTTTTATCGGCCCTTGAAATTTTATTTGCCGATGCAAATCATTTACATTCTCGCGGTGATTGCGTAGAAAACTGCTTCCCGGCTTCGTGTTTTTTTCTTTTTACCCACACGTCGAGTTTTGACGATTTATCGACGTTTTTCTCGACGTACCCGATTGACTTTTAAGTGGGACCACTTCGCGGTTCCAGTTTTCCGACGAGTTATTCGTAGAATTATCCGGCTTCTATGCTCAATTGCAATTACAACGTATCTAATATACCCTCTTGCGATTATTTTTAACAAAATATTTTTAACGAAACAGTACCCTGTTATGTTGAAAACCAAACTTAACGAAACTAACCACCGAGTGTTTTCTAATTAAATGTCTATTTTAAAAAGAAAACTTCCTATGAACGTATGTACCAAACGTCCTAACTAATATATTATATAACCTAATATATTTTTTTAAATATCCGTAATACCACTTCAGATATTTTAATGAAGTTTGGCAATTGGTAATTCTCTAATAGGTTTTCTTGTGTTGTGGCACAGTTTGTTGATTTTTGCAAACAGAACCATTTGATCATAAATTTGGAAAAAACAGTTGCGATCGAATTCGCTGGTCAGTATGTTAAACCTCTGACTAACCTAGCGTTCAGCTTTGCGGGTTCACGCGTCGAATTAAACCACACATCAAAGTTTCTCGGATCTTACATCGATGCCTTCCTAAAGTGGGACTACGACATAGATAGTGTTTGTAATAAACTGAACAAAACGTTTTTCGCAATGTTAACAATCCTTGTTAACTTTCTATTACGCCTCAGCATACTCGTCTATTTCATATAATATCGTAAACTGGGGACAAGCGAGTGATGCGGAGAGGGTGTTCATTCAGCAAAAAATGATACTTAGGTTAATTTTCAGACTGCCCCCGAGGCTATCCTGCAAAGATCTATTTATAAGGTATAAAGTGCCTTGCATATATTTATTTAAATTATTCATCATCGTTCATAAAAATAAAGGCGCTCACAAGAAACACACGGATGTCCACGGTTATAACACCCGAAACAGAGAATACCTTCTAAAGCCAAGACTGAACCACATGCTCTACAAAATGTCGCTAAATTACGCAGGACCTTATTACTATAATTTGCTTCCTATAAGCATAAAAGCATTATCTACAAGACAATTCAAAAAGTGCATCAGAAAGCTTCTGTCAACCAATGCTTTCTACCACCTGAAAGAATTTGAAACATATATTACAGGAGTGCCCTGATGAGTTTAGTGATATTTTCTCTACATTTTGTCAATATGTTTGTACTGTTTGTATATCCGTTTGTAACTATTCTATACCGTTTATTCATATAAAACTATGGTAACTAAATAAAACAAACAATTCAAACAATTATTCGGACAAAAAAGTACCTAATTTGAAAATTACATTTCTATTTTTTTTTTTTAATGTGGTAGTTCTTAAAACATTTTCCAATACATAGAGGAATTTCTCAATATCCGCACATAAAGCAAATTCTCTCCGTATGCCGCGAATTTTGCAAACTTTGCACCGTTTCTGTGGATTTTTTTTTCCCTTAACTTTTAAGTTTTACAAGCCTATGTGTTTTTATATCTCCTGGAAGCCTACTTGGTGGATCTTCACGAGAAGCTCTTTTTCATGGGCCTTCAGAAACCTCTACTTCTAAAACCACATTTTCTTGATTTTCGATCCAACTTCTAGTAAATAGGTAAATTTTATTTTCTTTGCCGGGTTCAATTTCTTGTATATCACAAATGAAGTAAATAATGCGCAGTTCAACATAAAAGCCTTTTTTGTCCATTTGAGACTTTTTCTTATAATAAGATTATAAGAATCGACACCGTTCATATACTTATTGTATTGTATAATACTTTCTGGTTTTTTAATAATTTCACCAGTTTTACGATTTATTTTATCTGTTTCTATAAGCCGAGCCTGACGTATAGCTGAGATCATTCTGACATATCTCTTGTCTTGCTGTACATGAAATAAGATTTCTTTTTTTGCAAAAAATTGGTGTTTCAATATGTAGATCAGTAGACCAATAATCCTTTCTACTACTTTTTCTTACCTCCCCATTAAAATATTCAAACCAAGAAACTTCACTTCGTTTCAGCAATTGTTGTATCTGTCCTTTGTTTAAACTTTTTCACGGATTTATATTTGTGAATATTTTGCATATGATACCCGTTTGTTACCTTTACTAATATTTTAAAAAAGTCATCGCCAAGAAACAAGTCCACTGTATCTTGTAAATTTTCAGGATTTTTTGGAAACACTTTAACACCGTCATTTCCCAAAAATGCATTTATATTTATATCACTATCATTTTCGGACCAGTGTGCAGTTGTATTGTTTTCGTACCATCGGAATCGCTGCTCCCAGAATCACAACAGGTAAAACCTTTCTTTTAATATTGATTACAATGTCTGAATCGTCGCTCTCATCTGTATCATTTTCATCCCCAGATAATATATCAGCATAAAACTCATTAGTCTCAGTGCAAATATTATTCCATTCAAAACCGTCTTCTTCCATTATAAAGCAAGTTAAATAATAAATTAATCTATATTTATTTAAAAACTGATAAAAAAACCACTTAAAACAACTCGACTGTTTGATGGCACAAACAAAGTTATTCTGTCAAAAAACGTACTACAACGTCAGCGGCTACTGGATTTTAAATAAAAAATGACGTATTATTACGTCAGCTCCTACTCGATTTCGAACAAAAAATAACGTATTACTACGTCAGCGGCTACTGAATTTCGGACAAAAAATGACGTATTACTACGTCAGCGGCCAGTAATGAGTTAAATACTTCATAAAATCGAAGGCGGTTGTTTGAAATTAGTTTTTAAATTCAGTTCTTCGCGTCATATTAATTTGGTGTTTAAAATATGCGAGCATTGTTATTTTAAAAAAGGATGATGGTGTACTAATGAATGATTACATCACGAGCGCTTTCCTAATAGAGTCATACCAGATAGGCGAACATTTTCAAATATATATTGAAGGTTGAGGTACTTCGAGGACAACTAATCACTTAAAAGGGACCCATCGGACTGGAAGAACTCCGGAAAGAAGCGGGTTTAAATTCTATTGATGACAATCCTTAACTTAGTACTAGAAAAATTGGAAATAATGTGAACATCTCCCACGTCTCGGTTTGGGAAATTTTCCACGAGTTTCTATTGTACCCGTTTCGTATTCAACGAGTCCAAGCGTTATTTCCCACAGATTTTCAACTATTTGATCAAGAAATACTATTTACAGATAAAGCTAACTTCTCCAGTATTACAATTACAAATTTCCACAATCATATTTGGTCCGATGAATTTAAACATAAAGAACAGTTTTCCGTAAATGTTTGGGCTGAAATTGTTGGAAATCACTTAATTGGTCTTGATTAACGATGATTTTTGGAAGAGGATTTGCAAAAAATTGCTGGAAGAAGTACCATATTTAATTAGGAACACTATAGTGTTAAAGTAAGAGAATATTTAAATCACACATTTGATAACCAACCATGAAGCCCTAGGTGACCGGATTTAAATAGTTTGGACTTTTTATTATGGGGGTCTGGTGTATCGCACACCAGAACTTCCTGCGATTTAATCAGAACACTGGAGGTATATATATTTTTTTTTTAATAAAAATCGTTTATTATTTATCTTGTTGTTAGGATTGTATGTTGTTTCATTAAAACTTTGTGTTTTATTTTTCACAAAAAAAGTTATCGATTTACTGTGCAGTAGCGACCTAATTAACCAAAATATTATTTCGTCATAGACACTGATTTCCTTAAAAATAATGACATTTGACAATGACAATGACAAAGCAGAGAAGAGGTTTTTGTTTTTTTAAGCAAAGAAGAAATGAGATTGTAAGAATAATTTGTATTTTAAGAGAAATCAGTGGCGTACCATCAATGTCTGCCAAAATAGACAGGTGAAATTCCGTACGCCCATCACTGGCGTATTTTTAAAAACATGTGGTACACTAAATAATGTCCCTTGACACATAATACTTGTTAGATTAAAATATCTAACTAATAATAATAAAATAATAATAAATAAATAAATAAATAATAAGTTGTTAAAGTTTCTCCTACCTTGAAAAAAGGTGATGCTTCCGAAGTTGAAAACTACCCTCTTTTGCAATTTTTCTAAAATCTTGGAGATTGTATTAAATAAATTTATTTTTGTTCAAATTAGAATTGAACTGTCTACGCAACAACATGGTTTTTATGCGAACATATCGTGTATCACCAACTTATGGTCCCTGTCTTCTTATGTCTCTGACTCCCTGAACATGCACGGTCAAGTTGATATTGACTTCCACAACTTCCACTTACCGATTGAAAAAGCATTTCAAGAATGGTTTCTCCTTTTCGCTGACTCCTGTGTTGAGGTCCTACCTGGTGAACCTTTTAGATCAGTTCCTATTGTTCCAACTTCTGATGTGCCTCAAGGTTCTAACCTTCGACCTCTTCTGTTCAATATATTTATAGACGACCTTTGATCATCTGCGACAAGCTTGCCTGTGCAGGTGACTTCATACTATATCGATGCATTGAAACCGGCAAGCACTGCATGACTCTCCAGGAAAACATCAATATTGTCAGTCAGTGGAGTTGACCATGATCTTCTGCTGAGAAGGTTCGCTGTACTGAGTTTGGGCATGTGCAGAAAGTGGCAATCCATTTTATTTCTCCACAAGTTAGTTCATTACGGAGTCGATTGTCAGTTTCTTCTGGAAGGGAGACGTCAATCAAATTCTTACCGCATTTATCCAGGTGTCTTTTAAAAACAATATTCTTTTGTTGCGTAATATTTACCATTGACAGTGGTATTCGTTTCTTTAAAATTTATCAAAACAATTCCTTCACAATCCTAAAAGATCGTGGCCATCAACTTTTTTGTTGACTGGCAGACTCTGAATTTTCTTGGAGGTGCTTCACCCTTACGACGCCACTCCATTGATTCTTTTTTCGATAGGGGGTCATAATAGAAAACCATAGTTTCATCTCTCGTCACAATAGTTTCTATCACAGGCTTCGGTTCCGACCCACAGAGTTCCAAAAAAGACCGCGCACACTCGACACGGCGTTGCTTTTGAATAGCCGAAAGGTTTTTAGGAACCCATCTGGCACTAACTTTATGCATACCTAAATGATCATGCAGGTTTCGACGAACACTTGTATCAGAGAGCTTAGTAATTTCTGAGACTTCCTTGACCTTTAAACGTCGATCAGTCAATACCGCCATTGGTCGACTAGTTCTTGAATCACCTTCAAGGGATTCCTGCCCCATTCGAAAACGTTTTGCCCATTCTTTCATTACAGAATACGAAGGAGAACTTTGGCCGTACACACCATCCAGCCTTTCTTTAACAATTTTAGGTGCTAACCCTTCTTTTGTCAAAAACTTTATGACTGTTCTATACTCAATTTGCGTTCTGTGCGACATTTTTTCAATTTTTTTTTCGCAGCCTACTAAGATATATATTTAAAAGAAGACAAAGTTTATCGTGATACTGGAGCTGCATGTACGTCAGGCCGGGAAATTTTGGCGCTAACCTCGTATATATTAGAAATCGCACCACCATGTGGCACCATAAATGTGTAATTGCTTGGGCCCCGTACAATAAACACATCATAATTATTAAATATTTTATTTACGCGAAATCGGGAATTTCACTGACCGCCTATCACGGTGAGTAATAAAAGTAACGTGTCGAACAAACGCGACTCGTCACTCCTTGTAAACGGGATTTATTTTCTATAAAGAATAATTATTTTCTTTATGCCGCGTTCGCAATAACAACCAAACGCTCAATTATTAATTATTCCCGTAATTCTATAAATAAACATGATCAATTCGGATTGTGCGTGGCTTAAATGTGGAACTGCGTTTTGGAGTATTCATTGTTCGACGACTATTATTAAATCGTCCTTCTTTATTGACCGCGTTTTTTTACGGATATTCTTCCATCCGCGGGCGTCAAATGATACCCATCACCTGATATTAAAATACACCCTTCTACTTATTCGACTATTACAAACTTATTATTAATAACGCAAACTTTATCAGTTAGAAATCCGGCTCCAAGGACCAAAAATTATATGTGATTTTTGATTTAACTTTTGATAAAGTTTTGAAAGCGACGGTATAATGGCGACTCCGAAAGGGTGAGGCCCACCTTGATCCCCTGAAGGGGGTTGTTGGTTCTCTACACCCGCGGGTTTTACACGTACCGGCACTTTTTAATCTGTCTTGGGCTTTGAATTGCCTATGATGCGTTCTAGTCGACGGTCGGTCACAGAGAGAGACCCCGTGGATCGATCTAAAGTTTTGACCTTCGTCTTCGGCCGCAACGAAAAAGAGTCGTCATTTTTTTGAGTACGAAGAAGCCGCAAAATAAAATAATATACAGCGAAAACTCGCTATAGTGAAACTCCGTATATCGTAAAGCTTTGTATTACGAACAAAATTTGTTGTACTATTAGGTCTCCCCATACAAAGCTATGTATTAATCCACTTTGTATAATCTTTATACCGAAAGAAAAAAGGACACACTGAGTGAATACGGCGAGCAAGTTGCTTTAATTCGGGAGATAGGACGGCGAGAAAAAAAAAGGGACGTCGACCGTCGACTTTTGGAAGTGCAAAGAAAAAATGAATCAGGCTGAAGCGGCAGGTAGTTCTAGTAAAAAACTAAGAAAGCCAAAAGTTGAAGATTTGTGGTTCCAACAGCAACCACAAAAATGGATCTATGGTAAAACTAAAAGCATAAAAGTTTGGCATTATCGATTTCAAGGCTTCGGAAGTTCAAACAGAGACATGGTATAAATTACAGATGAGTAAAAGTGCCCGGCTGACGACATTTTTAATGCTGACGAAACTGGCATGTGTGGAAAACTTCTAAAGAACGTATAACAGTGTTAGTAGCTGCCAATATGAATGGGAGAGAAAAAAGAAAGCTAGTCGTGATTGGAAAATCAACTAACCCACGATGTTTTAAGAACATCAAGCATTTGCGGGTCACTTACAAGGCTAACATGTCTGCATGGATGACATAGCAAATTTTTGAAGAGGAGATACGGAAATGGCATGCAGAATTAAAGCCGAGGAAAATATTACTTCTCTTAGATAACTGCCCTGGAAATCCCCATATTCCAAATCTACGGAATATTGAATTGGCATTTCTTCCAGTCAAACCAAGTGTATTACAGTAATAAAAAGTCGTAAGAGTCGATACAGGAAAAACATTTTAATGGAAATTTAATGGAAATGATCGAGTCCGAACACAAATTTTCTATTAATATGCTAGATGCAGTCAACTTTATTAGTCACGCTTGGAAAAAGGGGACAGCAGAAACAATTCAACACTCCGAGACAGAATGCGACAGGACTTGGAAGATAACCAGCCACTAAGCGGGTGGATAAAGTAGTTTCAAACAACAATTACGTTTACAAGTGATGTGTTGCAAGGTTTTATGGTGATAGATCAGGATTTGCCTACAACAGCGGACTTGACAGCGCAAGAAACGGCGAGGAAGAGCACCAAGAGGAAGAAGAAGAAGAAGGGGTTGATCTGGGACCACCACCAACCATTCAACAACAACATATGCAGTTAAGCTGCTAGAGAAACTTTTTATGTGTCATCGGGAAGACGCCCCTCTCGAAGAAATGGTGATAATACAAGCCAAGGTACGAAATGCGTACGACCGATTATTTGAAACATTAAATGTAGTTCTTAAATATTTTTAAAGAATGTTCCTAAGTAAATATGTATATAAAATAATTAAATATTACAGAACACATACTTTTCAAGTGCCTTTATAACGAAAACTAATTGTAACAAAAAAAGCAGTTCTTTCAATTTCGCTGTATAGAGTTTCGACTGTACATGCATTCACTTTGAAAAGGAGTTTTCATAATCAATAAAATTACCTTCTCGGGACGATACAGTAATTGTTATTATTGTTATTATTTGATTATTATTATTATTATTATTATTATTATTATTATAAATTGGACGCACCAATATAATTTTTGCCAATAACCCACACCACGTCCGAAGGTTTTTTTCGAATTGAAAGGGAGCTATTTTATCGGCGTAAACCTCACCAAGAAAAACACACTCAGTTAAAAGCCAACGGCTCCGAAACTCTTGTCCTCGTATAAAGAACAAAACGTTTTAAAATCCTAAAAACCGTTTCCGACGCCTGCCGTCGCCGCCGCCGCCGCCTCCGAGACCGCATTTTTGTAACGCCGCAAAAACTTCAATGAAACTTTTGGAAATAAGAGGAGTTTTCAGTTCGGTCTCGGCCGGCAAGTCGAAACTTTCACCCCCGGAGAACGGAGAGCGAAAATGGCGCGGAGAGGCACGTCGCGTCAGACGAATCGGGAATCCTGATGTGTTTTAGTTTTACACTGGCGAGCAAAAAATGTGGTTCACTGAAGATATTGCAATTTTAGTGGGTGGCAAATTCCACAGGTCAACACGATTTTTGGGACTGAATTTTTCATTTTTTTTTTACAAAAATCACGAAATTTTACGGTAACAATGTTTTTTATATCAGTGACTTTTTTATTCAAAATGTGTAAGAAACACAATAGCATATATACGCAAAATAATAAGAAATAAGTGTCAAAAAATGAATATTTTTTCGTATTTCATTTCATATTTTCGTTTTACTGCCCTTGTCGTTCTTCTTGGGAGCATGATTTCAATAAATTGTTTATAATTGTCAGCTCTATAATTTCCGAGCAAGCCATCAACTACTGTTTTAAAACTCTTTTAGGCTCGTTTTTCGCAAGCACTAAGCAAAGATGACGGGGGTATTTAGTATATCCACCGTGCATTCCCGATTGCCTCAAACAGTTAAGTCAGAAATATCAGAATAATTTTTTTTCATCATTTTCGCCAGATCGACGCTTACTTGGATTAACCATACAAAAATAACAGTCATGGATGTGATCACTAGGTTCCCTATGAAGTCTTGACACGGCAAAACTTCATACGTCGGTTTTCTCCTCCATGCCAAGCTAGAAGTAACATAATTAAGTGATTGTGATTTAAATTTAGTGGACATTTTTTAAAATGTTAAATTTCAGTATTTTTTTGGAATTTGGTAATAAAATAGGCTTCATGGGCTTCGCAAAGTTTCAAATTTGTTGACAAAGCAAATTTTTTACTTCTAACTGAATTCACCACAAATAAAACAAAATGAATCAACATCGTATTTACACTGTCTTGGCGCCATTTTCTAAAATATTTCAATTATCGGAGGAATGAAATGCTTAGCCACCGTTTACCAAGATTTTGACATGGATGGCGTTCTTCGTTTTGTAAAGATATTGAAGTGTAAAGTCTGTTCATAGATATAAGAAAGTGACTAACTGATACGAATTAAGGAAAGACCCAGGAAGCCGCGTGAGAATGAAATATGGCCGAACAGGTCCGTACTTTGCTTAGAATGTAATTATTTGCTGTTTTGTTAGGAAAGATACTACACAATATTTATTTATTTATGTAGGTTCAAGCTTTGTAGAACCTAAATTAGTTGCTTTTTGGTATAATCTTCGTGAAAATAAATGTCGTTATTATACATGCAGTTTTGGATTGTAGCTTTTGTGTCACATGAGGAACGGGTTTTAGTCAACTGTCTACTGTGATAACTTGCATTGTCCATTAAAATGACGCTATTAGGAGGAATGTTTGGAACTAGTTTGTTTTTAAACCAAATTTCAAATAAATCAGCGGTGGTGTCTTCATGGTAATCCAGAGAAGAATCTTTAATATTTTTCGCAGACAGAGAAAGTTCATTTGGAATCAACCATCTTTAGAGCCAGCATGCAAAATAGTTATTTTTTTACCTCTTTTTGATAGCGCGTTTATTTTACACTTATCAGTTGAGTCAACCCAACCCTTTTCCGGGGTATCATAAGTGTCGAACCAGGTTTCATCCAAGTAAATAATTGACCTTTGTTGTTCTCTGTAAATCCTAATTTGTTCTAGATATTCCAGTCGCCATTTCTGAATTCTAAAAGATTCCGTTAAAACTTGCCTTTTGCCAATTTTTTTAAATCTAACCCATGTGTTGAATACACTGCGATAAGGTAGTTCTGCCACATTTAACACCGGTTTCATCTTTTTCAAGCCTCCTAATTAAGATATCTGATGTAGACACGCTTTGTTCCTCGTATAACTCGTAAATTACACGCCGTATTATCTCTTGATCACTGTCATCTACACTTGAGAAAATGTCAGCATCGCTTCTTTTTTTCCTCGCTGAAATGGGATTATTCACAATTTTCCAGACAGTTGTTGTTGGAATGTTCGTCAATGTGGCCGTTTCTTCTAAAGATGCGTTCAGTGAGAGTCAAATAAACATTGTTTATAACTTCCTAAGTCTCAAAAGAATAGTGTTTTCTGAGATACACTAGACTCGCACATATTTTGCATAATTCGCGCACGATTCAACACACTCTGTATTACACATGAAATACGGACCACAATTTTACCTGATGTATTTTTCTACTCCCGTCTGTAAAATACCTAATTACCCACCGATCTAGCGTGCGGGAAGCGTCATTTTACCACGTCAGTTTCGTTTCCCATGAATCCGAGTCACTTCGGACATTTCCGGGATTTTACCGCACGGGTTTGGGAGCTATCGGATGTTTTCTGAGATATTTCCCACGCTTTGAATTTAGAAGTTTGTCAATTCTGACGGTCATTTCAGTGAATGTATTTTTGTTGTTTTGCGAAAATGTACCCAAAAACTAACGGTCGTAAAAAAAGTATAGTATGCAACAAGTGCGGTAAACGTCATTTGACTCACGAGTTTATTTGACACGAGCGGAGCGAGTGTTTAATAAACTCGTGAGTCAAATGACGTTTACCGCACTTGTTGCATAACATACTATTACTTATTTGGTTTTTTCCTTCCTGTGAGCTTATTTTTTAACGGATATTGAAAATTTTGATGTCAAAATGTTGCAAACAAAGTACCGGTTTATAAAAAGTTTTTGTTCCCACTAGGGTGCTATTTAAAAAAACTAGGTTATCCAAAAAAATTAATAGTTCATTACATTAAATGCTATTTGCCATTACACAAGTAAAGAAAAGTTTGATTTACAATTTTTCACATTATCAGGTGACCCGGTAAATAGTATTTACAATGGTCACAGCCTTCTAGACACAAGTTTCAAAAATTAAGTAAAAATTAAAAAAAAAAGGGAACAACCGACCTATAATATAAATAATGATCGCCTGAATCCAAAAACGCAAAAAAATATTTATTTTTTTAAAATTAAAATTCGAAAGTTCCGCTCAAACCGAAAATGACTACATATTGTCAAAAAATTGGACATTCAGCCTATACTAACCCTTCAAAATTTCAAGTCGCTAGTCACATCTAAGCAGGGCTCTGACTAAATAATTCAAAAGATCAAAGTCGTATTTTACTAAATAGTATGTTTTCTCTTATTTAAACCATCGAGTCAGCTTCTTAACTGAGCAGAATTATTTCATTAAATGGTCCGATATCTTGGCATCCTAGACCCCACGACTTTCGCCTTTAGATTTCTTCCTTTGAGGCCCATGAATTTGATGATCCTGCCGAGATCATAGAAACCCCGCCGCAAATATTTTTGGGCACATTTAGAAACTTGGAATTAGATCAAGACTTTTCTATTCCCAAACCAATTGACCGATGGAAAATCTGCAGCCGGTTATCAAATGCACTAAGTTTCTTCTAAAATTTTCCCCATTTAACCTTTGCTGTAGGTATAACATCTTCTGATATACGTCCATTCCTTTCTCTCGTTCTCTACCTTCCTCGTAGGAGTATCAATTTCTTGTCATAATCTATTCTTTAGAGGTTAAGATACTACAATATCAAGCTATCACGTAGATGGTGGCAGCGAACTCGCCAAACCGTAGACACGCAACCCGTAAAGCATCGCGTAACCGCCGCAATTTTCCGTAAAAGCCGATAATATAACTAAAGCACGGCGATTGTGGGCCACTCTCGCCTCATTATTATTTACGATTTGTTTGATACAATATTTATCAACGATTAACTGCGGAACTCTAATAATGCGCGTAATGTTTAACATATTATTTCGCGCCAGGCGATATAATGCACTACCGCCGGCCGTTTTGTCAAATTTAATGTGGACGCGGACGTATTTGTATTCATATTTTCGATGGCCCCTGGTTGTTTATGCGTTTACGTCCGTTTCTTGTCGGACGCTTTAATTGGTCGACGGGGCATTACGATTAATAAATGAAAAGATCAACCCGCGGTAGTGTGCGAACGAAAAATTAATAGATCCCCCGATTTTATTTTTACAGGCAACCAGTTATACATCTGTGAAGCGTATGGAACATTGTGTCATGCAATAGGACGAGTTGTTTAATTACTCTTTTTATAAATATATTGGTACCGAAATTATATGTACATTATTATATGGTGGTCAAACAACATTTTCTTTAAATATGTGTAGAAAATAAACATTCTAGCTTCTTAAAAACATCCGAAAAAAATCGTAAAATTTATTGTATTTAAATTCAAAATATTTAAGCGTTTCAAAAGAATCATAGCAGTTTTCTTTTTTTTCCAAAAGATATTTAAACATTGGCACGTATTTTGCTAGGTTTGTACAGGGTGGGCCGTGTATCTTGGGACACTCCCTTATCTCAGAAACTATAGGGGATGGAGCCAAAAGTTAAATACAAAAGTTAATAATTAAAGCTTTCAATTTTTTTTTTTAATTTTATATATATAAGGAATTTCAAATTCGGAGGGCAAGTATCAACTTTCCCATTTTAAGTGGAGCACCTGGTATATTACCTCATTTTTGAATTCTATACCAAATTCTAGACGTATTTTGTATATAATGTCCTACTAAGTCTAACCGATTTTGACATTTTTAATTTTTTAATTTATTTAGATCTCGCCACATGACTTGACAGCCCAGACGGACGCTACATGTATAATAACGACATTTATTTTCACGAAGATTATACCAAAAACCAATTAAATGAGGTTCTACAAAGCTTGAGCCTACGAAAGGAATACGTCTGTGATGATTATGCAAACAATCTAGAGCATACAGTTTTAATTATATTTATATTTTATCCCATTGAACATGTTTGGCACCAACTGAAATCTGCCATTCGTCGTAACAATGTTTTTCGCCGTGTTAACTCCAACATATAGAAAAAGCAGAACAATCGTATATCAATATTGCAAATAATATAGAACAAATAATAATTAGAACAGGCGATGATAGCGATAGTGATTATGTGAATAATTTTAAGTAATTTAAGCAGGTAATAAAAATAATTTGTAATTTTATTTTAGATTTAAACATAAATACATACATAAATAAATAAATATTGTTTAGTATCTTTCTTAACAAAACCACAAATAATTAAATTCTAAGCAAAGTGCGGACCTGTTCGGCCATATTTCTTTCCTTTATTCGTATCAGTTAGTCACTTTTTCATATCTACTAATAAATTATTTCTTGTTGGTTTACCTAGTAACAATAAGTGGGAAGGTCGTGATTACTCCGTCGAAAATCAGACACATTTCGCTTCTTTGCCAGGCATCCGGTATATGCGGCTAAAGCAATGAAATCATCAACAGGAGTTGTGTTCGCTGGTATAACGGCTAAGACAAAAAAAAGCTCAACAATCTATCGAGAATTATCGCCAAAAATAAAAATTTCACTATCGGAACGGGTCCTTCGAAACTTGTAGGCGGTCGGCGAAGGAACAACAACGAAAAAAAAAATGGACGTTTTCTCGCGTCCGTAGCTGCAGCACCACTTAAGAGATCCCTTTCAACAATGAGATACACTGGTGTTATACAATCTGTTTCTCCGAGTCATCGTTTTTAATGCGTGAACGGAGAGATAGGGCAATTAAAAATATCTCGCGATGAATACATTATCATTAGGAGTGTGTAATGGTGTAACGTCCAGTTTCTGCTGCCGAACCGTGTACCGGGTGGTTTTCCGTAGTCTACTGGCCGATCGAAAGAAAAAACATTATTTGTTACGACTCTGGTCGGACAATAACACGATGTAATTCGGAGCTGGACGTCCAACGACTGATTCTAGATGTTTTTAATATGCCGCTTCCGAAAATACCACCAGATTTTTTCTATCGACTCCATTTTTTGAGATACAGGTTAATTGATAATGTGTTCAATGAACTCAGGAAGGAAAAACTAAATTTGCGAAGCGAAACAAGGATTGGCAATTGGAATGTGCGTATGAGGGTGGAAAACTGGCCAACCTGCTGCAGGAAATGAAGAGATTGAATATGGACATTCTGGGAGGAGGATAACTATAAAAGAATATGTTTAATCGAACCTATAATACAGGCGAGTTCCCTGCTAAATGGCTATCATCAGATTTTATCCCTTTGCCACTGCAACAAAATGTGAGGACCATAGACTAATCCGCTTCATGAGTCACACACTGAAGATATTCCTTAAGATTATCCACTATAGAACTCAGGTACTAGTCCAGAATTGCAACGATCAGAGAAAGGACATAATGCTATGCTCCATGAGTCCAACATCATAAACTGATCCAAATTTTCAATAGACTCGACATAGACCAAAACGACATCCGTTGCAATCAAAACTTATACTGGAATAAAAAGGTTGAAGTCAAAATTGGTAACGATATCACGGACGTAAAACTAATCCGTAGATGTGTTCTTTCCCCGCTTCTCTTCAATTTGTATTCTGAAAACAACTTTCAGCAAGTCCTAGAAGAACGTAACATGGGCGTTAAGGTGAATGGTGTGTGAATGGTTCATGAAATTCAAAAAAGTGCTCACCAACACCGATCTCGAGCTCAGCCTAAGGATTAGTTTTATACAATGCTACGTCGGGCCTGTAGTACTGTATGGTATAGAGGGATGGACACTAAAGGTGAGCCATATGAACAAGATTGCTTTCGAAAAATCGTCGGTGAGGGGGGCAAGTTCGTTGCAAATAGCGTGAATCAGCTTTATATTTTAAAAATAATGCACTTTGCGGATTCTTGTCCTTGAAGGAATGAATTTTTCCAATGGAGTAAATGGTTTACAAAAAACTACTTGTATTCGGAAACCATGCAATACGTGGTAATATTAAATGACGTCATCGCGTCTAGATTCAGGGCGAGAAATGGTGATTTTCATTTAGATATTTTGTGTGATAGACAGAAACCGTAAATACCAAAATTGTAGCTCTCTATAGGTCTATAACAGTGTTTGGTCCAATTAGTCATATTTTTTACGAAATTTGATTTACGGTTCATAACGTATTCCCGCAAAGTACAATTTTGACTGTCTTTTAGATTTTTGCCCATAATTAAAAATACCCTGTACATAATCGAAAAAATGCCTGATACGAGAGTCATAGCCAAGGATCTCCCGCGTTTCCTGGTTCTAAAGTTTATCCGATCGGTTGAATAGTTTTTGACAAAATCATGTTTTTCTGTAAGCCAAAATAATCAAATAAAAATTTTATTTTATTATTGTCTGTGACTATGGGCTTTTTCTTCCTTGCCAAATTTGAAAACGATAGTCACATATTTGAGTCACTTATGACGGTTTTGAATATAGCACAGAATATCCAGAACATCCTGTACAATATGTGAAAACTTTAAATATAAAAGTTTTAGCTGTCCTTACGGGCTATATAACGACGACAGAATCAAAGCCTTCTAGTTTTAGTCAATTATCATTATAAAGGAAGCCTACTTTTCAGTTTTTTGCAAATTACCGACGCACCCTGTACATTTTCAAAAAATCATCACAACGATTTTTGGTTCGGACCTTGCGCGTCGTTTGGCTCAAGAATTTTTTCGATCATATGTACCGTTTTGGAGATATGATTTTTTTCTCGATACCCTACGAATACGGTTTTTAAATTTACGAAAATACTTCCCAATCCTCCAGCCCCCCCAATTTCAATAGGTCCCGTTAGAGAACCAAGCTCTATATTTGTGCCAATTTTGAAATCGGTAGCCGCAAATTTCGGACACTTATCGTGTTTCATAGCGATGTACGAAAAACAGACGAACATCGCAAAACAAAGACAAAGGGCTATGTGTCTCGTGGCCAATTTAAAAGGAGCAAAACTTCAGCTCCCTCACTCCAACCGTTCGAAAGTTATTCGCGTTTTTATGGAGCATAGACAGAGAAGAGAGAACAGACAAAAAATTAAAACGTTAATTTTTCGACGCTGTACGATGCACCGTTTCCATGATCTGAGGATATTTTCGAAAAATTCGATTTCATAGATTTTTCGAAATTTCGATTTGGAAATTCCTTTGAAAAATAGAGTAAATCAGTGTTTGGAGGAGCTTGACGAATCTACTTTTAAAACTGGTATAAATAAATAAGAACACCATTATGACTAATGTATCAGTATTGGTGAAGATCATGTTGAAAAATAAAGCAAAAAAAAATATAATTTTTCACACGGCCAGGGCCGAAACTCCCAGGTTCATTCATTAATAATTGGAAAAGGATATTTTAAAAAAATGTTTTTTAAACAGTACAGCACAGTATAGTACAGTAATTTTTCCGGGCCTTATCGTTTCTGCAACTCAAAGTGACATCCGTGAACCGCGATTCGTTCGACATTGTTTGGATTGCGCAACTGCTACCGCTACTGAATTAATGAATTATTATTGCCGTCACACGATCGAACGCGTGTAACAATAACGTTAATAGTTGCTCGAATATCACCTCGCCAGCGTAATAAACAAATAAATAAATATCTTACAAAACAAAAGCGCTAACCAGCTAATGACCAAGGCATGTTTGCCGGCCGGGACACCCACGCCGACTAATGGAATAACAATCGCATTAAAGTCGGAAAAAATTGGCCGACCGAACAGAACAATATTCATAATGAGATAAAAAATATGCTAATTACGCGTGATTAACGTTAATCATAATTAGGCGCGGCGGCTGTCGGGAAACTCAACCTCTAATGGTTTTCGCTGGAAATCTGCTTACTGAATAATATGAGCCCAGCCGCATACGAGGGCTACCTTTTATATTTCGGGATTTGTCAATCGCTTCTTCTGGTGTCAAAAATTGCCCATGTAACTCATTCTTAATAAATGGGAAGAAAAAGAAATCACTAGGTGCTAAATCGGGACTATATGGTGGATGGCTCATCAAATCGACGCTTTTAATGCTCAAAAAGTGCTTTGTTTGCACTGACCATATCAAAATTGTCGTCAAAAAAAAAAAATGAATTTGACTACAGCAATCCAAAAATTTTGCAATGTGTCAATAATTATAAAGCCCGATTGTTTCTTGAAATGTGCCATATTAACAAAAACAAAGATTCAATTAATTACAAGTCTGATACACAACAAATAAGCAATATATACTGTAACATTTTTCAGTTAAACCACAGATAATGTAATGTTCGGCCACCGAGTAGCGTATTCACGTTGCGTGGTTATTTTGATGCCTTTTTTTTGTCATTATTTAGATCGATTGTTTTTTTTTCTTTTTTTTTGATTGTTTTTTTTTTTTTTGGTTTTTTTTTTCGCTACCCCCGTTAGCGCAACTTTTGCCTACCATTATTAAGAATTGTATACTAAGTGTTTATCCGTTTGTTTCATTATGTCGCTTCGTTCATTTACCTTAACTGTAAAGTATGGTTTTTGAGGAACTATGTGGTAGACTCTAATTTTGTAAGTATTTCTCACGATTGTTTTAATTGTCTGTTATATAGTTTGACCTGTTGTTTTCATTAAATTTTAGTTCACTCCTGAAGAAGTCAACAAATAAATTGACGAAATATTGAGTGTTAAAGAAAAAAGGAGCTTTCTATTTCTTTGTTTTTTTTTTTTTCTCTTAACCACGGACCGCTACCCGATATCCTTTGAATTCATATATATATATATATATATATATATATATATATATATATATATATATATATATATATATATATATATATATATATATATATATATATATATATATATATATATATATATATATATATATATATATATATATATATATATATATATATATATATATATATATATATATATATATATATATATATATATATATATATATATATGATGACACTATATTCCGGGATATCATCCGTTCGCTCGTTGAACTCCGACTGGAATCCTGCATCCGACTGGAATCCTGCAGACGTTTCGCCAAAATCTCACTTGGCATCTTCAATGCTCGCGCTCCGAAAACACTTCGAACACTATATATATATATCATAATTAGAATCTAGGATATTGTTTTTAAACGATCTTTTATGTTCGTTAATGCGTTTCTTGAAGGATGTACCTGTTTGTCCAATAGGACAAGATCCGCATTTCAACCTGCAGACACCAGATTTTTGAGATTTTAGACATTTCGTTTTATTGTTTTTTAAAAATGTTCCTATTGTGTTGCTGAAAGCTATTTTTAAACCACATTTTGATAAATGTTTTGAAACTTTTTCACTAAATTCTCCTATATATGTAATTGTTTTAATTTGTTCGTGTTCTGTATTAGGTTTCGGATAAATAGAGTTTACTGTTGCCTGGATTTGTTTTTTATTTATAATTTTATCTCTAATGGACGGATTGTAGCCGTTGTTCAGTGCAATTTGTTTAATGATATTAAGTTCTTTGTTGTAATTTTCTGTTGAGAGTGGCGTTTTAAGAAGTCTGTGTATAGAAGAAAAAAGAGAGTGTGTGAAGGTTTATGGTAAATTGAAAAATCTAATTTGTTTTGCGTTTTTGTAATAGATAAGCCTAAAAAATTAATAGAGTTATCCTGTTCAATCTCGATAGTGAATTTTATACGATTATGTAATGAGT
The DNA here is from genome assembly GCF_029955315.1 of Cylas formicarius. Taxonomy (NCBI): domain Eukaryota; kingdom Metazoa; phylum Arthropoda; class Insecta; order Coleoptera; family Brentidae; genus Cylas; species Cylas formicarius. Next base: position 37,100,135 of record NW_026844347.1, on the reverse strand, counting down.
TTATGTAATTTAAAAAAGAATTCAATTGTCTGTCCGTTCCAACAACGCAAGCAAAGACATCATCCACGTATCTATACCACCATAGAAAACTTCTACTTAAAGGATGTTATAGTATGATATTTTCCAAATTATCGATAAAAATCTCGGCTAACAAAAAACTAAGCGAGTTTCCCATACTCAAACCTTCTTTAGAGATATAAATTTTGGTCTAAAGATACTATTAAGCCATAAATCTTGTTCCACCAATGGGTTAGCCTGTTTCCGAGATGGGATAATTTTATTGGAACGGTATCGTAAGCTATGTCGATGCATAGTTTCAGGTTTCGTCAATTATACAGGGCGCGCGAGATATTTTGAAAGAATACCATTCCAATATCAATATTTAACAAAGTTTGCCGTAACTATAAAGTTCGGTGACACTTGAAAGACACTTTATATGCACAATTAAATTACATCGATTTTCCGAAGGTTCCATAGTGGTCCGCAGGAGCACGTTAGAAAAACAATGCGTCCCCTTACCACAAGAAACTGCGAAGCTCGTTCTTCGCGCTAGGCGCTACGGACTTGCCCCACCCAACGACGATTTTTCGAAAACAATCTTGTTATACCTTCGCTAAAGATTAACCAAGAAAAATTTTAGAAGTGACTTAGTGTCAGTATTTGATAACCGGGAAAAGATGGAAAAATTGGGAAAAACCATTGTGATTTTGTCATTTAAAATTCAAAAGTCGCTGTCGTTTCCGCTCAAACCGGAAATGCAACTATTGAGTACATATTGTCAAAAAATTGGACATTCAGCCTATATTAACCAAATTTCAAATCGATATCTCAAGCCGTTTGAAAGTTATAGACTTGTGTCACCCAGTATACTTGGCGTTTTAAAAACTGGAACCCTAAGCGCTGTTCCTTGATTTGTTAAAAGCCTATGATACTGGAAACCATATTGGTATTGGTATTGGAATTAAAGAGGGGCGCCCTCGCGGGCGTCCAAGCACTTAAGGAACCAGATGGGCCCGTTGTGCCCCCAGGCCGCTCTAGAGGGCGTCCAGAATGCCGCTTCTCCTGTAGAAGGTCAGCAACTCTTTTAGCCAAATACCGGATCGATCAGGGCCGTTCCGAAGACTCCCAATCTTGCCGATGTCAAAACAGGGCACTCGGTGAGCAGATGATACGGAGTCTCCTCCCCTTCCATGCAGAATTTTATGCAAGAGAGTATACTGTTCGTCTTTAAAAACAGAAACATTTTTGGAAACTGGAATTTTATAAAACGATAAGGTAAATTTGGAATTTTTGAAAGAAACTTCCAGTTTCAGTCAAGCTCTGAAGAAGCGAACAGCAAAAACCGACGCAGGAGGATTCCAGAAGTTTTGTAAAAAGACTCAAATATTTGATTGATATTTCATCCAGCTCTTCCCGAAGCATTTATTTTTTAACATTTATAATAATGACATTAACTTTTATTGTCCACTGAACATATACAATTGTGTCAATGAAAATATACTATATGAAAAGAGAAAACAACTAATTAAACAAAATAAATACTGGTGCGATAAAATCCCGGAAATGCCCGAAGTGGCTCGGATTCGTACGAAACGAAACTGACGTGGTAAAGTGACGCTTCCCGCACGCTAAATCTGGAGTAGGAAACATATATTTGCAGTTAAATAAATTTTGACGAAAGATTTTAATTTCTCTTGATTCATATTTTTTAAATTCGCTTTTACTGAATATGTAGTGTATTAAGAGCACTAACTAAACAGCTAAAACTAACTAAATAGTGATTAGATTACAGTGCTTAAGCCTTGATGCGTATTTACGATAGTCTCAAACAGGTAGATCGATGATTGCAAAACAGGATGACCAAGATGCATTGCAGGCTAGCCCCTCCAAAATCCTAACTGCCTATTTCTGGAGAAAAAAAATCCTACGAGCATTCATATTCTAAAATCAATGAACCAAAGCACTCGCCATACCCTAGGACACTTTAAGTTGCCTTAGATAGGTTTAACGAGCTCTACTTTTTGAGTTTCAAATGTTTTAACTGAGATTTTGACTGACTTTGACCAAGTTAAATCGTTAATAAATATTAGAAACAGTATTGGCCTCTATATTGAGCCCAGGGGTAGGCCACATTTTATGCGTAACAAGTGAGGGTCAGCTGACACCATAAAATGTTAATATATTCACTTAAATGCTTAAGTTATATCGCACTTAACCGTACAACACATGTATTACATAAACATACAGTTTAATATTTAATAATTATTATCTTATTATTGATTATTAGAAATAAAAATATATCATTCGTCAATGATATTAACTGAGCTCCAGATAAATAAATAGTGAACATAGAATAAAAATATGATGAGTTATTGAAGTAATTTTTTAAAATGGTATATAACTCACCCTGGCCCACCGTGCGGCATCTTTAATTTCACAAAAAACAAACATCAAAAAAATAACGTATTCGTAAGAGAAGCGACGCTCCCTCGCACTGTGAAACAAAAGAACACGTGACGTCACTTCCAAGCCCCCGAAACGCGACGTCTTTGTACCGTCATCGGAACGATAAAGACGCGCCGCGTCGGCGGCGTCGGCGGCGGCGGGGGGTCTTTAAAGAGAAAATAAAAAAAAAACACGAAGAACGACGGTTAAAAAGAATCGTCGGACTGCGCGGCCTTCGACCCAGTGCCGACGAGGTCCCTAACCTAGGTGCACGTGGGTCGGAGTAGGCACGTGCCCGCCTCCGACCGCCTCACCTCGACTTTCGCTTTTCGCGGCGTCCCGAAAAGGCGTCGCGACGGCAACGGCGACCGCCGTCAAGGTCGAAGTCTGGCCGCGACGTCAGCTCTCGCGCGCCCGCCTCCCGCCGCCGCCGGCAGGAAATTCCGATGACACACGACGCCGCCCCCGGGGGCGAATCCGCGAAGGCGGCGATTTGTTTTTTTCGTCCGCTTAAAAGGTTAACCCAGGCTAATTTTGAGGAAAAGAAAAAGAAAATTCAAAAATGCACACTTGCTTGGCCTGGCTGTTATAACCCACCCTAGTTATTCTGAATATTTTCAATGAATGTTAAGGAAGAATGAATTTTATTAATGAATGAATATTATGAATGAATGATTGATAAGAATGAATGAATGTTATGAATGAATACTTTCAGATACATATCAGTTCAAAGGTTTCTTGCAAGAAATGTGTGTTTTTCAGCATTTTTTTTTTACCTATTATGTCAAGAAAAACAAAAGTCAAAAATGCACACTTGCTTGGATTCGCTATTATTCTGAATATTTTCAATGAATGTTAAGAAAGAATAAATGTTATGAATGAATGAAGATTAAGAAAGAATGGATGAATATTAGGTATGAATGAGTGTTATGAACGAATGAATGTTATGTGTGTTTTCGAACATTTTTTTCTTACTTACTGTGTCAGTTTCTAAAAATCGATGAAACCGAAATTTTGGAAAGTATAGCCGCTAGTAAATTTTTTCGAAATCTTGGTAATTGGCGTCGAAAAAAAACGTTTTCATTCAATTTGTTTAATTTCATTTCAATTTATTTAATTTAATAACTCTCGAGCCGTTTGAACTAGGTGGGTCAATTTTTGTTTCTGCTTTTTACAGTCAACTAGGTGCAGAAAACATTAAAAAATGGCGGCAATGGAACATTAGCGGTCATCTTTTGGACTGTCTTTTGTACATTGCTATGTGTGTCCGAAAGTTGAAGCTACCGACTTCATTTTTGGCACACATATGAAGCTCCGTTCCCTGAGGAAACCTGTTGATGGTGGGAAGTATTTAAAAAAAAAATAAAAATCTGGTTTGCAAAGGTATGAGAAAAAAATCATTTCTCGAAAACAGAAGATTCAAATTTAATTAATGAAAATATTTTTAAATGTACTGGGCAAATGAAAAAAAAAACTAAAAAATGGGTCCCCCTATTATTGAAAATTGGTTGTAACTGAAAGACTGTGCTTCGGATGTCAGTTCATTTTACATGGCGATGTAGCCCCCGTAAACGGTTAAAACTTTTATATTTAAGGTTTTGAAAAATTGATTGATGTAAAGTAAAATATCGAATCACTCTCATCTGAGGTACGGTGCTCGAAATATTAACAAAATGTGTTTCTTCTCTTCAACAATAACTAATATTTTCAGAAAAATTTTGCATAATAATGAAAAAACTTCGCGGTATAAACGCCATCTCTGACCCCCGTCTTGAAGGGGAGCAAGGGACAAAAGGTACGCCTCACCTCAAAAATTAACCAATTTTTTTTTCGTTATTATAATTGTAAGTTCTGGTTACTTCTACATTTTTAGCACTTTGGTGGTAAAATGTAAAATGGACCGCTAAAGAAATTCTAAAAAAGCTATTATTATAACCGTATCATAATTAATTTATTGAAAGTGTTATTTTTTGGATATTTCTATGGATTTAACATAAAGCCAGACCTTTCGAAAATCCTATAAATACCATTAACAAATTTTTTAATCTATAGAAATGTAGTTACTAATCAGTAACGTTTTGGGTAAATTTAGTTAAAGTTTGTCAAAAATAAATCGACTTGATGGTTAAAAGCTTAAGTGACGTAAATGTATGACGGGAGAGCCTTGTGACAATCGAATAAATAGGGCTTTCGATGCAGTGTCAGCGAGTCGTTATCTTCGCTTAGCTTTGAGCTTCGTCTGCAGTTTGGCGCATATAACTCCTCCCTCCTTAACAAAATTTTCTTCATGGCAGGAGCAGGAGGCAAAGAGCAATGATATATAGATATATATATATATATATATATATATATATATATATATATATATATATATATATATATATATATATATATATATATATATATATATAACGGATTTCTACGGTACGTGCCGCCTCTCCGTCCCCAGTTTCCATTTCTTTCTATCCAGACACATGTCTTCCTCTAGCCCTCTGGATGTCATAGCTTCATCTACCTCATTCCTCCAGCTTCTTCGAGGTCTTCCACGTTTTCTTTTCTCTACTGGTACCCACTCGAGTATTTGTTCTATTATATTTGTGTTCATGTTCATGCTTTCCCTTATGGTGTCATTTCTTACTCTTTCCACTTTTGATTTTCTGCAGCTACGTCGTAAGAAGTCCATTTCCGTCGTCATCAATTTGTTTCTGTTCTTTTTTGTCATATCCCACGTTTCGGATCCGTATGTGATTATACTCTGGACGATGCTAGTGTATATCCGTTTTTTCGTTTCTTTTGTAATTGTTTTATCCCATAAGATCGAGTTCAACTCTCTTATAACCTTTTTACCTTTATTGGTTCTTTCCTTTATTTCATCGTCACTGCTGCCCTGCTTGTTAAGTGTAACTCCTAGATATTTACAAGTTTTTACACCTTTAAGTTTATGATTTTCTAATATTAGGTCTTCTTGCTCTTCGTTCCCTACTATTATATATTCTGATTTTTCCCAATTTATTGTAAGGCCAGCAGCTTGATATTCATCTTTCAGTTTTCGTATCATATAGTTGAGATCGTCCTGGTCCTCTGCTATGACTATCTGATCGTCCGCAAAATATAAACTGTACAATGGGTAGTCTCCCACTCTCAGTCCCATCTCACTAATCTTCCTACTCCATTTCTCTAAAGCCTTATCTAAGTATATCTTGAAAAGTGTAGGTGAGAGACAACAGCCCTGTCGTAAGCCTTTAGTGGTAAAGAATGCTTCAGTATAGTTTTTTCCATTTCTTACTCTAGTGGAATTATTTTTATATAGGTTTTTTATGGAGCTCCTTAAGTTATAGGGTATCTCTGCTTTTCCTAGGGTCATCCATAATTGCGACAATGGGATGCTATCGTACGCCTTTTCAAGATCAATTAAGGCTATGTGCAATTCCCTATTTCTTTGTACTCTTTTTTCGCACGCTATTTTAATCGTAAAGATATTGTCCACAGTTGAGCGCCCTGTTCTAAAGCCTGCTTGTTCTTCTGGTTGTTTATCTTCTATAGCTTTCTCAACCAGATCTCGTATTATTTTTGAGTATATTCTACCTATTGTACATATCACTGCAATTCCGCGATAATTTTTAGGGTTGCTCTTGTCTCCTTTCTTGTGTATAGGCATTATATAAGAATTTCGCCAATCTGTGGGCAATTCTTCACCATTTATGCATCTCTCAAAAAGTTTAGCCAAGACCTCGAACAGTTCATTAGGGCCATATTTCAGAAATTCTGGGTATATTCGCTCTATGCCCGGTGCTTTTTTATTCTTAAGGTGTTTTGCTATTTTCTTCACATCTAGCTGTGTTATATATATCTTCTCATTTTCTCGTTCGATGACTTCCACCATATCGTTTGCAAATTCCGGCCTTTTTTCCTCTAATAGATCTTTAAAGTGTGTTGTCCATTGTTGATTAGATATGTTATTTGGAAATGCACAGTTTTTCGCGTTTTTTCTGATATTCTTAATAGTACGCCATGCCTCAGAACTCCTAGTGCCTCCTATATATTGCTCAATATATTCGCATCTTTTCTCCCAACTATTCTTCTTTCTATTTATTACTTGTCGTTTGATCTCCTTATTAAGTGTATAATATTTTTTCTGTAATTCTCTATTATCTCTGTCTTGTAATCGCTGTATATGTAATTTTTTCTTTGTCTCAATCTGTTTCTCAATGTCCCTATCCCACCAATAGGGTTTGTCACCTTTTTCTGCTGTTTTCCCGAGAGCTTCTTCTGCTGCGTCTGTTATACACTCTATAATGAAATCATACTCTTCCTGTGTTGTTCGATTTTCTTGTCTTCCTGTTTTAATTTTTTGGGCTAGTCTCTGTTGGTATAGATATCTTGTGCTTTCCTGCTCTAGGCTATTGAGATTGTATCTAATAATTCTTGGGTCAAATGTGTAGGATTCTGTTTCTGGATTTTTTATCTGTTTCCTCCAAGGATATGGAATATATATTTTTGACTCGACAAAGTAGTGGTCTGATCCACAATCCGCACCCCTCTTGACTCTCACATCTCGCACTTGCAGGTTTGAAGTTTGTCTAGTAATTATATAATCAATAATAGACTTTAGGTTTCTTGTATGCTGGTACCAAGTAAATTTATGGATGTCTTTATGTGCAAAGAATGTATTGTTTATTTTGAGGGCGTATTGTTGACAAAAGTTTATTAGTCGTTCGCCATTGTTGTTAATTGCATCCTCTCCATGTCGACCTACTATATTACTGGTGTTTTGTTTGCCCACTCTGGCGTTAAAGTCTCCGACTAATATCACTTCATGTGAGTCAGCTGTATTGTCCATATGGTGTTCAAGCAATCGTTCAAATTCATCTTTTTCTGCGGATGGGGCATTGTCACTCGGTGCATAAATTCCCAAAACGGTGATATTTCGTCCTCTGATTTCTAAACAGGTTTTAATAATCCTCTCATTTAAGGCTTCCCACGACTTAATGTGTTTACTCCATTTCTCCTTTATCAACACAGATACCCCCGCACGCGCTCTTTCGCTTTTCTCTACGCCTGAGTATAAGTGCAAGTAATTTTGTATTCGTTGACTACCTGTTCCTTTTTTCTTGGTCTCTGGAAGAATGATAATATCTATGTCTCTTTGGTTTAATTCCATAATTACTTCTTTCATCTTATTCCTTATTCCCTGAATATTCCATTCTGCAATTCTCATTGTCCATTTTCGTTGCCGTGTTCGTTTTCCGTTAAATCTATCGGTTTTCCGAGGTCTGCTACTGGGTTGTTTAGCGTTTTTAATGTTTTTTCCAGATATAAGGGTGCTGGCCTTATGATCTAACCCTCTATTCTTCGAAGGACCAATTCTCCCGCTCTCGTCAGCCCTGACTCTGGTTTCCACTGAGGTTGGTTACTCAATCTTCCCCAGAGTTGCTCAGGTTCCCGGGTTTTGCCAACTTGGAGGTGAGAGTCGGAATTGAGTAGGAGAGGCTAAGTGACCCTAACTTGCAATAGGATCATATATTGCGCATCACTACCCCTTTAAAACCCGCTTCTCAATGATGAAAACTAAAATTAGAACCCTGATCATTCCAAAAACAATAACAATTATTTGGAACGTATTTGTTTCTTCTTTCACTGGTTCCTTGGGAGTTATTTTTTCTGCTGGTCCTGTGCGCTGAAGTGTCCAAATGTTTCGAACTTTCCATGATTGGCGATTTCACAGAAACTCTCAGAAGATTGTGGTTAATTGTCCATCACTACTGCACATAGAATATCTTATTCGGGAGAGCGTTTTTAAAAACATTTATTTATACAGAAAGCAAAATAAAGTTTCATTCGGACTAGCCGATACAAAGTCTGGAATAATTAAGAGCAATTTTACAATGTGACAGTCCTGCCCTACTGAATAACGTTTTTTATCGTTCCCACAGGAGGACTTATTCCCCGCCGCTTGTCGAACCAACCCGACGGGATTCGAGCCCATTGATTGCCGAGTTAAACAAGCGCCCGGCTTTGTCTTAAAGTCCCCCCGCAGGATTTTTCGTTTCTAATTGTCCTTGAATCCGTATGGCAAAGGGTGTACGCGACTATGAATAATCACGGTGCCATACGTGCCGAAGACAAAAGGTTTACGCTCACCCGAAAAAAAAAAAACAACCGCGAATACGCTCTTCTAATTTTACGCGGGGAAAATCCCCCTCTCGTTTGCCATTAACTCCAATCAACCAGCTGGCTTAATTTATTTTGTTGTTCCGCAAAATTTTTGCCTGCCGACGATAGTTACGGGCCACGCCTTCCTGCCTCCGCCCCTGGTATCCGAGTGGTAATTTGCCGTACCAGTGACGCTTAAGAGAATATAGCGTTAAAAACACTAGTCTGCAATTAAATCCTCCTTCACAAAATTATGTCATAAATATGAAGATTTTAATGAATTTGTTCACGTCGGACGATATTTTCTAAGATTTTTCGATATAATTTTTTTTTTAAATATGATAAGCTTACACAGCTACCCTTATTTAGTCAGTTTTTAGATTATATTTTATATTTAAATCAGAATTGTATGGTAAATTTTACTAAGGCGTTTTGTGTCCGTTTTAAAGTTTATGAATTTTTTGTTTTTTTGAATTTCTATCGATTCCGATTCGTAGAGTTTTTTAGTATTAGGCTCTATTTTCAGTATCTTTACATTTTGAAAATCGAATGAATGTTTAGTTTCACTACGGTGTGTATGATTAGCTGTTTTGTTGGTTTTGTCAAATTTGCGCCCATTCATTCTATTTTTAAGATACTGACTCGTTTGTCCAATGTACTATCGCACTATCACACTATGTTTGCATCTGGTATTTTTGATTCAATTTTAGAGAAAAATTGTTTAGAATAGAATGGTTTCGGATAGGCCTGCAATGTATGGTAACGGTATCTATTTTGTTTTATTGCTTTGAAATTCATGGTTATATTGAAGACCGTTGTAGAATTTATGAATTCTTTCTTTTTTAATTTTGTCTACTAGATTTTGCGAGTGACAGTTTAGTGTGTCTGGCTTTTTCTAACGCCTCCTTTCTAAATTCAGGATTGCCCTATCTGCCAGATTACATATTATTTTTGGGCGATGGGGTGGTTCGATGCAAAATGTAGGTACCTAGTGGATTTGCTTTCTTTAGTATACCAACTCGTTTTTATACTATTTTTACTGCGGTGCGAGGTCAAATCTAAGAAAGTTATTTCGTTTTGTTCTTCGATTTCGACTTTAAATTGTATTTATGGTTAAATTTATTGAAGGAGTCTTGTAATGATTTGATTTTGTTTTTTGGGTCCGCAGTAATACAGTCATCGACATAACGGAAATAAAAGGGTAAATTAAAATTTAGATTTTTGGTAACTGCTTCTTCTAAAAATTCCATAACTAATTATTTCTACAATTTTAAAACATGCCGTCGTGTGTTATATCTAAATGTTTTTATTTGTACATCGACTTCAAAATTAGGGTAAGTTTTATTGTTCTCATTCTCGTTGCCTTGTATAAAACCCGGTCAATTTTTTAGACATTTTTGAAAAAGACCGAATACACCGGTCGAAACGAAAGCAGTCGACAGTTGTACCTAGATAGTCATACTTTTTGACTCTTTCCAGCTTTTCACCTTCCATCTTCATTGAGCGCCTCAGTTTTGGTGACATATACTTGGTCTTCTTAACATTGAGTTTCAGACCATATTCTCGACTAACTGTGACAACATTATTAAGACATTTTCGACTCTCAAAGCTTGCTTAGCTTGAAATTTAAAATATGCCGGTTGCTGTAAAGTACTTTTATATACAAAAAAGTTCTTTGGAACTTAATGTTTAAGTGTTGCTTAAATCAAATTTTACTATCGATTATACTATTCCCGAGTTTTTTGTCTCATCAGCTAAACCAATTTTACTATTGCCTCTATTTCTCTTTAAGAAAATTCACTTTGTTCGTATCCCTAAACTTCATAAAGTTAATTTTCTCAGAAAATCGTTTCGTGTTGTGTTGTTTAGAAAGATTACTTGGTATTTGTAAGTCGTCATTAATAAATATAAAAGACCCTATTTATAGAATTAGTAGAATTAATAGAAAAATTTTTTATTAAAAACGTATTTTACAGTATCGCAGTGACTTCAGAAAACGTATAAACGAGAAAGAATAAGGGTCATAAAATCGAACCTCTTGGAACCCCACATCTAATATGCACCTGATCGGGTAAATTCGGGTCCAAATAGGAACTTATGAAAAGGAAAGCTGCATTATCCAAACCGTAATATTTTAATTTAGAAATCCTAAGTGAATGATTTATCATATTTGAATAAGGATAAGAATAGTGTTCATCTTCTTATTATTGAGTTTTTTTATATAAATAATTTATCAATAAAATATGTATACATTTGGTTATATAAAAATCTTTCAAATATTTTACATCAACCGATGTAGGGCTTGAATTTTTCGGAAGTTGTGTCCCAATTGAAATTTTCCATTGATTGAGTTTAGGCATTTTCATCTACATCGCATTCGTTCTATTATTATTTGGGAAACTGTTGCCAGATTAAATGAAAAAATAAATAGAAAATAATTGAACTGCAAAAAAGGAACTCATTTATTTGAATAATAACCAACCAATATCATATAGTTCTGTTTTTGCTTTCTTAGGTCCGACCAACCAAATTACGTAAGCGTTTATTATTATTCAACAAATCTGTTAGATAAGGTTAAAATGAATTCACTAAATAATTCAATTTTATTGTCATTCTTTCTCTTTCAAAAAGAAGAACGCCATTTTGTTTTGAACCTTTTTCATATATCCGTGGAATATCTCGAAAATTAAGAGACGCATCGGAAAAAAAAAGTTCCACAAGGTTCCGGAGAGTTGACACCCTCAAGAGAACACCCTGTATAGCAACTAATCTAAAAATTGCCCTTGGCATTTAACCAAAAATACGCGGGTTTAGATCTCCTGGATTACGAGCAATAAAATAAAAATCAAAAAAATATTTCAAACTTTGGAGTCATTTTGCTTCAAACCTAAGCGTTTTTGGAGTATAGTTTACGTTACAAACTATCATTTATATAGTTATACGTGTATAGTTATCATCATTGGTCGATATACAATAAAACCGTAATAATAAAATTAAAAAAAAAAAACTAGACGAAGGCGTGGCGCTTAACGATAAATACGTGTTTTTTTTTTCACTTCGCCATTACGATACGTCCGAGCCGACGAAATTCCTTTCGATTTTAATTGCAGCGAGAATTCTCACGCGTTATTTTCCGTACACGCGCTATTTTGCCGTAACGATAATAAAGCCTAATGTTAATAATATCGGTTGGCATTATAACGCAATCAGTCGGCAATAATCTCGCTCGCAACGGTCGTCGTTATTGGCCCGGCATGCGATACCGATGTTTATTGGCTGCCAAAGTGACACGCTCGTTAACTTACTTCTAACGATCGTCGAATGCGATTTAACCCCGTCGCTGGCTGTCGAATCGTTTTCGTTTAGTTTCAGTCAATCGTCGGAGTCGATGACGAAAGTATCACTCGTCGAAAGAAATTAAAAAGATTACCGGAAGGGTGCCGCGTGGCTCGAAGCACAAATTTATTTCGACGTTATGCAACCGACTTGACGCCGGTGTTGGTTGTGTCACGTACGAACCGAGGCGTATTGATAATATAACATAATGTTACATTTCTGAACTATTTTTTATTTTAAATAACAATAAAATCAATAATATTTGTAGGTTATTTTAATTCTGAAACCATGCAGTGCGCCATAATAATCAATGACGTCATTGCGTCTTGACGGCCCCCGAAATAACGGTTTCAATATGGATTTTTTCAAATATTCCGAGCAGCTTATGTGATAAACCAAAACCGCTAATACGAAAATTGTAGCTAGTGATGTGGCACTGTTTGAACCAATAATAACCAAATATATAACCAATAATAAACGAGTGAGTTAAAAAGTTTACCGAACGTGTTGCATACTATATTTTTTCTATGACCGTTTTTTTTTGGTATATTTTCTCAAAACAATAAGCATATATTCACTGACATGGCCGTCAGAATTGACAAACGTCAAAATTCAAAGCGTGGCAAATATCACAGAAAACATTCGATTGCTCCCTAATCCGTGCGGTAAAATCCCGGAAATGTCCGAAGTGGCTCCGATTCATGGGAAACGAAACTGACGTGGTAAAGTAACGCTTCCCGCATGCTAGATCGGTGGGCAATTAGGTATCTTACAAACGGGGGTAGAAAACGGTTTTTGAAAAATGATATTTTTTGTAGACCCTTGCAACGCGATTTTTTATTTTTTTTAGAATACTTCCCGACCTCCCAGCACCCCCCCCCCCCTTTTCAGTAAGTTCCGTTACGTGGAAAAGCTGCATGTATATACCAAATATGAAGTCGATTGCTTCAAATTTCGGACACTTTTCGTGTTTCATAGCAAGGTCCAAAAAACAGTCGAAAATCGCGAAAAAATATGGATACGGCGTCGGATCAGGGCCATTTCTTATAAGCTTATGTGCCTCGTGGAGGGTTAAAAAGGAGGAACATTTTAATTTTGTAGCTCCAACGGGCCGAAAGTTATCCTGGAAAAACCAAAAGACGAGAACGGAGAACGGAAAACCACACAAAAAAAAATTTTTTTCGACGGTGATCATTTCTGTACCAACGGCGATCCCATAGGACCTACCGTTACCGAGAAAAATTCGATTTCATCGATTTCCGAAAGTAACAATAGCGGATCTCTGTATAGAGAAGCGAATCTGGGACACATAGTGGACCTTTTGCGATCGCTATGTCTTGTATTGTTACCATTATTATTATAAACTTTGGTTAAGTTCTGGAATACACATAATAGAATACAATAAACCATTACCAAAACACGCGTAGTAGAAAACGACCGCAACTAACCACTTAATTACTGTAGGTCTAGTCAAACCTAATCGTAGGCGGGCTCGACTCGTGACAGTCCGGGCGGTCCTGGCTAGACGACGCCTTTTTTTTGTTCTTTGGTAGATTTATTTTCCTGGCCTGGTCTAGTCCGACTGAATTTTGCTAATTGCGCGTAATCACCCAGAGATTTTCGGTTTCCATATCGACGGACTGTTCAAGTTCAAGGTTACGGCTTCGCATTCTATGTTGGACTGAGCCAAATTTCTTTCCCCTATTTTATTTAGTTTAGTACTTTTTGTAGTCATCGGAAGAGACTAACTTGCAGTGTTCCGGCTTTTGCAACTGACAATCTTTCAAACTCTCTTCCTATGCGGTGCAAGATAATACAGTCGAAACTCTATATAGCGAAATTTAAGGGACTATTTTTTTTTCATTATAAAGAGTTTTCGTTTAATTCTGTATCCAATCTCCTCTTCAAAAATTTGCGATATCATCCATGCAGACTTGTTTGCCTTGTAAGTGACCTGCAAATGCTTGATGTTCTGAAAATATCGTGCGTTAGTGGAATTTCCAATTACGACTAGCTTTCTTTTTTCTCTCCCACTTCTTTAGAAAGTTTTCCACCCACACACTTTTGGCTTCGAAATTTAAGAGTTTTATCTGGCGTCATTTCGTAAAAAATACCAGTTTCGTCAGCATTAAACAAGTCGTCAGCAGGGTACTTATGTGCTAGTTTTGTGCACGTCTTCTCCAGCCAATCGTTAGTGACGTTTCTGTCGACATCATGGGCTTCGCTACTTATCTTTCCATAACTTATACCATGTCTCTGTTTGAACTTTCCCATCCATCCTAGCGAAGCCTTGAAATCGATAATGCCAAGCTGTTCAGCAAACTTTTCTGCTTTTAGTTTTACGATAGGTCCAGAGAGTGATACATTTTTAAAACGTTGCTGTTGGAACCGCTGCATCAATGCCCGATCCAAATCTTCAAATTTTGGCTTTCTCAGTTTTTTACTAGAACTGCCTGCCGCTTCAGCCTGAATGATTTTTTTTTGCACTTTTAAATCTTGGCTACAGTTGAGCTACAGAGAAAATATTTTACTAGCAGTCATGTGTTGTTTTTAGCAAAAACCTTTCCCAGTCATAATCTGCTGACAGATGTGCAAACAAGTGGAAAAGATGGACGGATGAAGAAATTATGCAGAACTTTAAAGAAAATGAGTTTTAGTTACGAAAATACTCGAAATAGAAAAACTCTTTTAACAGGAAAAGAATACGGACACAACTATTAAAGACAGCGGATTGAGAAAAATGTAGTAGGTGCGCCAATCATGTGATTTAAATGGAAGAAATATACTATAATATATTATATATACTAGAAGATGCAAACAGTTTTTCTTTAGTTATTTGTTTTAAACACTTTGTTGCTGATGTTTAGTTCCACATGGGTGATTCCGTTGTAACTGCGATTTTTTATGTCTTGTATGGTTTGTTATGGTCTGTTCATACATATAAAAAAGTGACCAATTGCTTTTGAATGGGATTACCCAAGGGTGGTCATTAACATAAAATGCAACGAGATTATTACCTAAAGTTTCGGAATTTAAATTCAGATAAAATTGTGGTCCGTAATACAAAATAATTTTATACCTACCTGTGTTTAATATTCCTTGGTTTGGTACACTACTTAGTTTAAGTTTATTAGTAATCATTCTTATTTCGTGTGTAATACAGCGTGTGTTGAATCGTGTGCGAATTATGCAAAATATGTGCGAGTCTAGTGTATCTCAGGAGATGCCCCCGACCAAATGTAGAAAACACTATTCTGTTGAGGCTAAAGAAGTTATAAACAATGCTTATTTGACTCTCAATGCACGTGGTGCCAGCAAGCAAACATCTTTAGAAGAAACGGCCACATTGACGAAAATTCCAACCTCAACTGTACAGAGAACAACAAACGCCAATTATTTACTTGGATGAAACCTGTCCTCAAACTTATAGAAACCCAAGTATTTAACATCCCTCCACAAAGTTGGGCAAATTCTGTTAAACATATAGAAAAAGCAGAACAGTCGTATATCCATATTGCAAATAATATAGAACAAATAATAATTAGAACAGGCGATGATAGCGATAATGTTACTGATATATTATGTGAATAATTTTAAGTAATTTAAGTAGGTAATAAAAATAATTTGTAATTTTATTTTAGATTTAAACATAAATACATAAATCAGTAAGTAAATGTTGTTTACTATCTTTCCTAACAAAACCCCAAATAATTAAATTCTAAGCAAAGTACGGACCTGTTCGGCCATATTTCCTTCTCACTTTCTTACTTACTTTCTTCTTAAATCTATGAACAGACTTTACCAGTGGTGATTAATTACTAATCTAATAATAAAAGTTTTCAACAATACCGTGTCATGTCCATTTCTAAAATTTATTTATATTCAAACTAATTACCTGGTAAATTCTTATTTCTGTGATCGAACTAAAAATTGACACATTTTCCGTTAATTTTTTAAGTCAACAGTGAATTCCGGTTTTATGAAATGTTTAGTAAATCGGGTTGAAAGTAAGTCATCTGAGTACTGTTTGCAAACGCTGAAATGGTGCATAAAGTTTATATGATTTTAGAACTGGAATTTATTTTAAAATTTTATTAAAAAAGTAATGGTCGGAACAGAATTACCAGTATGTCTGCGGCTAATAGAACGGTTTTCAACTAATAAATATATTAATTTTATCTTAACTCAGTGTTTTTCTTATCAAACCCTGTTTCTGCCCATCCACCATTTGTGAAGAAAATTTTTGTTGTGAAAAATCATTTATTTTTCGGACAATGCCTAAGTCATTCCTAGGGCTCAAATAGCCCGGTTTTTTGATGACCACATATTTTTTTTTCTGCCTTCAGAAACCACATTGAGCTTGCCTTGGACAAGATATAGAGAAGAACCAGGAAAATTTCTGTAATAATCACTGAATACTATGCTACTCCTTAATTATTCCTCTCACTGACTGTTGGCTTCTTCAGAGCTACTTAGCTTAACTGAATCTGTTTCAGTGAAATTCTAAATGGCCAAAACGTCATCAAGTTAGATTTATGAACAAACGATGCGGCAGAGATCCAGAAGATTTGTAAATAGTATTACAGTACAATATTAATAATTACTGAAAGTGAAAGCTATGATTAATGGAAAGCCAGCCAATTATATTCTTTATTTCTAATCCTCAAACATAACATTCGTCTAATCTATCCTCAGAAATGGAGAGGAGTTAGACTTGTCAGGCATTTTCAAAGTAAATCAGTTCAGACGGAACCAAAAAGGAGAATAAAAAGTCTTTCAATGTCAAATTTTGAATGTATTGGATAAAAACCGTGATCACAACTTTTTGTATGCACTGCCCTATATGGATATTGTATTGTATATTGCCCTATTGACAATAACTTCCTTCAGAGGTCATACAGCGATGAAAATGCTACTAGCAGTGCCGGAACTCCGATACTGTGCTTAAATGACGTTCCTTGATATGCATTTAATTAATTTTTCATTTTGCAAAAACTGACGATTCAAATGTTTTCAAATTCGAAACTTACCATTTCAAAAAATACTTAAAATGGCGCCCTGCTGTAATTTTGAGATTTTCATGTTAAAAATTAGACATTTTAATTTCCCCGCGCTATACCGGGTGTTTCAAATTCGACTCTCATCATTACTATCGCGGTAAGATACAGGGTGACTTAAATAATGTTCCCTTTTGAAATTGAGGTTATTTTTTTATTTCTAGAAATATTACCGAAAATCTGAAGCTTCCTGTTTTCGTTCTTATTTTCGTATATATAAATACATTCTCATTGGAACTTTTTAGACTTCATCTTATGGTCAGATCAAAAATCCCTGACGACATTTCGTTTATCTATCTTTACTATTATTATTGACGTAACAAAAGTTGTATTTGTGTTCCCTCAAAATTCGAAATATTGAACAATAGTATATTATGCAACAGGTGCAGTAAACGGCATTCAACTCACGAGTTTATTTGACACGAGCGGAGCGAGTGTTTCATAAACGAGTGACTTAAAAAGTCTACCGAACGTGTTGCATACTATACTTTTTCTACTACCGTTTTTTTTTTGGGCATATTTTCTCAAAACAACAATGATACATTCACTGACAGGACTGTCAGAATTGACAAACGTCAAAATTCTCAGCTTGGGAAATATTTCCGAAAACATCCGATTGCTCCCCAACCCGTGTGGTAAAATCCCGAAGTGGCTCGGATCCGTGGGAAATGAAAGTGACGTGGTAAAGTGACGCTTCCCGCACGCTAGATCGGTGTGTAATTAGCTATTTTACAGGCGGGAGTAGGAAAAAACGTTTATGCCATAGTAAGCTATGAATTTTTAAATCTTTAGATGACATTTTTATATCTAGTACATTACTGAGTCTTTAAAAATGGACTTTACTTATCAAGAAAAACGAGATATGGTAAAAAAAATATGGTCCATTATTCCCTATCCATCTGCCAAGAAACTATATGGAAAGATAATGAGATATCTGTATTGCATTGTGAAGCCAAGCGCCATATTGTTGAAGATACATCCTATTGTAGTGGATCAAAGGTCAATCATCCAAATAGTCTTCAAGCGTTGATGCATAATACTATTCTCCAATCAGGGTGAGGTTAAAATTGAGACTAAGGACACCGTAATGCACTAGATATTAAAATATCATCGACAGATTTAAAAATTATCGTATCGTAGATCGTGTAAAGTAAATCCGCAAGCTATCCATTCAGAGGATATCCCTGGGATGTTAACGTATTTCCTGAGAATATCCTCCACACCGGATATACCGGGGATATTGTGTGCTGTCTGGGTTTACACCGTTATTCTAGTAAAACTTGATTAATCACAAAACCAAAGTGTCAATTTTTGAATAAAATAAGTAAGTTTGGGTATATCGAATTTCGATATAGTGCGTTTGTTTGACCGTTCTAAATCTGCTTTTACGTTTCAGACGAGTCAGGATGCGAGGCTGATATGGCTGAGGGCAGCGTGGAAGACGAAAGCGGAGAAATGTTGGGTCCCTCGGGAGCACCCGCGTTGCAGGGCATGCACACCCCCGCCCCCACCGATCTCAGTGTCAAGGACGAGGTGAGTTTTATATATATAACGCGCCAAACCTAACTGTACAAAATTACAAATTAATATCGACCCCCCCCACGCCCCGGCCGTTTGCACTCCGACGCCATCCCTTCATGCCATTTCGGTGCTCGTCCTTCTTTACACTCATTTACTTCCAATTTCCCGTAAGTGTGACTTTATTATCGAAGCAGTTATCATCCCAAATGATCGGTTGTAGTTATTAATATTTGATTTTCGAGGGGGAAGGAATACATTTCGCTGGGGGGCTTTGGGTGTATTAATAACGCGCAGCTCCGTCTTATACAGGGTGTCCAGTATAAGAGTCGCTTAAAAATTATCTAGCTTTTTTTTATTTTAAATCGAACCTGTACAGACTGAAAAAGGAAACTGTCCATTTTTGAGAAACCACAATGTTTTTCTTATTATATAAGCTGAAATGTTCAAACTCCCGTTGGTTTTTGGTTAACTTTTTTTGGTCAATATTAAGGTTATTGATGTATATCGTGGGGAAATTTCCGCAAAGCGTTTGACAAACCTTTGACGATTGCCTTCTTTAACGAATATTTTCTGATCGTAGAGAAGTGCCACGAGGTTCAATTTTCGGGACATTATTAGTACTAAGCAGCGGAAAAAGATGCAAACGAAAAACATAGGAAATTGTAAATTGCAAAACATAAAAATTTTACCATTGATACATTCAGATAATAGCCACTTGCACAACATACAATTCGTAGTTCAACAAACAAACAAATTTCCCATAAGAAAAATGTGTCTTCTAGCTGTAAATATCTGTAAACATATGTTTAAATAATTGGAAATACTTCGATATCTACCGAAGACATAGGACACTGTTTTAGTTTTGGAATTAAGCGTGTTTGTAATTTATACAAGTCCAGTTCTGTATTGAAATTACTGAAATTGTCTCTAAAAATGTCTAAAATATTGTTTAGGACTTTGAAGCCTGCGTTATTTTGAAACAGAGGTTGTCTCTGATTTCGTGAGTGCTATAGGTATAAAAGCATAATTTGTTTTTAAAAATGTTAAATTTTCTTTCACCATTGGGTTAGAAAAAAGAGTGTTATGGTGATAATTGAGAATTTGGACAATTTCAATTGAATAAATTGAACACGTGAAGGTGCTTTTGGAAATATATTTTTTACTTGATTAATTAAATCCTTTAACGATGGTCTTTTATACATTCTGCCACCCTGTGGGCCACCCAGGGATACCATGAGCCAAACAAGTAACTTAAAATAGGTTAGAATAAAATATTTTTAAATTTTGTGCCGGTTTAACCATATATTTTTTTTGTCGGAATACTGTGGGATAAAAACAAATTCATTAATGTTTCTTAAACAAATCTGGCAGCACGTGAATTGTTGGTTTTTCCAATTGTTTGGAGTTTGCCCAATTTCTTAAGTGGTATATTGCTATTGTTTGCTGAAAAGGTTCCTCTCGTTGTAATTTCCACAATAAATGTTTTATTTGCATGAATCTGTAAAATCTAAAAAAGCAATAATTAATTTGGGTTTAAATTCGCTACAAAAAAAATTTAAACAATTTTTTTCTACTTCTACAAAATAATATATTTGAGTATAAAACTTTTGTAAATACATCAAAAACCCTTAAACTTACCTATCAATAATGTTTCTGCATAAGCAATGTTCTTATACCCAAAAATATAATATATC
Organism: Cylas formicarius; assembly: GCF_029955315.1. Taxonomy (NCBI): domain Eukaryota; kingdom Metazoa; phylum Arthropoda; class Insecta; order Coleoptera; family Brentidae; genus Cylas; species Cylas formicarius. Next base: position 37,079,929 of record NW_026844347.1, on the reverse strand, counting down.
TTTCTTTTATAACCATAACATCGTTGTAATGAGTAGAAAAAACTTATAAATACATATATAATTATATTATATACATATTTTAACATCTACTTAGGAACATTTTATATAAATATCTAAGAACTACAATTAATGTTTCAAATAATCGGTCATTTTCTTTTGATTTTTTTTAGTATATATCTCGTACTTTGACCTGTAGTTTCACCATTTCTTCGACAGGGCCAAATTTCCCATAATACATTTAAAATTTCTCTAGCAGCTTAACTGAATATAGGGCTTGTTGAATGGTTGGTGGTGGTCCCAGATCCACCTCTTCATCTTCTTATTCCTCTTGGTGCTCTTCGTCACCCTTTCCTGCTTGTTGTAATATGGCTTCCTCTGTCAAGTCCGCAACTCCTCACTTGTAAACTTAATTGTTGTTTGAAACTGCTTTATCCACTCGCTTAGTGGCTGATCATCTTGCAATTCCTGTTCGCATTCTGTCTCCTCTTCAAAAATTTGCGATGTCATCCATGCAGACTTGTTTGCCTTGCTCTCATATTACAAATCGGCCTACATTCCTTACTTTGTTACCTGATGTGCCCTTTTTTCTTTCGGTACAGAGAGTGAGAAAAAGTTTGATCATTAAATTCATTAAACTAACCAACCAATCGGTTTTATTCAATCTTCCAACTTGGGAAATGTTGTTTCGCGGAAGAAACGGAGAATCAACTGTGTGTGTTAATTCATACATACTAGAGAAAAAAATAAATGTGAAAACAAGGAATTATCTAAATATTCTGTTGGCAATATTATTTAATTAATTTAACAAAGAACGTTTATATTTTACTGGGAATACCCTACATTGTTGGTTTATCCTGGGTAATTCTATGAATCGATTCACCTATAAGAAAGCTGTAAAGTACCTGAGTCTACTCCTTTGTAATATAATAATCTGATAAACACGTGCCATGTTGAAGAAAACATTAAATGAAACTAATTCTCTATTATTATTATTCCAATGCAAAAAAAATTGTTAGCGAAAGAAGAGAGACAACAACAAGACAAATCTAAAATTATCTATCTTTCCTCTCCTTTACTCATTCCTCAAGAAAGTTCTTAAGTTGGGTGTTAAGTGAAGTAGAGAGCAAAATGTATGGTCAAAAGTTTCCAGATTATTCGAAAACAGCAATGTTTTGAGAATTTATTTTATATGTATTATGATTTTGGGTTAAGTAAAGGTGATGCTTTTGTTTTATACTGCAAATAATAAAAATCCGTAATAGAAAAAAAATCCAATCTCCAACCAAGTGTTAGTAAAAGACGTTTGAAACGTTTAAAAATTGAAAAGGACTGAAAAGAGGAATGATCCATAGGTCGCCAATATTCTAATGCGACTGTGACGTGGACAGTGAAAGGTACGCCACCGACGGCGGAAAAATAATTTTTGGGTCACACGAATTGCATACCGGTATTAGAGAAAAAATGGCGAAAAATAAAATGTTATACATTTTGATTAATGTGCTTGAGTCATTTAAGAAACGTAATTAATTAATATTTATAACTTAAACCATATAGCGATTTTTTAAATAATTAGTTCATGTCGCTGCTTTGAAATAAAAAATTGAAAAAAAATATTGTCGCAAGGAATTTGATTAGGCGTTTCGGAAACCCGTATTTAATATCACCTGCGATGCCAAACAATTTGACATTTTCCTTTTCATTTTATTTATTTATTTAATACGCAGTTTAATTGCTCAAACATACAATAATAACAGTGTATTCATAGTATAGTTTCTCATGCTCATCAATATGCAATTAATATTCGATACTCTAATGGATGATTAGAAAATCTATAAGATTTCACCATTTTATTATTCTTTTTTATAAATATCTTGCCTTTTATATACTCGGTAACACTTGCAATGCAAGATTTTATTCAGGGATAATATATTAGTTGTTGGTTTAAATATTAACTGGTCAGATTACAAACTTTATTTTGGTTTTTATTAATATATCATGGTTACTCAATTAGTTGCCAAACTTCTCAGTATAAAGTATAAACAGATTTTTTTTTGATTTTTATTTCTAACGAACTTACGATTTTTTAGTAAATCGGCAGTCAGTACTACTACATCCTACGCCTTCAATCCTTCCAAATCATCTTTACAAGTTGTTTCCTTCATTTAAATATTTTTCTCTAGCTAAAACATTAAATTTTAAGTAAACGCGTACACCAAGTTTTTGAAAAAAATAATAAAATTTTATGGATTTAGTTTACTTACTTTATATTGGAAAAGTTAAAATAAATCACAAGAAGTTAATAATAAGTAATAGGAATTATAGGTTTTTGTATATTCACGGATGGAAAAATGTGATGACACTATATTCCGGGATATCATCCGTTCGCTTGTTGAACTCCGACTGGAATCCTGCAGACGTTTCGCCAAGATCTCACTCGGCATCTTCAATGCTCGCGCTCCGAACAATCCATCATAGGAAAGATGTGAACGGTGTTAGTAGTATTTGTACTTATTTATTACATCAAAAATATACAAACAAAAACATTACCCCTGATATTTGCAAGATAGTGGCCCTGTAATGTTGTTTTTTGCCTTATCATTCACATTCATTATTTTTTTAATTCTCATTCTTATTCTAACAACTGTGTTTTGTTAATTATGCCCTAAGTTCGACCGTATATACTCTGTAGTCGATTCTTTCGTATGATTTCCTATGATTCTCTGGTCCCGTACCTCGGATAGCCGTCATCCTAACCAATGGTTGCTTGTCATTTAAACTGTTTTTTTCTATTTTAAGATGTGGGCATAATTTGTTTTTTTTTTAAATCAGACTGTTTTAAGCAATTATTCTTCGTGCCGTTGTGTGTAATACAATCCCGACGTCTTTTTGATCGGTTTGAAATCGATTTTATGATATTGATGATCATCCACGAGCGGGAGTTGTAGTTTTTAATTTTCGATAATATTGAAGAAGAATGACTGCTTCTTTTTAGTCGCTTTTGTCGTTCTCCGTGTTTTATATGTTAGAAGTTGATATCTTTGGCAAATCGTGTAAGTTTACCATATCATTTATGACTTTGCAATCCTCGTTTCTGATGGAGTGTTTTCTCATGTTTTTAGTTGTTCTGAGGAAACACGGAAAAATGCGCTTTAGAATTGGAATTATTACTTTTTAACCTCAACCTCTGCTATCTCTATCGCTAACCACTGGTCCAAAATGGCTGAAATTTTGCTAAGCAACTATCAAGAGCTGCTGCACAATTACGGCCACTAGTTTTTAGTACCTGGTGGCGCCATCTTCAGGGTAAGGTCGGAAACTGTTCATGTGGCCCACGTAAAATCATTAGCTCGGCCACCGCGATCCCCACACCTAACGGCTCGCGCTTTTTTATGACACTTGAAAAAATCTGGTTTCTGTTTATCCCTGTACCCATAGAGTACGTGGGGGCGCTCTGCCGCCCCCCTCCTTCAATTTTCCGGTTCCCGGCGCCCACCCCCGGGGCCGCACAAAGGCTCACTAACTGATTCGTTTCAATTACCGCGCCAGAATAGCTTTATAACTTGTCTACGATTCCACTGAAGCTGCCTGACCATTCCGACTACTCAACTTTAATTAGTTTGATAATGTCGGAGTTTTGCCGAAGGGATGCTTCCTTAGGGCACCCGCCGTGTTTGGATTTTCAGTAGGTTTCCTCAGCGAGTGGCAAACGTATGCCGAGTAGGAAATCTGGACACCTTTAGCAAGGTTCTGACGCGAAATTCAAACTGAATCGGTCACTCGATAAGTGTTTTGTTTGATTATTTTTTATTAATGAGTATTAATTTACTGTAAATTGTATTTGTACACTGATGAGAGATACGCCACAGTTTCTTTTCTTATATTGAACTGAGGTGGCTTTTACTTGATGAAAATCTATTTAACACAATAAATAAGAACTAAAAGTTCAGATTTTCACGAAATTACATATTTTCACATGACATTTGTTTCGACAACACCGCTTCTTTATCAAATGTAATATTTACAAACTACCTGCTATTATGTATACCGAAAAATGACACTAAACCGTTAATTAATGTTGTGAGAATTTAATTTCAATAAAGGTGAGGTATTTAAATCTAATTGATCGTTTGAATGTCTCATTTTGTTAATCTCCATGGCTTGCAATAAATTTAATTTTCTACTTTTTGTGGCTGTATGTGTATGCATAAATTTGACGATAATTTTGATATTTTGCATAATCATTGAAAAAGCAAAATACGAAATTTGTTGGAAGCTATGGAGATTCACAAAATGAGATCTTTGAATTTATTTCTTAACGACCAATTGGATTTAAATGCGTCTCCGTTGTTAAATTTAAATTCATAACGCTATACCTATAATTAAAAGTCTATTACTACCTGTTTTTATATATAATTGTCGGAATATAGTGATATTTTGCATTTGATAAACGCACGCTGTTGCCGAAACAGCTGTCATCAAAAATGCTGATAATGTGAACATATTTTGTTCTAATTTAAACTCTTACGTCCCGTCGGGTATAGCAAATTTTCCGTCGAAATTCGAGTAAATAATAACGTCAGATCTAAGCTAGAAATTATTATGGAAACGATCTAAAGCAGTATCCGCAAGCCGGACCCAAAAAAAGAATAACCGCTCTAACTATTGTTGGGCAGCGGGCAAGGAAAACGGACATCAAAGTCGATTTGAAAACACCCCTGGGGGATTTGAACGGCACGAGCCCGGGGAGGCGGCGGCGGTCGACCGACCGTCCGCCCCCGGGAGGGGGCGGCTGCGCCCGCTCCCGCCAACTTATCTCGAATAAACACGGACTAATTTACAATGTTGCAATTTAAACGATGGAATATTAAATGGGATGGAAAACGGAGATGGCCTCCGCCGCTGGACGATACTAGTACGTGTCTTAACTATGGCCGAACTAGGCTATTGTATTGTATATGTACAGGGTGAGTCAACGATAGAGTACAGTTCACTATGACATTGGCTTCAAAAGTTATCAGAAAATATTAAATACAAAAGTTGCACAGATTGTTGGGATGTACAATTAAAAGTTCAGATTTTCACGAAATTATATATTTTCACATGTTTCGACAGCACCGTGTCTTTATCAAATGTAATATTTACAAACTATCTGCTACTATATATACCGACAAATGACAATAAAACCTTAATCTAATTGAGAGTTAAACAATACATTTGAATGTCCGATTTTGTTAATCTCCATTTCTACTTTTTATGGCTGTATGTAAATATAAAAATTGTTGTCAAAAATGTGTTTTTCTGTGTTCAAGTGTGTAGCATAATTAGAATCTAGACTATTGTTTTTAAACGCCCTTTTATGTTCTTTAATGCGTTTCTTGAAGGATCTACCTGGTTGTCCAATATAAATTTTAGGATATAATCCGCATTTCAACCTGTAGAAACCTGTTCCAACTTGCTTTGTTTTTAAATTACATTAGCTCATTACTTAATCGTATAAAATTCACTATCACGATTGAACAGGATAACTCTATTAATTTTTTATTCTTAACTATTACGAAAACGCAAAACAAATTAGATTTTTCCATTTTCCATAAACCTTCACACATGGACACAGTCATACGTAACAGCTCAAATACACACAAAATGGCTGCATTTCACTCTTTTATACACAAATTTCTTAATACGCCACTTTCAATAGAAAATTACAACAAAGAACTTATAAGGTTGTTCGGAAAGTCATTTCGTTTTTTCCCGTCAGAGGACTTAATTACGTTTTTTCGAAACCAACTTCAAACTTAAGCCGCATAACCATTATATGTCTTGAGAGCTGATATTGCAAGGCTTGTGTGTGAAAAAGTTCTATTAATTCTACGCGGTAGTTGGGCTTAACCTCGAAGCTCGATGTGTGGGTGCCCCATGTCCTTACGGAGCGAAATTTGTGTCGTCGCGTTGACGTGTGTGATTCGCTCCTCAAACGTCAAGAAAATGATCCATTTTTGAAGCGGATTATTACTGGGGACGAAAAATGGGTTGTATACAACAATGTTAAACGCAAGAGGTCATGGAGCAGAAAAGATGAACCGGCTCAAAGCGTGTCAAAAGCCAACATTCGCCAAAAAAAGGTGATGCTCTCCGTTTGGTGGGATATCAAAGGAATCGTTTTTTTTTAGCTTTTGCCGGACAATACAACGATTAATTCAGAAGTCTATTGTCATCAACTGGACAAATTGAATGATTCACTTAAAGAGAAGAGGCCCGAATTAATCAACAGGAAGTGTTTTACAGCTTGAATGGGACGTACTGCAACATCCACCATATTCTCCAGATCTGGCGCCTTCCGACTACTATTTGTTCCGGTCCCTGCAAAATTTTTTGGATGGCAAAACCTTTACCTCAAATGAAGATGTCAAAAACCACCTGAACCAGTTTTTTGCCAGCAAGGACCAAAACTTTTATGAGAGGGGAATTATGTTACTGCCAGAAAGATGGCAAAAGGTGTTGGACCAGAATGGCCAATATATAATTTAATAAAATATTTATTCATTATACGAAAACTGTCTTTCATGTTCCCCAAAAAAAACGAAATGACTTTTCGAACAACCCAATAATATCATTCAACGAATTGCACTGAACAACGGCTACAATCCGTCCATTATAGATAAAATTATAAATAAGAAACAAATCCAGACAACTGCATACTCTATATATGCGAAACCTAATATAGAAGACGAACAATTTAAAACAATTACATACATAGGACAACCCAATGAAAATGTTTGAAAACATGTGTCAAAATGTGGTTTAAAAATAGCTTTCAGAACTAACAACATAATAGGAAAATTTTTAAAAAACAATAAAACGAAATGTCCAAAATCTCAAAAATCAGGTGTCAACAGGGTGAAATTCGGATCTTACATATTGAAATGCGAATCTTGTCCCAAAATGTATATTGGACAAACAGGTAGAAAAGAGCGTTTAAAAACAATAGTCTAGGTTCTAATTATGCTACACACTTAAAGACAGAAAAACACATTTTTGACGACAGTTTTGATATTTTAAGTACTGCCACAAAAAGTAGAAAATTAAATTTATTTTTAATGTCATTTTTTGGTATATATAGTAGCAGGCAGTTTATAAATATTACATTTGATAAAGACACGGTGTTGTCGAAACAATTGTCATGTCAAAATATATAATTTCATGAAAATCTGAACTTTTAGTTCTTATTTATTTTGTTAAATGGATTTTCATGAAGTAAAAGCACCTCAGTTCAACTACTGCTCAAAAAATACCCTATTTTAAAATTCTTATTGATAATACCTAATAATACATCCCTAAAGCTAATGGCTTTTCCAATATCTTTAAATATTTCTAAAAAAATTACCGAATATATTTAGATCATTTAAAATTTTCAATTTTCTTAAGTGGCACTGCATATATATTATGATTTTTTCGGAAAGATCTCGCAAAAACCTACAACTTTTATTAAGTATTGACTACATATATAACTATACCCTTCTTTCCGCGTAAGACTATTGCTATAATATATTTAAGTATTAGCATGTTTTTTATTTTAAATTCACAGAAAGAGTAAATAATATTTAATTACCTATTACTACAAATTAACTTATATTATTTTTAGTTATTATTATGCAGCAATAAAAGTTCAAAAATAATGCCTTAATAGACATATTTAGTCCTTTTCTTAAATTTTCTTGGACTGATGACAAGGACTCTTTCTTACTTATGAAGAAATTTGAAATTATCTTATGGTCGCTATGCATTCAAATGGGCCAGGTGCAAGAAGGGTTTGATGCAATACATTGTCTTTGGCCTAAAACTTGTAATTTTGTCATAATATCCAATTATTCTGAATTACCGTATTTTTTCAGCTAAAGTTACATGAATTTAAAGCAAGGCCTTTACTTTTACAATAACTTCATAATTGCTTTGGCTTAAAATCATTAGGTAATTGTAATGACACTAGCAAATAGTTGCGCCAAAATCTATGCGGTCCTTTGGAAGATTCCCTAAGAATGTTTCCCAAAGACTCATTTTCATTTAGGAATACAAACTTAATTTGTTTTTTCATTAACTCACCTGAGAATCTTATCTAACTACGTTTTTTTTTCCAAAATTACAGAAAATTGATGAATGTTGTGTATTATACCGCACATTTTTCAAAATAACTTTACAACTGTCAGCTTTGGGTCGGGTTTTTTCTATTTTCAAGCAAACAATGGCCTAGAAAGCGAGTGGCGCCCGCTTTTTCTATGGGAAAAGCCCAAGATAGATTACAACGCAAGTTATTACGACCCACACGAAACGTATAAACCAATCGGTCATTTTAATTAGACAAATTCAGGTAATCGCAATGTACACGGTGTTTGATGAGCCCCGCGAGTTTCTGAGCTACGAGGTAAACTCAAAAATTGGCGATTTTAAAAAACTGCCATCTCTTGCTTAACATGAAAATGATATTTTCTGACAATATATTAATATAATTTATAATAAATAGAATATTTCTTTAAAACATGCTCAACAGATTGAGCAGTACCACAGACATATCCTTTTTCAATTTAAATCAAAATCTTGGAAATGAATTTAAGTAGTTTGAATCTTTTTTTACGTGATAGAAGTCAGGTACTACAGATCGGTAAAGTCCATTCTCTTTGTAACGAAAACTTGATAATTTAAATGTCTTGTAAGATATAATAATAATAAAAATAATAGCAGTTTCAGCTCCGAAAAAGCCAGCCGGATGATTGTCAAACATCAGAATCCAGAAGTTTCATAGAAAGTATTACAGTATTCTGTGGAAGTTTCTTTGAAAATAATAATAATAATAATGAATTTTTTTATCTAATGATCTTTTTTTAGTTGAAGTAAGAATATCTTGAATTTTTTTTTAGGTTTTAGAGATTTTAGGACAACGCATTCAGGCTTTGCAATTTCGAAGGGTTGACTTTTTTAAGGAGTTTTGGGGCAAAAACGAAGCTGAAAAAGTTGGTCTGATGATGCATTTGCCACAGTATATGGTAGATGAGAAGAAGGTTTCACTAGAGTTGACGTTATTTTTTCAAATCTTTAAATGCGATTCCCGGTTGAAGATAAACTAAGACATCCAGCGTCGCCATGTTTGAAGAGTATAGTCAAAAAATGGAAGCAATTTCAGGATGTAGAGACAGAAGGGTCTTATTGATTTGGTGTCTTTCTTTCAGAATATGAATAAAAGTCAGCCTACAGAGTATTCTTAATATTAATGTTAAATAATATTATTATTACGGTATCCTGGAAAAGCCCCTGTAAGCTGTTTGAATTGCGGATATTTTAAGTGCAACTTATGTTAGTAAATGTTGCGTGCTAAAATGACCACACTGTATACAATAAATACAAGGTTAGCGGCAAAATTTCCCGGCCTGACATAGATGCAGCTCCAGTATCACGATAAAACTTTGTCGTTTTTTAAATATGTATCTTAGTAGGCTGCGAAAAAAAAAAATTGAAGTCTTGCGTCAAATAGTTCAATTGACAGCATTTTAAACAAATTGAGTATACAACAGTCATAAAGTTTGTGACAAAGTAAGGGTTAACACCTAATATTATTAAAGAAAGGCTGGATGGTGTGTACGGCCAAAGTTCTCATTCGTATTCTGTAGTGAAAGAATGGGCAAAACGTTTACGAATGGGGCAGCAGTCCCTTGAAGATGATTCAAGAACTGGTCGACCAGTGGAGGTCATAACGGAAGATATTGTTGCGATTGTGGAAAAGTGAGTGATCGACGTTTTTTAGGTCAAAGAAATCTCAGAAATTACTAAGCTTTTTGATACAAGTGTTCGTCGAATCCTGCATGATCATGCATAAGGTTAGTGCAAGATGGGATCCTAAAAACCTTTCGGCTATTCAAAAACAACGCCGTGTCGAGTGTGCGCGGTCTTTTTTGAAACTCTGTGGGTCGGAACCGAAGCCTGTGATAGAAACCATTGTGACGATAGATGAAACTATGGTTCTCTAGTATGTCCCTCTATCGAAAAAAAGAATCAATGGTGTGGCGTCGTAAGGGTGAAGCACTTCCAAGAAAATTCAGAGTCTGCCAGTCAACAAAAACGGTGATGGTCACGATCTTTTGGGATTGTGAAGGAATTCTTTTGATAGATTTTAAAGAAACTAATACCACTGTCAACGGTAAATATTACGCAACATTATTACATAAATTGCGAGACTGCATACGTGTAAAACGGCGAGGAAAACTGACCACAGACGTGCGTCTTTTGCACGATAATGCACCAGTTCACACTGCTGCTGTTGCACAAGCTGCCATTTTAGAGTGTGGGTTTCAACAGATAGATCATACTCCCTATACTCCAGATATGGCCCCCCGTGACTATTATTTGTTTGGATATTTGAAAAAGGACTTAGTGGACGGCGGTTCAACGAGGAAGTTGAGATAAAGGAGGCTGTTTTAGCTCATTTTGCAAACAAACAAAAATAATATTTTTTTAAAGGGATCGAGTTGTTAATAAACAGATGTAATAAGTTGAAGTTAAGGGGGATTTTATTGAAAAATAATAAAAAAAATGTTACTCTACTTTGTTTCTTTTATATTCAGGCCGGTAAATTTTGGCGCTGCCCTCGTAAATACATCGTTTTTGACTACCAATAAGGACACGCCGAAAACGGCAACACCCGGTACACTTTTTCGCAATTCACGAAGTTCTCGCGAATTAATCTTAAATTCAAATACGTCTAATAAGCTTGTTAATTTGTAAACTTTTTCCGCCCCCCCCCTCCTCCCGGCCCGCACACCCGTTCTTTTTACCTTTTGATTTTGCGGTACGGATTTCGACTGCATACGGGTTAACGACGTACTCGCGTGGCATTAATTAAATAATTAAAATATCGGTAATAACGTTACATGACCAAATGGGATTTCTAATTTCATCACATTGCAAATATTTATTATTAATTGTCGTTTATTTTTCTAAACTTAACCGGCGAGCACGATCGACGTAAACAAATTATCTGCATACTTACCCGGGTGTGATTAGAAGCAATGAAAGTGAAACATACATACATAATTAATTAGGCGTTTAATAAATGAGCGGCGTGGGGGGCGCATTCCAGCGAAAAATTCCCGGCGAGCCGAATTCTACGGCGTGTTTCAAAAACGTATTATTTATTTATTTTATTCAATTACAGGAAATATTAAATATAAATTTTTTTAGGAACTACTGATCAGATAAAAAAAAATGCTATTTGAAAGATAATTAAACATGCTTTAATACGAGTTTAGAATTTGTTTCCCCTATTTAGGTTTAGCAAAATATCTGCACCAATCAAATTAACTTTATTTTTATTACTAAAAACAAATATGGGTATGACCCATCCTTGCCCTAATAACACTCTTCCTCTACTGCAACAATACTCCATTTTAGCTCATCTCATAAATATACGACCGGATTGAGTTCGGGACTGCATGCTGGCCACTCCGTAACTCGAAAATCGACCCTTTGGTACACTTTTCTTTCGTCGGTCCCTACGAAAAAGGCATTTTCTGGTTTCATCTGAGAACAGAACAGTCCAATTGAGATGATCCCGTGCTAAGTAGGCGTGTTTGTCGATGAGCAAGTTTTGGACCATTTGCAGTTGTTTTTGGGGTCAGGTTATTTTCGTTCAGTCTTCTCACTGTTCATTGACTAATAGCCACTCTTCGAACTTCATGGTGCATGGTTGAACACATGCATCAAGCTAACACAATTAAACGCTATCCAAATGGTTAAAAAGAAATAATAATAACTACTATATCACTATAACTACTGCGGGAACACGTTTCATTTGTTTATCCGTAGCTATATATATATATATATATATATATATATATATATATATATATATATATATATATATATATATATATATATATATATGGGGTTTGTTACAGCTCGCGCCGTTTTCCCTCTCTCAACCAGACTCTCCATTCATCCTTGTCATTCCAATCTCCGTCTTCCAACCCCCTTTCCTCCATGGCTTCATCTATTTCATCCCTCCACGATCTTCTGGGTCTTCCTCTCTTTCTACGTCCCATAGGGCTCCACTCTGTGATTTTCTTTATCCACCGTCTATCGTCACTTCGTCTAACATGACCATACCATTTAAGCTGTTTTTCTGCCATTGTAGTTAATAAGTCTTTCTCTACATTCATTTGCCTCTTGATTTCTGCGTTACGTATTCTATCCATGCGTGTTCGTTGGCAACACCTTCTCCAATATTCCATTTCGACGGCGGTTACTTTAGATTTGTTCTTTTTGTTCAATAGCCAGGTTTCTGCTCCGTATGTAATTATACTTTCTACTATTGTCTTAAATATTGTTGTTTTTGTTTTCTTTGTTAATTTCTTGTTCCATATAATGGAGTTCAGTTGTTTTATACATGTTCTACCCTGACCTAGTCTAGATTTGATTTCTTCTTCTGTTGATCCATCTTTTGTTATTATACACCCTAAGTATTTAAATTTGTCTGTTGCTTTTACGGTTGTGTTTTCATCTATTTCTAAATCTTCGATTTCCCCTTCTTTTGTTGTTAGATATTCTGTCTTTTCGAAGTTTATTTCCAAACCTGCCTTCTCATATTCCTCTTTCAGCTTTCTGAGCATGTAACTCAAGTCGTCTTCATCCTGCGCTATGACCACCTGGTCGTCGGCAAAGCTTAGGGTGTATAAGTGGTCGTCGCGTACTGGGACTCCCATACCTTGACATTTTCTTTTCCATTGTGTTAGCGTCCTCTCAAGATAGATTTTAAACAACGTTGTTGATGTAGGGTATCCTTGTAGTAGGCCCTTTGATGTTGTGAATCGATTTGTGTACCTATTACCTATTTTAACCGACAACTCGTTGTTCTTGTACATTGTATCTACGGCTTTTATTAGTTCTCTTTCTATCCCAATATCTTCCATTGCTTTCCAAAGTTGTTGTCTGGGTATAGAGTCATAAGCTTTTCTTATATCTATGAATGCTAAATGGATGTCTCTGTTTTTAGCTTTTTTCTTTTCGATAGTCTGCCTTACCGTATATATCTGATCAACGCATGACTTCCCTGCCGTGAAACCGGCTTGATCTTCACCTATTTTCCCTATTATCTGGTCTTCTATTTTGTTTTTGATTATCTTTCCATATAGTCTTCCCATGCTTGATATAATGCTAATTCCTCTGTAGTTGGTACACTTCCTACGATCCCCCTTCTTGAAAATAGAGCTTATATATGCCGTATTCCACTCCCTTGGTAACGTTTCTCCATTTATTGCTCATTCAAACATGTTTTTCAATATTCTGAATAATTTGTTCGACCCATACTTAATAAGTTCATTTACTATCCCCCTGGCCCTGGTGATTTTTTGTTTTTTAATTCTTTAATGGCTTTTATTATTTCTTTTTCTTCTATTGTTACATGCTTTAGATTGTTGTTAGGTTGTATTTGGTATGTTAGTTGTTGCCAGAATTGTGGTCGTGTCTCCGTTAGTAGTTGTTGATAATAATTTTCCCATTCGGTTTCTTTGATAAACTGTATATTGACTTTCTCTTTGGTATTTGATCTGACAGATCTTATTGTTCTCCATGATTCCGAGCATCTTGTACCTCCTGTATACTGTTGTATGTTTTGGCAGAGTCTATCCCATTTTTCATTTTTTTCTTTACTAATTAGTTTTTTTGTTTCTCTGTTTTTGTCCTTATATTTCTGTAGGTCTTCTCCCGAATTTGTACAGAGCCATTTTTGGTGTAAGCGCTTTTTTTCCTGAATAGCTGCAATAGCTTCCTCACTAAGTTCTTCTGTATATTTTTTGTTCTTTCCGTCTTCCTCTCCTAATGCTTCATAAGCTGCCTCTTTAATGCTCTTCTTCACGTGTTCGTAAGTGTCTGTTAAATTATTAAAATTGAACCCTATTAGTTTTTCATCAAGTCTACGTCTGTACAAATCTCTTATTGTTTCTTCCTCTAGGAGGTGAATTTTAAATCTTTTCTCTTTTATTTCCTGGTTGTTTTGGTTGTCTTTTTGTTGTTCTTGTTTTGCTATCTCTTCTTTGTTTTTCTTTGCTACTCCATACCAAGGAAAGTGCATGTACGCAACTACTAGTCGATGATCGGTTCCACATTCAGCGCTTCTTTTAACTCTTACATCCTGTATCTTAATTGTTGTAGTTATCCTAACAACTATGTAATCTATTATGGATCTTAGATTCCTAGTTTCTTGTATCCAGGTGTATTTGTGGATGTCTTTATGTTTATAGAAGCCGTTGGTAATTTTTAAGTCGTTATCCGTAGCTACGCCTATAAAAGATCAGCACTCTTGACAAATTTAAGCTCATACTAAGCATATTATGTATTTAAAAGGGCATGTTTATTTTTTGAATCAGATGAATAGTTTCTAGAAAAAAAATAAAAAAATATACTAAAGTCAAATATTTACTGTGGGCCGATTTCTATGCACGCAAGTTTATTTACACAGGGGACGTGGAAACTAATCTTAAATCTACTAATCGTATAACTAAAAAAACAAGGAAAGAAGGAAAGAAAAAAGACTTGTCATCATAACATAAATCGCAGTCCGATGATAGTCATCTTTTAAACAAGCATCATTCTGCCAAGATCATTTTGCCTTGTTTTCCGTCACGAATCTACTATTACTTACTCTATGCCTCATTAATTAGGGACCCCTCCATATGGAGTAGATTCAAAGTAAAATTTCAAGTTATAGACAATTCAGTTTTTTAGCGGAATACACCAGATGATAGCAATACATCTGATTTCGAATGAAGCTCAGGATGAGACATGTCTCATAGCCGCCATAAAATCACATAAAAATATACTTATTGCTGGACAAATATACTTTCTAATCTGAGGCATCGTTAACCTGGCTTCTGAACTCAGAGCCCCAAAGCGGCTCAGAAAACTACTCAGTGAAATTTCCGTCCAGGAAGGTCCCGCCAAAATTTTTGTTGCATCGGTGTAGCAGAAAATACTTATATTTTCGTGTGTAAAACTGTTCAAATAGTTGAAATGAAACAAAAATTTAAAACATAAGCATTTTAATAATTATATATATTATAATTCTTATATATTTATAATTATTTTGTATTTTTATGAGAAAAGTAACCGTACTTCTATACACCTTACATGGAGTTGTTTTAATGAACGTCAAACGTATTTATTTAGGACTTGAAAAATTGCCAAAAAATGTCAAATACCTCCTGCTATTTTGACATATATATTAATTAGTTACTATTTGAGATTTATTATTAAGGTCAACAAAGGTAGGGGCTACCTACCGAGACAATATAAAATACTTGCTAATTCTTGAAAAAATCAAAACATTATGCCTTTGGTTTTTAAGAAAAACCACATGAAAATGGACAAGAAATCATCTTATAATAAATCCCCTCTTTTCTAAAATTTAACTAATCAAAATATGAGGTTTTAGGTATGTTTGAAAATATTTTGATATTGATATGTTTATAAATTATCATTCTAGTCACTTTAAAACATCAACGATTTTAGTTTTTCCGTTCTTTTATAATATTAAGATGACTTTAATAATGAATAGATACATAGATAGAACATAACATAAATAGAACAAGATTGCTTTCGAAAAATCACTGGAGGGGGCAAGTTCGTAACGCGTAGCGCGAAGCAGCTTTTTATTATAAAAGGAAATAACTTCGCGGTTTCGTGTGATAAAAATAAACATTGTTTATAACTTCCTTAGTCTCAATAGAATCGTGTTTTCTACATTTGGGCGGGAGCATCTCCTCAGATACACTAGACTCGCACATATTTTACATAATTCGCACACTATTCAACACACGCTGTATTACACACGAAATAAGAATGATTACTAATAAACTTAAACTAAGTAGTATACCACACCAAAGAATATTAAACACAGGTAGGTATAAAATTATTTTCTATTACGGACCACAATTTTACCTGAATTTATTGGGTTGTTCGGAAAGTCATTTCGTTTTTTTTTGGGGAACATAAAAGACAGTTTTCGTATAATGAATAAATATTTTATTAAATTATATATTGGCCATTCTGGTCCAACACCTTTTGCCATCTTTCTGGCAGTAACATAATTCCCCTCTCATAAAAGTTTTGGTCCTTGCTGGCAAAAAACTGGTTCAGGTGGTTTTTGACATCTTCATTTGAGGTAAAGGTTTTGCCGTCCAAAAAATTTTGCAGGGACCGGAACAAATAGTAGTCGGAAGGCGCCAGATCTGGAGAATATGGTGGATGTTGCAGTACGTCCCATTCAAGCTGTAAAAGTTTTTGGCGAGTGACCAAACTTGTGTGAGGTCCCGCATTATCCTGGTGGAACACTACACCCTTCCTGTTGATTAATTCGGGCCTCTTCTCTTTAAGTGAATCATTCAATTTGTCCAGTTGATGACAATAGACTTCTGAATTAATCGTTGTATTGTCCGGCAAAAGCTCAAAAAAAAAACGATTCCTTTGACATCCCACCAAACGGAGAGCATCACCTTTTTTTGGTGAATGTTGGCTTTTGACACGCTTTGAGCCGGTTCATCTTTTCTGCTCCATGACCTCTTGCGTTTAACATTGTTGTATACAACCCATTTTTCGTCCCCAGTAATAATCCGCTTCAAAAATGGATCATTTTCTTGACGTTTGAGGAGCGAATCACACACGTCAACGCGACGACACAAATTTCGCTCCGTAAGGACATGGGGCACCTACACATCGAGCTTCGAGGTTAAGCCCATGCCTTTCAAATGGCCATAAACAGTCGAATTCGACAAATTTAATCTCTCACCTTGAAAACATAACATTTTTCACAGATATCCAGCGCAACAAAAAAAAAGTCTTTATTTGTAGAGCTGTGTTAGTTATTTCGCGTTACATTTCGCTTAGATTAATTTATAATATCTTTAACGCCGTTCGCTCGTCATGCATAGTCGCTAATGACCCGCCGGGCGCACCATCTGTGTATTATGGAAACGGGATAATTAAGTTTTACTATACGGAAACATAAAAGTTCATCAGCGATAATTATTAATATGATATGTGCGCCGGCTAACGCGGCTATCGTTTTCCACTCGAAGAGGAAAAAAAGAAACTTTAACGATTTGTAAAAATAATAATGAACGCAAGAAGGAGCAGGTCATTATTGTGGAAATTACGGTGTGTGGGTTGGGTCGGGAGGCAAATTGCCTTAGTTCAATTTTTTTTATTGTTCTTTTTAAATGTTGCAGGTAAATGTGTATATATGCATATACGGATAATGAGCTATCGTATCCGTACGTAATGCCATTATAATAACATTAACGTTGCTAAGTATACGTTTGTTAATTTCGCATTCCCGTAATGTACGGGGTGATCGCGTTACGGCTTTTGTTTTCCGCTATAACGGAAATAATAAAAGTCGGCTAATTTTGACTATAACTTGGTGCAAAAAGTCAACATTCACCTACGAGGACTGCCTTTTATAATTCGAGATTTGCTTAAACTAGCCCTGCCATCTGGCGACTAACGTTTTTTTAGGGAAGTTTGACATCTCGAGGTTAGGTTTACTCAGTTAGGTTTTGGCGAAAACAAATCAGAACTAAAAGTTCAGGTTCAGTAGATTACACTCTAACTCGGAAACAGGTTAACCCATTGGTGAAAAAAGATTTGTTAGATTACTTAATGGTAAGTTTAGACCAAAATTATTTTGAATTTAATGGACAGATTTACTAAGGAAAGTTTGATTATGGGACACCCACTTAGTCCTTTGTTAGCCGAGATTTTTATATCATACTAGAACATCTTTTAAGTAAAAGTTTTCTATGGTGGTAAAGATACGTGGATGATGTCTTTGCTTTCCTTGTTGAAACGGACAGACAATTGAATTCTTTTTTAAATTACATTAACTCATTACATAATCGTATAAAATTTTTTAGACCTTACTATTACGAAAACACAAAACCAGTTAGATACGTAACAGCTCAAATCACCCTTATACACACAAAATGGCTCCATTTCACTCTTTTATACACAGATTTCTTAATACGCCACTCTCAACAGTAAATTACAACAAAAAATTTAATATCATTAAACAAATTGCACTCAAAACGGCTACAATCCGTCCATTATAGATAAAATTATAAATAAAAAACAAATCCAGACAAGAGTAAACTCCATTTAGCCGAACCCTAATACAGAACACGAACAATTCAAAACAATTACATACATGGGAGAACGCGGTGAAAAAGTTCCAATACACTTGTCAAAATGTGGTTTAAAAATAGCTTTCAGGACTAACAACACAACAGGAAAATTTTTAAAAAACTTAAAAACAATTAAACGAAATGTCCAAAATCCAAAAAATCAGGTATCTACAGGTTGAAATGCGGATCTTGTCCTAAAATTTATATTGGACAAACAGGTAGAACCTTCAAGAAACGCGTTAACGAATTCTTTTATGTTATGTTTTGATCAACTATCAACTATAAAAACAAAAAGGCAGTAATTTCCAAACAAAATATAATTTGGCAAGATTATAAATTGTTTGTTTTCGCAATTACTTTTATATAGGGTAATTATATATCAGAATTGTCATAAATAGGAAAAATCACATTGTAATCAATAAAGCCTATTAAACGCCGCCCAATGTTTTTTTAATTTTATCAGAAACAAAAAAGAATTAACGATAATATCTTTTTTGAATTTTGTAGCTATGGACAAAATTGGAAATGCTTTAAAATTAACCTATTTCATGTTGGTTGGGTGGCTCATGGTATCAGTTGGGTTGGGAATGTATAAGTAATCAAGTAAAAATAGTAATTTTTAAAAAATTCTCCTAATACCAGTGACTTTAATAAATCAGTTTGAGGTAGATTGTAATAAAGTTTTATGTACTATCTATACTATTTATAAAAACAGAAATATGTAGGTAACTGAAAATAACACAGGCTTCAAAATCCTAAAAAATATTTCAGAATTTTTTATTATTCAATTTCACTCATACCGAAAGAAAACTAAATTTTGAAGTTTTTCCATTTTAAACACACACACACACACACACACAAAATTTTGAAAAACATTTACTTTTAAATATGTTTTTGAAACTGCAAAGAGTAGTTTGTAAATTTACGAATTTTATGTTGTGCAAGTTGCTATTATCTGATTGTATCGATGATATTCTTGAAATTTTAATTGTATTATAATTTTTTTTATAATCGGAAATAACATTTTGCCACTGTAAGATTTTTATGTTTTGCAATTGTACATGTAAATGTGTGTATATGTTTTTTTTGTCTCAAAGGTAAATCGGACATCACAAACGCCTAATTTATTATAAAATACATATTATTATTAAATAATAATAGAGAATACTGTACAATTGCAAAATGTTTAAAACGTTTTTTGAGTAGTCAATTAAACACTATGTATCTGTGTAAAAAAAACTTGTATTACGATCTTTTTCATTTCATTTATAATTTATAATTAATTTATATTTTATAATTCATGATCATAATTTTTCATGTAATAAAAATGCATTTTGTGTGCATGGAGATGCATATAGCGTAAATATTATAGCGCAATATGCATAAATTTACAGGGTGTATTAAAAAATATATTTTTGTATTGCGAATGATTTTTGTTGTTATTTCTTTGTATTTCTGTTTCCATTTGTTCGTTACAACTAAAGAAACATGGGATTTTGTTTAATTTGAACCGCTTAACATTGCCTAATGCTATGACTAAGGAAAGTCGTCACACTGCTACTGGTTCGCTTGTTCCCGGATCATTCGCAATCTTAAATACGAGCGGGCATTTCCTTGATCCGAGGAAAAATCACGCCCCGGGGCAATTTTCCGGATTTTCCCCTCGTGTCATCGGATTATCACAATATTTCTGTTCGGTTAGACCCGGCTAACGACAAATGAATGCCCGGGTAAAATCGCGTGGCCCCTCCAGGGCCGATATACACCGCCAGATGGAAGGAAAACGGCAAAAACCAGAATCGGATCTGGAAAAGTGCGTTTCAAGGAGCGTCGGTTTTCGCGTCATGAATGATTTAAAATGAAAAAGAAAAGATGGAATTGAAAAGGAAAAGAAAGAATAGACTAAATTTTCCATTGAATAGCCGCTTAGAAATGAAACGCGTGCTTTTAAAAGGGTCCCCTCCGTTGGGTCAAATTGAAAAAAATTGCGATATAAATGTTTCAATAGACGACAAATATTCTATTTACAAAACTTCTTTATACGTCATGAGTAGTAGTAGATTTTTTTAGACATTTAAAGTCTGATAACTTATTCTGTTTAAAACAACTACTAGAAAAAAGAATGGCTCGGGATTTAGAAACACATATGATATTTATAGATTTAAAAAAAGCCTATTACAGTGTACCCCCCAGTAAACTGTGACCTGCAATGTCGGCAAATGGTGTAAGTAACGTCTATATACAGGCTGTCAAAAATTTGCACGCTGATATGACTAGCAGCATTAAATTGGGAACGAAATTATCGGAGGAATTTCCAATATCTAAAGGCCTACGGCAGGGCTGTGCAATCGCTCCTACCTCGTTTAAGATCTACCTGAACACCACGTTAAGACATTGGAGACGCAGCTGCCGAAACTTGGGAATTTCTGTTGGTAATGATAAATTCTTGGGGTCTATCAATTAATATGGAAAAAACAGAATATCTTATCGCAGGAGGCACAAACAGAGATTTAATCCAAGATCAGGGAACTATAAAAGGTATCGATTCCTACGAGTACTTGGAAGTAAATATAACAAAAAGTGGCACTAGTAAAGCTGAAATTAAGAACCACATCCGACAGGGAAAACATGCAACAAAGCAGTTAAATAGAATGCTGTGGAGTACCCAAATTCGACCAGAAACTAAAATCAGGATTTATAAGACCATTGTAGAGAGTATTACAACCTATGGGGCCGAAGTATGGGAAATGACTGATTATTTACGTAAAAGATTATTGGCAATGGAAATGGACTACTGGAGACGCTGTTGTGGACTAACACTGCTAGACAAAATAAGTAACAATGAGACAAAACAAAGAATGAAGAGAGACACCACCATTGTTGACACTATCGAAGCCAAAAGTTTAAAATGGTACGGTACGTATGTCGAATGCCGGATGATAGACGTCCGAAAAAAAAAATTGAATTGGGTTCCTCCAGAAAAAAGAAAAAGAGGACGAAGAGAAACGAGTTTAAGTCGTATAAAAATCACAAATATATACACCATAACAGACCTAACAGACCTACACTCAAAAATAAAATTTTGAGTGTAGCTTAGGGAAGTATTTAGAATATCGAAATTAGTTCTACATTATACAGGGTTAGTGAAAACTAAAGCGCATATTTTAAAATAGAACTCCTCGTATAATATCACATATTCTAAGGGCAATTTCGAATGATGTATTATGTACCTATACCTAAATCGTTTGGTTTCTGAAATGAAAACTGTATTACTTTGGCATAATTCATCTTGTAGGTGGCCATGAAAGATGCGGCTTACGTTAAATTATTCATTTTCCGTTTGACATTTCAATAAAGATTTACCCATTATTGATTGTGAACATTTATTGAAACTAATCCAGATTTACGACACATGAACAAAAGAAATTTTGCAAAAATTAAGAAAAACTTTGCGAACTCTTACCAAATTACCAAAACGTTTTACTTGATACGTGGAAAATGTAATGAACACTAAAACATGTCAAAATTCAGACCCTGCATGTTGATGATTATGGTAAGAGAGTGTCTTTGGTCGAAAGAGAGCGAATTTTCGACAATTCTCAGGCCAAAAAAGAAATGGGATTTCAAAGAAAATTAGTTTAAATTTGTTTTGCTTGTTAAAAGATAATATAGTAAGTTTTTTAATTTGCAATGAACCATGAATGCTGCAAAATTCCTTCAGAAACCAGTGGTAAATGATTTGCTCGAGAATCTTAGTCTTCGGGAACATTGGACCTTTGGAGCACCCGTCCTTCTTCTTCTTCATGTCGGGTCTCCCATCCGGAAGTTTGCTAACATCATGGCAATCCTGACCTTGGAAACCGCTGCTCTGAAAAGATCTGCAGAAGTCATGTTAAACCATTCTCGCAGGTTCCGCAGTCAGGATATTCTTCTTCTTCCAATTGATCTTCTGCCCACAATCTTTCCCGGGATTATCAAGTAAAGCAGCTCATACTTGAACCCCGCAATATGTGACCCAGATAGACGATCTTTCTCCTTTTCAGTTCTTTCAACATATCTAACTCTTTGTTCATCCTGATAAGCACTACTGCGTTGGTCGTGTACTGCATCTGTGCATTCTTCTATAGATCCACATCTCAAATGCCTCTTTTTTTCTTTCATACACTCTGTTAAGGGTTCAAGTTTCTACGCCATAGTACAGCAATGGGAATACATAGCACCTCAGCATGGGTACTCTAAGATCTAGGCTCAGTTCGCGGCTACAGAGCGTCTTCTACTAACGCCTTGTTGTAATCTATGAAACAGGCGTAAACTTCCTGAATGACATCGAGACAGCGTTGTGTGAGGATATTGTACGCATATAATGCGTCCGAGTACTGTATCCGTTTCTAAAACCGAACTGGGTATCCGAGATAACTTTCAAGAATACTTTTAGTGTGCGACTCATCAAGCTTATTGTACGGTATTCATCACATCTTTTGCATTCGCCTTTTTGGGTATTGTAACAAAGGTCGATTCTAGCCATTGCGTTGGTATGATCCCCGTTATGTATATTATGTTGAATAGTGCTGTTATACAGTCCAAATGTTGCTCTTTAATCAGCTTCAACACTTCCACATGTACTTCGTCCGGACCCAGCGCTTGTCCACTTTTTGTTGTCTCTATTGCCCGTTTTACCTCTTCTTTTAGAATCGTAGGCCCCGTTTGTTCTTCAATAGTAGCTTATATCTCTGCTCTCTGATCATCGAACTAGTTTTTACTGTAGCATCTGTCTCTCGATATCTACTACAACGTTTCAGTTATTGTCTATAAGGAGCTATGACTTTTGTTGTCTGCCCGTGCCAGTAAATTCCTTAATTCCTTTATGTAGGTTGCGTAGATCATGTGACTGTTGTAACTCCTGTATATATAAATATATCTTTCAACCACGAATCTCTTCTTCTGGCAGGTGCTCTTTTTCCGTCTATTTTACCCTGCATGATGAGCTGCAGCTGCTTGACGTTGTGGTGAGTTCGGTTTGTGTGTTCATACGGCTCAATACTTCCTCGTTTCAGACTCTATCTATCCACGGGATCCTTAGGACTAGCATATACGTCTACAATTCGAAGGCAATTGAATTCTTTTTAAATTACATTAACTCATTACATAATCGTATAAAATTCACTATCGAGATTGAACAGGATAACTCTATTAATTTTTTAGACTTAACTATTACGAAAACGAAAAATTAGATTTTTCCATTTACCATAAACCTTCACACACGGACACATACATACATGACAGCGTAAACCACCCTTATACACACAAAATGGATGCATTTCACTCTTTTATACACAGACTTCTTAATACGCCACTCTCAACAGAAAATTACAACAAAGTACTTAATATCATTAAACAAATTGCACTGAACAACGGCTAGAATCGTCCATTATCGATAAAATGATAAATAAAAAACAAATCCAGACAACAGTAAACTCTATTTATCTGAAACCTAATACAGAACACAAACAATTTAAAACAAGTACATACATAGGAGAACCCAGTGAAAAAGTTTGAAAACATTTGTCAAAATCTGGTTTAAAAATAATTTTCAGAATTAACAACACCATAGGAAAATTTTTAAAAAACAATAAATCGAAATGTCTAAAATCTCAAAAATCAGGTGTCTACAGGTTAAAATGTGGATCTTGTCCTAAAATTTATATTGGACAAACAGGTATATAAGAGCGTTTAAAAACAATAGTCTAGATTCTAATTATGCTACACACTTAAACACAGAAAAACGTATTTTTGACGACAATTTTGATATTTTACATACAGCCACAAAAAGTAGAAAATTTATTGGAAGTCATGGAGGTTAACAAAATGAGACATTCAAATGTATTAAACTTAAATTCTCACAACAACATTTTTATAGTAGCAGGTAGTTTGTCAATATTACATTTGATAAAATATAAAATCGTCAACACAGCATATAAAAAAATATTTTTGAGAGGTGGAGCAACTCCTCTTATATTAGGCCGTTCGCCAGATACTTGTAGTAAGCCACCCTGTATTAAAACATTTTTAAAAGCAATTTTTCATATCCTCTCTAACTAGAATGACGACTCTCATAAACACATTCTATCGCCGAAAAGAGGTGGGGCGGTAGTGGGGGGAGGGGGTTTATAAATGGTTCCCTAATTTCTCCTACTGCACAAATCATTAAATTCTAAAATGTCCTTCGAGTTCGGTCGAGATTTTTTCCAACCCGCCCCGGTGATACAAAACGAAAATCGACGCCGCATTATTTCGCCCTTATCGGCCTGAATCCACCCCTTTTTTCTGGTCGACTCGGCAGGTGGGCGACATGGGAGTGCGAGGCTACCGACATAATTATATTTCTTCGATTCAGGCCGATGGAGCAATTCGGGAAACACTCTTTTAATTACGACGGGGCGAATTGAAAGGGGTGGACATTGGCGTAGGCAACGCATACCAAATTTTGTTGTTTTGATTTTGAGTTTTTTAAACCGTGGGCGTGTCAAAATGCATTTACGAGGGCAGCGCCAAAATTTCCCGGCCTGAATATGAAAGAAACAAAGTAGACCCCTTAACTTCAATACACTTATTACATCTCTTTATTAACAACTCAATCCCTTTAAAAAAATATTCTTTTGGTTTGTCTGCAAAATGAGCTAAAACAGCCTCTTTTAACTCAACTTCGTCGTTAAACCGCGGTCCACGTAAGTCCTTTTTCAAATATTCAAACAAATAATATTTAATATAAATAGCTATTTCAGAAATGTTCAAAATTTGGTAATTTTTAAATGGCTGTAATTAATCTTCTTTTAATAATAATCATATTTTGTTATACGGTTTTGGAAAGCTGAAAGACTCTTTGGTGAGGATTTTTTTTTATATCAAAAAGAGACATTTGAGAGGGTAAGAGCTAAAAAAAATAAAAAAATTTTTTTGAAGCACGCTAATAAATATATAGATATAAATCACTAATTTTCATAGGTTAATTAAGTATTTTTATTTTTATCTCTTAAAACTGTAAATATACTGTAATTTTTTTCGTTGTTTGACTATTCTTTCCTTGATATTCAGTAAACAATATCTGTAAAAGATGAAGGGCATAAAAGTATATATTTGACATATTTTTTGGTAAAACCAGACATATTTATGCGCATATTTTAAGTATTTTCTGTGCATAAATATCCGAACTCTAATGATTACAGATTTTGTGTTTATATAGATGAATTTTGTTTAATTATGAGTTACTTAGCAAATAATCCCGATAAACGAACGCAGACTGAACAAATATCAGCTATTATCTTGAACACGGAATGCGGTAGACTCCTGCAGCTGAAAGTGAGTCCCTCTTGTCCTTCGCTGACCTGATGGTCTGCTGGATCTTCTTTTGTTCATGCGGAAACCAAGAGATCAATGGGAACGAGACTTAAGGAGCATAAAGCAAGCTGCAGGCTAGGACAGACAGAGAAGTCTGCAGTAGCTGAACACGCACTGGGCAGCGGGAAACACAGGATACACTTTGAGAGCTGTAAGTTACTAGCATCGGTCAACGGCTACGAACAACTTCGCTTTGATAGAGACAATACATTTTCCTTCTTATTAGGTCCTGATCACTATTGTCCACGGTTATCGACGACATTAAGTCGACAGGTTTTTTTTAAGTTTCTTGTTGAATAAGTCCTCTACTAAGTTTCATATATTTCGACGCGATATTGTTATATTCTGATAAAATAACTTTTTCAACACTGCCAAAAATGGTCAACACTCGAGAAATAAATCAGAAAGAATGAAATATACCTGGTCCACCACTGCCTTGTCAGTCAAGTAAGAATAAATATTTTAAGCTATTATCTTCATTCAGGTTTAAAGGCCGTCGTCGATTGGAATTACTTCCTAACGTTTCGCTAGCACGAGTGGCGAGCTTCTTCAGAGGTCCTTCCATCTCCGGTGTTGGACGAGCCCGAAGGATTTGCGAACCGGAGAACCTCCAGATGGAACTTGAACACCTAAAAACTGCGTTCGAGGCAAATGGCTACAGTAAGAGGGAGATCGAGAGATCAATGAACTCAAGATCATCAAGATCACGGGATACCGAACAACGACCCTCCACCTCTCACGCATATCTGCCGTATATTCCGAGTGTCACCGACAGGATTGGCAGAGTATTGAAAAGACACAACATCAAAACAATCTTTAAGCCTACAAAGAAGATCCAGCAGACCATCAGGTCAGCGAAGGACAAGAGGGGCTCACTTTCAGCTGCGGGAGTCTACCGCATTCCGTGTTCATGCGGAAAGGTCTACATCGGAACTACCAAGAGATCAATGGGAACGAGACTTAAGGAGCATAAAGCAAGATGAAGGCTAGGACATACAGAGAAGTCTGCAGTGGCTGAACACGCACTGGGCAGCGGGGAACACAGGATACACTTTGAGAGCTGTAAGTTACTAGCATCGGTCAACGGCTATCACAACAGACTAGTCAGGGAAGCCATTGAGATACAAAAACACCCACACAATTTCAACAGAAAGGAGGAGACCCTTAGACTCAACCAAATCTGGAACCCGATCCTTAGGAACGCCCGAGCAGTACCGATCGATATCCCGAGACCAACCGAAGCGGAACAAGCCCCGCCCACCACCAATCGGCATAAATACAACCTGCGCAGGAGAAATCGTCAGTCTACGTCCAACATCGGAGATGGAAGGACCTCTGAAGAAGCTCGCCACTCGTGGTAGCGAAACGTTAGGAAGTAATTCCAACCGACGACGGCCTCTAAACCCGAATCAAGATAATAGCTTATCAACGGGCCGCGAAAGCCCTAACCAATTTATGAACAAATATCATTTCGACCCGTTATTCAGGAGTATTGTTAAAAAATTGTGGCGCCCAGTGTGCGGCGACAACCCTCGCCGCAATTATAATTTACTAATCACGCGGAACCGATTTCGGAATAATTAAAAATGGCGGGGCTAATCTCCTTCGCTTTTTCTCGAAAGCACTCGATAGGCGGCCAAACGCCGCAATCAAAGCACCTCCTCCTTTACAACTAATTAAATCATAAATCTCCGACCCGTTCTGAAAATAATCTTCCGAATCAGCATATTATTTGTTAATAATAAAGGAGAGAGTGAATCGGGCGCGCTGGTGAATCATCGACAAACAATAAAGAAAAAGCCAGAAACAAAGAAGACGGCTCGACCGAGATTGCTGAATAACCCCAACCCCCACTCCGCCGCCCCCTTAGAGGGGTTATTATAATAGCCGTGGGGGGTTCGTTGGTCATTAGTGGGCGTCTGGAGGTCTAAGTGGGTTCGTATGGGGGGAGAAAAAGTGCGCCGGGACGCTCAGTTGATTATTCCCGGTAATTTGTTTTTTATTTTTTCTGCGTGTCTGAAGGAATAAAGCCGTTTCCGGAGATGAGAAAATGGTTCCGCCTTGGCTAAAAACTTTCTTAATAATTTTATTTTATTCGATATTCGTCAAAGTGCTGATTCTCTACCATTCAACCGAAAACTTTGGCATTCGATTACAATTAAAATATCTACCAAAAACTAACTACTTTAATATTATCTTACACTATTTTTTTTTTAATAATAAAATGGTGTAATTTCAACGATTCCCGACAACACGTCACAATTTTCTAACGTTTTAATGTCAGTTTGGGCCACCAATTTAATGAAGCATTTAATATTACAAACAACAACAACAATATAAAATTCTGGTAAAAGTTATTTGAAACTTACCTTCTTGTTACACTTAAAATCTATTTAAATCCTAATTTTCTTGCTATTATTATTATTATTATTATTATTATTATTAATATTCTTATTATTATTATTATTATTAATTACTAATTACAACCTGGTAAGCATACAGAGTACATAAATATATAGATATGGATCAGATTAATGAAGTTGAATTTTTTTACAAAATTTGCGGATCTGGAAACTGAAACTGAAAATTAAAGTTGAAATTATTAGTTGGTCCTCAAATCTAGTATATTATGGATTTCATCTCTAGTTATTTCAGTTTCAATATTAGGCAATCCCATTATTTTTTGTGAACCTGTTACAGAAAGATAAAGGAAACATCTCTGTCCTATTGTTTTAGACACCTTAGGTTTCACCGTGGATTGGTTCAATTGGTTCAATCTGTTTCTAGTTGAACAAGGATGTTCATAGTTTCTAATAGGAAATTTATTTAAGATTTGGACGTCTATTTTAGAGTTTTCTTGCATCGAGCATGTCTGATTCACTACAAATTTGTGTTGTTAGATAACACCTATCCCTTGTATAAATAATTTTTAAAATCTATTTTTGTTAAATGTTAATTTCCTCTAAATATTTGTTTGTCAACCCACCCAATACTAAAATGTTATAATTTTTATATTTGTAATATGTAATATTCATGGTTGTAACAATAAAAATTATTGTTATTATTTCATTTTCATTTTTGAAAAGCACCTTAAAAGTTCGTCCTTAATGGTACTACTACTATTACTACTACTACTACCACTACTGCAAGAGGAATGGGAGATAGATGATGGTACAGCGGAATGGAGTAAAAAGCTAATTCCAAATATAAGACCCTGGTTTGAGAGACGACACGGTGAAGTAGATTTCTTTCTTACACAAATACTCACCAGGCACGGGTGCTTTGAAGCCTACTTCAAACGTTTTAATCTGGCCGAAACCGAGGAGTGCCTTTATTGCATAAACGTGGATACGGTTGAACACACTCTATTTTTCTGCCCAAGATGGAACATGCAGCGGAATATAGCAGAGCAAATACTCGGTCACATAAGCCCAGACAACCTAGTAGAAAAAATGTTAGAGTCACCGACAAATTGGGACCACGTCTGCAAAATGGCAAAGCAAATACTTTCTGCCAAGAGGATAGAACGGCCAAATCTTATACAAGCTCGCTGAACCTTAGTCAATAGGAGACCGAAAGATCATGGGGAAGATCATAGGGCGCGAGAGAACATCACGCGCGTCCGGACGACACTCCATCTGAAGTAATGCTGACGCAGTTCCAGATGGAGGGCACATTGTTTTGTCGTCAAGAGAGGAAGTGTGAGTACGCTCACACTGGGTTTACACGGTCGGCTGTTGCCAACCCGTCGTCGCCAAGGGGACACACCATCCATCCCCAGGGTGTCTTGAGACGCCCAGAACGGGCTGAGGAAGATTCGCCTTATAACCTCTCATACAAAAAAAAAAACTACTACCACCACTACTACTACTACTATTACTACCACTACTACTACTACTACCACTACTACTAATACTACTACTACTACTACTACCACTTTTATTTCTAATGGTCCCCGCTACTAAAGGTCATTCGGCAGCTTGCAAATAATGCTAACTATAAACCAAAATTCCTAAAGGAAGCCTTCATAAGGAAAGAGTCTAAAATAATCCATCATCCTCCAGGTGTATGACATTCATACAGTACTATTTACATATTTTATGGATTCCTCCTACGGCTGTTTTTGTTGAGTCGAACCTGCGTTTCATCAATCATTCGCTTGGCTTCTTCATAGCTAAAACTCAAGCTGGCTTGCAGTCTACTGGCTAGAGGAGGATCATGAACATTGTAAAGATTGTTTGGTTGCTTATATATATTCTCAGATTTATCTTTGGTAAAAGAATTGATTACATGAAAGAATTTTAGTTTTTTCGAACAAGATTTGACGTCCGGTTTGGCGATTGTGTTCGGTAAACTGCTCATAAGCTTATTTGTCGTAGACTTAATTCAGTTTTATGTTTTTTAAGCCTAGGCCATATTTTTCATCCGATCTTTGTCATTGACGAATCGATGATGTTGAGAGTTTTTTTTTCGACTGCTGGTAAATCTGATTGTGATAGTCTTATGGCTCTGTAGAGAGTTGACAACCGATAATTTTTGGGCCGGATGGTGATGTCACAATGTATTAAGATAGCGCTCTGTGTGCGTAGGGTTTCTGTAAACAGGAAGACCCAATGTTAGCCCTCATTTTCCTGACACCTCACATTATAATTTTCACACCTTTCCATCACAAAATACGTATCCCCATAACCTTTCAAAGAAAATGATTCCGAAAGCAACTCCACCGTTGCTACTGTTTTCCTCCACATATCAAAAGTTCTTAAGAAAATAACGTCAAAAGCACATTCCTCTAATATAGCAATTATCCCCCACGGGATATCCGATCCCATCTGGCCTGAATACCAGCGTGAATATGAACCAATACCTAATACGACGCCTCTAAAGATTCAATTGACAGGACTCGATTTCTCAAGCGATTTTTAACTTAATTTATTTTCGTCAAGTTATTTCGATAAAAACATCAAAAACCAAGACGATACACTTCGAGACACAGTGTACACGACAAAACCGAAAACCTTCCTATACAAATTCAACATCAGGATCGCGGATCGCGGTGGTGGGAACACAGCGCGAAGGGGATGGGGGTGTCGATTTAACCTCGACGTGGGGCTCTACGCCCTCCGGCCAATTACGAATTAAAATTTATTCGTTTCTTTATTCCGTCGGAGAGTCGACTCTCGCATAATGAGAAATGTTGATTGTAACCCGCTCCGAGCGGCTCGGGGGAGTGGGGGGGGGGGCCGAACGGATGGAGGAAGCGCCGCGCGCGGGGGGGATGAATTAATGTTATGCAATTCTGCGAAGGTGGGAGAGTAAATGTAATTAATTATCTGTGCTCGTAATGACTCTGACTGATGAGGTGTTCTGGTTGTGTGGGGGAGGAGAACGCGCGGTGCGGTGGGGTTGCGCGATAATCGAACGCCTTTTGCTCCACTTGGGGAGGGACGCGGGAGCGTTTGGACGGGGAGAGCGGGGGCGCTAATTAAAGCCTACAGGGTGTCGTGTGAGAAATTTGTAAAATTCATGTTGCGCAGGACGGGGGGGGGGGGCGTTGTTTTTTAAGATGACGGTTGCACTGGCGGAAGTAAGTTTAAGTATCAAATTATTAATACCAAAATGATTCATAAGACAGAAACAAAGAAGAAAAAACATTTTTCCGTGATCTTTAGCAAATTTAGCTCCTATGTTATTCATTTGTGTTCGGTAAAGAACAAGAGATGAAACAACATTCCAGACTTCCTGAATTTGTAGTATTATTGAAAAAAAAACACTCATTTGACTCAAAAGACGTAAGCGTGCAGCCTTTCGCATCTTCATTACCATACATTACATCTTACTTATTTACTTCATCCTTGGCGCCCCCTAAGACTCCCACAATACGGACGACCTATCGCATTCTGCATAAAGCCTATAGTTTGCCAATTAATTCTGGAACCAAAAACTCTATTTTTTGAGGAGAACGATATCAAGTTTAGTAACTTGGAATGCGTAAGCCCAATAGACAGTAGTCATTCTCAAGCACGGCAGTAGTCCCTATATTTCAAATGAAGTAAAGAGCGCGTGATGCTTGGATCGGAATTGCCACAATTTGGGAACAGAAGAAATTGAAGAATGCGACGTTGCATAGGGCAGTTTCAGAGGGAACATTCGAAAAATGCAAATTTAATGATGGTTTAGATGAAGTGTATAATTTCAAATAGTGTGATATTAGACAATTAATATTTTTAGAAGACAGAAGCGCACCACGGAGAACTTCTGAGGCAGACATTGAAAAGGCATGGTAATTTGTGAAAAAATAATAGTGCCACATACTTCGGGCACAATTATTACTATGTTATTACTAGCTATTTCAGAACTGTTACTAATTACGTCACTTGACCGCATTTGGGATTTTTTAATTTTTCAAAATTTTCTGAAACCCCGCTTGCATTGTAAATTCCCCAATTTTAGGCCTTGAGTGAACATCCTTTCTTACATTCTAATAGATGCGTTGCACTACATCTAGATCTTGTCTGTAGGCTACGACGGATCCAAAACCGTCCTTTTTGTGACATTGCTCGCACGACAATGCTGCCAGCTCCACACTTTTCTTTTCTCTTCTCTCTTATATCTATCATACAGGGTATAACTAAAGTATTTTTTTAACAAATTTATTATTTATTGTTTATTATTATTTTCTGTTATCCTTCCTTTCATTCAAAACATTACTCACCACATGTCACATGCCCTTTATTATTATTATTATTATTATTGTTATTATTATTATTATTATTGTTATTATTATTATTATTATTATTATTATTATTATTATTATTATTATTATTATTATTATTTATTGTTTATAGTAGGAAAATTCAATGTATTTAAAAATTGTTTCTATAAATATAAAATTCATTGTTTTAAAAACTGTTTCGCTAAATATAAATTTCATTGTATTTTAAAAATTATTTATCTAAATATAAATTTCATTGTATTTTAAAAATTACTTTTACGACTTAATATTTCATTGCATTTTAAAAATTATTTCTATAAATACAAATTACATTGTATTTTAAAAATTATTTCTCTAAATGTAAATTTCATTGTATTTTAAAAATTATTTCTATAAATATAAATTTCATTGTGTTTTAAAAATTATTTCCATAGATATAAATTTCATTGCATTTTAAAAATTATTTTTCTAAATATAAGTTTTATTGTATTTTAAAATTTATTTCTATAAATACAAATTTCATTGTATTTCAAAAATTATTTCTATAAATATAAATTTCATTGTATTTTAAAAATTATTTCTGCAAATATAAATTTCATTGTATTTTAAAAATTATTTCTACAAATCTATATTTCATTATATTTTAAAAATTATTTATATAAATACAAATTTCATTGTATTTTAAAAATTGCTTCTCTAAATATAAATTTCATTCTATTTTAAAAATTGTTTGTATAAATCTATATTTCATTGTATTTTAAAAATTATTTCTATAAATACAAATTTCATTGTATTTTAAAAATTGTTTCTCTAAATATAAATTTCATTGTATTTTAAAAATTATGTGTATAAATCTATATTTCATTGTATTTTAAAAATTATTTCTATAAATATAAATTTCATTGTATTTTAAAAAATATTTCTCCAAATATAAATTTCATTGTATTTTAAAAATTATTTCTACAAATCTAAATTTCATTGTATTTTAAAAATTATTTATATAAATACAAATTTCATTGTATTTTAAAAATTATTTCTCTAAATATAAATTTCATTGTATTTTAAAATTAATTTGTATAAATCTATATTTCATTGTATTTTAAAAATTATTTCTATAAATACAAATTTCATTGTATTTTAAAAATTATTTCGGTTAATTGGCACAAAAAAAATTGACCGGTCAATTCGGCGGCGAATTCGAGCCGCCTCCTCCACTGGTACCCGCCGATGCTTCAATCCGTAATTTAAAAACACACGCGAATGTGCCCGCGTATTGATTTTTAATAAAATTCATTTTTTCGGTTGGCAACGGCATCGGACCAATCGCGATTCGCAATCGCTAATGGCCAAATACTGCATAATTAACTAATTATAAAATACATTTATGGCTTTTTTTTCGCCCGTCCCCCCGCGCGGTCGTATTGTTGTCGCCCCACGATGTAAATTATATTATTAGGGGCCCTCCGCGTGTAATGAAGTTAATATTTAACAGGATTTTTACGGTCCCCCGCCGGTCGCCGATTATTCGCGGGTTTGGTTAGCGCGCTCGCATAAATCGCACGTCCTGTAGGCGTGGCGAAATAATATTTATTTTCGGCCGATAGAGGGCGCGCTATAAACTTTTGCAAAATCACGCGAGGAAGCGTTTTTTTAAGCAAAAACGACTAATAGATGTGTAAAAATTCGTCTATAATTAAGAATGAATGAGGTCGGTCCAGTGGCGGCTCGTAGAAAAAATGTTAAGGTGTTATTGCGAAAAAACTTCCCTTAACACGTTCGCTGCCGAAAAGCTTCTACAGGAGTTAACGCTTAGGCCAGGTTCCCGCGATAATTTGAGCATCCTGTATTCGAACTTCATGGAAATCAGTATAGTTAGGTTTTATGTAGTCCTTTGTTGACACTTTATTCTTAAAGAAATCCCTAATGGCAGTTAGTCATGACTTCAGGTTGATGTATCCAACAAAAAGATTCCGCAATCAAAAATTTTTCAACGAATTTCAGCCGTAGGCGGGGCGCAAACGATATTTCAAACGCCCTGTATTGAAACATTATTTAAATTGGTATAGTTGGGTTCTAAGCACTCTACTTCTACTCTACTCTCTAAGAATTCGTTCCCTAATAGTACTTCTCTCAGTTGGCCATCAATTTAAGTTGAAGCAATAAGCAAAACAAAATTTTAGTGCATTTTCAGAGACCTATCCCACCAAAAACAAATAAACAAAGATTTTACAAGCGTGTGCAGTTCTTCTTTTATGAAAATCGATATTTTTAAATTTAAAATGATAAAAATATATTCGTTTATTTTGAACACCCTGTAGCATCTACTTTTGCATAATAAAATGAAATGAAGAATTTTAAAAAGAATTCGAATTAAAATAATAAAATTAAAATTTTAAATTCGAAAAAAATACATTTAAAGAAATGTATATTTTACTGTATCCTTGATTCGCCATGTAGGCCGGCGAAGTAATATTTTACGCAAAAGTCTGACATTTTCGTCGCTTTCGCCCCTTGTTTCCGCGCGCCACTGGCCCGCCGTCCGGTTACATAAAAAACGCCATGCGCGAAAAGAGATCGGACGATGCAATCACAAAGAAATAAAAAAAAACGCGAGCCGCGGCCCGATAGGGTGGGAGGGGGGCGGGGTGGCATCCTGGCGGTGCCCTCGGCCCCTCGCCCGCCGCCCCTTTTGTTCTCCTAACTGATTTTCGAACACACACACACACACGTACGCGCGGGCGTGCTCTCGCAGCACACACACGTTCTCCCTTTTCCGAACAAAAGCTAAAAACCAATAGTCCTTCATTTTCATTTATTTCACACAGAGTTGTTCTTGTGTATTGGAAAAAGGTTTTTTTTTTTCGTTCGGTCGGGGCGCGGTGGTGGCGGCGGCGGGTGGGGACCCCCGTTGATTAGGCCGTGTGTGTATGTGTGTGTGCGCGCGCGCTAAGGGCAATTATTATAATTAGAATTGACGGGGGCGAATTTTCGATTTTAGTAATCGTAAAAAGAAGACCAGACATTGCCGTTATCCGCTATGTCTTATTATTATCACGAGGTATAGTCCCGCACACGCTAAATGGTATAATACTGCCAAAAACATATTACATTTATTGCTTTGACGTTTTAAGTATTTGACAGCGACTGAACCGTGGTAGAACCCATCCCAACAGATGTTTATTCTGCATTAAGTAGGTCTTGCCTACGAATATTTGTAGAAACTTGAAGTTTTTATTTGAAACGTAAATGGAACGTTTTAAATTTGATCGCTTGGAACTTTGAATAAGTGCAAGAGTTTATTTTAACATCAGGTGACGTGTAGCGTTCTTAAGAGTTTAATCGAGGCGAGGCTGTTTTCACTGGATTGTTCAAAGGATCAGGATAAGTACAGAGTACAGGCAAGTTTGAAAATAATCATTTTTCTTCTTGTATTTTTGTGTCTTCTACATAGTTCTTCGGTTTGCAAACAACAACAGTCGTCATAAGAATACAGATAAATATTTATTAGAATCATACAATTAAACATTTTTTCAAAGTTCCTGTTTATTAACATTGGAATGAAGCAGATGTTCCCATGTTAGCAGAAGACATGGAAAACAACGCAGAATTTGAAAACGGAGTGGAGATGCTAGTCGAACCTAATGAGAATTTAGAAGACGAAATACCTCAGCAAATAGAAAAGCGGATCCATTTACAATCCATTCAGAGACAAGACATTCAGAGGGGGAAGTAGGAGCAGCAATGGAAACAAGTGACATGACCAAAGTTCCGAAGACAAATGTAAGAAAAATTGTTGCAAATGGGATAGGCAAGAGGAAAGAGTTTTTAAAGAGCAACACGCAGATCTAGCTAGGCGTATCTCGTAGATTATAGGCTTATAAAGTGAGGTGTTTTAGCCCTAGAAGAACTGCATAAAAAAGTACTTACAGACTGAAACATTAGTTGTCCCAAAGAGTGGTTGCGAAGATTTTTGAAGAAAATGGATTTCCAGTTCCAAACAATTAATAAATGGAGGGAGGATTATTTAAATGCAATTGAAAAATTTCGAGAGCAAAATAGGCCAACAGTATATGTAGACGAAGCGTGGTTCGAAACTCACGTCACAGTAAAACAAGGGTGTGATAACTATAACAGTGCGTACTAGACGTGCCGCCTTCATATGGAAAACGCATAGCAACACTTCATGCTGAGTCTATAAATGGTTGGATGGAAAATACCTTATTTTCGTCTGCCAAAAACGTCAAAGATTCGAGTGTGGATTTGAGGAATGGTTTAAAAATAAATTGTTGCCAAAACTATCGCCAAATATTGTTATTGTGTTGTGTTTCTTCAAATAAAGAAGAAATTAAAGAATTTCTGTATGGAAATGATTTATATTTTGAAGAGAGCAACAAAATCGATTGGTGAGATTGATAGTCACCTGGCCTATCATTGGATTATGCGTAGGACGTGTATACAATTTAGGTCACTCAAGAAATTACAAATTTTTTGGGAAAAAAAGTTTATCACTCAATCGTTGATTCAGTAGGTGAACAATTATCTCTCCTACTTTATTTTATTAACTTAATTTAACACTTAATCGGAAAATCTTATGTTGCTTTTCATGAAAAACCTCGAATATTTAGAGAGAATTAACATTTCACAAAAATTCTAACTAAACTCAATGCAAGATGACTCTATTTTTGAAACATGGCAGTGCAAACGTTTTTAAATAAAATTACATCTCCCATCCTCCCTCAACCAGAAGCAGAATTAACCAAGGTATCTAGGACGTTTATTAAATCCGAAATAACTAGAGATAAATCCATAGTATAGTATAGTATATAGTATAGGCTTCTAGTTTTTTTGATATTTAAACTGTAGGGTAAAAGTGGGATAGATGCCCCACTTTTTGTAAGCTGACTATAACTTTTTTTTAAAGCACTATTCGAGTGAGTTAACTATTTGTAACAACTATAGTCCTTATACATACCATCTACTCATATCATCATTCAATGCATACCGTAGATTTCTAGATATTCGGCTCTAAAAAAACTTATTGTTTGAGGATAGACGCCTACTGTATGGGGTAGTTGCCCCTGGCAAAATTTCGACATGAGTATAGATGCCCTACAATGGGATAGATAGATATTATAAGGTTTTCTTATCCAAACATACCGTAAAACTAAAGTAAATGGCACTTTTATAGGAACAAATGGCTCAGTCTTTCAATCATTCTTTGGGTAAACTTAGAAACTTAACAACGTCTATTAAAAATTATTTATAACTTTACCGAACTAAATTTACGAATAATAAAACTTAAAACAAATCCGTCCCTTAGGACTTCTTTGGAAAAAACAAAGCTTCCTTCTTAAAAAAAAATTAACAGTAATCAAAATTTTCAAATAATCAACAAATATAGAGTTACTGTTTACTTTGGCCAGGTTACTTATTCTTTGAATTCACTTTGGCCAGGTTAGCTTTTAGAGTTTCTTCTTGTGTCCACATCTATTGCAGTAATCGCCATATAGAGTGTGCAATCTTCGTGCAACCAGAGTTTACACGTCAGGCACTGAATCCAGTCCGCCGTGGACTTGGTACTTGCATAGTCATCGAAACATTCTCTGCATTGAGTATTTTCTTTATCAGATTTAGTCGGGTCAGAATCTGATTCATCGAACTCTTGTTCACTTTCAGAGCTAAACCTCGGTCTTTTCTTTTTAGGAACTGATTTTTGGTTCTTTTTTCTAGGTTTGTCTGGTGTTTGCTTCTTAGCTTTATCTTTCAACTTAGCTTTCTTAGAGTTAATATGTTCTTCTGAATATAAAACGACAGCACCTTGCTTGCCTTTTTCTTTTCTTTTTAAAGTATTTTTTTTTCTTTTTTTTATTCTACCAAGGTTTAAAAAAAAAAGCTAGATTTTTTTTAATTTTTACGTTGCCCCAGTAGTTTACCCTTGTGGAGAGAAAACTGTATTTATTGTCTTCGTGGGATTTGATTGGATTTGTATTTTACATGTTATATAATAATAACAATTATTATTATATTTGAGAAATTGATGATGGAATTCATGTTTTGGTGGGCTTAAGGGAACTTAAGCAAAGCCAAGGGCATAAATCTGCAAAGGTGAGGTTATCTAAAGTTCACCTGGATTGAAAAAGTTTCCCTTATTCATGCCAAGTACAAGAAGCAGATTTCCGCCCATTTTGAGATCTAGCAGAAGAATTTGGAGATTGGATAAAATGGGCCATAAAAAACTGGGTTTGTTTTCGGTCTCAGTTAAAAAAAACGTTTTTTTTTTATTATTTATTATATTTTTATTATTTATTTTCTGATTTTGATAAAATTTGTCATTTTTGTATTTGTATTTAATAAAAATTATAACGGAAAAATGACTTTTTGCAACAAGCGAGTGATAATTTGTTTTTAAAACGAATGCGCAATACATCAAATAGAGAAAAAAGGAAATCGTTGATGTTTTATAGTGAGAAACCTACATAGAATGTTATATTTTGATTAGTTGAATTGTAGAAAAGAGTTCACCTTGTAAGGTGTTTTCTTGTGCCGTTTAAAACGCTTTGTTTGTGTAGAACAGCGGAATAATCGTTTTAAATTAACTCTAACCACCTCAAAAAAAACCTTTTAAAATAAAATTACAATTAGAAATCAGTTTCAGTAGCAGTTTCACAAAAAATTGCTTAATAAAAAAACAACTAATAAATTCAACTTTATTGATTTGGTCCATTTAAGTATCTACTTTTTGCATATGATTCTTTTCTAGTTTCTAGATCTATATTTACACTGTATGCTTGCTAGGCTGAAATTAGCAATCCGAGAGTTATTATTTATTTACTAGGGACAAAATCCATAATTATTAATGTTTTTTCATTTCTTTTTCCAATATTTTTTTTCTTTCTTTTTTTGGTTCTACCGACTTTTTAAAAAAATACCTTCAAGGCTACAATTTGGTATAGTTTTACGTTGTCCAAGTAGTTTACTCTTGTGGAATGAAAACTGTATTTATTGTCTTTTTATTTATTGTCTTTATAAAATTCTTCAATCCTACATCAGTCCTCGGACTCAGTTTGTAGAATTGAATTCTGCAAAATCCCAAACGACCCGCATCACATCTGGGATTCCTCAAGGGTCCCATTTGGGACCATTGTTATTTTCACTGTTTATCGCAGATGTCAGTAAATGTTTTCTTTTTGCTAAATCAGCATCATACGCAGATGATCAGAAATCATATGCGCCCGTGAAAAGCCTTAACGACTGTCATAAGCTATTATCTTGGTTCGGGTTTAAAGGCCGTCGTCGATTGGAATTACTTCCTAACGTTTCGCTAGCACGAGTGGCGAGCTTCTTCAGAGGTCCTTCCATCTCCGATGTTGGACGTAGACTGACGATTTCTCCTGCGCAGGTTGTATTTATGCCGATTGGTGGTGGGCGGGGCTTGTTCCGCTTCGGTTGGTCTCGGGATATCGATCGGTACTGCTCGGGCGTTCCTAAGGATCGGGTTCCAGATTTGGTTGAGTCTAAGGGTCTCCTCCTTTCGGTTGAAATTGTGTGGGTGTTTTTGTATCTCAATGGCTTCCCTGACTAGTCTGTTGTGATAGCCGTTGACCGATGCTAGTAACTGTCATAAGTTTCAAGAAGATCTTGATCGTTTTTATGAATACTGTTTGAATAATCGTCTATTTTTAAATATTGATAAATGTTACTGTCTTAAGTTCAGCAGGCGGATAAATGATATAAACTTTGACTACGCATTCAATGGTGTAAAAATAAAAAAAGTAAAGCAGCAAAATTTAGGTTTTATATTAAGAGTTAGCAAGGAATTTCAGGATCACAAATCGCTTATTATTCTATACAATTCCTACGTTCGATCTCACCTTGACTATGGCGGTGTAATATGGAGTCCTCAGTATCATAAATATATAGACAGAATCGAGAGAATACAAAAAAAGGTTGTTTTCCATTTAAATTTTAGATTTAACCGTAACTTATTAGCTCATTCGTATGAAGCTAGTCTTAATTTCTACCATATACTGAAGTTATCTGTTAGAAGAATTATCTCCAGTGCTATATTTTTGCATAATATTAATCTTCTGCTTATCGTAGATATCGGTAGGTACCTACTTATAAGTTTTACTTTGTTAATTAAATAATGGTATAATTGTTAGTGTGTCCTTGTAAATTGTGAAGTTAGTTCTTCATGTTAGGGCACCTTTGTAATAAATAAATAAATGACAATAAATGCTATATAATAATAATAATAATCTAGGTATTGATGATGGAATTCCTGTTTTGGTGGGAACTAAGCAAAGCTAAAGGCATAAATCTGGAAAGGTGAAGTTATCTAAAGTTTACCTGGATTGAAAAAGTTTCCCTTATCATTATAGTGCAAGAACCGGATCTTCGCCTTTTTTGAGACTGGATAAAATAGGCCTTAAAAAATTGGGTTTGTTTTCGAGATACAGGGTGACGAAAAAAAAACGCTTTTTTAATAATTATTCAAATATTTTTTTGTGATTTTGGTAAAGTTTCTCATTTTTATTTACTGGTTTTATAACATTGTATTTGTATTTAATAAAAATAATAACGAAAAAAGCGAGTTCTGTTTTAAACACAATCTCTTTTAAAATGAATACGCAATACGTCATAAACCTACATAAAATTTTATATTTTGATTAGATAAATTGTAGAAGAGAGTTGATTTATCACTAGGTAATTTCCGTTTAAAATAAACTTGAACTATGCACATTAAAAAAATACTGATTACCGTAACCTTCGATCCCATCGGCACCTGGAACATTTAACCCCCAAATTCCTCCCCAATCCGCGCGGGTGGAAAGGGTGGTGGGGGGACGAATCGCGCCAGAAAATGACGTCCAATTACGGGCGCAACGGTATTATTCAAATGCCCCGTAAAAATATAATATAGTGGCGATCGGTGGGGGCGCGCGGGTTGGGGGGCGGGGGGCTTTTATCTGAGCAGCGTCCGCGAGAGGGCATTACTCACGCCGATTTTTACCGCTGCCGGCCGCGGGATAAATCATCATTATTGGGCCGCCCTTTTTCGATGGGGCGGGGGGGGGAGGTTGGCTTCCATTAAAAAAAAAGCGACGGACCCCGCGTCGCGTATCTCCCCGGCTAAGCCGCCGTTTTGTTTATGCTTACCGTTTCCATTATTCCTCTCTCGTAGCGGCGAGAGATAAACGATGCATCGCTTCATTTCGAAGCGGCCGTTACCTTTTATATTTTTACAGAGTTATTTGTAGCGGGGGGTGGTGCGAGCGACTACGTTTTCGATACTACGACATTTCGGGTGTGGCGCGGGGGGGGGGGGGGGGGGCTAGGGGAGAAATGATGTAGACAGGTCGAAATAATAAAACTTTCACGGGCTATTATAATACTTTTTAAAAAATTTCTGGATTCTTCCTGCGTCGGTGTTTGTTGAATCGAACTTGCTTCAAAACTTGACTGAAACTTATATGTTGTTTGAGGGGAGTGGAGCTAAATGAGGGGCACAAACACCGTGTTGGATGACTGATTCCCAGGTAAAGACCTGAGTCTCGGATTTTTCCTTCGTAGAAGAATTGATTACATGCAAGTATTTTTGTTTTATCAAATTAAATTTTATGTCCGGTTTTGTGATTGTGTTCGGTAACTGCTGATGTCTGATGTCTTAGTCTTAAAGCTCTTTTATGGCCTTTGAGCCTAGTTGAGTTAATTTTTCGTCCTGTCTCTCCAGTGTATGCTTTGCCGCATATGCATGGAATGCTCTAAACTCCTGGCATCTCAAATGGAATTTTGTCTAGGACGGATCGAAGATGTTGAGAGATTTTTGGACAAGTGCTAAATCTGGTTTTGACGTTAGATTTCTTTAGAACTTTTGAAATGTGGTCAGTGATGTTTTGAATGTAAGGAAGGACAACGGCAAGTATGGGATTGCTTTCGGTCTCATTGTTACTGGAAGGTTGTGGCAAAGTGTACTTTACCGTTCTGTAAACAAAATAGTTGATAACCGATGATTTTTGGCCCGGATGGCGCTTTGACAAAGCATTACGGTATCGGTCTATGTGCATAGGTTTTCTGCAAAACACAATTACCCAATGTTAGGTCTGATTTTATGTTTATAATAATACCAAGAAGTGGTAGGTTATCATTAGTTTCTAATTCGATGGTAAAATGTATGTTAGGATGTACAGACTGTAAATGTCTAAGAAAATCGACTAGGGCTTCGTGACCATGAGGCCAAATAACATAAGTATCGCCGACGTAGCGTTTCCACAATTTTGGTTTTAGATGTAAGGTGTCAACAGCTTTCTTCTCAAAGGCTTTCCATAAATATATCCGCGATCACAGGTGATAGTGGAAAACCAATCAAAAGAATATTAGGTGTTCTCTGCTTACTCAGTCTAGCTTAAAACTACTCCACTAAACCAGCAAGTATAGCGTGAGCCAAAGTTATGAGAAAATGGTAAATACA
Organism: Cylas formicarius; assembly: GCF_029955315.1. Classification (NCBI taxonomy): domain Eukaryota; kingdom Metazoa; phylum Arthropoda; class Insecta; order Coleoptera; family Brentidae; genus Cylas; species Cylas formicarius. The sequence continues at coordinate 37,037,133 of NW_026844347.1, read as the reverse complement.
AAAATTATAAAGTAGAGAATGCATTCAAAGAATAAGGTGAGTTTTATAATTGGACGGGTTACGTACGATCGTTGATATATATTTTTTTTTACGTTGGTACACATGCCCCTAACATATGTTCACAGTTTCGGCCAGTTTGCAAGTTTACATTTTGTTGAGATAGAAGCGTTGGACGTGTTTTGTGTGTTCGGCAATTTTCTGCAGTCAAAAAACAAGGAAATGTTGACAACGGCATTTGGTGTATCTATATTGAGGAAATAAATGTTTATAAGTGGTACAAATTGCTGCAATATGACCGAGGAGACCTCGCTCTGGACTCCCCAGCACGTCAATAACTGATGAAACCGTTGAAGAAATGAAACAAATGGTGTTGAAAGATCGTCGAATCACTATTAGAGAAGCGGCTGAAGACCTCGGCATTTCTATTGGTTCGTGTCATGCAATTTTTTCAGAAGTTTTGGGCATAAAACCTGTGAAGGCAAAATTTGTGCAGCAACTGCTTAATTTTGAACAAAAGGACCGTTAAAGGAGCATGAAAGAGCTGTTAAACGAAGTCAGTGGTGATCCTGGTATGCTCAAAAAGGTCATAACTGGCGACGAATGATGGGTATATGTTTATGACGTGGAAACCAAAGCCCAGTGCTACCAACGCAAGAAGCCAGAATCGCCAAAACTGAAAAAGCACCTCAAATTCGATCAATTGTCAAAGGTTTGCTTACTGTTTTCTTTGATTATCGTTGCGTAATTCGTCAAGAGTTCTTACCACAAGGTCGTAATACCAAGAAAACAATTCATCGATTTTGCATCACGATAATGCACCTGCTCACTCATCATTGCTTGTGTCTAACTTTTTAGGGACATCGAAGAACAGAGCGACTTTCGAGCAGGCAGGTCTTCTATGGACAATATATATACTCTCCAACAAATTATAGAAAAATGTGTTGCTCGTAACCTCGCTACTCATCTTGACTTCATTGATCTTGAGAAAGTCTACGACACGATATGGTCTGTTCATAAATATAAGAAAGTGACCGATTGCTTTTGAATGGGATTGTCCAACGGTGGTCATTAACATACAATGCGAAAAGATTATTACCTAAAGTTTCGGAATTTAAATTCAGGTCAAATGGTGGTCCGTAACAGAAAATAATTTTATACCTACCTGTGATTAATATTCTTTGGTTTGGTATACTACTTAGTTTAAGTTTATTAGTAATCATTCTTATTTCGTGCGTAATACAGCGTGTGTTGAATCGTGTGCGAGTTATGCAAAATATGTGGGAGTCTGTTTATCTCAGGAGATGCTCCCTCCCAAATGTAGAAAACACTATTCTATTGAGACTAAGGAAGTTATAAACAATGTTTATTTGACTCTCATTGAACGTGGTGCCAGCAGGCAAGCATCTTTAAAAGAAACGGTCACATTGACGAAAATTCTAGCATCAACTGTATGGAAAATTATGAATAATCCCATTTCAGCGAGGAAAAAAAGAAGCGATGCTGACATTTTCTCGAGTGTAGATGAAAGTAATAAATAAACAAAGCGTGCCTACATTAGATATCTTAATTAGGAGGCTTGAAAAAGATGAAAGCGGTGTTAAATGTGGGAGAACTACCTTATGGAAGTGTATTCAACACATGGGTCTTAGATTTAAAAAAAATTATAAAAGGCAAGCTTTAATGGAGTCTTTTACAATTCGGATATGGCGACTGGAATATCTAGAAAAAATTAGGATTTACAGAGAAAAACAAAGGCCAATTATTTACTTGGATAATTTATTTGAAAGTTGGTTTAAAAACAAACTAGTTCCAACAATTCCTCCTAATAGAGTAATTGTAATGAACAATGCAAGTAACTAAAAACCCTTCCTCGTGTGACACAAAAGGAACAATCCAAAAGTACATGTATAATAAGGATATTTATTTTAACGAAGATTATATCAAAAAGCAATTAACTGACGTTCTACAAAACTTGAACCTACAAAAAGAATACGTCTGTGACAATTATGCAAAAAATCTAGGGCATACAGTTTTAAAGCTTCCACCTTATCACTGTATATTTAACCCTTTTGAACATGTTTTCCCCGTGTTAAGTCCAATATCCTCAAACTTATAGAAACCGAAGTTTTTAACATCCCTCCACAAAATCTCGTGCGTGAACACCAGGATTATTGTTTCTGTGTGTAGTCACCTCGTTGTAACGTCCACATACAGGCCAGGATAGGTTCCTGTGGTATATAGCACCAAGGATTTGAGGACGTCGATTACTCGGAATTGGAAATCTCTCTCCAACTTACAACTCGTCAGATTCGTCGGATGCATAGGGATCTCACCATTTTTTATAATCTTCTCAGATTCTTATGAACCTGAGCTGTTCCATCGTACTAACTATGGGCAGAGTTCTTTGCTTATCAGATCGGCCGCACTAGCAAATCGCCAGACCAACTTGACTGCTTCCACAGTGCAAAAATATTTGCGTTCTTACTTTCGTGTGTTAATATTAATATTTTGGAATCCAAATGTTTGACATATTAGGGTGGGGTCTTTATCTATCTATTTCGTGCTGTTTTATTTTATTTTGTTTGTTACTATTTTGTTTATGTGAATCTTATTTTATATTGGGTGGACGGCTCGTTAATAAATAAATAAATAAATAAAAAACTTGGACAGCAAAGTTCGACAATCAGAATTGAAAAAAACGACGCGCGCCCTGCGGACCGCCGCCGTCGCCGCCGCCGCCCTAGAACTCTATTCGTTCCTGGAACTGTAATCTTATTAAATTTACATATTAATCAACGGATTTTAATTATCCCGCGCCCCGCGCCCCCCCGGCTCCCTGCCGGCACCCTCCGTCGCCGCCGAGCACAACGCGTCGTCGTAATTTACATTAATCCAATAATTGCATGGAGGTTTGCTAATTAGAAATTCAAATGAGGCGGCCGTGGGGGGGGGGAGATGGCGGGGGGGCCGCGCGCGGTGCGGGGGGGTCGACTCTCTCACCCTTTCGTCGCCCCGAGAGAGAAGCGGGGGGTGGCGGCGGCCGCCGCCCCCGGGTCCGAATTTAATCGATTTTCTATTAGGAAAACGAAACACAACGAAGGATAAGCTTCTTCTTCAAGGAGGGGGGGAGACGTTGTGTTTATATTACCGGACTGTTTATGTAATTCTGGTAAATTACGACGGGAGGGTGGGAGCTTAGGTTTTTTTTTGAGGGACGGGGGGACACTTGTGATATTTGGTTAGGATGCGAAGCTAATGAAGTCTCGAGCTGCGAGACCCTGGTAATACCATCCTCGTCGGTCCCCTAGGTCGCTTTATTAACCCAAATCCGTAGGATTTTTTCTTGTTTTCGTCTATTTTTGTGCTCCAAAGTCTGTCCAAAGTTTTAAATGAAATTGGGGTTAGAGTTTCTCTAGTGTTCTGTGCACTGTGGTATAAACAATGTGAATTTAAACGAAAATGGAACACCCAACACCATCTGCCATTACCAAAATGTTAACCGAATAAATACGAAATCTCATGAAATGTTTAATACTACCTCTTGCGGTGAATTGTTATCTACGGTTTATGTAGAAGAGTCACACATGCTTCCCTAGTATCGGCCTGTTGCCATTTATTGTGATACGGTGCAAGGCAAGGTAAAACTATCTCTGCCCGAGTCACCGAACCCAAAATTATATGTTGATATTAAATGCACCATGACAAAATACTCTTCACCATAACCTCCCAAAGGCAATGAGTGCGAAAGCACTTGTTTTTCTTTTTCTCCTCAATTGTTCCAAACCTCCTTAATTTCATGGGTTTCTTGAGTTTTGGGAACAGGAAAAAGTCGCGTGGGGCCATATACTGTGAATATGGTGGCTGAGGCATGATTGTGGTTTTGTTTTGGCCATAAAGCTAGTCACAATCAACGATAAGTGAGCAGGTGCATTATCGTGATGCAAAATCCATGAATTATTTTCCAACAATAACAACAAAACACCAGGATCGCCCCAACACTTCGGAAAAAATGGCTTCGCTTGCTTTTATCATTTATTAACGTGTTGGGTCGACCAGAGCGAGGTCTTCTCGGCCATCTTGCCGCCTATAAACATTTATTTGCTCAAAGTAGATTCATCAAATGCCGTTTTCAACATTGCAAGTGTTTTGCAGCACTGTATTTCATTTTTTAGACGAAATTTTATGCAAATTCTTTGTCCTTGTTTTTTGAGAGCAGAAAATTCTGTCTCAAAAAAAAAAATGTAAGCTTGCAAACTGGCCTAAACTGTGAACATATGTGTACCAACGTAACAACATACGTAACCTGCCCAATTACAAAAGTCACCTTACTTTTTGAACACACCTCGTACTTTAGAACTTTTGTATTTACCATTTTCTAATAACTTTGACTCACCCCTGTACTTGTTGGTTCAGTAGAGTAGTTTTAAGCTAGACTGAGTAAGCAGATAGCATCTAATTTTCTTCTAATTGGTTCTCCACTATCACCAATGCTTACCACATATTTTTCTTATAACGGTTAAATTTTTGAACAAACCTCGGGAACAGCTAGGGGTTCTCCATTATCACCAGTCATCGCGAAAATATTTATGGAAGCCTTTGAGAAGAAAGCTTTCGACACCTTGATTGACCATTGATTTAAAAACTAATAATAATAGAAAATTAGACGTAATATTGGGTAACTGTGTTTTGCAGAAAACCTACGCACATAGACCGATACCTTAATGCATTGTCACATCACCATCCTGCCCAAAAATCATCGGTTATCAACTATCTTGTTTACAGAGCCGTAAAACTATCTCAGCCCGAGTCACTGAACCCAGAACTAAAACACCTTACCTCTGCTCTTCACTCTAATAATTTCCATGTTAAAGATATTAAGCGTTACACAACCTTCCAATACCAATGAAGCCGAAAGCAATCCCACACTTGCCACTGTTGTCCTTAAAAGTTCTTAAGAAATATAATGTCAACACCTGTCAGTTTAAAGCGTTAAACCGTAACCAATTCAAAGAAAAAGTAAAATAGCTCCATTATGCAAGAGCCTATTATCATATCAGCTGTTTAGTGTGATATTTCCGTGTATAAATTGTATTTTATACCATCCTTTCCTTTTTTATATTAATCTCAACATCTATCCATGTGTATGTACCGTTCTATTTCGAAATTGCGGAAGACAGTTTATAGTTTGCCGACACACTTTAGACAGGACTAGTGCAATTAGTTGACGTGATGACCGGAGAAAAAAACTCGCCAATCATATTCATCGAACGGCAAGACTGCCCTTCGTATTCAGGTTTCTATTCCTGCGGGGGATATTTCCTCGCATAAGGAAGCGAGCTTATTTTGACCAAACCACTTACCAGAGGCTTCCGGATTTACATACTCGCCGGGGCGTAGGCTGAATAAATTACAGACAAGGGCTGGCGTCTCAATAATCTCGTATTTACTGATGTCTGCGGTCCATATATTTTCCAACTTTCTCCTACTTTCTCGGCGTCCGACAGCAAATTGAAGCTTCGTAATTGTAAAATACAGTATATTAATATCTTCCTTATAACGGTTGCGACATTTACTGAAACATTTCCACAAAAATGTACTGAAACAGTTGAAAAAACAGAAAAATGATGCGTCATTAGATAGTAAAACAATCTAGTGAAAACCACATCTTAATATACTTTTTATAAAACTTCTGGATTCCTCCTGCGCCGGTTTTTGTTGAGTCGAACTAGCTAACGTTTCGCCAATCATCCCGTTGGCTTCTTCAGAGCTTGATTGAAACCGGCTCGCATTTTACTCTGTAAAGTCTGTTCATAGATATAAGAAAGTGACTAACTGACACGAATTAAGGAAAGACCCGAGCAAGCTGTAAGAATGAAATATGGCCGAACAGGTCCGTACTTTGCGTAGAATTTAATTATTTGGGGTTTTGTTAGGCAATATACTAAACAATATTTATTTATTTATGTATGTATTTATGTTTAAATCTAAAATAAAATTACAAATTATTTTTATTTCCTACTTAAATTACTTAAAATTCTGCATGCAAAATAATTATTCTTTTACCTCTTTTTGATGGCGCGTTTGTTTTAAACTTATCAGTTGAGTCAACCCAACCCTTTTCCGGGGTATCATAAGTGTCGAACCAGGTTTCATCCAAGTAAATAATTGGCCTTTGTTGTTCTCTGTAAATCCTATTTTTTTCTAGATATTCCAGTCGCCATTTCCGAATTCTAAAAGATTCCATTAAAACTTGCCTTTTGTCAATTTTTTTAAATCTAAAACCCATGTGTTTAATACACTTCCATAAGGTAGTTCCGCCACATTTAATACCGGTTTCATCTTTTTCAAGCCTCCTAATTACGATATCTAATGTAGGCACGCTTTGTTCCTGGTATAACTGGTAAATTTTACGCCGTATTATATCTTGATCACTTTCATCTACACTCGAGAAAATGACAGCATCTCTTCTTTTTTTCCTCGCTGAAATGGGATTATTCACAATTTTCCATACAGTTGATGTTGGAATTTTCTTCAATGTGTCCGTTTGTTCTAAAGATGCTTGCTTGCTGGCACCACTTTCAATGAGGGTCAAATACACATTGTTTATAACTTCCTTGGTCTCAATAGAATAGTATTTTCTACATTTGGGCGGAAACATCTCCTGAGATACATTAGACTCGCACATATTTTGCATAATTCGCACACGATTCAACACACGTATTACACAGGAAATAAGGATGATTACTAATAAACTTAACCTAAGTAGTACACCAAACCAAAGAATATTAAACACGGGTAGGTATAAAATTATTTTCTATTACGGACCACAATTTTATCTGAATTTAAATTCCGAAACTTTAGGTAATAATCTTGTTGCATTGTATGTTAATGACCACCCTTGGATAATCCCATTCAAAAGCAATTGGTCACTTTCTTATATCTGTGAACAGACCATACCTGCTTTTATATTGTTTAAAGGGGTGAAGCTAAATGAGTGGCATAAACACCGTCTCGGATGACTGATTCCCATACTGGTGACAGGTAAAGACCTGAGTCGCGGTTAAGATTGTTAGCTTGCTTATAAATTTCTATAGACTCTCGGACTTCTCGTTGGTAGAATGTGTTCGGCAACTGCTGATCAGTTTATTTAGTCTTTAAGCTTCTTTCATGTTCTTTGAGCCTAGTTGATATTTTTCGTCCGGTCTCTCCAATGTATTCGTATGAAATGCTGTAAACTCCTGCCATCTCAAAAGGAATTCTGTCTTTGACGGATCCAAGATGTTGAGAGGTTTCTGGACAAGTGGTAAATCTGGTATTGACGTTACACTTCTTTAGAACTTTTGACATGTGGTCAGTGATGTTTTGAATGTAAGGAAGGACAACAGTGGCAAGTGTGGGATTGCTTTCGGGTTCGTTGCTCTTGGAAGGTTGTGGTGAAGTGTAACGCTTAATATCTTTAACGTGGAAATTATTAGAGTGAAGAGCAGAGGTAAGGTGTTTTAATTCTGGGTTCAGTGACTCGGGCTGAGATAGTTTTGCTGCTTTGTAAGCAGGATAGTTGATAACTGATGATTTTGATGATGTGCACTAAGGTATCGTAAGAATTGGACGTTGTTATTGGTTTCTATTTCAATGGTAAAACGTATATTATAGTGTATAGAGGTTAAATGTCTAAGAAAATCTACTAAAGATTCCTGACCATGAGGCTAGATAACAAAAGTATCATCGACGTAGCGTTTCTATAATTTTGATTTTAGATGTAAGGTGTCAACAGCTTTCTTCTCAAAGGCTTTCCATAAATATATCCGCTATCACAGGTGATAGTGGAAAACCAATCAAAAGAATATTAGGTGTTCTCTGCTTACTCAGTCTAGCTTAAAACTACTCTACCGAACCAGCAAGTATAGCGGAAGGTGTCGAGAGCTTTCTTCTCAAAGGCTTCCACAAATATATTCGCGATGACTAGTGATAGTGGAGAACACATAGCTGTTCCCGACCTTTGTTCAAAAATTTGACTGTTATGTTATATGTTTCAATGTAGGTGAGAAGGTTTAGTTCCAGATCCTCGCATTTTTATGACTATTTAAAAAATAATGAAGATTTTTTGGCAAAAATCAAATTATCATATGAAAATTGGATATAGTGTTTTGTCGGATAGGTATATTTTCCAAATTGTCACATTCGCATTGCACAACCTATTAAAAAAGCAAAGTATTATGATCATATCGAGTCACAAAAAATGTTTTTCTGGCAATGCCTAATATGAACAAGGAACTTTTAATTAAATAACAACCCATAGAGTGAAGATACTTAGTTTAAAATTCTTTTATTGATATTTTGAGTTTAGGTAAAAGATGAAGATATTGAGATGCATTTTTTACTGGGTTGAGCGTTATTTGACTACCTAATGATGTAAAAAAATTCGTACCGTAACATTTTCTTTTTCAGATTTTTTTTTTCCTATTATGTCAGAAAACGCCTGATTACACGTACTCAATCACGATCATCTCATTCCCCACTTTCCTTTTCGAGGTAGAGTAGAGGTAGAGATAGAGGTAGAGCTTTAAAACAGTGTTCACTCTAGTATCATTTCAGGTTTTAAAATATATTTTCTCTAGGGCGATTTACTCAATTTTTTTTTCAAATTTTTTGGAACGTCTGTTTTCCAAATATTGTACCTCCTTGTCTTTAGGGACACAAAGTACATTCCATCGTAGTTATTTCAAAAGCTGCATTGATGCGTCCTACGGTATATAATAAAAATAATAAAAAATAAATACACAAATAGTAAAATCAAAAAATTAGCAATATTATATGAGCTAGTGAACCAGGTGAAAATTTTTCTATAAGATATAAGTGTAAATTATTTTTTAAAAGTTTAGTTAGAAGAAGTCGTCACTGTAACTGAATGTTCCGATGATGGTCAAATAATTAATATCATTAATTCTATTTCCCTTAATTTTTGTTGATATGGCTCTTTAAGTATGGCTAATAATCAATTTATTATTTCAAAAAACTGCGACGACACAAAAACTTCTTAAAAATATATATATTTTTTTAACTATATTTTTTTCATTTATTCTATTTTATCCCAGCAGACAATGTTACTATTAAGCAACACTCGATTGTCGACTGGTTGAAAATTCTACTCCGATTTGACTGTAAGAAAATACACATTATATTATTATTAAATAAATTATTTTCCTCGCTATTTTCATTAAATCTCTTCAAATTTATGCAAATAGCTCAAAATTAAAGTAAATATATAGAAAATAACATCAGTACCAACCTACAAGGCGCTACTTAATGGTTTTGATGACTTTGAAACAAACATTGTTTTTCAGTAATAAAATTTCAAATATTTTTGACAAAAAAAAAGTTTGAATTTTTTTTCGATATTTCAAACCTGTAGCTTCAACTGTTTTGGTGTCTGGTACTTTTTCGTATGTGAAATTTTTTACTCAAAAACAGCGAAAAGTACTGGAGTTTTTTTTCCTTTAACCCGATATTTACAATAAAGCTTTATGCTTGAATTACGGCCTATATCAAGTTGCAATCTGCAGTTATTTTTATTATTCAAAATGTTCATTAAAACCTCAGCGCTGTGCCGCCACTGCGCGCCCAAGTCGTTCTTCTCCATTCGTCTTTATATACCTCCCTCGAATTGGGGGGGGGGGGGTCGAGGAAAACCACCCCTTATACAGGGCCGAGGGGTGCAATCATCCCCTGCCTATTTGTTATGCATTGGCAACCGTGGACGGTGTCCGCAGTTCGGCATAATATTTCAATATACCGACCAATAAGTCCGATCCGGTCAGCATCTAAATAAAATTTCTCAAATGGACCATCGACGATAATAAAAATGTTTTCCGGTTTGCCCGGAATCCGGCCGGACCCACCACCGACGGCTATATTTTAGATTTTACGTTTTGCAAAATCGACCACCCCATTTTAATAAAAATTCATTTCCGTGATCCGCACACGGGAGGGTTTCGCGGCGTTGTCGGATTTTCGCAAGCGCGACTTTCGGGACGTTTCGCGCGGTTCGGCAACGTCGCACGATAATAGTAAAGTGTGTCTCTAAGTGTGTCGGTTTGGAATTTGACGGGTATTGTCCCAAGAAGTACCTGTTATTACTGTCTAGAAAGGGAAGATTGTTGAAGCGTTGTTATACGCCTAATTAGATCTGCGTGTTGCTCTTTAAAAACTTCTTCTCTCACTTTCCTCTTGAATATCCCATTTGTAACAATTTTTCTTACAGTTGACACAGCAATTTTGAGCATGTCATTTGTTTTTATGGCTGCTCCTATATCCCGTTCTGAATTTCTTATAAAATTGTAAACATTCAAAACAATTTGTTTAGCATCCGAAGACAAAGAGATCTGTTTTAAAATTTGCTACATTCTACATTGTCATTAGGTTCGACTATCATCTCCACTTCGTCTTCCAATTCTGCTTTGATTTCCATGTCTTCTTCTAACACGGGAACATCTGCTTCACCCCATGTTCTCCACATTTTAAAGTTTTGAAAAACAGGAACCTGCGAAAAATGTTTAATTGTAAGATTCTAATAAATATTTATCTGTATTCTTTTGACGTACCTTAATCTACCGTGAATATAATCTATAGTCACAAAAAAGAATCAAAGAACTATGTAGGAGACACAAAAATACAAAAAGAGTAATGTTGCTAATCGACAGGCACACAAGACAGAAATTCTTATTTTCAAATAACACTGGTCTGCAAAAAAAAATTTTTTGTTCTCTCCTTCTTGTTTTCATGCATGAATTCGTCTTATTTTATGCTCTAAACACGGAATCTGATACACAAATAAGTACCACACGTAGGTTTTTAAATTAATATTTATTTCATCAAAAAACAATATTATTAAAGTATAAATTATTATAAGGAAATAAAAAAATGTGGCGGCTTGAGTTTTACAGTAAAAAATCCTAAATTATATTAACAAAACTCGATTGAGATTGTAGACTTGAAATATTTTTATTTTCAGCCTCCTCATTAACTGGTGGAACTGGAGGTGGAGTGTCTTTATCACGAGGAATTGGTCTCTTTGCAGATAGGACGTTCGGATAAACAATCTTATCTCTATTTTTTTTCGAGAATCCTCGTGTAGATGTCATGCAGAAATAACAATCATTCTCATGAATTTGAGGCTCACTCCAAATGGCATTGAAAACGGCATGGATTTGTGACTTTCTTCAACGTTGAATCGCCCAACGGGGATAGATTCAAAACGTTTGAATCATTATATTTATCATAAACAAATTTAAAGGAGGATTTCATTGCCAACCAGTGTAAATAGAGTACATGTGCTTTACCCTTACCCTTTGAACTATCTAGTCAAAACAGCCTCGCAGGGTCAAAGCTCGAGAATCAGGTACATAAATACGTAGTTACTGGAAGGATCACATTCAAATACCTCGGTAATATATACGAACATATTGCAAATTAGATTAAACTCTTAAGAATGCGCTTCTACTTATTGGAAAATACCCCTTGCTTAATCAAAAGCAAAACGGTCTATTTATGTTTCAAATGAAAATTTCAATTTTCCACAAATATTCGTTACGGTCCATCTCAGGCAAAATAAACATCTGTTGGGATGGTTTTTGCCACGGCCCTGAGAAGTTCTGCGATTAAGGTACCGTAAAATACTAAAAACGTCAAAGCAATAAATGCACTATATTTTTGGCCGTATTATACCTAGACTGAAACTGAAATCGAATTGTCGCCATTTGGAACGAAACACAGCGGCGTAATAATAAGATTGGGTGTGCCCCCAGGTCGGCATTCTTGGGCGCGGGTTCATGAATGAAGTATCGAGCCCGCGGTGCGAAAATAAGGCAAAGGCGATGCTTTATTGCTACTGGCTTTCTAAAGTCATTAAGAGACGGTCGTAAGTAATGTTAATGGCCTGCGCGCACCACTCGAGATAGCGACTTTGCATTTTAATAACCAAATAAATACATCTCATTTAAGTCGGTCCTACCGTTACGGCACGACATGATAAGTGAACCTGCACCACCGGATAGCCCAAGCTCCCCAACTCCCCCCTCTAAATTTGTGCTTTTTCTTTATACCCTTTTGATTTTAAATGTCCCGAGCGAAAGAAAATCCATTGGAGTAAGATCTGGAGATCTTAATATTTACATACTTGCTGACGTTTCGCCAATCATCATGTTGGTTTCTTCAGAGCTTGACTGAAACTGTTACCTTGCATATTTCGGGATTTGTAATAAAAAACTATAACCTACCAAAAAATATGACTTTATGTTTCTCAAAATATTCACTTTTGCATTCGATAAAACCAATCATCCAAGCACTTTTCCGACATCGAATCGGGCACCTCCAAAACATGCTTTTTAAAGGCATCAATCGCTTCTTCTGGTGTCCAACCACGTAATTTATTCTTAATCTATGGACATAAAGAGAAGTCCTTAGGTCTTAAATCAGGACTATATGGTGGATGACTCATCAAATCGACGTTTCTAATGCTCAAGAAGTTCTTTGTTTGCACTGATCGGTGAGAGCTAGCATTGTCGTCGTGGAGAGCGATTCCTCTTCGGCGGTTGCTTTTTCTAATTTCTTAGAAGATTTCCGGCAAACAAGTGGTTGTGTACCATTTAGAATTGACTGTTTCACCATTCACCAAAGATACAGTTGCAATGTGGACAGCTTTCCTGCAAAAACACCATTTGTTTGTTTTGTCGGCAGTCGACTACTGCTTACTTTCAGGTTCATATGCATAGATCCACGATTCATCACCTGTCACGATATCATAGACGTGTTTGGGAGCACCGCGATCGTATTTTTTTAGCATATCCTTCGACCAGGCAACACGAGCCTTTTTTTGAGTTGATGTCAAATTGTGTGGAATCCAACAAATTTCCTTAGCGGGCAAATGTTCATGCAAAATTTTATGTATGCCGGTCCCACTAATGTCCAAAGATACCTCAATCTCATGGTAACTCACGTGATGATCCTGCAAAATCAGTTTCCGCACTGCATCAATGTATTCTTGGACAACCACCGATTTTGGACGACCTTCACGGAATTCATCCTTAAGTAAACTACGACCGAAAACCAACGATAAACAGTAGTCCTAGATGGTGCTTTAATTCCAAAAGTCGAATTAAGTTCATCGATGCATTGTTGTTGAGTTAGTCCACGTCTAAAGTTCCATGTTTAACCGTCACATTTTTTTTAATTTATCACAAAAAACACACACAACACTCTTTCGCCAAAACCTAACCTCAAAATTCCATATAAAAACGTTAGTCACCAGATGGCAGGACTAGTTTAAGAAAATCCCGAAATATAAAAGGCCGCCCTCGTACCTTGTTGTTTATTCTTTGTCATCTATCATATAATTTCAATCCTTTTAGGATTTTGCACAAACCCCCTTTCTTTCTTTTGCTCGCTTTTGTCCACTATCCATGTTTCACTCCCAAATAATACTGTAGGTCCCAGGACTGACTTCTAAGTTCTTAGTTTTGCACTTCCCAACTTGGTGCCTTTTACGATACACTAGTACTTTTTTGCTTATGTTGGCTTTTGGCAATGTTGAAGATACCTTACCTCTAAATTTTCAGTTATACGGGCCCTGATTCTTACACATCATTTTGTTTAACCAATGTAATAAGCTTGACATCTTCTCCTAACTCCTTGAGTGTCCATATATAGCTTATATCTTTTCTATTTTTAACCGTCACATCTTTTTTAATTTATCACCAAAAACACGAACAACACTCTTTCGCCAAAACCTAACTGAGTAAACCTAACCTCAAAAAGTCTAACTTCCATATAAAAACGAAATTAACGTCAAGTTTGCTATTGGCAATATGGCATTTTCATTAATAAACAAAGAGGATTTTCTAGAACTTAACCTCTAATTTGTTGTTAATCATTTCTATTTAATTCATGATTTATATCAAACTTCTATTATTTTAAATCTTGTTTTTTTGAGACCAACACAAAAAGCACACCATCAAAATATCTTAATTTATCCATAAAAAAAATCATCCAAATAAGAATTTCGTTGTATAGTTCGTAGAAAAATACTAATTTTTCTTTCTTTTTCTATCCACATCTTGTTCCTTATATCTCAGCGTACAAAACCAAAAGCGCTGAAAGTGCGTTCCAATGATGGTATGGAAGCAGTTGCACACAGAAGCTGTTTTATTATTGGTAGCTGTTTCGTAATTTCTGGTTCAACCTTTTGTGATAGATGTATTTCTACCGAAGCACACCGGGTTCAGAAGCGGCGAAAACAATACACACACTATACTTTACTAACGGAGTGCATTACTATACGTGAAAAACAAAAGTACAAATTGCATGGACCGGTCGTATCGACTCTGATCCAGCAGATCGAAATCGAACAAAACAATCAATACCACGTCGTCCCCTAAAAAGGAACTCGCCACTCTTGGCAATAGAGGGCGCTCCGCACATCACCACCACACAGTATACTCCTACCAATTTTTAAACCATCACATGTATCGTCCAAAAACATAGTTTTTTTTTAATGCCAACTAATGACAAATGTTCCGTATTTCCATAGAAATTATGAATTCTTTTCTTCGGGTGTTAAGGCCATAAAATCATATTGCGTGAGTGCCTGCTTATATCGATCCTGATTTTTTTTTGTTTTTGATAAAGGTAATTCTATAACACTATTTACAAAACTTCTGCCTCGGTTGTTGTTGAGTTGAACTTGCTGACGTTTCGCCAATCATCCTGTCGGCTTCTACAGAGTTTAGCTGAAACTGGCTCGCATGCGAAAATTTCCAAAGGCTTGACAAATCGGTCGTGAATGTCGGGGAACTCGAGGCAGACGACGTAGTAGCAAGGTCTACGGAACCATCAAGCGACATTCGAGTGCTTAAAAAGAAAATAAAAACATTAAAAACATGATTTTTATTAATTTATACTGTATATTTGTTTCTCCTCTAAGTAGAAGGTTAATTGGGTTTTATTAAATTTATACTGTAAACTTTTTTTAAATGCGATGAAAATCACACAAAACGGTTCGGGGCAACATCCAAAAATGTCTATCTGCCATATCAGGCTGATTTGGATTTCTGAAATATACTACTTACATTATATTATAACTTTTATTGTTTGTACTCCAATACCCACAATTTTGTTTATTTGTTCAACTTCTGATAAAATACGTAGAGTGTCAAAATTTCAAAACCCCTGATTTAAAAGGAACGCGATGTTGCCAAGTCATAGATTTTACCAAGAACTGCATCGTGTTTATTTAAAACCTGCCCGGTCATGAGCGTCGCGTTCAATTTCCGGGGGGCCTCATTAATGGAATATTTTTATAAACCGAACCCCTAATATATGCGGTATTTGGTCAGCGTCCTATTTTTCATTTCGCAGAGACGGCATGACGTTTTTCCATTCTCCAATGTTGGTTTTCCATTATGCGGGGACTCATTTTAATAACCGCGTCGCATCTGCGAAGAACATCGTCGCAGATGCACTCCTCGCAGCGAAAAGCAAAAAATGGTATATAGAATTTCTAAAACTCAGGTATTGTATAAAATAAATCAAATTATATAGGGCTTTTAACTGTCAAGTCGTTTTTTTTTTTTTTGAATAAATTTAACTAAATTTAAAAATATTTTGGCCAAGCTTCTGGCCCGCCTGCCCCACTCTCTCCTATTTATAATTTTATATATTATAATTATAATATAATATAATAATAAAAAACTTACTGATTAGTAACTATTTTTCTAAAATTTGTTATTGGTATTCAAAAGCTCTGGCTTTACGCTATATCCATAGAATTATCCAAAAAATAACTTTTTTTTAGAATTTTTAAGCGATCTACATTTCCTAAGTTTTTTTTAGAATACCGATTTAACGGTTGGCAATCGAACCTATCTTTATTCCAAAAACCGAATTAAATTTGGCGTAGGAAGATCGAGCCTTTACAAAAAAAAAATTCGTGCTTATTGTTTACGAAGCAGATCAACCGAAAACAAAAGACAACCAGCACATATTCAGTGGAAACATCATCGCTTAAGACACATTTTTGACAGATTTAAACTATGGTTCCTGCATAGTTTGAATTAAATTTAGTTGTTGTGATTTGCTTAGTCTAGCAAATTATAAGTGAGAGTAAACAAAAACATATTTATTATTATTATTATTTATATTTATATGTATGTATATATATATATATATATATATATATATATATATATATATATATATATATATATATATATATATATATATATATATATATATATATATATATATATATATATATATATATATATATATATATATATATATATATATATTATATTATATTATTATTTAAAAAATTATTTTGTTATTGTTATCGCCTTATTTAAAAAAAAATCATATTTTTTTGTAGTAATAAAATGATAATCTGTTTCATTTTATTTAAATTCTTGCCTTAACATTACACAAAATCCAGGAACTTAAATGGCTAAAAATTGGTAGTACTTTCAAGTGCTTTTTGCCGTCGATGGTTTCCCAAATTATTACCACATCCAATCCGTCCTACTTAAGAGCTAAATTTTTCGTAATGTTCAATCGGTGGCTCTAAGGCACCCCTACAGTATGTGGCAGCGCCACGATATGGTTTATCTTGTTTCCCCAGATCGTTTTCTTATAACGCTGTTGTAATTTTTAATAGAATACCCGATTCAGTAAAAAAATGTAAAAATTTGATTTTCATTGTTATTCTTTTTATTTTTACTTTTAATAACTTTCTATTGTTCCATATCACTATTACATTTATCTATTATACTATATTTCATTTATCAGTGTAATTATAACTTCCGAATTTTAGTTTTCAATTTAAACATTTACTGTATATTTGTATATAACAACATACGACAATAAAGGCAATTTATTATTATTATTACTAATATATCTGAGCGGTATTACTTTAAATTTTGATGAACAAATAAATACTTTTAGATAAAACTTAAGTCACCTTCGGTGCATTTTTTTGAATACTTTTAAAAAAATCAAAAGTCAAGAGAGTGCTGTGGCTCGATTTCTACGCACGTGAAGTGAATATCACTCGATTGACGTAATATCGTTTCGCACGTATAAAATCATTAAAGCATTTTAGCGCCCCGATACATATTTACCTACACGTTTATTAAATTAAATATTAAATTGGTATTCTGTTGACGTTAAACAGGCAGCATATAAATAAATATTTTAATTTTACCGTTTGGTTTCCGTTTTGTATTCCATTGACACGGTTAAAATTCGCGGAAAACAAAAGAGGAAATTTTACGATAGTAAAATCTCCTTTTTGAAGTCGAGCGAAGGTTATTTGAAGGTCATAGACAATCACATATGTTAGAGAAGAATTTTGAACTTCCATTGGGTTTACGTTTTACTTACAGAACTTTCCAGTCGTCTTCAGGGTGTTACTGAAATGACATCGCATAATTTAATAAATGAATGAAATTGCTCCAAAAATGTCATATTCCGTCAGGCCAGATGGTTTGAACCAAACAATTATTTTCTATGATATCAGTAAAATAACACCCTGTATATGCGTCACCGAGATGAGTTCATATTTCCAATAATATTAACTGGACTCTTAGTGAATAACTGATGCTTTATCCTTCTTTCCATTCAATATAAGGTCTAAAGGTCTCTTTGTCTCAACCACATAAGAGCCCTCGCAAAGAATGGGAAATAACATTTTCGATTTATTTGTCCGCTTTCTACTTCTCTTTGCTTTCAAATTGTGCCTGACATTTCAGGCAAGGAATTTTGAATTTGAATAACAAACTGATTACTATTAATTAGGTGGTGTGGCAATTATCTGCAAATGTCTTTAAGGAGTTCTTTACTCACAGGATGTGGTAGAATAAATCGCTTACCGCCTCTACATTCTTCTCGATTATAATATCCCAATTATTTTTCCACCAAACCATCCAAGGACTGTCTTGTTGGTTGCTATGTTAGATTCATAGAGAATCTTTACGTAAAGCCAGCTGTCCAGCATATTATCATGGGCTACCAATAGAACTTTAACGATGTTATTATATGTTGTTATTGGGTAACGCCATTAACAAAATATTTATTAAATTGATTAAGGCTTTCGCGGCCCGTTGATAAGCTATTATCTTCATTCGGGTTTAAAGGCCGTCGTCGATTGGAATTACTTCCTAACGTTTCGCTAGCACGAGTGGCGAGCTTCTTCAGAGGTCCTTCCATCTCCGATGTTGGACGTAGACTGACGATTTCTCCTGCGCAGGTTGTATTTATGCCGATTGGTGGCGGGCGGGGCTTGTTCCGCTTCGGTTGGTCTCGGGATATCGATCGGTACTGCTCGGGCGTTCCTAAGGATCGGGTTCCAGATTTGGTTGAGTCTAAGGGTCTCCTCCTTTCGGTTGAAATTGTGTGGGTGTTTTTGTATCTCAATGGCTTCCCTGACTAGTCTGTTGTGATAGCCGTTGACCGATGCTAGTAACTTACAGCTCTCAAAGTGTATCCTGTGTTCCCCGCTGCCCAGTGCGTGTTCAGCCACTGCAGACTTCTCTGTATGTCCTAGCCTGCAGCTTGCTTTATGCTCCTTAAGTCTGGTTCCCATTGATCTCTTGGTAGTTCCGATGTAGACCTTTCCGCATGAACACGGAATGCGGTAGACTCCCGCAGCTGAAAGTGAGCCCCTCTTGTCCTTCGCTGACCTGATGGTCTGCTGGATCTTCTTTGTAGGCTTAAAGATTGTTTTGATGTCGTGTCTTTTCAATACTCTGCCAATCCTGTCGGTGACACTCGGAATATACGGCAGATATGCGTGAGAGGTGGAGGGTCGTTGTTCGGTATCCCGTGATCTTGATGATCTTGAGTTCATTGATCTCTCGATCTCCCTCTTACTGTAGCCATTTGCCTCGAACGCAGTTTTTAGGTGTTCAAGTTCCATCTGGAGGTTCTCCGGTTCGCAAATCCTTCGGGCTCGTCCAACATCGGAGATGGAAGGACCTCTGAAGAAGCTCGCCACTCGTGCTAGCGAAACGTTAGGAAGTAATTCCAATCGACGACGGCCTTTAAACCCGAATGAAGATAATAGCTTAAAATATTTATTCTTACTTGACTGACAAGGCAGTGGTGGGCCAGGTATATTTCATTCTTTCTGATTTATTTCTCGAGTGTTGACCATTTTTGGCAGTGTTGAAAAAGTTATTTTATCAGAATATAACAATAT
Source organism: Cylas formicarius (assembly GCF_029955315.1). Taxonomy (NCBI): domain Eukaryota; kingdom Metazoa; phylum Arthropoda; class Insecta; order Coleoptera; family Brentidae; genus Cylas; species Cylas formicarius. The sequence goes on along the minus strand of NW_026844347.1, from coordinate 37,017,887 downwards.
CGCGTCGAAATATATGAAACTTAGTAGAGGACTTATTCAACAAGAAACTTAAAAAAAAAACCTGTCTACTTAATGTCGTCGATAACCGTGGACAATAGTGATCAGGACCTAATAAGAAGGAAAATGTATTGTCTCTATCAAAGCGAAGTTGTTCGTACCTTTCATAGAGTTGTTTGTAAAATGGAATTGAAGTTCCAAAATAGACAAAAGGCAAATAGTGATGGAATCACATCGATTACGCGCTTGGAGATTTAATTACCTTCGAGAAGTTAAAAGATGTTGATTAGACAACAATTTACCTTGATGAAATGTGGTTTGATATACAAGACACCGCAGGATAGGTTGGTTCTACTCAAAACTGTAAGACCAAAGCACTTTGAAATAAAGCAAAACGCATCGCCATAATACACGCTGGGTCGGACGAGAGCTAGAAAAATTCAGTACAGCACATTATAAAAAATGAGGACTCCTACATGTCTATACAAAACAACATAAACCCTGAAAATGAAACAGGAATGGATTTTGAGATTTAGAATAAAATTGTAATTATGTATTATTATTCTTTATATTTAATGTAATTGTTAAATGTGATTTGATAAGATTATACTCACCTAAATAAACAAAAAACAATTATTTTCTTATCAAAACCTTTGAGAGTCCGTCGCTAATATGAAGGCAAAAGCCAGCATGACTAAGATTGAGACCGACTATAGTTATAGGACTGCTCATTTTTTTATTGCTAATTTTTGATAATTACTGTTTTGTGTTGAAGTTTTAATTTCTTTAAAATTATTATTATTATTAAATTTTCATGCAAATTATAGGTTTTTAGTATATTTATGTTCATTTATACGACTTCCTAAAATTTGGCTTGTCATTCCAATATATTTTTTTGACCAAAGTATTAAACATTTCTTTTTAAGTGGCATTTAACTTTTTAATCGCGTAAAAATTTATTTTATTAATTTATAAGATTTCTGGCAAACTGTGATATCATATCTGGAAAGAATATGGTTTATTTTCTCAGATAAATTAAATGGAGTTGCAACATATTTCTAATTTATTGTATTATTCTTCAATATTTTTTGTTTAACTTTTCTATATTGTACGTTGACTGTTCTAGATTCTGGCGGTGCTAGTTTTTTGGGACGATCTGTCAAACCAATAATAACGCCATTTTTTTTATTACTTCGTATTCTATTTTCTTTTAATTTATATTATATTTTATTATATTTAAATTTTTAAAAAATGTATTTTTCAATTTCAATATCAAATTGTAATTTCGAATGAAAATTGATCGGTATAGCTGTTAAAAAAATTAAAATTTAAATTGTGTAAAACATTTCCCACTAAATATGCCATCACAAGAGAAGTAATCTGTATTACTATATAATGCGTCAAGTGAAACAAGTATATAATCTTCTGGAGTTTTAATATTGTTTATACATTGTTGAAAATTAAAAAAATCTTTAATAAAACAAAGATAGTGGGATAAGTATTTAGATACTTTAAATCGATTTCGGTTATTTTATTTTTATTTTGATAAAAAATTTTTTGGATCATTTTTTATTTTCTTTATATATATAGTTGTGTCGTCACTAAGAAGTTTATTTATTTTGGAATCATAATCATCAGAATTAATAATTATTTGTTTTATCAGGTGTCAAAATTTGTTTTGTTGTTTTTTTTTTGTTAATATGAAATTTTACAGTTACGTTTTTATGTTAAATTTTTGTTTTATTATTTCATTTGTCTTGTCTGACAGTTTCTATATTTGCATTATAAAAAAAGGATCCCAAACCAAAAACAACTCAAGCAGCACATGTGTTTCACAGTTGAGGAATAAAAAGAAACGGTTAAATAAATAAATGTATATTATTGTATCTTATTCGAAGCACCACTTTTGCGTCGGTTGTTGATGAACTGGCTTAAGTCTCGACCATCACCATGTTGACTTCAGAGCAGGACGAATCCAAAAGATTTGTGAATTGTTCACGGAAGGTTCTTTGAAAATTACCTATTTAAAGTTAAATCTTTCAAACAAAAATCTCAGTTTTTTTTATTTTAGCAGTCGCACTGGTTCTTTCCCGGCCCCTTGATCCAATAGCGACCCCGGGAGGTCCCCCGCCCCCACCCCGCTAATTAAACTTAAAAACAAAGGATTTTTTAATTAAACCCGCACCAGTTTCGCACACATCAATTGCAAATTCATTTTAAACAATCTCCCGGGCTCCGTTATAATTAAATTGATACGAGACATCGAAAATATATTTCGCTTTTTTTTAGCGGCGCGTCCGCGGTCGCTAGTGTGTCTGTGTGTGTGTGTGCGCGGCGTTTTGTTCCGACCCCTCCCCACTCCGCGTCCCTCGATTCCGCAAATGCGACCCACCAAACGCCATCGACATTCTTTGTTATTCAGTTGATTAATTTTTAATTTTTTTTTAGCCGTCTCGACGCGCGCGACGCTGGTTCGAATCGATTTCCCCCAGTGTCGTTCAAAATCGTCTAATTTCTTATAACTCAAGTCAATAATATTGAGATATTTCCAAATGAAGTTTTTCCTAAGTAAGAAAATCTGCAACCAACGCATACAAAACTGAATACAAAAAACTGTAGCTGTAGAACAAGCATCATCTTGCGTTACAGTCTAACAGGTTTTTATTTCTATTACTTTTTTCAAAAATACCAAAAATTCTGTGGCTTGGTAGAATCCAGCAAATGAAAAAAAAAACAATAGGTAGTATCAACAAAGAATAATGAAGTAAAAATATAAAATTCGATATCTTAATTATCTGCTCTGCTTCAACATTAAAATCTAGCGCCTCCACGTCGAATCCATCCACATCTTCAACGTATAGTTGTTGATCTGATTTTAAGCTGCTATAAAAAAGCACATCTTCCGGAGATCTATGTAGAAATAAAACCTAGAGACATTTATAGGATTCGTAAGGGAGACTTTCGCTTAATCTCTACTAAGGAGTGGAATTTGAAGTTAAACTTTTATTTTATTATTGATATTTAAATCTAAATTTGCAATTTGTAAAATTGCTGTAAATTAATATTAATTTAGTTAATTAAAATTAATATTAAAGCAAACATAACAAACTTGTGCATATCAAAGATAAACACATCATTAAATCAAACACCAGATAAAACATCAACATGGCCTGATATTAGATTATTGATTTTAACTTTTTGTTTACCTTTAGTTAGAGAACTGTGGATCCACTTAACAATATACTTACTAAAACCAAAGGCACTTAGCTGTTACTAACTTATCGCTGACTCTGTCGAAGGCCTTTGAAAAGTCTGTATAATTACTATGAACCTGAACATTCAACAAAGTCCCCTAGAAACTAAGAAGACTAACCAGACTTCCTTCACTTAAACAGTAATAATAATACTTTTGGAGGGCTTATTGACTTTTGAAACTCGCAATAGAACACCAAAGCATCAGATTCATGTCTAGCAGACAAATTCAACGTGGTTTTGTGGTGAGGTGAACTCTTGGTTTAACTTAATCTACCAAAAACATCTTTTATAAGGGTCCATCATATCCAGAAGCCATGTAGAGACCCTTCGCATAAATAGTGAAGATTTGCGGGACAATATATTATGCAAAGTTCCTTGGAATGTTAGTAAATAAAAGCGTTAATCTTAAGACTCTTTAATAATAATGTATAAAACAATAATATATAAAATATTTTAACAGAATCACAAATTTTAAGTGTTTATTACGTTCAAGTTGAAAATAGATTTGGATATGGTATAATTTTTGGAATGGTCCACAAGTGTCTTCTTGGTTCAGAAAAGGGCTGTAAGATGTATAACGCGCATTTCCAAATCTACTTCCTGAAAAAAACTATTTTTAAAAAATCAAAATTAGCATTATATACTCTATGTGTAACAAATATGTGTGTTTTAAAATAAATTTTGACAAACATTGTTGATTGGAAAACGAAAATTATTATTATTGTAAAATACGATGACACTAAATACATACAAATTATCAATAATTGCACAAAAATAATTGCGTTTTTATTCTAAATCTGTTTCACCTTCTGAGTTCTCATTAAGGAAAATTGCAATGGGCAGTATGTTATTTAGTATGCAAATATAAGAATACTCAATTTCCTTAATGCATTTTTTTTTGCTTTTATATTATTAATTACATTTTTAATTAAATTTATTAAAAAAAATATAATTTACTGAATCCTCTACGTTCTAAACATTCATACACATTTTCCACAATTTGTTTCGCATCAGTTGCCAGATTTTGTGTCCCATAGTTAAGAAAAAAGTGAGACTAAAAGGTTTTCTTTAATAATTGACTTATACTAAACACGTAGTTTCTTATTCGAGGTTTAGCAAAGCAAACACTGTGCCAATTTTCAAGAACAAATTTCATTAAATCCTTCTTCCTTTTCTCAATTCTTACTATACTTCCATAAGCACAACACGACATTTTACTATTCAATCAGACATCTGGTGGAAAAAATGTTAAAACTGTTTTGGAAGCAAAATTGGAAATGGTAGCGTTGTTTTCATGTGACTTGCGTTGCATCATTTATATTAATATTTACAAATTGCTCTGTTGATGGATGTCGCTCAAGAAGTATTCTTTAAACTCACCTACAGCACACTTTACAGGCAACTTTACAACTGCAAGCAACGCCATGTGTGGCTTTGTAATCAGTGCTTTTATTAATCGGTTTTTGCGAGAGGCCCGATAAAAATAGATAAAATCGGCAAATTATTCTTATGCTATTTCGCACAAACCACAGACCACAAAATCTGTTTACACAGCCACGAATAAGGCTATACTGTCGCTTATGCAATCGAAACGCGCCGGCCAAAGGTTCAACAAGTAAACATTAGGAAATACTACCAAACGGAGACGTTTGTTTACTGTCAGCGAATTATTCTTCTCTATTTCAATTGAGCCCCCACTGCCAGGATCACTGCATGCAGAGTTAAGTGGTTTTTTACGTGGGGCAAGTCACCTAAGGCCACTCGCCCATTGATTAGAACTAATAATACGCGGCCGTTTCGAACGGTGACGTCAGTTTCGCGACTTCCCGCCCGACTCTAACTTGTAAAATCTCCCCCGTCCCGCCGTATCGATACGCCATTAAAATGCACGTCACGTGGATTGTCGTTCCTCTCGGATCTGCTCCGCGCCACCCGCCACCCGCCCCGCCGAACTCGAACTGAAACTTAATTATAATTAATTAACGCTACTTCTCTCCTAAGTCTATATAGGCCGTACTCAGTGTAATTAGAAACCTTTATATAAAATGAATACCCGTTAATTAAGGAACTAAAAGACATTATGCGCGGGAGCTAGATTGCGCGAATAACTTAACTGCAAATAATATTGTTATTATTGTTCGGGCGAAGTTTCGGACGGAAGTTCTCCGGCTGCATATTATTAAGGGGTTAGTCGGGGGGGGGGGGGGGGGTGCGCCGCTACGGGATTGCACGGAGAGATGGTGAACGGTCCCCCGAGAACATGCGATGCCGTTTTAATTATGTCTAATAACAAAGCGGGCATTTGGATTCGACATTTAGCAACAATTTCGAAAACTGTGCGGTGTTCAAGAGCGGTCACGTGAATTTTCTTCTTGCGATTTAATCGGCGATGTATCAATAATAATGTATCGCTCATCTTTTTTTACTTTGTGCCAGTCACTAAGGCCACTCGCCCATTTATAGTACGTCGCACGATATTTAGTTTATGAAACAAGGCTCAGAATTTGAAATGAACTTTGTACCAGAATAAAATAAAGAAATTGGCATCCCAGAACTTATACGAGCATCCAGACCGAATCTATTTTATTTATTCAAAGGGCAGCTACCCAATAACAGAATGGCACAATATAGGCTCATAGTATTTAAGAAAATCATACAGCATGTATTAGAAATAGATTTTCGGGAAACAAAATGTGTCTGCTTCAGAATAGACCATCGAACAACATGTATTTAATTGGATTTTTTGTACGCTTTTCAAAAATATGTTGTTGTCTAAACACATTATTTTAAATAAACATTTTTTTTTACATTTTATAAAATATGGTAACTTCTATTCGATCGTAATGTTATTCCAGTTAACATATTATTAATATTAAACTGCATAACAATATACTATACGTAAATGAAAAAATGTACCGGATGTGCATTTTTCAATGGTCTTACGAGATACCTCGCTTATTAGTACAGGTAGGGGCATCTTTAGCGACACTGTTCTACTTTTTCGAGAAACAGAAGATGACGCAAACGGACTTTTGACATACGGGATGTTTTTGAAAGCTTTGCATTTTGAGACACCCGTCGTATCTCGGAAGAATTAAGCCTAATATTTATGTTGGCAGGTTATTTTCAAAACAAAATAACACAGTTCTGTGCTATTCGGAGACCCTAGAGTTTCCGTCAGAATACCCTTAGAAATTTAATAATTCCGACAGGACGTTTGAAAAAGTTTCTCAATTCCTCTGAATCACCTTATTATAGAATAATAAAAGCAATAAAATCTCCAACCGCAAAACACAACAAAATAATTGGTATTCGATTCCGCAATAAATTAAAATAATTAAATGAAGTAAAATTTATTCATTTATTTATTTTCTAATAAATAATTTGTTTTTATAACACCATAAACTGGCCACCCTGTACATAGATGCCAATATCGTACACTTACGACGCCACTGGCCGCGGCCAACTGTCACCGCGAGGCGCGAAACAAAAAAAAAGAAAATTCGGGAAAAACAAATGATTGGTGGATCGGTCGCAGTCAGCCAGGTCCAGTTTGACGTGGTCCGGACGTTGTTTGCGAAGCCGACTTCGCTGGACCAGCTTCCGGCGATTTTTTAGGTCGATACGGGGTACGGCGTTCGGATCGCGGATGAGCCGAAAGCGCAAAAAAAAAACAGGGCCAACGAAGCATTCGGCAAAATTATGAAACTCGTCGCGCGGTTGGGGGGGGGGCATAGTCGGGTGACGATACGCAATTAATACCGCAAAGAAACTAAATTGGTTGCGGTAGTAATAAGTGGTCTCTATATAATCATTATTTACAAATTGAAGCAGAAGAAAAATACTCAAAAAGACAAGACACACTAAATTTTCCTGAACACATTTCTCATACACTCTTCGGATTGTCTCCTAACTAATTGCCTAAGGTCCACGACATCATTACAAGAAGTTCTATGCACGTGATTTTTTACGTGTCCCCACAAGAAAAAATCCATTAAAGTTAAGTCGGGGCTGTTGGCTGGCCAACCCATAGTTGCACCGTTCCCTATCCAACTCTTGGGATATTCCATGGTAAGAAAATTTTTAACTTGCACAACGTTGTGAGGACGGACGCCATCTTTCTGCCATATAATCAGCGCTGATATATTTTGGGGTAAACCTTCTATATATTGTTCTATTTGGTGCTCTAAGAGCTGCAAATAATGATCTCCAGTTAACTTTTGATCTATGAATATCGAACCCAAAATATGCCAGTCTATGTGACCACGCCATGCATATATTGATTTAGAAACAATATCGCGTATTTTGTCTATTACAACTCTTTCTTGTAGTGAACGAACTTTATTCAGTCGCGAGAACCCATTTTAACAATAATGACTTGGACAATAATTCAGCCATCAACATTGTTTACTGATATGTCAAACATAAACATATGTTTATTTCTCAGTCAGGGCACTCTTTGAAATAAAAATTTCGAAAAGAGTGGACTAAAATATAAAATGTGTTAGATCATTGTAATCAGAAGAAGACATTGTTTTAAACACACATATAATATACAGGGTGTACGTTGAAGGCTTATACTGATAGTGTGTTTTATACGTCATTTGGCAAAAAAGATAAACCTAAAACAAAAACTGATGATTAACACCACAAATATCGACAAATTTTATTTCAAACTAATCGAACACCCTCCGAAATTGTATTTTTACCTACAAAAACAAATTTTTATCCTTTTACCCTTGGAGATTAGAGAGGCAAAGTCAGCATTCGAAAATGACCTCCTCAATCGGTCCAAAACGTTTTATTCCTAAGTTAGACAACACGTATCGCCTAAGGTATCCCTTCCTGTCATTAGAGATACCTGGGGAGAGGTCTCCTATAACCAAGACTTCATTACAAATGAATTTGCTTCATATTTTGCTAGTGTCTTTGCTGATGAACCAGCTAACCTGCCATCTCACTATGAGAGTCCAATAAATCTAGATTTATTAGAGGACATTCACTTTGACCAAGAGGACGTGAAAAAAATTCTTTCTGAGTTAAAAGAATATTCTGCTCCCGGACCTGACGGAATTTCCAGTAAAATCTTAAAAGCATGTGCCTACTTATATTATTTTGAGAAAATCTTTGGACTCTGCGACACTCCCGACGCAGTGGTTATCCGCAAATGCAACACCGATTTATAAAAAGGGTAATAAGCTCGATGTTTCAAATTACCGGCCTATCAACCTAGTGTATATTATATGTAAAGTTCTTCAACGCCTTATAGTAAATCAGCTGTTGCCGTTTTTGATCGACTACCATATTATACCTACATCGCATGGCTTTGTTCCCGGCAGATCAGTCATATCAAATATATTGACAATGCTTGAATCACTGGACATTATCTCTTGACTCAGGTGATCCAGTGGATATTATTTACCTCGACTTCAGCAAAGTTTTCGACACATCGACACTTGTTATTCAAACTTGAAAAGGTCGGAGTGGGGGGGGGTGGGGGTTTCGAATTGGTAACGCTTTTTCACTGCCACAAAACGTGCCTAGTGGTGTTCCCCAGGGATCGGTGCTGGGACCAGTGCTATTCTTAGTGTATACCTTGTATACCGATTTGCTCTGCAGCATTGATTCTCATGTGAGCGCTTATGCTGATGACACTAAATTATTTAAAAATCAATACTATTTCCAAATGGTGTTCAACTTGGCTATTGCCGCTGAATGCTCAAAAGTGTTCTGTTGGCAAGAACAATCGAGGTTTGAACTATTATATCAATCGAAACTGTGTGTCAGATGTCGATTCTCAGAGGGACCTAGGTGTGGCAGTAACTAATGATGGTGGTCTGTACATGTATCAAATATTGCAAAGAAAGCAAACTGCGCGTTATTTTTGTTTAAAAAGACTTTTAAAAATCCTTGAATTTGCTTCCCCAGTCTGGAACCCATGGCTATTACGTGACTGTGATGTTCTGGAAAGAGTGCAACGAGCCGCTACGCGCTGGCCACGTCAACTTAGACATACACCTTACGATGACCGTTGGAACAGTTTACCCCTAGATGTTGTGTGTGTGCCGAACTTGTCTGTAGTTAAACGTCGCTTGGACATTGTATTGTTTCACAGCAATAACTAAATATTTATTATATGTATAACTCTGCACATTCTTTATAATAATAATAATAATAATAATAATAATAATAAATAAACTTAAAAAGTATGGACCAACTTAACTAATATCTACGAAATCGCATTTCGTATCGGACAGCTACTCCAAAATGAGCAACCTGTGGCGCGGGACTAAATCGTTTTCCGCTTTTCGCCGAAAGTAAAACGAAAGAAACAACGAAGCAACGGGCCAAAGAGAGTTGTCGAGAAATAAATATCCGCGCCGAGTCACGTCTACGCCGAGTTAAACCAACATAGAGGCTTCGCATTTGTCTTGCTTTATTAACCGTAAAGGTCGTCTCTCTCTCAAATAGTAAAACCCGGAATGAATCGTTTTTTAACTTTGGGGGCAATTTTCAGCTCCGAAACTTGTACGAACGAATTCGAATGAATATTTTTACTCCCGTTAAATCAAAACCAACTTTTTTTATTCGTTATTACAAATATAAATTTTGCATTGCAAGCATTACAGTAGCCTGTGGAAGTTTCTTTGAAAAATTACTTATTAATTTTGGTTATTTGTACATTTTTAGCCCTTTAGGTAATACCAGGGATAAAATGGATCGCTAAAAAGTTCTAAAAAAAAGCAATTGCATAATATTATAACCGAAACATAATTCATTTACTGAAAGTGCTTTTTCTTTGAAAATTCTATGGATTTAGTCTGAAGCCACAGCTTTCGAAAATCTTATAAATACCAATAATTAATTTTTTAATCTATACATAAATAATTACAAATCAGTAACCCTTTTCTTTATTAAATAGTTTTTAATAAATATTATTAAATATGGCCTTATTAATAGCGGAAAGTGGGACACTACGACCAGAAGCTTCCCCAAAATTTGGGTAAATTTAGTTAGAGTTAGTCAAAAAGAAATCGACTCGATGGTTAAAAGCCACAAAAAATGATAAAAATGCTTAGGTTCGTAGCGCATAGCGCGGAGCAGCTTTTTATTGTAACTGGAACATTCGCAAAATCGATGTAATTTTATTGTGCATTCATCCTGTATGAAGTATCTTTCAAGCCTCGCCGAACTACAAAGTTTCAGCAAACTTTGTTAAATATTCAAATTTGTACAAATAATAGCGTTGTCGATTGATATTTTTTCAAATATCTCGTGCGCCCTGTATAATTGACGAAACCTGAAACTTTCTCTCGACACCGTTTACCGTTCAAATCAAATTAACGGATTTTTAGCAGTCTTTTGATTTATCCCCAATAATTTACCAACAAAAACGGAAATTTTTAGAATGGTCTTGATATTTTTGCCCCTAAACGACACACCTTGTATACGATTCAAACAGTGTTCGAAATAGAGGTTATAGCCCCGGATCTCCCACGTGTCCTGGTAATTGTTTTTTTTTCAATGGAATAACTGGTTTTCAAGAAAATACTTCTTTTCTGAAACCCCGCAGCAAGTGGTAATAGTGAATGACGTCAGCGCGTCTAGATTGGGGGCGAAAATCAGCGATATGTGATAAACGAAAACCGTAAATACAAAAATTGTTACTCTTGATACGGCCTATAGATAACACTGTTTGAACCGATTGGCCATATTTTTTACGAATTTTGATTTGCGGTTAATAATTTATTCCCAAAAAGTACAATTTTCACGGTCTTTTTGATTTTTGTCCACAATTGAAAAACCCTGTATATAATCGAAAAAATTCCTGCAATAAAAGTCATAGCCCCGGATTTTCCACATTTTCTGGCTCTAAAATTTTGGCGATCGGTTAAACAGTTTTTGAGAAAATCATGTTTTTCTGGAAGATAAAATAATCAAAGAAAATTTTTCAATTTTTTAAAAAATTCAATTCACTACGCTCAATTTCTACTGTTTAGATGTGTGTAAGGATTTTTTCTTCCTTGCCAAATTTGAAGTCGATGACTACATATTTGAGACACCTATGACGTTTTGGAATATAGCACAGGATATTCCGTACACCCTGTACAATATGTGAAAACCTTAAATAAAACAGTTTTAGATGTCCATACGGGCTATATAGGAATGTGAAAGAAACTGACAACGGAATCAGCCTTCTAGTTATGGCCAATTATCAATATAAAGGGAGCTCAATTTTCAGTTTTTGCAAATCACCAACGCACCCTGTACACTTTAAAAAAATCATCAAGAATAAAGGTTTTTTTGATCGCATATACCATCTTGGAGAAATGATTTTTTTCTCGATACCCTGCAAGTGCGGTTTTTAAATTTTTAAAAATACATCCCGACCCCCCAGCCCCTCCAGTTTCAATAGGCTTCGTTAAGGAGCTAATATATCTATCATATTTCAAGCGAACTCTTATCGTGTTTCTTAGCAGTGTCCAAAAAGCAGTCGAAGATCCAAAAAAAAAGATGGCACCTTTTTGTAGGTCGTACACGGCTTAAAAGGAGCCAAATTTGAAGGCCATGTTGCAAACAGTTCAAAAGATATAGCCAATTAATGCCAGGTCTACCGAGAAACGGAGAACAGAAAAAAAATTTTTTTTCTACGCTGCACATTTCTGTACCAATGGCGGTCCCCTAGGACCTACCGTTGCTGAGATTTCATCGATTTTTCGAGAGTAACAAAGAATAATATATTGTACAGAATATGTAGCTTAATAAATAGTGGTTTCTGCAACTTTCGAACTACAATTTTAAACAAACTCTATCTGCTCATGTTTCTTTTTTTCTTTACTGTTGTTTACCAATTTAATGTTAAACCATAACTTATAATCTAATTAACTATTAAAAAGTAGCATGTTAATTTATTATTTTTTTATTATGAAGATCGAGACACTATATCATTTAATGTATTTATTATTCATTTTCTTACTATTTTTTATTTATGAGGTTTGAACAATAATTACATTATAATTGAATGTGATAATTTTTATTATTAGCATTTTATTATTTTTTGTGACTACAAACTATGCAAAAGTACGAATTTAAAAAAAAAGGTGAAAAAGCCAATATTCGCCATATTGAATTTCATTTGACAGGTCGTTGGATCGCCTAATACAGCGTGATTCCCGGAAAAAAAGTTACGGCGAGATGAGACGCCGCCAATGCGTCCGGTCACCATCGCCACCCCCCACCTAATGGCCAATGACTAACGAGCTTCCCCCGAGCGCTCAAAAATATGCAAATCGAATTGCGACTCCCGTTTAATTATACCGGGTGATGCTTTTTTGTTCCGGCGGCGAAAAAAAAAAGTGACGCGCTTTAATGCGATTTTTGACGGCGCACGGGCGTCCGTTGCAGGTCCGTGTATGCGTTTCGTTGTTTTTCTTGTCAATAACGCCCCCCCGCCCTCCACCCGCCCAGCTTTTTCGATATTCCGCTCGCTGGTCCGGTTTTTTTAATTACTTCATTATCGCGAGGGTTGGGGGGGGGCCTCAAATGAAACTAGTTCTGTGATGAGTTTTCGCGAATTATCGGCGCGGGGGGGGGGGGGGGGTTAACCGGAGCCGCCCCCCCACACTCCCACGCGCGGTTGTTTATTTGTAGCGGACGATGACGAGTTTGGAAAGGGTATGGGGTAGAATAATACACGCACTTTCAGTTATAATTAATAATGCGACATGTTCCAATTACGAAAATTCCTAATATTCATTAGTGAACAAATTAAAGCAAACTAGAATCAGACGGAGGAGACAAAAGTTCGAATTACAGACCGCCAAAGTAACGACAACACGTGACTAAAGCAATAACATTCAAAAAAGTTTATGATGGTTGTTAGGTGGATTTTAAGAGACCTTCTGGTGTGAGTTCTAAAGCAGAAAACGTCTCTTGGGTCAGAGTATCAGATGTAATTCTTCTTCGAAGAATAAAAGCAGAATTACCAGAAAAACCCCGAGTATCAATGATATCATCACATTGATGTAACAGAAATCGAAACTCTATATAGCGAAATTGAAGGGACTGCTTTTTTTTGTTTCAAAGAGTTTTCGTTATAAAGGCACTTGAAAAGTAACAATCCGCAACTTCTTCTTCTTCCTCTTGGTACTCTGCCCCACCCTTTCTTGCTTGTTATAGCATGGCTTCCTCTGTCGAGTCTGCTGTTGTAGACAAATCCTGATCTATCACCATAAAATCTTGCAACTCCTCACTTGTAAACGTAATTGTTGTTTGAAACTGCTTTCACTTAGCGGCTGGTCATCTTCCAAGTCCTGTCCCATTTTGTCTCGGTAATAAGTCCGGCATGACGATAGGAGTGTTGAATTATTTCTGCTGTCACCTCTTTCCAAGCTTTACTAATAAAGTTGACTGCATCTAGCATATTAATGGAAATTTTGTCTTCGGACTCGATCATTTCCATTAAAATGTTTTTCCTGTATCCACTTTTACAACTTTTTATTATGCTCTGGTCCATCGACTGTAATACACTTGTTGTTTTGATTGCAAGAAATGCCAATTCAATATTCCGTAGAATTGGAATATGGGGATTTGCAGGGCAGTTATCTAAGAGAAGCAATATTTTCCTCGCCTTTAATTCTGTATCCCATTTCCGTATCTCCTCTTCATCCATGCAGACTAGTTAGCCTTGTAAGGCAAATGCTTGATGTTCTTAAAACTTCGTGGGTTAGTTGATTTTCTAATCACTACTAGTTTTCTTTTTCCCCTCCCACTCATATTCGCAGCTACTAACACTGTTATACGTTCTTTACAAAGTTTTCCCACCCACTCTTCGCTTCGAAATTTAAGAGTTTTGTCTGGCGTCATTTTGTAAATAATACCAGTTGGTCTGCCAGTTTTGGCCACGTTTTCTAGAGCTAATCCTTAGCGATGTTTCTGTCGACATCATGATCTTCCATGCCTCCGTTTGAACTTCCCCAACCATCCTTCCGAAGCCTTGAAATCGATAATGCCAAGCTGTTCAGCAAACTTTTCTGTTTTTAGTTTTACGATAGGTCCAGAGAGCGGTACATTGGAGCTACTGCAACATTGCCCGATTCAGATCTTCAAATTTTGGCTTTCTTAGTTTTGATTGATTTTTTCTTTGCACTTCCAAATCGTGGATACAGTCGACGGTGTAAGTCCGTATCGACGTCCCACATTACCTTTCTTTTCTCCCCGTTCTATCTCCCGAATAAATGCAACTTTATCATCTAGAGATAAAATTTTTCACTTGCTCGCCATGCTCGCCGTATTCACTAAGTGTGTCCTTTTTTCTTTCGGTATAAAGAAATTCGTTATACAGAGTGGATTAATACATAGCTTTGTATGGCGACCTAATAGCACAACAAATTTTGTTCGTATTACAGAGTTTTACGTTATACATCTGTAATATTTTAATGAAATTCGGCACACATGTGCTAAACTTGCGTGCATAGAAATCAACTCACTATAATTTTTTTTCATTCATCTTTGGTTTAAGTTTAAAATTGTCAAGAGTGCCCTGTATTCTAAAATTTTACTTTTGATGTAAATTTCATTTAAATGGCGACGTATTTCTATTTAATTATTGTTGAACGACCAATTCCTTGATGTTATTGTCGCCGTATCCCGGCATCTACGGTTGCAGAGAGAGTATTATACGGTCTGTACTACTTAGAATTAATTTTTGTTATACTAACTAGAATTAAGCCCGTTATCAACTTAAAACAACCAAACTAAAAATTTTGAGATCGCCTTCTCATGAAGATGTGTGGTATCTAAAAGAGTTAACAGAAAAAGAAAACATCCCCTATAAAACGAAAAAAAAATCATTTTTAAAGCCGTTATCAATTAACGCCAACCCAAATTTGAAGTGTTAAAAGCACGGTATCAATATATCATCATGTCGATGTAGGTCATCTAAAACAATTGATAGAGAAAAGCTGATATAGAGAGTATAGCTAAAATCGGTTCTAAAATCCTCGTTAATATAAAAAAAAACGTTTTTAAAGAAATTATTAATTAAAGCCAACCCAAATTTGAAGTGTTAAGAACATGGTATCCA
Organism: Cylas formicarius; assembly: GCF_029955315.1. Classification (NCBI taxonomy): domain Eukaryota; kingdom Metazoa; phylum Arthropoda; class Insecta; order Coleoptera; family Brentidae; genus Cylas; species Cylas formicarius. Next base: position 37,002,550 of record NW_026844347.1, on the reverse strand, counting down.
AATATCATCATGTCGATGTATCCCATCCAGAACAATTGATAGAGGAAAGCTGATATAAGAAGTATAGCTAAAAACAGTTTTAAAAACCCTGGTAACACAAAAAAAAACATTTTTAAAGCCATTATCAATTAAAGCCAACCAGAATTTGAAATGTTAGGACCACGGTATCAATATATTATCATGTCGATGTATGCCATCGAAATTAATTGATAAAGAAAAGCTGATATAGAGAGTGTAGCTAAAAATAATTCTAAAATCCGCTCCAAATTCTTTTGTAAGTCTGTTATCTACTAAAGCCATCCAAAAAATCAAAAGTGTTAAGAGCTACCATCGCAACAATAAAAAAAAACGTTTTTGTCTCTTTGATATCAACTCAAGCCAACCAAAACCGTATGTATCGCAGCTAGCGATATATCCTTGTGATTAACATAAGAGATGCGTCGATGTAAAGCGAAACGGCGGCTGGCGGCACGGGGGTGGGGGACGACGTCGTCCCCGAAGGGGTTCCCATGAATAAACATTAAGCGAACCCCCTTCGCATTATGCGGAGTTCCGAATTAACAATTTCTGGCCAATTCAATCACACTCCGAAGCCTGCACACATACACGTTCTCCGGCTAAAGCCGCGTGTGGACTTCAAACGCAAATCGCGAAAGTTCGCGCCGCCCCACCCCCGTCTCCCAGCCACGCGACGAGACGACGTAAAGCCGCGTTCACACGTCACCGAAAGTTGAAGCGGCACGCGGATTTCTAATGAGACTTTAGATGCGCATCTTCAAAATTCAAAAAATATAATTAATAAATTGCGCACTATTTATTGAAGTAAAAAACGGATGAACAACAAATAAAATATGAAAAATAACTGTAAAATCGGAAGAACAACATGACTCTACTATACACTGCAGAAAATGCGATTGAAGATAAAGAATTTGATAACTCAATATAATTCCTTGCTAATAACGTAATTAGTAACACATTATTAGGAAAACTGTAGTTGTAACAAATATTCTTTGTACCTTTTTTAACTGAATTTAAATTTAAGGTACTGAATTCCTGTGACAAAGAACTATAAAGACGAATTGCGTTGTATGTGAAAGATCTACGAAACAATGCACTCTGATCGTTAGTCTGTACCTGTATCTTACATTCACCAAATAGATAGTACTCCTAGGAGTAAGAGGGGCTTACTCCTAGGAGCAAACTGGGTAAATCGAGATTATGGATAATTTTCATAACGAATATGTTGAAAAGAAGAGCTCTTTTGTTCCATTTTAAGCCAATTAAATTGACGATATGCAGCAGATTTTTGAAGACCCATAATAAAACGAACACAAGCATTCTGCAATCTTTGAATACGACACTTACACTCGTTATCAATAAAAAACCATACACTACATCGCAGTAGTTAAAATGTGAGAGAACGAGTGATTCACATAACTGTTTCCTTAGTCTAAAATTTAAAAGATGCCTGTTACTATATAAGATTTTTAGTGAGGAATATGCCTTTTGAAAGATATTTTTTAAATATTCACGAAATCTTAGATCACAATCTATGATCGCCCTCAATTTTTTTGCTGAATCGACAACGGAAAGTTTAATATTATCTAACATTATATTAATATGTTGTTTAAGTAGCTTAACTTTATTTTTATTTCCAAATATCATTAAATGCGATTTTGATGGGTTTAGCTTTAAATTATGGGCACGACAAAGTTCACTAATCCTGTAAAGATCTTCATTTATAAATACCTCTGCATCCATACTACTATTAAAATCAAAACAGCAATTCAGTTGAATATAGTCGGCATATGCCTGAACTTTGCAAAAATTTAAAGATTTTAAAACGTCAGAAGTGTAAATCAAAAAAAAAATAACGGCCCCAAAATGGAACCTTGCGGCACCCCACAGAAAATTTCAATTTCGCAGTATATTTTCTGGTATCGATTTGAAAAATACAATTTAATCAGCTCGCGTCAATTAGAGGAAAACCCATGGAAATTCAGCTTGGAAATCAATAGGCCATGTTTCACCGTATCGAATGCCTTCGAAAATTCCAAAAGTATTATGGCACTCATTAGTTTTTTGTCAGTGGCTCGGACAATATCATCAATGACACAAGAGCATTCGCAGTACTTTAAAACTGACCTTCTGGTACTATTCTAGTATCTATTATATAGGTAGACATTTGATTATAAAGAACTTTTTCGTATATTTTTGTTAGTGCCGCTAATATAATTATTATTCTTCCGTCATTGAAACTTGTCGGGGCATTATTTTAAGCTAATGGTTTTCCAAGTGAGTTGTAAATGGTTTGTCGTTTTGCACCGTGTCAGGTTGCATTTTTTGCTTCCCATGAAGACAGAAAACTTACTTGTCCACCACCTAATTGAATAGCTGCCCTATTTCTTTATGTTGCAATGTGTTAGTTATGTTGTTGAAAATAAATTTAAAAAAGGATTCACGCGATTTCTATGTTCAGGACCTCGTTCCTGTGGAATTTAGAGGACAAGTTTAAAAAAAAAGGGAATAATTAAGTTATTAACAAAACAAAAATATTTTTTCGATTTGTTGGTTTATCCCATTCAAAATCACAAAATTAAATGGTTCTTAAAATCTCTATATATTGGGAACAGCGAATTTGGGATACACATGAAAACAGTTAATGATGACATAAATTTGAAGTATGTTTTTCTTAAACCATATTATATTCTTAAGTTAAATTACATAAACAAGATATGCCCATTAGACCAGTAGTGTCTTATGTAACAGCTCCAGCAGTTAAACTCTCTACAAAATTAGTAGATATTTTAAAGTTCCACACAGATTTTAAACCAAAATTTGCAATAAAAAAAAAAAGATATCAAAATCCCTTCTAACGCAACTCTATTGTCCTTTGATGTACAAAACTTATTTCCCAGTATTCCACCTATGGATGTGGTAGATTTAGTAGATTTCACCTTAACTCGGAAACAGGTTAACCCATTGGTGAAACAAGATTTATTAGATTGCTTAATAGTATCTTTAGACCAAAATTATTTTGAATTTAATGGACAGATTTATCTAAAGAAGGTTTGATTATGGGAAACCCACTTAGTCCTTTGTTAGGTAAAAGTTTTTTATGGTGGTATAGATACGTGGATGATGTCTTTGCTTGCTTTGTTGGAACGGACAGACAATTGAATTCTTTTTTAAATTACATTAACTCAATAGATAATCGTATAAAATTCACTGTGGAAATTGAGCAGGATAACTCTATTAATTTTTTAGACTTAACTATTACGAAAGTGCAAAACAAATTAGATTCTTCAATATATCATAAACCTTCACACACGGACACAGTCATACATAACAGCTCCAATCACCCTTATACACACAAAATGGCTGCATTTAACTCTTTTATACACAGACTTCTTAATACGCCACTCTCAACAGAAAATTACCACAAAGAACTTAATGTCATTAAACAAATAGCACTGAACAACGGCTACAATCCGTCCATTATAGATAAAATTATAAATAAAAAACAAATACAGACAACAGTATACTCTATTTAACCGAAACCAAATACAGAACACGAACAATTTAAAACAATTACATACATAGCAGGACCTAGCGAAAAAGTTTCAAAACATTTGTCAAAATGTGGTTTAAAAATAGCTTTCAGAACTAACAACACAATAGGAAAATACTTAAAAAGCAATAAATCGAAATGTCCAAAATCGCAAAAATGAGGTGTCTACAGGTTGAAATGTGGATCTTGTCCTAAAATTTATATTGGACAAACAGGTAGATCCTTCAAGAAACGATTAACGAACATATAAGAGCGTTTAAAAACAATAGTCTAGATTCTAATTATGCTACACACTTAAACACAGAAAAACACATTTTTGAGGACAATTTTGATATATTACACACAGCCACAAAAAGTAGAAAATTAAATTTATTGGAAGCTATGGAGATTAACAAAATGCGACATTCAAATGCATTGCCTAGCGATCAGTTAGATTTAAATACCTCTCTTTTATTGAACTTAAATTCTCGCAACAACAATAATTAACGTTTTATATAGTACCAGGTAGTTTGTAAATATTACATTTGATAAAGACACGGTGTTGTCGAAACAATTGTCATGTGAAAATATATAATTTCGTGGAAATCTGAACTTTTAGTTCCTATTTATTTTGATAAATGGATTTTCATCAAGTAAAAGCCACCTCAGTTCAATTTTTCTATGTACTTTTACTTATAGCGCCGCTTGACGTTGGTAAATTTTTCTAGCAGAAAGACCCTCATGATATATATCCTGTTTATTTGAGAACAAGAATTGTGGGCCTGCATTTTTACTAAATATGAAAAAATATGCATTTTCATTTGTGCCTGATGAAAACTGGTGGTTATATTAAGGCATTTAGGGCAAGTCTCTCCACCGAATATTTTAGAACACCATGTTTTCTTCTTTCTTTCTTCTCCCATTTTGTCAACTTTGAAAAATTGTTTTTTGCAGTCGCATGTTTATTTTCCAATTTGCTTTTTCCTCTGTGAGTTATATAGGAGTAGGTAAATTTTCTGGTATTGGGGTCAGTTAAGTATATTTCCAAGTTCCTGCTGGCAGCCGCAGTAACACTGGCTTGTTGTATTAGAAAATAGTGAATACACGCCACTGCCCTGGCGAGACGAAACTCTGGAATAATTTCAAAAAAAAGAACCTTTCCGCCCCTACTGTACCGGGCGTGGAAAAATCGCGGCCTCTAAGTCCAGTTCCCCCATAATCTATTCCCGGGCATATAATGATAATCAGCACCGGCGGTCCCCGCATTACAATAGGGGTGTCGGGGGGCGGGGGCGGGGTGGTGCGGGTGGTCCCGGGGATCAGTCCGACAGAACGGCCAAGCGAGGGCTCTTTGTGTAGTTAGTGTAATTAGAACCCAAGCCCGTACTGGCTACCTTATTTAAATGCAAATGAGCTTCATTTCGCAATATTAATGTTTCCCATCCTCGTCGCGACGGCGGTTGAGGGGTTGCCGCCCCCTTCCCCGCCTCGACCGGCGCCTAAACAGGGAAGTTGCCGGACGTCTTTGAATTCGTACCGTTTTACGGCGTCGCCGTTCGAAACTAACCAAATTACGTTATCTGTGGCAAGCACGTGTCGACCTTAGAACATTTTCTGTCGTGTAAAGAAGTTTAGCCGTTGGTTGGTATATATTAACTGGGCGAATGATCCTGGTGGCTGTGCCCAAAGTAAAAAAGAAGAAAGTGGATTATTTTTTTAATTTCATTTTAGGTTTCAAGTTCTAAAAAATAAGACAAGTAAATTTTTCGAAGAAACTTGTACAAACCTTCTAAATTCCTCCTGCGTAGGTTTTTGATGAGTCAAATTTGGAGAGTCACCTTCAAAAGACAATGAGTCCGAAAGCAACCCCACACGTGCCACTTCCAGATATTAGACTGCGATCTAGTTTGATTTAAGCCCTCCGAAGAAGCCAACAGGATGATTGACGAAACCTCACCAAGTTCGGTACATCAACCGCCGACGCAGCAAATCCTGAAGTTCTGTAAATAAGACAAGTAAAGTTCATAAAATCAAAATATCTTAATAGTAAGTTTGATGTTTACAGAGAACGGAGAATATTTTTTTTAGTTGGATACTTAGGCATATGCGCGTCTGCTCTGCTTTTTATTATATAATATGTTTGCTTATAATTATAAGCTTCAATAGTACAAACACAAGTGGTGCAAATTACCTTTAGAGGGGGACTTGGTCTTTTTCCTATAAAATAGTAAATATGTACTATATCACAAAACTCGAAATTAAAAATGAACGTTTTTTTCCTGGATACCATTATTAAAATTGAAAATTGATAGGATCAAAGAATCGTTCTTCTTCTTTTTTTATTTTTAACAACGTCGGCCTCGTCAACTAAGGACACTCGCTCATTGGCGACAAATATACTACACCTTAGTATCACAAACAGTTCAACTCTCGTTTCAACTTTTAGTCTAGTTGTTATTTTTCTGTTTCTCCAATTTATTCTTTGATGAATTTTTGGACTAGTGGTAAAACTGGTTTTAATGTTATATTTCTTAAGAACTTTTGATATGTGGTCAGTGATGTTATGAATTCAAGGAAGGACAATAATGGGGTTGCTTTCGGGCTCATTTTCGTTAGGAGGTTGTTGTAAAGTTGCAAGCTGAGAACAAATGTCGGTTACAGTTTTTTTTTTACGCGTTGGTCTGTGACCAACAGCAAAAAAATCCTCGGCGGACGTCGGCAATGGGCGAATGGCCGTGGTAGTTTTGCCCAACTTTTTGTGAAAAGCAAAGAAGATGCACATCCACGGTGACGTAATGACCGGGTCGTCGCGTCGGGGTCTAAAATATTCAATCGGCTCAATGCTACCGGACCGAGAACGGAACTATGGCACAGTGCAGAGAGCGTCTGTAAATTATACATGATTGGCAAGGATAACACAGCTTGTAATTTACGGCTGGACAAATAGCGTCTAATTCTGTTCTAATTAAATACACTGAGGCCGGACGGAATAATCGATAAGGATTTAAAAGGGACTCGACGCCCGTCGCCCCCTCCCTCCATCCCACGACCCCACCGATTAATTAGTAACGGCATCGGCGGAGGACCATAGAGGGTGGCAAAAATTCGGACTAGATCGTCGTGTCGCTGCGAACCGTGAAGGATTCGGACGTTGCGGTTGGACGATAATGCCTCCCCACTCCCGCTCGCCCGTTTGTGACGTGGCGAAGTTAAACGACTGTGTCCTAACGATAAATTTTTATTTTATTTACACGCTTTTCGAAGCCAAGTTTGTTTAGTACCAAATATATCTCCAAAACTGCCAAAACTGGAACGATAAAATTCAATACCAGGAGGTTTTTGAACATACCAAATTGAAAAATGCTGACAGCAGTGTTGTCAAATTTATCGCTTTTACGGTATACGTCATAATTTTGTTATCTTAAATGGAATGCCCAATTTATCCATATTGCACTGAATTGTAAGGTCTAATAATTTCAAAATTGTTTGTATTAATTCTCCGGCAACACCGCTTTTTCAGTAAGGAGTGCCGGAACGCTTAATTATCTGTAAAACTGCAACAGCTGGAACGATAAAATTCAATATCTGTGAGTTTCTGAACATGTGGAATACGAAAATGATGACGGCAGTGTTGTCAGATCTACCACTTTTACGTTATGTGATAATTTTGTTATTTTAAATGAAATGCCCTATTTATCTTTATTGCAGTGAATTGCTCATGTCGAATTTTGTAAGGTCTAATAATTTCAAAAATTTGTTTCTATTAATTCTCCGGCAACACCGCTTTTTCAGTGAAAAGTACCGGAACACTTAATTATTTTGTAAAACTGCCAAAGTTGGAACGATAAAATTCAATATCTGGGACTTTCTGAACATGTTGAATACGAAAATGCTAACAGCAGTGTTGTCAGATTTACAATTTTTACGTTATACGTCATAATTTTGTTATTTTAAATGGAATGCCTGGTTTATTCGTATTGCAGTGAATTGCGCATGTCGAATTTAGTAAGGTCTCATAATTTCAAAAGATTGTTTCTATTAATTACTAATCTCCAGCAACACCGCATTTTCAGTGAAGAGTGCCGGAACGCTTAATTATCTGTAAAACTTCCAAATCTGGGACGATAAAACTCAATCTCTGGGAGTTTTTGGAGCATGTGGAATTCTAAAATTGCTAAAAACAGATTTACCACTATATTTTTGTTGCCAGTAATTTAAAGGTGTATCCGCAAAAGGTTATGAAAGTTATAAATATCATGGCGAAATCTGACATCATTACGGCATTGCATCCTCAGGTATTGAATTTAGTTCGTTCCAGATTTGACAGTTTAGGAGATATTTAAGCGTTCCGTTGTGAAACGATAAAATTGACCAAAAGCAACATTGCTTTGTGGGGTTGAAGCTATTTTGATATTATTTAAAAATGAAATCTAAAGCTCGGTACACGCGATGCAATTTTTGCATGTATTTTTAAATGTTTTTACCACGCATATAATTACTTATGAGTGTATAAAGAAAACAATCCCAATACTAGAAACGAGACAAATAACGACATTTGTTTGAAAAAGTATATTAATTTAGCTGTTCTATAAACACTGTGAAAACAAACGCTTCCCACCATTTTTCAAGCACAAATTGGGAAAAAAATAGCTCTTAATATTATCTGTGAAATATAGTGCAATTTGGTTGTATACATTTTGAAATTAGGATCCTTAAAAGGTTTTTAAACAAAGAGGAAAATTTTGTTATAAACCTAAAAATTCAAATAAACATTAAAACAAATTTTTAAATTTTTTATCACGAAAAATAAATATTTTCTCGATTGTTTGGAACAGTTAAACATCGTTCTTCGTAATCACCTAAATTGAAAATTCTAATAACAGTAGATACGCCTTATTGATATTTCTTTTTCTTATTTCTGACGTCCAAGAATGGATTTTTTCAACTATGTTCAAGCCATGTTAGTTTTTGCGCAGTACTGACTAAGCTCTGTGTTGCTTATAATTGGATGAACATCTATACCAAGTTGTATGTATGTTTCTATTGTTTTATAATATTTATATGTTTATGAATTCTTGTATATAATATATAAAGCCTGTACCTATACGGTTGTTTTAAGTTTTTGAACCTCCATTGTGGGCAAATTCAATACCCAATTTTTAAATTAATTTGTTCTATATTTTAAATGTTTTAGATGTGCAAATAGTGTGATAGTTAAGGTTTAATTAAATAAAATATATTTTTTTAATAATTAAGTATCGTATTCCTATATTCCTTGAAGAGGATTATAGGTAAATTGGACAGCACAAACGCATAATAATTCCAAGAAGTTATTTAAAACACTCCTTTGACTAATCAATTATGAACTGGCCAATTGACCAATCTCAACTCTAACTATCAAAGAAAAAGTTATATAAAAAGTAAGAGGAGTCCATCAAACAACATGAACAAACACAGTAGTATAAATAAACCAAGTTATCACAAAAACCATGCAAAATTACTTTGATTAGAAGGAAATGTATAAAATAACATGGACAAACATACATCCAGAAACTATTAATAAAACAAAGACCAGAAGCAGGTTAAAATCAAACAACAAAAAATAGGAAAGTATAAAATTACATTGTTAAAAACATAAAAAGATGTTATTATTCTTCACAAATGCTCTAAACTCTTTGAATCCGCAGAACGTATGTCTAAAAAGTCATTCATATTTGACACAAAAAGTCTAGCCACCTCTCTAGAGCCACCTCATAAAGCTAGGGGAGGGTGAGGCAAGATGGACCGCTTAACCTTTTTATTATTTTTGGTGGCTTTTAACCATCAAGTATGTTACATATAATAATAATGTTATATTTAATAATTATAATTATTTATTTAATAAAAAAAAACGTTACTGATTAGTAATTATTTTTCTGTCTCTGACTTTAGGCTAAATCCACAGAATTATCCAAAAAATAACACTTTCAATAAATTAATTATGATTCGATAACAATAATATAGAAATTTTAAACTATCCATTTTACCCCTAGTATAACGCAAAGGGCTAAAAATCTACAAATAACCAGAATTTATAATTATAATAACGAAAAAAACAAATTTGGTTAATTTTTGAGGAGTTTAAGCTCTTTTGGTCATTTATAGTCAGAGACTGTCCATATGCTCCGTCTAAATTCTTATTAATTTTAACCCCCCGACTCCTGTACCTGTATATACCTCAGCCACATAAGTTTTCATATGATTTAAGTTTAATTTACTAGTTTTAAATATTATTTAAATTGTAAGAGCGCTTTTTGAAAGGCTTTTAAATATTTTCTGTAATAACAATTCATCAAAGCCGACCAATTAATATTTCTTATAAAAACAAAACGTTCTCTGAATAATAATTCTCCAAAACTACTTTTAAGCTATGTTGCCGAAAACCCAGAAACATAAATACAATAAATAAAAAACTTTTTGGTCCGGCGATCAAAATCGAAAAATAAGTTGGCAAATTATCCGCTGCACAATAGAAGTTTAATAAACTGTTAATCGAATCCTCATTGCACAAGTGCGCGAAATTATCAGCATCATAAAAGACCCCGGGTTTGTGCATTATGCATGAATTTATATTATTTGGCCCGCCGTTAATATCCAGAGTCGTGCTCGTCTGGAGATTATGCATAACATTACTAGAGCGGACCTGTGATGGATAAGCGGACCGAAAGATCATTGCTGTCTGCCTGGACCTCTCGGTCCATAGGCGTAGGGACTGTGGAGTACTATTGATTTGCAAAGCTATCTGAGTTTCGTCGTTTTATGTGCGGTAGATATGTTGGTTTATTGCTGGGCGTATGTATTCTTTTATTGTTACATAATACTGACATATTTAAATATCTTGTTCAGTTCACTATATTTACGTAACATCTCGGCCTGCAAGGCTGATTTTCACAATGTAAGCCTAATTTTTGAAAAATGAAAACCGTAGATTATTTTGAAATTTGGAATTAAATTATATATAATATAACTAAAATTGTAATAGTGCTCTTCGAAAGGCTTTAAATCAACGAACTATTCTTTCGTATTACAACACTTATTATTTATAATGTCAAAATACTTCCTGAATAAAAATTCTATGAAAATGTCAAAAAAATGAGAAAGGGTAACGAAACCGCTTCGTATATCTACTGAAATGCAGGAGCGTTAATCGAGAAAATGTAAAAAACATTTTTGATAAATTAAAAGATAATTTGTTAAAAATACGTTTTAAATAGACGCTCAATTACGGTTATTTTATTACCATCAAACATGGCAAGTAAAATAGTCCCAATAAAATCAAAATTTAAATATAAGTATGTTTTTTGTCAAACTGAATGAAATGAGTATGAAATAAATTATCCTATTCTGTTTCACCCGCTGTATTTCAAAACATTTCGTTTATAATGGACTAAACAAGCATTTTTTAAAAGGCTCAACACAAATTGGAAGTAGATGGTAAAGTAGGTATAAAAGTTCTACAACGTTGCTTGGAATAAAGAAAAAAAAAACATGAATTGAATAATTTTGTAATTGGTATGTAATGTCCATGTCCTTTTTGAAATTCACTTTTGAGATTTCCAAAACTCATTATGTATTAATTATAGTTTTGTTTGAAGGGAACTTACCTGATCAATAATCAAAACTTTTTTTCTTTATTTATCTCCGTTTCTATTTCTCACGTTGTAGTAAAAAAAACATTAAAGATATTCTTTAATGCACCTACTCCTTTAGATTAATTTTGTTTTAGTTCAGATGTATTTTTCTATTAATTATAAGTTGTTGCGATAATTGCAGATCTTTATTTGGATAGGGGGGAGGGGGGTACAACGATGTTTTTTTCTATTAAACAATAAATGAACAAATTACTCAGAAACTAACTCATTCGTCACTAAATCTCGAAAATTTCAGTCGATTAATAAAAGTTTCGGCCCCCATCGCCACCGATCAGAGCGCCATGAATAATTCAAGCCGCGAGCGCACGTCCCTGGCCAAAATAACCTCTAATTCCGTTCTAATTTAGAGCAAGAGAGAGACGTTTTAATCAATAGCTTACATATAGAGTTCTATTAAACTCCGGCTGCCCGGTCTCTCTAAGATGACCGTCTCGCCTCCTCGTCCCCTCGTTTCCCGCCGCGCTCCTCCCTCATACCACCACACGGGGGTTATATATCCAGTACAAATATAATCAGATTCAATATTGGGTTTCTATGAGGAGGAAATCTTATTATTGTAGTGGACTTGAGAGCTGTACATGCTTTTCAACATTTTTAATAATCTCGGAGATATGTGAGCCGGCCACCGGATTAGCGGGAGAGGGTGGTTTTTCAATTTTTCGAGGGAAAGTCCGGTAGGAACGGGGGTCTAACTGAGTTCGAAGCAAAAATATTAGGTATGGTATGTCGCGAAGTATATCGTCTTGGCTATTGACGGCAATTATTATTATTTAAGTGATATGTATGTTAAGTATAATGAAATCACTGGTATTCGAACTAATGGATAATACCATGACACTTAATGTATACAAATCAGCATCATCATCGAGCCTGTTGAGTCCAAACCATTGGAGGTCTTCCCCTGATTTTTCGATTTCGAATCGATTTCATCGATTTTCGAAAGTATCTGCGCATGTATAAAGATTTTATATCTCGGTAACGGTATGGGATCGCAGTTGGTACAGAAATTATCACCGTCGAAAAAAAAACATTTTTTTTATCTGTTTGTCCATTCTCCATTCTCGTCTTTTGATTTTTCCTGAATAACTTTCGAACCGTTGGAGCTACAAAATCGAAATTTGCCTCTTTTTTAACCCTCCACGAGGCCCATAAGCTTTTTTTTTTTCGCTATTTTCGACTGTTTTTTGGACCTTGCTATGAAACACGATAAGTGCCCGAAATTTGAAGCAATCGACTTCATATTTTGCACATATATGCAGCACTAGGGGTGCCTATTCTATATAGGTTTTAAAATTGTCTTTTAAAAAATATGCAATGGACAACGCAAATTGTCACAACCGCCAACTGCAAAAAGCTCGAAATCATATATACTTTCAACCCTGTTAAGTGAAAAAATTGAACTCCTATATCTAAAAAATGCGATGGTATGCGAGCATTTTTCTTCTAAATTCAATACCCAATTTTTAAATTAATCTGTTCTATATTTTAAATGTTTTAGATGTGCTGAGGTCCACAATTTAATGGAATTTCAATTAAGGATTTAGACAGACAATAGAAAGACAATGGGGCAAAAATCAATTATTGTTTATAGCCCACCCTTCAAGAATCCAAACAGTGTGATAGTTAAGGTTTAATTAAAAAATATATATTTTTTTAATAATTAAGTATCGTATTCGATTATTCCTTGAAGAGGACTATAGGTAAATTGGACATCGCTAATGCATAATAATTTAATATAAAATACTTATTATTATTAAATAACGATAGATAACACTCTACAATTGCAAGAAGTTATTTAAAACACTTTTTGACTAATCAATTATGAACTGGCCAATTGACCAATCTCAACTCTAACTATCAAAGGAAAAGTTATATAAAAAGTAAGAGGAGTGCATCAAACAACATGAACAAATACAGTAGTATAAACAAACCAAGTTATAAGCAAAACAATGCAAAATTACTTTGATTAAAACGAAATGTATAAAATAACATGGACAAACATACATCCAGAAACTATTAATTAAACAAAGACCTGAAGCAGGTTAAAATCAAACAACAAAAAATAGGAAAGTATAAAATTACATTGTTAAAAACATAAAAAAATTATTCTTCATAAATGCTCTAAACTCTTTGACTCAGCAGAACGTATGTCTAAAAAGTAATGCATTCATATTTGACACAAAAAGTCTAGCCACCTCTCTAGAGCCACCTCATAAAGCTAGGGGAGGGTGAGGCAAGATGGACCGCTTAACCTTTTTATTATTTTTGGTGGCTTTAACCATCAAGTATGTTACATATAATAATAATGTTATATTTAATAATTATATTTATTTATTTAATAAAAAAAACGTTACTGATTAGTAATTATTTTTTTACCTCTGATTTTAGGCTAAATCCACAGAATTATCCAAAAAATAACACTTTCAATAAATTAATTATGATTCGATTACAATAATATAGAAATTTTAAGCTATCCATTTTACCCCTAGTATAACGCAAAGGGCTAAAAATGTACAAATAATCAGAATTTATAATTATAATAACGAAAAAAAAATTTGGTTAATTTTTGAGGAGTTTAAGCTCTTTTGGTCATTTATAGTCAGAGACTGTCCATATGCTCCGTCTAAATTCTTATTAATTTTAACCCCAGACTCCTGTACCTGTATATACCTCAACCACATAAGGTTTCACATGATTTAACTTTAATTTACTAGTTTTACAATATGTAGCTATTTCCTTAAAACATTGTAATACTTTAAGTTTTCTTTTCTCCGGGTTGGCATCTTAAAATGGTTTTGTTGTATGTGTGTGTTTTGGATTCGTCAATGGATTCGAGGAAATGACCTCATTAGGTATTATTAAAATTTAGAATTCATTAATTTACGAGGTTAGCGCCAAAATTTACCGGCCTGACATAGATGCAGCTCCAGTATCACGATAAAACTTTGTCTCCTTTTAAATATATATCTTAGTAGGCTGCGAAAAAAAAATTAAAGTCTTGCGTCAAATAGTTTTTTATTGACAGCATTTTAAACAAGACGTGTCCGAAAAAATGTCGCAAATAGCGCAAATTGAGTATAGAGCAGTTATAAAGTTTTTGACAAAAGAAATGTCAAATTATTAAAGAAAGGCTGAAAGATTTTTCAAAGAAACTTCCACAGGTTCCTGTAATGCTTTTTACAAAACTTCTAGATTCCTCTTGCGTCGGTTTTTGCTTAGTCCAGATTGCTAACGTTTCGCCAATCATCCTGTTGCTTCTTCAGAGCTTGACTGAAACTGGGCTCTTCGACTAAGCAAAAACCGAGGCAGGAGGAATCCAGAGGTTTTGTAAAAAGCAAAGGCTGGATGGTGTGTACGGCCAAAGTTCTCCTTCGTATTCTGTAGTGAAAGAATGGGCAAAACGTTTTCGAATGGGGCAGGAGTCCCTTTAAGATGATTCAAGAACTGGTCGACCAGTGGAGGTCATAATGGAAGATATTGTTGCGATTGCGGAAGAGGTGGTATTGAGTGATCAACGTTTAAAGGTCAAGGAAATCTCAGAAATTACTAAGCTTTCAAATACAAGTGTTCGTCCGATCCTGTATGATCATTTAGGTATGCATAACCTTTCGGTTATTCAAAAACAACGCCGTGTCGAGTGTGCGCGGTCTTTTTTGGAACTCTGTGGGTCAGAACCGAAGCCTGTGATAGAAACTATTATGACAGGAGATGAAACTCTGGTTCTCTATTATGACCCTCTATCGAAAAAATAATCAATGGAGTGGCGTCGTAAGGGTGAAGCACCTCCTAGAAAATTCAGAGTTTGCCAGTCATCAAAAAAGGTGATGGCCACGATCTTTCGGGATTGTGAAGAAATTCTTTCGATAGATTTTAATAAAACTAATATCACTGTCAATGGTAAATATTACGCAACAATATTACATAAATTGTGAGACTGCATACGTGTAAAACTGACCAGAGGCGTGCGTCTTTTGCACGATAATGCACCCGTCCACACTGCTGGTGTTGCACAAGCTGCCATTTTAGAGTGCGGGTTCCAACAGATAGATCATCCTCCCTATAGTCCAGATATGACCCCCGGCGACTAGTATTTGTTTGGATATTTGAAAAAGGACTTACGTGGACGGCGGTTTAACGACGAAGTTGAGTTAAAAGAGGCTGTTTTAGCTCATTTTGCTCTCGTAAACTATCTACTTTTTTTAACATTTATGCAATCTTTATTAAACGTAATAAACTGCACTAATAACATAATTTTTAAAGTGGCCGCAAATTTTTTGAACAACCTTCCAAGCATTGTAGTTCGGTTTCGACTAGTTTTCCTTTTTGATGTTGCAGGAAAGCGACAGCGAAAGCAGTACCGGATCACCCGAACCTGCCGAGGATGCTGGCAGTTGTACTGACCTCTCGATCAGCGTCGGCCGACCTCTTCCGCCTGCGCAGGTCCGGCCTCACGACGAATTCTCGACGTCGGACAACAAAATGTCGTCACCTGGGCCTCCCCACCCTGCATCTCACCTCAACGGAACAAGTACGTGATCTTTTTTTTTAATATACCGCAATCCCTAAGTTGTTTACTCATCCTCATTGTGTTCCTACTCAGTGGCGAGCCTCGTGACTCTCCAGAACCTCCAAAATCTCGCTAATCTCCAGCAGAACTTACCGCAGGTGGCTTCGTTGGCTGCGAATCTGTCGACGATGGCCAGCTTATCGGGTACCACCTCACTCAACAACTCAACCATGGCCAACGCACCACTCAATTTGAGTATAAGTGCCACTTCAGGTAGGCAAATCTTCGCTAACGACGGGAAAACCCGATTATAATGATAATGATAATATATATTGGACAACTTCTCTTACTGGCGCAGTTTAATTTACGTTGACCTATTCCACAACATTGATTTCCATTTCTTCACTCAGAATAAAATTATCACGTCGATTATTTTGTGGATTTCTCGTTTTCAATTCCAACTTTCTAAAGAAAGAATGTGCAGGAATGCGACGTTCCGGATACCGACCTGCATACAATGCACGGCGCTGTCGAGAGTTCCCCGTATATCAGAAACATGTTAACTTTTTCTCCATTTGTAAAGTGATTATTGCTTTCCATGATAATCGAAGTCGATAAGACGGCCAAATCGATCATCAGATAAAAATGTACAAATTTTCAGAATTTTCAATCATGCCAACTTGATAATAAGTAGAATCAAAGCCACCTAAGTAATATTTTGTTTTTATGCAAATATATTTACTTATCAGGTTTTTTCTTGCCCACGAGATTATTTTTCAACGGATTTTGAAAATTTTCTTGTCAAAATGTTGCAAAAAAGTACCGGTTTTAAAAATTTCAAAAAAGCATATCATTTTTATTTTTTAATTAATTTTAAGGGTTTTTGCAATGGGTGATGGATCTTTTTTGTAGATAAGGTAATACAGAGATTTACAGGTTAAGGAAATTAAAACTTCATCATTTTTTACATCGTCAACGATGTAAAATAATATATATAATTATGATAGAAGTTTAAAAATTTAAAACAAGTAACACTAGGAAATAAAAGCAACAAACAACAGTAACTGTAACAATTAAAGTAAAAACTATGGTAAAACAAAATAGAAAATCTACAGTAGGTTTCAACATGTTTATAGCATTGGAAACAAAATCGGTGTTATTTAGTTGGACTACGGCTTCTCTAGTACAGCATTGTAGTTCATTTGCCGTAGTGCATTTTTCTTTAAATATCAAATATTTAATTGTCCCCCATAAAAAAAGTCCATTGGAGTAACATCTGGACTTCAAGGTGGCGCCCAGATGTTTCCATTTTGTCCTATCCAGAGATTGCAATTTTGATTTAAATCAGTGTTTCCCCGGTGGTACGGAGCGCCATCTTGCTGTCATATTAATTGACCACGTTCACAAGCCGGTATTTTTACTTTTCCTATTAATGGTTGTATTCCATTTCCGAGCATATTTAGATATCGTCTAGAGCCCTATAACCTTTGACGGGTATATTCCGCTCCACATTCTCACAGATCGTGTGTGTTTTTGGATGAAACATCTACTCCTCGGTCCAAATTATATGACGCAAGGCGTTATCAGTGAAATGTACGTTCGTTTAGATATTGCACTAGTAAAAACGAACGAAATTTTTAGAGATAAGGAATATTTACGAGTTTTAATTTTAAGCTTTACTAAAAATTGAACGTCAATTTTTAGTAACGTCCGTTTCGCCAATTACGTAGAACCTCGTTGTTCTTTCTGGGACACCCTGTTCATTAAAGTTTCACTAAACTTACCAAAACCAAAACAAAATGAGAAAAGTGTAGACCTCTGACCAAAGGAGTCATTATTGCGCTTTCTGCAGTAACGACGCCTCGAAGCAGTCAACCAGGGGCACCAGAAGCTCCGCCGAGTGGCATCGCGCCCCTAAACCCTCAGCCGCCCCCAGCGCCGACGTTGCCGACGTCGAATCCCTTAATGAGCCCACCGCAACAACCGGCACCCATGCCTCAATTCATTTTAGCCTCCGGACAGCTGGTCCAGGGGATCCAAGGGGCCCAATTGCTCATACCCACCTCTCAAGGTACTTTACGCGATGCGACTTACCTCGAAACGATTTTTACGATGTCATTTAAGGTTTGGCCACGCAAACGATCCTGACGATCCCGGTCAATCACGTCAACAGTTCCGACCAGATGGTCAATCTAGCTTTAAACAACGGGCAAGTGATGCAGACATCGTTGGCCAATCTACAAGCGATTGCCCAGAGCAACTTGCTTGCCAACACGGCCAATAACGCAGGTATAGTGATTGAGGTGGGCCTCCTTGCCCCACCCTCTTTGGTTATATCATCTGATAACGTTTTTTTTTTATTATTATTTGATTAATTTCATAAGAAAACCCAATGTTATCGCGCTGGATCGAAAAATAACGCTTATTCATTATTGATCTGGTCTTATTGCCGAGGATGTCAATTTGGTATTTCAATTTTCAGTTCCAACCACGAACGGAACGATCAACCCGAGCCTCCTCAACCCCACCACCCTGTCGCACCTACTCTCGACTAGCAGTCCCGCTCAGCAGCTACTACAAACGCTCCCGCAGTTAATCACGAACCCTCACGCGTCCGCCGCAGCTCAACCTCAACCTCCCCTACTCAATAGCCTCGCTCAACCCCTCCTATCGACTCCTCCCACGATGCTACCTACACCAGCGGCTCAAAGCACTGCGCCGCGACCTCCCCTAAGCAACAACCATTTCGGAGAGACCAAACACCACCCGGCCCAGTCCATTTCGAGGAACTCGTCCCCCACGATGGGCAACGTGCCCAATCGGATCGGGTCGAGTAACGGGGACCTCAGTATACCCTCCAGCATGGGCCTGAGTTCCGGTCAGAGTGTCAAGAGGTCGCCCAGTTCGTTATCGCCCGGGTGCAATGACACTTCAACCGCTGACCTGCTGATCGATTCACCCAGTAAGTGTGACGACTTTGTCATTGTAAGAATATTGATTTGGTATTTGGAAAATTTTTTGAACCATGGCGCAGTTTTATCATTTCATCGTCATCATCATCACATCGAAGTTGTTATATGTGTTTCAAACTAAACAAAAGTTGTAAGGAGGCACCTCAAAGAAGTGTTCGTTGTTCTTTTATATCCAGAATCTGTTGAAAAATATGTTTGTAATACTTCCCTAAATTCGGCTGCAGTGGATGTTAATCATGATTTTAGTTTGTTGATACGAAATGCTGATAAATCGAGAAAGATCTGTCCACGCGATATTATTGTATTGTTCAACTGTGGAATTTTTAAATTTGACACTATAGTCGGTACGATTTGTGATGGCAACAATAAAATGCCAGAGTCAAAATTGAAACTGCTACTACTAGAAACTGATTCTTCGCCTACATTAAACACAGGTTGTGTTACTTTTATATCATGTGTATTCTGTTTTTCTTAGTATTCTTTTATTGTATTTCCCGTATGTATTTGCTTATCCAATTTTCTTTGGTAACTGTCTAGAGAGCTGCCTTCTAAGCAGACACTACTGTAGTATCAACGTGCCTTGCTTCACTTACAATGGTAAGGAGGCAATCTTAAAACTTCATGATCCATTTCAATTGTTTTGTCGTTTTTAGACCATTTTCTGGGTAATTAATTCGCTTACTGCACGGCCAATTGATAATTTCGTCTTTTCTTGTCCATGCATTTGTTAAATGAATTCATAACTAAATAAACTAACGGTAATTTGGATGAAATCGGTTTTAATACAATCGGAGAAGAAACTAAAAACACAGTAATAGAATTAGGTGGATATATTAATTGTTATTAAACTTTCTATTCTGAACTACAATATTGACACTTTTAAGGACGAATTTTTACAAGTGAGTTAACCGAATTTATTTTTTTAATGTTTCATGAAACTAATAATAATCATGTTTCCTGGATTGTTGTTGTTGGAATAATATTTTACGGTTCAACTTTTACGTATTTTCCCAAAACAAGCGGAATGCATTGGCAACGTTTGTTAATTTAAACACAAAATTTTTCTTTGGCCCGCCGATTTTTGAAAGCTCCTCGCGCAATAATAACTTTAATTGCGGGATATGGACGAGCGAGGAGCTTCTGTGTGTGCTGAGTGATCAAAAAGTAAGGTTAAAAATTTAAATGAAAAAATTACTAAAAGTATTTTTTTTCAAATGGAATTACCAATACAAAATGATCTCAAGTATGTAAAAAAAAATCCAAAAGAAACTAAAAATGCAACATTGCAACATTCAGAAAAAATATATAAAAATGAGAGAGATGTTTTATTAAAATATATTTATTTATATTATATAATTTTTTTGTAGAAGTCCTCAAGATATATTTTTTTTCTATTATGTGTCTAAAAAAGTGCTTCTTGTAGGTTTGAAATTTTTCAACAAATTTGTAAATATTCCTGATAAAATTTGTTCCACCTTTAGGCACTATACAAATTCAGAAACTTTTATGTTAATAACTTAATTACCAGACATAATTTCTAAGATTTATAAACAATTTTCAAGCAACATGCCATTTCTTTAGAGTTCGATTGTTTTTTTTTTCTACCAAGTTCATACGTCATCATTTTAAGCATTTTAATCATTTTTACAATGGAAAAAATGTTTTTTTACTAATATTTCGACATCTGCAACCTTTTGAATTTAGGAAGTCTTATATAAAGTCACAATATTTGTTAAAATTATAAAAATATGGTATGTATCTGTTTAAAAAAAAATCACTTCACTTTTTTCAGATTTTTATTCTTAGTTTTTGGTCACCCGGTATTTATTTGTTTCATTAATATTAACAGACGCCGCTAAAGTAGATCCTCTTCTATAGTTAACAAACTTCGTATGTCTGAAATGGTAAGAACTAGGTATATTTATATATATATATATATATATATATATATATATATATATATATATATATATATATATATATATATATATATATATATATATATATATATATATATATATAATGCTTTAATATACACCGTGTTGTATTTAAAAAAAAAGTTGTTACCTATATATGTAGCCATAGAATAACTTAAAAGTAATCCAAACAAATGTTTGTGTTTAGGTTTTTTTTTATGTTTTGAACAGATTCTGATAATAAACTGGCCACCCCGTACATATTCTACGGTAATTGCGCAAAAATACGCCGGGCATTGTTGTACAATAAATTCTTTTAAGCAGCGTAATAACCACTTAAAGCTATTGGCTTAATTAGTATACAATTCGTGCTGCCGCGCGAGAGAGGGAGTGAGAGGGCAGGGGGGCAGCGAATGTGATCAAAAATGATTAATTTGAGAACGCGTTATTATTTCCCAAAACGGAATTGTTATTTAATTATTATTAATGCCCTTTATGTAATTTAATTTAGATCCGATTAGATAAATTAGGAAATGTTTTTTTTTTCGTTACGTTCTAACGATAATTATCTTCGCCGTTGTACTTTTAATTAACCATGACCGGGTTGCCTAAATCGAGACCGTGAATTATTTATGTGCAATAAACAATCCAATCCGCCCGAACGTTTGTTAAGAGAATGTGTTACGTCTTCAAGATCCACGAGCATTACGGGCAATATCTTAGGCAACCACGTATAGCCGGTAATCCACGCAAACCGGCGCCTTCGCCATATATAAAATCCCATATTTCGAGTATAGTTATCATATATTTAACAACTTACTTTAATTATAAAGCTGTTCAATTCAATATTCAACCCAATATTCCATGGCACAACTGTGACTACACTAATGACTAATTCAATATAATAACCTCCCATTCTTACATATTCTTATCAATAGAAAATCACCTTAATGCATTGTCACATCATCATCCGGCCCAAAAATCATCGGTTATCAAACACCTTACTTCTGCTCTTCTCTCTAATAATTTCCACATTAAAGATATTAAGCGTTCCATCATAAAATATACTTCAATACAACCTTCCAATATCAATGAGCTCCAAAGCAATTCCACACTTGCCACTATTGTCCTTCCTTACATTCAAAACATCACTGACCATACATCAACAGTTCTGAAGAAATATAACATCAAAACCAGATTTACCACTTGTCCAAAAATCTCCCAACATCTTCGATCTGTCAAAGACAAAATTCCATTTGAGATACCAGGAACTTACATTGGAGAAACTGGACGAAAAATCAATTTGTTCAATTGTTCACCAATTAGCAATCTAAGCAACCTAACAATCTTAGCAGGTCTTTACCTGTCACCAATATGGGAATCAGTCATTCGAGACGATTTTTATGCCCTTCATTTACCTCCGCCCCCTTCAAACAATATACAGGAGTAAAATGCGAGCCAGTTTCAGTCAAGCTTTGAAGAAGCCAACAGGATGATTGGCGAAACGTTAGAAAGTTCGCAGGAGGAATCTAAGTTTTCTAAATAGTATTACAGTAGCCTGTGGAAGATTCTTTGAAAAAGTAACCTTTATTTTTGTAGTGCAGGTTCAATTTCATATGTTTGCCCAGCCTAATTCCCAAATACTTTTCCGAGTCAGTCTTTGGAATTTCGTCTGTTGTGTATGATGTAAAAGGCATAAATTTTGTTTTGTTACAGTTAAAAATCTTTCTCTATTTTTAACTGCTGCCAGTTTTCTCCCTCATAAAAAATCACACCGTCGTCAGCAAAACTTATAATTTTACCATTTGTATTTAAATGTAGTAGATAATTTCATTACGATAGTAAACAGTATTGGACCGAGCAGACTACCCTGTGGGACTTCGTAAGTCACCGCCTTGTGTACACTGATTTCTATCGAATAAGCTTAGCTTATGATCTTTAAGTCATGGAGTATAATCATTGCAATCTATTTGCGTGTTTAATGCCTGTTTTATGGTTTAGATCAACCGACCATCAACCAGACGAGCAGCAACGTCGTAGACGGCATCAACTTGGACGAGATCAAAGATTTCGCGAAAGCCTTCAAGCTGCGCAGACTCTCTTTGGGTTTGACGCAGACCCAAGTGGGTCAAGCGCTCAGCGTGACCGAGGGACCGGCGTACAGCCAAAGCGCCATCTGCAGGTAAGACCAAGAGACCAAAATGGTTTCAATTTTTCGGGTTAGGAACTTTGTTTGGTCACCAAATTTCCGCTTCGGTTTTTTTTTGTTAGCTAACGCACGGTATAATAGTGGTCACGATATAGTCATGCAGTCGACACGAAGTCACGTTCTAAACGCACATAAATAAAGTTTCCGCGTTCAAAGGCGTTTAATTATTATTAATTAATTTGGCACTAAAATTAGATGTTACGTCGCTTCTTGTCTCGCCACACGATGTGAAACAATTTAAAAAGTTCTATTCAAAGTAATAACGATCAACGTGACACCAAAGCAGACCTCATTGCTGTAAGATGGAATGACAATCATTAATAACCAAATCTTCGAGGTATTAGCCACTCTCAAAATTATATTATTTCATTTACACCCTGTATGGCTTGTGTCATCATCGGACTAAACTCCTAGTTTCTAAATAACCCATATACAAGGTGATTCTCGGGGCAAAGTAGGTCAGACGTGGGACCGTGGGATCAGCTTGATATTTTCCGCCCTTAATTTCTGGTTATTTTTGTACAGTACCACCCTGGCGGTTTTCAGTACTTTTTGTTAAAACCATGGCTACAATTAAATCTTATTACAGGCATATTGCAGACAAGTTCACTCCGTTCATTTTTTCAAATACCGTGTATTTTATCAACCATTCCGAAAGATAATTTAAAACCTAAATGCCCAGAGAGGCATTTTGCAAAAATAACCCTCAATTAATGGCCATAAACCTGCCTTCCTCCGTGATTCACCCTGTGTGTTGTGGAAAGAACTGAACTGACTGTGTGGTTTTGTTCCCAGTGCCCTGGCGTCCCAGATGGTGGCAGCTGCCCAACAGCAAGCAATGTACGTCCTTTTTTACTATACTCGTTTTTGTCCCTTCCGATTACATCCCCACCCTCCATAACCGTAGAGTATACTGCGTGTATATTGAGTGTTGTTTGGTTTTTTGCGCCAGGGCACTGGCATCTCACCCCCCGATCGCACGCTACTGCGACAACCACGCGAACGCGGAAAGTATGCTAGTGTCCTGTGCCAAACATTGTGACGCTTCAAAGAATGATGCAGCGCCACCTGTACAGGGTTTTCATTTATACTTTGACACCCACCTATAGACAAAAAAAAATTACATAAAACTCGTATGGTTCTTTCTGTAGTATCTCCTGTTGGTATCAATAATATGAACTTTTCTTAAATGGGACACCCTGTATATTTTTACTTAACATGGAAGTATCTTTTAAAACGATTTAAGGGAAATATAGTTTGCATTATATTTGGTTTGGGCGGTTTTGAAATACTTTGAATTTTTATTCAAAAATGAATTTTTTTGTTTTTGTTTATAAATTTTCATGACACCCTGAAATATATTTGTTATTAGGGCTCCTTCGGAAGATCAAGACCAGGAGATAATCCTGAGCAAAAGTATTCAGGGTATTCTATATGTAAAAAAAAAGTGAAGTTGTTAATTTTTTTTATCTTCATGGCGTTCATTTGTTTTTGTTGATATTTTCATTTAGGTGGATGTCAAAATATATATGAACACCCTGTACTAATGACGTTTTTGCTTGTTAGGTTTGAAAAATTGGACATCACGCCGAAGAGCGCGCAGAAAATCAAGCCGGTGCTCGAAAGATGGATGAAAGAGGCGGAAGAAAGGTTAGTACTACGGGCCTGTGACGTAAGCGAAGTTTTATCTCAGTTGCGAAGTAAATTTATATCGGACCTACACAATGTTGAATTCTAAATTTGGTTTTAGCTCGTAATATTGACTTAGGAAGTTTTTAGGGTTCTATACGGCTGTCTCTAAGCGTTGCAGAATAATTCTACGCTTAATATTAAGTAAAGAAATAAATTAGTAAATATATATCGCACTTAAGAGTGTCAAATTTCTCCTAAATAACTTTTGTAATAATATTCGTGATATTGGATTAGGGGGCTTCTATGGGTGCCATGCAGGCTGTCTCTAAGATATGAGAAAAAATGCTAGGCATAAATATATAATTAAATATATATCGGATATACAGAGTGTTAAATGTTATGCTGGGGCAACCTTTTGATATACAGAGTGTCAAACTTTTGTAGTCATGATTTGAATAATGATATTTCGTTTGGGGGGGGGGGGGGGGAGTATGATAATTTTCATTCATTCAATATATAATTATTTAACTTGTGTATAAAAAACAACGTTTAAAAAAGTCGTTATAAAAATTATTCATGAAAATCCAAAATCAAATTGACCTTTCGACACTACATATCATATGCTTTTGGAGTGACGTAAGTCATAAATTCCGGGTAGCATTTATTTCGCACCGTTTGAAGATACGCTACCTAACTCAAAAACGATAAGTATACTAAAATTAAAAAATTAGTTTGTGAGCAAAGTGTCCTATCGATTGAGCAAAGTAAATTAATTCCTTCACGAGTACGCAAAACACACTGTATGGTTTGTTGCCTACATCGAGCACCTACAAAGAAATAACATTACTTATTACAAAAAAATACGTTTTATTTTTTTTGTGGCGTGTATAGTAAGCGCGAGCACCAAAGCGTTGAATCAAATTAATGAACCGCCAAAGTTTTTGCGATTACAGGTACAAGAGCGGCCAGAACCACCTGACGGATTTTATCGGGATCGAGCCTTCTAAAAAGCGAAAACGGAGGACGTCGTTCACGCCCCAGGCTCTGGAGCTGCTCAACGCGCATTTCGAAAGGAACACCCACCCCTCAGGTAACACCGGAATGTCTTTTGTTCGGTTCACGCTATAATGCTTCTTTTACACTGAGGATTTCTTCATAAATTTGAAATAAATCCAAAAGGAAGGTTATGTCATAAATAAGTGCATCCAACTATTACCATGGAACATAAGGAAACTTAAATTTTGCTAACTTATTACTAAGTTGCTTTAAAATAGTCGAGAGGAAGCTGTTGGAATTCCAAAATATATGGTGCCTAGTGGATTCGGGTATTCGAAAATGAGAGTTATTTTATTTTAATTTTCTAGCCAATGCCTGACCACCGCCCAGAGGAACTTTTCTTTTCCTAATTTTTGTATAATTTTTACTTTTCTATAGAACAAACTAGGTCTTAAACATTTCAATCCAATAAGGATTATTATAAATAAACATTGTTCCAAAATAACAAAAACAGTCGAACATAACCTCTAAATACTACAAGTTGGTTGTACCGTTAAATCATATTTTGAGGCGTCAAATAAATTACTTCAATTACTTCAATTCATTGTCAATGTAAAACTGGTATTATTACATAATGGAGAGCTAATAATTTTTGGCTGGGCCTATATATTTCTAACATAAATTGCTTCTTTTTTGCATGGAATCGTGCGTTGTAGAAAATGGCTTTTCGGAACCTAGAATATTTGGCCGAATGATTCTGTCGGAATGGGCCAACAGCATTAAAAAAAAATCTAGAATATTCTTTGGTCGTGTCGATTTTAAAGCGTTTGAGATTTAAGTTTTACGAGTGAGTTGTAAAATAAACTTAACAAACGTAAGTTTAAGTACAGACTATAATGTAATTTGTTTTCAGGCACCGAAATAACGGGACTCGCCCACCAATTGGGATACGAACGCGAAGTCATCAGAATATGGTTCTGTAACAAACGGCAAGCTTTGAAGAACACCGTGAGGATGATGTCCAAGGGCATGGTCTAAAAATCTGTGATTTATTCGTATATAATAATATATAAAACTTACTTTAAACAAATTTGTACATAGAGAGAGGACAAACTATATCGATAACAATCAATTTTAATACTTTGTACATTTGTAAAGTTAGACGGTTAGGATTAGGGTAGGTTTTTTTCAGGAGTCTGTCGTCTATTCGAGGTCTTTTTCGAGGTTAAGTCAAGTTTACGAACATATCTATCTCGGTGAGAAACTATGGTTTACGGGTTTCACAGTATAAACCAATGTAGACAGGTTATACCTCATATATTTCCCTAAATACATATGTACCAAACAGTACTTAACTGTTTTTACGAGTTTATAATACCTTCTCAGAACATAACCTCAATGTCGGTAATATTTTTTAGTTATTTTCGCGTTTTTTTATTCAAAATAAATGTTGAAAGATGCTCCCAAGAGTCATTGTATTATTTTATTTATTTAAGCTACCCGGTACTATAAGATGTTACGTGTTTGTTTTTAGTTAAGCTTTCCGACAGTTCAACTTTCGATCTATGCGATGTCCGATTCGTTTGGTCACAGATTACCATTAACGCAGATGCTAAACAGTGGTCATGACCTTCATTCTTTTTTATTCCGGATTTTTGCAACAGAATATATCGCTTCCCATGTTATTATAAATAAATGTAATAACGGTAGTTAATTGCACATATCAGACCTTATCAAAGTTGCTCGTTAAAGTTTATTTTCCAGACGCCTGTGCCTAGGTAATCTGTGGTCGCGTGACGGCAGGTTATCGGTCAATTTTCATTTATCGCAACAAAAAGACGACGGAAAAGACCCGGGATATACTACCCCGTATACACGCTAGATTTAGAACGAAAAAATGTCATATTATTTTTGTATATCGCTCACGTGAGAAGCAGCCCGCGGCAAATAAAGTATAACATCGGTACCGAGGAAAATTATACGTCTGATTATGATTTTCCTTGCCGGTACTACGCAGAGCTATAAGGAGAAACATCGATAAAGCCGCGTTTTAAAAATTCTAACCTCACTTTCAGAATGTCGCCGCTAAACCAGATTTTCATAAACTTTCCCATGATCAAATAATTTTAACGGTAAAACGGTTCAAAGCTTCTATTTATCTTGTTCTTCTTGGCCCTCCGTAGTCGGTACGCGAAGATCGAAGTAGGGGGCGGCTATTTTCGCGCCCCCGAAAGAAACCAAAGTTCCTACTATTAGCTCGTACTCGCCCACGTACGTGGCCGATAAGCTATTATCTAGTTACTAATTCTACTTGTAAGTATGTATAACGCTTTAACAAAATGTATATATCGAATGTAGATCGCAACGGGGGCGTGTTTGGCGTTTCGTTTCGGTATGTTTCGGATGGTGGACGAACTACTAATGTGTCCGATCGTCCATGGGACGCGTCTCACCGATGCTGTAAATTTGAACCTTTTAGATGACAAAAATAAACCTGTAAAGAAACACGTGAAAATGTAATTGTATTCGTTCGTGTAAGTAGTAATCGTATACATTGAGAAATAAATGAAAATAATAATTGTACGCTAGACCTTTGCTTTTTAACCCCTCAGTATAACATACAACAAGCAGTAGTCGCCATAATACTTGATCTTGATATTGTAGACTACAGAATGTCAAATAGCCAGTTGGTACGTACAATTTATCTTCAATTCAATTCAATTTAAGAATTTAATCAAACTAGCTGAAGTGTTACCAATCATCCTGTTGGTTTCTTCAGAAAAAAATTGAAACCGACTCGCGTTCTACTCTGGACCTGCTTATATATTGTTTGAAAGAAGCGGAGCTAAAGACTGATTCCAATATTGGTGAAACGGGTGAGTCATGGTTAAGGTTGTTTGGTAGCTTATAGATTTCCATGGATTGTGGGATTTTTCATTGGTAGAAGAATTGATTACATGAAAGAATTTTAGTTTTATCAAATAATGTCCGATTTTATGATTCTGTTCGGCAATTGCTGTCGTAGTTTTAAGGCCTTTTCATGTTTTTTGAGCTTAGTTGATATTTTCCGTCCTGTCTCTCTAATGTATGTCAACCGAAATTTTGTCTTTGGCAGATCAAAGATGTTGAGAGATTTTTGGACATGTGGTTTTAACATTATATTTTAAGTGGCAAGTGACAAGACAAGCCTGTGATGAAATTCTTAATATCTCTGCGGAAATTATTAGAAAGAGGTTCTGGGTTCACCTAATGCTATGTCTATATCTATGCTATTATTATTAGTATCTAATTCAGTGATAAAACGTGTGTTAGGCCAAATAACATAAGTATCATCAACATGGCGTTTCCATAATTTTGGTTTTAGATGGAAAATGTCGAGGGCTTGCTTGTCAGAAGCTTCCATAAATGATAAGGTTTGGTTCCAGATTCTCAGATTTTAATATACATTGGGAAATTCAGGGATAGGGCCTTTAGTAAAGAGGGATTCTACGTCAAAACTAACCAAAATACCGTTTTGATCAAATATAATGTATTTTAATTGTTTAATGAAATGAATGGAATTACGTCGGAAACTATCAGTCTTCTCTGTATAGGGTTTTAATATAGAAGAAAGATATTTTGCTACAGAATATGTCGGAGAAACTATGGTACCGACAATAGGTAGGAGTAATCCTGGTTTGTGAATCTTAGGAAATGATAGTGAAGAAGCCTTAATAACTGATTTAAGGTTCCATAGAGTACGTAAGACCGTTTTAGGTTGACGCTAGGATCCGTAGTTTAGGAAATTTGGATATTTTTGGCGGTTTCAAATCGAATTTCATTAGTTGTTTGAGATGGCAGTTTATTTAGAATAGATTCGACATTTAAAATGATTTCCTCTTTCTGCATAATACGTGGGGCAAGGACGAAGTTGGAACCTTTTGCAAGAACTAATTTTTCTGTTGGTGCCACAGTGTTTGGTAGTTGAGAAGAGTTCGATAGTTTCACTAGTGTTCACGTTATATATACTATGTAAGCCCATGTAATATCACTTGCTGCCAAATAAATTTACTGACAACATTTTTATCAAAAACAGGTCTCAAATACCTCTCACGTACCCATAGAATCTTTCTTCTTTTTTACAATTAACTTAATGTTGGGCACGTTTACTAGGAAGACTGCCCATTGACGACATCCATTGAAGATCATACATTGTTGGTAACTAACCAACACTACACTACGACATCTTCAAAAAATATTCAACCTATGTTATACTTACAAACCGTATACAAAACTCACAACAAACTAAAACCCCTTAACTCACACCGGAATCGCAACTGCTAGAAACGAAAGGCCTTTAACCAGTGGTATGCAATGCTCACTACAGATTCACCCCACAGAATATTACTCCTCCTTCGTCGGTTCACAAACAGTTGGGCGGATTGCAATGATCATCCGCCCATTACCAATGTCCATCGAGGCTTTCCCACAGAATCAATTCAATTTAATTATGCGTTTCACAAAAAAATGTTGGGCTCGACTGCTAGGAGCATTCGCCCATTGCCGACTTCCGTCGAGGATTTTCGCTTCTGGTCAATGACCACCACGTACAAAGAAGAAAAATAACCAATAATTTGCTCAGCTAGCAAAAAACGATTCTGACCGATACCAAAAAAAATCGGCTTTCCCCCGCTTCCACCGCGGACCATCCGGGCCCATCCGGCCTCCATACCGGCGTGAACAGGGAAAAACGACGGGGCCGACGACGATTATCACTTGAAAACATGCACTGAACACTAAAAACACTAAGTCCACACAGTGGAAACCGATATCAAACTTTTGAGGACGAATACAAGGGAACGGAGGTTAAACCACCGCGTGCAATGCTCCACCACAGAATCCCCACAGAATCAAAAAACATTTGATTTTGTGAACGTGTGACACGTATTAAGCTCAGTGAGACGACATTGCTTGAGGCACTCGCCCATTGATTGGTTGATTGGCGAGTAATTCTTTGCACTATAAATTTTTACTTTTTCTAAGATGGTTGTGTCAATGGATTTATGTTGCACTTCGACTGTTGGGAACCCCAATTCACGCCGGTATTGAGGCTGAACGAGACCGGATGTCTCTGATACAAAGGACGTGACCATTTGCTATCATAGGTTCATATCATAGTCGCCCCTGAAGGATGGTGGAATGTTGCAGACGTTATTCAGCTACCTAAATCAGAAATATGAACCGTGAAAGAATAAAAATCACAATTTTGTATGCCAATATTCTGTGGAGTTTTATATCTTACTGCAACTCATGTTGACTCCAAATTAAAGTTATAACTGGCCCGAAAAACCCCTCAATATAAAAAAATAATTGGTTCAAGTAAATTATAAGGCGTCGTGTTTTTTTTTATAATTTATCGGAAAATTTAATCACTATTTGCCAATTACAATTCTGCGAAGGGACAAAATGATCGTGGACGACGCAAGGTCAGAACAATTCGGCAAATTCATTACGAGATTATTAATCTAGGCAATTAGGAAAATCTAGGAGGCGTTTCTTTTTCGTTATTAATCGGCCATGTTTCAGTTTCACGCCAAATAACTTTACCAAACTTTTGGTTAGTTGAGCCAACTCGGTAAGTAAAATTTCTACTTTACTGTACTGACACAGTCCATTTTAGTCTGTGACGTAATCGAGTGTTTTAAGCACAGCAGCCAATAATAAAGTAATTCAATTCTATCGATTAACTGTTTGTCTGTCTGAAACATCGAATATCTAACGGTCCAGTAGTATATGATTATTCTGTATCGAATGCAAGAATGAAAAATATTATGCCAATACATTTGCATTCGAAAAAAGAAACAGAAACATAGTTATTAATTATCTGCATGCTGCAAATCAACAGGAAACGTTCTCTTTGCGGAGATTTAATTTAATTTATTATGCTAAAAATTGAAATTAAAATACTTGCACGCTGTATGCACACACACACATATAAATACATTTCGCAACCCTATGTAATTCGATAAAATTAAAAAGCCTGCCTAATATTTCAATGAAACCCGATATACACCTGTTCCATGAAAACCATAATCGAGGTTTACTGATTTTTTCGAAATTTGAAAACCTTGCCTTAAGATATAACAGTTTCAAACGACACCATGTTACGTATTGTAATATCGTAGAAATTTGGATTTTTTTTAAATTAAAAAGCGACTTTGATTGAGACGCTGACAATTTAAGTAAAGATTTCGACGTATGTTTTCATTTCGTATATGTTGTGTTCTAGATATCCTGCAGGATCTTCTCAGGTAGTCCATTTCAGCAAGCAAAGCAGCAAAGAAAGAAAATTCATTCACTCGTCTTCCTGGATAGCTCTGTCTTTCATTGTCTGTTCTATACGTTCCTTCCAGGTCCTTAAGGGTCTTCCTCTTCTTCTTCTATTAAGCGGTTGGTACAGTAGTGTTTTTTCGGCCACCTGTCCTGTTCCATTCTCATCACATGTCCGTTCATGTCAATACCATCAATTTATTTTTCCTGTCTGTCCGTCAATTGCCAGCACTCACATCCATATGTTAGAATAAGCTCCACTATAAATTTGTAGATTGTCAGTTTTGTATTTAACCAAATTTTTTCTGATCAAAACAATAAGGAGCTTTTTTCCTGGTTGCAGTCTATTTTGTATGTCTTATTTTGCTGTTCCGTCTTCTGAAATTATGCTTGCTAGGTATTTATACTGTTAACATTTTTTTACTCTATTTATATCAAGTTCGGGATCTTCATACAAATCGCAATGAACAACAGCTACAGTCCGTCCATTATAGATAAAATTATAAATAAAAAACAAATCCAGACAACGGTAAACTCTATTTATCCCAAACCTAATACAGAACCCGAACAATTTAAAACAATGACATACATAGGAGAACCTAGTGAAAAAGTTTCAAAACATTTGTCAAATGTGGTTTAAAAATAGCTTTCAGAACTAACAACACAATAGGAAAATTTGTAAAAAACAATAAAACGAAATGTCTAAAATCTGAAAAAACAGGTGTCTACAGATCTTGTCCTAAAATTTATATTGTACAAACAGGTAGATCCTCCAAGAAACGCATTAACGAACATAAAAGATCGTTTAAAAACAATAGTCTAGATTCTAATTATCCTACACACTTAAACAAAGAAAAATATATTTTTAACGATAAATTTGATATTTTGCATACAGCCACAAAAAGCAGAAAATTTAATTTATTGGAAGCCATGGAGATTAACAAAATGAGACATTTAAATGTGTTGCTTAACGATCAGTTAGATTTAAAAGCCTCTCCTTTATTGAACTTAAATTCTCACAACATTCATTAAGGTTTTATGGTCATTTTTCGGTATATATAGTACCAGGTAGTTTGTAAATATCACATTTGATGAAGAGATAAAAATATTTAATTTCGTGAAAAGTCTGGTATAAGAAAGTGACTAACTGATACGAATTAACCCTTTCGAGACGAGCGACGGATTTATCCGGTTCTTTATTTTTTGGCCTCCAGACGGGTGTCGGATATATACGTCTTACTAAAATATAATTCTACCAACGGTTGTCGTTTAAGTCCGACACTATTTGAAATTTCCCGTGTCTGTGGGACTGCCGTCGAGTTACTCCGTGCCGGCTAGCTTGGCTAAGAGACGATTGTCGGAGATATCCGGTCCCGACGGAAATACGCGACAGTCGTCGATCGAATTATTGGGAACTACGCGCCTGCACCCTGCGGCCTGCACGTGTTTTTAGTTAGTTCATTTCTGTGGTTTAGAACCTAGAGAGGCTAGAGAAATAATGAAAAATATAAATGATTTCGAAGAATTTTATGTCAGTAGTGACGAAGAACCGTTCAGTGCTAGCGGGAGTGAATATGAGCCCTGTACAACAAGTGAAAGTGAGGCGTTTGAAAGCGACAATGAAGTGTTGGGGGACGAAAGCGATACAGAACAATTAAATGTAGAGGAAGGGAATGTAAAGGAAGACATCGGAGTTGGGGAAATGCAGCCATCAGAAGGGATACAAATAGACTGGACAAATAACGAATTTAAGCCCCAGAAACATGCATTTATAAATGACCGAACTGGAATAAATCCTGATATGAATCTTGGTCAAAATTCAACTGAAATAGATTACTTTTTGAATGTTTTCACAGATGATATTGCTAACTTGATTGTGAGTGAAACTAATCGTTATGCAGCGGAAAATTCACAAGGCTGGAAGGATCTTGACACGTCAGAATTTTACGTGTTTCTAGCATTGAATTTACTTATGCCAAGAAATAAAAAATTATCTGTAAATGAATATTGGTCCACTGATCCCTTATTATTATTATTATTAATTCAAGTTAAGTTGCTTTGTTTTTGACTAGATTAAGTTACAGTGGCTTTTTTGTCATGTAGAAATAATCTATTGCTACGTATTATCAATAAATCGTATATAAGAATTTATTTTTCCTAGTCAAAACATTTTTTAAACCTTTAAATTTAATATAAACCTTATATTCATGTTTTTTCTCACTGTCGGAGTTATCCGACGCTCGTCTCTAGGTCAATATCGAAACGCCCGTCTGGGGGAACCATCTATATGATTAAAGTGCCGTCTCGAAAGGGTTAAGGAAAGACCCGGGCAAGCTATAAGAATGAAATATGGCCGAACAGGTCCGTACTTTGCTTAGAATTTAATTATTTGGGGTTTTGTTAGGAAAGATACTAAACAACATTAATTTATTTATGTATGTATTTATGTCCAAATCTAAAATAAAATCACAAATTATTTTTATTACCTACTTAAATTACTTCAAATTATTCACATAATATATCAGTATCACTATAGCTATCATCGCCTGTTCTAATTATTATTTGTTCTATATTATTTGCAATATGTATATACTATTGTTCCGCCTTTTCTGTATGTTTCACATAATTTGGCCAACTTTGTGGAGGGATGTTAAAAACTTAGGTTTCTATAAGTTTGAGAACATTAAAGTTAACACGGGGAAAAACAATGTTACGACGAATGGCCGATTCCAGTTGGTGCCAAACATGTTCAATGGGATTAAATATACGGTGCTAAGGTGGAAGCCTTAAAACTATATGCCCTAGATTTTTTGCATAATTATCACAGACGTATTCCTTTTGTAGGTTCAAGCTTTGTAGAACCTCAATTAAGTGCTTTTTGGTATAATTATCGTGAAAATAAATGTCGTTATTATACAAGCAATTTTGGATTGTCGCTTTTGTGTCACACGAGGAAGGGGTTCTAGTCAACTGTCTACTGTGATAACTTGCATTGTCCATTACGATTACGCTATTAGGAGGAATGTTTGGAACCGGTTTGTTTTTAAACCAACTTTCAAATAAATCAGCGGTGGTGTCTTCATAGTAATCCAGAGAAAAATCTTTAATATTTTTCGCAGACAGAGAAAATCCATTTGGAATCCAACCATCTTTAGATCCAGCATGCAAAATAGTTATTCTTTTACCTCTTTTTGATGGCGCGTTTGTTTTACACTTATCAGTTGAGTCAACCCAACACTTTTCCGGGGTGTCATAAGTGTCGAACCTGGTTTCATCCAAGTAAATAATTGGCCTCCTAATTAAGATATCTGATGTAGGTACGCTTTGTTGCTCGTATACACTCGAGAAAATGTCAGCATCTCTTTTTTTTCCTCGCTGAAATAGGATTATGCACAATTTTCCATACAGTTGATGTTGGAATTTTCGTCAATGTATCCGTTTCTTCTAAAGATGCTTGCTTGCTGGCGCCACGTTCAATGAGAGTCAAATAAACTTTGTTTATTATACAATAGTGTTTTCTACATTTGGGCGGGAGCATCTCCTGAGATATATTATACACGAAATAAGAATGATTACTAATAAACTTAAACTAAGTAGTACACCGAACCAAAGAATATTAAACACAGGTAGGTATAAAATTATTTTCTATTACGGACTACAATTTTACCTGAATTAAAATTCCGAAGCTTTAGGTAATAATCATGTTGCATTGTATGTTGATGACCACCCATGGATAATCCCATTCAAAAGCAATTGGCCACTTTCATATATCTATGAACAGACCTTACTTATCGAGTACACCTCGTAGAGAAGGCCGTCTGGCGACGCGTACTCATTGAGTGAAAATTTCGCGGTCACTCGTTTCAAAACGCATCGCCGTCAGTCAGCCAGCAATCAGTTCGCGTGAGTCGCGCGATTGGAACACAGGAAAAACCGTCCTGCAACGTTCAAAAAAAGGCGACGGCGTATTATACAGCGTGTTCGCGCGACGCGGTCCATATTTATTCAATTACACGCTGCTCCTTTTCGTAAAAAATAAACCGTATATTTAGTTTCGTGGGTTAACGCGAAAGAAAATTGGGGTTGCGTTTACCCTCGACCAGGGTAAGTTTTTTAAGTTTTTTTTTTCGTTTTCGAAGACCGCTACCGAGTGAGCAAAAAGTGCAGGCTAGCGAACTTGGTGTAACAGAGAACAGAGAAAATTAACGATAAAAACGAATGCAACGATTTTTTTTTCTTAAACGGCTGTTGAAAGTATCTCCGTTTCAGTCTCAGTTCCATTCGCCCATTGTTTTTTAAAAATCATACACGACATCAACAAAAATTAAATGTTTGGGCAGGGATTTTGAATAACCAAATTTTT
The DNA here is from genome assembly GCF_029955315.1 of Cylas formicarius. Classification (NCBI taxonomy): domain Eukaryota; kingdom Metazoa; phylum Arthropoda; class Insecta; order Coleoptera; family Brentidae; genus Cylas; species Cylas formicarius. The sequence continues at coordinate 36,966,405 of NW_026844347.1, read as the reverse complement.
GGACGCCTTCAAACTGATTTAATTCCTGCTCTAGCAGCTTCTTTCCCGAATAGAATCAGTCTGATATGCCAGACAGGCAGATTTGGTTTCAACAAGCGCAAATTTCAACATGTTAGTCACAACAAGTTCAAAACAAGTGGTTAAATATGTAAAATAGACGCAACTACTTTAATTTTTCATTAAATTTGTTTTCTATGTTGGAGTCATTTGGGACCAATATGTCAATTGGTAGCGCTTCCCTGGATTGTTTTTTAATAACTGTAATATCCGACTTGTTGTGTGCTATCGTTAAGTTTATTGCAGCAACTTTGTTGTTGTGCCGTTCTAGATATTTATTTGTCGCCAAGTTTTCACAGCTAGGTTATATATGTTCTACGGTGTCTTTTTTCTTGTTGCACTTTCTGCACCTACCCGTTGGTATTTGTTCCTTAAGGATATACTTTTGATGGTTTCCATAAATCCTTCAGAGTCTGGAAAAAGCGTTCCAGTTTTCAGCTATTTCAAGGACTTGCTTGGATCTATTGAATCTTTCTGTAAGTTTTGGTGATACATAAACATTCTTAAACCTTGATAGCAGGCGTTCACATAATTTTTTATTCCTATTCCTCCTCTCTCTGTTAGTAGATTCCTTCTTTCAACTGACGCTTTTGGATGGTGTTTTCTGTATTTTATAAATTCTGTTCTTATCTTTCTGTTTACTGCTTCGAGATCTGTTTCTGTTTATTTAACTATTCTTAAGGAGTATTGAAGAGCAACGTCATAGAGTAAATAAATTTCCCTGGTTCTAGTTCGACCTGTTCTCCTTTCCTTTTTAATTGATAAAGTTTAGCATTTCTTGATGCAAAACAACATTCCGATATTATTATTATTATTATTATTATTATTATTATTATTATTATTATATTGTTATTATCATTATTATTATTATTATTATTATTATTATTATTATTATTATTATTATTATTATTATTATTATTATTATATTTGAATACGGTGAGTGGATTTGTAGGAGTGGAATAACCTGCAATATGTCCAGATGTTACTCCAGTGGATTTTTTTATCTGAGGATACTTAAAATCAAAAGTGCACAAGGAAAAGCCTCAAAATTTAAATGAAAAATTTGGAATTAGATACGAAATAAATTATAATTATAGTTATAATTACTGAAAATATGATGATTAATTTTTTGGAAGTTTTTATACCGATTAACAAATTGTGAGAAAGGACCCACCACGGCCTTGTTTGAATAATCGGACCCTGTGTTCCATAAGCTGTTCAGTTTCTGGAAAGGTCGTTAATAAATCTACCATATTATAGTCAGTTTTTGTATCAAAAGGCTTAAAATTTTCCACGCCTAAGTTTACAAGTGTATATCCTGTATCCGCTCTCAATATAGCGTGATGAAGTTCATTATTTTGGTCATACAAAAAACTTCTTAAACCTTAATTGCAGGCGTCCACATCATTTTTTATTCCTATTCCTCCTCTCTTTCTTGGTATATTCATTTTTCCACACATCCTTTTGGATGTTTTCTGTATTTTGTAAATTCTGTTCTTATCTTTCTATTTATTGCTTCGAGGTCTGTTTGGCTTCATTTAACCATTCCCAAGGGGTATTGAAGTTTAGCATTTCTTAATACAAAACAACGTTCCGATATTATTATTATTATTATTATTATTATTATTATTATTATTATTTTTATTATATTATTATTATATTTTTATATGTCTCGGTCAGTGGATTTGTAAAAGTGGATCAATAGAATAACTTGGAAAATGTCCAGATGTTATTTCAATGGATTTTTTTATCTGGGGATGTTTAAAATCAGAATGAACAGCATTAATATCACCGTTCGAAGACAATATTAAAAAACGGTAAATTTTTGAGTTTTTTAGGTAGGTGATTTTTGAAGGTGGATTCGGTGTTTCCGACCCGAGAAACCGCCCTATGCCGGTTTGCAACCGATTCGGTCTGTAAACGTCCGAGATAGCAAACTTTTTGAAATTTGAGGAGGCACCCTCAAAAAAAAACTCCACAGACAGGTATAGGACATCGAGGTTCAAAAAGATGCCTGGGTATAGGCGCGTCTACTCAGTTTTTCGATCCGTCCTCAGAACCTCCTCAATTTTGAGGGAGGTCCCTTTTTACGGCACCGTACGGCGCTCGGGCCCCCGAACGCAACGGTGACACTTGCGCCCCGATTCGACCTCAAATAACTCCGGAAACCTCAAAAAACTATTTTTTGAGATCGCTTCCTCCTCAACAATTTTTTCTGAATCAATTTTTTATAACGCGAACCTCCTAGGTCTCACCGTTTCCGAGATCCCCACCCCTACCCCCACTCCTAGCCGCCCCCCAAAATTCATTTTTTTTTTCAATACGTAATAAAATAATTTTTTCACATGTCCCACCCTGTATATTGCAGGACAAAATGCTCAAGAAAAAAATTACTTCGAATATTTTAGTCACATTTTAACTAATAAAAATAATAATAAAGAGATTAAATTATTTTTAAATTGAACTGTGTTACGCCGTTATACTTTTTCGGGGTTATTTTTCCATTTTTTCCAAAAAAAAAATTATGGGGGATACATTTTTTTTTTGTAAATTTAATAAATATTTGAACCTTTCTGTTTGTTAAAAAGGGCAATATATACTTTTTTCGTATCGTATTGCCTTGTATCAAAGAAATTCTTCGTTGCATTGCTCGCAAACTCGTGACTAAAGAACCGGAAAGGCATAAAGTTGTTCATGAAAGTTTTTAACCACAGAATAGACAGAAAACCAGAAGGTTAACTCTCAGTTTGGGACTGAAACTTTGCCTGACATAAAAATAAAGATAAAACTCGCCCGTGTAGGATGTGCATGGTATGGCAAATCTTTTTAAAAATGTCATCATAGGAAGCGAACGAATTTGTCTTTAATACGGCTCTGCGTTTTATCTTTATTAACTCGAATTGTTTTGACTGTTCTGTGGTTTAACAAAGTTTAAGTGGAGTAGAATAATATGTTTAACAAAAACTTTGCTAAGGCGAAAAAGCATTCTAGCAAAAAAAAAAGTGTCTCTTTTTTTCTTGTAAATATAACCCAGTTTTTATTCACACTTTTAGCTTAGGTATAAGGATTAATCGCAATTGAAAATTGCTAAAAATAGCGTACGTGTATTAGACGTGACATGCCAATGTAACAATTAATTACAGTAAATAATATTTGCCCGATCACCGTCTCGTATATTTTTCTATCGTCAAGGCCATTGTCCGGGTCAAGACCAGCGACTGTTAAATATTATTATGCGACTTTTTAACTTTTTCGTGTAACAAACTTTCTCGTAAACTTCTAAGAGATCTTAAAGGAACGCGTCACTTTTAAATCATACGATACGATTAAAACTTGCGATTGAGAAATTCTATACAGCACGCTTATCTGTAGTGATATATAGGACAAATCAGTCGATATATTTTTTCGAGATTCGTTCATTGATAACAACGGTTTTCACGTGTAAGACGCACTGATAGTCTTGTAATAAAACGAAATTGTTAAAAACGCAAAATTTATTTTCTTTTTGTGAGATTCATTTCGTTTTTTATTTTCTCTATCTGTTAGTTTGGTTTAATTTTTTTATTTTGAAATCTTTCTTAAATATGTCATATTTTTTTGGTTCTTATTAAGTTTGCAGCCTAGCTAATATCTTTTAGGTAATTGTTATTAAATTTAAATTTAAAGTAGTTGAAATGCAAAAGGAATAAGAAAATTGACTTTTTATTGTTTATTTAATTTGTTTAATGTTATTTCATTTTAAACGTATTGATTTAGTTTTGCCGGTAACCCTGTTGTATTGTTTATATTTATAATTATTTTAACAATGATGTAATCATTTGATACAATAATTTATATTAATTCTACTTACGTTTAAAAAGTAAAAAACGAATGGGGATTTTTAATTTAAAAAAAATAAAAATTGTTTCTAAATGGGTAACATTTCAAGTCGGTAATGAACATATATACACAAAAAAAGCTATATTCTAATTGAATATAAAATATAAATAAAAATATAAACGTAGGTCCGAAAATACTTGGTTCCCAATATGCATGGGGTGTTCAAAAGCAATTTTTTTTTTTGTGAGATTTTTTTCGTTTTTTTATTATTCTTCTTATTTTTATTTTTTCAGTCTGTTAGTTTGGTTTAATTTTTTTATTTTCAAATCTTTTTTATATATGTCATATTTTGATTCTTATTAAGTTTATAGCCTAGCTAATATCTTTTAGGTGATTGTTGTTAAAATTAAATTTAAAGAAATTGAAATGCAAAAAGAATAAGAAAATTCACTTTTTATTGCTTATTTAATTTGTTGTGTTTTTTATATTTATTATTATTTTGACAATGATGTAATTATTTGATGTAATAATTTATATTAATTCTACTTACGTTTAAAAAGTAAAAAACGAATGGGAATTTTTAATTAAAAAAAAATAAAAATTGTTTCTAAATATATATACAAAAAAATCTATATCTAATTGAATATAAAATAAAAATAAAAATATAAACGTAGGTCCCAAAATACTTGGTTCCCAATATACATGGGGTGTTCAAAAAGCAAAATTTATTTTTATTTGTTAGATTTTTTTCGTTTTTTTATTATTCCTCTTATTTTTATTTTTTCAGTCTGTTAGTTTGGTTTAATTTTTTTATTTTCAAATCTTTTTTAAATATGTCATATTTTGATTCTTATTAAGTTTATAGCCTAGCTAATATCTTTTAGGTGATTGTTGTTAAAATTAAATTAAAAAAATTGAAATGCAAAAAGAATAAGAAAATTCACTTTTTATTGCTTATTTAATTTGTTGTGTTTTTTATATTTATTATTATTTTGACAATGATGTAATTATTTGATGTAATAATTTATATTAATTCTACCTATGTTTAAAAAGTAAAAAGCGAATTGCGGAGATTTTGGGTATCTTTAACAATTTGAACTACAAATTTTTAATTAAAAAGATTAAAAAAGAAATGCCAAAAACTGACGACACTAGGATTTAAATCGAATAAACGATTATCGCAAAACCGTCACAATCACAACGTCCTATCTGAAATAACGACAATTACTCAGCGTAATTTACGGTCAAATTATGATGTTGCATCATCCGCTATGGATGCGGTTCGCTGGTCCTTTTATCGGCCGAATTAAATCCGATTTTTTTTAAGGTTCGATTGTTCCAACACTTGTTGCGGTTTACAACGTACGCAGGTCTCTTTAATGGGTTTAATGGGCGCGGAGTATAGGTACCAATTTTTGTCGAAACGTTTTTAAAATTGCCCGTCGCAACTTGGTAATTTCACGTCCATATTGCCAGGGGCGCACGCTACGTATAATTTACCGCAGCGTATATTCTGTGGTTTCCAAGCAAGAGATTCATTCTGGGTTTTACCAACTACAACAACAACTTGCTGTGTAAATTCTCCATGAAGGCAATGAATAAGCATATAACACTATTTTATTCGTATAACTTATTCGTTCCTGAATATAATTAGGAAAAACAGTGGCAATTTCAATGCACCTGATCAGGGAAATAATAAAATACAAACCAGGAGCAATGTGAAATATATTTTGCATTGGTTACCTGATTATGTGGAGATATTGTTTATGCTGTGTCTCGCTCATAGTTCAGACCGCTTGCCATGGTCACTCGGCCATCGCAAAACTGGTTAGAGTATTGAATTTTTGAGATATCGGTAATGGGCGAGTGTCCAGAGTTGATGTGCCCACCAAAAACAACCAAGAAGAAGAAAAAAACATATTGAGGTCGGCGGGGCGTGTCGTGAAAAGGGTGTGTCTCCGATTAATAAATTAACCCAATAAAATAAAGTGGGCGTGTTTCAGTAAAAGAAAGAACTGGGAAATTTTGGAATTGTGAGAAAAGGCAACATTATAACCAACAAATTTGTTTTTCCATTTCTATTTCTATTTTCTATTTGTTAAACTATTTCAGAAATTGAACTGAGGTGGCTTTTCCTTGATGAAAATCCATTTAACAAAATAAATAACAAAAAGTTCAGATTTTCACTGTGGATGTGACAGATTTAGTAGATTTCACCCTCACTCGGAAACAGGTTAACCCATTGGCGAAACAAGATTTATTAGATTGCTTAATAGTATTTTTAGACCAACATTATTTTGAATTTAATTCACAGATTTTCATCTCTAAGGAAGGTTTGATTATAGGAAACCCACTTAGTCCTTTGTTAGCGAGATTTTTATGGATAATTTGGAAAATATCATACTAGAACATCCTTTAAGTAAAAGTTTTCTGTGGTGGATAGATACGTGGATGATATCTTTGCTTCCTTTGTTGGAACGGACAGAATTCAATTCTTTTTTAAATTACATTAACTCATTACATAATCGTAGATAGACTAACTATCACGAAAACGTAAAACAATTAAAATTTTTCCATTTACCATAAACCTTCACACACGGACACAGTCATACATAGCAGCTCAAATCACTCTTATACACAAAATGACTGCATTTCACTCTTTTATACACAGACTCCTTAATTCGCCTCTCTCAACAGAAAATTACGACAAAGAACTTAATATCATTAAACAAATTGCATTGAACAACGTCGACAATTTATAAAATTATAAATAAAAAACAAATCCAGACAACAGAACACGAACAATTTTAAACAATTACATACATAGGAGAACCCAGTGAAAAAGTTTCAAAACATTTGTCAAAATGGCGTTTAAAAATAGCTTTCAGAACTAACAAAACAATAGGAAAATTTTTAAAAAACAATAAAACGAAATGTCCAAAATCTCAAAAATCAGGTGCCTACAGGTTGAATTGCGGATCTTGTTAAAAAATTTATATTGGACAAACAGATAGATCCTTCAAGAAACGAACATAAAAGAGCGTTTAATGCCAATAGTCTAGATTCTAATTATTTAACACAGAAAAACACATTTTTGACGACAATTTTGATATTTTACATACAGCCACAAAAAGTAGAAAATTAAATTTATTGGAAGCTCTGGAGATTAACAAAATGAGACATTCAAATGTATTGCTTAACGATCAATTAGATTTAAATACCTCTCCTTTATTGAACTTAAATTCTCGCAACAACAATAATTAACGTTTTATGGTAATTTTTCTATATATATAGTACCAGGTAGTTTGTAAATATTACATTTGATAAAGACACGGTGTTGTCGAAACAATTGTCATGTGAAAATGTATAATTTCGTGAAAATCTGAACTTTTAGTTCTTATTTATTTTATTTCAGAAATTTTTATAGGCACTAATTTCTCAAGAGAACTGGATTTATATAAATTAGAAACACTGTATTCCAAAACTCTTATACTGTCCGATCTTTCTCCATTTTTAAACGTATGCTTACAGATAAAAGACATAATTTTCTTTAACTTTCGATTCGCATGCAGTTTTATATTAGTGCTGCCCTCTAGGATTGGTAGAGTTGAATGTATCGATGGTATTGTTGATTTAATAATTTTTTTTTATACCCGCAAATAATATTTTGTCGCTATAAGATTTTCGTTTCGCAATTTGCAACGTGTGTGTCTATGTATAAGAAGCATTTATTGCTTTCTTCTTATTATATTTATTCAAATAGGCCGTTCTTGGAGGTAAATTTTTTTGGATTTCTGCAGAACGGGTTTAATTACAAAACAAGCAAAATAACATTAATTTTCGTAATTTTTCATATAATTGCGCATATATTGGGGTTTTTTGCGTGCATTTTTTCCGCTTCTTGTTATATCCTTCGTCTATTACCAGCAGAAACCCCACGTAAACTTACGGATCGTCTTACTTGCGAGCACAGAATCGACCCATAAGTGACAATCGTACCGAACAAGGCGCTGGCCCGATCTAAACGCATCGATGTAGGATATTTTTATCGTTACTGGGTCACCGTCGTACGAGGGCAGAATGAAAAGGTTCTAGAGAAACAAACGATAATTGACACCTTCGCACCCAAGCGATATCCTCTCAGCACAATCGACTGCAAGGGTAACAGGAATATGATTGTATAAAAAACACAATTTTTGTCCCCCAAAACAGCATTTCAAGACCGAAGTTTAAATAAAGTACTGAAAAACCGCTCCGTATAATTCGTACAGATTCATGGTATGATTTTTTATAGACTAAACCGAGCCATAAATGAAGGTTCTTTATGGCGAGGCTTAAGCGGTATATCCGATAAGAGACAATCTTAATCCGCGAATTTAGGTTAGTTTTGGTTTGATGTTGGTCTAAATCCCGATTCGTCAATTCCGAAACGTCCGTCTGGCGACGTCACTTCGAGTCTAAAAAATAATTCTATTCGCGTAGCTTGTTAGAATTTCCACTGGGAAGCCATAGTAATTAGACTGTCAAGTCGACACGCTTGGAGGTTTTCCGAAGCCATTTACATAGTCAAGATTATCGCACGTTGTTTGGTATACTTCGACCAGAAATATGGTGCGTCCTGCCGAGCAGACCCTTACCCGTAACCATTCCATGACCGTCCTAGGAATTTATTTACCTACACTAACATGCAGGATACAAGTACGAGGGCAGCGCTAAAATTTCCCGGACTGAATATGAAAGAAACAAAGTAGAGTAACATTTTTTTATTATTTTTCAATATAATCCCCCTTAACTTCAATACACTCAATCCCTTTAAAAAATATTCTTTGGGTTTGTCTGCAAATTGAGCTAAAACAGCCTCTTTTAACTCAACTTCGTCCTTTTTCAAATACCCAAACAAATAATAGTCGCTGGGACTATAAAAAGGATGATCTATCGAAAATACGAAAATACCCCGCAGCATCAATGCTTAATGAAATTTAAAACGGTCCATTCACGGTTCAAAAAAAATTTCAAATTCCCACAAATGTTCGTTACGTTGCATCTCAGGTTAGACTGACTTGACTGTCGGGATGGGTTTTACCACGGTCCTGCGAATATACTACTGCTCGCATACTTCGGACGACCGAGTTTAACTGTGGGTTTTCCAACGAGTATTTGCAGCAACTACGGAGAAGCTGAACGCTTCAATGCCGAACGTTTTATATAGTGCTGCCCTCTGGGATTGGTTTTGATGGTTCCATAACGAAAGTGGAATTGTAAAGTGTTCTTACTTCATTTTTATTTGGATGTACTGTTTTTAAGTTAACGAGTGTTTGTTGTATACGGCGACTTGGCGAGTATTTTGTGTTCTGTGCTTACTACATTCGGTGCTTTGATTTCAGTTATTTTTTTGTGGTATTATTATTACTGAAGAGCTAATAATTCCTATAAATGAAGCTTTATGGTAATATATAACATAAGATTTGATAAATTCTAAGCTGGACGAACCATTGTTGTGTAGTCTACCGACATCATGCCTTGTTTTTTATTATCTTGCTAGGTCAATGAGATAGCAGCAGTTACGAGTTTGTAAAACAAGCCCCATTGATTTCAAATGAACTTGCAATGAAATTTAATTGGTTGGGCATGAAGAAAGAGGAGAAATTTTCAAAATTAAAATTGGCCAAATTAATACTTAGTAGGTATATGTTTTTTAAAAATAAATAGTACGTAAATGTAATAAAATGAGTGATTGCTGGATAAAACTGACTTTTTTGTAACCCATATACGTATTAGGTTATATATCTTTTTTGATTCTAGACTTCTTTTCGTATGTTATTGCTTAGTTTTTGAAAACACAAATAAAATCCACTTTCTCTTCATGTTTTTTGAGCAGTTAAATTTAGGCATACAAAACTAAACTAATTTTTCCCCAGAATAAAATTATATTTTTAGTTATATAGTATAGTTAGTATATTTTTTTCTTAAAATGGACGCAAGAATCAAACCGCAAAAACAAAGCATTAATTTTAAGTACAATTTTTACATTAAAATGGTTGTTGGGTTAATTCATGAAAAAAACTTGGAAAATTTTTAGGTTGACAGAAAATATTGGATGAAAATAGTCATATACGGTCATATTTGTTCTCATGGAAGAGGTCTTATCGATGAGAGTTTAATGAGGTTTGTATTTAATGAAATGAAATACATGAATGTATACCTACATCATCGTGGAGATTAGCATCTAATATCATTTTCACGACACTACAATCAGTGTCAAATCAAGCTTTCACTTAAAAGGAGGATGTAGGAATTTTTCAAATCTGTTTTTTAAACTTTGACTCAGCAAAAACCGACGCAGGAGGAATCCAGAAGTTTTGTAAATACTAAATGAAGAAATATCATCTTTGTATTTCTTGGTATCTATAGAGAGAATATTTCTGTTACACTGCCGTGCAGATGTAATCACGATGTAATATCAGCCGTACATGACTTTAAACTCTCCCATTTTTTGTATATTTTATGGAGCAAAATTGAGTCCATCTATTCCTCAAATGGTATAACGCTGTTCCCAATAACGTAAAGAAACTAATGCCCACATCTTTTAGGAAAAAATATATTTTTTTTCTTTATAATCAATAAATAAGATGCAGTACAGTTCCTTTTTTTTGCGCTGTGCTTTTGGTTCACTGATAATGGATAAATGGAAATACGAAGTGCAAAATATGAACAAATAAATCTGACAGCATTGCTGTTATCAACTCCCAGATACTAAATTTTATCTTTCCAGCTTTGGCAAATTTGCTTAAGCCCCCTATTGAGCAATTGAGGGGATGTTAATAACACTAGTCCTGAAGAAGGCAATTAAATAACCGAAACGTCGACCGCTGTAAAAATTTTTGCTTATTAAATCTTAACCTTAGATTCTAAAACTATATGACCGGAAATGAACAAAATTTTATTATTTTATATATTTTTTTACTTACGCAAATCGGATACAAATCGCGCCGTCACGCGCTAATTGCCAAAAAAATTGTTCGCAACCGTTACAACTTTTCGGTACCAATTTGTTTCAGGTAAAATGAATTTCCTCAACGCTAGTCTACTTCCCGCTTTAATTTCGTTATTAATTAGTGGTAAGTTTTAAAATAATCTGGTTGAACCAGTTGCCGATGTTAATGACCTGTTCCTTTTTTTTCCAGTTAAGTGCATCGACTGTGATATAACCCTATCCGTTCATGACGTTTCCTTGAAAGTCGACCACAACGCCACCGTCCAGCTGATATTGTAAGTATCGAGCGGCTCGTGAGCAACCCTGTATAGTTGACCTATTAATATCTGGCCATAACTGGCATTAGCATTGCCAATTAAGGTAAAAAAAACTTAGGGTGAAAAAACTTATACTTAAAGAGACTGCTGCTGAAAATTGTGTGATCGAATTTTTAAATTTTAAAATTTATACCACAGATAACTAACACGGTTGTAAAGTTGGGTTCTTTTTGATGAAATGGTTTTTGATCCATCTCTTTTCGAAAATAAATAACTCCAGCTTGGCGATTTTCGTCGTATTTGGAGTTGTTGAAAAGGGCTCCTTTCAAGCCTTCGACGTCGGCCTGAGCAGATTGTTTTAGATTGCGGCGATACAAGCACTATAAAAAACGTTTGTTTTCTCAGATATTACTCTTTTTTTTTAGTTTTTTTGCAGAATTGTAATTAAAATACAAAAATTATATTTAAAATGTCAGTACTAATCAATACTCATTGAATATGATTGAATATGTTTAATTATATTAAATATATTTAAAATAATCAATCGTATGGGGATGAGTTTTAATTATTAATGACATTTTAAATACAAAGTTGGCGTTTTAACCGTAAAATTATATTCACTTTGCTAAAGCAACTAATATTAGCATTTTAAAATAGTAGTTATCCTGAAAAAGATTTCTTTCACTGATTTTAGTTTAGACTCTTATTTGGTCATATTTTGTTGCAATTACAGGGATATTATTGCATTTAATTGCAATTGCAAGACAAATATTGTTTAAACTTTTTGCCGACAAATATAACCCCTATTAGACTCTCCAAATGACATTAACATGCGAGCAAGTGGTTTCTTTTTTCTGAATAGTGTTGCTGCTTTTTGTTTTAATTTTCACCAGAAAGGATCAGTAAAAAACATCAAATTCATCATCACTCCTATTGTTATCAACTGCAAGTAGTAATTTTGATGTTCTTTAGAGACGCTCAACACGCCCTCTAGCGGCGATAAATAAAAAAATTTAAAAAAAAAATATTTTTTTTAGTTTTCTTTTAAAAGATATTAACCATTTGGATAAAAATATCCTGAGTGACTGCCTCTTGAATTTAAATTTATGATAAAAAATAGCTTACCAAAATGGATTATTTCTTAATATTGAAATTAGTTCTATATCATACACATTCGGCGAAACTAATGATTTATCTATGAAACACAAAAATGGAGAAAAGTGCATTTTATTAAATGGATTTTATTAAATCGGCCTTTTTAACTTCCATGTCTTATCGGTAGTGTACCTCCCTTTGACTTTATTTGGTTTACCCCATACAACCATGCAATGAAATAAAATGTTGATATGATCTATTCAATATGTCATTTTGAACCAGTCACCTCTTTTTTCAAACCAACCATTGAAACCTAAGGAAATCGATGTTTAATAAGAAAATGGCGCAAAGTGTAGCTTAGTAAGTCATTCCCTTCTCTATCAAAACTCTACCGAACCATTATTTCCTCTTGAGGACCATCAACTTTTACCGTTCTTAGCCCATATATAGTATTCAATATCTATATTTTTATCCACTCCACACCTTCATGGGCGTCTCCTACTGGGAGCTACGCCCTCTGTTGGTTCAACCGTTCGCCTTCGTCGTTAAGCCGCGCCCTAATGGACGTCTGGTCAAACCGCACTTTGTTTTAGCTAGGTCAGTTTTGTTTTAGCAGCACCTGATTAATTTTGTCGCACATTATTTCAAAATGAACTAAATTTTCATTTAGAAATGGCACCGGCACAGAAGACAGACTCCATTTTGTCGTCCAACATGGCGATATAGCGGAGGTAGTGCCCAGCGATGTCGTCTTGACAGCCGAGGTCACCAACATCACCGTGATCGCCAAGTCGGCAGGAAGAACCCAGATTTACGCGAACTCGACGAACAATTCGACGAAGTAAGTGACGAATATACCAGGCGATCTCGTTACTTTCTAAAAATCGATGAAATCGAATTTTTCGGAAGTTTACGCGCTTAGCAATGAAACCTATATCTCGGCAACGGTACAAAATTGGCACAAATATAGAGTTTAGTCCACTAAGGGAACCAATGGCCAATTGGTTTAAATGGTATTGTACAATGCTCAACAGCTACAATTTTTGTATCTACGGTTTTCGTCTATTACAAACACTATTGAAAAAATCCAAATGAAAATAACTATTTCACGCCCTCAATCTAAACGCGGTTACGTCATTTCTATTACGACGTACTGCATGGTTTCAGAAAACAAGTGTTTTTTCCAAAACCATTTGCTCTATGGGAAAAATTCATATACCAGGAGAAAATTCTGTTTCGTGGGTAAATTATTGGCGATAAATGAAAAACTCCTAAAGATGGGATAATTTTATTTGAACAGTATTGTAAATTGTGTCGAGAGAGAGTTTCAGGTTTCATCTATTATACAGGATTCGCGAAATATTTGAAGTTCGGCGTGACGTGAAAAACACTTTATACAGAGCGGATGCACAATAAAATTACATCGATTTTACGAAAGTTCGATAGTGGCTCGCAGGAGCATGATAGAAAAACGATGTTTCCCTCTAAAACACAAAACTTTAAAAATACAAGGACTTTGTAGACTTTGTGACTTTGTAATCTCATTATGGTAGTTCTTTGAAGTGTTACCACGTGACATGCGTGGCAGCGCCTTTTAGGTTATGTTTATAATGATACACTAGATTTCCAATAAAATTATATCAGGTATATGTTTCTTTTTTAGAAGAAACAAGCTGTCTATTTGTAGATTTAAAAATTATTTAAGTAAACGGAAAATTATTTTCATAATTCAATAATTCATAAAAGACCAAACAGTACCTCCTGTACTGCGCTTCGAACTAACCTAAACTAATCAATAGTGGTTTTCATTGCATTTGAGTTGCAGTTATTATTTACGATTGACTTCTTGGTTCTTTGATTGTAACTGTCCGCCATTGTGGTTTTTAGCGTCGGCGATGTGTATTTGAGGGTGACCGTGTATCTTGTCGATGTCTTGGACACAGTTTCGACCGCCATCGGTTGGCTGTACTTCGTCGCATGGTCCGTGTCCTTTTACCCGCAGATTTACATCAATTGGAGCAGAAAAAGGTACTTAAGCGATTTTACAAAAATTCCAAAATATAATAATATGTTCCCAGTGAATGCGACGTTGCCAAATTTCTTTCTTTTTTTTACAACCCTTACGGAGTTACTTGTTTTGAACTTAACTGAAACTGATTTATATTCGACTCTGTACCTGCTTTTATACTGCTGGAGGAGGCGGGGCTAAAAGAAGGGACATGAAAATTGCATCGAATGACTAATTCCCATATTGGTGAAAGGTAAATAAGAAATGATGGATCGAAACTATTGAGAGATTTTTAGTCACTCTGGATTGAACATTATATTTCTTAAGAACTTTTGATATATGGAGTGAGGTGGTGGTGAAGTGTATTTCGGACAAATTTATAAAAATAGACCAATAGGCGAAGTATCACCCAAAGGGCGCTTTTAAACTTAGCAAAAAAAAACAGACTCTCTGAACGATCAAGATACATTGGCAGTCGTACAAGCCATATCATTGCAATAAAAAATCGTTCTCTTTATCATAAATAAACATTTTTATCCCTTTTTTTGTAATTACGTACGGATGAATCATTTAAAATATCTACTGGAAATTTGTTGATCAATTTAGGTGCTGTATCTGAAAAAGGTCTAGGTAAAAGTAACAACTCTTTTTTCCTGTATCAATATTTAACTCCATAAAAAATACAAGCTTTTTAGACAAATAAGACTACGGTTATATATGGTCAGTAAGGTTGAATAGATATCTCAAAGACGACGTTTCTGACTGTCTATAACGTGACTGATTTTCTCATATTTTCTAATATAGTAACAAACCCTGAATTCTGAATTTTCTGGAGTCTTACGCACATTGTAACATAAGCAATCCTTTAGGAATATTGACAGAATCCTATCCATCCATAGCCCCAAATTTTTGGCATTAGGCAACCTCATTCATTCAGTTTAGGTGATTTCTGACATAGTTTACCCGTTTTTGTGGTCCACATGATATACCCGCTTACTTATTATCATTAAGCTGATAGAGAAATTAGATCCCCGTTAATCTTAGCAAGTCATCAGTTATTTTTGTAAGTGCAGCGGCAGTTCCAAAAGATTTGCAAAAACCGGACTGTGTATCCGGGATAAACTTATTTGGATATAGTAAGATACTAATTGGTTTTAACTGTGATATGACATATGGCTGCAGTAAATAAATATGATTAATATGTTCGCGATTGTCCAGGTAAAGTGTTATTTTTTTATTCCACTAGCCTTAGTGTATTTCTTCGGAACAAAATTCACAGAAACTTGATGTAGCTTCCGAGATTTTTGAAAGAGACCTAATAAGTTGAGATAGTTTTATTGGTCTGTGTCTGGTGGTTTTCTGTTAACTGTAAATAAGAATAATTAAACGGTACAACATAAGTAAGGGCCCATAGATTTTAAATCTTTAACTTTGACCAAAAAAGTATCATTTCCATAATTTTGATTTTAGATGAACAGTATCGAGTTCTTTCTTTTCGTAAGCTTCCATAGATGTATTTGCGAGGACTGATGATAATAGACCAACCATAGCTAATGCTAATATTGTTAATTTATCCGAAATAATGTTGAGAGTGTTAAGAATAGTAAACAGTATCTTTAAGTCGAAACTAACCGTTGGGACCCCATGTAATGGCTTTAAGTTGTTGAAATGAAAGCAATTAAGAACGTTTTCCTTGAAAATGGTTTTAATATAGAAGCTAAAGAATTAGTTGGAGACCCAGTGGTGCCAACAATTCTGGTGGGAATCACCCTACACGATGCGCATGCCCTTCCTTTAGCTCCGCTTCAAACCATTTTCAGTTAATCTCTGAAAAATTGATGATTAAGAAAACGACAGCAAGTTCGATTCATCAACTAGCCGGTAGAAGTTTATTTGAAAAATGCAAGAGCTCTGGATAAAATTTAACGGTCATTTTCCTCAATAACCTCATTAGTTTGTCCCTAACCCGATGGGATAAGCAATAATAATTGATTTCTCAAAAGCTAAAGGTGGTGGGACGTTAAACCCAATAATATACAGGGTGTCCGATTTAAATATCAAACTAAATGACCAAATTTTCAGAACGGGTCCCATCTCTTAAAACGTCTATCGTGAATCAACCTGTATAAAACTATATATCTAGCAGTTATACACGCCCATTGGTATCGTTTTTACTCCTATTTCGTAGACATGCCGCACAATAGTAATTAGACATTTACATTATCTGCACTACGGCTGGAATTTATTGTTATCGCTGTAATTTTACATTGTAATGGTGTGCAGTTCCGTCAAAAATAACGTCGCCATTTTTTTACGACTACAAAACAAGACTATCAGCGGGCACGATGCCAAATCGATGACGTAGGGTTGTTTATGCTCCAGCATTTGCGACTCTATGGGAAAAAGCTTTTCTCGAAATGATATATCGCACTTTTTTTTTCTAAATTTGGCAACGAAAAATAAATTGGTGCGTCTGAAACGCCGTTTTGCGTTTGATTTTAGCGTGGTCGGACTCAACTTCGATTTTCTGGTGCTCAATATCGTCGGATTCACGTTGTATTCTATTTTCAACTTGGGACTATACTACATACCGGAAATCAAGGTGAGCGACATTCGTTTGTTGTCCGGCCAATAGGAGCGACTTATATAAACCATACCTCGAAACGTTTATCGAAAAACGTGCAACTTTTAGTCATTTAAATGGCGAGTCTAATATACAGAGTGACTTTTTTACGGGAATGTTCTCAACTAGTACATGACAAACATACGTAAGCAGTGATGATTATTGTGCCAACTTAATTATTTCGAAATAAAATTATTTGGCTATATTAGAGTTTTTCAGTTATGATTAACTACACATTATAAAGTGCCAAATTAGGTATAATAAAAATGCAAACTTTGACCGTCGTCCGCCATCATTGGCAACTTTTAAACGGTTGTATGACGATTTGGGAATTTATGGTGGTTTTACCAAGCCAAACAATCAAAAAATAGAAGAAGAAAGCCGAGGTAATGGTTTTAACGAAAAAGAAGACCACAGGTTTGGGTTTAATGTTTGGTGTGGTACTGCTGGCTCAACAATTCTTGAACCATTTATTTTCGACAGTAGTGCAAGGGGCCTCCGTTATCTTCCCTTTCTTCAAAATGATTTCGAAGATATTTTGAAAAATGAACTTCAAGCTGCTAGAAAATAAGACTTTTAATTATATTTATAGGCGATCCATAAGAAACCCAGTTTTAAATAATAAAAATTGATAATTTTTTAAAAATCTTTTGTGAAAACTAAATAAATTGCTATGGTAACTAAATCCAACGTCAAAAAATTTAAATAACTTTATTTTTCAAAATATTAACATTGTCCATTTGATAATGATATGATAAGTTTTTTCCTATGTGAAAACTGACAAATGTGAGGAAAAATATCATATTCAAAATACAATATCTTAAAACTTTTGTACTTATCATTTTCTACTAAAATTAAATTTAGGTAAACATAATAAAACTCACCCTGTATATGCCAACTCAAACCCACATGCAAGTGATTTACATGAATATGACTATAAAAATAACAAAGATTGTTTTTTGGGCGAAATCGGCCTTGATTATCTGAACGCGCAATGACGTCACTTGCCAGTAAATAAATCTCGTTGATTCTTTGATCTGTGGTAAAATAGCAGATTCTATTCTATTTAATCGACACTTCTTACGTATGTTTGTCGTTTATTTCCTGTCTTTTAATGTCGTGGAAAATATTGCGGTAATTATTTTTCTACGGATAACCCATTATCGGCGCGTGTCAAAAGTGGTAATTTTTCGTAATGGCGGGAAAAAAAAATGTAACACGGCTAATCATTTACTTTCGGATTAATTTTATCCACGCGATTAACCGGGCTTTCTTTTTTTGCGGCCAAGCAGCACAGATCATAAATATCATAATGTTTTAAGACAATACGCGTGTTAGGTACGCAAGTTTGATGTAAACGAAACCCGCGTAGATGGCGAAATCGTCGATTTTCGAATCCGTTGGAAATCTCCAAGGATCATCGACCCACTAAAGTGGGATAATGCGCAGGTATATACCGAGTGTCCCGGTAAAGGCATGAAAACAAAAATTTGTTACGCAAATCCCGGGAATTATTTTCGAAAATCGTCACCAGGGGAAGCGATTGTTACCTTGAATTTTAAAAATGTTTGCTCTATCTCTAGAAGGAAAGTAGTAGGAGGTGTTCGGAAATTTTCTTAAAGAGATGTCCATGTGTTCAAAAAGGCTTAACATCTTTAATAAACCACGAGTGACCCGATTGCAGTTGCTTACTTGCCACCAGGTGGCGCTTTCTGACACAATCGCAAAGTACAAAAATTCTGAAAATATGTAAGTCATTATATGGTCAAATAAGATCCCAATAACCCAGGGAAAATAACATTTAAATGTCTTCAACATATAAATACAAAACTTAACAAAAATAAGTTGGATTTTGGAAAAAAGTTCCACTAAATAGGTTATTAAAATCTTACTTTTTGTACAATACCCTTGATTCCTAAACATTACCCAGTAGCTGACATTACTACGTTTTCATATACTCATTCTTGATTCTCTTGAGCAATGAAAAATTTCTTATTTAAACTAAATAATAATTATAATAATTAAATTAAACAATAAGTTGGTTAGTCCTCAATAATTCATCAGTTTTAGTTAATCAACTAAACCTATCTATTAATGAAAAACTAAGTGATAATGGTAAATTACTTGAAAACGGGCAAGAATATTTAAACGGACTGGATAATTGCTTGCGTTCCATGGGTATTGTACAAAGAAAAAAAGACATAAGAAAATTTTATTTTTATTTATCATTAATTTTCTTTTTATTAAGAGGACTTTTTCCCAAAATTCGTCTTTTTTTGAGCGTTGGGACATTTTATCCAAATTTTAGGAAATCGTTTCCTTCATACTTCGTTCCACTTCCTGGGACACTCGGTATATATAAACATATTTTGCAACGAAGGTGCTAAACGAGAAATGCGTTACTTATGGATAGGAAAAAACCACAGACCATTAACACGTTTAACGGTAGTCGTTCTTATACGGGGGACGTTCGATGAAACGCTCCGACGCGGCGGATCACTAAAACTCCACAAAAAAAATATAATGGGTCTGTGGTAAACGTCTAGTACGGTCCGTGCTTCATGTCACGGACCACATGTTTTGAAGGTTGCCAACGGAGCGCATTTTAATGTTTCAGGAAGAATACTCGAACCGATATCCGAGAGGTCTGAATCCGGTACAAGTGAACGACATTTTTTTCGCGGTACACGCGACCGCCGCCAGCCTCATCACAATTTTCCAGTGTTTCATCTACGAAAGGGAAGGCCAAAGGGTATCGACCACCGCAAGGGCGATTCTGGGCTTCTTCGGGTTGTTTATATTGATAAGTATCGTGTTGTCCGCGACAGCGGTCATCCACTGGCTGGACTTTTTATATTATTGCTCCTACGTCAAACTGACGATCACGTTGATCAAGTACATTCCTCAGGTGAGCGGCAAATGACGTTTGATTTCGTTATACAATTATATACGTCTTGTTTTTCATTAAGTTTTGTTTGGTTTTGTTATTTTTGTTCACGTTTCATAAACACAATTACGCTTTCTGTCACCTCAGTCCCGGTCAGTACTAGGAGATGACGTCACTCGAAGACGGTTTTCAAAGCTCATATCAAACGCTCCCTTTTCTGTGTCCACGATGTCCTTTTGTTGTTCGCGTTTGTATATTTGAAAGTTTTTTCAATTAAATTTATACATGGCGTTTCAGAAAAATGCGAAAAACTTAAGGGCTGTTGTTTAAAATAAAGGGTAGTTTTTTATATAAACTTTTGTTATATGTTTTTTATGAGTGGGAGGAATTGAAATTTTGTTTTTGAAATACCCTGTAAATGCATATTTAGTTCTACCGTCCGTTGTTATAATATCCAAAGAAGGTATAATAATAATCTCTCGCTTAAAAATGGGAGATTTCGAGACCTATTTGTGTCCGTATTTTATCATACAAATTATTTTAAAGTAAAATAATACAAAAGGCTATAGAGCAAAAATATGGTATTCATTAGACTCTTTGTGGAGGAAATAACCATACATAAACATAACAAAAAAAATACCAGTGTTTGAGATATTGTCACCTTGTTGGGCAGTTATTTTCCTAAGTTACTAAATGGATTTAATGCCAAGTTGTTAGGTCACACGTTCCACATATATTTTTGTGTTTCACCGAGCTCTGCCGATTGATCTCGAGTCGAAGAACGTGTTATTTTTGTGCTCTGTTTCTTTTGTGATTGAATAGTGAAATAAATAAGTGTGAACAATATACAGTCCATTTAATCAGTGAGGAAGCCATAAGCTCGACAAAATCGCAAAATAAATGCAAATTCCAGTTCGCAATAGTTACAAATTTTGCCTAACAAAAACACACATCCTATACGAATATTTCATTTACAAAAAAATGAAAAAATATAAGGAAAATAAAAAAGTATCTTGCTTATTGCTATTTATTATTTGCATACCTACCAATTAAGTACATATTTATTAGTAAACTTTTATTGCAAAAGGACCTTGCAGATTCCAATTTAATAGCAGGGTGTATTTTCTTAAAAATTTTCAATAAGTTTTGTGTTATTTTAGAGCCCTTTTTAATTTACTGATTTTATGAAATTTGTCGAAACTTTAGTTAGCAAATGCTGGGTCCTCTTTCCATTATTTACCATAGTTTCTCCTACATTTATCTCTTAATCCAGATTGTTGAAGTTTTTTATATTGCTTGTATTAAATCAAGTAGGAATCATCAAAATGGTCACTAACAACCAATTGTGTTTAAGAAGCTTGGTTTTTGATATATTGTAAGGGAGTTCGATGGAATTCACAACTCGTCGCATTACACATTCGTTTTTAATCAGATTTATATTAGCAACAAAATAAAATATTACACGATAAAGAATCAATAATACAAAAGAAATGACAAAAGTTCCAAGATGCATCGTGACTGGACGATAACATTTTCTGACAATCCGCAGTTGTCAAAAATTGAATAGCGTCACGATTATCCATGGTCCGTGGCCGTTATCACAGATGACAAATACGAACAACTTTTTGAGGGAACTAACGAATTAATATTTGTTGCAGGCTTACATGAACTATAAACGAAAAAGCACAGTGGGATGGAGCATCGGCAACATATTGCTTGATTTCACAGGAGGAATTCTAAGCATGTTACAGATGATATTGAATTCTTATAATTACGGTAAGTCACTGTATGTGGTGTATAATATGCCTTGCTATCGCGTTGAAGAGTAGATATTTTAAAAATTGTTTTTTTTTTTCAGATGACTGGGTATCAATATTTGGCGATCCCACGAAATTTGGACTCGGTCTCTTTTCCGTAGCGTTTGACATATTTTTCATACTTCAACATTACGTTTTCTACAGACATACCCAATATATAATGAGCTGACGATAAATTCTTGAACATCACTTTTAACCAATGCAATGACAATTTCTGACCTTGGAACGACCTTTGCTTACGCTTTGGTCGCCTATTAATTTTTTGAAGTATTATTTCGATATTGTAATAGTTGAATTTGTTATACATTCCTGTTTTGTTTCTTTATAGTTATATTAAGTGTTCCACGGATCTACATTTTTGATTACTATATGCATATAAGCCAATAAAAATGTATTTTCGTAAATTTCGTTTTATTTTGCCCCATTAGCATTACCTTTTACTGTCGTAGTCGGTTTTTTCAATTTAATTTAAACTTGAAACGCGATGACGTAACAATCCTACATTGCCTTACCACAATGACAAAAAACAAGTCCCTGTCACCAAAGACCTGAAAGTTATTCGAAATAGGTTCGCACCCAATATTTTGTTTATTGAATAGAAGTCTAGTGGATACCCAATTTGTAAGATTTTTTTTCATTTAAAATGTTCTCTCTTTAACTAAAACTCTTTCGGCGCTTGTTGGTTACAGACTGCTTTTTAAATCAAGAGTGCATGATCATCACAGACCAGAGATAAAAATTTTCTGTAACAGGAACAAACTTCTCTGTGAGAACACAGGTCGCCGTTTTAAATCCTCGATGGATTGACAAAAAGCAAAACTCCTTGTAATACATGTAACAATTCACATTGCATCACCACAACGAAAAAAAAGTTATAATCAAGTTGACGTCACAAAAAGTCCTGAAAGGTTTAGGGAATAAGTGTTTCCTTATATGTTTGTGTGGATCGAGAGGCTACTGTATACCCTATTTGCAACGTTTTTTTTTTTATTTAAAATGCTTTGTGCTTATATTAAGAGACAACCACAGACCAAAGATAAACATTTTCTGCAACTTGAACCACAAATCTAATTTTTGTTTTTTCTTTTTACGTATAAGGTAAATGGGATTGAAAAGAAGTTAAACCTCATTTTTGTTACTAAAAATCGTTTATTCAGTTATCGTAACAAATCAGCCAAGATTTACAAGAAAAGATGGAGTTTAAACAAATTAGAATACATACCAAAATAGATTATGAATGGATCGGTAAACACACCTGCTGTTTCTTAAAATGAAATACAAATGTAAGACAGATACTAAAAAAAAAACATTTAATTGAAATACAATTAGTACCGCCCACTTCGACCCGACCGGTGTTTTGGTGATCTACTTGCTGCGCGTCTCTCCCTAGAGCGAGAACGTCCCCTTTTCGGAGACCTCGACCTTGATCTTCCTCTGGGACCTCTACCTCCTTTTCGACGAGAATACAGATACCTGCAATTCAAAGCACAAGTTATGTAAAATAATACGCAATAACTTCATAATTTCACATTTTACCTGCGCAACTCCCGTGAAATTGGCTTCAAGTGCATGAAATTACAGAAACCCGACCGGGTGCACTCGCCCATTTCATATTGGCGACAGCAGGCCTCCCTAAAATCCGTCACGGGACTCAATTCAGCATACACTGGTCTGCCACCAAACCAACGATTATTTAAATCATTTACTGCTCTTTCGGCATCTTCTTCCCGTCGAAACTATAATACGACGCATCAATCAACCATCACCAAATAACCAACACAAATTATTACCTTGATATAAACATTTCCGACCAAATGGTCCCCCAGATTGTCACAAACATTCATTTCCTCAATTTCTCCGTATTTATCCTCGCATTCGACAAAGACGTCTTCGAAAAAATTATCATAATGCTCTTGCATTTCTTCATCAGAAACATTGGCAACCACTTAAAGAGCATTGAACAAATTAAAAAGCGTTACGTTCCACGAAAAGATACTTACAATGACTTCCATCCGCGGATTTGGCCGAATTCTGCGGGTTTACGTACAAATTCTGCAGCAAACATGTTTGGGAAAAGGTCGGCTTGTTGTGAATCCTGGAACACCGATCGCCGTGTCTGCACGCCCCGATTTTGAAATAAAACGAACAGTTTACCCTAAAATAATGTACCAATGAATAACGATAATAATTTTGGCTTTGGAAATATTTACTTGTCCTTTTCTGTACCGAAAATAGAAGCCAAATATTCAGCCATCTCGGAAAACGAGCGAAATATTCGGCAATTTACTAATCCACTACCATGGAAAAAATGAAACGCGTTTCGTCTGGGTCCTTGGTCGGTTGATTGAATAGTTCGCAGGTTGGCCAACCTTTGTTAGGAAAATTTAATTAAACTATATCGTTTATCGATCATTTTATTTAGCATTTCTAAAATTTATTTACTTTTGCTTGTTCACATTCTAGTAATTACAACAATTAATAATATTAGTGACTGTTCAATGTTAATGGGCCTTACACCACAGACGTATAAAATACTTCACATTATGCACTAGTCTGTGTTGACAACATAACCTCAAATTAATGTTAGTATTTGAATTTTGATTTGTTTACGTTTTTTAAAAATGAACGCGCCACCGACTTTCGAATCGTTTTTACTATACGAGGGAGAGAAAAAGTGAGAAATACGTTGCCTTAAAATGTTAATACCACTGATCCTGGCCTTTTTGCAGAATTATAAGAGAACAGGACACGAAAGTGCCGAATGCCGCAATTTTCACTATCAACAAGGAGGATCACACGTTGGGCAATATGATAAGGAAGTTTGTATATTGTTTAGGCTGCCGATTGGATCAGCCAACCTATAACGAATTATTTGCAGCCAGTTATTGAAAGATCCGAATGTACTGTTTGCTGGTTACAAAGTGCCCCATCCTCTTGAACATAAGTTTGTATTGAGAATTCAGACAACGTCCGATTATTCACCCCAGGATGCGCTGATGCACGCAATAACCGATCTAATTTCGGAATTGTCTCTTTTCGAAGAAAGGTTTAAGGTAAATCCTGATATTCTAATGAATCAATGAGAAGTAAAAACTCTTAATTTCGCACGTTTTAGGAAGCGATTAAGGAAAAGAAGGAAGGTTTGGACTAATGTGTTATTTAATGTGTATAATAAAAACCACTAAAAATATAAAATGCAATATATTAACAAACAATGTAATAAAGTTGCTTTTTACCCTTAAATGTAAAAAAACAGAATAAACTAGTTAAAATGTCAATCTTAAAATATTAATTGGTTAAATAAGTGACGATAAAAACAAAATTTCAGTCCACGTCAATTTGGCTCATGGGTTTCAAGTCTTCAGCCACTCGAAAATTACAACCGGTCGACATTAAAACGTCCTCGATCGCCACACCTTCCGCCAATTCTACTAAAGTCAAACCATTCTCATGGTCAATGTCAAACACTCCCTTTTCTGTGATGATCATGTCAACGCACTGCTTGCCAGTTAGCGGCAAACTGCAGTTTTCTAGAATTTTGTGCCCCCCATCTTTGGCCGTGTGCTCCATACACACGACCACTTTAGTACCCGGAGCCGCCACCAAGTCCATAGCTCCGCCCATACCTTTTACCAGTTTGCCCTAATAACTCAACAATCAACAAATGTCCCTTGGACATTTGAACTACTTGATTACTCACAGGTATCATCCAATTCGCCAAGTCGCCATACTGGGACACCTCCATTGCACCCAAAATTGTTAAATCAATATGACCGCTACAAAAAAAAAGAATTAATTAAAAGAAATCAGAAATTTAAAATAAAAAAAGGGCAAGTTGCTAACATTTCTAATTAGGGTAATTCTTTACGTAATCATTTGTCACAAAGCAACATTCTGATTAGGTGATATAGTTTAAAGAAAAAATTACCCAAAGTCTATTGAATGAATAGTTATAGCCATCTTAGTGGAAATTACCTGTAAAGTGCCTAACCTGTAGAATATTTCGTATTTGAAAATGGGCGAATGGCCTTCGGCACCGACCCCAAAGTTTAATGAAAGATTAGTTTAATTAAAATAAAAATGTATAAATTAGGGAAAAAATTTCAACTTTTTATGAAATTTGATTGCAGGGAGACTGCGAAATCAAATTTAATTTATCTGAAATATTACAAGGGCTCAAGCACTCACCCTCGGATCATAGCGAAGCTGTCATCACTGCTGAAGAAGGAAGCCCCCGGTACGATCGTCACCGTCTCTTTTCCCGCGTTTATTAAATCCGGATCGACGTGGTCCGGGTGCGGAAACGGTCCCAGACCCAGAATGCCATTCTCGGACTGCAAATACACCTCCATATCGTCGGGGATGTAGTTGGACGCAAGCATCGGCATTCCGATACCCAAATTCGCTGCCGCGACCAGTTAAGGAAAAATGTATTCTACGTTAACCCCCCAAATGTGAAAAAAAAAGGATACCATACATGCCATCTTTAAACTCCAAAGCAGCCCGCCTTATGATTCTCTCCCTCTTCTCAGCAGCGGGATTTTTTTTCACTACCGAGTCTTTGCTGTCTGATAACTTTTGCACGGTTAACCTCTTAAAGTGAAAACTAATTAAATCAAGCAGTTTGCATCAAATCTCCAAATCACCTCGATTCTTTTCTCGTACTTCTCGCCTTTAACGATTCTGTCGACGTAGATGCCAGGCAAATGCACTTCGTCGGGACGTATCGCACCAAGCTCGACAATCTCTTCCACTTCCACGATCGTAATTTTTGCGGCCTTGGCCATTGTCGGATTAAAATTCCTCGCGGATTTGCTAGTTGAAAGGTGAATCAAAACCAGCTACATAACCTCAAATTAAAATTACTTGAAAATTAAATTGCCCAAGGGATCGGCTTTCCATGCTTTGATGAGAGCGAAGTCGCCCGTGATTGCTTCCTCCATAATATAAGGCTTTCCGTTAAACAATTGCCCCTCCCTCTGCTTACTCGATAATTCTACTTTTCCATTGGCGTCATATTTTATAGGAGCCCCTCCTTCATGTATCAACGTCCCGTACGCCGTGGGAGTGTAAAACGCCGGTATTCCCGAGCCGCCAGCTCTGATTCTTTCAGCCAGTGTACCCTAAAATTAAACTCGGGTTTTTATTTCCCAAGCTGGTGTGGGAGGATGCAGACTTGTGGAGTTAGTTCCACTTCCAATTCTCCAGACAAAAATTGTCTTTCAAACTCGGCATTTTCTCCCACATAGGAAGATATCATCCTCTTGATTTTTTTCTGTTTTAAGAGCAATCCTAAACCGAATTTGTCAACACCGGCATTATTGGATACCACTGTTAAATCCTTTGCCTCGTGTTTCAACAAGGCGGCAATAAGATTTTCGGGTATGCCGCACAGTCCAAACCCTTTAAGACAGAATTTATATAGTTTTTTACTTACTCTTATTTAAAATATATGAAAAACCCTTCAAATTACCTCCTACCAACAATTTTGATCCATTTTGAATATCCCTGATGGCTTCTTGAAAGTCACTGCGAACTTTTTTACTACGCGTTGAGGACTTGGTTGAGAAATTTTGTGAAGAGCCCTGAAAATAATTGTAAATGTTAGAACCACAACTTTTTACCAAGCGGTAATTGTATTACATTATATGCATTTTGTATATGAAAACCAACTAGTTCGCTACTAGTAATTCTAAATCCTATATGCCGATTTGCAAAATTTAATGATTTAGAAATTTTTGCAGCAAACATTTTGCGCACATAACCACACTCAAATTGAATGTGAAACAACAGTTCTATTTTCTGCCTTTATTTCAACTTGTTTTGAACGAATCCATTAGCATAATAACGTCGTTAACTAAACATATTTCGTAATGTAGATAAAAACGCACATCTTTATTCATTTATTTATTTAGAATCTCACTCCCCAACCCGCAATTAAAAACAACAAATTTAAACCACAGATAAATAATTTAGAAATCATAAATACTTCGAATTGAATTAAAACATTTCAGCGTTACAAGTCGTAATATTAACAGCAGTTTGCATTTTTTTTACAACCTGCAAAGAGTTTTTAAGAAATGTGCTAAAATAAGAATGTTCGAAATTTTAGATAAATGTGGCTTGGTTCTATGCGAACGCAGGGTGTCCATAGATAAAAAAATATAACCTTTGGTTTTGAGATATTTGAACTACAACTTCGATAAATAAAAATATTAGAACAAATGGGGAATTGACTTTCCAAAGTGTATTTACCCCACGGAAGAGATGATAAAGTCGGAAATTTAGCATCCTCTGAAGTCGCTAAGCCTTGCAAAGGTAAAAAATAAATAAAAAATAAGTAGTATGATTTTTTATGGTTTAGTATGGAATCTGCTGGTAAAATAACAAAAAGCGACTTTAAATTGGACCGAAAAAGTGTGCTAAGTCCAGGCAACAAGAGTGAAAAGTATGACAGTGACCAAGAGGTAATCTCCCTCTCTGAAGATGAAGACTGTGAGGAATTGGTACAAGATGAAAATGCTTGCGCAAGTCGGGATTTAAGAGGTTTGGAAGAGTATTGGTCTGAAATTGAAACGCTACTGCTAATTAGGTTGTATCTGGAACATGAGGAAGAGCTAAAACGTGCAAAAAAAAAAGAAATTAGTTTGGCAAGTTATTTCGGAAAAAATGATGACTTATTCGTTTATTAAGAGTGCCCATAGATGTCACAGGAAATGGTTAAATCTGGGTCGGGCATATAGAAGGGCGTTAGACTCTAGAAACACAAACGGAGAAAAGTGCAAGTTCCGATACTTTGACACCATGCACAAAATTTTAGGGTCGAGGCAGATGGAAGAAGCAGATTTGCGAGATGTAAGTAGTGTGAATGGTGAGTACATTATACATATAAACTTTGAAAGCAATAATGTTTTGAAGACTTGAAGCTTCGTAAGAATATTTTAAAATTGTGACTGCGATCAAAACGTTGAAAAAAAAACTTCTTAAAATATTAAACTTAAAGAAAATTAATATTTAGGTTCTATGCATTCAGAAATATCCTCCCTTTAAGTATCTAAAAGTAGTGTACAGTACACCTGTGCAAAAACATTCTTAAAGTTATATTCTTCATAAAAGGTATTAGAATGAATTATTAATTAAAACATTGTTCAAACAAAATTTATTAAATCAAAGAGAGAAGTTCCTACAAAAACCGAATCTATATGTCTTAATATGTCTTTTTATCTGTTTTGTATCATATATATATTTTTTTAATTTGTGCAAAAAGTTTTTTGTAATACTCTTTTCCTTAGCATGTGATTTGACTTATAATGTGGTTTATAATAAAGGTTCCTTATAAATATACTATCGATCATGGACAAAATAAAAGCAATTCAGCAATAAGCAATTTTTCTATTAACAATTCTAATTTGATATTTATGTATGTAGTGTATTTTTTTTCTATTTTTTTTTGTATTGGTGTTAGTCTTTTGTCGTACCTACTTTAAAGGTACAATTAGTCAGAAAAAAAGAACACACAGTACAGAGAAATATAATATTAATTGCTCTACATATTATATTTTATTATATTGTTTTTAATATATTTAAACTGTTATTGTTACGACAAATAATTAATAAAAATAATTTTTGAGGTCATGAGGAAATTCCAAAGAAAAGAGTAAAAGTGGACTCAAATGACAAGGATCTCGGAGTAAATACTCAAGATGATAGAAATAGCGTGGATCCAATTAAGGGAGGGCATGATGCGAAGTCAAGACATTCGGACGACAACTGGTCCAAAAATGAAACGCTTCTGCTCATTAGTTTATACTCTGAACATGAAGAGGAGCTAAAACATGCCAAGAAGAAGAAATTAGTTTGGCAACATATATCGGAAGAGATGATGTCCCATTCATATTTGAGGTCCCCCGATCAGTGTCAACGAAAATGGCTGAATCTCTGTCGAGGTCACAGAAAATTGAAAAATATGTCGGGTCGAGTAACAAAGGGTAGAGGGGGACAGCCTTTCAGATACTTTGACGCCATGGACGAAATTTTGGGGACAAAAGAAGAAGCAATAAATTCCGGAAGTATAAGTAGTCAAGCAAAAAATTATCATGGTGATAGTCCGATCAGCTTTACGACTTCCGAAGAGGACAGTGATTGGGACAAAGGAGGACAGAGTACCAAATATTCGCAAAAAAGACTGGAAAGAAATTATGCCCAAGAGTATTACAAAATGCGGTTAAATGAAAATGGAATGAGGAAGGAAGAAAGTTTACGACGTCACAATGAGTTTGTGGCGATAGAGCGCGAAAAAATCGATATTGAAAGAGAAAAGGTTGAAGTGTTGAAGCAAATCCTTGCTCATTTGAAATGAGTAACAATAAGCTCTAGTTATTTTTATTTATATATATAATTATTTGTTTAATTACGTAAATTTACGTTTGTGTAATTGTGCTCCAAAGTATTGAAAGAAATAAAATATTATCTGTAATAATCCCTGTGTTATTAATGTTTACTTTGCGATGAAAAAGAAATGGATTTAAATTCATGCCGTCAAGTATATCAAAACAAAAGTTGACCGATTTACCGTATGACGTCATCATCGGCTGAACTGTAAACGCGCTGTTTTAGCGGAAATTTGACCATTTTGAATTCTATTCTTTTATTAGCACGTTAATATTTCACGAATCTAAAAAAAAAATGGGGTACTTGTAAAGCTTGACTATATGTGCAAGCGGCCTATTTGCTTTAAAGTGACCTAGGTCTAACCTGGAAATCCAAATCGTTAGCGGTAATAATTGTGTACTTTCTGTATCGCACATAAAACACTAAATTTTCAATGATAATGCTACTCCAAGTAGGATAATGAAGCCTAGTAGTTTTTGCATTAATAAAACAAATGAGGGAATCTTTGAGGGAAGAGAAAAATTGGTAAAACTGACCAACCTTTATACCTTTGCCTTGAACAGTAGCATGAAACTTAACCTCACCAACCTGCATCAACTTGTAGACATAAAACAAGGTTATCCCCACACAGTTTAGTTGGTGTAGTGTGGTTAACCTTTGGAAGCACGTTGTGGGGATTGGGAAATATTGTTAATAGTTTTTAGCCGGAACAATGTAATCGTTTATTATAAGTTATAGCCCATGCGAGCTGCACTGAAACATATAGTATTTATATGGTGAAAAGTTGCGAAACATACTTATCGATTTGAGTTCCAAGAAAATGACTATATAAAGATGTCTCTCTCGTCTAGAAGTTCGACCAGGTCTTCGATTCTTAAGAAATCAACTACTTTAGAACAGAGATTAAGTGAAATTGTGCAATCGCCCACAAAAGTGAGGTTCGAATTACCACACTCGAAACGGGTAAAAGAGATTCTGGAAGAGTACATAAACCAGCAAGAAGTGCGAAACTATCAAAGTTTAGTGTGCGCCATAAGAGACTCGTCTCTAACTGATAGTGACATATTGAGTTTGCTCCAGGAAGCTACTCAATGCATTTCATTGTTAACTAGGGACTTGCGTCTGTTCGTTGACGCTCTGCTTTCGATAAACTGGGTGGAAAAAAGCCTAGAAGTAGTTAATGAGTATCAATCGTTTATAGTCAATTTGGTGTCCGCCCATAATTACCACACCAAATATGTTGTTGACAAATTAGTTAGTCTATTTTTACCAAGTAAGTTTTTAAACGTTTTCTGTACAAAAGAACTATAGTGACTTTCTATTTAATTCAGGTCCAAAGGATCCGGAATGGACTAAGGGAAAACCGACCAAGAAAGAAAAAGCCAAATGTATGCATGTTCATTTACTTTTAAATGTTTTATTGTCCGTAGTTCCAATGTAAGTAATTTTTATCAGAATCATCACTGAAATTTATGAAATGCGCAATCTTATTGCAGGTGTAAAGAGATTTTATTTAAAGCGATTAACATGTACTATCCTTACTATAATAAATCCACCCATACTCAAGAGTATTACCTCCACAATTTGCTGCAGATCTTGAAGTATCAGCCTTCATTTAGGCCAGATATTTTTAATTTGATATTCACAAAGTAATTCTGTTAAATACTTGTAGTCACATCAGAGAGCTTATATTTGCCTTTAGGTTGGTGACCATGGACGTTAACGCTCCAAAAGATATTTTGCAACAAAATTACGAAGATGAGGATTTGTTTGCGATGGACGACGATTCCAAATCGATTGTGTCCAGTAGAACGGCTTTTACAAATGTGAATCGGATCGCTCTTTGTTCCGCTTTGGATGTATGCATGGATATGATGTTAAAATACATTGAGATCGAATGTCACGACTCGAAGGGCGAACTTGACTGGGAGAAAACAAAAAGTCTCTATAATGACATGATACATACTTTCGACAAGGTAGGTCCTTCTTATTTATTTATTCATTAATCCTAGGAGTAATACCACAGATACAGAAAGAACAAGTAATATACTATAATATATAACACAATTAACAGTAAATTGCTTGACAAATTACCCTACCATTTAAGGTAGTGTTAGTTCTAGAAACAATTATTTGATTTCTTTTCTACAATGGAAATATGGTTTTGTTCTAATAATCTTAGGAAGACCCCAGTAAAGCTTTTCCTTATCAGGCTTGTCCTTTTTAGATAATACTTCCTACATATAACACGAATTATGTGCAATTTGTGATGTTTGTTCTATGCAGTTTGAAGAGCACGTTAACGGAAGCGTTTTTCAGTTACTTATGGAAGAAAGTCTGCAATCCTAACGTGGCAGGCGTGCTAAGACAAACGGCTATCACTTATATCGCTAGCATGATAGCGAGAGCAAATTTCGTTACTCTAACGTAAGTTTTTTAAAATTTCGTTACCCATGGAGCGGTTGACAGAACCATAGAACGACGACAGAAGTTATATATTTTTAGAATGATTAAAAGTAGCCTGCGGGAAATAAGTGACTGGATCCACACTTACGTGACTAACCAGGACGGTTTGGAAAGCATTAACTGTGACGTCAGGGTTCATTCGGTCTTTTATAGTGTGTGTCAGGCTTTGTTCTACGTCATCGCGTTCAGGCATAAGGACCTCATCACAACCAAGAAAAGTAAGGGACCCCGAAGCTTGTCCTCAAATGAGCAATTGTACTTAATACAATACATTTTAGACATTATGTTCCTGGAAAGCCTAAACTTGACAAAAATCGTGACAAGTCGATTGAATCCGCTACGCGTTTGTCAGAAAGCGGTGGTGCAAAATTTCGCGGCGGTGACTAGAAAGTACCAGCTCGCCTATTGCTACACGATAATAGACCACAATAATCGAAACACGATGCCTCTAATTTATCAGGACGAGAAAGGCTCTTCCGTTATCTCCAACAATGTTTTAAGCGATTTTTATCCCTTTGACCCATATATTCTAGAAAGGTGATTTAATGGCGGTGTAAGGCAAATTTTGGAACTAATGCTGAATTTTTAGGTCAAGTAGGTATATTCGAGATTTGTACATAGAATACGACAATCAGTTAGAAGAATCACCTTCAACAGAAGCCGATCATAGAGAAGCTATGGAAGTGGATGACTTCCTGGAGAGCAATCAGGAGGCCAACAGCTCCAAGAGTTTACAAAGATTTTCTTACGGCAGTTCACCAGGATTTAAATTTAAATAATGTAACTTATTTAATATATGACCGCGCTTGACTCATTCTTTTATTGCGAAAATATATACAGGGTATTTTAAAACAAATGCGAAAAACTTAAGGGGGCGATTCCTTGTTTAAAATAATAGTTACCACAAAAGATAACTTAATGCTAAAAAAAAAATAATTTTTTACTTTACATACGAAAAAATAGTACTACTATTAGGACACACATTTTTTTTATAGATGAGTGGAGGGGACAATTTAAGGAAAAACTATGACATTTTTTTTTATTTAGAAACCTTATTTTTTGAAATTTCAAAATACTTGCATTTCCAAATAAAAAAATAAATTTAAATCAACCCACAACAAGATGAAAAAAATTGTTTTATTTGACATTGCTCAGTTTCAACATGAAATTTAATCAAAAATTTATTGTCTAATCAAGTCAAATTGTTCAATGATAAGAGTCCTAATACGAAGAAACTTCCACAAGCTTTTCCATATTTATCGCGCGATATCCCCCAAATATTTATATAACAAACCGCCCTTCATATTAAACAAGGAATCACCCCTTCCAGTTTTTCGAATTTGTTTTGAAACACCCTGCATAGCTCTATACAATACATATTTACAAATCACCTTCTAGTTGCCTCTTCGCAGTAGTAAGGCAAGTTATTATAAGATCTACTTGTTCCAAATTCGCTTCAAAATTTATGGTTTCCTGAATCGGGCCAGTTTTTAAGTTGCTAACGCAGTGGAAATCCAATTGCAGGATGGGCTCTTTTATGGTAGCAAGTTTGGATGTGCCCAGCACCCATTTCAATTTCCAGTCAAAATTTGTCACCAAAGGGGTTTTCTGGGTGACGTTTTCAATAAATAAAGTTTTTAAAATATCTTTTTTGTACAGCAAAAGGCAATTTTCCAATGAAGATTTTAAAGTGGGCGGCACATCTTCTGCGACCACTATACTGTTACTTAAAGCACTGTTGCAGAATAGTTTTGCAACAACTTTTTGAATTTTTATCTTATCTTCGCTAGTCCATTCGCTGGCTCCCTCCGAGTCGATAAATTTGCGTTTTCCAACTAATACTCCTACGCATTGGTAGAGAAACTGCGAGTAAAGACTGTTTTATTTCTTTTAGTTGTCCTTGCGCTATATATACACATACCTCGGGATAATATTCCAGTTTTTTAATTAATTCCCAGTCAGACGAATCCATCACCAGTCGCTTAATCACGACTTAACAAGTAAAGAAATAACAAATAAATAAAATAATCCATTTAAATTTATTAAAATGTTTATCTTCCTTAACCAAACATGACTAGTTACCTAATTCTTCTTTTCCCAAGTTGATACTCTGGGCCGATCTGTGATCTGAGCATCTGCCGATACGCCATCTTGTAGATCTGTGAATAAAAAATAATAATTTGAACAATTTCCTTTCGCTTTTCTAATTCTAAATTTTTATTTATTAATATTTAAGGAGTCACCATTCGCCGCATCAGATCTTATAAAAACTACCAAAATACCACCGACCGTCTGAGTTACCGACTAAAATTGCAATATGAATTAATGCTAGGTTAAAAAAAAAGTTAAGTTGTATTTTTTGTTACTTTCCTATATCGAATGTGTTTGAGTAACTTATAATAACAATGATTTAAATACCACATCTTACTTTTATAATTACATTTTTTTGAAAAGGTCGACGTTTTAAAAAACACCATTATTAAGTCAGTCACAACAAATGGAATATGCGATCATCTATTTTATTTGCAAAGGAAGAAGAAAAACCACGTAATTTAAAGGTCGACCAATCAGACGAAGCCATTTGGAATGTCAACATTCCTGGCGTGCGATTGGTAACCGGTACGTTCATTGCAATAGGTTTTCGCGTGTTCGCGTGTTATTGGCCGGTGGCTTGATATGAATATTCCCTGTTTGACAACGCTGTGGACAGTTCTTAATTGGTGCTCGGTATATTAGTTCTCGGGTCTGTTTTCTTCGTTTCATCCAACGGGAATACGTTTTTTCAAAGTTCGCTTATTATCGAGTCGAACAACAATGAAAAAGCTCGCACTTGCGTGCATTTTCGTTTTGGTTGCCTTGGGTAAGAGGGTGCATAACAAAATTGCACGATTGACAGGTATTTCAGAGACATTTTATTTTCTGTTTAGGGCACACGCGGGCTGATGTGGCGGAACCTAGCGTGGAGACCGTCGACGTAGACCTCGGTGCAAGTAGAGAAGGTTCGAGAACCGGTACGAGCGTTAATTTGTTAATCACTTCAAAAGTTGCAACCACTCTAAATACCAACCGTATCTAAAAATAAGAGAAAAATATAAGCGAGAGCATGGTTTTGCATAAATTAAGCCCCAAATACCTAATATTTTTAATATTCCCCAAAAGTAAATTGATAAGTATTAATGTCGATTTTTTTTTTATTCCTGATTTATGATCACTTGCGTAATTTCAAAATATGTAGGTAGGAATTTATCTTTTCAATGAAAAGTGGCGTTGCAGCAAACCTTTGGTTCTCTGTTTTCGGCAAACCGTTTTTAGGCTTCTGAGTACCCGCTTCTAACAATCTGAGATACTTTTCTACGAGTTGTTTATCAACGTCACGATTTTCTCTACTGTAACACTTGATTGTTGTTACAGGAACTGAAAAATTTTAGTATATATTTCTTCGATTCTGATTCTTATTTAAGCCGCAACTCACGTGAACATGCCGATTTTAAGTTTGTTTTGCCGGGCACTTTTCTGTCGACAAAACACAATTTGAATGGTTTTCTATTTGGTTTTTGCGGTTCTTCTTTGGTTCCGCTCTCCATTTTGTTTGATCAATAGAGTTCTGTCAAGTAGGGACATACCAATTTTTTTTTCCTTTTTTTTGTTGCTATCAAATAAGCCAATAAAACGACTCAAACTCACCAAAAGTGGATTCAATACTTTAACATAATATCTTTATATTTATTTTTCTTCTTGCTTTTGCGTATAAATTTCGGGAAGTCTGATATACAGGTTAATTACAGGTTTGTTGGACAATACAAGACTAGAACGATAAAGTTATTTTGTTTCAAGATCAGCATGCCGGAATTGTTTTCTACCGTGGTTGTGTGTATATATAAAATTAAAAAGTAACCTATTTTTTTTTCGTTATGTAGACGATGAGGTGGTGCAAAGGGAGGAGGAGGCGATCAAACTGGACGGCCTCAACGTCGCCCAACTCAAAGAACTCCGTGACAAGGCCGAAAAGTTTGCGTTCCAAACCGAAGTCAACCGAATGATGAAATTGATCATCAACTCGCTGTACAGGAACAAGGAGGTAAGACCTTCAGGATGTTTCAAAATCAACAGAAAAATTCACATGAGCGTTATTATTAAGTTAAAATACATTGTAACGAAAAAATTATCAAATCAAACTTATCGTAGGTATGATTTAAATTAAAAAGTGGCAGGTATGTGACTCTTTTTCGACATTTTTAGTAGCAGTAGTTCCTCAATTTTTGAGAGAATTTTGAATTTCGGCTTTGATGGGTGGATTTTAGTTGCCTAGAATTTTGATAGACTGTCAATTGATGCATCTGATCATTCAATAATCTACCAACATTAAAAGTCATATTACGTCAAAATTTTCAAAAGAATCAATGTAATGAAAGCATATTGGAGACAGCTTTTAGAGTAATAAAACACTAAAAATGATATTTTCGGTGAAAAAAAAAAGTGGTTATGTATGTGTTAGGTACCTTTGTTTTTTATTAACCACACAAAAAATACATCGTCACCTCAGGATCTCATTTCCATTTGACGTTATATATGAAAAAATCTTCGTTTAAAATAAATTATTTTATACTTCAATATTGAAATAATTATTCCAAGGAATAATATTTTTGAACTTGCCCTATTTGCTGATACGAGTTTTTTTCTAATTGCATTTTTTTAAATTTGGATTTTGCGATTTTGGAGAGGCATATATTTTGCATTATTTTGTTTCAAAAATATACACAAAAGTGAATAACAAAAACGTAAACGTATCATTTTTTCCCATTTTTAAAACTGCGTTAATTTTTCAAAGCAGAAAATTGTAATCTTTAATCATGTTGTTTATGCATATATTTAATTGCCAATGTGGGTGCCATGAAGTGCCAAGCGCAGTGCAACAATATTTTTTTATTGATAATGTCCTAAAATTTTATAGTTGGTTAGGAATGTTATTGCCTAACAAAATGAGGAAAAGTTTCTTAGTTAATCTCTTCCGTTTAAAAAGGTTGTGAATAATTACAAATGACAAAAAGGAACAAACCTTAAGGTTATACTCTTTCCTTTTTCCCAATTTATATAATTTATGACTAATAGAATGTATTTTAACTTAAATTTATTCAAATGTTTTTAAATTTAAAAATTTATTACATATTTTGTTATTATTTTTTTAAACTTTTTTTACTGCAAGAACCATAAAAGGTTATTCCACATTTGTGGAATGAGGGGAATATATTTTCTCTATTACGAGTAAAATGATGATGTGTGTTTTTATAAGTTTAAGTGTTATCAAAAAGTATTTGTTTATTTATCAAAATTAATGTTGTCCCCTTCAAAGTAATCCCACCACAGTTGTGCCAACGTTTTGGTTAGTTAGCAGTTCTGGTAAACATTTTCTGGTGTAGCCTCAAATTCTACTAGCGAGTTCTTTATCTGCTCAATAGTTCCAAACCTTCTTCCTTTCATGGTTTTCTTGAGTTTTGGGAACATTAAAAAGTCGCAGGGGGCCATATCTGCTGAACATGGGGGTTAAGGAATGGTTGTGGTTTTGTTTTTGGTCGAAAAATTGTTTTCTCACAATTCCGGACATTTTCTTCATATTGCTTCTCGCAAATTGCGCATAACTTCAATTTAATAATCTTTATTGACCGTACGACCTATAAGCTATATATAAGCAAAACCTTGACATTTCTTCCTCTTCCATTGGGACGACCTCATAGCCCATAACCCATAAGGATGGACAGCTCTTGAGCAATGCTTCTTCGTCGGTCTTTTTGCAGCCACTTATCTAAAAAAAATATTTGACAATTTTTCAATGCTTTCATCAGTTATTGACGTGATTGGGCGTCCAGAGCGAGGTTCGTCATCGGCGCCTTCTCGTCTTGGCACAACTTGTACCACTTATAAATATTTTTTTGCTCAATGTAGATTCACCATATGCCGTTGTCAACATTTCGAGTGTTTTGCAGCACCGTATTCCCTTTTTTACATAAAATTTTATGCAAATTCTTTTTTTTTGTGTGTGTTTTTTTGACAGCAGAAAATCGCTGAGCACGCAAAGCTTGTTTCACAAAAATAAGTAAACTTGCAAACTGGCTGAAACTGTGAACATATATTAAGGACGTGAGTACCAACATAACAAAAAAATATCGAAGGTCGAATGTACCTAGCCTGCCCAAGTACAAAAGTCACCTTTCTATTTGAACACACCTCGTATATGTATGGGACCGTCAGCATTAGCAAACTGTGGCATGAATCTTTACAATCGTCCCTATATTTTAGTTGAGCAATTACCCTTACAGTTTTCCTCTGTAGGCCGAACATCCTTACAGCATATGTGGAGCTATTGTGGATTGCAAAAACGCGTGAAAAACCGACAGCACACAATATCAGCTAGCCTCCGTAAGGAGTACACGCAAGAAACAATTTTTTCACCCATTTTATCAATATGTGTGTTCCATACGAGTCGTGATTCTAAATGTACCCCTGGAAAACGAACGCGTTCCGTCATATTTAGCCCCTGCTTGTTTCTCAGAGAGAAATAGACAAACTCACTTGTAGAATTAATTCTCAGGCACTCTCAATTTTTGATCACAGCGTTCTGAATCATTTATAGAGATCAAGAAGAGCAGCGGACCCAGCACCGATCCCTGTGGCACACCATAAATATATTCTAATTGAAAATTAACATGTCCTATATTCGCCTGTTACTTTCTATTAATAAAATAAAAATGGACGTCATCGTAAACCTCGAACTTCCAGATCTTTCTCCGCGAGCTGATATCGAACGCTTCCGACGCGCTCGACAAGATCCGACTGATGTTCCTAACCGACAAGTCGGTCTTGGAGTCCACGTCCGAGCTGAACATCCGCATCAAGACCGACAAGGAGGCGGGCATGCTCCACATCACCGACACCGGCATCGGCATGACGAAAACGGACCTGGTGAACAACCTCGGTACGATCGCGAAATCAGGCACGGCGGAGTTCCTCGGCAAAATGCAGAGCGCCGAATCCACCCAAGAACTGAACGACATGATCGGTCAGTTCGGTGTGGGTTTCTACTCGGCGTTCCTCGTCGCCGACAAGGTGATCGTCACCACCAAGCACAACGACGACAAGCAGTACATCTGGGAATCGGACTCGGGCAGTTTTAGCATCGTCGAAGATCCGCGCGGCGACTCGTTAAAACGCGGCACCACCGTCAGCCTCCAGCTCAAACCCGAGGCGAGGGACTTTTTGGAGCACGACACCATCCGCAAGCTGGTGAAGAAGTACTCGCAGTTTATCAACTTTCCGATTTACCTGTGGACGAGTCGTAGCGAAACGGTAGAGGAACCCTTGGACGAGGAGGCGCCGCAAGAAAAGGAACCGAAGGAGGACGAGGAGGAAGACGTGGCCGTCGAGGAGGAGAGGGAAGACAAACCGAAGACCAAGAAGGTGACGAAGACGGTGTGGGATTGGGAACTGTTGAACGACAGCAAACCGATTTGGACGAGGAAACCGGTCGAGGTCGAGGACAAGGAGTACAACGAGTTCTACAAAGCGTTGACCAAAGACGACAAGGACCCGTTGACGAAGATCCATTTCGTCGCCGAGGGCGAGGTCACTTTTAAAGCGTTGCTCTACGTGCCGAAGCTGCAGCCGTCGGACAGTTTCAACCGTTACGGCACCAAGACGGACAACATCAAGCTGTACGTGAGACGCGTGTTTATCACCGACGAGTTCAACGACATCATGCCGTCGTTCCTGAGCTTTATAAGGGGCGTGGTCGACTCGGACGATCTGCCGCTGAACGTGTCTAGGGAGACGCTGCAGCAGCACAAGCTCATCAAGGTGATCAAGAAGAAACTAATCCGGAAGGTGCTGGACATGCTGAAGAAGCTCTCGCCCGAGGACTACGAGCAGTTTTGGAAGGAGTTTTCGACCAACATCAAGCTGGGTAAGGGGCGCTGTTATTAAGATGCTACTAAAGCCGAAGTTTTCAATGAAGTTATTCTTTAACTCTTTTTTCTTTACAGTTTTTTTTTCTGTAAATTTTTAAAAAATTGTTTTTCACTTATTTTCGTCTTCTTTCTCAGCACTCTTTAACACTTTTAAGATTCTACTAATTCTACTATTAACTTTTCGTCCGTCTTCTATCTCAACATTTTTTGAAAAATTATTGTGGCACTTCTAAGATGCCTCGATGCTTAATTCTTTTTCGTGTATTTTCTCTACACTTTATAAAAATTTATTTTGTTCGTCTTCTGTCTCTACAGTTTTAAAAAATTATTTTTGCGCTTTTAAGATTTTACTAATTCTACTACTAACTTTTCCTTCGCCTTCTTTCTCATCAGTTTTTAAAAATTATATTAGCACTTTTAAGATGCTAGTTAAGTTTTTAATCAAATTATTTTACATTCTTATTCTCCTTTCTTCTCTACACTTTTTTGACATTGTTTTTGCATTTTTAAAATGGTACTAAGCTCTTTAAGCTTTTTTTTAACTCGTCTTCTTTCTCTGCATTGAAAAAAAAAATTTTTAGACTTTTAAGATGCTACTCAAGTTTTTAATGATTTTTTAAACTGTTTCGTCTTCATTCTCAAAACTTTTTCGAAATTATTTTAGCGCTTTTTAAACGCACTCTAAAGAAAATATTCACTTTTTTTGTATCTTGTTTCTCTACACTTAAAATGAATATTTTAGCACTTTTAATATTCTGCTAATATTTTTAATAATGTTCTTTTTAACTTTTCTTTGGTCTTTTTTTTTTCTACATTAAAAAAAAATTATTTTAGCTGTTTTAAGATACCACAGAAGTTTTTTATAAAACTATTTTTAACTTTTTTTTCCTACAATTTTTTAAAATTCTTTTGGCATTTTTAAAGCGCTACTCAGATTTTTAATAATTTTTTTAAACTTTCGTCTTCTTTCTCTTAATTTTTTTCAAAATTATTTTATTGCTTTTAAAATGTTTTTAAGGAAATTGGTTTCAACTTTTTTTCGTTTTCTTTCTCTGCACTTTTTAAAAATTATTTTAGCACTTTTAAAATGCTACTACTACTACTAGTAGTAATAAGTATACGGGGCAATTCAAGTTAAGAGTTGTCCTATTCAAAGTTTTGGGAAGAATTAAAAAATGAAAATTTTCGGTTTTGTTTTTTTTTTTTTTGGCGAGGTTTAAATCTCGATGGGTTTTCCTATATTTCTAAATAACCGAACTAACCATAGCCAGAGAATTTGCTGGTATTAGAAAAAAAATAAAGTTGGTTGGTATTTCCGGAAATATGGCGGAAAAATGAAAATTTCAATTTTATGGGTTTTTTTGGCAACTTTTTGGGTTTCATCTTTGCCATCAACTGCCAATTTTTACGCCTGCGTTTAAACTTGAATTGGCCACTAGGGTCCGGTATAGGAGTGAGTATCTCTGTTATAGGCCTTATCTTTGAAAACATCTGAGAAAAACATGGGTTTAAAAGAAGGAGGAATCGTTCAACACAGAGAAGCTAACTCGTATACGAGGTGTGTTCAAAAATTAAGATGACTTAAGTTTTTTGAAAAAGTA
Source organism: Cylas formicarius (assembly GCF_029955315.1). Lineage (NCBI taxonomy): Eukaryota > Metazoa > Arthropoda > Insecta > Coleoptera > Brentidae > Cylas > Cylas formicarius. The sequence goes on along the minus strand of NW_026844347.1, from coordinate 36,924,432 downwards.
TTTATTTATTCATCGAAATTAATGTTGTTTGTTTTCTTCAAAGTAATCGCCCCCAATTATTATACACTTGTGCCAACGCTTTTTCCAATCCTCGAAGCGATTCTGGTCACCACAATCTGGTATAGTCTTGAATTCTTCCAGCGATTTTTTATTTATCTCCGCAATCGCCCAAACTTCCTTCCTTTTATGGATTTCTTGGTGGCTGAGGCATGATTATGGTTTTCTTTTTCGTCAACCCATATACCCATGATTCGTCACCAGGGACAGCATGTTCCATATTTTTTTTTGTCGAAAGTAGATTTATCATATGCGGTTGGCAACATTGCAGTACTGTATGCTATTCCAATATGCAAACTGACTAAAACTGGAAACATATGTCAGGGACAAGTGTACCAACATAACAAAAAAAATATCGAAGGTCGAATGTACGTAGAGCGCTCGATTACAAAAGTCACCTTACATTTTGAACTCACCTCGTACACGAGGGTTACTAGTAACCAGTGATCCTGACCTGTTCGCTGCACGATTCCTGCGAGTTTGAATCAAAAAAACAAAACAAACATTTGTTGCAGGTGTCATCGAAGACCCGGCGAACCGCACCCGCCTCGCCAAACTGCTGATGTTCCTGTCGTCGTTCGACGACAAACTCACCAACCTCGCGGACTACGTGTCCCGCATGAAACCCAAACAAGACAAGATCTACTATATCGCCGGCGCCACCAAAGACGAGGTCAAGAAATCTCCCTTCGTCGAGCGTCTACTCAAGAAAGGTTACGAGGTTCTTTACCTCACCGAGGCGGTCGACGAGTACGCCATCTCCGCTATACCCGAGTTCGAGGGCAAAAAGTTCCAGAACGTCGCTAAAGAAGGCTTCAGCCTGACGGAATCCGAAGGCGGCAAAGAACAATACGCCGAGTTGACGGCACGTTTCGAACCGCTCACCAAGTGGCTCGCCGAGGACGCTTTACGCGACCACATCTCCAAAGCTACCGTGTCGGAGAGGTTGAGCGATTCGCCATGCGCCTTAGTGGCCAGTATGTTCGGCTGGACCGGCAACATGGAACGTTTGGCCATCTCGAACGCTCACCAGAAAGCGGACGACCCCCAACGCAGCTACTACCTCAACCAAAAGAAAACGCTGGAGATCAATCCGAGACATCCGCTGATCAAGGAACTGTTGAAGAGGGTGAACGACGACCCGTCCGATCCTTCGGCGAAAGAGATGGCGCTGATGTTGTTCCGCACGTCGACCTTGAGGTCGGGCTACATGCTACGCGAAACCGCAGACTTTGCCCAATCCATCGAGACGATGATGAGGAAGACGTTGGGCGTGGCTTTGGACGAACCCGTCGAAGAGGAAGAGGACGTGCCGGAAGACGGGATCCCTGAAGAGGAGAACGGAGATATAAAGGAGGAGGAGGCGGAGCACGACGAGTTGTAAATATGGAGGAGTGAAGTGCGTTTAATTTATTTTCGAAGAACAATCATAAGACTGTCAGTTTTTATTTTATAAGTTAGATTTTCCTCGATACTTTTGTTTTGAGTAAAACGTATTCGGTGATTTTCGATTTTTTTTTTTGAACGGGGAAGTGTGGAGGGTATAGGACATGGAAATTCAGAAGGGTGGTTGAGGGTGAGACTAGACGTTTATAGAACCGTCACAAAGAAAACGCCTCCTTCATGTACCCCGAAATCTCCTCAATTTCTTGAGGATGTCGTTTATACAACCTTAGACCCCTTTAACATAACAGTGACATTCCCATCCCGATCGAAGAGTAAATAGCAACAGAAAATTCAAGAAAACTGAAAATCGATTTTTTGAGGTGGATTCCTCCTCAAGAAATATCGGTGAGTCGATTGCCGAAAAAACGAACCTCCTATGTGTTACCGTTTTCGAGATCTCCGTCTCTACCCCCACTCTTTGACTTGATTAGGTCAGTCTGGTTTACACGAATAAACTATTGTTGCTTAAGCGGGTTTATAGTTAAGATAGAGCGGTAAAATCCTTGAATTAATCGAATTTAAGCATGCTGAACCCTATACAGATCAAATTGTTCTACAATCACTAGTACATAACTAAAGTTGGATGACCTTGAGCTGTTCTCATGGATGAATTATTTGCATTCAACGGAGTTGCATCAAATTTGAACTTGAAAGTGTTCAATGGTTTTTGATGGGATGGAATACCCTGAATAATGAAACAGCGAGGTTAGGTAATTTTTTACTAACTTGTGAACTTATCCTTTAGAGGTTGTTCTGTGTATAATCTCACGTAACAAATCGGGGCAACTAGAAAGAGTGGCAAGTGGCATCCTTAAACTACGGCAACGTGAAAGTCCGGTTTCATTGCCGATTTTACACTTTAATGAGACCCCTGGCCGAAAAATATTACTGTGGTTTAAAAATAAAATTAGTAATGGCAATCACTGAAGTTGCGTAACCTTGAGCCGATGTCAAGGATAAACGAATTCCATGCAACGATGCTGCATCAAATCAGAACTTGTTCTAATTCAGAAGAGCGGCTGGGTAATTTTCGTAGTAGTTTTCATGGCATGAGATACCCAGAAAAATCAATACAGGGTAAGGTGGGTGATTTTAAGTAACTTGTGATGTTATCCTTCGAAGGTTGGTTAACAAACATAAAAAAGACATGACAACGACAAATAAGCTCATCAAAAGTTGCCGAAAATTATCACGAAATCAAATAAAAACTCTTGCATGCAATTCTCCTCTACCATAGGAAAATCGTCGAACGGTAAATGCGAAATTTTAGCTCACCGTTTATAAAAAAAATGAATAAAAAATGAATATCACATTTAAAAGACCATACAATAATGAATTGATATGGGTTGATATTTTTCCGTTTTTTTCTGGGGCTCGCAGGGCCGAATCCAGGTAAAGCTTTTCTGTTCGCGAAACAAACGATTTTTTGAGGTTAGGTAAATTCGTCACGCGAAAAACTCAATAAAACTCCCCAACGTAGCCGAATAGTCTTATAATTACTCCACGTTTTACAATGAACGAAAAAAAAACCTAACCTAAACCATATATTTATCTTTGTTTTCCGACAAAATCTTGGCCGATTGTTTCGCGTCGAGGAACAACGTCGACACCTCTTCGATATCCGCTCGGGTAATCTTCGTCCGACCGTTAACTTTTGCCGTTAAATTCGCCGGATTCAACAGTTGAACGGCGAACCTCAGAGTGGCTTTCGTGCCCACCTCGCTTAATGACGTCAACGCTTCCTGCTCGATTTCCAACCCTTCCGTGTTCGCCCTCAGTTTTATAATCTGTTCCATATCCGACCTCACGTAAGGTATCGTCCTGATAATTAGCAACCTATCGAGGAGATCGAGCGGAATGCCGTGGGGTGAATAAATATCATCCGTCCCTACAAAAAAAAAAGAAAACAAACTTAAAGCCGCGTCTCAGAACTACGTAGTGACGTCGGCGATACTCCCCCCCCCCCTTCCGCTCCAGAAGCAGCGACGCCATTTGACAGTTTTTGATCGAAGTTTAAGTTTTATGTGTTTTTTTTGTATGTACTACCTGAAAAAGTTCCAAAAACCATGGCTTAAAGAAACAGAAGAATTATTCGTCAGAGATCGTCCATTTTACATAAAACGAAACGGATTGGGTGCTTGTGGGATTTTAGTGGAAGAAATGAGAAACAATCCCTAATAATAATCAGCATAAATAATTTAAATGGTATAATGTTAAATGTAAATAATTGTTGTATTTTTAGGTTTTATAAATTGGAAAATATGATTGCATTAGAATATTCACTAAAAAGTAAAGAAGAGCTAAGGGACTTGGGTGACTAACTTAAATTTCAACTTTCATATTAACCATATAACTAATTAAAATTTTTTAGAACTTTATTCTGCAATTATATAAGGTCAGGTTCGGCCTACTTACCATATTGTATGTCCAACAGATTGAAAGAGTGGACAAAACGTTTGTGACCACTGTTGGGTTTAAAATGGATATACAAAATGATCATTTATGCAAATAATTACTGTATTCAAACAAACTCTTAGCAAAAGCAGATGATATATTGATACAAAAACCATGTATAAAATCCTAAAGGCATTAATAGATTGTCCATAATTTCTGGCTTTAATAGAAATTGACATGAGCTACCTAAGCTACACAGTATGTACTCGAAACCTTAATTTATTTAATTGATTAAAAAAACGAGTGTAAACAAATAAAAAGTTAAAAATGCAGCTGTAACTGTTACAGTGCTCAAAACAATCGTAGACGAGGACAAAAAATCGACTATTTTGTTTTATTAAAAATATATGGATAAAATCATTTAGAATGAAAAAAACATATATCATGAAAGTTTCAGCCCTTAACATTTAGCTCCAATCTCATTATTGCTCCAAAACAGCCAAACAACTGAGTTAACAATATTTATTGGAATGTATTTTTTGTAGGAAAGAAGAAGAAAGCTCTGATTGAAAATTTTCATCAGACATTCCAAGCATTAAAAATTAACGAGTTTTTTTTATTTAATTTTGGATTTTGAAATTTTCTAACAAACAAACCAGTACACAAAAAAGAACAATGCTAATTTTAAAGGAAAGTTGATATTTATAAATTTTTTTTTAAGTTATTCAGGATTAAAATGGTTCAAACAACATTTTAAAAAAAGTGTTAAGAGACCTTTTTTGATAGAGTATTAAACTCCATTTAAAAAGCAATGTTAAAAAAAAGAATATATGCGAAGTTTGCAACTCTTATTAGGTTAACTTAGTTAATTTCTATTATTATCATTATTATATTACTAAATTTTTATTAGATACTTCCAACCATCTCTGTAGTGGAATTCTAGTCTATCTGCAACTCTGTATATTTTGTATCTGATTTTTAAATCTTAAGTTTTGAAACTGTGTTAGTGTGATTTTGTGGATCGTAACAATTTTTTATACTGATTTTACTGATATGGCTATATGTTATTATTATTATTGGTCCAATCCCCGTTAAAAAAAATTAGTGGGACAAACCTCTAATCAAACAACGCCCCCTGTTGGTGGCGAAGATAACTATGGGCGCGATGGTGCTCTCGAGCGCCCTATGCAAGTACGTGAAGGTCTCGATATCGAGCATGTGGACCTCGTCGATAAAGAGTACCCCTGGCACCAGCTCGGCGATGCCCTGGTCTATATATTTGTCGACGATTTTGTTTATTTCTTTTCTCAGTTTGTCCGTTATTTCCGTTTTTTTCGGCTTCAACAGCTGCCCCATCATGGATAAGACGTCCTGACCCCCTTGGGGTTTGGCGTTCGCCGCGTCGAGATCGTGCAACGTAACGTCTTGGACGACCTCCTTCTTCTTGTGTACGTCGCCCTTGGGCAGGGGCACGTATTCTTCAGCTTCCAGGTCGAATTCGGTGGCGTACGCGTCCGACCTACCTTGACGTTTAACCGCGCCGCTTGTCGCCTCGATATAAATCACGTCGCCCACTTCGACTTTCTCCTTTTGTAGCGCTTCGTAGATGCTGGGATCCAGTTTTAACTGTTTGCTACCTTTCGCGGTACGAAGACCAATTATGAGATGGCTCACCGTTTTTCCGTACCCTAAAAAATCAAATCTGGTTTTGATACATTAAAGTATAGAAAATCCAAAAAAAAAAATTCAAAAATAAAAGCTACACTTGATTTTTTTCAAAATTTAAACGACAGTTTACTTTAGTTTTATAATTTACTTCGCACATGTTGGGTTTAATTCCCAATTTTACTCGTATGTACATTTGTGGCTAAATTTTGAGAAATTTTAACAATAAAGTAAGTGTTTTTTAAGTCAGCATTAAGGTCAAAGAACCTATTTTTCTTATTAGCTTTTTTAATTGGTGGTTCCTTATTTGAAACATAGTTCCTTCTTTAATTAGTTGATATCTTTAGCCACAACACAGTCTTCAATGTCAATAAAGTGACAGTTTGAACAGTAATAAACCAAAAGTTAATTAGATTAGAAAGAATTTGCTTTCAATTCTGTCTAAGATGTCAATTTCAAAATCAACACTACACAAATATCTTAGCTAGACATTGCTATTTAGTTTTTCCCAAACTGTTAATAGAACCCCAAAAGTATATTTGTTAAAAAATATTTTCTCATTAAAAAAATAAAAAAAACTACAATTTTTTTAAATCTGACATTTTTTTTTTTCATTTTAAAGAACATAAGATTTAAAAATGATTCAAAATATTTGATTGCTTAAGCATTGTTATTTTAATATTTGTTTTTCAATATTATTTATTTTTATTTATTTTCATTAACATTTATTTTGTAAATATGATGTTCTGGTTAGAGTTTGTTACACTCAACACTCACCATGCACTATAATATGATGGTCAGTATAAATTGCATGACCACAAATTTGAAGTTGTAAAAAAATGTACAGTTGGTTTGAATATATATTATGCAACAAGTATTTTTTAGTGTTTGGGTACATTTTTGTCTGTGAGGTAATATCACGGAAATATCCGAATACCTCGGATCCCTAGAAAATGGAACTGACGCTAGATTCGTGTATAATTAGGGTTTTTACAGAAGGGAATGGAAAAACCCTTTTTTGAAGTAGTGTTACATATATAAAACACCGATCTTTCCCCCACTATTGGACCACTCTGTATGTAATGATTTTGTTCAAACTGCAAATGGTTATATAATGAAGTACAGTAACTTCAAACTTTCAAATTAACAGTAGCCCACTGTGCATGGGTTCGTGAACGTTAGAAAAATCATACCTCCAGCCGGATTCTCAGTCTCTACAGGAGTCAACTCGCTTACTTCTCCTTCATAGACCTCTTTGGTTTCCCTTATACGCAAACCGATGGCGCGCCGGAAATTTTCCATCAGCACTTCAGTCTTCTTGATTTCAGAACTATAAACTTCCGACCCGACCATCGGGCAAAACGGCACCTTATTGCCGAGCTCTTGGGCTATCGCTAAGGCGATAGCGGTTTTTCCGGTCCCGGGCGGACCAGCCAATAAAACTGCGCGCCCGGCCATCTTCTTGCTACGAATCATGTCGACAACAATCCCGGCAGCCTGAAACGATCGGGATAATCGATAACAATCTACGTGAACGCTAGAAACGAAGGTGTCCTCACCTCCCTCGCTTGCTCTTGTCCGACCAAGCCGGCAGCCGACTGCAAGGCAAAACCGCTTTCGTCTAACCCGAGACCTTTAATGTGACTGTGGGCGCTAATACGCTGAGTCCGCACAGTGCTTTTCACTTCCTCAACTTTCATTGTTAATACTTGGAGTAAACCGGACACCAAAGTCACAAAATTGAAACGTTGTTTATCGGTTGCTAGGGTTATCTTTCTTCTTCTTTTTTCTACGTACTAGCTTTCTTTCGGACGTCCACCCAAATTCTCTCTGTTCTTATACGATATCGTTGATAAGGTTATGTTTAAAAAAGCCAGGAGAAATAAATAATCATATAAGTTTACTCCGATGGGCAATCTGTTAAGGGGACTCACCCATACAAAATTATATATTTTTTATGCCTTAAGGACAATAAGCAATTTCGGCACTTATTTTTTTTAAGTAAATGTTGCAATGTCTCCTAGCAAATTGCAAGAAATTTATATAAAATTACCTTTTTCCAAATAGCCCAAAGCGTTTGTTTTCATAAACTTATAGGTGTAACTTCCATGAAAAATATAAAGGAAAAATTTCGAATTACAAATGTACAAAAGTCTATATATTATATAACATAGAGAAAAATGCATAGCTTATGTTTTTAAAGGATTTATTCGAATGTTACGGTTTAATATCCTATATATATGTATTTTGAGACATCTATAGGATATACCAAATATCATATGGTGTGGATATCCTTTTTTTAGTATTTTATGAATATATATTACATATTTGCACTAACTCTTAAATTACTTTTCAACTTGCCCTTCCATCCAGTAAACAAAAAATTATCAAGTCAATAAACTTGATAAATATTAAGTAAACAAGCGACTTTAAACGAAACGATCTGAGTGAAACTTAATAATTTTAAATTTTTGTTGGTAGAGCAAAAAAATTCGAGTGACAGAACTAATAAAAAAATGCTAAACTATTTCTAATTACAATCACAAAATACGTATAAAAATAGGTTTTTTTTGCTTCTCATTTTCTTTTTAGCAAAACAGCTCGTTAATAGGGTTAAGGAAAATCGAGTAACATTTGTAATAAAATGCTTTCGGCGTGATTTAAATTCACGTTCTTCTGGTTTTCCACATTTGCCTGGTGGCAAGATCTTCGCGCCGCTTCTATGGTCATCACTTTTGCAATTTCCGCCACAATTTCGACCGCATCTTCCGACATCTTGAACTTCGGACCCGCCGATTTAGATTTAAGCAGTTCTTTTACCAAATCCTACGAGAAATGCAAAACTTACAATACGAAAGTCCGTGCTCAAAAACGACAGTTACATGACGAAATGATGTAATTTCAGAACCGATTTCGGAATCGCACATTTTTGATTAATTGGTATGAGGTTAAGGTGCAGAGCTTACCCACAGACTAAATATCCAAGGGAGTTCAAAAGACAAATAGTTTAAAATATCACGAATTTCTTATCTGTGTAACTGTGCTGTGTGTAATGATTTGGGATCTGTGAACGTCTTTTGGTGTTTTGTGGATGCGGTACAATTGTACAATTTTATAAGATACGGTGAATTAATAAATTAAAATGTCTCGTTCCGTTCGCGCCGAAACACGCAGCCGTGCCAAGGATGATATTAAAAAAGTTATGAACGTTATAGACAGGGTCAGACATTGGTAAGATCACCCGTTTGGCCAAACTTATTCTGTATTATTTAATAACATCGGCACTTGTAAAAACATTATCATCTGAATTAAAAAGCAATTTCCCTTTGTGACTTTCAGGGAAAAGAAATGGGTTACGATAGGGGACACGACTATGAAAATTTTCAAATGGGTCCCGGTTACAAGCAGCGAGACAACTAAAAAAATCCGACATAGAGAAAACAAGGAGAACGTTTCGCGGAAAAGCGGGCTTTGCGTGGTCGACACGTCCAACTCTAACTCGAATTTCAGTTTGGCCGAGGACTCCAATACTTGTTTTTCAACCGTCAGCGATTCGCAAGGTCCCACAGACTTTTCTTCATCGCACATGACATTCTCGGACGATTCAAATTCGCAGGGTAGCGAAATGGTGTCGGTGAAGAGGCTCAAGACTGAGTAATGAAACTTTTAACTGATCTTATTGTTGGTTGTACAACAAATACTGTATATAATTTGAATCTTTTAATCAAGGTGAATTAAGTAATAATATTAAAATGTGATTTTCTAGTTGTAATAATCGATTATCCCTTAGTATTTAAGAGAAATATATAGGAATACAAACAGTATTGTTTGGGTTTTAAATCAGGTACTTATCTACAAAAAGCTTTTAATATAACCCCTGTGATAAATATAATGATTTTTTTGACATTACGAAAATTAAAGATGTTTTATATAAAAAAACTCAATCATAAATCAAAAGCAAAAATGTCAGAGTAGGCGGCACTAACCTGCACATTGCGTTTTTACCCAGAACTTTTAATGAGATCTAGGAATATTGGTTTTTGAAGTGATTGGTTAAAAATGAGACTTTAAATCTCGCGCACGCGCATGTCGAGTGCACTTCAAAATTTCTTTCATATTTGCTTCATAAGTTCATGTATTATCAGCATAGAGAGGACTTCTACATCTCTAGTAGCAATAGGGGCGTTGCAAAAGAGGCTAGAGCTATTTTATAGAAAAAAAAACTCAATAGGTCATAAGTCAAATGTCAAAGTATCGCAGGTGGCAATGAGTTTTGGACATTAAGTAGGAGATTAAATGTATTTTACATACAAATTACTCTGTCATAAATCGAAAGTCAGCGTGTCAAAATGGTTTATTTTTGATCTAACACTTGTATTTCTTACCCATTGACGTAGATCTGGCAAAAAATCTGTAGGGAAGAAAACGGGTCTGGTTAATAAAACGCATCCACCTACATTATCAACATCCGAGTTTATTAATAAGAGAAACCAAAATACACTTTTAAATCAATAAGTCGCTAATATACAAAACCAGTAACTGTAATAATTACCGTTTTGCGATTAAGGAAAGTGACTTTTCACGCCGAAACTACACTTAATCCCCTCCAGTTGATTATAAGGAACTCGTAACTTAACTTATAAAGGGTTGTTCCCGCCGAGTGTGCTACCGAAAGTTCTACAGACTGGCAACTCAAATTTGGTTTCAAAATATTCGATACTTTATTACCAGGTTTGAACACAATATTTTAAATAACCTTCATTTATAGTCTTTGAAAATAAAATACCAATAATTAAGCAGATATTACGTTTTTTTTCCATAGCTTCGACGATGCAGGTAGATATGTAGAAATGTCAATTTACTACCAGCGAAAACTTGTTCTTATTTTAATACCAACACCCTGTATTTCATTACAACTTTAAAGACACCAATAACTTTTTCGTAAAACATAAATTCATTGATCGCAAAGAATGCGAGAAAGCCATGGAAGGTTTTGTTTGTTTTAAGTTAATTACTCAGTAGTTTTTGTGGGCAAATTTATTGGGCAATCGGGACAAAAATTATGAAAAGGCGTTTATTATATTGAAAAAATTGGGCTTTTTTCGGCTTCAAAATTTAAATGAGATATCAATAACCTTTTTGTCAATAGCAGTAAGAGCCGTTAGGCAAATCCGACAACGCCGCTTTCGCTAAACTAAAAATTACCATCTGCAACGTTAACCTTTTTTAGAAATATTTAGGCATTTGCTGCAATGCTAATTCAACCTGAAACAGGCAACAACATTGGAAATCCAAATGGCACACCATGAATACCTCCTATCTCACAGTTAGCTATCGGTTTCAAAATTTTACAGGGGTTGGCTAACATATTCATACAGAATGCCCCAAAAATTTAGATTTCTGAAAACAGTGTGGCAACAAGAAAATCTCATATTCGTTTTTAATGCAACCCCAACACTACAAAATGTTGATCGTCCGGCTGATAGACTATAGAATGAGAACTAGAACTCTAAAACTATCAGATTTCTACTAGATAAAAGAAAAAATTCTTCGAAATGAAATAACCACAAAAGAAGAAAACCTATTCAGCGCAGGAGGTGGAGAAACTAGCGCATAGGTAACAAACCGTAATCTGGCAAATCCAACAGAGAAGCAGCGATTCCAAAGCCTGCCACCACTCAAAGGGCAATGGCTCCTACGCCTCAAAACAATGAGCCCTTATAGGCTGAAGCAATTTTTGGCCTGAACGTGCTAGAAATAGATGCTGAGACTCACAACCTCTATGAGAAAATACCAAAAATATTAGGGAGTCATATTTAAATACTTATACACACACCAAGGGGACTAGAAACTTAATTAAGAAATAAGGTCAAAGAAGGAGATTTGCATCTTCTTAAAACAGCTCATCCGGCGAGTTATACCGACCATCTGGTTGACTATGAGAATTGTTCTAGTGACTGAAGAATGTTGCTTTTTTCAAAAATAGATATAAAAAAGTTTTCTCTCGTAAATTTTACCTAGCCCCTAACCAAAACTATATGATATCGGAAAAGAGTTTCAATTAAAGCAAGGAAAATCACTCAACAAATGGACAATATGTAAAACAAGTTTTGAAATATCAAGATTTCAATATTCATTTGTTATTCAAAACTGTCCAATGCGACTTACAACATAAGCAAGTCGTAACCTAGCTAGCTAAAAAATGCATTACAGAAATCTTGTTTACGTGGATACCTTTAGTCACTCAAACCTAAGAAACTCTGGAGAGTGTGTAGATAAATTATCTCGATAAAAATGTCAAATATGTAGGGTTGCATTTAAAAAAATGTGTTTTTACTGTTAGGATTTTTTTTCAGAAATGTTTTTTGGGACACTCTACATTGTTTAAGTTTTTTTTTTACTTGATGTTTAATTTTAAGAGTATTTAACTGTTGTCTTGATGTTTGAAAGTAGTTGAGAATAATGAGTTTTGAATATTCTTGAAAATTTTTTACGTTCATATATCCTATAATAAAATTAAAAGAACACATAAAAATATTGTTATAAATATACAAATATAAATAAAATATTAATATTTATTTAAGGGTGACAATTGGCATCATATTGAAATATTTACTTTATCGAACTTATTTCTACTACTCTCGGCTTGAGGTCGCTTTAGGCATTCCGTTCCCTCTCGTTTTTACATATCACCTGTTGGTGTTGGTTCAAGCGTGCAATAACGCAATAACAATAAAAATTATTTTCAAGATATCCAAGGTATTCGATAAATTTAACCCTTTCAAATTGCTACACGCATTTGCCACCATCACATCGTCCCTAAAATAAAATATGGTCATGTTTTTTTTTTTGTAGAGGTATTCCTCCTATGCAAATCCAAAAACAAACAATATAGAGAAGGAAAGTAGCGCTAGGGAAGCACATCCAAGAGGACGCGCCAGATGACACTTCAGGCGATGATTGCTATCACTCCTTTTCTTCCAATGATAATACCCATACTAGTGAATCACATGATATAAAAAGAGAGTTGAATACAGTCTAGATTCAATGGTATTGACCAAAAGCAATGCAGTAATTTAGAGACAAAAATGTCTAGTATCTCTATGTATCGGCCACCAAAGAAGCTCTTTCATATGAAGTCATAATCCACTTCCACTTACTAGTTTATGTGTGTAGTAGCGTATATCAAATGGAGCAACATTTTTTATAGATATCTCTGAGATGGTAGTAAACAATTTACAGTACAAAAATCATTTTTCCAGACATCTGAAGGAACCGAGGGCTGAAAGGGTTAATCTGTACATTTTTAAAATTGATTATTCCAGAAGCGTGCAAAAGAGACGGACATTGGGATAAGTTAAAAGAAGTGGCCTTCCTTTCGAATATCCAACATTGTCGTCTGTTAAACTGGCAACGCTGCAGCTGCGGAAATATTTCAAAACGACATCGCGACGCGCTCGACGTGAATCGCACCCTTTACACGTAACAATTTCAGACTTTACGACACAGGTTAAAACCGCAGAAAATATTTACAGGACGACTCATACACTCACACTCGCACAAACTCCTCCTCCGTTAGGCCTCGCTGATGCTGCTGCTGCGTGGCGTCACGACGGGTGACTAGAACCTCTACGAGGAGGCGGGGTCCGGCCGGCGCTACTTTTTATCGAACAGAGGCAACTTGGATCGGACGGCGCCCTCGCAAACGACGAGCCTTGAGCATTTCGGTTTCTGCGCGTGCGCCAGCTGCGAGGACGACGCGGACGTGGAGGAGGCGGACGCCGCCGCCACATTTTGCTTCTCCAACGAGCGGCGCAACGCGGCGATCCTCGAGTTCAATTGCAGACCGCCCCTGACGCCGCCCGGATGACGTAACGTCGCCCCCTTCTTCTCGAAATAATCGACGATGGTCGATATGCTGGGTTGCAGGTCTTGGCCCCACTCGGAACCCGTAAGGCTCGACAGGTCCTCGTTGCTGTCGGTGTATATCGAGGAGGCACGTTTGCACAGCGCTTGGAGTTCGGGTTCCAACTCGTCCAATGACCTGAGGGAGCTGACGGCGGTACCGCTGTCGCCGAACAGGCTGCTTGGAGACAAACACTCGCCGACGCTCGAATAGAAACCGGACTCGCAGGAACCGCGACGTCTGAGCGCGGCGGCCGGTACCTCGTTGGTACCGAGTTCGGACAGGTTCGAGCTCGAACCGCCCTTGTACAGAGGGTTGACGAACAACGGCGACCTTAGAATACAATAAATTCACTGACAATTTTTGTACACGGTGTCGTTTGTTTGTAAATCAAACTTGCTGACGTTTCGCCAATCATCCTGTTGGCTTCTTCAGAGCTTGACAGTTGAGCAGTTTCGGTCAAGCTCCGAAGAAGCCAAGAGGATCATTGACGAAAGCAGCAAGCACCAAGTTTACTTTATAAACAAGATTGTTTTCGAAAAATCGTCGGTGAGCGGAGCAAGTTCGTCGCGAATAGCGCGAATCAGATTTTTATTTTAAAAAGAAGGCGCTTCGCGGATTCTTGTAGGGACGCAATGTTTTTCTATCGTGCTCTTGCGGACCACTATGGAACTTTCGCAAAATCGATGTAATTCGATCGTGAATACACTCTGTATAAAGTGTCCTTTACATCTCGTCGAACTTCAAATTTACGGCATACTTCGGTAAATATCAAAATTTGTACTGGTAATTGCAAATAATATTTTTGCAATTGCAAATTATATTTTTTTTATATTTTTTCAAATATCTTGCGTCCCCTGTATTATAGACGAAACCTCAAACTCTCTCAACACAGTTTACGATACCGTTCATATCATATTATCAAATCTTTAAAAGTTTTTCATGTATCGCCAATAATTCACCCTCGAGAGTAATTTTGTTTTCGATAAAAAAAGAAATAATTACACCGAATTTTATGAATCGAGTATCTGTTGTTAGTTTTTTTTTTTTTTTGATAATGCTTATATCTAGCATCTTAATATATTTCCATTTGTCTATGAATGTGTGTTTATGTGCAATCGTTTTACATTTATACACTTTGGGCCTGCTATAACGTACCTTGTACCTTATCTCGAAACCTACGAGGGTTACAAAAAAAATTTAAATGCAAAGGTTGTTTCTATTAAAATGACCTTTATTTTTTTTATTCTCCTAATCGTCACCGTTTTATATACACCCCGCATTTTATTGCATTTTTGAAAAGTCCTTTCAAATTCAACGATATATATGAGAGTACGGGTCTATGATGCACCGTTTCGAACTTATCAGCGATCATCCTCAGAATTCGAGTTATGTTTAAATGATCATTGTTGGGTTGCTTATTAACATTTTATTTAATTTTTTTCTATCTATTATTTTTACGAAAACAATGCTATTCTTTAAATATAAAAAAAATATTTTCTTAAATTACGCGGTGTTGCCACGTTTCGCAAAATGATACTTTTCTCAATTTTCTTAAATGAGACACCCTGTATGATATTGGATAGCCACTTTAATGGCAATTTCAATAATAATATATAGTACGGGTATATGACTTACAGTTTTGGCTTAATTGGCAGATAAAATTAAAATTACCAAAAATTCGCATTAACTACTAAAGCATATTACTTACAAGTAAAATTAATTAAATATGTCCGCCATTTTAAAGGATACGAGTAGTATATGCTATTTCTAAATGGCATATGGTATTTGAGACGTAATTGGTAATTGTTGTAAATTGTAAATCATATCTTTAAATGTACCCCACAAAAAAAGTCCATCGGGGGCAAATCTGGACTTCTCGCTGGCCAGAAGATGGTTTCGTTTTGTCCAATCCACTTTCTGAAATTTTCGTTTAAAAAACGATCAAATTAAATTTGGATGCTCTCTTCCTTAATAAGTTTTAAATATCGTGCGGATGTTAAATTTTGTTGGTAAAATATGGGTTCTAAAATTCTTGATTTCCAGATTGCACACTATACTGCCATCGATCTTCGCTCATGTTTATTTTTTCATCAAATAACATCGCAGACGTTGTAAATATTGATTCTTCGGTCCAAATTATATTTCGTTATATATGTTTATATTTGTTACCTAAAAAATGCTTATCCATCGTTATATTGCAAAATTCGTTAAGTTAATATCTGCTTCTTTTAGTTTTTGTACTGTAGCTCTTGATCAACATTTTCTAATTGATCATTCTCAGAGAAATTGATTAATTCCTGATCTGGTATAGCCGGGTAGCTTGGCTTGATTTTTTGCCTTCAATGGTGCTAGTTTTTTTGAGTGTATTTATATGCTCTATATATACGTAAATATATACCTTATCTTGGTAGCTTTTCGTACGGTGGTGGGGGAACCGGGTAGCGATTTGGGCGATTCGGCGGCGGCGGTCTCAATAAAAGGCGTGGGCAGTTCGCAGCAGGAGGAGAAATTACCGAGGAACTTTTTGACGCCGCGAAATTGGGTGAGCGAAGCGAACGGATTGGACGTGCGAGGTTTGTAGTGGGGGTCCTGGCGGCACATCGTGAGGGCGTGGCGTCGTGCCTTGTCGCTAGGCGTCAGCAGCATCGAGATCGCTAGCATCGACACGTCCTCGGAGAGCGATCGCCGATGGAAGTCTGAAAAATCGAGTGTCGAGTAAAAAATCGAAAAGCAACTCAAACGTAATGGTACCGATAAAATTAATAAAAAAACATTATTAAAAAAGGTCAAATAATTATTGACAACACTACATTTCTTTAATGCTCAATAAATTACAAAATAAATGAGAAAAATATAACAAATTAATTAAGCTACACACATTTTTTAATTAAAAAAAAATTCCGAAAGTATTAAAAAAACTTAAAATAGAATACTAAATAGAAAGAATGGGAGGGTCTTTTTTGTTTTCTAAATTTGCACACAAAAAAATGATAGACTAAAAAAATAAAATAATTTTTAGTCAATATTTAAAAAAAAGTTAACAATAGAGTTGGTAACACTAAACCAATTTTTAAAATTCCAATAAGAAATTTATAAAAACATATTAAATAAGGTAAAAAGTAAAAAAAAATGTGCTCACAAACTTTAGAACTAAACAAAGAAAAATGATAAGAAAATCGGACGAAAACTAATAATTTTAAAAAAATATAATTGGTAATTTAAAAAAATGTATTTTTACGAAAAATTAAAGTAACAAAAAGTAACGGTAATACCGAACCAATGATTATGCCAATGCTGAAAAAAAGTAAAAACGTCAAAGTGTCACATCTCTTGTCAGAAATTTTTATTGACGTTAGTTTTTCAAAAACGAAAAAATTTGGATAATTGAAATTTTGTAGATTTTCAATAACATATTATTATTATTAGTAAAACAATATCAAAATCAATATTAATATAATTAGCTGTGAATAAAAATAAGCGGGTGATAAATTTCTTTAATTTTTATTTTAACAAAATTTATTCGGTACAAGTCTCAGAATTAGTGTGCGAGATCAAAATATTTGTTTTATTTTTTAAGTGTTTGTTTATAGCATGATATTGCCATAATCGTTTGTGTGCGAAATAATACCTAAATAGAAACCATGCATAAATAACTTAATAGTTATAAAGTAATGGTGTGCTGTGTTCTGAACTGCAAAAAAAATGGATTCAAGCAATAAAAGAGTAAGATTAATTTGATTCAACAAAAAACTCAAATTTGAGTAGTGATGAAATAGTTTTTTGAACCTTTAGTACATGCTGGACTAGTAAATTTAAAAAAGTCTGATCTTATTGATTTTAACTTATTTGATCTTTTATACGTACTATTGAATCAACAAGGGAAGTACTAACAACCAAGCCAAAAACACCTTATAGTGCTGACAATATGTATAGTATCATGTGCTTGACCTTGTTGCAGTTATTTATCTAGGTCGATGTAGTCACAAAAAAACCCTCAAGTAGAAAGGAAAAAATTATTATATAGATGAAACATATTTTACCAATTTTGAGGAAGCCTTTGACAACTATATGGTTAAATATAGACAATTGCTGGCACATAGCAAAGAAGTGAAGAAGTGAATTTTTGTGTCCCAGAATTTTTTTTGTCAGTCAGGCGCTGATATTACCAAAATTGCATGATAAATAGCAGCCATCAAATTTCCAATCAAAGTTACTGATAAACAACGACTTTATTCGTCGACAAAGCCTGCCAGTCCTGCAGTTTCATTTCTTTCAGGTTATTTTGAAGACCTACCCCTTCTTCTAGTTATCCTGCCTCTCAGGATCTGCTTAGGACTTTCATTTCCCAGTCTTGCTATAAGTTAATCTTTGAGCTCTCGCAACGTTTGTTATGGATGGTTCTCCATAGAAATCTTTATGCTCCATATTAGTCCTTCTTACCCAAGGATTGTCTCTTTTCTTTCTACCAAATATTCTTCTCAATACTTTCCTTTCAAATTTTTCTAATGCTTCCATCTTCCCCGAGCTTGAGCTTCTATACTTCACATCCAAACACGACAGTAGGCCTAATCATCATTTTATACACTCTTTATGTGATGTAATCCCCCCATACATTTCATGCTTTCCCTATAATCTGATGTTATAGCTACCCCTAAATAATAAAATTTTTCTACTAAATAATAATAAAATAATATTCGCTATTCTCTGTTATAGCCTTTAGGTGCCTATTCTGCCCACTAAGCTCTTTTTCTCCCATTGTCATATATTTTGTTTTCAGTTAATTAATTTTCAAATTCGTTTCTTTAGCTGACTTTTCTATCCGCTTTATCGCATCAACTAGATCTTCCGTTGTTCTGGCTAAGATCACAATATCATCTGCGTAAGGAAGAATTTGGGTTCTTTGCTTAAATATGGTACCTTTACTTTGCAAACCACTTTTTCCAATAGTGTGTTAAATAATTAAGTCATAAAGTCATTTTTGTTAAATTAACAATTTTATTTAACACTCCCACTTCTGCCATCGATTCATACAATTTTTCTCTTTTAACTGTATCATAGGCTTGAGGGCTATTGCCATAATTTTATATACAGTATCCATTTAGCAGTTAAATAGAAATTTGATATTACAAACGCCATGCAAGCAGATATAATGCTCCCTTAATGTGATGACTCACACTTTAGAGCGGCCTTGTGACGTAGGAGGTGTTGGTCAAACCCAAACCATTGGTAACGCATAAAAAAGTACGCAAAATAAAACAAACGCCGGTAAGCAACGTCAGTAATCTATTTCCGAAAAAAACTCAGAGGTGAGAAATCGAGCGACGGACTCTCGACGACAACCGCGAAGAAAAAACCACCCCCGGAGGGCGTGGCAGTCGAACTTACTCTTCCTGTGCGGAGGGGCGGAGGAAGGCGACACCGACGTCACCGCCAGCTGTTCTTCGCTCTTCGCGACGCAACTGGCGATACTCCCCACCTCTTTCTCGGGTCCTACGCGGTTGGTGTCAGACAGGATCTCTGCCAGGATATTCTTGATCTCGGCGAAAGTGGGCCTACTTTTCGGTTCTATGGTACAACACCTGCAAATCACACACACGGTTTATTGAAACGACCGCGGGCGCGTTCTAAACGAGCCTCTTTCGGTAAAATTTAAAATAGGTAGACTAGGTATAATTTTTATTTTGACTGAGGATAATGTGGGTTTTTAAAAAATACGTGGTGTGTTCAACAAGTAAGGTGACTTTTGTAATTGGGCGGCCTACGTACATTTGATCTTCGATATTTATTTTTTGTTATGTTATCTACTTTGAGCAAAAAAAAAAATGTTTATGAGTGGTACAAGTTGCGCCAAGATGGCCGAGAAGACGCCGATGATGAACATCGCTCTGGACGCCCCAGCATATCAATAACTAATGACATCGTTAAAGAAGTGAAACAAATGGTGTTGAAAAATCGTCGAATCACTATTAGAGAAGCGGCTGAAGACCTCGGCATCTCTATTGGTTCGTGCCACGCAATTTTTTCCGAATTTTTAGGCATGAAACGTGTAGCAAAATTGGTTTTGCAACTGCTTAATTTTAAACAAAAGGTTCGTCGAAAAAATATCGTTCTAGAGCTGTTAAATGATGACCAAAAAGGTCATAACTGGTAACGACGCATGAATATATGGTTATGATATTGAAACCAAAACCCAGTCGTCCCAATGGAAGAACCCAGAATCGCCAAGACTGAGAGTTTTTTTTGATTATAGTGGCGTAGTACATCAAGAGTTATAACCACAAGGTCTTATGGCCAATAAACAGTATTATCTTAAAGTTATGCACCGTTTACGAGAATCATACCTCAGCCACTATATTCACCGGATATGACCCCTGCGACTTTTTCCTGTTCCCAAAACTGAAGAAACCCATGAAAGGAAGGAGGTTTGGGACGATTGAAGAGATAATGAAAAAATCGCTAGAAGAACTCAAGGCTATAACAGAGGTGCTTCGAGGATTGAAAAAAACGTTGGCACAAGCCTATTACATCTGGGGGGGGGGGGGGTATGGGGACAACGTTAATTTTGATGAATAAATAAATACTTTTTGATAACATTTGAACACACCTTGTATAGTTGTATAGCAGCCTGCAAAACCGAAAAATCCTCAAAAAGCTGTTAAGCACTAAGCCTTTGACATATTAAGGGCGTCTCGCTAAGACTTGAATTTGGTAACGCTGCGGATGAATTTAGCAGCCATATAAATACAGGAGTTCAAACTTAGGATATGTAGATGAGGTTGCCTTTTACAAACTACCGAAATATATAATACAAAATGCAGAAGCAATAAAGATTGAATTACGATGCAAACCGCAACAAATGTTAAATGTAATTCTGGGGAACAAATCTAGTAACTTTTGTGTTACCAATTAGCTATCTAAATGTTTAAATCAGCCATCTGAAAAATTATTTGAAAGGCGAAGTAGCGCGCATATTTGAGCGTAACATTCCGGTTATCTGTTTGATGTTGTAATTACAAGAGACTTGCGCCATGTCAAGCAACGTGCAAGATTTATTGCGGGCTTGACATTTACCTAACCTTAATACAGCAGCAATTGTTTGACCAGTGCTCTGCTCTGCGATATATGCAATATTGCTTTGTTTAGCGGTTGTTTGTTGTTGTTTTGAAGAAGTCGGAGGTTATATTTACTACGCACAAGAGTTTTCATGTTCAACTGTTTTGAGGGCGAAATGTTGACAGTTGTATCGTCATTACCGTTTTTTTTTCTGCCCTCTTTTCAGTTTTTGAATAAATAATAATAATTCTTCTACTTTCTCTGTCGCCAGATGAGCACAGGTTTTGCAATCAAATAGTCTAACTGTTATAAATTTTATAACATCCAAGAGGACCAATAATATTTTTAGAATCAATATCACTCCGTTTTTGGTTTTCTTGTTAAAAATTGGCAGCAAAATAAAATTAAAATTACAATATAAATACAAACTATGAATACATGTGGTTTAAATCGACTTGAATCGCGAATGAATCCCATGAAAACACCCACTTTTTCGATATTGAGTTCTATTTCAATCCAAATTCGACTCGGAAAAAAATGGGATAGTATCGAGAGCATATCTAAAATTTATTCACGCAAACGCAACTTTGACATCATCCTTTAACTTAATAATTGCTGCCAGGAAGCAAACGAACACAAGCTAAAAAAAATTATGCTGCTGCAAATTGTTAACGGGGAAAACAGAGTAATGAGTTATAGTTATATATCAGCATATAAATTCACTAATATTATATTTTAATATTATTATTTAATATTTTTGGCTGAACAGGAGGTTCTCTCAGAGGATAAATCGCGGTTGACAGATAAACGTTTTCACGTCGAATTTTTGTAGCGATTTTTAATAAAATAACTTGTCAAGATCAATTTTCTAATATTACGTTAAGCTATTAACGGCTGTATTATTAACGATAAATCCGTCAATCTACCTGTTTTAGCATTTAATTGGTGATTCTGAAAAAAAAAGCCAAATAGACAATTAACAATACAAAAAAGTTTATGAAAATCTATCTGTAAGATCCTATTTTGTCTTTTCTTGCCTTGTTTCTTTTAATCTCAAGTTGACGTCTGTCAATGAAAATCAAAGTAAAAACGTACATCAAAATGTAGCCAAATGAAAATTTGAAATCGAATAAGGAAGTAACGAAGCAATTTTTGATTTTCTTCTGGGTGAAATCCGCATGAATACTACAGTAACTTTATATTAATAATCTGCCTTGCATCTAAAAAATTGTAAAATTACAATTTGCACTTTGCAAAATTAAATGTGACAGATATAACTGTCAAAATGTGGAAATTTTCAAACATTTGCACGTCGAATTTAAATAATCGATAATACAATAACTAATTCTTGACCGAATGACATTTTTGGCTTTGTCACGCTTGCTAGGATACCAATATCATAGCCACATGTTGCGTTAAGAATACTGTCCGTTTAGAAGCACCTTACTTAATGTTAGAGTTATAGTATGCTACTCGCCTAAACGCTAATTTCAAAAAGTCAGGTACAACGTTGGGACCGCACAGTTCCGTAAAGGCCAAGTAATCGAGACCAAAGTTATCCGTTCGGGGTAGCTGATCGGGATCCGCTTCGACGCGCGCGATCAGCTCGCACAGCACTATGCCGTAGCTAAACACGTCGCTTCGCTCGTCATAGTATTGTCCCTTGAGGCACTCGGGCGACATCCAATATGGCGAGCCGACCGTGCACAATTTCGTCTTGCTCGTGGGGTCGGGAATGGTGGTAGACAGACCGAAATCGCCAACGACCGCCTGTCGATGGCCGGCTTCCACTTTTATTAAAACGTTCTGCGAACAAATAGGTTAGGGTCACGGACCTTTCTAAAAGTATAATCGACCGAGATATGTTTGGTAATGAATTTAACCAAAAAGTTCTGATCACTGATATACAGGGTGTTCGGAAACTTGGAGAAATTATTCGTATTCGTATTATCGTAATATTTTCCGAGTTATAGTTTGTCAAAATTCACTTTTTAAAATTTTATTTCTCTGGTATTTTACACATACACACAAATATTTTACATAAACGTGTTTCAGAAATCTTCCACTAGAAGGCACTTTATCTAGATTTTTTTTTGTATTTTCCCTGTATTTTATGTATTTAGACTGATATTGCAAAATAGAACGGATTGCCTTAAGCAAAATCACAAATCCTCAAAAATTGTTACTCTTATTTTGAGTCGATGAGTGTTATCGTTTAGCCACAAATCGACTTTTTAATTCTCGGTCCGAATACCCCGCACTTCTAATTTACAAAAAGGTATGCTACAAATTAAGAAACTGCACAAATTGATATCTGTTATAAGTGTTTCCTACACTAAAGACTAAAGGGCCCCCAAAAAAACGAATTAAGGTCTGGTAAGCGAGGCAGCCAAACTAAAGGTCCGCCCCGGCCTATCCATCGATGTTCAAATGCCTTGCTTGCTTGCAATACCTTGGTACAGCCAATTTAAAGAAAACCGGCGCTGATATTTTCCTTCCATTTTTGAATAATCTTTGAAAAATCCTCTTTTACCAAGTCTTCTGTGTTGTTATATCTTAGCAGGTGGAATGTTTCCATTGGGATAAACCTCGATATAAAGCCGCCACCGTGCTTGATCTGCATTTCCATTTGCTCTTCCGCAATGCATATCTCAATATAGAGTATTTGCATATTCCTGATGGGCCATCGCAGTAGCAGTTGGACAATAATCTCTTTTAATATAAACTGGTATTACATTTATTTACATCAATATAATAAGCTAAAATACGATATTTGTTTTGTTTGCAATGAATTAACTGTTGATAATCCTATGACATCTTGCTTTATAAAGTAAAGAACAACAATAAACCTAAATACTTCACTAACCTACTTAGTTCTTGGTAAAAAGTTTGAATATCATGATCTATATCAAAGTGATCATTTCAACTGATTGCGAAGGTATACATTAATTCTAGTTTGAGTTAACATTTTATGTTGCGTCAATATAGGTTGCAATATAGGAAAGATGTTAAGATAGCAAGTCGAATCTTTTCCTTTTGTATAATATGTACTACATATACACAAAATCATTGTATTGTATTGTATTGTGATATCCCTGTTTTGATTCTTAAATTCTCATCAAATTTAAAGACCTACTTCATTACCTCCTCAATGATCATTGTTATATACTATTTCTTAATATTTCTACTAGTTTATACATTTTTTTGGGCAGGGATATATTTTGTAATCATTTCAATTGTCTATGCTTTTTTGAATTAAGTATTTATTTTGACTATTTTTGAAGAAATGGTAAGTTCTTGTGTTGCATTTGGTCGAAATAAGTGCCACTTTTTTTATTAGTTTAGTTAGGTTTTGATAAAAACAAAATATATTGTTATGATGATGATTAATAGAACATAAAAAATAAATCAACATTTTGGTATACTTAAACTATCGATTTAGATGTCAGAAAAAAAAAATGAAAATGAAAGTTTAAAATTATTTCCTGTTTCGAGTAATAAAAAATACTGGTTAGAAAAGATTTACATATTTAAAGAAAATATTGTTGATTTCGATAAGAATTAAATTGATTAGTTTCAATAGTTTTAAGGCCTACTTGCCTAAGTGTTCTGACTCTACATCCCATTTTTGCTTATGTTAAGGATCCGGAATATGAGGAAAAGTATCACATTTTAATTAGTTTTACTCAATAAAATAGCATATTTATTTTCTAACTTTAATTTCATAAATTAAAAATAATAAAAGAATTTGGGATCATAAAGAAAAGAAAGATCTATTCGATAATGTTTATGAATCAAATTACCATCACTGAATTATTCTCAACAGCGTGAAAAGCACATTACCATTTATTTCTGAAGACATTAAATCGCTATTGAAAAAACATTTTCAACATTTAACCTAAACTACAAAAGTAAAATAGAAAAAATAGAAAAATAATTATTTCTAGGAAAGTATAATTTGGACCGGATTTTTTTTTTAAATGTCAACCCTGCACAGATCCAGCGAATATGGAGCTTGGTAGGTCGTGAGTTCTACTAGTAGTTCTTGTTCTTAAAATTTTACCACGAATCCTAAGGAGAAACTTTCGCAAAATTCCTGATAGTTAAAATACCTTGCTGGTCAAGTCCCGATGGAAAATGCCCTTGGAGTGCAAATATTCCATGCCGCAGGCCATATCGTGAGCGATGGTGAGCCGTGTCGACTGTGGAAGTTGCACGGACCTGTTCTGGATCAGCTGATCCAATGAGCCGCCGTTGCAAAACTCGGTTAAAGCGTGCAGCTGGCCTTCGTGGACGCACACCCCCATCAACCTGCGGGGTTACGCAAATAACCCAATAGACTTATTTTAGATTCCTATTTAAATCGAGACGCTTGCCTGAGAATATTGGGGTGGGACAAACGATTCATCAGTTGCACTTCTTTAAGCATGTTCCGTCTGTTTGATCGGAGCTGGTTCATTTTTAGGACCATTACTTGGCCCGTCACTCGATGGGTTACCTGAAAAGGAAAGTTATGGAGCCCATGTGTAAATTACCGCACACACATTCCAGGATTTTTTAAAGTGTTGAACTAGAGTGGCTTCTTCCAAAATTATATATAATCATACCAAAGTTTTTCAGACAAATTTTAATGTAGAATGTATATTTTTTTATAAATTATTAACTGGATATCAATATTATGTTTGCTATCATTATTTAAATTATTTTTAAATATTTCAATTTTTTTCAGTGGCGCAAAAAAAAATTGCGACATTCGGAGGCTAATATAATAACAAACCAAATAAAATATAGAACTCCTGAAAGCAACTCCTTGCTTCTAAGAACAAAAAAAAACTTTGACAACAACCCTTTCACATAGCAAAATTTTAAATTATTAGGAGATACCAGGTAGGTTAAATTATGAAAAATATACAGAATTTTATAAGTAACCTAAATATTTGCCCACACGTTTCTAAGAAATTCGAGGAAATATAAAAGTAGTATTTTTTTTGTCTGTAGGGCCCAAAATACACTAAATCTTGGGATTAATACATTTTACACATTTTTAAGAAAAATATGGGAATAAAGGAAAACAATTTTTTAATTTTTCTTGGGGGCCCCATATTGAACCTTGCATTATTAGATGGTGCATAAAAAATGCGTTTAAATGATGCATTTATTATCACCTTCAGCGAACCAAAATCATAATATGATTTTTTTTTATAGTAAGGCTTAAATAAAAAGTTTTGACAGTCGATCGATAACTTACACTGGACTGATTTTAAATATATTGTTTATTCAAAAGTAAAAAGTCAATAAAGTAAAAAAAAATAATACAAAATTTTTGATAATCTAACTTTATATATATTCTCAAATTTTTCAGAAAAGAACGGTGTATCGCTTATAGTCTATTGGACAGATTGTATATAATAAAAAACACTTCACTGCAAAGAATTTGGAGCATGGGATGGGTTATTTCAATTTGACTAATTTTAGCAAACCACTAAAGTTGAATCTAATTGGATTCTTGGATATGGCTAGAACTTGATTTGGTAAGCAGACTTAAATTACCTTAAAAACTTCAGAGAAAAACCCTGACCCGATTTTTTCCGTGTAAAAATCATCGAGTCGGTGTAGGGCTGCCACGGCATGTTTAAGGGCCTGACAAGAGGAACCCGTTTTCAAACGATCGCATCTCGTCCGGGGTGGTTCTGACAATTCGTTATTGGGACAAAACAACTTCTCATATTGACTATCCTTGGGATCACAGGGTGTATCGTATATGCAGGAAATTTTAGGACTCGAATCATTTTTGCTGACTGGGTGCATCATACTCCGAGTGCAAAACTACGTATCGTTAACCAATTTCGTACATATTTGTGTAAGACTCGCAGGTGTTGTGGCAGACGTTCCAAAGCGCATAATTTTTAAAAATTACTTAGTCATCGAAAATTTGTCTAGCCCAACATCGATATTGCGAAAACGGTGGACGCAAATTCGACGGCGGTTTACCGGTCCCTTGACACTTAAAAAGTATCGCACAGCTGGTCGGAAGTTTTCCTCCTCAAATTGGATGTAATTAAATTTAGAAGTACTTGACACCTTTAAACAGATAGCACAAACACCTAGGCTGGTCGCTTCCACGGTCACTCTTCGCGTCGTAAACTCTCAAGGATCCGCCACACTGGTCGTAATTTTTAAATGTGAGTGAATTTTTCGGAAATAAATTACGGACCGTTGAAAAAAAACGCTAATTTCGACTTTCTCTCGGTTCAATCACAAACAGCTGCCATTATTTTAGGAACATTGTTGGTAACGAAAGATACCAAAAGTTCCTGTTGCATTTCGCTCGGTTTTCGCGTTCGGAAACTCGCTGTGAAAGGCGCGTTCGGAAATTTGCATTTATCCAGTGATCTCAAAGATGGATCGTTTATCAACAAAATTTCAATTTGGACCAATGACCTAATATGAACTGTAAATTACATTCCGGTTTGAACTTGTCACGATATACATACTGCATGCAAAGAACAATAATATTAAACTAACCAAGATTAGTGCCATAAATAATTAGGGGTTGGCTATCTGACTTATCGACGGCGTCATCAATACAATGATTAATTAACTTAATTAATTTTTAAAATTGTCTGTCGGCATTTAACGCACCAAATTTCGATTCGATACGTTTTTATATGATCAACTGCAGGCGGTGCGATAAAAACGGACTTGTCCCAATACTTTTAAATCAATTATTGTTGGTCATTAAGTTATTCTCTACGAGGGTGCCACTAAAAGTGTTCATAGAGCAGATACGTTTCTAATGACGATTTAACATACTAGAAATATGCCATACATGAACTAATTACGTATTTTGGTAAAAAATAAACTTTAGAAAATGGAACACGAAAAGGGGAACGCAACCAAACGCAATATTTCAAAAGAACTGCGTGGCGATCACAATAATTTCATCAGTCACGTTTGACAAGGAAGTAGCGTCTAACTTCCTATAGACGTTGTGGGCGGGATCACTATTCGCCATGCCATCATTTCTTTTAATAATTCGCGTTGTGGACTACCTTACGTTTTTTTCTTACGCAACAAAAACTGGGTATAACCAACCGACCGTTAAAATTATAGCCACTTTAGAAATAATAAAATGCAACGTTTATTTAAGTCCATGTTACAAAACGGTTCAGTCCGCACTGTTTTCACTTCATTTTGCGTATTGCCTGGCTTCGTGCGTCTTTAATCTGCTCTTATATTGTGAGCCTATATCCATTCGGTAACAGAACACAAGATGTACTGTGTTGTATTGTTGGTGACTTGCGGATTGTTGCCACATCTTGGCCGGTGAGTTGAAATATCTGTGGTTTGTTCCAAATCAGAATTAAAATTTCGTGGGTTTATAAGTAAAGGTGGCTCGAAAGCACACGCTGCACTGAAGTAGATGCACTTATATAGGGAGATTCGGGGAAAATCTGATTAAAAATAGCTTTAAAAGCGGATGGAATTGCGTTTTTTTCTTACATCAAGTAGTCGGTGACCGTATATCGCCGCCTATGTCGAATTGTAGAATCTCAGTTGACGTTTCACAAGCAAGAGATTTTCAAAGGGTTCAGGTTAGGCTTAGTTGAAGAAAATATGCATTTTTAGTATGCACGTACCTATACCTTGGTTCGGTTATTGCTTGTTCGAATTCGTAACACTAAAGGGGGATATGCAATGATTAATTATTAAAATTATGGCGAAATCATTTTCAGCGACTACGGGGACGTCGAAGCCGTGTATAATCCGGGCGAGCGAGAACGAAAAAGAAAAAAACGTTGCGAATTTCTAAAAAATGTGGCGACAGAACTTTTGCAAAATTTTTGAGGTCAAGGTGGCGTTGTTTTTTAGAAACGCTCGAAAATGGCTAGTTTTTTTTTTCGGCTAACCATACCCCGTTATAAATAGGAGTCCTAAAATTTCAAATAAAAATATTTGTAAATTTGTAAAATATTTGTAACGTTTTCGAAAAAATGAGATAAAGTTTCAGTCTAGTAAGTAATATTTTTTTTATTTTGGCAGAGGGTTAAAATATAATTCGATGTTGAGGAATATTTAATACAGGTCATAAAAAATATTGTGTGCGCGTACCTTAAATTGAAATTTACATCCCTTAGTTGGTACCATATGCGTTGTTGCCAAATCGATTTGTTGTTGAAAATTGTTTTTCTAAACTTCTAGTTCGAAGTATACAAGATGTCGCATAGCAAATGAATATATTCTCCATGTATTCAAGGTGCTGAACTGTTTTTTTTATTATGATTGCGAAATGTTGTTATCATATATATAATAGAAATATAGAGGCCCTGCTTATGCCGATAATAGAGGAACTTATAAAGCAACTATACAATTTTTTTAGGTCTATTAAAAATACTCTTGCGCGAGATCTAAAACCTCGCTTTTAACCAATGACCTTGAGGCATGCAACAACCAAAAGGGCCGCTGACGGATTACCAATAAGTTTGTATGCGGCATTTTTACGGCAGTATTTTTTTAAAAAAAGTGCCTAAATCTCATTAAATGTTCTGGGAAAACTAGTTAAGTTTGTGGAAATGGCTGCTTAAAAAGAAAATAGTGCAAAGTGCAAGTTAGTGGGTAAAATGTAGATTCATGTCCGGCAAATCATTCCCTTTTCTATGGAAATATCAATGCCGTAGGGCCACTATATTATGTAATAGCTATATGGTTGTTATAAATAAATGGCGAGAAAACTATGTCGGTTACTTTTAACCAATAAAATCCTGCGTTCAGCAATTAACATGGCCGCTGACAGTTCGCGAATTCCATAGTTTTCAATTCGGTTGTGCAGTTTGTAAAGTTTGGTGATTAGAATGAAAATTGCGCCAATTGCAGGTTAGTGTGTGAAATATTGGGGACATGCGCGTATCATTTCCTTTAGTATTCAGTACGAAGATGTCATGATCAGGTTTATCACTTTTACTGAATTTACAGTCCATGATTATTAAGAACTTTATGCACCTCTTATGAAATTTCACAATTACCTCACATAACGGGTTATAGCCTATTTTTTTTTTTACATTACATTAAAAGGTTAGGGTTTCTTTTCTTATTTAAGAGAAGTTTTGTGATGCGGGGGGACTTGACGTGAACCAAGAATCGTAAATTAATAGGCCTAAGTCCTGTATTGGCCCGTTTACTATGTAAATGCATGGAAATCATTTGAAACTGACCCGGGTTTTGATAGATTTTGAGTATTTTGAGTAGATAATATAGCATTTTGTTTGGATAATCACTCGTTATTTCCATTTAATGTCAACATTAAATCGTTTTAGTACTTATTTAATAATTATTGGGAAGTAGCGTAGGGTAGGGTAAAAATAATACTATTGCAATCAAGTTTGGCTTATATGTATTATATTGAAATACATATATTAATTAAATATTAAAATAGTTGTTATTGCACCCATACATGGCACACCTCACCTAACTATTTTTTGATGTTACTTATCCCACTGAAAAAGGTAAAAGAAATGTATTTCTTACCTTTACCTATATATATATATATATATATATATATATATATATATATATATATATATATATATATATATATATATATATATATATATATATATATATATATATATATATATATATATATATATATATATATATATATATATATATATATATATATATATATATATATATATATATATATATATATATATATATATATATATATATATATATATATATATATATAGAGGACTTCGCTTACGTCACAAGCGACCACGTGCGATCGATGATTTTTTCGAACGTATGTCTTATGGGATTGGGCAATCCTTATTAGGTTTACGATTCTTGGGTGTGAGATCAACCCTCCGATGAGGTC
This sequence comes from Cylas formicarius, assembly GCF_029955315.1. Classification (NCBI taxonomy): domain Eukaryota; kingdom Metazoa; phylum Arthropoda; class Insecta; order Coleoptera; family Brentidae; genus Cylas; species Cylas formicarius. The sequence continues at coordinate 36,894,031 of NW_026844347.1, read as the reverse complement.
CCAGGCAGAATGTCGATGCATTGGATGTTTTTAAGATAAACAAGAAAGAAACTAGTCAAACAAAAATACACAGAGCGTGACATTTCAAGTACAATGAAATAAAAACAACCCTTTGTTTAGTTCCTAATTTCGCCGTAAGTAGCGTGTAATGTTGTAAGTTAACAAGCAAAATAGGTTAAAGAAAAACAATACCACAATAGTCGCCAACACTATATACGGCTCATTATTTCGTAAGCTCTCTGCTTTAAGCTACAAAATTTATACAGGGGGCAGCAAACTGGTGCACCCACGTCAACCGAACAACCGAAACCATACAAATTAAAAGAGGCACCGAATTTCAACACTCCGGGTGTGTACCAACTGACTCCCCCCGTGGACCACGCCGAAGGCCCAGCATGGGACGGCAGGAAGAACGTCCTGTACTACGTGGACATCCACAGCGGACGGGTGCTCAGTTACAATTTTTTCACGCGATCGGTCAGCTCGATCACACTCAACGGCCAAGTGAGCCCCGTGATACCCTCCAAGAACAACGAGAACCTGCTGATAGTTGGGGTGAATCGGACATTGGTGGCGCTGGAGTGGGACGGCGAGAAGGAACTCGGAAACCAACGGGTAAACAAATGTCGAACCCGTTAACGTTATATACAGGTCGTCCCCTCGCGAATACGCTATTTATACTTGCCGTCGAAGAGCACATTGGATATTTCTCAATTTTTCCCATGCGGAATCGGTTTGGGTCCCAATTTGGAATTTTGATTTTTAATAATTTACCTATTTATTTAAAGAAGAATATTGAGCCTTGAGGAACGTCCGAGGAAGCAATGTATTCATGGGAAGTGTGGCGATCAACATAGACCCACTAAGTACGGTTAGACAACTATTAACCCATATTATCCCATGCATAAAAAAAGTAAAAAAATACTTGTGTGAAATTATTTATTTTGTTGCACATGTGTCAGAAAAAAAAATAAAAACTCGAAACATACAAAAAATACTTAAACGAACCACTGGGAAAAAACAGTAAATAATGTTTTAGGGCACATAAGATGTAACATATAATTTATACATAAATATACAAAAGAAAGTTCAAATTCGACAGAAAACAACTAAAAGAATCAACGCATAATATTTTATGGTGCGTGAGCGCACCACTGGTAACACCCGGTTTCATTTTTGGTGATATTTTACAAGGCATGAAATATGTATTATTAGCATGAACAATCATGAGGTGATCTTGATTATCATAACGCACTTTATCTATGGCAGGTGCAAGATTTCTTTGAGTAATTGTTTCATCAATCACTTCGTCATCATTTTTTAGTTCCTTACATCGGATATAGGTATGTAAGTGTACTCAATCTGACCTTTCTTCTATTCGACAGTAGAAGCAAGCCTGTCGTTTGCAGAAAGCAAACGTCTTCTTTTGAATTCCAGAGTTTCATCATCTGATGAGTCCCCTTCAGGTTCAGTAGTTGATGAATTCCAGAACTGTTGAAGGACAACTGTATCATTCGGTGTATGTAACTCGACAGTTCCAACTATATCAGTTGGCTCCCCAAACTCTGTCATCGTTCATATCTTCTTCGTCAGTCAAGGTATCCAAGTCGGGTGAAATATAGACCGCGTCAATATGTTCTATAAACATTTTTTCACGTTATTTTTAGCATAAATTTATAATGCATAAGTATACGTAAATCCAAATAAAACTTACGACTTTCATTGTTATTGTCCTCATCTATCACGATCTCCTCCATAGCCGCCTCTAATTCCTTTTAAGTCAAATACCTCGGAAATGGCATATTTTACGAACTATAACGTTCAATGCACAAGACACAAACTAATGCTAAAGAACACGCTAATTGGTGGATCTTTATTCTACATGCGCTAACTTGTCTAGACTTGCAATAACAAAGTTTTGTTTCACAGATAAAACCAGTGGTGCATTCACGCGCCAGTAAATATTTTCAAAAAATAAAGCATATTGAATATAATATTCTCAATGTATGTTTTCTGCGATGTAATCTACATGCTATAGACTTAACAAAAATGGCAATACAAATCCAAAATATTTTTTTACAATTTTGGATTTACTTGAAAATATCATACAAATTCATGTACCGCTTTTGTTAACTTTTGAAATCATATCTTTCCTTTACACATAAATTAGCGATTTCTACGGTTATATGTCCTTTAGTAGTGATGATAATAAAATTTCTAAATGGATGTGCAAAAATATTTGCTGGATGTGACAAAAAATCATAGAATAGGTGGTGCATTAACGCACCACTGGGACAAAATGGGTTAAGAAAACAAATTAACAAGCGATTCGGAAAAGAATATATATGAAAATATATATCACCGGGCTCAGAAATACACTGAGACTGAGTCGGTAAATTGATAATAGTGAATTTTGATTCTTAACAACATGAAATATTTTATCCTGTATTACAATTTGTTACAATATCTAGTGTTTATAAAATAGTTTTTGGTTAATCATGCTTATTTTTCAATGAACTGAAGTGAAACCCACCTTGACGCAAAAGGCTTTGTCGTTACCGAATAGTATTGGGCCAATACCATTATTAGATATTGAAGAACAAAGACGGCGTTGGCACATTACTGATCGCATTTATGATTTTTATCCCTGTTTTCATTGACAAGTTGTCTGAGTAATTTCGTTCATCACTAATACAGGTTGACAAAAAACCAATTATTATGAAAATAAAAAATAACATACCTTTTTGAAGATATAATTATATTTATAGTTATGAAAATATAGAAACCAAATACAGAACACGAACAGTTTAAAACAATTACATACTTAGGAGAACCTAGCGAAAAAGTTTCAAAACATTTGTCAAAATGTGATTTAAAAATATCTTTCAGAACTAAAAACACAATAGGAAAATGTTTAAAAAACAATAAATCGAAATGTCTAAAATCTCAAAAATCAGGTGTTTACAGGTTAAAATGTCCTAAAATTTATATTGGACAAACAGGTATATAAGAGCGTTTAAAAACAATAGTCTAGATTCTAATTATGCTACACACTTAAACACAGAAAAACACATTTTTGACGACAGTTTTGATATTTTACATACAACCACAAAAAGTAAAAAATTAAATTTATTGGAAGCCATGGAGATTAACAAAATGAGACATTCAAATGTATTACTTAACGATCAATTAGATTTAAATACCTCTCCTTTACTGAACTTAAATTCTCGCAACAACATTAATTAAGGTTTTATGGTCATTTTTCGGTATATATAGTAGCAGGTAGTTTGTAGATATTACATTTGATAAAGACACGGTGTTGTCGAAACAATTGTCATGTCATAATATATAATTTCGTGAAAATCTGAACTTTTAGTTCTTATTTATTTTGATAAATGGATTTTCATCAAGTAAAAGCCACCTCAGTTCAATTTCCCAAAAATTTTGCATTTTAGATTTTTAGAAAGACGACTGTTATATTTTTTTATTACTTTATTTTGTCTGATATACTTATAATGAAATAATGATTTGGGTGTTTTAAACATACGGTGGTCAGTTTGGATACTTAAATTATAATTCCGAATTGAGATAATTTATAAAAATAGAGTAATAATAAATGGTCTCTATCGGTTAAAAAATAAATACATTACTACAAAATAAAATAGACAAACTCATAATTAAAAAAAGGGAAGAAAAAAATTACTGAAAGAAAAATAACACAAACACAGGGAAATTGACCAAGGACAAAATAAATAATAAATAAAACTAAGATTAAAAAACATCATTTTACAACGTTTATTGATTGATTTGTTGGCGAGGTTCACCACATGCAGAGCAAGTCTTTAGGATGCAGAAACGCATTTTGTTTTGAACGTAAAAATGTATAATAAATTGCCCATTAAACTGAAGGAGATAGCTAATCAAACAAAATTCAAATGCACTCTGAAAAACAAATTGCTACGCCTCGCCCATTACAATATTAAGGTTTTTTTTTGTGATATCTTTTAATACGTATTCGTTCTTTGTTATTGTTTATATATTTGTTATTATATTGTAATTATACTAAGATAATTTTATATTTTTATATTCGCATTATACTGACAATATCCAACATTTCTAACTCAAGTCTTATGGAAATAAAGCTATCTTTATCTTTATCTTTATGAACTTTTAATTTCTTGATATGACAGATTATACTTTGCTTTAAAGTGAAATTTGAGTATCAGGCTACTTGTTTTTTTTTACATAATAGTAGAGTAAAAGATCGTCTAAATATTATTTTCTGTGGTCAAACTAAACATTTTACGTGAAAAAGTCGACCATAAGCCCAATCCATTGCATGTTAAAGGTGCTCACCACAGTGTCCCAGCAATTCCCTACCAGTCGATTCAACGACGGCAAAGCCGACAAAATGGGGCGCCTATGGATCGGTAAGGGCAAAAAAAAACATATTTGCCCGGCGGCGGTACGATTTTATATATAACGTTGTCAGGCACGATGGGTTTCGAAGACGTCTCGAAGGGTACACTGACGCCCAACGAAGGTGTGTTGTACCGCGTCACGAAAGACACACTCATCAGTCCCAGCGTCAAGGTCGCACCGGTCAACATAAGCAACGGCATCGCTTGGACCAAAGCCAACGATAAAATGTATTACATCGACACTCCCACCCGACAGGTAAGAAAAATTCCGATAAAAAGAGATTTTCTTCCACCACCACTGAATACGGAATCTTTTTCTATGCTCTGTGACTTTCACGACGAGACCATGCAGATCTACGTGACCATGCAGATCTATAAATCACGTTTCTATGCTTAGTTGACAGAGTTAGGTTAGTTTTCAGTATTTATTTATTACATTCGCAACTGGTCGTAATATCCCGGTCAGCTGGATTTTACACGCCCCGGTCACTTCTGTTTTGTCTTCCGTCCCTGGCTTTCCATCAGCGATTTAAAATTTGAATCTTTCATTCACTCTTTTTCGTGAGTAACTATAAATTCTATCAAGTTTTGTTAAAGATAGATAGCTTGCGCAATAGCCAGGTTTTTAGAACTGTTTCTAAATTTCAAATTTTAGTTTGTAGCTGTGAAGAATTAGTTGGCACTACTGACTTTTTTGACAGCCGACATCTCTGCCACGTTTCTGTTAATATGATTTCAGTTTGTTTTAATAATAAAATAGTAAAAAGCACAGTTTTTCCGTGAGTTTATTTGGACACTATCTAAGACGTCCTCAAGGATTGTTAATTCTATGGTTTCCACCCAGTTCTTCTTCTCTGCGTTCGATTATCTCCATTGGTAGCTTAAATATATTGCAACGGTTAGGTGATCGAGTACGATTTCGATGCAGAAAAGGGCGACATTTCCAACGGGAGAGTCGCTATCGACGTGAGCAGATTCCCGACGCTCACCGGCAATCCAGACGGCATGACGATCGATGCCGATGACAACCTGTGGATAGCCTTGTACGGAGGAGGGGCTGTGATCAAAGCTAACCCGAAAAACGGTCAACTGTTACAGGTACGAAACGTTGCAGCTTTTCGTATTTTAAAAATATTTAGGGAAGTCAGGTCTCTACATATAGCTACTAGAATTATAGAGGCCTATGCCGAAAAAAAGGCGGCTAGAAATGGTTATCGTTGTCTTTCTCTTGCTCAGTTATATAAGTGGGTGAATGGAGTGTTCTTGTTTGATCAATTAAATAATATTTTTTTAAAATATTGGTATAAAATAAAATTCGGAATAATCCAATTTTTAAAAAACTTTGGAAAGAACCACATGAAAATTAATTTCGTTAGAAATTCAAAATATTCAGGTCTCTCAACTTTAAAAAAGTTTGTTGACCTGAAAATGGGAGTGTGTATTTTTTCAGGAGTATTATTGTTTTTTCACAAAGCCTTTTCTTATGGGATATCTAGTAACTCTTAAAGTTACACTTTTAAGAATTATTTTTAAGTCTACGAAAAACGTTTTGCGCCTACTTACACGCACAAATTCGGGAAGAAGATAGCTCCTAATTTTACCTGCCAAATTTTCTGCAATTTGCTAGTATTTTATAAAAAAAATACATGTAGAAATTGCATCGTGTCTGTGTGTGGCGTAAATGCAATTTGCTTCGCAAAATTCAGCAGTTCACCGTTTGTGATCATATTTCTGCAAATCCGTTCGCCTAACCCACATTTAGTCTGTGGTGTAAACCTGGGACCATAGACCACATATCTGTGATTAAGGTCGTTCCGATTCCGTCCCGCGACGTGACGTCCGTGGCGTGGGGTGGTCCGAACCTCGACGTCCTCTTCGTCACCACTTCGAGGGTGTCGTTGACGCCGGCGCAGCGCAAGGAATTCCCGGCCGCGGGTAGCGTGTTCGCCATGTTGAACGCCGGCACAAAGGGACTGCCTATCTACGGGGCGGACCTGGTGGACTCGATTAGACGCGGGGTAAGCTCAGCAATTTTGGTTTTCTACGATCCGAGGAAGAAGGTCAACATTATAACCTAACTTGTAGTTGTTGTTTATTTACGTTTATTTTCGATGTTTCCTTTTTGTGCCGCTACTAAATTAACTTTCAGGGGTACTGTATAGGTATATGTTTACTCAAATCTAATCTTTGATTTTTGCAGAATTTATTGGCGGACTTGATCCTCTCCACAAACGATTTATTTGCGCCCCCGGTATCGAACGATATCACGAACCTGGCGAGATCAAATTTGCAAAAAAAGCCGGAGGACCAAACTGCAAATAAACGTACGTTTACCGCACTAATTTATTATATACTCTGTTTCTTAATGCGAGAGAGTTATAAAGCCCGTATTCCATAGGCGTATGATCATTGTCAAGGGTCGTGAGAGTGGTAGGTAGAGGGTCATGTAGTTTAAAATTAAAATTACAGGCATTGCCGACAGTTGTTCGTGTTTCTGAATTTGTTGCTGAGAAATGTAGTAGTAAAACTGCTCTCTCTGAATATGAGCAAATTATTATTGTCAATGTGTTCAAAGCCCGCTAAAACTCAACCATCAGAGTTGCAAAAATAAATAAATATAACTGGAGTTTAACCTATATATCAACTTGGGCATGAGGATAAACGCAATGCCATCAGGTCACCAAAGAAAAGTATGGGAAGAAAAGAAATTGTAATAAATAGGGATGAAAACACTGCCATCAGAATAATAATTTTAAATAAATACTTACCTTAGACAAAATAATGTCTGAAATGAAAAAGGACGATTTGTGTGGACGATATCGTGGAAAACCTTAGTTTATATTACGAAAAAACTCAAAACAAAATCATTTTTAATAGAGAAAGACGAAAACAAGAATATTTGTTGTCCGGACTCACATCGGTAGCAAAAATGAATATTTCAGTGTTCGTTTTCAATCAAAACGAATTGGAGAGTATCACGAAGACATGAATACTGATGGTTTTGAAGACTACTCTTAGAAAAAAATTACAAAAATTACATCATTCATTGGCTTACTAATAGCACTTTCAGAAATATTCTGCAAAGTGGAAATTTGTACGAAATCTGTTCTCGACAAAATGCCTTTAAAAGGAAGCATTATTTATAGAATCACACCTTTTCTAAAGTGAACAACTTTGAAACAAGAGGGAAGAAAGCCAGTTGATTTTAAACAATGGAGTGAGTGCGTCGAACATGTGACAATAATAGAAGAAAAAATGTGAGAACCTTATAACAAGCTACAAAACACTTTAGAGACCATTATTTCTCTCTCATCTGACTACTACGGAACATGAAAATGTACAAATGAAATTCTATTGTAAATAGTAATTGTTTTTTTAATAATACTATTTATTACTTCTATATAAATTATTAATGACTTAATAGAATAATTATAATGTGTTTAATTATTTTTATGACTTTTATTTCCAAACTCATCTTTTAATGTGATCGTTGCACTTCATCTGAACTTTACGACATAACGTGTAAGTTGTCCGCCATGTTTGGAAATTTAGATTTTGTTACTCGCTCGCATTAAGAAACAATGTCTAGTATATCAACGTAATCATGTTTCATGTATATGTTGCAGCTTTTTGGATGACGATGCTGAACACGCTACGAAATATATTTTAAATTAAATTAAAATGTCGAAAATGAGCTCGTAGTTTGATTTTCCCTTGTTTCTCAGAGGCAGTTCGAAGTTCTTCCTCGAATAAACTGCTCAAAATAATTGTAAAACAGATTTTGAAGGTCTATTGTACACAGCTGATGAAGGGAATGTTGAAAAGTTTTTGTTAGAAATAGCTGTTAAACTGCTCTAGCTGATATTACCGACGACATACTTGTAGCAATTGATGATCACGAGGTCAGTGCACTGTTAGTGTTGGACTTTACCAAAGCGTTCGATACGATGAATCCTAAATCTGCACTATATCGGATTTGACAAAAATCTAACAACTAAGTTGTTTCTTGTCCGATGGAGTTCAAACAGTATTCTGCACCGCTCTTTGTTCGACTGGGTGTACCGCAGGGTAGTATTTTGAGTCTCTTGCTATATACTATTTATTCTTCTAATTTTGTGCGGTCGATACTCTGAGATTTGTTATTCATTTCCTGTTACTAAAATTATAGAAGCAAAAAATCTGCTTCTGATTATCTGCTGCAGCTTAACCTGACGTCAGTGTTACTACATGTCAATAAAAACATTTAAGCAAATGTACAGAAGATATCTATTTGGAAGTCATACTTTAATTCCGTTTATCCTCGCCATTTCCTTCTGTGACATATGATATACACTAGGCTTGAACAATATCTGGTTCTTCCCTTGTTGGCCATGTATTAAGAAAAAAACGCAGTGATTTGAACTGAATTTTTAGTACAACAATGAATGTATAGATTATTGGTATAATTTTTATTATATTTATTATTTCTAGATCATTATTTTCACAACACGTTATAATAATAATAATAAACGCTTATTATTATTATTATAAAGACTTTGCATCGCGAGAAGTTCATTAAATATGGTCCATTTGGGCTGTCCTAGAATTCTCTTCAATTTCAAAGTTATTCCACTGATTAAAAAGTCCGAAATCTCAAATTTATGTGACCTGACACCAATTAGTAACCTACCAGTATTAACAAGTCACTAATAATTATAACAATGAATTATCATATTAGAGAGCATCAGTCGGGTTTTTACACAGAGGTTTGGTTGTCCGATCGCATTACTAAATGTCACAGATGACATAATTAGAGCTAAGCGAAGTTCGCAATACCCCTTGATTATTCTAAAGCCTTTAATAGATTCAACCACGAGTTGTTACTTGCAATTATTACGCAACGAACTCAGTCACGGTGCCATTACCTGTGGTGTTCCACAAGGTGCGATCCTTGGGCCTCTCTTATTCACTATCTATATTTTGTGACATAACATCTTTACGATTTTGCTATATACATATTTACGCAGATGATGCTGTACCTTTCACACAATAAACCACTCACCAACTTATAATAAATGAAGATTTAGAAAGCTAAAACAAAACCGTGACAAAGATTCAAGGTGAGGAACTAAAACGCCCCAACACTGGTAAAATTTTGGCACTAGACTTCGATACTAATCTTCATTTTGAACCTCATATGAACAAGATGATACGCACTGCATATGGCAACCTAAAAATGTTATTTCCAAACAGACATCTGTCAAAGTAATCAAAAACAGAGTTGACTGATTCGTTGGTTTTAAGTCACTTTAATTTTTGTGATCGAACATGATATAAGTTTTTCAATATTACTTTCAGTGTCCAGGGGTTGAACTTGAACTTTTGCTAATTGTTTCTTTTGCAACCATAAGCCCACATACCAACAATATACGCTACATATATTGCGTATATACCGCTAAAATACTTTTCCGTATATACGTCTTTAAAGTATGCGCTCTGAATATACCTTTAAGAATATTTTAAATTTATTTAAATGTTCCACTTAGAATATTCTTTAGAGTTGATTTTTTACAAACGAAAAAAGTGTCACGTGATGTGTTCTTAGGTGAAAATGCATTTGGGGGCGGATAGCCACGTACTGTCGAGCCATTTTCTTTCGACAATGATCGAAATCAGCGGCGACGCGTGGTTCCATATTTAGGGGCTGCACAACGTAAAATCAAAAAATTGGCGGCCACGCGACGACGCCGAAAAATTTTTTTGCGTTATTCAAAGGCCAATCAATAATAGAAAACTATATCTCAATTAAAAAAATAATAATAAATAACTTACCCTGCTGTCACCGATGAGTACTAACTTTGGCCTCGCAAAAAAAAATGTTTTTATGTACATAAGTAATAGTTTTTATCAAAGATTTTGTATTTCACAAACACGTTTTAAATTGAAAATCAATACGTCTGTCCTTCTTCGAGATAAATTCTTCAATCACTAATTCATTAAAATTTGGAATTTCTTGAATCATTTGTTTCTCAATGGATAACATTGCGAGGGCAGTCAACCTATTTTCACCCATTGTACTTCTAAGAAAAGTTTTAATTCTTTTTAATGTGGAGAAACAACGTTCCGCTTCTGCAGTTGTCATTGGCATCGTAACAATTGCTTGTAGTACTGAAAAAGTCTCTGAGAAATCTGTTTGCAAATTATTTTCAACTAAAAATTTAAGTAGGTGGACTGCTCCTGAAACTTCTCTAAAATCTGATCTTTTGTAGATTATTTCCGGTTCCGTCTTCAATTTATCTTTGTTCAGAAAAGAAAAATTCATAATTGCTGAATTTAAGTGTTTGGTGGGAAAATTAGTTGAAAATATCTCGAAATTTTCAACTGAAAATAAGTGCGCTACTTCCAAATGGCCAGTGAATGAATATCTTCTTTTGATTTCTGCAAGTATAGTATCACATACTTCCTTGGCTTGCACAATCGTAGAAACATAAGAATGCCTCTCTTCTGTCTTTCTTCTTTTTCTAGTTTGACTTTCATCCATGTTTGCTAATTCAATTTCCTTTATGGTGTGAATTGTCTCCCGTTCTTTCTGTATATTTTTTTCAAATTCATTAATACATCTTTTTACGGTTACCGAATCAGTTGATCTTTTTTGCAGTTGTGAATATAAAATATTGACGTGAGGCATTATTCGATGAAAAACGGATAACCAAAAAATAAACTTAGGATCATACAATAATCTTAAAAGTGCGCCTGCCTTCGTGATTGTATCGGATTGTCTGGATGTGGATTGTATTTTTTCCATACACTCTATAAGTGCCTTCCGGTTTTCATATACGGTATTCACAGTTCTAATTTTGAAGTTCCACCTGGTAGCAGATGCACTTGGAACTCTATTTCCAACCACTTCATCCAGTATCGCAACTCTTTGTGGTGAATTTGAAAAAAAATTAGTAATGTCACTAAGTTCGGCAAAAAAAATGCGTGCATTTGTATTTATGCTTGTTGCCTGAGACATTATTAAATTTAACTGGTGTGCATAGCAGTGGATGTAATGAGCGTATTTAAATTTATTTTTAATAAGTTTTTGAACACCACCTTGAGCGCCACTCATGACGCTTGCTCCATCATAACTTTGGGAAATTAATTGATCCGGATTTTTTAAAACATAATTTAACGCTTCTTCTATGCAGCCAGCTAAGGCAACAGCATCATGTTCATTTGGTTTTACAAATGTCCAAAATCTCTCAACGGGGCTGCCATTCGGTAATGTATAACGGAAAACTATAACCATTTGAAAAATATTTGAAATATCACTGGTTTCGTCACTCATAATAGATACAAATTTTGATGCCGCAATTTCTTTTTTGATATGTGCCTGACAAACAGAGAGCATACATTCCAATAAATCGTTCTGAATGTCTTTTGATGTTCCTTTAAATATGGTGGCTTGCTGCAAATGATCCCTCAGTGCTATATCGAGTTCAGCAGAAAAATTAATGAGTCCCCTAAATATACCAGGGTTTACAGAATCTTCTTTTTCGCGATGTCCGCGGAGGGCAAGTTCAAACGCACCACAAAATTTTACACAGTTTATAATTTTTGATAAAACATATCTATTATTTTTTACTTGGACATTATGTTTTTCTATGCTTAAACGATAGACACTATTTAATTGCTGTCTAATATCTTGTTTTCCCAATAAATTAAATCCTAATTTGGCAGATAAGTGTGATTTAGAATTCTGTTGTTTTTTAATTTTTTCGGATAAATGAACTAAATCTTTTACTCCGGATTTTGTCCATTCTGATGGATCTGATGCCTGATCGCTTGAAAATAATAAGCATGGAAAACAGTAGAGACTATTACTCACATCACACCCGCACAACCAGTCAGTTTTTTCATACATTTCTATTTTAAAAGTACGTTTATATTCTCGATTTTTGCATTTAGTTGTATTAATAATTAACACATTCGGTTTGGGACGTCCAACACTTTTAATTTTAATTTTTTCTTCCAATGGAAGAGAAGAAAATTTAATTGTCTTTAAATATTGCACGTTATAATTGTCCGTCATTTTAACAGAGTTTTAAAACTATTTTTCGAATACTAATTTTCAACACGCACGCGTCATCGGCTATTATATTTGCAAACGCGAACTACAAGTGCACTCATTACGTGTGCACACGGGCCAGCTTAGATCGGTAGACCGCCGCGGGAAACAAAGAGTGCGGGCGGCGGATGATTGACCAATCAGATCTATTAGTTCCATGAGCAGTGAACGAAGCATTTTACGATCGGCGGAATCGGCTGCTGGCAAAGGGGGTTTGGAGTTTTGTTTATACAATGATTTATACCGGCGCGGCGGTCGCGGTGACGGCCGATAAGAAATTCCTAGTTTTTTATGTATTAATTTCAATTTTATGAATTTTGATGAATCGTTTTTTTTTATAAATAGGATTAAGAGAATTGTAGGATATAATTACATAAATAATTTTTTTTCCGAGCGGGCATTAAATTTGGGGGTGCACGTGCACATGTGCACTTATGGAGGAACCGCCACTGATCGAAATGAACCATAATTCAAATTACATATTCATTTTAAATGGATTAAATTTAAAATGTTAAAATTTAACAAATTTTATATTAACTTAACAAACTTAAATTCACCAATCATCTTACCACTATAAAATCTGCGCCCTTATCGCTATCCCTAATTCATGGCAATTTACCGACCATCTTTTATCTGTGAGGCATAACTAACCAACTTAATGATAATAGTTCGTTTATGGACATAACCTCAATTTTGTCGGAAATGATGGCGCGGGAAACGCTTTCACAGTTCCGTGCTTCCGCGCATCGAATTTAATTTCATTTGAGGTTTGTGGCATTTCAAGTGTTTGTGCTTGTTTGGAGTTCACATTTTTAAGTAAGTAAAGTCTTCTAGGTTATAAAAAAAAAGTATGCCTGCAAAGCGTCGTAAAGGTTTTAGTATGTCGTTTAAAAATAGGCAAAAACGTTCTAGGATTGCAGGGATTTTAGCCTCATATTCGGATCTAAATTCTGAAAGTTTCTCAGGACTTTAAGCAGGCATTTCATGAAAATCAGATATTACCTGAGATACCTAGTTCTTCTACAGAGATTGGACACAACATTGGAAATATGATGAAGACACGGCGATTTGAAGCTGATCTAGAATCATATTCATTGGAACATAATGTAAAAAAATGCATTCTGAACTAATGGATATGGGACATTGGTTGGATGCTGTTAAAATTAAATATAGGAATCATAATAATGTACCACTGTGGAAATAATGAACCAACTTCTCAACACCTTCATCACATAGTAGAACTACTTACTATTTTTAGATGTCTGAATTAGCAAGAATTGGAGGAAATTCTGTTGGCCAAAAAGTGGGAAAAGTTATGTATAGAAAATTGACAGACCAAATTCGTACTAAAAAATGAAGCCTACCTTGGAAAATTGTTTAATTTAATTAAACTTAATTAATTTGAGTTTATTACAATATTTGGCTGTATTTATATATAAGAAATTACAAACTTTCATTAGTAATATTATTTTTTTTTAGATTCAATCAAATTGCAAGAAAGGGAGGCAACTGAGAATGATATCATTGATATTATAAAATACTGACTTGTTAAAGCTAAAGAGAGAATTTCAAGAAAAGAAAAAATATACTTACAAATTAATTACAGAATTAAATATGGACATTAATTTTCTGGGAAATTTGTTCAATTAATTTCAATTAAATAAAGTTTTGTTTCTAGAAGCTTTTCTGTTCTTTGCCAAAAAATGCAATGTAACAACGCTAGAAGACAATACGTGGAATGTACTATGTACTTTCTAGTGGCTTATACTAGGAACATGCTTAGACTATGTAATAAATATATGCTAGAATATGAAGTTGGGGGTCAGTAACATATAGCATATTTTTCCAACAAACCATTAACGACTTAATACGCGACTCATTAATTTCATCAATCGCGTGTTATTGCGTCATGGTAGCCGGCGGCAAGGTGAAGCGAGAAATCTTTGGAACTCGTTAGATTTGCATGGCGGACGGAATTTCTCCCGCATCTTCGCCAACTATTTTCCATTCGCATCGATAAACAAAACGTCGAGGCCTTAACAAAATAATAACCGAGTCGACTTGGAATAATAGCGCATCGCATATTATTTGCAATCGCAACGGGAGACGGTACAACTTTCTCGAACCGGCTTTCAAAAATTACAGGCTCTGCTATTGATATCTGCTGTTCAGTAGTCGTTTGCGGCCCGTCAAAGACGTCACGTCGTGTCGTCGCGGTTTAGCCGAACAATCGAAACGCGACGTTACGTAAGCGGATGACGTAGCAGCAGCGACGCGATTTAAATGTTTACGGTTGGTTGCCTTGAATCCACGGACAGGCGATCCCGACTTTTTCAAATGTTGCGTGGATGATAAGCACAAATTTTTATTTTTAACGCGGAAATTGGCGGCGCGATTTCGTCGTCCGAATCATGGCTCCGAATTATAGCAAGTTTTTAACCAAAAGTAACGCCGTCGCGGGCGCGGGAGTCGTCGTCGCTGCTTTTTTGCTAAGTCGGAGGAAAAAGGAACGTGACTCTGGACCGCGGAGGTAGGGGGTTGTAAATACGGCGGTGGCGCCGACGTCACCGAATTTTTGTTGCAGCAAAAATGTGAATAATCTAGAAGATGAACCCAAGTACATGATAACGGAAAAGAAGGAGTCGAAGGTTAAGGTGCACGTCGATAGAAAGTTATTCCGGCAGCTCGCGGAGCTGTTTAAGATAATAGTGCCGGGATGGACTTCTCCGGAATGCGGGATGTTTTTTTTGATCGCCGCTAGCCTGGTCGCGCGATCGATTTGCGATCTCTGGTTAATTAACAATGGGACCAAAATAGAAAGGTACTCGTACTAATTGCAGTCGACTCTTTTAAACGAAAATCGATGGCGTATTTACCTTTTCGCGCATTACGTAGTTTTGAATTCACTTGAGGCAAAATGGCTGACAAGGGGAAAGTTCCATATTGAATTAAATAGTACAGATTTCACTACTGGTTATTTCTTTTTAATTATAGGGCGGTAATAAATAGAAAGCGAATTAGAAAGTCACACCCAAAAAGTACTACATTTGAAAAGCACGACCTAGGTAAATCGAAAACGCTTGTATCAATTACGTACTTAAGTTTTAACAAAAGGCAAGGTAACCTCACTTTTTATGCTGCGTAGGTGATTTTCCACTTGGCTCGTATATTTCGTTTTATAATTTTATCTTAATAATTCGAATGAGAAACTGGCGATTGCGGTTAACCAAAACTTAATCATAGACAAACGTATTAAGCGAATTACTACCGTTTTAATATCGCTGAACTTTGAACACTGACTACTGAATCTTCCCGTTGGCGCAGATCATAGAAAACATCTCAAATTTCTATGGTTCGGGGCACTATCCCTCCAATGTTTGGTGGGGGCTCGGTGTTGCCAAAATTCAAACGAACTTGAAGTAAAGTTAGATTTAAATTTTTACAAGTTACCTTTCCCCAACTACATCGCTATGTAGTTGGATTCTCGTTGGATTTTACAGTTCAATAAAAGCTTTTCCGGGCTGTTATGGGCCTCCGATGAGAATACGGATACTCCATAGTAACCTAGCAGGAAAAGGTTATAATAAAATCACAGACAATATCACTAGATTATTTAGCATAACTCACAGGAGTACGTTTGAAGTAAGGTCTGTAGACGCCATAACATTTTCTTTTTATCAATGGAAATGTCCCTAAAATATGCTTTAATGAAGTCTCTATTGTTACTTGGTTATAATTTTGCCAATATTATAGTGGAACTACCATGGTTTTTTTCCTTTAAGTTTATCATGGCCAAACACTGAAACACGTTTCTTTTTTTTTAAATCTCTGATTCTGATGAAAAATTAATGTTTTAGGTAGGAAGGAATTTTTCGAACTCTTTTGATAGTATCTGTTGGTGATTTACTTACATTACCACAATAATCATGGTGAAAGATAAAGACAACATATTTTGGAGAATTACTTGGGAGTATATATTTTTATCACAAGTACCGTTCTTAGTCATAACCAGGGATTGAGAATACTTTCATGTTCACTTAAACTGGAAGTCTTTTATTCTTTTCCATATAAGTGAAACTATTGAATTATCAATGTTCATTAAAAAAACTGCTTCACAACCAATGATGTCGGAAGTAGCATTGCTGTAATAGTTCAATGTCTACAAAGTCATAAATATTTGTTCTAGTTTTTCTTTGTCATATACATTATATATATCATACATGGTCATATATGGCCTTTCGCTTTTCGTAACTCTAATTATTTTGACAAATGTAATCACATAACTTTCCTTGCGTTTTCTTAGGTAAGGAAGTAATCATTAAAACTTTTCAATAACTTTTTCAAAGTTAGATTTTGGAGCTATTGTCAGCGATATACATGTTTTCACGTGTTCATTTTGATGTTCTTTTTCAGTTGCTTAAAGATACATCAAAAATTTCGGTTTTCTTAAATTCCAGTTTCTATTGTCACTAAAGTCAAAGATCTGTGTCTGTGTTATCTATTTGTCAATTCAAGCTGACAATAACTAAACCTTTGTAATATATTTGTTAGTTAAAATAACTTAAAAATACTTTTATTGTACAAGCACGTTCTTATAACTGCTGCATAACACGTACAGTGATAACCTTTTAATTGGCTGTAACTTTTTTGTTTTTAGAGACATCAAGGTAAACAAAAAAGCAAAATGTAGGGTTAGTGCCAAGTTTTTTTCCAAGTGACTTATAAAACAAAACACTATTAATTTTCTGACATATAATCCTACTTCATATTTTTTAATGTATATTATGCATGTGTTTAATAGAATATCTTATTTCGATTACAATGATGTAACACACTTTATATTTTAGTCCACTCGTTTTTGACAAATCGGCAAAAAAAAGGAATTTTTTATATAATTTCAAGGAGTGCTCTGACTGACAAATAAAATTATGATTATGTTTGGCGTATTAGTAATCAACATCGATGGTTTGTCCAAGTCATTAGTGTTAAAATGATTTTTCGCGAATTTAGCATCCGTGAAAGGAGTGATATACTTCAAGTATATTTTCTGAATAATAAAAGTGCAATCGCAGTTCGTCGTCAGTATATTAAACTTTATCCAGAGCTCCGAGCTCCTTCAAACCAGATATTTTCAAGGCTGGCAAAGAAATTTGCAGAAAACGGTAACGTATTAAATACTAAAAAGGTATGCCGGAATCATAATGTTTTAAATGAAGAAAATAAGGCAAACATATTGGAATTCTATGAAGCACATCGAGTTTTCTCTATTACTATAGTATATGAAGAGACGGGCATTTCTCAGAGATCAGCCCACTCAGTTTTGAAAGAAATAAATATAATTTATTTAAATTTCGTAAAACTCAAAAACTAAGTGCAGAACAATGTCAGCTGTTTTGTTTGGATTTTTTAAATAGACATAATGAAAATAATAATTTTTTGAAAAACATTTTATGGACCGATGAAAGTTCGTTGACCACCAGAATGGGTTGTAATAGACAAAATACGCGATATTGATTTTTAAATAATGATAGACAAATACACCCAGGGTACCAATCAATTAATGTATGATGTGGTGTCAGAGATGGCCATATTTTGGGTCCGATATTTATAGATCAGAAGGAAATCATTATTTGCTACTCTTAGAGCACCAAATAGAACAATATATAGGAGATTTACCCCTAAATATATTAGCGCCGATTATATGACAAGACGGTGGCCCTCCTCACAATGTTGTGCAAGTTCAAAATGTTCTTAGCATGGAATATCCCATTGGTTGGATATGGAATGGCGGAACTATGGATTGGCCAGCCAACAGCCCCGACTTGACATTAATGGATTTTTTCTTTTGGGAACACAAAAAATCACGTGCACAGAACTTATTGTAACACGTGGAACTTCGGCAAAAAAAAAGACAATTCGGAAACCTTACTAAATGTAAAGCATCATACAATTAGAGTGTGTGTTCAGGAAAATTGTGGTCACATTTAGACTAGATAAAGAATTTTTTACTTTAGTCTGTCTTGTAATTTTTTGTATTTTTTTTCTACTTTAATTTGTAAATAATTATTGTTGTTGCAGTCGGTTAAGACACTTTTTGAAATTATATACAAATTTCCTATTTGTACTGATTTGTCAAAAACGAGTGGACTAAAATATAAAGTGTGTTACATCATTGTAATCGGAA
Organism: Cylas formicarius; assembly: GCF_029955315.1. NCBI lineage: Eukaryota > Metazoa > Arthropoda > Insecta > Coleoptera > Brentidae > Cylas > Cylas formicarius. The sequence goes on along the minus strand of NW_026844347.1, from coordinate 36,875,334 downwards.
TAAGATATTCTATTAAACACATACATAATATACATTAAAAAAGATGAAGTAGGCTTATATGTCAGAAAATTGATAGTGTTTGGTTTTACACGTCACTTGGAAAAAAACTTGGCACTAACCCTACATTTTGCTTTTTTGTTTACCTTGATATCTCTAAAAACACGTATATAATATACAGGGTATTTCATTAAAAAAATATGATGTAGGTTTATATGTCAGAAAATTGATAGTGTTTTGTTTTATACGTTACTCGTCAAAAACTTGGCTACATTTTGTTTTTTTGATTATCTTGGATAGCTCAACCTATTGCGTTGTCGAGTCTAGCGTTTGAATCACTTTTTTGTTTCCAGCGCCATCGTGTCTATGGACAAGCGCCTCTTCCATCGACGGCTCATCAAATTTTTGACTGCGCTGCCTCTCGTGGCCGTCGTCAACAATATATTGAAATATTCAATAGGCGATCTGAAAATACGGCTGCGCACTAACCTAACCAAACGCTTATACGACGAGTACATGAGAAACTACACTTATTACAAAATTACCAACTTGGACAACCGCATATCGAACGCCGATCAACTTTTGACAACTGACGTCGACAAATTCTGCGAAGCCATCACCGATCTCTACTGCAACACCGCCAAACCTCTCCTCGACATCGGCATATACGTCTACAAACTGTCGACTACGATGGGAGGCGGCACCCCTGCCCTCATGCTAATCTACCTGCTCGTGTCGGGCTTGGTGTTGACGAACCTGCGCAAACCCACCGCCCGACTGACTGCGGGCGAGCAAAAATTGGAGGGGGAGTTCAGGCACATCAATTCCCGTCTCATCACGCACTCGGAAGAGATCGCGTTCTACAACGGGAACGCCCACGAGCGCACAATCCTCCTCGCCAGCTACAGAAAACTGTCCAACCATCTTCGCAAATTCCTCAAGTTCAAAGTGATAATGGGCGTGTTCGACAACCTCATAGCGAAGTACTTCGCTAGCATCGTCGGTTTCTATGCCGTGTCGTTGCCGTTCATTTCGGGGAAAATCGCTAGAGGGAGCCACGGCGAACGGTCACGTCTCTATTACACCTACGGCAGGATGCTCGTGAAACTGGCGGAGGCGATAGGTCGATTAGTACTCGCGGGACGCGACCTCACTCGCCTAGCCGGTTTCACGTCGAGGGTTACCCAATTGAGGACCGTCCTGGGCGAATTGAACGCCGGCAAATACGAGAGGACCATGCTGCTCGGGTCCGCCCACCTCGCGCCAAACGCCGGCCGACTCGTCTACCGCAACAACGTCATCAAGTTCGACAGGGTACCGTTGGTGACGCCCAACGGTGACGTCCTTATACAGGAGCTGACGTTCGAGATAACGTCGGGGATGAACGTGCTCATATGCGGACCGAACGGGTCGGGCAAGTCGTCGTTGTTTCGGATACTCGGCGAACTGTGGCCGCTGTTCGGGGGCGAGCTGACGAAACCTCCCCGAGGCAAACTGTTTTATATACCCCAAAGGCCGTACATGACGTTGGGTTGTCTCCGGGATCAGCTGACTTACCCCCATAACGGTACGGAGGCGGCCAGGAGGGGGGTGGACGACGCCAAGCTCGCGGAGTACCTCGACGTAGTCAAGCTAGGTTATATCCTCGAGAGAGAGGTGAGATTTTTGTCGTAGTTATAAAAAGTTTTGTATATAAAAATATAACCACGGACTATCGCGTAGATTGTTGTGTATAGTCTTGGTGGATTCGGTGAAGCCTCGGACGTGAGGTGACGTATTTACATTGCAGTTCACGCATCATTAGATTCAGCCATCCAGTCCTTAGGTTTATTGTTAGATCGTTAGCTTTGAAGCTTTTGGTCTCGGGTTCAAGTTCTATTGAGCTTTTAGCAAGCCTCAGACGTTAGGTGAAGGAAATACATAGTATCATTTGGGATTTATTGGATGTGTTCATACGCTACACCCATAAGTCTTCAGTCCACCATCAGCCAATAAACTCTGCCTACCCATACCTTAAACTTGTGTTTTTTAACCACCCGCACGACATTACTGCGTGGAATTCCAGTGTTTCTCTGCATAGCCCTGGTGGAAGTATTCGTGTTAATTTCTATTTCTCCCATAACCGTTAGTTCTATCTCTATCGCTGCCTAGGCTTTTATACGTCCTAGGCCGCAGTTTTGTAAAGGATCCGTATTCTTGTAGATGACGTTTTAACTTCAAAAATATTTTTGAGCTAGGTTGCCTTCTTTTCGGATATCTCTGGAAATATAGATTTAACGCCGTCTGTCGATTTTTGTTACTTTCAATATAACATTTTTTCATGTCGTACTTTTCAAAGTTTTCAAACATTTTCATAGCTTGACGAAGATGCCACTTTTGACACTTGGGCTTGTGTATCATGGCAATTGTTTTCATGTGATCATAGCCACCTAGATACATACCGTAAAACTGCGTAGGTCAGAGTTAAGCACAGCCTACTATCGTAAGTATTAAAAATTGTAGATATCCTTTTAACTACTTAATAAAAATTGGTGTATGGCACATCGTTTGACAGGAAATTTTATTAGAAAACTATTTTTTGTTTTGTTATATCTCGTGGACTAAAGGCTTTAAGACAAAATCGATGAACAGGTAGATTTGCTCTTAAAAAATCTTCAAAAAATGTTTTTAATAAGAATCTTTACAAATAAAAACGTTATAGAGGCTTTTTAGAAACGCACATTTTTAAGAATCACCCTGTAATGCTTTTTACAAAACTTCTGGATTCCTCCTGCGTCTGTTTTTGGTGAGTTGAACTTGCTGAGTTGAACAGTTTCAGTCAAGCTCTGAAGAAACCAACAGGATGATTGGCGAAACGTCAGCAATTTCGACTAAGCAAAAACCGACGCAGGAGGAATCCAGAAGTTTTGTAAAAAGAATTACAGTAGCCTTTGGAAGTTTCTTTGCAAAATTAATCACCCTGTAGCTTGGAAACGCCTTGACATATCACGATGCGGTTTTAGTTTTCCACATCTCTCGGAAATCGGACCCGTAACATGCATATCAGTTTTGGGTTAACTGTGCTGGAAATGCTTAAAGCCATAGCCGCGTCTTAGTAAGTCAACTCTGAAGCTTTTAGTCTCCAGTTAGTTAGATTGGAAGTTACCTCTTGCCAACCTCCTCCATGATGCGAAGGTGCACTCTTAGAGGATATTATTCAGCATTACTATTCAGTGGGGTGTTATTTTAACAGACGGCAACTGCACTCGTTATCTTATGCCATTTTTCCATCCTTAGGGTCGGTCTCCGAATTTCACCACCCTTCGGTGAGTAAGTATCGGTAAAACCTTTACTGAAACTCGGACACCTACACCTATGGGTTTCAATTTTTAGCCTTTTAGTACCAAAACAACCCTAGTTCATCGTTTTTCTTGTTTATTTATCGACTCAAGGGCGGACTGGACGCTGTAGCCGATTGGTTGGACGTCCTATCGGGCGGCGAAAAGCAGCGTATCGCGATGGCCAGACTGTTTTATCACAAGCCTCAGTTCGCCGTGCTAGACGAGTGCACCAGCGCCGTATCGGTCGACGTAGAGGGCGATATGTACGAGTACTGCAGGAGGGCGGGAATCACGTTGCTCACGGTGTCCCACAGGAAGTCGCTTTGGCAACACCACGAGCACGTGTTGCATTTGGACGGAGCAGGCGGGTACTCATTCAAGCAGATAGATACCCTCACGGAAAGGTTCGGGTCTTGACATAGTAGGGCGGGGGCCAAGAAATTATCGACTCGATCTAAGGACGTTGTGTTGAGGCTCCGCCTCCTCAACGTTGCATTGCGAACTGAAAACCATAAGTTTTTTACGATAGAATGTGTCTTACAAGGTGTGGGGATAACAGCGGTTCCAGCCAATAAGCTTAAATGTAAATAAAATAGCGGGACAGTTGTACTTCCTATGAAATTTCACCCTTGTTAACGGGTTATAACCTAATTTTCTGACGTTTTAGTTTTTGCACCTTCTTTTCCATTGACGTTAAATTAGAAGGTTAGAGTTCTGTTTTTTCTTTGTTATTTAAAAGAAAAAATTGTGTATCCCCTAACAATAGACATAATGTTAAGAATTAAAAACCAATTTCGATCCCCAGCAGCACTTTTCAATATTTTGCATTTTCAAAAACTCAAACAGGAAACTGTAAAAAAATTACCTTTAAACCACCGACTCAAATATTTAACGACCATAAAAAGTAGAGGTGAAAGAAACTAGTCGTATTCAAAAAAAGATTAAAAGGTGGCAATTCAAATTCAATGAAAATAAATCAAATTTTTATTTTTTTAATTCACAATATTTGCGAAACGTATTTGTACCGCCAACACCACCTACGGCTTAAACTTTTATTAACGGGATCTAACTGGTATTAATAAAATGTACATTATTTTTTAACATATATTTTTAATAATCCATATTAACCCGTTATTGAAATCGTCAATATAACTAATGATCACCATAAATTCAATGAGACCTCTGGCTTAAAAAAATATTAACCTTAAAAATTTTAAATGGCCGCATTGTTTTCATGTTTGCCTTGGTTATACTGATGTCACACAACAAATTGCTCACTCTAGAAACATAAAACAATTAAACCTATAGTTTTTGATGTAAACATTTTATTCTTTAGCAATATATTTAGAACTTACCGACAAAACAGTTTGTTCCAACCGGAAGCCATATGATTTGTGGATACTTACTTAAATACGATAAACAAGATGTTGTTCTTGTGTCATTTTTTGCAAACCACACACCACAGAAATTGATAGCAGGTATAATCAGCTGGTCAAAAGCTAACATTAAACATTATGAAAAACTTACGAACGCTTACGTTTGTTTATAATAATAAGCACAGTTAAGAAACATGTTGGTTTGGTGCAGCGCCACCATCGGAGGATAAGTTAACGAAGAATCACAGTTAAGTAATGTGTTTTTGGTTTGTTTAACCCACCCATACTTGCAACGTGTGGAAGCACTCTAATCCCCTACGTGTTTTATGTTCTCATGTTCTAAACTATAGTTTAACGCGCCTTTCTAATAAATCGACTCAAAACAAAATGGTAATAATTTTTTTTTTACGATTGGTTTGTACGTTTCAGAGTGTTAAAATTGCTCCAAATACTCATTAACGGTGATGCCAGTTATTTTATAGAATCGTGCGGTCGAAGCGTTGTAGGTCAGAATTGTTCTGCATTCATATCTAATTGTTTTAGGTAATTTCACGTGTTACAACCGTATGGCGATCATTTCCGGTCGAGTAACCGATAATTCAATAACACGAAACATGTATATTTTTATAATGACCCCCTTTATTATTGTTGTTTTATATTATATAAGTGTAATTGGTGTTATGGTCTGTGATATACTTGTTTGTTTAATAAAAAAATATATGAAGATGGCGTTTTAATTGAACCTCACTAAATATTTAGGTACTCAAACAGTTATTTATTACAATTAAAAATATCCTCATTTCATAAGTCACCTTCTGACCATTCTCAAAGTAAATCTAAATCTTTAGTGGAATTTAGTTTTGTAAGGTTGATTTTTAACTTTTGCCGCTTAATAGACGGAGTTTTTAGTGTTTGTTGCAGGGCGACAAGCACAAGCGGAATTCGCTACTTCTATCAACGTTTGCCAATAAAATAAATACGCACAAAATAACCGTCCGTTTATTATACAGAAATTGCAACACACATTTTAACATGACGCGCACAAGACAGACAAGTACAGAGAACAACCGAATCCGACATCTACAGTGCTGATAGGCAAAGATAAACAAACGTATGTATTGCATATTACTTATACAAATAAATGTACCTAACACGCAAAGTATTGCATTCCAACAGTTACCAAGTTTGATTTCTAAACAACCGGCGCAGAAAGAACCCAGAAAATAAAAATAGTAATCCCAAATCCCAATTAAATTGAAAATTGTATTGATGTTCTCTAAAGCCAAATTTTGGACAATTCTCGTACATTTAATACTAATTTGGATTGCATTGTTGCACAGCTTTTTAAAAACAAATTATTTATTAGATTTGTATAACACCTACATTTTAAAAAAAGGTTCAATAATGTAAAATAATAAATTGTTTATTTCAACAAATCGAATCAATACAAAAAATATCAAACCAACAGCTCACTTTGAAGTGACACGTTCGGGTCTACAACTTTATGTCTAAAATTAAATCTTAAAATTTAAAGCTCAGAAATCCACTCCCTTAATAGTGTTTATTGTATTATCCTCGTGGAGCTATACTAAACTTATGCTTTTTTGGCTAAAATTTATTTATATAACATACGTCAATGTTTTTAACTCTTCGACTTTGAAATAGTCCTTAAGAATAGTTAAATCTTCTTATATAACGTATTTCTTTAATTAAATATCTTACCTAAAGATCCCATCTCAAATGTTTATCAATGATTATTCGCAGATATTTATTTGACTCAGTAGCTGCTATTGTTAGTGAAGTTGATATTTTTAAATTTTCCAACTTTGGAATTCCTGACCGATAAGAAGAAAAATGCATAAAAAATTTCTTATCTGCGTATAGTTACTGTATTAAAATCAAACAGTTTAAGAAAATCTCGTTTCCCTGCTTCTTCGATATTTTCCACGGCTTTGTTTCAATGGAACTCCCTAAAATACTCGAACTATCCTAATCAAAGGTATTGCGCGTATAAAATTACTGCGCAGCAAACAAAATTGCAACAGCGATTTCCACACACTTAACTCGTTTTCCCAGGCGATTGTATGAGGTTTAGGCATATTTAGAAAAACTGCTTTTTACCGCAAGGTTATTGGTTAAAAGCCAGATTTTAAATCGCGTGCATGCGCATGTTGTATGGATCTTCTCTTTTTTTCATTTATTGCAGGGCGTATTATATATCTCTAGTAGCTATACGGTGGAACCAAATAACAATATATTTTCAGTGAAAATACAGATTAAGTGTGTTGACAATGCAAACTGCCCGAAAGGTTAGTGGTACGAAAATGTCATAGCCGACTGAGAGGCATCAATAATTTATCGAATTGCATCGAAAATATCATCAAAGTAAATCGCTAGGCCACGAAAAATACCAAAAACTGATCCGCGCAGAGATAAGAAAGTTAGTTATTCTTTTTTTTCTATTCCACCTCCCTCGCAAGAGCCGGTGACGTCATCGCGACGGCGCCAGATGAAAGCGACAGATTTGCGTTGCGATGTTAATCCTAAAAAGTCACGCGGACAACAATGGCCGCTCGGACTCGATCCGGCCGGTGCGACCGGTCGGCGTGAAACGAGATGAAATCATCCACCTTCGGAAACACAATGAAACGAGACCCGATCGCCTACCTTCCCGCACAAAATCGAAAGTAAAAGTTTTTGGTCACGCTCGACTCGCTCACACGAAAATCAGTACTATTCTCCTCGATGCCCGAATAATACGACAGCGATCGCGGCCGCGGGCGCCCAAAATCATCCATCTCAACGGGGTAAGTCTCATCCGCGGGCCGTTAAATTTATTACACAAATTTATACAATCTAAGTAATTATTGCGCGTCCCGTTACAATCCGCAACGAAATTGAGAAATTATCGAGTGCACCGCCGTCCAGGATGTCGCGTCTCCAAAGTCGCTCACCTTGAAAGAACCGCTTCTCGCGGTTCATAACGTAAAACAAATAAATGACTCGGTCGGCGTGTGAGGTGCAACCGACTTTGCACGGCGTAAACACAAAGAAGCGTTCGCTTGAGTCGCGACGGTCAGCTGTAAATAAACTTATTCGACATTTAACGGGTCGCGGGCGGCGGTGATGCGTTTTTTTCTTCTTCTTTTCGTGCACGCGCCACGCGTTACAGGTTAGCGGTGTGTTTCAGGGGGGCCAGAAATATGAACGATGTCGTCGTCGGTGGGCGAACGAAAGATACGCGACGTGCGTGACCTGTGGAACGCGAACCGCGCGGAAACCGCGAGGGAAACTGCACCGATGCATTACAACGACCCGCCGGGCACTGACCACAAAACGAGGCACAAGTACAAAACGCTTGAACGGCACCTGAGCATGAAGAAGACGATCAGGAAGAAGATGATGCGCGACCTGAGGGAGATTGGGGACGCGTCGTCGCACGAGAACGAAAATAACCAGACGGCGGCGTTTTTGGAACAGATCAAAAACGACCAGCCGCCGCCCGAAAGCGTCGAGAAGCCTAGCCTGTGGAAACGACTGACCAAAGGATGGACCCATTGACTATGAGTGGACGTTCGCACCGCCCGTTTTTATTTTTACATTTTTTTGTTAACTATTGTAGCCGCGCGCAGTGATATATAAATAACTTTCGTTGTTGTGTTTTTATGAGCTTTAAGGTTTTACGCTGTTCCTGAATGTTATTGTAGGTAGGTTTATGTGCAACGACCCTGTATTATTGTAACAATTTGGGGATGTTATAACACGAGCAATAATAAAAAGTTTTGCCGCTGGTGTGGTTTATTTTGCCGCGTCTTGTGTAAAATTTCCGCTAAGCGACGTTTCACAGCGCAGTCGTGACTGGGATTCGACTACGTTCATTTCCAAAATTGTACTATTAATCAAGTCATCTAAGACGTTTTTTGACTGGTACTCCCGTAATGGATTAGGAAATAACGGCAAACGAATAATGTAACCTAAAATAAGATGCCGCGCGCCACTTAGTCTGCAAATCCGCCGACAAGGTTGTCAGTAATCCACATTTTTTTACATATTTACAGTTCAATTTTATTTTTAATTTCTTCTGTGGTCTAATATTCTATGTATTGTGATCTTTTAATCTTAGCCATAGAAGAAAAAAAGCGAAAACGGCAATATTCTTTTAGTTTTCGTGTAGGATAAATCCGTTTGACCTCAGGAAAAACTAGTTTTGGATTAGTTGGGCTCCTTCATACACTGGAATATTTGTTTGAGATTAATCATTGATAAATGAATATAATTTTATTCGGCATATGCCATAAATATCGACGAAATCAAAACCAAGCCCTCATCCAACCAATATAATATAGTTGTTTATGGTCCTCATTCGATCCCTTCTTCACGTTGTTTCCTTTCATCGATCTGACAACGTCGCGGGTCATAGAACGTCTCTCCGTTTTGACCCCGGGGTCTTTAGACATAGCGAAACAATTGCTCATTCGGTACCATTTTGCTGTTACGCAGATATTTGAATTTGCCGAACTGTGATGTGCTGCCCAATTTCCGATTATTCGATAATGGGTTGGATGCGGTTTTACGCGTTTTGTTTTATACCAATAAGCCGCGTGTTATATAATAATGATTATGTGACGGAAATTGTAAATAAATTTAGGTAATACTATAGAATTTGGGCTTTTTTTTATTTCCTCTTGGCGGATTGACCCACATCGAGGGAGGCGGCGGGGAGAGCCTCCTTAAACTAACCATTGCTTATTTAAGTCTAAAAACGACCGGTTTGGGCGGGTGGGAGATACGGGTCGGTAAAACAGCGACCTACTGCCACAGGCCGCAAAACGCGTATTTGGGAGCAAAAAATAATATATACATGTACATATTAATTAAAAGTAAGTGCAGAGGATTTAATAAAACGTGCTGACCTACTTTTTTATTGAATTGTTTCCCGATTAAATAAGATGCGTTGCACTTTGATATTTTAATGCTTTGTATATAATTGAATCTTTTTCTATAATAGTTTAATCATTTCATAACACGGAGATTTGGCGAATGAAATGATTGACCGTTATTTTTTCTGCATTTTTCACGATTAAACATTATATTTTTGTACTTTGTACTTGTACTCTTATACTTTGAAATAATAAAGTGACATTTAGCTTCGTTATAACCATTATTGTGGAGAGCCACTTCGGACGTTTCCGGTATAATTTAGTCAAGGGCTTGGGAGCAATCAGATGTTTTCGGTAGATTTCGACGGTCACACTTCACTAGGTAAATATATTCCTGTTGTTTTGCAAAAACTTGTTTAGTCACTGGTTTATTAAACACTCGCTCCGCTCGTGGCAAATCAAACTAGTGGCTAAAGTGCAGTTTATCAACATTGATGCATAATATAATGCTATACTATACCGGATGTCCCAGTGAGGTAAACGTATGCAGGTCCAAGAAATTTTAAAATTTATTATTAAATTCTTTTCGAGTTTTTGAAATGGCCACCAGGGGCGTAATTGTTATCTTGAATTTTAAAACTCGGTTTCTACAAATATTTCTAAAGTCAACCATAATTAAAGCTGTAACAAATTCAAACCTTTTTTCTATATATGCTCTATCTCTGCAAGGAAAATGATAAGGGTGTTTGAACATTTTCTTAAATAACATCTCCAACAAGGTTTAACGCATTTTAATAAACTTGAGGTTAAAAATTTCTTTCCCTAGGCCAGGGGTCTCCAAACTACGGCCCGCGGACCACATCCGGCCCGCGAACAGATTTTGTCCGGCCCGCGGAGAGCTTGTATACTTGAAAGAAAAATCTACTAGAGATTAGATGTTGTTTATAGCAAATAAATTTAGTTTACTGAAGTAATCTATTTTTACGTTGAATATTAATTAATATGACATCTACATTGATATGGTCATGGGCTAACTACTCATAACATTGTTGTAGGTTATTATATACTAACCAACAAATTATTGAAATGAATTCAACCAACATTTTATACATTTTAAATAAAAAAATAACTTATAACAAGCATAATGACATATGAAATTCTAATGAGATTTATGTAATTGTGATTTTCCACTGACAATAGTTTGTAGTTGTGGGCTAATTTTACTTGTACCAATTATTAAAAGAGATTTAAGATGCGTGACGTACTCTTTCGGACTTTTTTTTGCAAGTAAAACTTTACACATTCGTTACTTGAGTACTCTAGGAACCGAAGTAACAATTACTAAAGAATAAATTAATCAATGATTACTTGTGTATTTTATTATTTTTGGAATCAATGATTACTATGCCGATACGATATGGGTACCCCATTATAACGGTAACCCATACGATACAGATAATATATCAGACTTCCCCATCGCTAGAGGCATCTGACAAAAAATTAACTTCCTTTTACATCATCAGCGGACTGATTCAACTTTTTATCACCGGCGACAATTAATGATAGTATTGTTTTGGCCCTTAGAATTTCTTGGCGCGATCAATATGGCCCTAAGGCTGAAAAGTTTGGAGACCCCTGCCCTAGGCCATCAACCTAACTATGAGTGACGCGATTGCGATTGCTTAGTTGGCCACCAGATGGCGGTTTCTTTCTAACGGCTTTCTGAAAAAAAAAATAAACGCAATGATATGATTTTTTTACGCCATAAATAATAATAATAATAATAATAATACAAATTTATTATTTATATTTTCATTTTGTTACAAAACCTTTGGTTCTGATAGCTGACGTTTAGTATGTTTCAATATCCTTGCTCGTTTGTAGTTACATTTAGTATTATCATTTTGCTTGCAAATGTAGAGGAAATACATTTAACTTCTGGTAGCTATTTTAGATAATTTCCGAAATTTTCTCTTGGTTGGTTTACAATTTTTTTTTCATACTTCTAGAACCGTCCGTTTCCCCGATACCGCACCTCCTTGTCCTTACTAGAACACTCGGTACTTACACATTTAAATCTGATAAGTTTCGAAGTTCGTACCCACATATTTTTAAAAAGTTAGGAACTCTCAAGGTTATATTATATTACTAAGTATATGCGGTTTACGATTTAAGATGATTTTTAAAGCTAGTAATAAAAATTATTAGCTACATTTTATTTATATTATACATTTTCCTCCATACGCCATAATGATCAATTATTTTTCTCGCAATAATCAAATTCTGAAGCCAATAAATAATTTAAACACACGCTTATCGAATTGTCAGGTAAAGCTAAGCTACATCTAATATGGAACAGAGATTTTTATACTTAAATTTAACGATATCTCTATAAGCACATTCAGTTAACTTTTGCAAGATTATCTAGCACTTTTATGTGATTTTTTCACTCAAGAATGTGAAATTGGTCCAGCGTATTGCTTTTTAAATTCTCATCAATGATTCTGAGCATCAATTAATTCTTACAAGTGTAAGATTTTGGCAAACTTATATGCAATAAAGCAAACCGCAGTTAATGCCGTTGCACGTATTCGACAAAGAGACATCCAATATCAGGCATTAAGTTAAAAATGTTGCTATTTTTGTCCTTAGTGATCGGGTCCTCTACGTACTTGATGCGTAAGCGTGTGTGCACTTTCGTGACGAAATTTGAAAAAATCATAAAGCAAACACTTATCGCGCGGACAACATTTTATTAAATTCAAATGCGCGCTGTCGACTACCTTCCAAAATCGACCAATCGCTACCGTCCAGCTGTAAAGCCCATCTCCACAAAAACACACTTCACGTCATATCGGCAATCTTATCAAGCGCAAACGATTCGACCGAGCCACGTAAATCCGTCCCCGGGGTTGCGGACCAATCGCGTCCTTCCATCTGTCGGCTTCGCCCGTTAATGCCGACGTACGTTCGTTGCGGTCGTCGACAATCTTCCATATAAAGGAAAGAGACGCGCGCCGTGGCAAGTCTGTGATATGTGTCGCTCGTAGGAGTGTTTAGAAATAACTTTTGGCACTTGGCGAGCGGCTGTGCTTGTAACTTGACGTCGCGTTAGTCGAATCCTAGAATTTTTTAGTTAGCAAAAATGAATTCGTGTCTGTTCCTCGGTTTGGTATTTTGTTCGTTGTACACGGCTTCGGCCGAGGTATATTACGAGGAGAAATTTAACGATGGTAAGTGGCCGGTTTCCGGTTATAACTTTGAAGCACCGGTTGGTACATTCGTTTCGGCCGTTTAGCCATGCACGTTTTAAGCGAGCACAGGGATTTTACGGTGTAATTGTTTTAGATTCGTGGCAGAAGAACTGGATTTACAGCAAACATCCGGGGAAAGAGTTTGGAAAGTTTGTCTTAAGCTCCGGAAAGTTCTTCCACGACGAACAGGATGACAAAGGTCAGACATAATAATTTTGTAAGATATGATCCCTATTAAAAAAAATCGTTTCCTACGGTTAAGTTTTCCTAGTCTCTTGAATACCAAGTGACTACATAATATACCCGGTAATTAGTACGATTTATTAAGTAATGCTAACGTTTTCCAATGGTTATTGATTGGGGTTCTAGTATTGTATTACCCACCTATTTTCCAAATTAAATTAAGCGAAGGCTGGGTGCGTATAATTAATATTTATTTGAAATTAATGTGCTCGTGTTTTGTTAATTCGTTTATTAGAATTAATTAATATCCTAATGTCCGAGAAATAAAGCAAAGGCAAATTGAGGTTGGTCACTAGTGGATACCATCACCAAAATTTTTCTTTAAGTCTGTTTTTCTAAATTTTTCGCGTTTTTGTTCAATTTAGGTATTCAAACATCCGAAGACGCCAGGTTCTACGCCCTCAGTACCAAGTTCAAGCCGTTCAGTACCGAAGGCAAAGACCTGGTGATCCAGTTCACCGTCAAGCACGAGCAGAACATCGACTGTGGCGGCGGATATGTCAAGGTGTTCGATTGTTCGTTGGAGCCCGAAGACCTGCACGGCGAGAGCCCCTACAGGATCATGTTTGGGCCAGATATCTGCGGCCCCGGCACCAAGAAAGTGCACGTAATCTTGAACCACAATGACAAGAACCATTTGATCAAGAAAGATGTCCGGTGCAAGGTAGGTTTGAATTAATTTAAATTTAAAGAAATGGGATTTTTGAAAAATTTTCGTGACCTAGCCGTTAATATAAGTGTTAGGCCATAGATGGCGCGGACCTTTCGATAAAATAGTTTATAGGTGATGCCATGCTTTAAAGGGCGATTTGAAAAGAATACTAATAAACGTGACGATTTTTTTGACTTCTATAGGGCCGTTTTGGATGTCATGTGAAGGGCGTTTACAGGGTGTCCAGGAAAATATCCGATATTTCTTGGGAATTAAGTGGGACCAAAAAATAATTAAAACTTAATATTAAAAATTAATGTTTTTTGATAAAAGTTTGGGACTAATTTAAACAAAATATGAACAGGGTAAAAGAAGTACATTATAATTGTTCCTAAGAAGGGAAAAATTTTATCACACCTCTAGAATTTGTCTGGGAAAGGTATCAATTGTTACAGAACAAAAAAAAACAATGAATGCATTTTAATTTTGTGTTTTTATTTGATATAACAACCTTAATAATTCCATTTTTTTGTGGCACTGTACCTTGTTTTCCAGAAGACACCTAAAATTCGAACAAAATTGAAAGAAATAACAAATACATAAAGTTTGGTAACCATGAAATTATCAAATTGTTTTATTATTTATAGTTTTTTCTTGGATTTTAGAAGATGTTATTCCTTATTTGTTCAGAAGACTGAATAAAAAAAGAAAAACGTTTTTCCCTCGTTCTTAGTTCAAGTCTCGAGAAACTGAAAATGTAGGATGACCTAAAATAACAATTTTTCACAATTCATGAAAAATTTATTACAAACAAGGCACAGAAAAAAGTCCGTTATACGATCAATTGAGTAGGGCAAAATTTTATGGAACGGAAAAGCTATAAATTATTATGGAAAAAAAAAACTGGAAATGTCAGTGACGTTTGTTTATAAATATAATAAATAACCGTAATAATTCCTGGGGGTTTTGTGTGACAATTTTAATGGAAACAAATAGAAGAAATAACGAATACATAATAAATAAAAAACCTTGGGTTCTGGGTAGAACCCAGGTGCTATTTTGGTCATCGAGCAATCTTTTTTTTTAATCAGGACGACGAATACACCCACTCCTACACGCTGATCATCAAGCCGGACAACACTTACAAAGTGTTGATCGATAACGAAGAGGTGGAGCACGGCGAGCTGGAATCCGACTGGGATCTGTTGCCTCCACGCAAGATCAAAGATCCGGACGCGAAGAAACCCGAAGACTGGGACGACCGGGCGACCATTCCCGATCCCGACGACAAGAAACCGGAAGATTGGGACAAGGAGGAACACATTCCGGATCCGGCTGCCTCGAAACCCGACGACTGGGACGACGAGATGGACGGCGAGTGGGAACCACCGATGATCGACAATCCCGAATACAAAGGCGAGTGGAAACCGAAACAGATCGACAATCCGGCTTACAAGGGCCAGTGGGTGCACCCGGAGATCGACAATCCAGAGTATAATGCGGTGCCGGATCTGTACAAGCAGAAGGAGATCTGCGGCATCGGGTTCGACCTGTGGCAGGTGAAGTCGGGCACGATTTTCGACAACGTGCTCATCACCGACGACGTCGAGTACGCGAAAAACGCGCTGGCCAACTTGAAGGAGAAACAGGAGGGAGAGAAGAAGGCGAAAGAGGCGAAAGACAAAGAGGAGGCTGACAAGGCGAAGGATGAGAAGAAAGACGACGAGGACGAGGACGATGATGATGAGGCCGACGAGGAAGAACACGCGCCCCAAGTGGTCGAGGTGGGTGTGGTTTTTAATACATATACAATGTGTTTTGCAATAAGGAGTTGAACGTTCGGCAGGCTATCTTTTGAGTTGGTCCAATGATAAAAGTGTATCTTAGATTACCTCCCGAACGTTTTTCGCGTATGGTATAAAAATTTAAATTGTTAAATAAAATTACATTTGGTTTTTCTGTTTTGCTGTTGCAGGAAAAGGACCACGATGAGCTGTAAGGGCAATAATATTCGCTAGGAGGAGACAGACTTTTTTTCTATCGCGGTGTGCAGCGTATTTTTTTTTTTTGTTTTTAGTGTTGTGGAATATGAGTTTCGACTGATTTTTTCGTTAGCGTGGAATTTATACCGTTGTTAGTGAATCACAATTATTAACTATAAATTTAATTTATGGTTCCCCCCGATTTATTTGTACAAAATAAATTATTGTAATATATTTTTTAAATATAGTTTTATTTATGCGGGGGGCTTGGAGGGTATCTTTGACTTTGTAAATAATAGTTGTAACGATATCGGTAATCAGAATTGGGGGTGGAATGGGTTTTTCTTTTTAACGAAGCAAAGGTTTTTGTGGGATACTCTTATTCGAGTCATCGCAAGGAATAGCGTGCGCAGGCGATGACGTCAGGCATAATCTATACGGTTATTAGTTATATTTAGGTTAAGGACTTGGAATTTGTAAATATTAGTTCTAACGATTTAGGTAATCCGTATGACGTCAGCGTAATATACTATACAGTTATTAGTTTTACTTATGCGAAGCCCTTGGAGGGCATCTTTGACATTGTAAATAATAGTTATAACGATTTTGGTAATCCGTATTGTAGGTTGTTCGTTGGTAATGGTTCTTTTTTTTAATAAATGTGTTTGCAAAATATACTTTTATTGGAGTCATATCAAGGAATAGCGTCCGAAGGCGATGACGTCAGGCGTAATATTCTATACGGATATCAGTTTTATTTATCTGGACGAGTTGGAGGGTGTCCTTTGAATTTGTGGATAATAGTTATAACACTTAAAAACGATCACCATACACTTCCGAAACACGATAACACGAATACAACGGATTCTGCTAGGAGCGAGCGGAGGTTAAACCGAAGTGTGCAATGCTCCACCACAGAATATCAAGGAATGGTGTTCGCAGGCGATGACGTCAGGCGTAATATTCTATGCGGTTATTTGAGTTAGTAAATAATAGTTATAACGATATTGGCAATGCAGGTTGTTAGTTTTGAATGGTTTTTGTAATGAAATAAACGTTTTTGCGGAATATTCTTTTATTATAATATAACACACGGTTGTTATTGTGAACTCTCACAATTTAAAACTGTTTAAACGGCTAAAATGCCGGCTGGCGGAGTAACAGTTACTATTAATTACCAAATATACCTTATTAGTTAGTCAAAATATTACCTTAAGACAGGCAATGAGGTGAACAGACCAATAGTATTCAATAAAAGTTTGATGTGAATACTTATATATATTAAATAATAATTGTTAAAATGTCGACTATCCATTTACTAAAAGAAATTCTCAAATACATGGCACACGCGCCGACCAATGACGTCATGTGCGTATGATTTTTAACAACCCACCCGTCACCGACGAATAATTACCACGGACTGCAGGGGGAAGGACGAGGAAGAACACGCGTCGCAGGTGGTCGAGGTGGATGTGGTCTTATTTGAGTTGATCCAATGATAAACGTGTAAGAGCAATCATCTTTGCTAGGGAGAGTTTGTTTTCTTTTCTGTCGGGTTGTGTAGCGAATTCTTTTTGTTTTAGTGTCGAATGTCCCTTATTCGATATGCGTTTGCGCGAAATTTAAAATCTAGTTTTTAAGCAATTACCTTGCAGCATTTCCTCACAATATGCGTATATATCGTCTGTTCTGGAAAAACGAGTTAAGTGTGTGGAAAACGCTGTTTCGAAAGAAAATGACGCAGAGAGAAAGTGAGAGAAAATGTCAATGTCGCCTGCGCATCAATTTTTCTACTATATTATCTATTATATCTATATATCTAATTTTATACCGTTGTTAATGATCTATTTAAGAAATAAATCAATTATTGTAATATATTATTTTAAATATGGTCGTCCTTGAGTTTGTAAATAATAATTATAATGATATTTTTAATAATTATTGTAGATTGTTGGTTTAGAAATGTTTTTTTTTATGAAATAATCATTTCGGCGGAATGGTCTTAAAACGATTTAAACGTTCGAAATCATAGTGCTGCAGGTGGATCTCAGGGAATCATGGGAGGGGTTGAAATATAACTCCAGGATGTTCACTGGAACCAGCTAAATATTGAAGGTGGTTTTTGAAAAAACCTCCAGGGACCGCTAATTACAGCTACTCGTCATTTGACGCAAGTTGCGGATAACATTTTTGTTAAGTTCAAGTCACACATTATCATTTGATCAAAACGAACATCACATGAAGACAAACAATGACATAAATAAGTATAAATTGTATTCAATATATTTTTTTTTCGCAAAAGTGGATGTCTAAATGTGAAGCAAAAATAATCTTCAATTTTAAAACCGCTTCAACAAGAAATGCTCACATCTAATAAGTGTTAGTTAATGATGTCGCGCTCAAAATTATTTAACCAAAATATTTTTAACGAAATATTAGTTTCTAATAGCCGTTTTGTTTGTTTTGGAAATTTGCAACAATTACTGTTATGATTCGAGTTCACGGTAAAAGTAATAAAACCAGTAACAATCTCATCGGCAGCATAATAAAATTTCGAATCTTATGGCTTCGCGGGCCCCCTATGTAAGACCAGAGAATGAAAATGTTGCCGGTACCAGAGATTATGTTTTATTAAGAATGATGTTCCATCCAAGTTTAATAAGGTGCAATAGACGGTTATATCATTATTTTGATTAACATGTTTTCGACTAATTTGAGCACAGAGTTTTAGGATTAAACGACGAAACCGGCAACAACGCCGGGGGACTCGCAACAGCGTAAACATGGAAAAATAAATATTTTTAAGGGAAAATTGGTTGCTAATAGCCATTTTGTTTCGCGGTTTGTTTAAAACATTCCCTCTAGTTACTACGGCAACGTTTTTTTTTTGTTTTTGATCAGCTGACATCCCATCTGTCAAAATCATTTGAGTTTTTTTCTAAGCGCGTACGCTATGCGAGTCGGTCCGTGTTAAAATCAAAGAACCATTGCGTAACGGTTGCCAACAGTGACGTAAATTTGCAACAAATATTGTTATTAAGATTCGAGTTCAAGGTAAAAGTAGGTCGCAATAAACCCAGCGACGGGATGGCGTTATCCGAGATTGTCAGCAGTCGTTGCGTTGGCAGCCTGAAGTCGGCGTTCAAGTTGCAAAATAAACTTTCGAATTTTGTCGCATCGCGAGCCGCTATGTCCGATTTTAGGGTAGAAAAAGACACGTTCGGCGAATTGAAAGTGCCGTCCAACAAATACTACGGGGCGCAGACCGTGAGGTCGACCATAAATTTCGCCATAGGCGGGGAATATGAAAGGATGCCGTTTCCTGTCATTACCGCAATGGGCATCTTGAAAAAGGCCGCCGCCGAAGTGAACAAAGACTACGGACTGGACCCCAAACTCGCGGACGCCATATCGGAGGCTTGCGACGACGTCATCTCGGGGAAACTGTACTGCGAGCACTTCCCGTTGGTTATTTGGCAAACCGGTTCGGGCACGCAAACCAACATGAACACGAACGAGGTGATAAGTAACAGGGCGATAGAAATTTTGGGCGGCAAGTTGGGCTCCAAGACTCCCGTCCATCCCAACGATCACGTGAACAAAAGTCAGAGCAGCAATGATACTTTTCCGACCGCGATGCACATCGCCGTCGCCATGGAAATCGAGCACACTCTGTTTCCCGGCTTGAACATGTTGGCCGACTCGTTGGACAAAAAGGCGAAAGAGTTCTGCGATATAATCAAAATTGGTCGTACCCACACCCAGGACGCCGTCCCGTTGACCTTGGGCCAAGAATTTAGCGGCTACGTAACTCAGATTCGGTTCGGTATAGAGAGAGTGAGAACGACCCTGCCCAGGTTATACATGCTGGCGCTCGGTGGTACTGCGGTGGGTACCGGGTTAAATACGAGGAAGGGGTTCGCGGAAAAGTGCGCCACCAAAATATCCGAACTTACGGGGTTACCGTTCGTTACGGCGCCGAATAAATTCGAAGCTTTGGCCGCGCACGACGCGCTGATCGAAGTTTCGGGGGCCCTGAACGTCGTCGCCTGTTCCCTCATGAAAATAGCGAACGACATCAGGTTTCTCGCTTCGGGGCCCCGCTGCGGACTCGGCGAACTGATTTTGCCGGAAAACGAGCCCGGAAGTTCGATAATGCCCGGAAAGGTGAACCCCACTCAGTGCGAAGCCATTACGATGGTCGCGGCTCAAGTGATGGGCAACCACGTAGCCGTGTCCGTCGGCGGCTCGAACGGCCACTTCGAGTTGAACGTCTTTAAGCCGATGATGGTCGCCAACGTGTTACGGTCGATAAGGTTGCTAGGAGACAGCAGCAAGAGTTTCACTGTGCATTGCGTCGACGGGATCCAAGCGAACCGCGAGAGGATCGAGAAACTGTTGCACGACAGCCTCATGTTGGTTACCGCCCTCAATCCCCACATCGGATACGACAAGGCGGCGGAAATCGCGAAAACCGCTCACAAGAACAAGTCCACACTCAAGGAAACCGCCATTAAGTTGGGTTACTTGACGGAAGCACAGTTCAACGAGTGGGTCAAGCCGGAAGAGATGTTGGGGCCGAAGTAAAAGTATTATCGCGCTACCGATTTATTTGTTTTTTATTTTTTAGAGATCTGTTTTTATAAATTATTATCGTGTGGTGCATAAAGATTCGATTTGGTTGTTGAGCGTTGTTTTTTTTTTATTTCCGCGGAAAGTTGCCCTCTGTGATCGGGAAAAGTGTGGAGATGTAGAAAATCCATAGATAATGAATTTTTCTGGCGTTAGGTGGTGGGAAATTCGAAGAACAGTTCTTAGAATTTTAAACGAAAGTAATAAAATTAATTAATTAACGTAATTAACGTGGCTTGCTTTAAAAAAATATATATAAAACGCATTTTTTTATAAATGATGCAGTTAAACTGGAGTATAACATCCTTTCTTTTAAGGTAAACCAAATAAATTTCTATTAACATAGTGAATGGATTTGGGTTATCGGGAAGGAATTGCTAATAAGAGGAAACGAATAAAAATACTTAAATCTCATCTTTGTTTTGGGAGTTTTGATTCGTTTTCTCTCATATGACGCAAACTAAGTAAATGTCATAAAAGGTGTTCGCGCAAAATGTCAAAGAGGCAATGTTACGGCGTTCTGGTGCGTTGGCGAGCTTTTGTCCTTGATTACTTAATTAATCAATAAACACCATATAGCTGCTAGAGACAATGAGGCAATTATAAAAATTTTGAGAAGGCCCATTCAACATGCGCATGCACGAGGTTTGAAATCGCGTTTTTAATCGGTTGCCTTACTGCGGCATTTAACAGCTAACATGGCCGCCGACAGCTAGTCATTGCGACTAGTGATTTTCTGAAAATTCAGATTTCGTGAAATGTTATGGGAAAATGAGTTAAGTGCGTGGAGATCGCTGTTTAGACAGAAAATGGCGCTAAGTGCAGGTTAAAGGGTGTACTTTAGGGGCGGCAATATGAAAGTTTCGGCCACATTTTATCATTATAGTCCGGCAACAAGCATTATCAACTCAATTATTAATAAAAAATTTATATATCATAGAATATGCGTATTAAAAAAAATTAAAACTTCACTTCTGATTATCAGATTAGTGGCTATAAATTACGTTTTCCTGCTAATTATATGAAACAAAAATGGAATGACTTCTTGTAAATTTGTAGAGTGCCCGATAAGCATGGCGGAAGTTGGGACATGCCCACGTAGGCGTGGTCAGATACCGCTAATAATAATGTTGAAGGGTCTGAAATATCTAACATTTTTGTTATATACCTCATATAGTATATAACGCGTTTGGCTCACGCTGTCGGCAAAGCTACATTACCCCGATATATTTTATTTATAAATTTATCTAAAACAAATACTAATTAAAACTCATTTCAGCGTAGCACGTAAAAATAATACGTATAATTGGTTGCATGCTTCGAGTTGCCCTTGCTTCGAGCACAGTGTATGTGGTTAGAACGGCATCAATCGCTCACGAAGTTCAACGCGATTCTGCGAAGCGAGCTATGAACGCGAGATTTTGCGTGATGAATAATGTCAAATTTCAGCTTCGCAAACTGCGAAATAAGGCGATATTTATCAGTTCTAAATAAGTCATTTGTGTCGTAACAAAATGATAATATATTCCGTAATAAAATAATACAAACCGAGAAACTTAACGATATAAATAATGTTGAAGAAAAATATCGACATTTTGGGTTTCCCGGCACTCTTATCCACGGTGGCGTGGCAAGATACGCGGATATCGATTAAAATAAGACAGAGATTTTTGTCGCGACATCCGCGCGACAGAACGAACCGTGCAACATCAAGTCGCCGCGGCCGCGACGACCGACACAAAACAAAAGATCCCGGCGCGACTGACGATAACATGGCGACGGACGAAAACGACGATCAACGGTTCTGTCTCAGATGGAACAATTTTCAATCGAACATTTGGTCGCAGTTCGACGTCTTGAGATGCGACGAGGATTTCACCGACGTGACGATCGCTTGCGAGGGACGACGGGTGCGGGCGCATAAAATAATATTGTCCGCTTGTAGTCCGTATTTTAAGGAGCTTTTCAAGGTGGGTAAATAGTGAGGCCAAGTGTATTTAGCTTTATTTGTCGGCGTTTCGGAAAAATGTTTTTCAATAGATATTGCGTAAAATCAAAAGACGAGCATTTTAAAAATACCCTTTTGTACCGGGTGTTTCGTACAAGCGGGGCAATACGAAAAGAAAATGTATTTCTTTTTCAACGGAACGCGTGAGTATTGCGATTCCTGGAAGAAAAGTTTGTTTATATGACGCCGTGACTGTTCATTTTAATGCGATGTTACTGAGAGAAAAGCAACTGATGTCTAAGTAATTATTTCGGGCAGGACGTTTCCTAAACTCTTGCAAAATTGACAAAATTCACACTGATATTCCTCTGATATTTTAAATGAAACAACCAGTATCTAACGACTTTATCTTGTTTACTATTCACTTTCTATCCTATATATTGTCTGCAATTGGGTGATTAATAAATAGAAGTATAAAGGATAAAAATAAATTTATTCTTAATAAGAAGTATGTTATATCAGAAAATGGTTTTTAAAACATTTTAATTTTGGAGTTTTCTTTTTCTGAAACTTAAAGAAATATTTCATTTCTGATTTACAAGACCAGTATTTTAATTAAATTATTTCATGATGGTTAATTATGGTTTATTTAGGAGTTTAATATTTATTATTGGTTTGTATAAGCTTTTAATTTGACTGACAAAACTTTTGTTTTTCCAAATGTCTGGTGGAAATCAAAAACTACTTTTGCGAATCTAAGAACGATGATAAATGCGTCATGTGATACATTATTTAAAAGCATTTCCTATGCTCCATTTAATAATAAAAATATTCAATATGGCCTTCATTTAAAAATGTACAATGTATCCTAGCAAATTCAACAATATTCCCTAGCAAAATATCCAGCTTCTATATTAAAACCCTTTATTAGTTTACTAATAGTTTCGTACTTAATTCCTTTCATTTCATTGAACAATAAAAAACCAAATCAATTTGTTAATAGGATTAACGCATCCTCTAAATTTTCTGGTCACTGCATTTTTCTTGAAACCCAATACTAACAAACGGCAGATAGTATTTGGAAATAAAAGAGAAATTGTAATAAACGCCTCTTTTAAGAATACGCTAAATGGGATTTTCTCTCCTTGTAAAAAATACCAGTTTCGTCAACATTAAAAATGTCGTCAGCAGGGTACTTTTCTGCTAGTTTTAGTCACGTGTTCTCCAGCCGATTGTTAGTGACGTTTCTGTCGACGTCACTTGCTTCGCCACTTATCTGTCCATAATTTATACCATGTGTCTGTTTGAACTTCCTCAACCATCCTTCCGAAGCCTGGAAATCGATAATGCCAAGCTGTTCAGCAAACTTTTCTGCTTTTAGTTTTACGATAGATCCAGAGAGTGGCACATTTTTAAGACCTTGCTGTTGGAACCACTGCAACATTTCCCGATCCAAATCTTCAAATTTTGGCTTTCTTAGTTTTTTACTAGAACTGCCTGCCGCTTCAGCCTGAATGATTTTTTCTTTGCACTTCCAAATCGTGGATACCGCGGACGGTGTAAGTCCGTATCGACGTCCCACATCACTTTCTTTTCTCAACATTCCTTACTTTGTTACTTGATGTGCCCTTTTTTCTTTCGATACAAATTTTGTTCGTAATACAGAGTTTTAGGTTATACAGAGTTTCGCTATAGGGAATTTTCACTGTATTTTGATTTTTAATAAAGACAGTTTATTATTATTACTATTATCTGTGGTTCTAGGACAATCCCTGCAGCCACCCGATCATATTCATGAGAGACGTCGGGGTGGAGCATATCGCCGCCCTAATGGAATTCATGTACGCGGGAGAGGTGAACATTTCGCAGGAGAATTTGTCGGCATTCCTCAAGATCGCGGATTCGTTGAAAATCCGCGGTCTGTCCGACGTCCCATTCGATCGGAAAACCGGCAACGTCGCGCCCGAAGTCGACCCGCCAATGGAGACGAGCGGGTAAGCGAAATGGCGATTCGACTTCGCGTTTAAAAAACTGGAATCATCGTTACAGAGAAATTACATACTTGCAGCCACCATAACGTGTCAGATACGAAGGTAGGACCCGGTCGTCTTGAAGATGTAACGACTCCTCCAGAACGCGAAGCGACGGTTAAATTCGAACCCGTCGATTTCAGAAACGACGGCAACACCGCCGGCGATTGTACGGTGTTCTCGGAATGTAATCAAGAATTTGACTGTGAGTAAAGATTAGAAGTTAATTATGCCACTTGCCATCTTACCACCCTCAGTTGCGTGCGATTTTTAAGTTTGAGGTTACGTCTGATTTTGTGCTGCTTAACCGGCCTTACATTACTACTGTTCTTCCTTATAATCAAGTAATAGAGAAATGGCACATGAATTATTTTATTATTTATTTTATTTTTATTCGAATAACGAGTTACAGTTACTTCTAACCTCTAAAGATTATCAAAATTCTAAAAACGATAAAATTTTGCCTTTCACCGCATGACTGTTACTTGAACGCTTTGTGACGTCACAAATGAAAACAATTGCCTAGTGACCAACCTCCAAAACCTAACTTTGCAAGTTACTAAACGTCACTAACCGAAAAGTAACCTAACCTCACTCTCTGCTGATTATTCTATGAAAATAAATAAGTAAATCATAAAATGCGAAGAATTGAATAATGCTTTGAAAAATTCTTACATTTTTCTTATTCCGATTTCAAATACGTGCAAAATGTAAATTTTGCAACTTCTCGTCCGAATTAAAGTTTTAATCGGACTTGTTTTTATATTTTTAGGCAACGAACTTGGGATAGAACAAGGAGAATTAGGATACGTGAAGAAAAGGTATATTAGGGACACGTTTCCTTCCGGTAAGTGCGGCTAATTAATATTAATTTTTTATCTGTCTTTTAAATTACAAATTGGTCATCTCTAACAATATATCTAACTTCGGAGATGTGTTACACCTTGCCCTTATCCGTATAAGGATTTAATATAAATCATTGGTTGAAACAATCAACAGATTATTAAAATCAACCTAAAATAAATGAGGTTAGAATTTTTATTCGCGTTATTATTATTTATAAATTAAAGGTGTTTTTTTAATTCCATTCCTTGGGATTATTTCAATTTTTCTCCCCGTTCCGCTCTCGTGGAAAATCCTTATTACTTCTTTAGAACAACGTTGTCAAAATAAGAACCTATGACATTTTTGAGCGCGTTCCTATATTTAGCACACTAACGTACACTTTGCGCCATTTTGTTTCTAAACTGTGAACGGCCATGTTAAAAAACCGTGACTTCTTATTGGTTGAAATGCATATATTGAATATCCCTTCAAAATTTTTTGTTAAGGTCTAGTCACAACAATTGCGCAGTTACGTCATAGCATGACATCTTTATTTCATTACTGGATGTCGTAAATTGACATAGGATTTTTTTTGTCAGTTTTCTCAAAGCTCGTGTTTTATGGGGTCACAGAAAAGACAAGACAAAAAATAAAAAATATATTTCAGACAACACAGTTTTACACACGTTCAACTGTTATATTGTTAAAATAAATAAACAAATCAATCTTAAAATTCTAAATTTGTTGTACTGTCTGACCTATTAAGAGTTGCTAAAACTCAAACCCCATTATTCCTGTACGAAGCATAAAAACACTCACCCTGTATATTTAAGCCATATTATCCCAAGCATAAATTATTTATTTTGTTGCACTTAAGAATACATTACATGTGTCAAAAAAAGAACTCGAAATATACA
This sequence comes from Cylas formicarius, assembly GCF_029955315.1. Taxonomy (NCBI): domain Eukaryota; kingdom Metazoa; phylum Arthropoda; class Insecta; order Coleoptera; family Brentidae; genus Cylas; species Cylas formicarius. Next base: position 36,849,278 of record NW_026844347.1, on the reverse strand, counting down.
AAAAAAATACTGGTGTAAATAATGTTTTGGGGCACCTAAGATGTAACGTATAATTCATACATAAATATACAAAAGAAAGTTCAAATTGGACAGAAAACAACTAAAAGTAGATTGTTTTCCAAATAGAACCTGATTTGATACAAAAAAAAACGAATGTTTTATGGTGCGTGAGCGCACCACTGGTAATACCCGGTTTCATTTTTGGTGATATTTTACAAAGCATGAATGAAGTATGTAAATGCACATTACACTTATTACAAACGTAAATTTTGTGGCTGTGGCAGATTCTACATCTCCTTCGGGCTTTATTAGCATGAACAATCAATCATGAGGTGACCTTGATTATCATAACGCACTTCATCTATGGCAGGTGCAAAATTTCTTTGAGTAATTGTTTTATCAGTTTTAATAAGTCGCAAAGCAATGTAAGACTTAAAATCTACCTGGAAAATCTCTTGTTCGTTGACAATATTATACAATTTCCACGCATTCACTACTAAAGTATCCAGTGAGTTACAAAATAAAGGCAACCACCATTTTTTTCCAAATACCTGGAATCTGTAATTAGCAATTCCGTTTGTCATGTAAGTCTATCCCACTCATTTATCTATTGTATTGGGCAATTACATAAGGTACCTTTTCTATTATAGCTCACCCCTTATAAACATTTTACCGGAATGGCGGCCAAAGTAATGTACCATTTGTTCATCTATGGATAAGTTGAACGAAAATATGCCAAAATGAAGATTTTTTTTATTTATTACATCAAAGAAGGGTCTAACTTATTTCAAGCGGACTTTTTAAAGAAAGCCTATTTTTTAGTTCCTCACATGATCTAAATTCATCGGATATACGTGTGTGAGTGTACTCAATCTGACCTTTCTTCCATTTGACAGTAGAAGCAAGCCTGTCGTTTGCAGAAAGCATACGTCTTCTTTGAGCATAATCAATATAGTATTTCCAATGTTTGTTTTCTGCGATGCCATCTACATGCTATAGACTTAACAAAAATGGCAATACAAATCCAAAATATTTTTTTTTACTATTTTGGATTTACTTGAAAATGCGATACAAGTTTATGTATAGCTTTTGTTAACTTTTGAAGTCATATACCTTACCTTTCCTTTACACATAAATTAGCGATTTCTACGGTTTTATGTCCTTTAGTAGTGACAATAAAATTCCGAAATGGAGGTGCAAACATATTTCCCGGATGTGACAAAAAAAATCATGCTTTAAACTCGTTATTCGTCGCCAGTAATTAACGCATTGTGCATGCGACAGGTAGAGATTCCCGCAAATTGCACTCGTTGGACCCGAGGCCTTGCGACGAGTGCGGAAAAGTCTACAGCAACCTTTCGAACCTTAGACAGCACATGAAGCTGATCCATCACCCGACGTACGTCACCTGCAGCGACTGTCACAGGCAGTTCAAAACCGACCTGTACCTGCGTAGGCACGTGCTGAGCGCTCACGGCTACGTCAGTCAGGACGTCGCCACGTACAGCGACTTGAACGGCGCGAGCCAAACTAGGAATTGCGGCTACAAAGGCCTGCGCGGTGCGGCAACGTTGCACAATTTCAACGGTCGAGACGGGAATTACTTGAAAATGTCTTACTAAAGTTTATTTTATGGAGCGTTTTCGTCGCCCTCCGCCCTCCGTTGCCGTGACGGTTAGTCGCAAGTGTGTCACGGAATTTGTTGTTAATTTAAAATATGCATTTAATATATAATTTTTTTGGTATCTTTGTTTCCTTTTTTTTTTTTAATATTTTGCGATAATAGCAATAATAATGGTACATTTGCCGTGTACGCATTATCAGTTAATCATCCCATAACAAATTTTTGTAGGAAAAAGGAATCTGAAAATTAATTTGAAGGTGCCAGTTTATTATTTAAAGAAAACTTTTAGCAATAATAACTACATATAAAAAAATCATACAATATCAACTCAGATAAAACTGATGTTTCTAATATTCGTAAACAAAAAATAAATCCTAAATTAAGACCTCGCTCAACTTTAATATACCGAATTTTATTTGTCCCTGTCTTTATCAAATGTAATATTTGCTTTTTTTTTTGTTAATTTTCCTATTAATCCACATTTTGACAAATGTTTTGAAACTTTTTCACTGGGTTCTCCTATGTATGTAATTGTTTTAAATTGTTCGTGTTCTGTATTCGGTTTCGGGTAAATAGAGTTTACTTAGCCGTTGTTCTAATTTGTTTTGCGTTTTCGTAATAGTTAAGTCTAAAAAATTAATAGAGTTATCCTGTTCAATCTCGATAGTGAATTTTATACGATTATGAAATGAGTTAATGTAATTCGTAATGTAATGTAATTACATTAACTCATTACATAATCGTATAAAATTCACTACTGAGATTCAACAGGATAACTCTATTAATTTTTTAGACTTAACCACTACGAAAACGCAAAACAAATTAGATTTTTCCATTTATCATAGACCTTCACACATGGACACAGTCATACATAACAGCTCAAATCACCCTTATACACACACTCTTTTATACACAGACTTCTTAATACGCCACTTTCAATAGAAAATTACAACAAAGAACTTAATGTCATGAGACAAATTGCACTGAACAACGGCTACAATCCGTCCATTATAGATAAAATTATAAATAAAAAACAAATCCAGACAACAGTAAACTCTATTTCAAAAAATAAAGCATAATGAATATAATATTCCCAATGTATGTTTTCTGCGATGTAATCTACATGCACTTAACAAAAATGGCAATACAAATCCAAAATATATTTTTTACAATTTTGGATTTACTTGAAAATGTCATACAAATTTATGTACCGCTTTTGTTAACTTTTGAAATCATATCTTTCCTTTACACATAAATTAGCGATTTCTACGGTTATATGTCCTTTAGTAGTGATGATAATAAAATTTCTAAATGGATGTGCAAAAATATTTGCTGGATGTGACAAAAAATCATAGAATAGGTGGTGCATTAACGCACCACTGGGACAAAATGGGTTAAGAAAACAAATTAACAAGCGATTCGGAAAACCCAAAAGCACGGAGCTCGTGGATTAGAATTTATTGATCTGGGCTTTCGAAAAAATAATATATATGAAAATATATATCACTGGGCTCAGAAATACACTGAGACTGAGTTGTTAAATTGATAATAGTGAATTTTGATTCTTAACAACATGAAATATTTTATCCTGTATTACAATTTGTTACAATCTCTAGTGTGTTTATAAAATAGTTTTTGGTTAATCATGCTTATTTTTCAATTAACTGAAGTGAAACCCACCTTGACGCAAAAGGCTTTGTCGTTACCCAATAGTATTGGGCCAATACCATTATTAGATATTGAAGAACAAAGACGGCGTTGGCACATTACTGATCGCATTTATAATTTTTCTCCCTGTTTTCATTGACAAGTTGTCTGAGTAATTTCATTCATCACTAATACAGGTTGATAAAAAAACAATTATTATGAAAAAAAAAATAACATACCTTTTTGAAGATATAATTATATTTATAGTTATGAAAATATAGAAACCAAATACAGAACACCCGGTGAAAAAGTTTCAAAACATTTGTCAAAATGGGGTTTAAAAATAGCTTTCAGAACTAACAACACAATAGGAAAATTTTTTAAAAACAATAAAACAATTAATTGCTCATTTACGTGCCAATATAAAATAAGGGGTGTTTCATTTAAAATTCCCACGTAACATGGATTTTTATTTCTTGCCAATTGGACCTTACCTTATGAACGATAAGTTAATAGGGAACCGCAACAAAAAATTCCAGTGTTTACCTGTACGGCTTGTGAAAAAAATTATTATTTTATATCGGGTTGTTTATTGTCAAATTTCTTGAAAAGTATTTTTATCTCCGAAAATGTTCAAGATAGCTATGATACATATTACATGCAAAAGTTCCAGGATGTTTCGCAGAATCTAAAAATGTAATAATATACAGGGTGTTGCATTTAAAAAACGAAAGTTAATATACGTTACGAGTATATCTGGCAACACCGCATGGACAAAAATATTTTACATAGCTAGCTCATATTCGCTTAAATAAGTAATCAACATTTCAGGCTTTTACCGTAAGTCATTATCCATAAACGCTTGTCGATTTAGAAACGTAACAATAACAACGGGCCAAAAACTGATCCCTGTGGCACTCCATAGAATTGTTTAGTTAGCGGTGACACACCAGCGTCTCCCCAAACTGAACTCTATCTTCCACATAGTTTTTGATTAATTCTATCAAATTAATCGAATTTGTAGAAGCCTAATAAAATGAATGCTGTAGCTTTACCTTTATCAGTGGCAATTAGTTACATTTTATTAAAAATTTAATAATGGTCAATATGTTCTGCATTTGATAATTCATACTTTTTTTCTATTGCTTCATTATTATTTATTGATTTTTCAATCTATTTCGTTTATTTACGACTTTTTATTGCAAAATGGAGGTCGTTATAAAACTGCCGCCGATAATAAAAACTAGAACGTTTTAAAAAATATTTTATTTAACCACAAGTCGATCGATGAACAGGAAGAATAATAAAACGTAACAACGTCAGGAATTGAGGTTCGGTTAAAATTAGAAAAACCGGAAAGATCCAAATTTACGAGTATAATTTATATATGAAGGAAAGGGCGGGTCACCGTCCCCCTTTCGAGAAAATAATTGCAATTCTACGCGCCAATCAGTGGACGCGCGAACACGTCAATTTGTTAAAACCAAGAAATAAATTAATATCTTAAGCTAGAAGTGACCGATATCAAATACGCCCGGTAAATCCCCAAGTTGGTTTTCGCGTGGTGCCAGATTGAGCGAAATCGCGACTCCAAAAGCGCGCGACGTTGCCGGGTTGACCTAAATTCCGAGCAAGCTTCGGAATTTATAAAAAAAAAACTGTACATCAAATGAAGAGTGAAATATCCACGAGTGCTATGCTATACGGTTTTTGTTACAGTTTTGGGCTCTATATACCATTAGGAACTTGCGCGTAAAAGTTTATGGTATTGTGCGGCCATCTTTAGGAGTTATTTAACATCTCTGACAAACAGGCATATCTTTAACATTAATGTCAACAAATGCTTTTTCGTCAGTGCCGTGTCTTTTACATTTTAAACCACAAAATGAGTGATAATTTGAAAATAATGAGTGATAACATCGATAGTGGTTCATCAGCGAGTATAGAAGATAACATACCAATAGAAATTCAAAGGCAGAGAAGGAACAAAACCGGTAATGGGAACGCAATAGGTTCCTCTGTTTTTGACTTTCTAATCAACGAATTAAGAAGTCGTTAATACTTTGGTCAAACAACTGCGAGGGTCGAAAAAAAAAACCAAGGAATCTTGGCAGCCTCCGCCGCTTTAGTTGCAAAAGGGTATTTCAATTAAATATTGCAAAAATTTCCACAGATCATACATTTCGATCGTTTCATAGAGATTGTGGTTTAATCGTAAAAGTGAAGACTGTGTGTGAAACTAACGTGATTTAGTCAAAATAATTATATGCGTCAGGAAAAAAGCCATTTACAATCAAACACACTGAGCAATTCATCGTGTGGATGTCCAAAGCAAAAGAACCTAACCACCTGGAATATATCAAGTTGTGAGAAGGGACTCGTGGAAATAAAAAATAAATACTCTTGAAATAGCTCCTTTCCGCAGGGTAAAGACTTTTAACCAAAATACTTTTAAAATTGTCTGAGTCAAATCCTAAAAATCCATGGTCAGCTGCTAAAATTAAAGAAATTCCAGGAGACGAGAGAATACACAAACTAACGGTGAATCTATTATTATTTTGATTTATATACCAAATTAGAAATTGTTTTTTAAGTTCATAAAATTGTTTGTTAAGTTTGGCCATTTTGACTTTAAGTTCCGAAAAAATATATTTGTAAACCCTTTTATATTATGTTGATTATAAATTGAAACTTAATGTTGCAAATGTATTAACGTTCTCGTCATATTCCGAATTTAGTTGCCGCGCAGCGATGCCGGATCTAAATTTGGTTCAAAACGTAATTTCTAGATACTTGACGCGGCGTTGCCGGGCCGGTCGGAATTTCCTCAAATCTGGAAAATCCGTCTGGCAACGCTGCCGTCGGTTTTCGGGTTTTGACTCGCCAGGATGGACGCAATTAACAAATTACACCTTAACGACGCAACACGATCTTGTCCGATCAGCCAAAACTGGGATAAAAACGAACGGAATGTGTGGCAGAACCTGCAAACATTCAATGCGACGTTGCCGGGTCAGTCAGAATTTCGTCAGACATGAGAAAACTCTTATGTTTCGAATTTCCGTTAACAAATTGTCGAGCTGAGGTGCCGGATCGAACGCAATGTATATTATGTACGTAGTGTATGTAATCGGAGTCACAATGTTGTCCTTGCCGCTGCACCATAACCCAAACAAACGTCCCACGCGGCGGTGCCGGATCTAACGAAATTTACAAATTTGCCGATACTTTTTAGAGCGCACGCGCGGTTGCCGGATCGGTCGAGATTTCGTTCAATCTGGGGGGCGGGCTCGTTCGATTGTTTGAGACTTGACGCCGACCTGATATTTAACGAATGACTCTCCGACTCCCCGTCTAACGGTCTACGTTACCCGAGTTCACTTTGTCTAGTATCGAGTTGACGTAGGCCTGATGTACTTGCTTGATAAAATCCTTGTTGGTTTTAAGCAGGTGGATCAGGGCCTGCGCCAATTGTTTTTCGGTAAGCATTTCGACGTGTTCCGGGGCGTCGCCCGACAAATCCGCAGACGATTTGACGTTGGCAGGGGCGGTGAACATCATCGGGGTCATCAGCAGCGGTTTTTGCGAGTTCTCGAGAAACTGGGCGAACGGGGACGGCGCGAGACGCTCGCCCGCGTCGCTGTTGGGCATCACGAACGCCAATGGCGACGGCGCCGAGCCGACGTAGCGTCGCGGAGGGGACACGGTCTGCGCCCCAAACCCGTTTTCCTGAGGACCATCATCACAACCGCATAAATAACGAGAACAAACAGAAGGATATTTTTTTTTAGGGAAATTTACAAAAAAATAATCATTCGCAGAGTTACAACAGCATGTATAATACGACCAAAAATGATGAACATATCTATATATTATAACATGTAACTTCAATTGATATTTGAATTCGCGACCACTGGGCCACCTAATATTTAAATAAAAAACCTGATTTTCGTTGTCTAGAACACAATAATAAAAATATTTAGCGCATATTTTTTTTATGTTTTCTATTTTCTTTATTTCACTTAAAACATTTGCTCACACAACACTATTCGGATGCCACTCCTGTGACTCGCCATTGCTAACTGATTTTTTTGCGAAAATGACATTTTTCTTATTATATGCGATTAAAGATTACAGCGGAAGAGAACCAATGAAGGGGAAGGGAGGAGAAGTAGTAAATAGCAACATTATCTCTACAATAAGGCGGTGAAATAACAATTGGTGAGTCATCACGAAAAGGAAAATATGCCGGTGGCGTAGGATATGTTCATTTTTAGAGTTCGCTATCAGTCTCCGAATTAGTGTGCGAGATCAAAACATTTGCGTTATTTTTTACTGTGTTCTCATAGGACGATATTATATATTTCAGCTTGTTTGTTATAAGGTCGTTTGTTTGGTTAGTTATTATCTTTTTTTTTATATAATTATGGAAAAAATTTGCTGTTTTTCGAAGTATAAGGGGAATTGTAAGAACGGACCAAAGGTTCCCAGAAGCGAAGGCCTTTCCGAAAAAATTGATTCTTTAATATATTTTTTTATTCAGTGCTAATAATATAATCTCTACCGAAGATGCTTTGCCCTATGTTTTACTATTCACCTCACGAAGAGTATTATTTAATTAAGCTTTTATCAAAGCCGACTGCTCAAGATTGCTATTGAAAAGTCTCTATGAAAGCAATGGCACATTTAAAAAGGGGTCTGGTAACGCTTTTTTGAGTGCATCTGGAAAGTTAGTTTTGCTGATATCAAAAATAGGTGCAAAAAAATGTTCTGCAAACATTACATTTAAAAAAAACTATATCTATAATTTCAAACCAAACCAAATATAGAAACAACTCACTGATATCTCTTTTACTTTTATCACATAGATATTTTTGTTTTGACACTCAATTCCTTTAGGAATCAAACGGTAAGAGTTTTTCGTTCCAACTAAATTTGATTTATTTATATTTTGATTCTCGTTTTCTTTGGGCTTAAAATTTATATTATTTACTCGTTAGAATTAAGAAAAATAGAATTATTCTTAGCGTACCTTTGTAAATTGTATAATAAGAAGTATATTATGATTCAGTATAGTTGATTTTATAAAAGCCATCCAACCAGATATACTCTTTCACTCTTCAGCGTTTCACGGACTTGTGATGTAGGTGGAACCGACGCATGCATTCAAATTTAAAAATTAATGGAGTAGTGATGTGGGTGCAACCGGCGCATGCACCCAATTTATAAAAAAAAATCAATCGAATGTGGGTCCGACTTACCACAAACCTATCGAAGATGTCGGCGCTTTTGCTCGGCAAATTGATAGGCGCGCTCCGTCTGTCGGACGCATGGCCGACCTGTTCCTGTGGCGTCACCGACCGTTGCTGCTTCTCGATGTGCTCGACGCTGTGGGCGGGGTTAGACATCAGTCTGTGGAGCACGTTTTCGCTCGTGTTACCGGTCGAGATCGGTTTCTGGCTCGTTTTTGTGCTCGCTTTCGCGAAAAAGTCCATGACGCTCTGCGGCGTCATGTCGGGGACGCGGGGCGTCGAGGAGAACGTCGACGACGACGACGCCGCCGCCGTCGCGTCATGCTTGACCGGGGTCTTGTTGAAGTCCTCCTGGGCTTTCGAGAGCATCGCAAAGATGTCCACCGAACTGTCGGTTCCGGCGAGCAACTATTGAACAACCAAGCGTGTGAAAAATAGAAACGCGAGACTAGCAAGGTACATTTGCAATTTTTCTTTTCAATATTTTTTTTTTATTCGCTATGCACCTGGCCAATTCTTAGGACACCATTTCGACACGTAATTTTCGCAATTCCGATTTGGGGTTAAAAAATGTATAACTAAAGCAGCTGCGAGACGGCATAATCGCGTTTTTCAATTATAAGTTCCATTTTTTGAGACATAACCTTGCGTTGCAGATTACTTCAGAATGACTGAACCCATTTTCGTTGTTGTAGATCAGCGGTCGGGGAACCGGGGTAAATTACCCCAAATGGGGTAAAAATACAATTTTTGGGGGTAAAAATGAAACTTTTGTGAGTAAAAAGTATATATTTCTAATTTGCAATTTTTAAACCTGTTAGTATTTTTCAACTTAAACAATTTAGCGACACTACAAGAGTGTTCTCGAGTTATACCTTTGCGCAGTAAAGCACAGCCTCGGCTACTTGCTCAGTGCGTGGTCAAGATACAAATACATTGACGAGTCAGAGAGCGAGTTTTTATTAGTTAGTTGCTGACAAGACCACCATTTTATCATTAATCATCGATATTTGCTTCATATTTTGCTAGTATCTTTGCTGATGAGTTAAAAGAATATTCTGCTTCTGGATCTGATGGAATTTCAAGTAAAATCTTAAAACCGTGTGCCCCTGTGCTTGCAGAGCCTAATTATATTATTTTGAGAAAATCTTTGGACTCTGCCACTTTCCCAACCCACTGGTTATCCGCAAATGTAACACCGATTTATAAAAAGGGTGATAAGCTCGATGTTTCAAATTACCGCCCTATCAGCCTAGTGCGTATTATAAGGTTCTTGAACGCCTTATAGTAAATCAGCTGTTACCGTTTCTGATCGACTGCCATATTATACCTATACCGCAGCATAGCTTTGTTCCCGGCAGATCTGTCATATCAAATACATCACTGGACATTATCTCATGACTCAGGTGATTCGGTGGATATTATTTACCTGGACTTCAGCAAAGCCTTCCACAAAGTGCCACATCGACGCTTGTTATTCAAACTTGAAAAGGTCTGAGTGGGAGGTAAACTGCTACAGTGGATAGCAGGGTTCTTAAGCTACCGGTCGTTCAGAGTTCGAATTGGTTACGCTTTTTCACTGCCACAAAACATGCCTAGTGGTGTTCCCCAGGGATCGGTGCTGGGACCAGTGCTATTCTTAGTGTACACCGTGGATTTGCTCTCCAGCATTGATTCTCATGTGAGCGCTTATGCTGATGACACTAAATTATTTGATAATCCTTCAACACATGCGGACGTATTGCAGAGAGATTTGAATACTATTTCCAAGTGGTGTTCAACTTGGCTATTGCCGCTGAATGCTCAAAAGCGCTCTGTGCTGCAAGTAGGTTCTCTAGGACGATGTAGAATCTGCCACAGGCACACAATTTACGTTTTTAATAAGTGTAATGTGCATTTACATACTTCATTCATGCTTTGTAAAATATCATCAAAAATGAAATCGGGTGTTACCAGTGGTGCGCACACGCACCATAAAATGTTATGCGTTTTTTTGTATCAAATCAGGTTATATTTGCAAAACAATCTACTTTTAGTTGTTTCCTGTCGAATTTGAACTTTCTCTTGTATATTAATGTATAAATTATATGTTACATCTTATGTGCCCCAAAACATTATTTAATGTTTTTTCCCAGTTTACGCACCAGTATTTTTTTTTGCATGATTGGAGTTTTTATTTTACTTCAAAGCAAAAAAGTATTTTTTTTTATGCTTGGGATAATATGGGTTAATTGGCCTCCCCGTAGATTGCTTGCGGCATTTAATTGATTTAATTTTCATAAACATAACATAATATATAACCATAACATATTCGCCGCTGTAAAACCACTCAATAATGCAAAGTGCCGCGTGTACGGAATTTTGTCACTTAACCTAAACGCGTTAGCTTCAATTAGAGGTTTTATCCATTTTGTACTTAAAAAATAATGCCTTGTTATATATAGCATTAAAGAAAGCGTTGGTTCAAGTCAATTTTCGCTAATTAGTTTAAACTTACAGGTAATGTAATTCAAACAACATTAATGTTTCCAAGGGTGTACAGATAAGAGCTTACGCCAGAGTATTTGAGCCAGACCAATAACTAATCACAACGCTTAAATAAAAAAAATAAAAACTTACCCCGTTGGTATTTTGATTAATGTGCTTGGGTTTTGTGTCCCCACTTTTGTCTTTAAACCTTTCCATTAACGTTTCCACGAGTAAGGTTATCCTAACACACTCTTCACTGTTAAAAAACCAAATGCCGAATATTTTACTTTTCGAGTTCCTGTAGAGCAAAAAAGGCGCTTGCATCTGATAATCGAAGTTTTTTACGATGGGCTCGATGAAATTGTCCTTGTTCAGTCTGTTTACTATCATAATACTATGGAAGGGTTCGCCATTCCTACTGTAGATGAACAAGGCGCCTTCTTTATCGGTTTTTTCCCATTCGTTCGAAGAAGTGTTAAATTTATACAACGCTACTTGCGTCGCGGTCGCCAAAATGTCTTTAACATACGGATCAACTCTTTTTATGGACGTTACACTAGCACGCAACTCGATAGAATCGGCCATGATTTACAATACAGAACGATATACATCATAGGACTAGCGCATAAACACGCCGCGAAAGGATCAATGGGATGGTTTTCGTAAACAATTTCCGATAAAAACTGCTGGTTCTTGGTTTTAACAACCTTAGTTCGGAATTGAAAAAACTTACAATTTTTATTTTAAAAAATGCATCGTATATCTTGTTTTGATTATCGCAAAACTAACCCAACTCATATCTATATCTATACATGAGAGCAGCGCAGCTGCCCCTTCACAATTTTTTCTATGCTACCATTTTTATATGACACCAACGATAAACGTAAATATTTTGTAGAAATGGTCCCCTATTTTTGACGAAGTTTGAATAATATATTTTGTCCGTTTTGGTAGAAGGAATACAATTTTATTTTAGCAAATTCAAATCCCTTTTTCTTGTTCTGTGATCTTCTAACTGGCGAACTAACTAATTCTCTTTGTTATGGTTAGTTGAGGTTGGGTTTGTGGGGTGTGTAATGTTTATTTGGTAGTTTATTTTTTTGAGATTTTATCTCGATCAAAAATGATATTTATATTTAGAACATACTCCTATCAGATAACGTTATTATGTTTGACATCATTATCATTAGGTATGTTTACGGTTTTCTTTGTATCTTATTATTTTGCTGACTAATAAGGTGGGATTTTTTAAAAATTAACACGTTATAATTGTTAAAAGATTTTGTTCTGTCAGGTTTGGGGCAAAATGTTTGGAAAACAAATCAAGTGGAAAAATCTAAACCTTCCAAAGAGCAAAACATTATCTGGTGTACAATAAGTGTAAATGAAACAAATAAATGCACAAGCCTCTCCAAAGCTGTGGAACGAGATCAGATTAAGCTCGGCCGCGATACTGTTAAAATAAGTTGCCTTCAGGCCACCAATAAAGATGAATGCATGGCTCTACTTGATGAAGAAAAAGCCACCATGACAACATTAGATGCAGGACAAGTTTTTGTTGGTGGACGATACCATAGTTTAGTTCCCATAGCTCAAGAGATTATGGAAGGTGAGAGACAGTCATTTGTTTTTATAAAAGTGTTTTGAGATTGAAAGAATTCAAGAAATTTACCATTGATTATTGAATTTATTTGATTGTTTTCATTTATTTTAGGTGGCTTTAACTATTATTATGCAGTGGCCGTGGTAAAGCTAAACAGTTTGCCTGATGTTTTCTCGTTGGGTGATCTTAAAAATAAGAGGGCCTGCTTTGCTGGAGTGGAGACCTTTGCCGGCTGGATGCTTCCTATAAGCACTGTGAGTTTTTCAGTAAACTAGATTACCCTTTTTAATTATAATTGCTAGTTTACTTTCTTTTCATGTCCTCTGGCCATCAGCTAATGAAAGAAGGGTTTATGAAAATCATCGACTGCAACAATCATGTTAAAAGTGCGACAAATTTTTTTGGTTCTTCCTGCGCGGTGAACTGCCTCTCTGATAAATACAACCCTATCGGGGATAACTCTGACAAACTATGTCAGTTGTGTATAGGTCCCATACCAGGCAGGAGGTGTACAGATGCGGACCCGTACGCTGGGTATAATGGAGCCTTTAGGTTTGTTGATTTTCTATGTTTTGGGTGAAATTGACTAGTGCTTATGTTTATTCCTTCTAGATGTTTGCTAGAGGCAGGAGAAATAGCGTTTGTCAAGCACAACACAGTTCCTGAACTGTTGGCCAAGTCGGAATACTGTAAGTTTTTTAAAGATTTTTGTTGCTCCTTTGACCATGAACTTATTTGATCATCTTTGCGCATTTAAGCTACTGTGCCACCAGACACATTTGAACTATTTTGTAAAGACGGTTCGCGGAGACCCATATCGGATTATCTAAGTTGCCATTGGGGCAGGGTGCCTTCAGACGCGATTATGGTGTCTTCGGCCGTTTCGTTTGAGCAGAGGGAGTTGTACCAGAGATTTTTAAAAAAACTTGCAGATACGTAAGGGCGTTGTGTCTCCACCATATCGACGCGCAAAAACTATATCAATTTTAGATTCGCTCAAAATGGTACGAAACCGGCGTTTGATGGTCAGCCAGAGTTTGGAAACCGTATCCGGCCAGGTCAGAATTTCGATGAGTATGGTAACAGGGGCAATCAGGGGGAATATGACCAGTACGGCAACAGGGTGCATCGGTTTAAAAGGCAGGATTATGGTCGCGACAGGTAAGAAATACAAAAAACATTCCTACTTTTCCTAATTTTATGCCACAGCTATCACATTTCTGCAGTGTTTTTTCTTGAGCTTCATAAAATTCCTTTAGGTTTGGGGGCAACAGGTTTGGGGACGATAGGTATGGCAATGCCAACCCGTATGACCAGGACAACTACCGCCAGGAAAATCAGGATAGGGTGGGGCAGAACAGTCAGTTTGACCAACAATCTAATAGGTAACAACATCTTAGTGAGGTAGCTGCTTAAACTTATATAACAAACAAAAATCAGGGCTCACCATTAAAAAATATACAATAGAATATCGGTAAAGAGGTGACCATGCTCTGCAAGTACTGATGCGCTAGTGATTAAACCCTCACCTCTGTAAGAAAGGCCCTTCCTTCTATTGAGTTGCTCTGGTATGATCTCTGTTTTCTTTTTTATTATATACAATTCCTAACTTCCCGAGACACATTTCCTAGTCAAACTTCTTCAGTACATTGGCCCCGCCTAACTCTTGTAGTTGTTTCCTGGTAAAACTTTTTCAGTATAGGTGCCTCCTGCCTCGCAGCTTATTCCTGCTTCCTTAGGGTTCCTGTACAAAATCCTTCAGTACAGTTGCTCTTCCTCTCACTTAAGTCCTTGTGTAATTATTTCCTATTCTCTTACGTTTGGCGCAAAAACTTCTTCAGTACATGACCCCCGTCTAAGACTTTTAGTTATTTCCTACTCCCTTATGTTTCCTGGTAAAACTTTTTCAGTGTAGGTGCCTCCTGCCTCGCAACTTATTCCTGCTTCCTTAGGGTTCCTGCACAAAATCCTTCAGTACAGTTGCTCTTTCTCCCACTTCAGTCCTTGTGTAATCATTTCCTATTCTCTTACGTTTGGCGCAAATACTTCTTCAGTACAGTTGCCCCACAACTCACTTCACTCCTCATCACGTAGTCATTTCTTACTCTCTTGTAGTTGTTTCCTACTTGCTTAGGTTTCCTGCATAAACTCCTCTTACAGTGCTGGGATGAATTTATTTTTTTACAACACATTTTCATTAGATTCGGGCAAAACATCCCATATGACCAGAACCAATACGGCCAAGATTTCAACAGGGAGGATCAAAATAACGTATACTACTACGAGTACTTTGATTTGTTCGAGTCTGTTCCTAGATATGGCGACCATGGGAACTTGATGTTCCAGGTGAGTAGCAGCCGCAGTGATACCGATACGAATGTACGATTTATGGTTTCAGGATAGCGCCAGAGGTATTGCAGCGATCCCCGAGACCATGCAGACGTATACAGCGTTTCTAGGAGAGTCCCACGACGTGATAATGGGAGTGAGAGAGTGCCCTGTCAATAGGATGACACTCTGCGTGACGTCGGACGAAGAGAAGAACAAGTGTGTCAAAATGAGGGTGGGGAACATGGAGCTCGATAACAGGCCGTTAAAAACCTGCCTTGTAAATGTTACAGACAGCCCTGAAAGCTCAACTACTCAAACCGGAGATGGATTGTTACAAGGGCCACTCCCAGATCAACTGTATGCAAGCGATCAGGGCGGGAACCGCGGACGTGGCCGTGTTGGACGCCAGCGACGTCTACACCGCCGGTCTGAACTTCGACCTGGTGCCTTTCATCAGCGAAGTTTACAATTTGGAGGATCCCGACTATTACGTGGTCGCTGTTGCCAAAGAGTCGGATCCCGATACCGAGCTAACGTATTTGAGGAGTAAGTTTCGAAATCTCCACAGATAACGGACGCGGAAACGGTAGGCGCTGTTGCCGTTCCGACTTATTTACAGTGTTGCCTTTTTCGGGCGCTTTTTATGACAGCCGGCAACTTTTGCTACGCTGTCGCTGTTGTTTTGCCCTTTCCGGTGTGCTTTTTTCGTTTTATTTTTTTTTAATGACTACTTAGACGTGTTTTTCTTGCCTATTATGGCGGCGATCTCTCTATATTTGTGCAAGCGGTATTGTAGTATCCAGGAAAATACAATTTATTTATGTAAACATGTTTAGCAGGTCTGCGCATTACAAATTTGAGTTTTCGAAGCTTGCAATATGGTAACATTTCTGTGAAATTATCAACAGTTTACATCAAATTAATTGATTATCTATCTAGTGACTCTGTTTCTACAAATTCGCCGTGTCTCACAGATCTCTCTTTTATCTAAGCAATTTAAAAAGCGGTTGCAAAAATATCAAAAATATTTAAAAAAATAAAATTGGATATACTACGTTTTTGTTTGTGTTTAATAACTTTTAGTTTGCCTATTGCCTGCAAAATTTAACATATGGTTGGTCTGAAACCTGATTCAAATCTAGTTTTTGAAGCAATGTGGTCAAAAACTGGCACCATTCCAAGAAAAAGATTTTTTTTTAACCACATTTGTACGATATCTTACAATTGTAGTGGGTCCCAAAGTAAAACAATAACTGTTTATGACAATAAAGACAACAAATAATTTATTAAAACAATAAAATGTAAGCAAGAGACTCGCAGCTTGAAAGCGAAATTCGTCTAGAAATATTGGTCCGGAAAATGCAAACTAAGGGTTTTCGTGAACTTTTGGTTTGGGAGATTATTAACAATTTTAAAATCTAAATAATTTTTTTACACACTTTTAATTTTGGAATTGCAATATTACAACACTTCAAGTTATGATTATGTAGATTTGCGTTGGATGGTAGGTTATATTTGGAAAGAAAAATGTGTGTGAGTGAATAAAACAAACAGATCCAGAGGCAGATCCATATTTCTGTGATGTTGGAAAAATGGCCAACACGCTGAGTTCAGTTAGAGTGGTATGATTGTGTGAAGTTTACGCCATATGTAAAAAGCTTTCCGGTTAACAAATAACTGGGAACGCAATCATCATTGAAATGTAAAATCGCCAATACTGTCGCGTTTTTCGTAGCGAAAAATACATGCCACGGCGGCATAAGCATGGCCGCCGGGTGGGTGTATCCCCTCGCGTTCCTCATCAGCAACGGATGGATACGACCCTACGGTTGCAACAGCGTCCGCGCCGCTGCCGAATATTTCACGAAGAGCTGCGTTCCGGGCGCCATAAGTACCGAATACAATACCGGGGTGCCCTACGACAACATGTGCGATCTCTGTCACGGAAGCAGTTATCGATATTGCCGCCGGGACGCCTCAGAGGACTACTACGGCCATACCGGAGCTTTCAGGTCAGCTTTTTTACCTTAGAGTAGTCTGATTTTCATTCTTAAAGCCCTATTGAACGCGTTTACCAAATCTATAATTCTATTTACAAATCCTTTGGATTCCTCGTGCTTCATTTACTGATGTTTCACCAATCATGTGGCTAGCATCTTCAGAACTTAACTGAAACTGATGCGCATTCTACTCTATATCTGCTTACATACGGTTTGAGGGGGCGGAGCAAAAGAGGGACATGAACATTCCGACAATTCAGAGTAGAATGCAGCTTGAGTTAAGCTCTGAAGAAGCCAACAGAATGTGAATAGTATTACAGTAGCCTGTGACAGATTATTTGAAAGATCTATAATTTTTAATTCCAGTTCCAAGAACATTGAAATTGATTTCGAATTTTTTTCGATTTTTGAAATTTATTTAAATTGAACGATATTGTTTAATGTCACTTTTTGTATTTCGTTAGGCCTGTGTTATTGTTCTTATAACATGAAATTAATGGTGCGAAAATGTTAGGTTCTAATTTTTCCAACCGTGGCTTTTCTGAGGTACTTTGGACAATCAACAAGCCCATAACGAGCTCTCCCCACTCCAGTTACTGTAATTTGTTAAATAAGTTCCCGCCTATATCGCAGTTTAGGATTGTCAGAACAAACTATTGACTGGTTTATGAATGAGTAGAGGGGTCCATCTTTCATTTACTCTAGGTTAGTTCCAATCATAGTGCCAAATTTAAAATGAATCAGTCACTCGTGTGTTTACGAGAATTGGCACAGCGCTTTCCAGGTACTTTGTCATATATTATTATTAGCTTATTATTGTGATTATAATGTATTATGAATTGTACTGTATGTTTTTATTATTTTTATTCTTGTTTTTTGGGTAAATTGCGATATAAATAAATAATATTACACATCTTATGTTCTACAATTTAGCCTTTATTGCTATTGTGCTCGATAAGTATAAAAAATTAATAAATTAAACATAAGTAAACACTGATGTAAATATGTAATACATGTTTTCTTCATTTTCCTTTTTAAAAATTTTAATAGATTAGTGGTGCCAGTCAGAAAATAGTCTTATGACTATAATATAAAATGAGATGTTCACGTGGCTAACACAGTAAAAAAAAAATACTTAGTATATGTTTTTTATAGACTCAGAGAAATATTAACAAGAAAGCAGTTATTAAGAATTTATTATAGTCTTTTCCATAGCGTGGCTTGTGTATAGGCCGGGGAGGTCCTTACAAATCATCGAATTGCCCGTTGGATTGGCTTCAGAAGCGTGTTCTTAAAATTATTGTAGTAAAAGAACAAGATGCAGATACATCACTGAGTATTAAACAACCGTTTGTAGTGAATTCTATAGTGTATCAAATATATACAAAATATATCAAAGATATACAATACCTAATGAACTGAAAAATCTCAATATCCACAAAAAAGTGATAAAAAAAAGTGAAAGAAAACAGAAGTGTTCCAATCGAATAAATAAAAAGTTTCAGTGAGTGGTTGTAAGTTATTTTAGGGCCAGTCTTTTAGTGTAAAAGATGTTTTTATCTAAAAGGAGTTTTTGGTAATAAATATTATTATTATTTTGTGAATCATAACCTAAAGTTTTCAAACAAAAGGAATAAACTTACTTTTCCATTTCTATATTCAAGGATGGAGGGTCTGATATAAACAACTAAATCAGTCGCTGCTAAAACTCGATTTCGAATAATGAAAAAAAGAAAAACACTAGACCATATGTGGGCGGACCATGTCAACAAAAGTGACGATTTTAGTCACGCCAAACGAAGCGCCCTTCGATTCAGATTGATGATCTTTGATTGGCTCGGCACCGTTAGACGTAACGTCATGCTTTTCAGGTGCCTGGTCGAGGGTGGCGGTGACGTGGCGTTTGTCAAACACACGACCGTGTTCGAGAACACGGGCGGCAAAAAGAGGGAGTGGTGGGCGAGGGACAACCTGCTCGAAGACTTTGAACTGTTGTGTCCGGACGGCACGAGGGCCGAGATAAACGAATACAGGAAGTGCAACTTGGGGCGGGTAAAGGCGAACGCTGTAGTGACGAGGGGCGGCTACGGGTACAACGAGACGCAGATAAACGCTTACGTAAACTTGTTTCTCTACGCTCAGACGTTCTACGGACGGAAAACTACGGACGAATTCAGGTGAGTCTGGCGCAAAAACGGTTTCGACTAGTCTTTTCATTTATTTGAATAAAAAAAGTTGGTAAAATGAGGAAAAAGGTAGATAATGAATAATCGTAAACTTTCAAAACATTCTTTCAAAAATTTTTCTCTTTTTCATTTTTATGTTGAAATATTTCTGATGATGCAAAAATAAATGCATTTATAATATTCGGAAATAAATTTCGCATAGTCGACAAAATCTTCTCTTGCTTGGTTACCAGTTAACTAAAAAATTTATATTTTTAAGAAAAAAAAAAGGGTCGTTTGCAGTAAGCAGGTTTTGAACCTAGGCTGAATGGAGAATCTGATTTCTAGTCAAACGCCTTAAGCGACAGATTAAGACTAATTTGAATGTTGAAATATTTTTGATACACTGCGATGGAGAATCTAATTTCTAATCAGAAGCCTTAACCGACATGGCAAGACAATCTATTTAAATGTCAAAATATTTCTGATGTGAATAGTAAAATGTATTTATAACATACGGACATGACATTTTCAGAATTTTATACCCTCAATTCGCATAGTCAACGAAGTCTTCTCTTACTTGGTTAACCGTTAACTAAAAAATTTATATTTTCAAGCAAAACAATGGTCGTGTGCTGTAAGCAGGTTTTGAACCTATGCTGCGATGGATTCTGGTCTGAAAAGTAATATACCGTTATGACCTTTTATACCCTCAATTCGCATAATCGACAAAAGCCTTCTCTTACTTGATTAGCTGTTATTATATTTTTAAGAAAAACAATGGTCGTTTTTGATAGTTTGTGAAAAATGTTACTTATATCACTTGCCCCGTCACACTACAATCATAACCTGACGTTTTCGTAGCAAACTGTAATAAAAAAAAATCCCCCCTCACCCCTCCCAACCTGCTGGTCATTTTTGGTGTTGCTGAACAGTGATCTGATTCATTGTTTTTTGATCGGTTACACCAAAAAAGTGACGGTAAAGACACGCACCCGCCCTTTATTTCCGCCATTACGTTTGTTTCGTAGTTTCAGCATGTTTACGTCACCCCCGCCATACTCCGACCTGATATTCCAAGACGCGACCACGCAATTGGAGGTGATCGACCCTAGCAAACGATATTACTCGACATATTTGGGCAAGGACTTCATGCGCGCGCGGCGTATAGTGGACTGCCACGCTGGCGTCGACCCCGCCCACCCGGTTTCGCTGGCCGTTGCCGTTACGATCGCGTTGGCGCTGGCGAGAACTGTTTAAACTATTTTGTGTTCGTATTTTCATGATCCGACTTTACCAGCATTTATAGTTTGTCGTTACGGTTTACCTCGTAGTTTTAGCGATACGACTTTTACGCGTTTAATCAAAGTTACTTTGTGCGGCTTATATAGGGTTCACTCCATACGGCATCGAATATTGTGGCCAAGATAAAATTATTTTCATACTATACAGGTTGTATAGTGCGCTGATTGGCGCGATATAGCCCACATCCGCTCATGCTACGAGGTTTTCATTACATTCATTCATTTGTGTTATCTTATTACCGCACTCTAACATAGCTAGGGCCTTCTGGCAGTTTCTTATAGCCTTGGAAGCGCTACGAGGTGTGCATATTTAAGAGACAGATTGATAATAATGAGGTCTGCCTACTCATACCTGCTTGGCAGGATCACTTCATAGGGTCCGTCAACAATGTCTTTGGCATCATGTCTGGTGGCACAATGCCATAATCTGATACCGTGTCCAGCAAATGGGTACGTTCAATCACACATGGCTGCGGTTTCACCAAAGCCGCTTGAAAAAGCCCAGTAAGGTATAACCATGGACCCATATATTTTATATCTGAATTTTAATCTCAATTCTAATAGCTACTTTAAGTAGCTATAAATTGATTAATTTAAATTTAATTCCATATCTTTTAACTTACCAGGGAATGTACTTCGATCATTCGACTTCATTCTTTGCGTGTTCGCAGAATATACCAAAAAGTTCTTATTCTCTGCCACTTTATTTAACACCCACATAAAAAATGTATTTCGATTGTCAAAATTATTTCCATAAAGTTTGTGCTACCAACTTATAACAATGGATTTTTTTTTAAAGAATTCTTGAAATACTTTCATTAATCTTTGAATTTTCTGTACTGTGTACCAAAACATTTTCTTTATATATTTTTGTTTTTCTCATTCCTTAATATTTTCGTAAAAACGATGGTTTCTTTCAGCATAAACACGAACGCGCAAGAAAAAATAAATCATATCAATACGCCCTTTTTTTTTTGGGTATATCTTCACTTGAACTAGACTACTTCAACGCAATCCACAAGACAACAATTATCAAAAATAATACCCCTATTGCGAAATGAGACAAATCTTATAGCCTAACTGAATTAGAAAGAATAATAATTGACAGGTAACTGAAAAGTATGGTGTTTCATTTAAATGAATCAAGTTATAGCCACTTAAAGGTTTTAAAGATGTGATGCTTTTTATATTTGAGATATAAAACATGAGTTAAGTTTTGATAAAATTCACATCGTTAAAAAAAAACTTTAAGGTTTAGATATCATAAGTCTCATTTTGGTCGTAGAATCTAACAACCGGGGGCTCATACTTTGATACTTTTAACACTTGTGGGAGAACCTGTATAGTATAAAAGTGATTTTAAAGAGGGCGTCGTATATACGAGATATTTTGCATTTAAGTCTAACCCCTCTACCATTTGATAAGTATCGACAATCAGTTTGACATATCAATCTATTGTAAGCTCGGGTGCCTTATTAATAACTAAATCATGAGCAAAAATACTAATCTGAGGTACTGAGGACCCTGGGTACATCAGTAGAAAGACCGTGCCAAAAGTTATTCAATTGTCAAAAGTTTTTGTAAATTTCCGTAAGCTTTATCAAAAAAATATATCAGTCATAATTCGTAGATCATAAAATTATGTGCAAAAAAGATCCTTATACTTTTTTCCCGGTACATTTACTCCACTTAAACCTTAAAATCACAGTATCTTTGGACTGGTGATTTCTAGGAAAAAAGTTTAAGGACTATTTTTTTGAGATAACTTTATGTTCTACAAATAATAGCAGAGATATTTTTTTGAAGAAAGCTCTAAAAACCCGAAAATTTAAAACTTGACCTTGAATAACTTTTTTAACATACCTGCGGTCGACGGGGTTTTTGGCATTTTATTTCTACACGTGTACCCAGCGCATCCACCAATATCCAACTCTGTCGGAACTTTTGTTGATTTTGAATTTTTATCTCATTTGGCTGGATTAAACCTATTAATTCGAATACGTTATATGAAATTTGAGTAAAAAGTAGCCTTGTCTTGATTCGGTAATACGTTTTCCGGATTTTCTATTCGAATAGTTTTGCATAGTATTTTATCGTATTTCTGCACGACAAAATAATAAATAAAATCCTGAAAAGAACGTCGGAAATTCTTCCGAGCGCATTTTTTGCGTTTCAAGTTATTTTAATTTTAAATTAAGAATTTACTGGATCCGGCACTGTTGTCGGTAGTTCACGTTAATGCTCATTGTATTGTTTTTAATTGTATTTAATTTTCCGTCCAATGTATACATTCCAATGAACGTTTTTTGATTTTTATAATGTTTATATTTTAATAAATATGGTCAAATTTTTTTTATCTGTATTTTCGCATTCAAATTTACAAACGACAGACAAATTTCATTTACGAAATGGATAAATAGCGACAACCGACAAACTCGAAAAATTAACCACCTTCTTCTTCTTCTTCTGTTTTAGCGATAGAATGGGTTTTTGCAATGTGGAAGGGGTAAAAGTGGTTTCAACAGGTTCGATTGGCTGTTGGCAACACTGTACGAAGTAAGTAACACGAAAATAAAAAACTTGTAATACAAATGTAAAAAATTTTAAAAATACATATGAAATGCAAAAATTAAAACAACGACTCTATAAAATTTGTTGCGCAATCGTAATCCAATATCGTGTCGCGTATCTCTTTTAACTTGTCAATGTTATCCTTATGTACTTTCGTGTTGACGTTTTTGTACCTTAAGGCAGTGATCGATTTATCGACGATGTAATGGAGCCACAGCGTGTTGGAATACGGCTCGAACTTTTCCCAGTCATTGCTAAAAACAAAACAACACTCTCGGTTTCGATAAGGCGACTCCAAGAAAAATAATATTCTCTGTTTTATGAGTAATTTAAACTTCATATTTATAACTGGCAAATCTCAATGACATAAACTTGACCCTTAGGTTGACGTTTGATATTTGTTTACTGTCTTACGACGTCACTGAAGAGGAGCATTCAAAACAACACTTTAAAAACGAAACCAAATTAGTCGTGGTATACTATGAACAATAATATTCTTAAGGACCAAGAATTTTATGAGTGATTTACCTTAACTTCACCGTGTGATGTCCAACTATGTATAGAGTCACAAATAAATTGAGAAGATATTGAAGTCAATAATGGCAATTTTGAAAATAATTTTCAATTCGATCCAATTCAGCATGGTTGCCAGTAGTAAATCAGATTATTTTATTTGTTAAGGCACGGATAAGAAAGTAATAAACAGTGACCTACAGCGGTATTATAATTGGATTGCATTGGATACAATAAAAATATGTAAATGAACCAAAGTGAATTAAAACAAGTGCGATATTCTATCATTTTAGGAAGTTTCTGTGTGAAAAACATTTAAAAATTATGTATTTTGCACATGAATTAGTCGGCTGGGGAGGGATAAGAAACACCCACATACTGCCATTAGAAATATTGCCAAAAAAATAAAAATCACAAGTAATAAACCATATATACGAGGGCAGCGCCAAAATTTCCAGGCCTGATTATGAAAGAAACAAAGTAGAGTAACAATTTTTTATTATTTTTCAATATTATCCCCCTTAACTTCAATACACTTATTACATCTCTGTATTAACAACTTAATCCCTATAGAAAAATATTCTTTTGGTTTGTTTGCAAAATGAACTAAAACAGCCTCTTTTAACTCAGCTTCCAAACAAATAATGGTCGCTAGGGGCCATATCTGGACTATAGGGAGGATGATCTATCTGATGGAACCCACACTCTAAAATGGCAGCTTGTGCAACACCAGCAGTATGGACAGGTGCATTATCGTGCAAAAGACGCACGCTTCTGGTCAGTTTTCCTCGAAGTTTTACACGTATGCAGTCTCGCAATTTATGTAATAATGTTGCGTAATATTGATCATCGACAGTGGTATTAGTTTCTTTAAAATATATCAAAAGAATTCCTTCACAATCCCAAAAGATCGTGGCCATCACCTTTTTTGTTGACTGGCGGACTCTGAATTTTCTTTGAGGTGTTTCACCCTTACGACGCCACTCCATTGATTCATTTTTCGATAGAGGGCCATAATAGAGAACCATAGTTTCATCTCCCGTCACAATACTTTCTATCACAGGCTTCGGTTCCGACCCACACGGTTCCAAAAAAGACCGCGCACACTCGACACGGCGTTGTTTTTGAATAGCCGAAAGGTTTTTAGGAACCCATCTGGCACTAACTTTATGCATACCTAAATGATCATGCAGGATTCGATGAACACTTGTATCAGACAGCTTAGTAATATCTGAGATTTTCTTGACCTTTAAACGTCGATCACTCAATACCACCCCTTCCACAATCGCAACAATATCTTTTGTTATGACCTCCACTGGTCGACCAGTTTTTTCGGACACGTCTTGTTTAAAATGCTGTCAGTAAAAACTATTTGACGCAAGACTTCAATTTTTTTTTCGCAGGCTACTAAGATCTATATTTAAAAGAAGACAAAGTATTATCGTGATACTGGAGCTGCATCTATGTCAGGCCGGGAAATTTTGGAGCTAACCACGTATGTATCCATCAGGTCTATTATACAAAAAAGCTAACATCATGGACATACGTCAATTATATGCCAAAAATATTCCCATATTTCTCATGAAGTATCCGCGATACTTAACACCAACACAATATCTGTATGGCACTACGCAAAAGTCTATGGGACCTGTGATTCCCACAAAATCTCAAAAATCTATTGTTGCCTCATTCGATATGAGAAAGTTACTCTCAAATTTAGTTAAAAAAAGAGTAAAATAAATGTGTGAAAATAAATAAAAAGCAAAGATGTTATGGAATGTGTAAACATTGGACTAGCCACCTTCAGAAGTCAGTCAAACGGCTGAATAATAGAACAAAACATCTCTTGAATAATGATTTGGCTGAATTGCAGCTTAGATATCTTATAATGTGCTGGAGTTGCACTGGTATTGCAAAATTAACCACTAAAAAGTAAAAAATAAAAAAAAATGGCTATTTTTGAATAAAGAACTGCCCGGTATGTAGATGTGTTCAAAAGTTTGGCGAAGGTCGTATGGAAAACATGAGCCGTAACTTCAAAAAATATTTAATTCAGCTTTTACTAAAGTTGACTTGTTGGCATATTTGTAGTATATATGAGTTTTTCGCTTCCTTGGTGTGATGAATCATATGTTAGTGTTGCATTGTTGTTATTGGTAATGTGAAGGAAGGTTTAATTAAGGACCTCTAAAAATTCAATTTTTTGAGGTCGCGATAAATGATATTCAACTTGATCCTCAGTTTGACGTTTGACAGCTATTTACTGTCTGATGATGTCATTGAAGAGAGGCATTTTAAAATTTATTTAAGCGCAGACTTTTTAATGGCCTAAAAGCTAAACGTACCCGTTCCGCCTCCGCATCAGTCTGTAAACTTCGAACTGGTAATCACCTTGGGCGACGAAGAGCTCCGGGTCCTGCCCCAAATCGTTATATATCACCACGCCGTCGTGTTCGATCCTTGAGAGCGTGAAATCGATGATGGTGGCGCGGACACCTCTCGTCTGAATCTCGTTCCGCTTGTCTTTCAGCTTGTAGGACAGTTTCGTGTTCCTGTGGACACCAAGATCCGTAAACACAACCATCGCTTCGAATAACAGGTAAGGAGTGCGGGAGGTGAAGCCAGAGGTAACAGATCGAGTAGTGAAAGCTTGGTCATTGGTTTGACGATAGAATAATATGGTATCCCTAACCTCGTAGAGAAGGATATCATTTTCAGCTCATACCTCTACGGGTCACCCACTAATCTACATCTTGTGCTATTTTCTTTCTAAACTTTCACACACTTTTTAATAGGAATATAGAATATAGAAAATAGGAAATAGGAAACCTGTCAAAGGCTTCCTATTTTTGTTCTAAACGATTTTATAGTGGATCTTTTTTATGGAACTTGCCTGCTGACGCCCTCTAGCAGCACATTGCCCCAGTGCAAGTCGCGATGTTCGAATTTTAACCGTTGCTCGGCGACGGCCAAAGCGCACGCCACCTGTCGGACCATCGACAGCGCCTGCGCCGCGTTGTTGAACTGGAACGCTTCAAGGTCTGCGCCTGCGTTCGCCAAATCGAGAACGATGTACAGCTGACTTTCGTCGAACATTTCGGGCCGATCGTTCTCCGAACCTTTCTCCACGTCGAACTCGTCCCACAAGGCGAGCAAACGTTCCGGGTACTTGCCGTACACGCAGCATATCCGTTTCACTTCGGCAAACGCCGAACTCTGATTGACCACGCCCTGACGTAGCCCCGACAACTCGCTTTAACAGAGTTCAGGGTTTAATAACCCCAATATTTCATTTATTTCTCTTCTATATTAAGCTGTAACAATTGTAACGGGCACATATATTTTATTCACTGAAAATGGGTATATATTTCGTTTCTTCATGCGAAAAAGAAACAAAATGTAAATTTGTAATGACAGGGTCAATTAAATATCATCAAAACAAATCGTCATGTCTCGAAGAGACGCGATTTCAACAAACTATAAAGATTCAAACAGATTTTGAAGTCAAATTCAAGTCAATATGTTTTATTGCCGATTAAACTAAATCCCAATATGGCAAACCGACGTCAAACATAAGTGTTAATATTTTTGCTCTGATAATATAATGCAATAATATTACTTTTTCCAATAAAAATGTAGTGAAATGTTGCCTAAATAAGCTAACGATATGTTACTCATCAAGGCCGATTTGAATATCTAGTTCTGTATACTCTTTGAGTCAATGCCGCATTTTCATTAAGACTATACCCCAACCATATCGACAGCTTGCTCATCTGTAAAAGGCGTTTTATTGGTTTAAATGCCGTAATTATGTGTGCCAAAACTACAAATTACACTATATCTATAGTAAATAATATGCTTTTAATACAAATTTTGTTGACAAGTTGATTTTAGGCATGTGTTTTCCTCCTGAGTCTTACATATTATAATTGAATCGAATTTTATTTTTTTTTAACTAAAAATACTTTTGTTATTTCAAAATTATAAACGAAAAAAATAAATAAATAAAATTAAAACTTGATGGAGTTCAGTCGTTTAGAATTTACAGATGGTTTATTTAAATAACATTGAATCGTCAAACAGTATTAAACCAAATATTATTCGTATAAATCTTAGCTTGTAAAAACATATATTTTTGGTAGATTGACCAGAAGGATCATGGTGAAAAATTACTTTTAAAAATTACTCGTATAAAGCTCAGCTTTTAAAAACATATTTTTTAACAGATTGGCTAGAAGAACCGTGGTGAAAAAGTACTTTTAACATTTAAGATGGTCGTTACGCCCTCTGGCGACCATCTTGGGGATCGAAAAATATTTTTCACGTTCTTCTGATAAAATTTTTTTACTGCAAATTTCTACTACTTATAGTTTTCGAGATACAGCACAATGTCGAAAGCTTTGGAAGTCTGTATAGATCGTAACCACATTCTAAGTCAGTGTACGTTAATAAGTTCAACTCAGTATTCTATCCGATGGATGAAATCCAAACTGCTAATAGTTTCCGACGAAAAATGATTCAATCAACATAACACTTATAGTGTACCCATGTACTCATGAATAAAATTGTACCACTCGAGCCTGATATTTATTTGTTACATTACAAGAAGTCTACAACATCCTGTATAAAATAGCACGGTAAGAATGATCAAGCCAATTTACCAATATAGATAACGTAATACTTACGATGAGATTACGATTTCCGATAGAATCTCGTCGAATTTCTTCTGTCGGTCGCCATTGATCTCCGTGGCTCCCTCTATCGGTATCACTTTCATTACCGTCGACGATCCGTCCGGGTTTCGGTACAAGAACACTTCGCCGTATGCGCCCTCGCCTATTTTTCTACAATCGCGCAGCAAGCTGCAATTTCAAAAATGGATCCAAAATTAAACAAAAAAAAATGAACTGACTCAAAATAAATTTTAAACAGTTATTTTAAATGCCCATCCGATAGGATAGGAGGACGCATGACCTATACAGGATGTTATGTAACAAGTGTCCGATATTTGACAGGCTGATTGCCTCGGAGATACAGGGTATCAAAGTAGTGTTGGGGCTGGAGCCAGACATTTAATAGAATAATGTACACATTAACTTTAAAAGATATATAAGGTGAGTATTACAAGCAAATGTGCAACTATCAACACTTTGGCATAAAAGACCCATTCACTTTGAAAAGAAAACCTAGAACATTGGAATGCTCTCAAATACATTTCAAATTAAAAAGCATTGACCGACAGGAGCCTCTTAAGGTGTTCTTTAAATTGCTTCGTTGATGTCCTGGTCCCACCAACAAGTTAATATAAGAACCAAGAAATCATGTGATTCAATTGATTCAATTTATGTCTAAGGTCAAGCCAGCAGGATGATAAGCCTAGTAAACTAAGCCCCAACTGTCTTCTTCAAGTTTACTGACAAGTGATCTGAAAAAATCTGAGTGCATTTCATTTACTGTGACCTTTATTTTCCTATCAGATCCATTCATTGAGAGGCTTTCTTATTCCTGGTATTCTGGCTTCTTTGCCGTTATGTCCAAGGAGTGAAATGCGCGAGACAAATCGAAAAACATTCCAATCACAGTCTCTCAGATATCGAGCTAGCTGCTAGAGGGCGTTTTGCGACATTACTACAAATAATCAATATTACTTTTATTGTAATGCAATACAACCTTTCGGAATATTTTCGGGAGAATATATATTAAGTCTTATTTTTAACTGCATATTGAATGTTAAAACTAATGCTAATGCTAGGAAAAAAACATTTTGATAATTTTGTCATATTTAGCACAAAAATTAAGGCAATTTTATATAAAGTTGTTTATTTGTTGCCATATAAGTTCAGTTAGTGGAAGGTGGCTGTGACAGCGACAAAACAAGTGCTAGAATGCTGCTTGCGTATTATGTTTACCACAGAGGAAAAGATATGTTAGAAAGTTACATATCATGCAATAAAAACCGGACCCTGGCCCTTAGAGATTACGTTAGAAAATTTCCAAGGACATATTAAACAACTGTTAAAATAATTATTATCCTTTGTAAGCTATTAATTTTTTATTGATCGTTCAATACCAAAAAAATCACCAAGGTTACCGCTTATCCTTGGTCTTATTTTATATAAATAATGCACACATAATTTTTGGATCTTCATAAGCTCATCGGGAAGATCAACTATGAAATGGTAAATCATAGTGGCAGCACGTGTTCAAACGCCGTCATAGCCACCTTACATTAAGTCAACTTATATTGCAACAGCATATTATTGGCCGTTTTTTTTTTAATATCATTTTTAATCGTATTTTTCGCGTATCCTGTATTATTTCCCTGTATATTATTTCTCGCAAACTTCATTTTTCGCATAAAAACGGTTAGACCATTACGCACAAAAAATGTCTAGAATTTTGTGTAGAATTCAAAAATGATGTAGTATACCAGGTGTTCCATTTAAAATAAGAAAGTTGAGACTCGCCCAAGAAAAATTAAATACCCTGTATATACAAAATTAAAATAAATTAATGACCCCAATTCACTTTTGGCTCCATGTCTTATAGTTTCTGAGATAAGGTAGTGTCCCAATCTAAACGGCCCACCCTATACATTGTGCCAACAACCCAGTGGTCATAAATACTATACAAGTCGTATAAGGAGTCATGATTTTTTGAAAATAAAAGTAAAATTAGGAACAATATCTGACGTCTCTTGTCAAAAAACTTTTGGCTACGTTTTTCGTCGGTATCTATTCAGAATTAAAACAATTCTCGTTTTTGTTTCCCCGCCCAGCTCACCTTTCCGGGTAGCATTTTTCAAACGGCATTGGTTCGCTTTGCCGGCATTTTTGCAACACTAAATCCTTGGCAGTTATTGCGGTAATTATTAGGGGGGATTGCGGTCTCACGCTAGCGTCAACTTCCGAATCTTCAGCTGAAAAAAAGCAATGCCTATTGGATATTCTAAGAGTCATGTACGAGGTGGTCCGTGTATGAATGGGAAATAAGGTTATTTCAGAACCTGTAAAAAAAAATAAAAAAAAAACAAAAAAAACAAAGACAAAAAGTTATTTCGTTTCACTTATACTTTTAAAATATCTTATGGTTGTATATATACTGCATACTGCTGAACAGTTCCAAAGTTCACTACTGGAGCTTCAGTGGGATGGTTGGCACTCAAATGTTGACGCGATTGCCAATAGATTTGTACAAGATATAACTACCATATTAAATACAATGTGCCCCAAAATAAAATCAACAAGGAAGCAGCAATATAAATATAAAGCATGGATAACATATGAAATAAGGCAAATGATGAAAGAATGAGATAAAATTTATGTCAGGGCTGTTCATCACAGAGACGTTGGAGACTGGAGTGCATATAAAAGATTACGAAACAACATCATTAATAAAATAAGGTATGAAAAAGGCAAATACTTCAGAGAGGTGATAAATGAAAGCAGGCAAAATTCAAGACAGCTCTGGAAACATTTGAAGACATTAATCCCGAATAACAATTTAATAAATATTTTGTGCAGAGCATTGAAGATATCATATCGGCAATAACTAGACCATCCGTCAATTTGATGTATTTACAAGTTATACAAAATTGTTACTTTACAATAGCTTGGCGGCGCTATTGTTTAATAGACCTAACTATAGACTAACAGAACTTCAGAAAATACAAAACAGGCCAATTTTAAAATGTAATAGATATACACCTGTGATGACTATGTTAAATGTGTTACCAATATTAACTGTAAAGCAAAAAGTAATGTTTGATGCCTTTAAATTTATATTTAAGATAAAAAATAAAATGATGCCACCATACATTGGTAATAGGGTTAATTACTTTAAGAATGTTCATGACTATAACACTTCATCCTAGTCAATCGATGTAAAACTATGCATATGTTGAATTCCATTTTAAATAAGGGTTTGTTAGAGTTTGATAGGCTGCCAAAAAATATTAAGGAGTGTGATAATTTAAATGCCTTTAAAGGATTAATTAAAACTTATGTATTGTCTGAAATTTTAATTTGATTTTTTTTTACAATCGTTTCTGCTGTTATAGACTTTTGTTTTGTGTACTTTTGTACCCGTATATTTAAAATGTAAATACGATTGTTTTTTGTTATAGCTAAAATAAAATAAATACATAAAAATATATACAGGATGTTTGAATTTTTGTGGACAAATAAATTTCTTATTTTAAATAAAACTTCCTGTTCATTTTTCAAAGCGTTTCTGATATATTTTGAATTTTTTGTTAAAAGTGGCGTTTGCAGGTTTAAATATATCTATCGAAATTTTCGCTGAAAGGTATTATTATATATTTGGAGTTGATTTCCTAATAGATATGTGTTGATATTTTAAAAATAAGTAATTAGAGACTGGCCCAAAAAATTAATATTAAAAATGGAAACATTTAAAAAAAGAGTGACTGTGTATAACTTTTCTTACCTATTTGAAAAAAATGAAAGATTTCCAAATGTTGGCAACAAAATGCTTTTCCATTTTAAAAATTCCGAAAAAAAAACGAGTAAAATAAATATATACTATAAATCATGCATGGTAATTATGTTATTAACAGAAAAGTTTTCAAATTTAACTTTTTAAAAATAATTTTTAAAAATGCAATAAATTTGATCAAAACCGTTTAATTATTTGCTAAAAAAAACCAGATGGACAAAAAAAAACAGCGTTTTAAATGAAGAATAGAGATATTTAAAAATGCAATAGACCAGAAATACAACCTTATTATAAAAAAATATTATTTTTATATTATTATAATTGTTAATATAATTACATATTTTTTCTGAATTAAATAATAATTTTTCTTTTTAATTTGTAATTATTTACTATTAGCATTTTCTCCATTAATAAGATTTTTTAGAAAAACGTTTTCTAGGCTTAAAATAACAATAAAAAATGGCAGAGTTGGGTGGCATAAAACCATCAAACATTGATTTTGACTTCTAGTTCTAGATTTCGACGTCATAACATTTTTAGAAAAAAAAGTTTTATTGCTAATATTTCGAAATCTCTTTTTCAAATAGGCATACTTAAAAAAATTAACTTTTAACCATTTGTCCATTTAACACACCAAGTCGGATAAGTCGATAAATACATTTAACCTTTCAAATGTCAAATCCAAAATATGTCAGAAACTTAGGTATAAGATATTATATACGAAATATACCTAGAATGATACGAACAACTCAAAAAATATTTACTATGCAGGGTGCTTGAAATAAGAAATTTGGTGCAGTATCATTCCATAATAAACGCCATACTATATGAGACGATTAAACAGTATAACCGACGACGTGGAACTTCTGGAAGGCGCTTAAATCGTATTTAAGTTCTTGATGTAACCGCAAGATGGCGGAATATAGAAATGGCATATAATGGTAAAAAGGAAATATTATTTTTTTCCCTTTGATTAAAAATAATAACATTAAAATGTTGCTTTCTTTAAAAAACAAATCAAGAAAGCAAACCTTTATAATTTTACTAGTGAAGGACATCTTTAGGAGAGCGTTGGATGGAATTCGGAGTGGAATAAAGATAAATCTGTCTGAAGCATGGGATCTTCCTGTGGAGATCAAATGTCGCATAGAAAAAGATGACAACACTTTCACTACAATGAAAAACCTACTCACCAACAGATACCTCAGTTTGGAGCTGAAAAAACGAACAGTAACAGACAATATCGGAGACTATGGACAAACGAATTAATACCTTTGAGAGGTGGATTTACAGAAGAATCCTGAACTGATACTA
Source organism: Cylas formicarius (assembly GCF_029955315.1). NCBI lineage: Eukaryota > Metazoa > Arthropoda > Insecta > Coleoptera > Brentidae > Cylas > Cylas formicarius. The sequence continues at coordinate 36,816,028 of NW_026844347.1, read as the reverse complement.
TGGGAACGTGATGAGAAATAAAAATAAACATCGCCTATTACAAAACATCATGCAGGGCAAAGTAGAAGGAAAAAGGAACCTTCGAACATCGAATGGTGCCACCTTCACCGAGTTATTGGGATGTGCTGCCAATATGATGATCACCAACATCCGAAACGGATAAGGCACGAGAAGAAGAAGAAGAAATGTAAAATACTTAACCATATTGCGTTATATTTTTGGAAAAGCAATTTTATAGTTATTTTCAATGATTCAAAAAGACACATAGTATCCCATATAAAAAATCGATCGGTTTACACGTAAAAAAATCAACAGCGATTTTTTAAAAATCAAAAAATTTTGTGAAAAGTCCTCCACAACTCTGGAACTTTTTTTTACCATCATGAAATTGGAACTTCCGGCAAAGGCTCCTTTTACAAACGGGAGTCGAATTAATGAAAAAGTTAAAAATAGCTGAAAAACAACAGAACCCAAGTATCCATTTTATAAAAGGGAGAACGTGCGAAACAAATTACGGAAATTAGGCCACTCCGTATATATCGACTTACTCAAAATGGTTTTGGCGTAGTCCTGCAGGATCGAGGTTTTCCTGCTGGTTACGTTGCTCACCACCGGCACTATTCTCATCGATTGCCGCCTCTGCGAAACGGGGGCGGGGCTTTTAGAATTCAACACGCTATACCTCCGATGATCTCGCAGGGACTTTCGCCATAGTTTTCCCGCTCTCAAGGTTACAAAGCTGAAAGAGTCCAGCGGCAACGGCAACTTGAAATCGTCCTCGAGTTCCGAGTGTTTGAAAACGTCCGTCAAGTTGGTAACGTTGCAAGATTCGGACAGCGGAGTTTTCAGTGGCGTCCTCGAAGAATTCGGCCAACCTACACCTTTGTTTAACAAATAAAAAGTAAGGGTATGTTTGTTATAAAGTGTCCCAAATTATTCCCATATCCAATGGTGGGGCAAGGGCCGCCTTGCTGAAGTTTGTTATTATTTTTTGTGGTTTTTAACGATCATTTGACTTTACTTGTGGCCGTCATGCCCCACTCTACCCTATTTATAATGTTATGTACAATAATTATAGTTATTTATTAAAAAGTATTTAATTAAAAAAACGTTACGTTATTTTTTTATCAATTAAAAAAATTGTTATTGGTATTTATAAGATTTTCGAAAGCTCTGGCTTTAGGCGAAATCCACAGAATTATCCAAAAAATAACACTTTCCTATCCACCCCTAGTAAAAATGTCTTAAATAACAATAGATCAATTACAGAATCAGCTTTATGAGTATTTCGAAAATAATAATATATGATCCCGACATCTTATCAATATGATTATAAGAAATCTAAGTCAATAGTTAAAGCTATCTCCAATCTTATGGACAATGAGGCCTTGAGAACTAAAGGTTCATACGGACGATTTGCTACGACCGTACCAATGCCTTCTACTGCATTTCCCAGGGGATCATTGTCAAAAATGGTAGAATTTTATGGGATCACTGGAAACAACCTAAAGCTAATAAAAAAATTCTTAAAAAATAGGGGTCATCAGCAGTGCAGGTATCCACAATCCACAAATGGATATGAATAAAGATATTGAAGCTTTGGATATGGCAATGGGCGTGGGGCTTAGTATGGTTTGTTGCAAATTGACTCTAACTTAATACATCATAGATAGAAAAAATCGGAACTTTCAATTGAAGCTCATATTAACATAGCTGCAAGAAAATTATCCAACCCAACGTTTCCTTACAGAAAATCTAAAAAACACTGCCAAGAATGAAATAATAAGGATTCTTCGTGTTCAAGTTCGGGAGTTTTAACAATACCTTGCAGATATATATTGGATTGCTTAGTTTATATAAAAGAAACTTAGGGTAACCTATAATACTTTTCATTCTTATAATACCCCTGCCAACAAAGATTGGAAAAACCTAGGCATAGCATCAACTACACTATCGAAGAAACGTAGAACAACAAAATTCATTTTTATTTATGTTTGAAAAAACTATTGGGTTGTGCTTTTTGGGCTAAGTTTAATAACACACCATATTGCATAAGGAAGCATAACATTCTGGATGATATTCCTATAGACAAATCGGTCCATCGTGTCATTAATAAAGTAAAGGCCTACCCCGTTCCATAAGAAACAACTCCATAAAAATACACTGCCTTAACCATGTGTAATTGTAGGTGTTACATATTTAGGATTAAACCGATTGCCTCACAAGTTCCATTTTATCAGAATTGAATACTGTGTTGCGCGTTTCCTCACAAGTTCCAATTTATCAGAATTGAATACTGTGTTGGGCGTTTCAACACTGAATGGAGTTTTTTTCCAGTCATCGACGTTCCAGATTAAATGCCCAGCGCAAACGTAATCTTGCTGTTCTATTTCTTCCCGAAACTCACGGCTTTTCAGCTGGATCTGTATTAAATAACTTTGCACATACTAACGTCCTTCATACTGTTATAGAGCAACCATTATTTCTGGAATTTAGGCAATAATTTTAGGTACGCACTTCCAAGGATCATTTTAAGCAATTCTTTTAATGCGTCTGTTGGTCATGACTGTTCTCGTCTTCTTTGGCCTTCCCGATTTTGCCTTTCTCTGTGTCCCCTTAGTACACTGGGGCCTTAAAATATCGACTTGTTTGTTACCTTTCACGAATCCATACACAACTCTCTACTTCAAGTTTTTTAAAATTGGAATTCCTCTTGACTAAGCACAGAAATGTTCAAAAAAATATAAAAAGAAACCTCACACAATTGAGTTGGCTAAAACTTTGCTTTTGAACCAATTATTTGAATGTTGCTTTACTTTTCACTATTAAGCATTTAAATCTAAATGTCATAATTAATTCATTTGTTTTGTTAGTGAAAATTCCTGTTGTCTCCAGGATTTGCAAATATATCTCAAAGTGCTGCTCTACTTTTGTCCGATTTTGCCCCAAAATTCTTCAATAAGCTAACAAATAATATTAAACAAATAGAATTGAAGACTTTCACATTAAAAATAAAAACTAAAATCTCTTAAATAGTGAGATAGAGTATATTGATTTTTAAATAATGGTATATTGACCTACTTGTGTATTTTAACCATTTTTGATAGCTTTAACGTAATTACAAAAATATGACGGGTAATAAAAATACTTTGATAAATTGGTTAAGGCTTTCGCGGCCCGTTGATAAGCTATTATCTTGGTTCGGGTTTAAAGGCCGTCGTCGATTGGAATTACTTCCTAACGTTTCGCTAGCACGAGTGGCGAGCTTCTTCAGAGGTCCTTCCATCTCCGATGTTGGACGTAGACTGACGATTTCTCCTGCGCAGGTTGTATTTATGCCGATTGGTGGTGGGCGGGACTTGTTCCGCTTCGGTTGGTCTCGGGATATCGATCGGTACTGCTCGGGCGTTCCTAAGGATCGGGTTCCAGATTTGGTTGAGTCTAAGGGTCTCCTCCTTTCGGTTGAAATTGTGTGGGTGTTTTTGTATCTCAATGGCTTCCCTGACTAGTCTGTTGTGATAGCCGTTGACCGATGCTAGTAACTTACAGCTCTCAAAGTGTATCCTGTGTTCCCCGCTGCCCAGTGCGTGTTCAGCTACTGCAGACTTCTCTGTATGTCCTAGCCTGCAGCTTGCTTTATGCTCCTTAAGTCTCGTTCCCATTGATCTCTTGGTAGTCCCGATGTAGACCTTTCCGCATGAACACGGAATGCGGTAGACTCCTGCAGCTGAAAGTGAGCCCCTCTTGTCCTTCGCTGACCTGATGGTCTGCTGGATCTTCTTTGTAGGCTTAAAGATTGTTTTGATGTCGTGTCTTTTCAATACTCTGCCAATCCTGTCGGTGACACTCGGAATATACGGCAGATATGCGTGGGAGGTGGAGGGTCGTTGTTCGGTATCCCGTGATCTTGATGATCTTGAGTTCATTGATCTCTCGATCTCCCTCTTGCTGTAGCCATTTGCCTCGAACGCAGTTTTTAGGTGTTCAAGTTCCATCTGGAGGCTCTCCGGTTCGCAAATCCTTCGGGCTCGTTCTGTCAGGGTTCTGATAACCCCATACTTTTGACTTGGGTGATGGTTGGATAGAGCATGCAGGTATCTGTCCGTATGGGTTGGTTTTCTGTAAACTGTGTGGCCCAGCTTCTTACCTCGCTTCCTCACTAGTACGTCCAAGAATGCAAAGTACCTCTGAAGAGTTGCTTGGACCTGGTGAACAGGATATTTCCTGTCGATATTTGCAAACTTTCGGCATAAATACAACCTGCGCAGGAGAAATCGTCAGTCTACGTCCAACATCGGAGATGGAAGGACCTCTGAAGAAGCTCGCCACTCGTGCTAGCGAAACGTTAGGAAGTAATTCCAATCGACGACGGCCTTTAAACCCGAACCAAGATAATAGCTTATCAACGGGCCGCGAAAGCCTTAACCAATTTATCAGACGCCTCTACGGGGAGGAAACATGTAAGCAGTATCAACGACTGGACAAAATAAGGAAGCAAAAAGCGCACTTACTCGCCACTTTAGCGTTTCTGTGCCGCTGCCGGGACACCAACATCATACCAGCATTCCTTAGACAAAAACGAATTCTCCAATCAGTGAAGGCAAACAGGATCTACGTCAGGACTGAGAAAGCTTTTCTCCGGGGAAAGAATTCACCACACTCGTCATAGCCTTGCGAAGACGGACGAGGAACTTCTTGGCCTGCACTTGACACTGGGCAACAAGATCGAACAACAGAATTGGGACAGAATGGATGCAATCTCACATTCCAACATGAGGAACGAACTGGACCGCACAAAAGAGCAACAGATAAGGAAGTACGAGAAGTTTGCGAAAAAACAAGCGCCCAAAACAGCAAGCCTAGACAGTGAGCGACTCGTGGTTAATATGACGGACAGAGTACTCACGGAGGTGGAGAGAGCAGTGCTAACCAAAGGAGGGAACTTCGCAATTACTCCCCGTCACATTCCGATTGAAGAGATCATCTCCAGCACGGAAGCAGCCATCAAGAACCTACCGGACCAAGATGCCGAAGAGATACGAATCGAGACAGCCAACATCCTCAGGAAGGCAAAACCACCCAAGACTAACCTGACGAGAAGTGAAGGACTGGCACTGCGTAGCCTGAACACGGATGAGGGTATCATCATACTCCCAGCGGACAAAGGAAACGCAACCGTTCTTCTGAAGACCGAGGAGTACGAAAGGAAGATTGAGGAACTCTTGGACCCGGGAAGCTACAAACCCCTGAAAAAGGATCCGACGCAAGTTAGACTACGTCTTACCAACCGGCTCATCAAGTCATCATCACTGTCAGAAGAAATCAAGAAGCGCATTGTGAGGACGGAGACTGTTCCACCAAGGCTCTATGGACTACCTAAGATACACAAAGTAGATGTCCCGTTAAGACCAATAGTTAGCGCACCCAGATCACCAACGTATTACTTGGCTAAACACTTGGCATCGCTGCTCCAACCACACGTAGGACACGGCACCAGTTACATCAAGGACTCCACCGACTTCGTGCGCCAAGATTCAAGACATCAATATTGAACAAAACGACATCCTTGTGAGCTTCGACGTCGTCTCACTGTTTACCAAAGTACCTCTGAAGAGTTGCTTGGACCTAGTGAACAGGATATTTCCTGTCGATATTTGCAAACTTTTTGAAGTCTGTCTGACCGATAGCTATTTCGTGTGGAAGGGAAACTTCTACGAACAGCTGGACGGAGTGGCAATGGGAAGCCCACTAAGCCCGGTTATAGCCAACTTATTTATGGAACACTTTGAGGAAAAAGCGATCGAGACCTCAGAGTACAAGCCAGCAACGTGGTTCCGGTACGTGGATGACACCTTCGTGATTTGGAAACATGGTATGGACAAGCTCAACAACTTTCTGCAGCATCTCAACAGTCAGCATCCCAGCATCCAGTTTACTATGGAGACTGAAAATGACCAACAACTTGCATTCTTGGACGTACTAGTGAGGAAGCGAGGTAAGAAGCTTGGCCACACAGTTTACAGAAAACCAACCCATACGGACAGATACCTGCATGCTCTATCCAACCATCACCCAAGTCAAAAGTATGGGGTTATCAGAACCCTGACAGAACGAGCCCGAAGGATTTGCGAACCGGAGAGCCTCCAGATGGAACTTGAACACCTAAAAACTGCGTTCGAGGCAAATGGCTACAGCACGAGGGAGATCGAGAGATCAATGAACTCAAGATCATCAAGATCACGGGATACCGAACAACGACCCTCCACCTCCCACGCATATCTGCCGTATATTCCGAGTGTCACCGACAGGATTGGCAGAGTATTGAAAAGACACGACATCAAAACAATCTTTAAGCCTACAAAGAAGATCCAGCAGACCATCAGGTCAGCGAAGGACAAGAGGGGCTCACTTTCAGCTGCAGGAGTCTACCGCATTCCGTGTTCATGCGGAAAGGTCTACATCGGGACTACCAAGAGATCAATGGGAACGAGACTTAAGGAGCATAAAGCAAGCTGCAGGCTAGGACATACCGAGAAGTCTGCAGTAGCTGAACACGCACTGGGCAGCGGGGAACACAGGATACACTTTGAGAGCTGTAAGTTACTAGCATCGGTCAACGGCTATCACAACAGACTAGTCAGGGAAGCCATTGAGATACAAAAACACCCACACAATTTCAACCGAAAGGAGGAGACCCTTAGACTCAACCAAATCTGGAACCCGATCCTTAGGAACGCCCGAGCAGTACCGATCGATATCCCGAGACCAACCGAAGCGGAACAAGTCCCGCCCACCACCAATCGGCATAAATACAACCTGCGCAGGAGAAATCGTCAGTCTACGTCCAACATCGGAGATGGAAGGACCTCTGAAGAAGCTCGCCACTCGTGCTAGCGAAACGTTAGGAAGTAATTCCAATCGACGACGGCCTTTAAACCCGAACCAAGATAATAGCATAAAAATACTTTGTATTTGGAAACACCAATAAGGCTTTACATTCCTTTACTTTACCTTTAGCCATCCCCTTGGGGCACTGATTTTCCTTGTCGCTTTCTTCAGTTATATCCAGCTCAGTTTTTCTGTCTCTGGCAGTCACCGTTTTCTGGTCGCCCTCATTCTCCGTTACACTTAAAGCTAATTTTTTGTCGTTGGAGTACATACTCGCACTATTTTCGAACTTGGATTTGTATAAGGGCTCCCATGTGGACTTTACTTTGCGCTGGTCGAAAGATTTCGATATGTCAGTCATGGAGGTACTTTTCCGGTACTTGTTAAATTCGTTGTCTGAAAGTTTCAATCCCTCCGAGAGCGAATTGGTCGAGTCAAAAAATATCCCCGGGTTCCAATTCATTGTGGGCGGGGCTTGCGCGCTTCGTAAAACCTCCGCGTTAAAATTTACAATGTCCGTCTGCAAAGTGTCGGCGCCCAGAAAATCGCGATTGGTCGCTAGATCGACGAATACACTTTTGACGAAATCGCGCCTCGATTTGTCTGATGTGGTGGATGCGCCGGGGAAGCCCTCGAATTCGGAACTGCTGTCGAAGGAATCGTTAAAACACGACCCGCAGTCGAGATTCGAACAATTTGTTCTGTGGTTTATCAAACTCACTACCAATTCTTTGCGACCAACCGAAGAGGAACGCGAACTGTTCCTTGATGGGGTGGTACAATTGGGGTCGATTTTCGCGCTAGACCGCTTGTTGCGTGTCGATCGGCTAGGGTCAGGACAATCTGAAAAATTAAATTACAACTAAAAATGTGTCCTTTAGGTAGAATAAAACCCGCCCGAAAAGGGCTGAAAACAACGAATTAAAGATTTGGTTTAACAATAGCTATTAAATAATACGGACTTTTTGCACTTCTTATTTAGGCGTTGTTTTACTCTATCTTTTATTTGAAGCGTCGGCACTTGATGTGAAATAACCTTTTCCTTTGTTACGCAATTAAGTTCAACCAACTAGAGCTACTAGAAATATGCCTTGCCTATGCTGATAATATAGGAACTTATGAAGCAACTGTATAAAAAATAAGTACTATGATACTTTCCTACTAAGCCTAATAAAGGTTCGATATATTGGCTAGTAAACTCAGCCACAAGTGTCTTCTTTAAGTTTACAACCAAATGACCTAGAAAAAATTGAGGGTTTCATTTACTGTGACTCTTATTTTCCTTTAAGCCATATATGATAAGGTCCAATAATTGAGAGGCCCTCTCATTCCTAGGCATTCTGACTTCTTTGTTATTATATCCAAGTTTAAGCATAAAATGCGCGAGATAAATCTAAAAACACCACAAACACGGTCTCTCCGGTATCGAGCCTATCCTAAATATGTTTGACAAGTTCGTTTTTTTCTGGAAGGAAAACGATTTCCATTTGTACAAGACTTTGTCAAGCGCTTTAGAAAAACAACTATCTATTGTTATAGGTATATAATACTGTATCAGCTTTGAATACCCTTTTTTAAACACAGAGCCATTTTCGAATGTAGAGCTATCATATCTCTACACCCTTTAACAAGTTAAACGGCTATTTGTTCAATTGCGAAAGATCGTTTGTTTTCGTGAGTTAATGAAGGACAGCGCCTCCTCCACAGCATATAGGCGAATGCATCAAAATTTATTTTATATTCCCTAATATAAAAAACGCAAATATTAAAAAAATATTTACTGTTAACTAATGTCAACTTTTTAGACGTGGTTAAACATCCCTTAGTAGTTGTAGTTTTTAATAATAAACTTTATTATTATTATTATTATTACATTGTTGAAAAATATACATACCAGATTTTTCTTCTTCCCCCCTTTGAGAAAATCTCCCTTCACATTCATTAATTTCATCAGTTGACGACTTTGTTAAATTTACTGAAACTTCTCTAGCTTGAGGGTTCCATTTTTCACTTTGTAAATCGGTCAAGGATCCCTTGGGAGAGGTGCATTTTCCTAAGTCATTCAAAGACATTTGGACCAATTTCACAACTAGCGGTTTTAACTGTTGAGTTCCATTTTTGATTTTACTTTTTTTTTTTAAATCAGCCGTTTTGTTTGTAAGTAAAATGTCGTCCATAACAACTATCAAATTTTTCATGTTAAACTTTTCATTCACAGAAAGAAGTTGCCTCTTTCTGAACGATCTCCTCCTTGTCACGCAGGTATTCCTAGAGAACTCATTAGACTCGCCCCCATATTGAAAATTTGGTAGGTCTTTGTATTTCTCTTGAAACTCCTCAAACTTTTTCAAACAAAACGACCTAGTTTGCTCGGTTACTGGATATGTATCATTTGTGGCGTTGGTTTGGGTTATTTTTTTTTCGAAATTTTCAAATTCGTTTAAAGAATAACTCCGACTGTTAAACAGTTTACTGTTTGGTACACTATCATCTAACTTGGTGCCAAACTTTCTTAATGATCGGCTTGCAAAATTGCATCGACTGCCTAAACCATCATTGCTAGTATGCTGCTTATCGTGCGCTTTAAATGCTAAGCTCGAAAAACTGTTTAGGCTATAAGACCTAACTAAATTGGCACTTCTCACTTGAGGAGTTGGATAGGAACAATTCCAGTCTTCTATTTCTTGAAGAGATTGCGCAATCAACTCTTCCACCTCATTGTACTTGTGTATAGTGGGTGAAATATCCCGTTTTATCACATACTTCTTATTAACTGATACTAAAGGAGTACTGGCATGGATCTTCTCCTTCCAAGAATTGGAGAAAAACGAGGCATTTTGAGTAACTTGAGATCCTTCATATTCATGACTTTCGGTGTCTTTGGCAGTTTCTGTTAGCATGCGAGTGTCGTCTCTATTGGCTAATTGAATTGGAATTTCTTGAATCGATACTTGCTTTATCACAGACATACCTGTTAATCCCTTTTCTATCTCTAAACTATTGTCTATTCTATTTTTCGATAAAGTCTTTTGTTTGAACCAGGAGTTTGTGTCATTTGAACTATTTGATTTCGCTATATTCAGACTAGATTTGGATCTTGTGAGAATTGGGGAACGCACATCAAAATTTAAACTTCTAACTGCAGAGGATGTTTTTTCACCGCTCGAGGAATCAACATTACCGGCGGTATCTTTAACATTTACCTCATTAAATTTAACTCCTTTAACAAGCCTGTCGAAGGTATTGTCGATGTTAACATCCAATGACTCATTAGAAAGGGCACTTTTTACGTTTTGCGGCAGTTCTTTTATTAGAATTTTTTGTTTTCGCTTTCTTCCTCCACCCTTAAGCTTCCGTTCGGTTAGATTTTTAGCGAACAAAATGTTCATGGCATCAAAGCAGGTAATTGAAGCACTAATTCCTCTGCTATAAGTTTTGTAGACTCTTCCGAACGCTCGCTGACGACCTCGCGACGTTGGAAATATATCATTCTTATTCATTTTTATTAACAATTAGCATTTAATAAGTTGCAATAGCATTTAAAAATTGCAATAGCATTTATATCAATTATAAGGATTTTTTAAACTGACAGCACCTTTAACAGTCGGCTTCTGAGGTCTATAATAGAGTTGTGTCAAACGCGATCGATTCGGTCACTTTGATTCAATCACTTCAAAGTATCGAACGACCAAATCGCGCTTGTTCGCAACGACCGAATTCGCCGGAATACGATTCAATTGAATGGCTTAAGATTTAAATTCATGACTGAGACAGGTCACGGAAAAGGAATGGGAGTATTGTTATAATTATTCTATAATATTGAGTTCCGACATCGATCTGTAGATTTGCTGATGTGTAAAATTTTAATTGAAATTTAATTTAAACAAATTAATGTATTACTGGTACAACCCAATACGTAGCACCTATTTTAATAAAATCATGATGCAATAAAAAGCAGAACACCGATAATTATTATACTAACTAGAACAGAAAACATAACATAGACAAACCAATAATTCAAATTCAAATGAATCTGAATCGGTGTTCGGACTGATCGGATTCAGTGACCATTGCCGCTTATGTTGGCATCAAAAAGTATTGAAATGATTCCATTCTTTTCGAAATCGGTCACTGATTGATTCTGTCCCCGTAAAATGAACGATTGACACAACACTAGTCTATAAAAACCAGAGAAAAGAAGTTCATATTGCTGATAGAAGTGGTAACTTTATTTTAATGTCCTTGAGCGAGGAAGACTAAAAAATAATAAAACGTTTTTTTAAGTATATTGGAATAAAATTACACGAAAATAATTTTAACAAAACTTTAATCCAAAATACACATTAACAATATAAATCGAACACCAAAACCCAGTTATTGTTAAGATAGGGAGCTCTAAAAATAATAATATCAATAAAACGGTCGTTCACAAAACACCGTGCGCTCCTTCTATTTGTGTTTTGAATGAACTGTTAAAATCGGGAATCTTGCAATCGTTTCGGATTCGGATATGAGTCTCGGTCTCCACTTTGTCATTGGTTGGAACTTCGGAATCTTTTTTTGAGATACCATCTTTTGAATTAGCTCGTTTACGTATTAAATGCTGGAAAGTCGCAGAAGCTACTAGAAAACCGCAATTATTCACCTTTTGTATTATTTAGAATGTAAATTCAAATTTTGCAAAACAGATAATAAAGTTTATAGTTGTTCTCTGCTGTAAACAAAAATTTTGACTCAACCTAAGCTGTTCAATGGTTTACGATTTGGCACCTGTCATTGTCAAAGCAAATTATGTCTTAAAATAATTAAATTTTCAAACGTTTTCGGAAATAGTTCCGTTCTTCGTATCGATTGCGTGCCGTTAAAATCGTCCATGGAATTAGTCGCCTTGACCATTTAGTGACAAAAATCCCGTTTGCCATCGACGACGTGTGGCGACCGGACATGCAACGGTAAATACAAATGATGGTGGGCACATTAAAAGTATGCTAGAAGTGCTGCAGATGTTCTTATTTTTGTTCAAATCGAAATACAGACGAAAACAACTTTTCTGGCAATTATTATGCTCTCTGTTGGTCTTAATGTGTGTGTCGCAATTTGTGTCCAGCAAATGTATTGATGACCCCGTTGTGTGTGGAGGTAATGGTGTGTGCAAAAACGATACGTGCGTGTGTTACGATGGCTGGCAGGGCCCCTCCTGCCAGTTTTGCGGCGGTAAAGTCAGGTAAGATTGTACCAGCAATCATTACATAGGCCAGCAGACAAACATTTGTCTTGTCCAGATTGGGCACCTCCAGGGGAACAATTCACGACGGACCAGGAAATTATTCTCTAACTTCGAAATGTAGCTGGTTAATAGACGCCCCAAATGCCACCATCACATTGCATATTGAAGAGTTTGCCACTGAATGCGGCTGGGATCATTTATACGTCTTTGACGGGGATTCAGTTAATTCTCCATTACTTGCCGTTTTTTCCGGCTTGATGTACACGGACGAATACAGGTATTTATCGTGGAAGGTGCCAAATATTAGAGTAATATTTTTGCTATTTAGAAAATAGCATAAACATCTCATTTATATAGAAGGTGTGCCACACAAAAAAGGTGCTTTGACAATGAGTTCATTTACATTCATACACATAACTAGGTGACATTTATAATAAATATTAATTATAACATGTTTTGAAATCACCCTAACCTTTCTTCTTATGAAATAATTATACAGGGCTTCAATTTAAAATATATAACTTTGATGTGCTATCCTTATAAATATATATATAATGAATCTACACATTGAACCCTGTAACTTTTGTATTAAACTAGTTTTTATAAAATATAAAATAAAAAAGCTAGGAATGGTAACATTTAATTGATCTCCCCTGTACCGCATATTGTTTGAAGGGTGAAAAAAATTCCCGAAGTAGTGGCCCAGTCGGGCTCCGCTCTCGTCCATTTTTTCAGCGATGACGCTTACAACATGTCAGGTTTCAACATCACTTATCGGCTGAACGCTTGTCCTTCTGTGGTAAGTCGATTAATGTAGAGTTTAACGCGTTTCTTGAAACTCAAACGTGACAGATATCTGGCATCGACTGTTCTGGCAATGGGATTTGCATCGATGGCGTCTGCACTTGCGACGGCCGCTGGGATGGTATCGCTTGTCACTTGAGGAAATGCCCAGACGATTGCGGAGCGTCGCAGAACCGGGGCATTTGCGAGCCCGAACGGGGGTATTTAGTTTAGTTAGGGTTTGGTGGATTGTCAGGGTCATGTGGATTTTTGTTTTAGTTGCCATTGTTTTGGAGAGTACAAGGGGGACGACTGCAGTCAGGTGAGCGGTAGTTAAAACTTTATTCATTATATTACTAGTATTCTTTTCTAGCTCGCAAGTAGGGGCTATTGGGAAATAGTCAGTGTCCAGGGCTTTATACCTCCCGGTTCTGCTTCCCATGGGGCGACGGTGTGGAAAGATTCCATGTACATTATAGCCGGTGAAAGTTACAATCGTGGTTCATTGATGTATATATATGATTTTAATGGTAAGCCTTTTGGCAAACTTTCCTATCTATTAAAATGTCGAAAAATGAAAGTCGCGGAGCAAAGTTTAATTTTAAGACGAAAATGTAAGTATAATTTTTTTACTGTATAAAATTGAACTGTAAAACACAAAAAAGGAAAAAGTAACCTCAACAAAACAATCATTCAATTGACCAAAAGGATTGAATTTCGATGTTTTCATCAACTAAAAGTATAACTTTTTTGTTCAAATTTCATATTTTAATCAGTTTTGGTGTTCGCCAACTGTAATACTATTGTTTGAAAACATTTATGTTGTTAAATATCTCTTTGAGGTTTGATCTTTATTTTACTGTCTGGCTTTTATAGTATTGTAATTTTTAGTATGAATGAGCATATTTTCATGGAGACTGTAGTTTTGTTGAATAATTTCAGATTAAAAAAAAATGTAACCAATGAAAGTTAGTATAAAGAAGGCACTCTCAGTACATCCAGTTGCGTAGGACTTTGCCCTTTTATTCACATAGTGAGCATATTAAAACTATGCTAGAAGTGCTGAAGATGTTCTTATTTCTGTTCAAATCAAAATAAAAAATGAGAACCACTTTTCTGGCAATTATTATGCTCTCTGTTGAGAAAAATTATTACTATTGTCACAGAACAGTCAGTGCCCTATGCCATTGTTTTCAATTTTGTTGTCAATATCTTCGTAACACACTCATAAACTTGGCAAATACGAGGACCTAATAGGATCTTAGAGAAACAGTGTTCCCTATATATTTTACAGTTAACAACTGGAAAATAGACTTTCAGAAATTACTAAACAAAATTCGCAACATTTTTAGGTACACTTAAATAGCTACAAAGAATGTTTGGGTAATATGTTTTAGTGTACTACTAGTGAAATATAAGAAAGGAATTAAGCTACAAGTTGAACTTTTACTGGAACAAGCATAACAAATGCCCATTGTCAACTACTGTCTATAGGAGGGTTTTCTTGAACATTTTTTTCGCTTAGATGTTGGTAAAACCTATGAGTTTATGACAACTAACGTTTTACGCCCATTTACAAGCAAAAAAAATCGGAAAAAAATAGCTTACATGAAAAAATCCATGTAGAAATTGTACAGGGCTTAAAGAACAAAAACACTAAATTAATTACAGAATTATACGCGTTTACTGCAATTCTGCACTGGTTCTCCACATTTTAACTCCTCCTTTTGCCTGAAAATTAAAAACGGAATTTTAATTCTCGCCCAAGCGCAAAAAAAAATTACATTGTTGCTTTATGAGTTCCCGTACTGTCAGCAGAGGCAGGGCCTCTATATGTCTAGTAGCTATATGGTTCATGTTAATTTCGACAATCACAAAGCGTTATTGAAATTGAAACAAGCATTTGAGTTTTAAGTATCTGACCATTTATTTTTTTTAATTTATCACATTCATTTATTGTATAGTACCTTATCAAAAAAAAGTGTAGCCATGAACTGGGATCCGCAGATTTTCTCCGTTTCTAGTATGAACCGTGCATATTTTCATATGAACCATAGTTTCTCTAAATAATTGATTTTTTTTAATAAATGTAACCAATAAGTTAATATAAAGAAAGAGTTGTGAGTACATCATGCCTTTTAAGGTAGGTTAACCATGGATACAAGTTGTTTTTTTTTTGCCTCCCAACATTCTAGTTGCGTCGAACTTTGCCCCTTTCATTGTACGAACTACTTCAGGCTGCGCCCCGTTTATTGACGTATTCTAAAAAATCCTTCAAACGCAGGCAACGTGTGGGAGACGCCTCACGTCAAGGAAGGTCCGTCGATTCGTTACGGTCACTCCACGGTCATCTACGGCGACAAGATCTTCCTTTACGGGGGCGTGATGGGCAACCGCGGGCCCACCTCCGAGCTGTGGGCGTTCGATATCAGCGCGAAAATTTGGGAGAACATAACGGTGAAAGCGGAATCGTGTAACGGCAGTTTCCTGATGTGCGGCCCGTTAAAATCGGCCGGTCACACCGCCACCATCGTCAATAACAACACGAACAAAAAAGCGGACAAGATGGTGATCATTTTCGGCCATTCGCCCCATTTGGGGTATCTCAATACAGTGCAGGAGTATTACTTCGGCACGCGTGAATGGCACATCGTGAACACGAGCGGTAAGGCGGGGGTCGGATGGTGGGGGTATTAGCTGGATATGCACAAACAGATTAAGATCAAGGAAAATTATTCTCTCGCCCAAAAAGGTTGTGGAATTGTGGGATTCCCCCCCGGATTGCTAAGTATCATATTCGGGTGTTCCTTACAATTTATTATTAAATAATGATAGATAACACTCTACAATTGCAAGATGACGAGGCAATTAAAAAGTGGTTAATTGACCAGCCTCAACACTAGGAACAGGTATACACAGATAGTAGAGTAAAATAAGTGAAAGTTTTTTGAAAAATTTAAGAACAAAATAGGAGGAATAGGGCAATTTGAGGAATTCATGGTTTATATCGTTATTAATTAGGGTATTATACTAGTGAAAGGCCTGCATAGAAATCGGCTCGTTGTGAACTTTGACTTGAATTTCATTTTTTTTAAACTATTGATCAGATAAAAAAAATATGCTGTTTGAAGGACAATTGAACATACGAGTTTAAATTGATTAAAATGTATATTTGCTTTTTAGGTTTAACGGCACGAGTCAAATTAACTTTTTTTATTGCTAAAAACAAATAGGGTTATTGATAATTAGCAACTCAACACTTATTTTTTAATAATGGGTATGACATCTCTTAATCAATTACGCATGGATCTAATAAGTTCGCTATTTTTTTTTATGGAATGTTAAGCCTCTCTTCCGCTACTGCAACAATAAGCTCTTGGATCGAGGTTGGGGTACGAAGTCTATCTCGAATTCTCCGTTTTAGTTCATCCCATTAATATTCCATCGGATTGAGGTCGGGACTGTATGCTGGCCAATGTAGTCGACATCTGGTACCACGTGATCTGATAAAATACCTTCGATGTACCTAGTACCTGTTGAACATATCATGCAGGAACCACCTCCATAAGGGCTCTGCTCTTCATTGTACCGTCCTGCAACTTTTTTTCGGCGGTCTCTACCAAAAAGGCATATTTTGGTCTCATCTGAGAACAGAGCAGAGCCCCCATTGGTCCAATTTCCAATTCAGATGATCCCGTGCAAAGCGTAGGCGTGCTTGTAGGATTGTTATAACCTATATGTAGACTTGTACATTTGTGTGCATTGAGACGTAGCAGCCAGTCCCTTGCCCATCTTTCCAGTTCAGCTAAATCTTTAACTAGGCCACAATGTTGTAAAGTTGGGTCTCCAATAATCTTAGTATCGTCAGCATACATACTAACGTTGCACATCGTGTGCTCAGCAAAGTCAGAGACATAGATTATGAATAACAGGGGTCCCAACACTGATCACTGAGGCACTCCACTCAAAACCTCCCAATCTGAAGAGAGGCAGCCATTTATCCTCACCCGGATGTTCTACATGAAAGGTAGTCCTTGATCCATCCCAGCAATTTCCCTTTTATACCATTTAACGATTTAACAACTCCACATAAAAGAACATTATTCACGTATATTTCTGACAAATAAAGCTAGAAAGAAAATGAACTACTGTGCGTCGCGTCGTTCTGACAACTAAATGGAGTCGAATTTTTATTGGGATTCCCCAAATTGCTAAGTATGGTATTCGGGTTTTCCTTGAAGAGGGTTATAGGTAAATTAGACACCACAAACGTATAATAATTTGAAATTCTTTGCAACAATTTCCTTTGTTGACATAACCAATGGACATTTGGTTACTTCGTTAAGACGCCAGACTTGTTTTAGCTGGATAGCCAGGTCTTATATTTTCGACCCTTCTCAGCTTCCGTAGATCTCAAATTGTGGATCAACGGTATAGCAATATCATTGATTGTTACTTTTTTTCTGTTTATTAATGAGGAAAATATCTGGTTTGTTGTGAGCGACCTTGTAACTGTTAGTACCGGACGATCCCAGTATAGCAGATGTGACCTATTTTCGAGAATCGATTTTGGTTCACATTTGTAACATGCAGGCGTATGATTTTTCCAGTTGATTGCGCCTTCCTAAATAAATATTATCTGCTAGTGCGCTACACCCACCCATGATGTGTTCTATCGATTCTCCAGTATTGCTACATTTCCTATATGTTTTTCACAATTTCTAGTTCTAATTACCTTGTCTTGTATTGCGAGCATAAAGCCCTCAGTTTCAGGATAAAGATAGCTCTTATGAAGCCACTGTGGTGATGAATGTTAGGGGATCTTTACCATGAAGTGCTTTTCATTTCCAAGTTTGTATTTCTTGATGTAGTGTTACTATTGGCATACCTAACTTGAGTGGTGTGAAGTTCTAAATGAATCGCGCAAGTCTGTTCGTGTACGTCCAGGCAATTCGGAGAGGCACGTTCATTTGAACTACTGACGCGTTTAAAGGTTATCCCGTGAAAGGAGGTTACGGACACACCGCCAGCTGGGACGCGTTGACCGAGAAGATTTACGTTTACGGGGGCGTGATATCCGAAAGCGAATCGGCGCAGTTGCTCAGCAAAAGTTTGTACTCGTACGAACCGGACGATCGGGTTTGGACGCTGCTGGCGGACGCACCGTCCGCCCGCTTCTTGCACACCGCTAGTTTCATATCGGGCGGTTTGATGCTCGTGTTTGGCGGCAACACCCACAACGACACGTCACACAGCTTCGGAGCGAAATGCTATAGCGCCGAACTGCTCGCCTACGACGTACTGTGCGACACGTGGACCGTGATGTCCATACGGAAGGACCTCCACGCGGACTTGGCCAGGTTCGGACATTCGGGCGTCGTCTTCGAGGGATCGTTTTACATTTACGGCGGCTTCGACGGTCAAATGCTGTCCGACATGTTGAAGGTGAGATGATTTTACACCATACCAGTGAGTCGTTATTTTCGTTATTTGATACTCCAAGAGATTCAGGCAACAAGACAAACCAAAATATTTTGCCAACAATATTTTTATTTTTATTTTTGGGATTTTCGGGATCTTCCCATTATAGGCATAAATAATATATGTTATAAAGATAGGAAAAATTAACACTTAATAGAATAGCATAGAATAGAATTTTATCGAGTATGTTTGTACAATTTTACAAGCAAGTAACATAAATAGCAAAGAAATGTAAAATAAAAACATAAAACGCAAATATTAATAAATTATTGGAATAAAAAATGTTGCAGACATATTATGATAAACAGGTATTTTAAAATATGCAGATTATTACCTTTGTTACATATTAAAATATTTTTTCTTGAATTTTTTAAAATCTTTAAAATTGTGTTTTTTTATTCTATAGAAATTGAAGTCCGGATATTTTTTTTTGCATTTGGTTAATTTAAATTTAGGAATTTCAAGATTAGTACAGATAAATGCAGAGGCATAATTCTGTGCAGCGGCTCCATATGGTAGCTTAGAGTGGAAACATAGAACATTTTTAACATGTCAAGTCTAATAAATATAACAGTCGAGAGATCCGAGAACAATGAACTCACATGTGCAGCCTATGATCGCACCGAGCCTATGATCTACCGGAATAATCAAAGTTTTGGAGAAATACATTTTTTGAGATTTTGTTTCAATGCAGCCAATGTTTTATTACTAAACGAGACTAAGGTTGTGTTATACGCGAATTTGAAGCCATATAATAACAAAGATTATTTATAAAGACAATGAACAACAAGTTTCTCCAAAATGGTGCCTTCAGGTTCCCCAGTGCTCACCGACCTTACTCTTCTTTTCTGTGTTGAACGCAATGGGCGTAAAAAAGAAAAAATCTAGATATAGGCTAAAATAACAACAACAAAAATGCAAGAAAAGTGAACGTAATTTCGGAAAGGGTCACGTGACCGTGTAAATTGTAAAGCTCTATCAAACGGATCGTGACAGCAATAATTTGCATAATAAAAATGTATACTAAAAGGTTGAAAGATTCTCAACCTAGGTTGCGCTATGTTTGGGCTGATTCTATTTGGTAGTTCGTGGCGTTGGGTAATATAATTCAACATTCAAAGTTTGCAACTGGTATTCCCAACTTAAAATTACATTACCTCAAAAACTAGTTCTGAAATTAGTGTTGCATATTCAAGTTTTGTGATGTCAAATTTCTCAAGGCGAAATCTAAGAGCTTGAGACTTTTTTGAGCTATGTGCCATCTTCAACATTTTATGTAAAAATTACACCTTGATTGTGAACCTGATTTATTGTAAAATTGGATTCCGTTTTTTATTGCAAAATGAAGATCTAATCAATATTTAATGTGAGGTTATTAAGTTATGAAGCTTTTAATATCTTCTTGTAAGTAATAGTAAATATATAATATAATTTAAGATCAACTAACCAAAACAAAAGTGGTGAACAATGAACTCCTTGGGGTGCTTCAGATAAGACCCCAATGGTTTTTAATATACAGTTAAAAAGTGTTACCTTTTGTTTCCTGCCTTTTAAAAAACTTGATATCCAATCTATGGTTTTGTTAGCGAAACTCAAATTATGTAATTTTGCCCCTTCTTGCCAAATTAAGACAACAATTTAGGTATCGCCGACTGCTTAGGTAATTTTCCACATTTTGAGAATTTTATATTTTCAAACTTCATTAGAAAAGTGTGTGAAGGAAACTCTGTGGTACATTTGAACTACTCGTTAAATCAGTTAAAATTTAAAAGGGTCCATTTACGTTTCAAATAAAAATTCCAAGAGGTAAGGTATAGATATAAGATTATCCAAGGGTGGTCATTAACATACTATGCAACAAGATTATTACCTAAATTTTCGGAATTTAAATCAGGTAAAATTGTGTTCCCTAATAGAATATAATTTTATACCTACCTGTGTTTAATATTCTTTGGTATGATATACTACTTAGTTTAAGTTAGTAATCATTCTTATTTCGTGTGTAATACAGCGTGTGTTGAATCGTGTGCGAATTATGCAAAATATGTGCGAGTCTAGTGTATCTCAGGAGATGCTCCCGCCCAAATGTAGAAAACACTATTCTATTGAGATTAAGGAAGTTATAAACAATGTTTATTTGACTCTCATTGAACGTGGTGCCAGCAAGCAAGCATCTTTAGAAGGAACGACCACATGGACGAAAATTCCAACATCAACTGGATGGAAAATTGTGAATATTCCCATTTCAGTGAGGAAAAAAGAAGCGATGCTGACATTTTCTCGAGCAGAACAATCGTATATTCATATTGTAAATAATATAGAGCAAATAATAATTAGAACAGGCGATGATAGCGATAGTGATCCTATGTGAATAATTTTAAGTAATTTAAGTAGGTAATAAAAATAATCTGTAATTTTATTTTAGATTTAAACATAAATATATACATAATTAAATAAATATTGTTTACTATCTTTCCTAACAAAACCCCAAATAATTAAATTCTAAACAAAGTACGGACCTGTTCGGCCATATTTAATTCTTACAGCTTGCCCGGTCGTACAATAAATGATTTGCATTTTTAATTTTTATTTATTCAACCCTTGCTTTTAAAATAAAACATCTCGTATTCTTACCTCTGATTCCGGGATTATCACCAGTGGCGTGCGACAACGTTTTCTTAAACGTTCCAGTACACCCCGGGCAATTGTCAGTCCTTTAACACTTCGAGCAGTTGCCTGACGACGCGGCCCGGCGTCAAGTGCGTGTGGGACATAAAAAACCTTCGCTGCTGGGCGGTGATGAGTTTCCCGAAGGAAGTACTGAAAGAAGACAGTCCGTTGACGCGATGTCCCGAGAAAAACAGGTCGTCGATCCAACAGGCGATCGTGTCCAATACGGAAAAATGTCAGCGGATGGAGGACTGTTTGAGTTGCGCGCACACCACGGCCGAGTGCGTTTGGTGCGGCAGCGCGTGCGTCCACCACAAACGTTGCCGTGCCGGTAGCAACGTTAACAACAACAACGCGACCGACACCGCTTTGATGACGTACGCTAGGGGCGACCTCTGTCCGCCAGACCCGAGACCGATTTGCAGGCAACTGCACACGTGCACCGCTTGTACTTACCAACCGTTTTGTAGGTGAGTCATCCATATTTGTGCTGGAGCTACGGAGAGGCACGGGTTTTTACTAATTCCGGATTCCTCCTGCTCCGTCAATCATCCCGTTGTCTTCTTCAGAGCTTAACTGATTATATACTGTTTGAGGGGGCGGGGGTAGAGGAGGGACATGAATGACTGATTTCCATATTGGTGAATACCTGAAGTTCAAATAAGACTTTATGTCCGGTTTCATGTTCGTTTAGCCTAAGTGAAATTGAAATTAGAATTCGAAAAACTAACCGCAGCACAAGTGAAACCATTCAACTGTTCTCAACTTCCGAACACTGTGCACACATCGCACCAACCAAAAGAGAAAATCATTTCAAATGTCGGGTCTATCCTAAACAAAGTGCCATTGCAGCTAATGAAATTCAATTTAAAACTGGAAAAATCCTTTAAAAAATCCTGCATCCAATATTCCAAAGCCTGCCAACTAGACTTTTAATTTGTTTTATGCATGTGATTCACCTATTTTAATGTAAAAATAAAAAACTGAAAGGATTTTATTTTTACATATTTTTACATTACATTATTTATATATTCAAATTCAAATATTCGTTAAATTTTAAAGACAAACGGTATTTAGTGTTAAGTTAAAACATTAATCAAAAAAGTGTTTATTGTGCCAAAAAAAAAAAAGAATTTATAGAGAAATTTTAGAAGTGGATATGATTTAGTTGTAGGTTCTATCCGAATGACTTGTTATTATATATAAAAAATATGATGCAATAAATTCATGATCATCTAATTAATATAAAAATTTCATTATTATAGTATTAATTAATCGCCAGTAAAAACAAGCAATACGAAACATAAAAAATCACAGTTAAAACAGGTACAGAGTAGAATGCAGAGCAGCTTTAGTTAAGCTCCGAGGAAGCCAAGAGGATTGATTGGCGAAACGTAAGGAGGTATATATAAGGAGGAAAATAAAAAGTATAAAAAAAGAAAAGATAATAGTGGTCTTTTTTTTTTTCAAATAGGATTTGGAACACCTGCTTTTTGAACACAAATGCATTATTTAGATTAAATATCTCTAATGTTTTCAAAGTTGATACAATTTGATATGAAAAAGACTTTTGATTGTAAAGGTGATTGGATATACATTTGCTCGTATCTTAAAAATTACAAAAAAACTGAGAACGCCGATGGACTCTGTAAAAGATCTGTATTTTTTGTTTCTTCGGATATCTTAAAAACAAAGCCAGCTAGGATTGTTCCGAAACCGCTCTATGTCTAACAATATCGGTGAGAAACAGAAAAAGAAAATCGAATTCCCTCTGACAGGTGGCGCTACGAGCACGCCAAGTGCGTCACTTCGCAACCGAATTCGACTGCGGAGGCCAACGAGCCGGCGCAGTGCCAAAAGGTGTGCTCGGAGTATACGTCGTGTAAAAACTGTACTCAGGAGGAGTGCATATGGTGCCAGAACGAAGGACGGTGCGTCGACAAGGTAACCATAGGGGAGGGGTGGTAGACACAGACCAACCAGAAGGGACCCCATAAGTCATTGATTAAATTGCTGTTGTTGTGATGCGCAAATACAGTGACGGCAAACTAATTGGAAACGATAGCTATCGATAATTTTAATTCTTTCAAGAAATTTGTTCAAGATATTTCGAATATTATTACTATTTTCATATTAAGCACAACCATAACTTTAAACAATAATTTAATCCCTAATTTATTAAAAAAAAATTTAGCGGCATACATTTTTTTCTTTAATACATTTGTTTATGTATACCTAAACTCAATATTTAACTTGCAATAAATAATTCAAGTTGTGACATACCGCTGCTTTTTGATCGATACAGCGAGCCCACATGTCGTAGTGTTATTCTCAGGTTATCGGTCGAGAATTATAGGTTAGGTTTATTTACGTTTATTTACGCCAGTTTGTAATTGTCCTTGCTTTATATGATAACAATGAAAGCCATAAACAAAAACATACACGAGAGTTAGACTGTTCCGCAGCTTCAGAGTATAGACCGGGATCAATTTTGCATAGTCTGGTTTTCCCTCCAAGAAATCATTAATCTGGGCAAATTTTAACATCAGCTGGTAAAGGCCAAGACGTTCCTTTACTGCATCAAAATTAAAATGTTTTAAGAGGTGATTTTCAGATTTGTTTTTCAAAGCTTTGTCTATAACTTTTTGTGAGCTTTCTTGATCAGAGCTAGTCTTTTTCTGCTCCGAAATCCTGTAATTTCAAAAAGTTAATTCTAGTTTTAGAGACTTGATTTTTTGACCAGTAACAAACAACCACTGCATAGCAGTGGCATATGCATAAAGTCTTAGAGTTTAAATTCACTTTTAATGTTTTAAAATTAAAAATTTACCTGAGGAAGAAGTTTCAACTAGTTTACAAAAAAATGCTTTTTGTTTTTTTTTTTTTGTTGAATCATTTACATTTTATTTAATATTCCATTTGGATGTTAAAAACTAGAAAAATTTAAGCTGATTACAATATTATTTTGGTTTAAAACTAGTGACTAAATTTTCTATAAACATAAACTTAGTCACTAGTTTTGGCTTTAACACCACAGCAAACCTCAGCAAAAGAAAAACTCGGTTATTTTCTAAACTTTGTTTTTGATATTAGCCACAAGAGTACAAAAGCAAGCAACAGAAACAAGACTAAAATTAACCTTAAAACCACCAGAGGCACTGAAAAGCTAGTCATTTTTTCTTATAACAAAGAAATTGCGTGCACTATTCCAAATCGAAACGTTTAGTTTTAGTATTTACAGAAACAATCAAAATATAAGCAAGACGATAAAGGTAATACAGACGCAGTGCCTTCGGTAGCTAGTAGCGGACGGTCCTTTTCGAAATTGAAGTTAATCAAACACTAAGATCAAAAATATCTCAAGAAAGATTCGTTTATCAGTTCAGTTGGAAGCGAAATAATATTGATGCGAGTCAACTTCTTGAGGAATTTGTGTCGATAGAAGCAATAAAAACTGCATTTTAAGAATGCAAATGTAGTTATCAGAATAGTCATTTATAGCAATAATTCTGAAGTATATCGAACAACGCTATATCCTTTATCTTTAGAACGCCTACACGTCAAGCTTTCCGTACGGCCAGTGTCGCGAATGGACAACGATCGGGTCAAAGTGCAGAACCAGGGACAGCGATGAAAATTCCCAGTGCAGGTTATATATTTGTATAGTTTTTCGTGGTTTTTCGTAATTGAGCGGTTTTGCTCCCAGTCGAACGTTTCGGATAAAAAACACCTTCTTAGCACACCATCTTAGATCGGCTTGTTTTGAAACTGGTTTCGAGTAGTAGTGAGAATAGTTAACTCTTGCGGCCCCCCGGGGGGAGATGTTGAGGTAGCAGAAACGGAAGGGTGGGTGCAGAAGTTGCATATTCCTACTACTAATACCACTAGATATCGATTGTTTTGTTTACTTTCAATTTGGTTGCGTATTTCCCACCTAAATAACTTTTTAAAAACCGCGAAAACGTGCGTTCTGTTCAAGTTGGGTTGGCCGTTTAGGTTATTAATAGATCTAAGGGCACGTCTTTGCAGTAAACGCGTTGCTTAGAAAAGGGGATAATTTAGTAAATAATTTATTTGCTTTCTGCCGTATCATTTCACTATTAAAAATAATGCTTTTTAAAAGGTAGACTGGACAAAAAGAATTGACTGTTTTGTTTATATATTCAGAATGACGAAAGAAAATCGTGAAAGTTTCAGGAAATTGAATTGTTTAAAAAATAAAAGCTCTGCCTGAAAGTTTTCAATTTTTTCCACTTTTGCTATTAAAATTATTTATTTATAATATTTTACGTATTAGTATCAGTATTACTAATGTGTAAAATATTGTAAATAAAGATTTTTCAATTGTAGAACATAATTGTTATTTTTAAAATTAGTTTTGATGATTGTATTGGTTATATAATATTTTTATATGTTGGGTAACACGGATTTGATCCATTGATTGGAAAAAAATGAAATAATAACTAACTGAATAATTTTTTTAAAAATAACTTTATAAAAAATATTTTCTTCCCTTTAAAAATCAATAGTATTTTTGTTTGTATGTTGATTTGCTTTTTAGTTATACAATTTCAAAACAAAAACGTATTTATCACAAAAACCTGTTAATGTTGACTTGGTTTCTTGGCAACTGCTCGTCTGGTGAAAATTTTCAAGCTTTTTCAAGCTCGAAATGTACCACAATAATTTTGACGTAATTATGAGATCAAGAAAAAAAATCTAGAATACAATTGATACACCTATTTTCATTAATATTATTATTTTATTTTATCGATATATTTTTCATGAATCAAAATAGTCGACCTTTTCTACCCCAGTCTAAGGAAAGGCTGTTTAAGGCTTTAGTTGTTAACGCAATATATTTTTGCAGTAAAAAAAAATAAAATACACTAGTTTTCCGCTAATTTTATTTCTGTCGGTAGCTTTTACAAGACCTGCACGAAGTGTAGGGACGACCCCGCCTGCGGGTGGTGCGATGACGGATCCAAGACCGGTTTAGGAGAGTGCATTCCGGGCGGAGATACAGGTACCCTCTTTTTTATTTTAACACTAATGACGTTGATAAATTTCATCTTTAATATACATAATATACAGCGTATTACAGGGGTGCGTGCCTTAATATTGTTGTTATCACTGTAGGTCCGACTCTGCATACGCAGTCTCTACCTTCGAGCACTTGTCCGGAGGGACGGTGGCATTTCACGTCGTGTCCGCTGTGCCAGTGCAACGGACACGCCAGCTGCCTGGCAAATACGAGCCAGTGCGACACTTGCCAGGTACTCAATATTTTCCATATATTTAACTACTTGTTCCATCGTTTTTATTTTATGCACTATAAATATGTTTTTAACGTCTGTGATATAGTGCGTGTTAGAAAATTTACATAGAGTGAACGGCATGGAACAAATCCATTTAAAAATCAAAAATCATCATCCAAAAACTAATGAGAACACAATATTAAACATTTTATTAGAAGTTGAGGAAAATCCCCATCGAGCATCTTCTGAAGAAACTCCAAATAATGATGTTAACCAACGAACAGCTTTGCGCATATTAAAAGAATTTTTTCATCGTCAGATACTATTCAGTGATGGTACGGTGATGATACCATAAATAAACAAAATTGTAGTAGAGTACAAACAATTCCATACGGATGAGAGAAAATCGCACACAGCAAAATTATTGGGCCTTATTTCTTCAATCAAAATCTTTCTGATATCAATATTTACAATATCTTCAAACTGACATAGCTCCTAGTGTCGCAGTTTTCCCAAATCCTAATCAGATTGATATGCGAGACAGGATCGTGCTTCGCCCCATTTTGATCGACAAATGCGTGAATATTTAAATATGGTATGCAATATCTCTAGATACTATTCCACTAGATTTTTTTCCTCTGTGATTTTTCAAAAACAAAACTGTCTAAAGTTAAACCACAAAATTTAGAATTAGATACGAAATAAGAAAAATAAATTTTTGATAGAGGTATATATACGCAACATGCGTGAAATTTGACTCAGAAAAAAAATAAACTTAATATCGAAATTTGATTTTCGACGGTCTTTGTATATTTTCTTGAAATCCAATGCCTTATTTTTAAATGAATTTAAATATAATAAAATGGAATTTATTTTTCATTTCAAATTTTGAAATGATCACGAGCGATGATTTCTAATCTAAATAGGTAACTACGTTTATTTCAATAAAACACACAATTTGCCTGGCTGCAAAATAGTTCATTAAGAATGAGTGAATCGACATAAGCAATCCATTGTTGCATTTTCCCAATTCAATACATCGCTGTACCCCTCCCCAACAATATAAGAAAAAAACACATAAAAAATAAATAAATACTTAGCCGTTAGTCGATAAAATTAAGAAAATATGGAAGATGGAGAAAGTAGTGGTAATAATCGGAGCGGCAGGCGAAGTCCCAAAAACTCTGAATGAAAGTTTGAAGAGGTTAAATCTAGAACCTAAACTCAGTTATATTAGACGCATGCAGTATTGTGGGGAGAATCGTTGGAAAAGCGGGACTAAATACATTTTCAATGCCATCAGAAAGCTCACCATCCTGTCAACAGACTGATGTGACAGCTTGAAACCCCAGGACACCTATGAAATTGTGAATAATAATACTTTATTAAGGTTGAACTGAGATGGCTTTTACTTGATGAAAATCCATTTATCAAAATAAATAAGAACTAAAAGTTCAGATTTTCACGAAATTTTATATTTTGACATGACAATTGTTTCGACAACACCGTGTCTTTATCAAATTTGATAAAGATGAGGTTCTACAAAGCTTGCACCTTCAAAAGAAATACGTCTGTGATAATTACGCAAAAAATCTGGGGCATACAGTTTTAAGGCTTCCACCTTACCACTGTATCTGTAACTGAAATCTTCCATTCGTCGTAACAATGTTTTTCACCGTGTTAACTCCAATGTCCTTAAACTTATAGAAACCGAAGTTTTTAACATCCCTCCAAAAAGTTGGGCAAATTCTGTTAAACATATAGAAAAAGCAGAACAATTGTATATCCATATTGCAAATAATTGATATATTGATATATTATATGAATAATTTTAAGTAATTTAAGTAGGTAATAAAAATAAAGCTATACAGTAATTATTTTCACTAATTTAATCTAGAATTTATTTTTGCCTCTATTTTTAGAAGAAAACGAAAACGATTTTCTGGGGGGGGGGGGGGGATTTTTGCTATTATTTTCGACAATTGGAATGCGTTTCAGGATTTAACGACGGGATCGCACTGCGAGCAGTGCCGGACCGGCTACTGGGGTAGTCCGGTCAACGGCGGCAAATGTCAGAAGTGCGATTGTCGCGGCCACGCTGACGACTGTCAAAGGGAGACGGGCAAGTGTCTCTGCCGCACCAAAGGCCTGACCGGCGACCAGTGCGAGAAATGTGACATCAACAATCACTATCACCCCGACCACTACAACAACGGCACATGTTACTGTAAGTGCGGGGATGTTTTCATATTTAAAACCCTATTTACAATATGTGTTTTACCTTCAACAATCATCGTTCTGCGATTTATATTATGATGGTCTCCAGGCAACTTCGATTGGCGACAAGTTATATCCTTTTCTTTCTGCTCCTTTCCTTCTTTTTTTATTTATAAGATTAGTGGATTTGAGAGTAGTTTTTACGTCCCCTGTGTGTATATTACTACTATTATAACTAATTCGGTCTTTTTAGACGACCTGACTATCGATTACCAGTTCACTTTCAACCTGTCGAAGAAGGAGGACAAGCATTACACCCAGATAAACTTCCGAAACTCGCCGATAAAGGCGGACATCGACGTCGACTTTTCCGTGACATGTTCGAAGTTGGCGAAAATGAATATCACGATTAGGCGGTACAATTCGCTCGAGGAGAAGCCCATATTTACCGTCCACAACTGTACGAATAATTTTAGGTGAGTTTCATTTGCAAAAAAAAAAACAAAAATAGTAAGCCAAATTGAATTACGGCTTTCAAAGAAAAATTATATTTCGGGTATGCCCGTGAGGGAATATTCTTGGAAATATTTAAATTAGGTATTTTTTGAAAAAACTGGTAACTGAAGAAACTACCCCAAAAGTGTGGTATTTTTTACGAATTCGTTTGATATTAAATTCGAAAAGGTGCTAAAAAGGACGCAAAAGAAGAAAAAAATAATCAAAATTTAAAAAGAAACAAAGAAAGTGATAAAAAATAAAATGCAAAGCAATGACAACAGACGAAATTGTTAAACAATCTAGTGTTAAATGAAATAAAAAATAAAAAGAATTTTTTATTTAAATATGCTTTTTATTTAAATAAAAACTATCTATATTTAAATTAGATTTGTTAAGTTACTGTAATATTTGTTTAAAAAAATAAAAATTTTACTGTATTTATTCGGAAAATATATAGTTGTTAATTTTGCTGTCTGAACATAAAATTTCCTTAAAATACTCGCGGGTAAACCAATTTACCTTCAATGATTAATAGCTCCTTGTCTAATTTTTTTTGTTGTTTAATATTTTCATTTTAATTTTAATTTTTCTACGAGACTTCCACGGGCTACCGTAATACTATTTACAAATCTTATGGATTTTTCCTGCGTTTCAAACTGAAACTGAGCCTCAGTTAAGTTCTGAAGATTTGTAAATAGTTTTTAATTTCTATTAACTTTTAATTTTTCCAATAATATTTAACAGTAATTTGTTAATAACCGCCGAAAATTTGAATAATATTTAATGTAACCTGCAAATGTGTGAATAAAACATTTAATTTTTATTATTAATTATTATTAATTTATTTGTTTTATAACCAGCATTAATAATAATAATAGTAATAAACAAATATTCAACCAAACAGCTTTGCTGTTTGGTGCTGCTTGCTGATACTACTATAGCATATAGTATTACAGTTTAAAAATGGTACCCAAAAATACTATATTTTTGCCAGCAAAAAAGCATTGCTGGTTGCTTTTGGTAATTCTGTTTCTATTAATAAAAGTATCTATTAAAACAAAAAAAAATGTGAAATTTATTTTAAAATAAAGAAATCTCATCTCAAACAGTGCGAGTCAAAAATGGCAACGCATTTTCCACATTTCAGAAACTGCTTGCCTGAATTGCTGCATTTTTGCTATCCGTTTCTGTCTGTTCTAACGTCAACAGTTTTATTGTAGTTTGACATTTAGAATTTTAAATAATATTTTATGATTGCATAAACCTTCAAAAGTGTTATAAATTTGAAAAATACTTTATCCCAGCTTTTGGTAAGTAATAATGTTGTGCCTTGTTGCTTAGTACCTACAGACCTATGTATATATGTATTAAATTTTAGCTTTAAATTGAGCACGGGCATTTCAAATTCAAACGAAACCATGCAAACGAAATTCTTCAATTCTGTTAATAGTGAAACGGAAATCAATTCAAAATCATGATCATGATAGCATGATCCAAGAGAGGAAGAAATAAAATTTCAAGTGCTTATAATGTTCACCAGCTGACCTACAATGATTTTATCAATCTTAAACTCAGCAAACCAACATTAAAAAATACAATTCGAGACGAAAGTGGTCGAAGAGTAGAATGGCAGAAGATCAAACAACTCCGATATGAAAAAGGAACAGAAAAATGAATATTGTTCACTTACAATTAGAATGAAGAATACAAAGTTCGAAATGTAAGAGGAAAAGTAAAGGGTAGACCCAGTAGTACGCCGAAAGAATCAGATTTATAAAAGTGCTACTCAGAACCATTGCCAATATCCAAAAACAAAATGGACGAGTTAGTTAAACTTTGCCGAACGGGAGTTATTCCCAATGAGTATCATGAACTTATCAAGTAATAATTCCATAAAAGACAAGTGCTCCGAAGCTGCACAATTCGAAAGCAGTGATGTATAATGTTAGGATTATTTTAATGCTACTTAATTTTTCTTAGTAGTAATTATTATCGTTTAATAATTTGTTATAATCGTGAATTTGTTATTTAAATAGTTAATAAATGTTAGGTGAACAAATTCGAAGTAGTAAAATAATAGGTCTTGTTATATTATGACTAATAAAACAATTAAAAAAAATATTATGGTAGTAGATTAACAAAAACCTACTTTCGATATGTATTTCCACTAAAATAAACTCACAAGAAATAATTGATTTTATATTCATGAGAAAGTGACCAACAACTATTTCCACTAAAATAAACTTACAAAAAATAATTGAATTTTATATTTGTTCATAAATCTGCAAATATGATAGCTCAAAACTTGGTCACTTTGTCTTGTATGCCGACGATATTTATATAATGAGTTTTATTTTTAATCATTCTATTGAAAGTACTGTATTTTTTGCCACGTTATTTTCACCATTTAGTTGGGACGTTCCGGAACTACTACCCCCATCCTACGCCGCCGCAGAAGCGTCCGGAATAATCTCACAGAGTTCTTCCAGATATCGTTTTGGCAAATCCGAATACAACTTCGGGGTGGAGGATAACATGACCCTGAGCATGTTCTATGTGTACGTCTACGACTTCGAGTCTCCGCTACTGATACAGATCTCTTTCTCGCAATACCCAAAGCTGAACCTGCAGCAGTTTTTCATCACGTTCTCATCGTAAGTCGCATCTGGGCGAGTTAAATGTTGGACATTGAGCTAAATATTTTTTTGAGAAAATGGTAAACCGAGTACGGTCGTTCCCCACTAAAAGAGAACCTCTTTAAAAACCAATATTTAGAAAACAAACATGTATTTCGTCGTTATATTTATTTATTTGGCGAATATTGCTTGCGAACCCAAATGATGTCCACAAATTTATGTGACAATTTACTTAAGAAGAATTTTTACAGCATTCTTAATTTAATGAAAAATTAAATAAAAAAGAATAGCATAAACCATGTCCTCAGATTATCGGGAAGGGTATATACAAATCTTTTAAGGATATTTTTTAACGAAACTTCCACAGTAATACTACCTGTTTAATGTTCAGAGGGGCGGAGCTAAACGAGTGGTATGAACACCGTCTCAGAAAACCGATTCCCATATTGGTGAAAGGCACAGACCTGAGTGATGGACAAGATTGATTCGTTGCTTTAGTTTTATTGTGTTCGGTAATTGCTGATGAGTATTAAGGCTCTTTCATGTTCTTTGAGTCTGTTGATATTTTTCGTGTTGGTGGCGTGAGTCAACTTAAAAAAGATCCTAAGTGGAAGGTAATGGAATGTAACCTTAAATCTGTTATTAATGTTTCTTCTATATCAGTATCCGTGCAAAAATGTATCACCTTTGTGACTATAAGATTCTCTCTAAGTCTCTAGGGACTCCCTAAGGTTCACAAACCAGGATTTCCCCTTCGACCTATTGTCTCTATAGTTTCATGCTTAATTCCTTTGATTTAATTGAATAATTAAAAACCATTACATTAGATCCAACTCTTAACATTATTTCAGATATATTAAAATCCGAGAATCTCGTACTTATTTGAAAAATCCTTGTGTGGAACGTATTTTTCTTATAATGGTCGAATTATTAAACAAACTTCGGGAGCAGCTATAAATTCTCACGCAGGTCATCGCGAATATGTTTAAGAAAACTTTTGACAAGAAAGCTCACGACGGTTTCCATCGAAAATCAAAATTAAGGAAACGCTAATTTGATAATACTTTTGGTTATCTAGCCTCATGGTCAAGGATCCCCTCGATATTTTCCTAGCCGTTTAAACAATATACACCGTAAGATTCGTTTTACCATTGAATGAGAAACTGATCATAATCTTCCATTCTTAGATATTTTTGTCAATTGAGAATCAGATCTAACACCTTACATCTGCTCTTCTCTCTAACAATCACAAAATACACTTCCCCTTCTAAAGACAACGAGTCCGAAAGCAACCCTGCACTGGCCACTGTTGTCCTTCCTTACATTCAAAACATCACTGACCACCTATCAAAAATTCTTCAGAAATATAACGTCAAAACCAGATTTACCACTTGTCCAAAAATCTCTCCACATCTTCGATCCGTCAAAGACAAAATTCCATTTGAGATTTACAGCATTTCATGCATATGCGGCAAAGAATACATTTAAGAGACCAGACGAAAAATATGAACTAGTTTCAAAGAACATGAAAGAGCTTTAAGACTAGGACAAGTAAACTCATCAGCAGTTACTGAACACAATCATGAAACAGACATCATTTTTTATTAAAACTAAAATTGCATGTAATCAATTCTTCTACCAACGAAAAATCGGAGAATCCATAGAAATCTATAAGCAACGAAACAATTTTAACCACGAACTAGATCTTTCTTTACCTTTTACCAATATGGGCCGGTTTCAATTAAGTTCTGAAGAAGCAAATAGGATGGTGGCTGAAACGTCAACCATTTTTTAAATAAACAAATTTAGAACTATTTCCAGATGACTTGAGTAACAACAGGTGTACAATATCTTCAAAAAGTGATTTTGCTGAATGGTCTGTAGAAGTTTTAGATTTGTTAGACTTGACCGATTGCCTCAGAATATAATAAAACAAAACAATATTGTATTGAACCTATTTAGTTGTGTTTTTGTTTAAGAAAACGTGAATTGTATATTTGTTCGTTGCTGATTTAATAGCTTTTAATATTTTGCATGAGTGTGTGTGTTTTTTTACCTTATGTCTAATGGGCGTTTCGGCAATTTTATTGCCTTTTTCAGGACTCTAAAGGAGATCTCTTTTAGAGTCCTGGAGAATTCAGTAAAATTGATAAGAAAAAGGCACACAAAAACGAAATATATAGTTAATATATAACTTAAATATTAATCCGACAGCAATGAAGATTTTACGTTTTATTTAAAAAACAAAAAAAACTATCAATTCCTTAATATAATAAATATTGCGCAATGTCCAACAACATGTCTGTTATGTTCCACTATACCATGTGTTCAATTTATCTTGATAACAATTTAATTGGCTGTAACTTTTTTGTTTTTAGAGATATCAAGGTAAAAAAAGAGCAAAATGTGGGTTTAGTAGGCAAGTTTTTTTTCCAAGTGATGTGTGAAACAAAACACTATCAACTGTATGACATATAAGCCTACATCATATATTTTTTAATGGAACATTAAAATAGAGTATATATTATATATGTGTATAATATCTTATTCCCATTACAATGATGTAACTCACTTTATATTTTAGCTCACTCGTTTTTGACAAATCGGCAAAAATAGGAAATTTTTATATAATTTATAATTAATTTATATAATAACAATAATTATTTACAAATTAAAAGTAGAACGAAAACACTCAAAAAGACACACTAAAGTAAAAAATTCTTTAACTGTTCTAAATATTATGACTACCATTTTCCTGAACACATTTCTTATACATCCTAATTGCATTTAGTAACGTTTCCGAATTGTCTCTTGACTGATTGATTGCCTCTGAAATCATTTGCCGAAGTTCCACGACATTATTACAAGTAGTTCTGTGCACGTGATTTTTTGTGTGTCCACAAAAGAAAAAACCATTAAAGTTTTGTCGGGGCTGTTGACTGGTCAATGCATACTTCCGCCGTTCCCTATCCAACCCATGTTAAGAAAATTTTTTACTTGCACAACATTAACTTTCTGCCATATAATAAACGCTGATATATTTAGGGGTAAATCTTCCATATGTTGTTCTATTTGGTGTTCTAGGAGTTGCAAATAATGATCTCTTTTGATCTGTAAATATCGGCTCCAAAATATGCCCATATAGGACTAACTAAAATTGATAAAAAAAAAATATGAAGTAGGCTTTATGGCAAAAAATTGATAGTGTTTTGTCACTTGGAAAAAAACTTGGCCACTAACCCTACATTTTGTTTTTTTATTTACCTCGATATCTCCAAAAACAAACAAGTTACGGCCAATTAAAATGTTAACAAGTGTATAGGGTTCTCGCGTCCCCATTTCAGGTGTTTTCTGTTGCTACTGCTGGTCGCCGCTGTGCTGTGGAAGATCAAGCAGCGGTACGACATGTACAGGCGTCGGCAGCGTCTGTTCGTCGAGATGGAGCAGATGGCGTCGCGACCGTTCTCGCAGGTCCTCGTCGAGATCGAGGTCAAGAGGCAGGCGGAGATCGTCGCGGAACCTATGACGGTCGAAAAAAGGAAGAAACGGGACGCGCCTAGTCCAATCGCTTTAGAGCCGTGCGCGGGTAGCAGGGCTGCCGTCCTCAGCCTTCTCATACGATTGCCGACGGGTAAAGCATACGAGGGCTGCCTTTTATATTTCGGGATTTTCTTAAACTAGTCCTGCAATCTGGCGACTAACGTCTTTATAGGGAAGTTTGACATTTGGAGGTTAGGTTTTGGCGAAAGAGTGTTGTTTATGTTCTTTGTGATAAATTAAAATTGTGACGGTTAAAAATGGAATGGAATAATTTTTTACAACTTTAGGCGTGGACCAACTCAACAACTTTTGGAGTTAAAGCACCATCTAGGGTACTGTTTATCGCTGGTTTTCGAACTTCAGTCTTGGTCGTAATTTTCATAAAAATGAATTTCGTGAAGGTCGTTCAAAATCCAAGAAAACATTGATGTAGTGTTTAAACTGATTTTGCAGGATCGTCATGTTACTTACCATGACATTGGGATATCTTTGGGCATTAGTGGGACCAGCATACATACAATTTTGGATTCCATACAATTTGACATCAGCTCAAAAAAAAGCTCGTGTTAACTGGTCTAAGGAAATGCTAAAAAAATACTATCGTGGTGCTTCCAAATACGTCTATGATATCGTGACAGGCAATGGATCTATGCATATAAAACTCAAAGTAAGCAGCAGTCGACTGTGTGGGTCTCTCAAAGTGAGACAAAGCCCACAAAAGTTGTTTGTGCGCGAACCATCTCGAAACAAATAGTAGGCCCTGTTTTTCAGGAAAACTGGCCACTTTGGTGAAAGGTAAAACAGTCAATTCTGAATGGTACACAACCATTTGTTTGCCGAAAGTCTTCGAAGAAATTAGAAAACCCAACAAAGAACTTTTTGATTATTGAAAACGTTGATTTGATGAGCCATCCACCCTATAGCACCTAATGACTTCTTTTTATTCCCATGTATTAAGAATAACTTACGTGGGCAACGATTTTTGACAGCAGAAGAAGCGATTGATGCGTTTAAAAAGCATGTTTTGGAGGTGCCCGACTCGATGTGGGAAAAGTGCTTCAATGATTGATTTTATCGAATGCAAAAGTGAATATTTTGAGAAAAAATAAAGTCATATTTGTAAATAGCTTATATAGTTTTTTATGACAAATCCCGAAATATAAAAGGTAGTCCTCGTAAGTCCTATTACAGGTGTTTTGTTTTCGAAAAAACTTCCAATGCAAAAACAGAGGAAACCGGACACATAAACAGTATTAAGTTATACACACTTAATTTTGGACATAATATGTACTTGCCTAGTGAAGTTCAGATTCGTTTTTGCAGGGTAAATCATTACTTAAAACTCTTTGGTTTTGGCAAGAAACGGACAAATACTATTTTTGTAGGAATATAATAGGAAAACCACAAAACACTATTAACTCAGCCCCAAATAATTCTGTATTTATAATACTTAGTGTGCGCCATGTTTGTCCAAGTATTGCCACCATTTTTGTTAATTAGTCGGTTATTGAAACATTTTATGTTATTTTTATTTATTTATTTATTTACAACAGCAAGTGGTTAACCCGATGCGGCTGATGAATAAAATTTACAATGTCTAATCAAAAAGATATATATAAAAAAAACCTTCTTAACAAAAACATATAATATATGTATGTATATAGTGTACCAGCAACTCTGTTGCATAGGAAGTTTTTTCTCTGCAGTTTGGCAGTCTTTTCTTTGGTTAATTTTTTGGAGTGACCTCGGGTCATTTTGAAAGATGTTCAGTTCACATGAGTAATAGTTTTGTATCATCTTGTAAGTCTCAATTAGATCGCCAGATCGCCACGTAATCGTCTTTCTTTCAAGGTTGTTAAATTGAGTCTTTCCTCATATGAATCATTAGACAATTGGAATGGAAGTTTTGTTATTCTTTAATTTAATAGGTTTGGCGGGTCCTTTTATGTAGATGCATGCAGGGGAAAATGTAGCTCGAGATATCTTGAGCATCAAACCATTCGTTTTTCCATCGGTAATCAGTATTGACGTGGCCAAAAACTGTTTCGTTCTGACAAGAAAAGAACGAGGTATATAATAGAAAAAGCTTGATATGAGACTCATTTAAGATAGAATAGACTTAATACTTGTTGGCTCTGGGGTCCAGCTGTAGTGATCAAGTGGGCGGGACAGATTATAAAACGTACTTTTCGAAGGCGGGGAACCGTACACGGTCAAAGGTCAGTCGGCGGGTTTGGCGATCGCTAGCGCGCTAGTGACATTGGGCAACCCGCGCAAACTCAGCGTGGACCAAATGAAGACTGAAACGAAGACTGGCAAGTCGAGGAAGAGTCAGAGCCAGCACCCCGACGGATGATAGAGGTAAGTCGGCCAAGCGTGGCCCGAACAATATTCAATCTTCTTATCGTACCAAGCAAATACTTAATCAATCGTCTATTTTCAAGGACGCATAGTCAACACGTAAACGCTGGAGGCGGTCATCCGGAAGTCTCACATTCCCACCCACGCGTCGGCGAATATCGGCGCTCACACTCACCAATCTCACCTCATCTCATCTACTTAAAAACGGGCGCCCCTTATAGGATAATTAATAAAACATCCGAAGCGTCCCGTCAAAGTTTATGACGTAAACACATCGCAACGTTGCCGCGTCAACTTTGTTTTTTTTTTTTCATAATGTCCGGTAAAGTTGTCGTTGACCTAAGTCTATTTTATCGGCTGGTTCATCTCTGGTTGCCTCTCTCTGGAGCACAAAAACTGCAATTGGAAAAAAATGGCTGGTTTGGTTTCCATGCTTGCGGCGATAGAACCTATTTTCTATGGTTTGGTTCATCCAATCACGTTATGCTGGGCAATTTCACTATAGGTGTAGCTTTCCGATAAAAATTGAAATTGGGATGATTGTAAATGGTTATTCCACACATCAAACAGTACATTAAATAAATTTTTAATTAATATTAAGACAACCTCAGGTGCCTAGGTCAAGGTTTTTGCACATCATAGTAAAATACCGCCAAAATAAACATTTGACACCTGATTGAAGGAATCCAGTGGCGGTAATGCTTAGTAGTAAGCTTATTTAAATTGAAGATTTTGACCCGTATTTTTTTAATTGAAAATAACATAAACACACCCCATTTTATAATGAAAGTAAGGATAAAATATCACTTGTTAGCAGATGAAACACCAATATAAATAAAAATAAATGTGCATTAAAAAAAATAACAAAATAAAACGATGTGCTTTAAATAAAAAAAATGTCGCACCCCGCCTAGTCCGCACTATTTTAAATGCATATTTTTCGTTTGAAATTTACTTCTTATATCTACGCGGGTGTCGAGTTTGGAAATATCGTTTTTGTATTTTGTATATAGTATATAGAGGTATAGTATAGGCAGGGACGGCTGGTGCATATGCGCTCCCAAAACATTAAGAAAATATTTTCTTTTACCAACAATAAAATTCATAATACCTGCATTCATATCGTCATGTTGATGAAAAAAACAGTTTTGTGTACTTCTGACAAGTTATATTCACTGTGAAGAAATTTTTTAAATATTCATACGAAGGAAAGTTAGAAGTAGATGATAAAGTTGTACACAACATAATTGTATGAAGTTTGCATCATTGGGGTCATAAGGTAAGTTTTTTTTTTGCAATACCTGCGGAGCACCTTAAATTTTTTTTCCACGAGCCGCCACTGCTATGTACTGTACCCATAATGCCAAATAGCAAGTAGGGTCGGGTTACATGGATCAAATGTCTTTGGACGGTGATGAGATGTGATGTTTAATTAATTATCCCATACGCAAATACATACCATATCACAACACACACGTTCCCACTTGAAATATTAGGCGATTGAAATTGTTTTCCGACAAAAAAAAAGACATAATAGATTTCAATCGTCATTTTTCTTACCTTGGTGTCAATCTATATTACGGCGGATATTAGGGGGTTTCGTTTGTCGACGTGTGAACCGCGGAAGGTCGTCAGGGGATATGTCGATAAAGCCGCGTTTTATTTCAACCATTCCAGTTACTAATTTTGGTGGTGACGCAAATTTCTAATGTAAGTAGAAAATTAATAAAAAATATTTTATAAATTGAATAAAATGGAAGAAACGCGGCTATAACAAAAGATAAATTTGATATAACAGGGTTCTCACTCATCTAAAATTTTTTGTTTTATAGTGGTAACGGTTACATTACTATTTTATAAAACCTGAGAACCTACCAATTGTTTGCGAAAGATTTTCTTTACTCTTATAAAGCGCTTATAACACTTAAATGAATAATCTTAGGGAAAGGTCTGTTTGGGAGTTAAAATTGATGCAATGTATTTTTTGCTAACATTAAAACGAAAATCAATTTTTCAAAGAAACTTCCACAACCTACTGTAAAAGCTTACAAAACTTATGGATTCCTCCTGTATCGGGTGTTAAATTGAATTTGCTGACGAGGTGTTGATGTAGATTCGAAAAAACATAACAATGGCCGCCATAAAAAACGTAAAGTATTATATGGATACTCAAGTGATATTAAACACCGTGGAAACTTACTTAGGTGTCATAAAGCACTTGACAACTATTACTGTTCAAACATCAAATATACCATTCTATTCTGTTGCTTTGGCTTGAAATACTTATAGTTTTATAAGTTACCAAAAAGGTATTTCTAAAAACAGAAAAGAGCACCAACCAAATAAAAACCTTTAGTTCGCAAAGGTCAACTATCATTTATGCAATGATAACCTCACTTTTTACTTGTTATTTATTTATCTTTTCTTGAAAGAACTGTTCTTAGTTTTTTTTTGTATTCAGATCAAATTTAAAATAAAACTAACATGGTTCATAAATCCCTAATTTGCGAAAATTGCTAGTTGGGCAGCGACCCTGAAAAGTTCTAAACGGTCAGCGAAAGTCGACATATTACATTACTGATTATTTTTCATTCGAGTGATCTCTACGCCACAGCAGCGATTCCTTGTTCATAGGCTGTTGTTTTGGTTAGTTATTTAGTATTGTTTTTTTTGGAATCCCTTCCTGACTTTATGAAATCTGGTTATTTCACATAATTTCAGATTCTTCTTATCTAGCTTATCTAGAAAGTGGGGGAAACCCCTGGAAACTTACGGAATCATAATTTTTCAAATTTAAATATGGAAAGTTAGACTTATGCGCATAAGATCGCCTAAGGCGCCTGCGCCTCTAACCATAATTTCGGTTTAGTCCTCCGTAATGGTGATTGACCCAGCTAATTTAAATAAATTAATGAATAGATTCGATTACTTTGATTGTTATACGTTATCGTAAAAGTTTGGAATCATAGGCGGGTTTATCAGAGGAATCGGTACATCAATCGAGTTAGAACGTAGTTTGTATTCGAAAAGTTGCTCGCTGACGGTCTGTTGGCTGTCAAATTTGCGACGTGACGCACTGCGGGTAGCACCCAAAATTTCAATGGTTCAGTTTTGGTTAGTATGAAGGTACTCGTATATTTTTCGCGCACTTTTTAAAATGGAAAATAATAAATTTGTTTCAAAAAACTAATATGACAATTTAGTTATGATATAAAAGAGATGAAAACATTTTAATATTCTCCGATTAAAGCTGAACGCAGCAGTATTTTAAAATCTTGACTAATAGTGAAGTTATTATATTATTATTGTACAGTGTGGCCCAAAACTGGCTTTGCATATTTGGGGACCTATGGAGATAAAACATCAGTTTACTGGAAGTAAGATTGTACACCTCCTGGGGTAGCAAAATGCTGTTCAGAAATGTCACAGATATAAAAAAAAATAAAGTAATATTTAACTATATATTATAAAACTAGATCATTTTCAATAGAGACTTTTAGTTTTTTCCTATATCCGACACACTTTGTATATAATATTAATAAACGACCGGAATTATTGTTGCAAATGTTTAAAAACCATTATTAAAATCTGATGGTGCCCAACATTTAGAGTATATGCGTAAAGTTAGATTTTCACCTCCCTGCCAAAGGTCAAGTAGATAAATTTTGGACACATTTTGTACACTTTAGCATAACGCGTAATGCACACCCTGTATCGCATGCAAAAACCTCATAAACAAAATTTGTAACCCTCGATACGGCCTAAATAGCAAAATGAAAGAAACCACCAATTGAATCAAGGTGTTTTAATTGCGGCCAATTTTCTTTCTTTCAATTTTCATTTTTTTACTGTGGGTACATCATGAACAAAGAAGTTCGTGGCCCAAAAACCCTCCCTTGTTCTCGTCCAAGAAGTTTTGTATTTCGACGAACGTTTCAAGATATAGAATGTTTTAATTGTATCCCTACAGTATATGAGAGGAATATGCGCGTGATTTTCGAATATTTTGATTTTGAAACTTTTGGTGCTAATTGAATAGCTTTACCCGCAGTGCGACAGATCACAGAACAAAAATTTGACGCGCCTATCTATGCAAATTTTCCGCATATCGTATAGTCACGTAGTAGTTTCAAAATAATTATATTTAAGCGAGACTGAGATTTTATTTAATTTATAATCATTGTTAATTTTATGGCGTCTTAGTTTATATTTATATATATTGGATGTGAGAGAGATCGCGAAAGCGTCGGAGCTTATCAAAACGTCCGCTAACTTAACAGGGGCGTCGGAATGGTTAGTCCGGATCCATGACGTCACCATGACAATTTTTCTGCGCGAGCGCCCTCTACCGTTAATTTTAAGCGCTCGTGTCGCCGTAGTCGGATCTCGTGCGTCCCACGCAAAGATTTTATTCCAAAACCGTTCGTGTTGTTGTTTTTTTTACTGCCACTTATAATAATATAGTATTCAATTTTTTTTTGTGTAAATATAATAAATCGCATTAATTTTACGTAGGACGTTTTATTTGTTGGCCTTAAAAATTTCTGCTCCTTCCAAAAAAGTGTCTTATCCTATCAACTTTTACTGGTCATGTTCTGGAAGTCTTGAAAAGTGTATAGTTAGTAAGCTTGCAATTATTAGCAGGTTGCAGAGCTACTTTAATGGTAGGACTTAGGGTATGAGTGCGTAACTTTTTGTCTCATTAGTTCCATCACAAGTTCCTCACTTCTTAATTTAGTTGTCAATGACGTTCAGATTGTGCGAATTTCTTCTATTTGCCAATGACTTGAAACTTTTTAACTTCAGGATGACTTAAATATGTTTGTACTTTGGTGCCAACGATATGGAGATTAACGCATCCCAAGTGATGTGTAGACGGCAATTATATTTTAAATTCAACTATTGTATAGGTAATGCTGCCTATAGCTGAGGCTGACCGTAAAACTCCACTGATTGGGAGTTTGAAATTGAATGAAGCAAGGTCAGTATTTAAAAATGAGATTTTAAATCTATCTGTGAGAAAGGTTTCATTTACTAGTCGGTAAATTCAAAAACGCAAAAAAAAAATAGGGAGTGGCAAAAGTTTTGGAGATATTCAAATATTCCGAAAAAAAATTCTAGATTTTGTTTTTAAACCTAGTATGTACGAGGTTAGCGTCAAAATTTCCCGGCCTGACGTAGATGCAGCCCCAGTATCACGATAAAACTTTGTCTTCTTTTAAATATATATCTAAGGAGGCTGCGGAAAAAAAATTGACGTCTTGCGTCAAATAATTTTTTATTGACAGCATTTTAAACAAGACGTCCGAAAAAATGTCGCAAATAACGCAAATTTGAGTATAGGGCAGAAGGGTTAGCAACTAAAATTATTAAAGAAAGGCTGGATGATGTGTACGGCCAAAGTTCTCCTTGGTATTCTGTAGTGAAAGAATGAAAAAACTACTAAGCTTTCTCATACAAGTGTTGGTCGAATCCTGTATGATCATTTAGGTATGCATAAGGTTAGTGAAAGATGGGTTCCTAAAAACCTTTTGGCTATTCAAAAATAACGCAGTGTCGAGTGTGCGCGGTCTTTTTTGGAACTCTGTGGGTCGGAACCGAAGCCTGTGATAGAAACTATTGCGACGGGAAATGAAACTATGGTTCTCTATTATGGCCTTCTATCGAAAAAAGAATGAATGGAGTGGCGTCGGAAGGGTGAAGCACCTCCAAGAAAATTGAGAGTCTGCCAGTCAACAAAAAAGGTGATGGCCACGATCTTTTGGGATTGTGAAGGAATTCTTTTGATTGATTT
Source organism: Cylas formicarius (assembly GCF_029955315.1). Lineage (NCBI taxonomy): Eukaryota > Metazoa > Arthropoda > Insecta > Coleoptera > Brentidae > Cylas > Cylas formicarius. Next base: position 36,772,675 of record NW_026844347.1, on the reverse strand, counting down.
TAAAGAAACTAATACCACTGTCAATGGTAAATATTACGCAACATTATTACATAAATTGTTATGCACCTGTCCATACTGCTGGTGTTGCACAAGCTGCCATTTTAAAGTGTGGGTTCCAACAAATAGATCATCCTCCCTATAATCGAGATATGGCACCCAGCGACTATTGTTTGTTTGGATATTTGAAAAAGGACTTACGCGGACGGCGATTTAACGACGAACTTGAGTTAAAAGATGCTTTTTTAGCTCATTTTGAAGACAAACCAAAAGAATATCTTTTTTAAAGGGATTGAGTTATTAATAAAGAGATGTAATAAGTGTATAAGTGAAATAATAAAAAATTGTTACTCTACTTCGTTTCTTTCATATTCAGGCCGAGAAATTTTGGCGCTGCCCTCGTACTATTGCCACCCAAAAACAAATTTGTAGCATAAAGTTATTTTTGTTTAACCAGTGGCGTTCGTGAGACCGTTTTGATTATTTTAAATAAAAAATGTGGTACGCCAATGGTTTATCGCAATTTTGTTAATAAATTTAGATACTCTGATTAATTGTAAACAAAAACGATCTTTTTAGTTTTTTCGCTAAAACGATTAAGATAATTCCTTATTACTTACATTCGATTTTAATTCCCCAATAATTCTAGAAATTATAATACATTAATAATTAATAATAAGTTTGAAAGAAAAATCTAGAAGATATTTTTTAAAACAACAAAAAAACTTTTTTTTTTGGCGATATTTCAACTCCCTGTATCTCCGAAATCAAGCGTTGTAAGATTTCAGCTTATGAGAAGTTTTTCATATATTTTTGTGTGCTAAATACGATATGAAAAGTTTCTGCGTTATAATTCGGACCACCCTGTATCGCGATATCCAAATTTCTCTATAGAACTGTAATATATTTTTTACTACAATTGCAACGCAAAGGCAACGCAAATGTCCTCAATATCGTCTTATCTCGCGAATATGTTTATTCAGTACAGGTTTCGTCTAAAAATGTCCTGGAATCAATTTTTTCACAAGTCAAATCAAACTACTCCCGATACCTTAACAACGTGTATTTGTTATATCATCTACGAAACACTGAAAATTTGACGACTGCAACCCTTAAAGTGTATATTTATATAAAAGTCCTTAAGACCTATATCTAACTCAGCCTTTATTTCTATATATTTGATTAATAAAGCCGTTAGAGAAATGGTTCGTCCGAATCAATGTAACGGAGAGTTGCGAGAAAAAGTGACCGTAACCTAAAAACTGCCTTTCGTTGAGCGACAAAAGACCGTTTTCCCTATAATTTATATGGATTGGAGAATGTTGAAAAAATAACGGGAAACCTCCTAATCCAGATCGTCGCCCTGGGGCTGCGGCGGGGCCGCACCGAAAAGCCCCCCGCCGAACTTGGTTTCGATGATTTTCTTGAGCGCGACGAACTTCGGGTTTGACTCGTACTTGGACTGGTTGGCCGGATTTTTCAAAATGTCTTGGAACGCCTGGAACACCTCCGGATCCTAGAAAAACATTAAGAACACTGTAAAAAAATACAAAGCAAGACTTGACAATGATCATTGTCAAATTGACTTTTTTGTTTCCTTTTGCTTTCCTTTCAAGCAGTTAACATTGCCAGTTATTATGTTTTCAATTTGTTTGAGTATTCGTATTATACCTACCAACTTTGAGAGCAAAATCTAGAAGAGATTTTTTTTTAAATAACAAAAAACATTTCTTTGGCGATATTTCAACTCCCTATATCTCCGAAATCAAGTATTGTAGGATTTCAACTTATGAGAAGTTTTACACATATTTTTGTCTTCTAACTACGATCTGAAGTTTCTCCGTTATAATTCGGACCACCCCGTATTACGATATCGAAATTTCAAATCGGACACTCTATAGAACTGTAATATATTTTTTACTATTACGACTTGCTATTGGATCCAAAGTTTATTTTGTTTGGTTATTTAATTTGATTTAGCATACATCTGATCTATTACTAATCTTAACCTACTTAACTTGACATGCATGTTTAGGCCTTTTGTACTTGGGCTATGCCGATTGATTTTTTTGCGAATAGGTCAGAAAGCCCCATCTGGTGGTAGGTTACTCAATCACAATCAACTTATTCATAGCAGCTTTGATAGCCTAAGAAAAAGGTTTATTCAAATCTAAGAAGCCATTTTCGAGTCTTCAACATTTATTTCCCGAACTGATGGACCACCCCTAAGACGTTCCTTTTAGAGAGAGAGAGAGTAGAAAATATCTAAGGACGCTTTAAAATAGTGTTCATTCTAAGTATCGCTAATATAAGAAAATTTTTCAGAAAAATGGTTTTAAAATTGCTGGTCATAACCTCAACAATTATTTCCAGCATTTCCTCTTGGCTGATTTACTTAACAATTTTTTTTTCAAATTTTCAGGAACATCGGTTTCCCCAATATAGTATTTCATTGCCCTTACTGCCACTTAAATAAACATCTTTTTGTCAAAGCATTTAATAAATAAATAAAAAAACATTGAAATTTCCTTTACCTGCACCAAAGCCGAGACTTCGGGGTCCTGCATCAACTTGAAGAAGTTTTCCATCCCGGGGACGCCACCGGCCCAGCTGGGCGGCGCACCGCCTGCTTCCGACGGCTCGCCGGGCGCGGAGGCTTTAGCGTGGGCCTCCCTAGCCTTTCGAATCCTCTCCAACCTACCAAAAAACAAGCGAAATATTGATCACCCTTAACCCCGCCCAGCAAACCTCTCCCTTTCTTCCTTGTCTTTCTTCTTGCGCTCCTTTTTCAATAGGTGCTCCTCGATCTTTTTCGCATTGGGCGTCACTTCTTTCAGCCACTCGTCCGTCTGTTCGTCCATGTCGATTACGCAAGCCTGTCGCAGATCTTTAGCAGCAAGTTCCCACTCACCTAAATCGATGTATTGTAATAATAAAATAAATTCTGTGGTCTTTCCATGATATCCTAACAGATTGTAATTTTTAATCAGAAACAAGGCCGATTTGTACAACATTTTTATATATCGCGTATTGCAAAAAAATTCTCTGACCGTGAGATTGTAGAAAATAACCCCCATTTGCAAAAATAAATCTCAGTATGTAAACCATTCCTTTGTGGAAAAAACTGTGACTAAGAAACATCCAGGTGGTGTAAATTAGTCTAATAACAACTTAAGTTTTAAGAGAAACTTAACTGTTCTAACAACAGTTTGGAGATATATAATGGATTGCTCAATTTGTATAAAAGAACATTTAGTGAATTAGGCAACACATAATTTCTTCCACTTTTGTAATACCCCTGGCAATGAATGAATGAATTTCTTAAAAATTCTGCAAAAGGCTATCATAATGTTCCTAACATTATTAATTAAAAAATCTTTCTATACTGTGAAAAATTTCTTAAACAGTATAATCATGTATTATGATTTCTAAATCATCAAACATTGACCTGATTATTATAATTAATTATGACCAGTGAGAAAAATGCTTTCAATTTGAAATCACCCATTTTACTTGAAAGTAATTGCAGACATACCCAACAATCTGTAGGCCCGACCTCGGAACTTGTAGGAGGCGGCCGAATCCGGGTTTAATTCTAGGGCTCTAGAACAGTCCTTGATGCATGCGTTCGGTTTTGTAAGCTTCAAATACGTTTGACCACGTTTTACAAACAGCACTGCGCTGTTGGGATTCAATTCGATCGCTTCCGTGAATAGCTCTATGGCTTTCTCCAAGTTACCCTCACCAAGCTGGGCCATCGCCTCCTGACGCAGACTATCTGCCTTATCGCTATTTTCTTCAGATACCTAGAATTTTTTTTTGCATAAATTCTTATTTAATAGTTAGTTTAGATATTGGTACTTCTTCTATGGACGGATCACCCATTTTCTGATCATCACTGAGCTTATCAGGTTCAACACATCCATCCATATCTAATTCTAGCTCCGATTCTGCATCGGATTCGAATGCCTCATCGGAGTCTTTCAAGTCTGGAGCCGAATCTGCTTTAAACTCCGGTTGCATTTTGGCTTCGGGAACCTTTCCGCCGAAAGATTCGATAAAGGACTTGAAGAATCCAAGCTGAGGTAAATTCAGTAACGCCGGTTGCGCTTTGACAAACGTTAGAAATTGTTTAAGCTTTTCCAAGCTCTCTCGATCTATCGGACAGCTCATTTTTTCAAGACTTTTTCAATATCTACAAAGCAGAACCAACGAGAAAAAATATTTCCAGAATACTCGCTGGAACGTAAATTACAATGCAAATAAGCACAGAAAACTAAATTTAGTTCTGTATAAGAAAATCGGACAAACATGAAGTTAGACGCTGAATTTGATTGGTGTAGGAAACTGTTCCATCTTAGTTTGCCTATCGCGTTCTAGATGGCTATCGGAGCAATCAAATTTTTTAGTAAAAAAAATAATTGTTGGAAAAATTAAACATTTATTTATTCGCATAGATAGTAAATGAAAAAGTCAATAAAGTGGAAGGTGAATAATTTTGAAGCGATAAAAACGCCTCTTCAACTTGAGAGTTCTGAAACAAAGTGCGTGACGTCAGACTCAACGACCAGTCAGAAAAGAAATATGTCGGCGTGCTAGAGGACCAAGTGACAATTACCGTGCAAAAATAATTGGGTTTCAGTAATTCCAAATTAAGTCACGACTTTGTAAATAGACTGTTCTTCAAATTGCTATTATGTCTTTGAATTTACTCGGAAAACCCGAATACATAGTGGGTGGTAAATATCGGGTAGTGCGTAAAATCGGTAGTGGTTCGTTTGGTGATATATTCTTAGGAATAAATATCACAAATGGTGAGGTAAGCATTCCAATAAGTTACATTTTTCGTCCAATTTCAAAATAGGAGTAATGTTTTTCTAATGCTTTGTATTTGTGTTAGCAAAGTGTTCCGTTGAGCTAAATATTTCAGCCATTTCTGTACTCCCGATACGTTTTTTATTTATCCCGTTAATATCGGAGCTTACAGAAATGTTGCCGTCTGGTCACAAAAATAGATTTTAATCCCCGGAAATTACATTAACTCATTGTTTCTAGAGCGCGGGTGCGATATCTAAATTAAAAGTAGGTTATTATAAACCAGGATATAGAAAGCTTTTGCAACATATATATTAGCCAATCTTTTTGTTCATTCGCATACTCTCATTTCGAACAAATGCTCAATTGCGTGCAATGCGTAAAAACTGAATTAAAAAGTAGTTAGTTAAACAAGTAAAAGCACTTTCTGAGTGATTGTTTAACTAAACCCAAGGTTTTGCTAAGTAACGGTAATTCGAAACCAAATCCTTCAATCTTTTGGTTATTCTAAAAGTTATTGACGCTTTTTTATTTGTTTATGAAAAATCTTTTGAATGTGCCCACTGGGCAATTTAAAAATAAATGTTTATATTCTGCGCAGAATGTTTTTATTTAATCCTCACTCATCCATTATCACAAAGTAAATATTTTTTATATATGACAAAGAGAATCAACATTTGTTAAAACGGCAATAACTGCTAGAAAATATCATAATCAGGTATATATAAAAGAAAAAAAAGAATAAATCGATAGATTTGTACAATCCCTGATCACTTTTAGGTAAAATTTTAATTTTAAACCCTAATGCACAGGTCAACTACCTGTGACTCTTGGGGCCCTTAACAATCGGGTTAAGTTTTACAGTTCAATTTATAACTATTGCATCAAGAAACAAAGCCTAGGAATAGTTATCAGTTAACTGACTGAATTCAGTTATCCCAGTTATGATTTTGGTTTGTCGTTCATATTTTTTATTGTGCGGCAACACTAATAATTTTATTATACTTATATATACACTGCGTTTTCAGGAAGTGGCCGTTAAATTGGAACATATCAGAGCACGGCATCCACAACTTCTCTACGAAAGCAAGCTCTATAAGATACTACACGGGGGCATAGGAATACCGCATATCAGGTATGGAATTTTCTCTGGAAAAGCGTATTTCTAGTTTTTTTTTCATGTCCTGTGAAAATGGGCGTATGGTTTACATTCCTTTTGCTTTTTTACTGAATGTTATTGTGAATCTGTCAAGTTTCGTCACTAAGGGACCGTTTTTAATTTTAGATACTACGGCCAGGAGAAAGAGCACAATGTTCTCGTCATGGACCTGCTGGGTCCGTCGCTCGAGGACCTTTTCAACTTTTGCACTCGACGTTTCACAATTAAAACCGTACTGATGTTGGCCGATCAGATGATCGGTCGCATAGACTATGTCCATTGCAAGTCTTTCATACACCGCGACATCAAACCTGATAATTTTCTCATGGGCATCGGGCGGCATTGCAATAAATTGTTTCTAATCGATTTCGGGTTGGCGAAAAAGTTCCGGGATTCGCGCACCCGTCAACATATTGCGTATAGGGAGGACAAGAACCTTACGGGGACTGCCAGGTGAGTTTTTCTCAGCAACCCTCTAACTTTTGCAAATTATATCCTGGGATAATCGTGGTTAAAAAAAAAGTGTTTTTTCCTATTTGACTTTAAACTTACCAAAGTCTATGGGCAACAATATCACAACTTCGTAGAAATGGAAAGAATATCTCGATATTTTGTAGAAAAATTTTTGATTTTGATGGTTGTAATATCATACCTTGGATAAATACTGCAAAATGTATGAATGAAAACTGTTGTGTATCCTAGGCGTTTTAATTTTTAGAATCTAATGGTTTTGGTTTAAATACCAGAATTTCCAGTTTTTTTTTTTTTTCATTTTCAAGGCATTTTGATTAAACAAATCAACATAAAGCTGGTATTGCCGCAAAAGTTCATTAATAATAATGAGATTTATTTTCCCAAAGACATCTACAAAATTGTATAGGAATAGTCAAAATCCATAATATGGGCATATAAAAAACATTTAGTCAAAAAAATTCGTCTATAATATCTTTAATCATTTGCTAAATAGCCAAGGTTTGGAATGTTTGTCTCTTAACTACAAGGGCAGATTGTTAAAAATACCAACACCTAATTAATCAGGTCACCTTGTCGACAGCCTACAATAGGGAACATGCAGCTTACCGCTCTGTCTCGTAAGCTTAGAATGTACCTCACCAACTAATTTAAAATTCGATAAATAACATTTTAAAAATGAAAAGGCTCACCAGTGATGTAAACTGGACATGTATGCAAAACTCTTTAATATACGTTTATATGGATAGTGGTGCAACAAAAAAACTATTTAGAGTTGAAATAAGAGTATCACAAGGAGATTTCAAGTTTAAACATTCATCCAATCCTAGAAACCTCGCAATATTCCTACCTGAGATAGTGTCATTACCTAAGCAGATATTAAAATTATCACATTGTTTCTGATAGTTATAAAACCTTATAGTTTGAGTTTTGTTTGCGTCGAAATATAATTTTTCTATACCATACCATCAATCTATCGAGTACCCTACAGCATTTCTCCGAGAGGTCATTGTCATGCCAATATCTAAGAAAGATAATCCGCATACATCACAAACAATATATCAGGTAAAAATTTCAATATACACTTTACATGTAATATGAAGAGTACAGGCTCTAAAACTGAAATTAAAATAAATTAAAAATTAAAATTTTTATGGACGCATTTAGCATTTACAATATAGTTTAACTTAAGAAAAATAGTACCCACACATGTCAATCGAGTAATAATACTTCATCCAAACAACAGTTACAATTGCTAAGCTACCAAGCTTACAAGGCGGATTGATTAAAAACAGTGTTTTTTACTTCAATCAATACGCCCGTTATTTGAAAGTAAAATATTTGTCAGCTTGAACATTCGGTTCAAAGGCGAGTTAACGCCATAGTTGGTCCTATGAAAATCAATGTTAAAAAGAACCTTATTTCTTGCATTAATAGGAGAAATATCATAACCAACAGATGCCAGAAGAACTGGCGCATCCATCAAGTTATTAAGGATCTTGTATAATGTAGCGATGACAAAAAATATGCGCTTACTCTCCAAAGATGTCAGATTCAGAAGCTTCATAATCTCCTCGTAATTTATTTCCTCAAATGACATTCCCAATTTAAAACCTATGCTGCACACGCTCTATTTTTTCCTTGTGAATTGCATAGTGTGATTGCCAGACACAGCTAGCATACTCTAAAATTGAACGCACAGGTGCACAGTGCAGCTCCATATACGTAAAGATGTTTTCAAAACCCTTCAAAGTGAAAGATTGTTAACTAGGTTCTGTCTCTCGAGTGATCCAGAGTTCAAATGATAGATGAAAGTCACTTAATTTTTGGATCTGCTAAAGCTTACAATTTTGCACTTGTTTGTAATAAGAGTTAAATTGTTCTGTCTGCACCACAAAGAAAACCTATGAAGATCCTCCTGTAATCGATGATGCTACAACTTTAAAGAGCTTTAAATTGTCCTTAAATGCGAGAAATTGGCAAAAGCGAAAAGATTCCAATCTTTGAGAGCTTCCCTACCAGAATGCCATGGTCAACCCTGTCGAAGGCCTTGAAGAAGTCAGTATATATAGCATCCACCTGATACCCACTCTCAGAGGCCCCCAACATCGAACGCTCATAGCTCACGGGGTTTGAAACAGTTGACCTTCCCTTGACAAAACCATGCTGTTCGGTTATAATGTTTTTAAAATGAGGGGCGTCATAATCGGAAACTATACATATATACTAGTTTTTTATGTTAGCCCTGTCACCATCTTTGAAAATGGGTGTAACACAAGATAAATTACTGAACCTTGAGGGACACCCATCTCTATGCGTTGACTATCTGAATTTACACCTTCCATTCTCTTAACTTTATAAAACTTCATACAAATTAAGAACGATCCTCTAGAAAGCTACTGACGCAGTCTAGGGACTTGCCTCTTATTTGCGAAGTGTGCAGAGCTTCCCCAATTCCAAGCTCTCGCTCTCCATCCTCGATAAAAGGTGATATCCTACGGAAATACGAATAAGCAGCAATTGAAGTCATGTTGGTCATCTATAAAAATATGACATTTATCTACAATTAATCTTTCTAAGAAAGCATACTCATACATTATTTGGAATTGGAATTTGGACTAGCCTTAAAAACTGGCAAAATTCTATTTATTTTTAGACACGACGGGAATGTGTCACTTATCAAACTCAAAACTCTTTTTAATTAGAACGTTGGTATGCCATCGGATCCAAAAGACTTTTTGCCTTTTAATTTATTTTGCAATTTATATGCCATGCCATTAAAGGTACTCCCATATAAAAACTCTGATCATTCACATCCCTAGTGTTACTCGGACCAATATTTTTGTTATCTAACTAAATGGAACTAACAATATTTTTGGGATCATCTATAAAATAGTTATTAAGTACAGACGCCACAATATTAGGTTCGATTTTATTACTTTGCTTATTCATTAAATTAAAATTACCAAGACTGACAACAGACTGAATCTTAAATGTAAGAGTTTAACACAATGACTCTAAAATATTTCCCTAGGAAAGCAATACAAAATCTTATGTAGATAATTGACTTATAATGGATGTCTTCCCAGTTTGCTTCTCTCCGATTTGTGGGGTTTGGTGAAATCTGAATACGAAACAGTATTTTCTTATCCGCCGAAGCTTTGGAGTTTTTTGTATTCCGTCTTGTGTTTGTAATTAGTAATTACTAACTTACGTCTATTTAATTGTTTTTCAAGACTCATTGTGCCATTTTTTATTACAGTTTATCCAATACAATTGAAGGTTACAAAAAGAAACCCTTGCTTGCGGTTAGACCTTCATAAAAATTTACGCAAGTTATATACCGGATTCTGTCGTGAAAACGGTATATCGTTTGGATAACTCTACTTCTTTATTCCTGACATTACTTTTACGTAAAATTAAATTAAACACCAGATTACTCTTTATTATTATCAAAGGAAATTCAAATTTATCACTTCTTTTGGAACGCAAAAGATATTCGGTTTAATATAAATGCATTTTTAATCAGTATAATTCAATATTAATTTGGTATTTTGCTGGTGCAAAGTTAACACGGAACACCCACTCGGATGTGTTGCATGTCAATATTTATCAGTGGTCGGCTGCTCCGTGGTTTATTTTTATTGAAGATAAGATTCTTTAATAGGTTAATGTGACGACAACATTTCAAGATTACGCGGTAGTGCGTGCGATTGCAATTAAAATTATTTTGTTGCTTTTGATTCGTCGGAAAGGAAAGGAAAGTTAAGGTTTCTGTCTAACAAATTTGGATTTGGAGTTTTGGATTTCGAAAGAATAAAACTATAGACACTAGTCATGTTTCAGAAGGTTTTGAAAAATACCTTGTAAATGAATCAATTTACGGCCACCCAAATTTCTCATTAGAGTAGACCTTATTTTTAGAATAAGATGGTAAATCTATTATAGTTGTTGTATTGGACTGTAAATTTGGCGTACGTAACTTAATCACATTATTGAACCATTGAAATTAATTAAATTTTCTTTGTATTTCTTCTTCTTATTATTATTAATTATTTAACAAATTTAATGTTTAAAGATAAAGCAATAGTTATTTTTACCAAAAGATTGCAAATAATGGTTATCATTAATAGGTCCTTTAGAAAAGAACAACTTTGATAATTTTATCAGTTTAATCATGTATATCGTTAGCCCTCGTGACAGTTACATTAAATTTTTGCGTTGTATTTCATATTTGGTAAATTAATTTAATATAATAAGCATAGGAATATTAATGTTGAACTTAATATTCTTAGGCTTAATAATATATTGGGATTTGAACTAATTAAATTAATTTATAAAATATTAAATAAAAGACAAACATCTAATGTAACCGTCATGATTATTATGATTTTCTGCTAGCTATGCAATAAAGTTCCAAAAAACTTAAGAAACATTAAAATCTTAGACTATTTTTTAAGCAAATTAATAGTATATTATGCAACAAGTGCGGTAAACGGCATTTGATTCACGAGTTTATTGGACACGAGCGGAGCGAGTGTTTAATAAACGAGTGACTTTAAAAGTTTACCGCACTATGCTATACTTTTTCTACGACCGTTAGTTTTTGGGTACATTTTCGCAAAACAACACGAATACATTTACTGACATGACCATCAGAATTGACAAACGTCAAATTTCAAAGCGTGGGAAATATCTCCGAAAACGTCCGATTGTTCCCAAATCCGTGCGGTAAAATCCCGGAAATGTCCGAAGTGGCTCGGATTCGTGGTAAACGAAACTGACGTGGTAAAGTGACGCTTCCCGCACGCTAGATCGATGGGTAATTAGGTATTTTACGGACGAGAGTAGAAAAAATATATTTAGGTATTGTTATATATATAAAAAAAAAAGATTTATATTGTGATTGTCTCCAGGAGATACTTGGCAACTTCGATTGGCGTCGGGTTATTCGTACTGACAAGTCTTATCCTCTCCTTCTTTCTTTTTTTTTTTTGTTATAAGATTAGTAGATTTGTAGATCAGTAGAATTGAGTCATGTTACTTGTTGGAAATAAAGTGGTATTATATTATATAAAGTGCTATTATAAAAACGTGAAATTATACAACACTGTGATAAATAATTTTAAGTATCCTCGAGGTTAGAGCTCTGTTTGGAGAATACTGAAAAGCACTTTTGTGTAGTAGATAATCAAAAACCAGAAATCTAAACTATATATTAATAATATAAAAGATTCAATGGCCATAATATGACGCTGATATCTGCGACCCAGATATTTACGAATCGGTTGAATCGCCTTAAATTTTAGTTCATAGCATAGCATGATTGAGGGTATCCCAAGTTTTACTAGGATCTAATAAGACTAAAGTCGACATTTCCGCATTATCTGATGCTACTGATAGAGTGTCTTCCAATACTCTGAGCAAAGCTGTCAGCAGTTTAGATAACAGGTTGTTATAGGTAAGAGAGTTCCGTAAATCAGTTTTTCAAACACTTTAAAAAGTGCTGCGTTAGTAATCTAACGTATAGAATATAAAATATTTATTAATAAGTTCAGGTATTTCAGTTAGTTTGTCCATTCTCTTTAGACTTTTTTTGTACAGGCGAAATGAAAAGATTTCCAATTTCTAGTACTTATATTTCGAGAAATGATGACTGAAACAAGCTTATCGACTTGTTGCATGCTATACTTTTATTTCTTGATAAAAACCAACGATGCACTGATCAGGCGTTCGGAAAATGCCACTGTAACCACTTCGGTATTTTAGTCACGGGTCTGGTATTTTGACCAATACTGGTGTTTCGGCTAGGAAGTCTCCCTAGCACAAACTTGAAACGTTTTTAGACAGTGGATGTTCGAAACACCTATGTTGATCAAATATTTCGCCAAACTAATGGTCGATAATATAGCTTCTCAAATATGACGCAATTTGCTAGATACGCTTCGATAAACGCGCACCTGGGCATCGAGCAGTCGCGACGCGACGACATGGAATCCCTCGGCTACGTGCTGATGTACTTTAACCGGGGCTGCTTGCCGTGGCAGGGCCTCAAGGCCGCGACGAAGATCGAAAAGTACGAGAAGATCAGCGAGAAGAAGATGTCCACCCCCGTCGAGGTCCTGTGCAAGGTGAGTCGAACCCGGATCATCCAGTAAGTAGTTCCTTGTCTCGTCATCCTCTTCGAAAGGGATTCCCTGCCGAGTTCTCGATGTACCTGAACTACTGCCGCGGCCTCCGGTTCGAGGAGGCCCCCGACTACATGTACCTACGGCAGCTGTTCCGCATCCTGTTCCGCACCCTCAACCATCAGTACGACTACACCTTCGACTGGACGCTGCTCAAGCAAAAACCGGGGGCGGGGAGCGCCGCCGCCGTCGGCGGCAGCAGTTCGTCGCAGCAGCCCCAGGCGTCGCAGGCCATCGCCCAACAATCAGGTTAGTGTTTCGAATCGCAGTCTTTTTTTTTGTTTGCTACTGCAGGATACTAGACAAAGGATATTTGGAATAGGGAGTTCTGCGAGGAAAAAAGTGCACCGTGCGTTGAATTCATGTTGATAAGAGAGATATCGAGGTAAGCAAAAATAAAACAAAATGTAGGGTTAGTAGTCAAGTTTTTTTCCAAGTGACGTATAAAACAAAACTCTTATCAGTTTTTTGACATATACCCCGTATATTATATATGTGTTTAATAGAATATCTTATCCCGATTACGATGATGTAACACACTTTGTATTTTAGTCAACTATTTTTATATAATTTTAATTTTATATAATTTTATATAATATTAGTAGAAAACGTTCAAACGTTTTTGACAAATCGGCAAAAATAGTAATTTTTTATATGACTGCATCAACAATAATTATTTACAAATAAAAGCAGAACAAAAACACTAAAAATGAGAAGACACGCTAAAGTAAAAAATACTATTCTAAATACTGCTGTATGTGACCGGCATTTTCCTGAATACATTTCCCACACACTCTAATGTCTTGCATTGATTAACGTTTCCGGATCTTTTGCCGAAGTTTCGCGATTTTTACAAGCAGTTCTGTGTACGTGACTTTTTACGTGTCCCCAAAAGAAAAATTCCATTTAAGTTGAGTCGGGGATGTTGACTGGCCAATCCGTAGTTCCGCCATTACCTATCCAACCACTGGGATATTCCATTTTAAGAAAATTTTTAACTTGCACAACATTGTGAGGAGGGGCACAAGTCTCTCTGCCATATGCGCTGATATATTTAGGCGTAAATCTTCCATATATTGTTCTATTTGGTGCTCCAAGAGTTGCAAATAATGATCTCCAGTTAACTTTTGATCTATAAATATCGGACCCCAAATATGCCCATCTATGACATCACACCATACATTAATTAATTGGTACCCCTGGGTTTTTATTTTGTGTATTTGTCTAGGATTATTTAAAAACCAATGTCGCCCATTTTGTCTATAACAATCATTTCTTGTAATGAACGAACTTTCATCGGCCAATAAAATGTTTTCCAAAAAATTGTTATTCTCATTATGTCCATTTAAAAAATCCGAAAAAAACTGCGTCCTCCTTTGACATTGTTCTGCACTTAGTTTTTGAGTTTTACGAAATTTAAATGCATTATATTTATATTCTTTCAAAACTGTAGTAGTAGAAAAAACTGGATGTGCTTCATAGAATCCTAATATTATTTTCTTCATTTAAAACATTATGCATACCTTTTTAGCATGTAATACGTTACCGTTTTCTGCAAATTTCTGTGAAGGTGTTCGGCTCTCTGGATAAAGTCTAATCTCTCCTTTCACGGATGCTAAATTCGCAAAAAATATAATATGTCAAACATAAACATAGTTTTATTTATCAGTCATGAACTTTTATTTCTTATTTATTTTGTTAAATGCATTTTCATCAAGTAAAATCCACCTCAGTTCAATATACAGGATGTTCCATTTGAAAATACATGATGTAGGCTTATATGTCACTTGGAAATAAACTTGGCTACTAACCCTACATTTTGTTTTATTGTTTACCTTGATATATCTAACAACAAAAAAGTTACAGCCAACTAAAATGTTATCAAGATAAATTGAACGTAACTGTTTGAAATTCTTCCCGGACCGGAATTTTCGTCCAAGTGTCTTTTTAGTTTTGGCAGCAATGGTCTCTATACTCCGTTCGTTTGCAAGCGAATGTAATAAAAATGAAAGTGGGGGTGTGCGCCAAAAAAAGGACTTATTTTAAAAAATACAAGAAAAGAATTATCTAAGAATAGTTAATTAATTAGCAATTACTAATTCACAACTGTCAGTACGTCTTACGTGTAATGTGGCACTTGACAGACGGTTTACTAATAGGTGGCGCTGTTTGAGCGGTCGAGATTTCATGAAAAACACAGTATTGAGCAAATAACGCTTAGCGACACGCCAGCAATACTCTCAGCAATAATTTAATTGGTAATTGGCTTTCGTGAACCAAGCCCAGCATTTTTTACATATTTAACTCGTTAACTAATCAAATTTTCACCGTAGTTTTTCTAATAAAGCCAAAAGGCCTTACAATAAAGAAAGTTATGTTCTGCAGAGTTCATTTAGTAATATCACACCTCTGGAATTTTTGAAAGATCTTTTACATATGACATGGGTAAAACATATAATGCATTGGATCAGTCTCTTAAATTGCTAAACAATACCTTTTCCACACACCTGCGTGAAGTATTATTATCATTAAATATTTAAGTAATGTCTACTGTAAACTATTTCCAAAGTGTAAGTCCCTCTATTTGCACAGATCATACTAGATATTTATTTATTTTTTTTATGTATATTTTTACTGCCTAGCGCTGCTCCTACCTTCTTCTTAGGTTAGGTTTAAAAACCGATGCACAAAATATCTTATTTTGTTCATCCGAACTGTGTCCTTTTCATTGTATATCAATAGGTGAATAAATTGGTCCTTCTCAAAACAGAATTACATAGTTGCTTCATGAATTCCTGTACTGTCAGCATAAGCATTGCCTCTATATATCTAGTAGCTATATGCCTGTACCATAGTACACTTTATTTTTTTGGTGCACACCCCGTACTGACGGATAGTGAAGCGGTACGAACAAATAACACCGCCAGTGGGAGAGATATCCGAGAGAAGGAGGGACTGCCTAAAAAAAAATATAAAAGAGAAGTTGATGTAATTTTTTTAGGTAACCGTTGATGCACCCGCCACCATCCCACCAAAACCGTCACCGACTGGGCTGCAATAGCCAAAAAACGGGCCCACACTCTCACGCGGGCACCCCCCACCCACCCACCGAAGGTTAGGATTACGCTTTGGATTTTTCATCTCGCCGTACAAAAACCAAGGCGGATCTCGTCGTTTTATATATACAATTATTAAAAAAAAAAAACAAATAAATGCAACAAATATGAAATTACGGATAGGGGCCGGGGTTATGTTCTTCTTCACTTATTTCCTTGTATAAAATTTAACGGGTGACGATTGTGCGTCGGTAAGAGGTTGTTTTTCAGTTAAACGAACGGATGGCCCACCCACGGATTAGTTAGGAATGTGCGCGTGTCGACGAACGTTGAGAGAGCGAATGCAAGTCAGGCTGTACTATTTAGACTAATAATTGTAAGAAGTAGCATTTAATTTAAGCAGTATAGATATATATAACGACACTCAAAAATCGCAAAAAAAATAGTCGGTTGACGGTCGGAGAGAGGGCGTGACACAGTGTCAATATTAAACTTGCGATTGGTCGCTTTTGGCGCGTGGGCGTGAAGCACTGCCTAAATGCGACGAAGAAGTACGTCCTAACCTTGTATTTTAACGGAAACAGAGGGAAAATTCCATAAAACTCAATTAGAAAAGGAAACAACGAAGTGAAGTAGAAAACTCTTGTCATTAACAATTAAATTGTTCAATTATTCAGTAAAGTTCTTGATTTATTGCGGCATCGATAATTGTAACCTCATTTTTTAAAATTTCAAATTTTTTCCAGCAAACGCGATTGTAGTGACTGGCCAATTAAGAAGGGCATTCGGCCCTAACTCGAAAAGACTGGAATAGAGTTTTGATGAAAACACTATCACTAAAGAGAAAAGCCGCCCCTGAATTTTAGAACGTTTTTTTTTGGGAAGTATTACAGATAGTTAAAAAAATGAAAGCCGTTTTAAAGCTGGGATCAATTCGAATCTTTTCGTTAAATAGTTCGAATATTTGCGGAAATAACTTCAAAATGACTGAGTATTGCCTCTAGAGGTCGTTTTGCGACAACACCACAAATGAAATGTATTTTGCCATATAGGGCTAAGTAAACACCGCAATTTCGATATGTGCTTCCTAACGTATAATATCAATAAAAAAAAATAAATTTGGATCTTAACAGTATTTAATTTTGTGTGGAAAGTCGGGCAATGAAGTTGAATGTTATTTTAACAGCAAATTATATATATTTGGATTTAATAATGGCAGGTATACGAAAATGTTCCCAAAAAACTACGTTATTTGGAGTTTTTATTTATTTTACTGATATTATAGGTTAGGAAATACTTCAGCGTGTTTTACGCAAGTTGGCCACCTTTTGTTGCAATAAAAGGGATAACGTTGCATTTAATTTTGTTGAGGACGCTCACTAGGATAATAGTTTAAGAAAACATCTCTTGAACAACTCCAAATTCGACAAAATCACCAAATTATTGATGTTTCCAAAAATATTCGGCCTCTCCATCAGAGATAGAGTGAAAACTATTTAACGAAGAAAAATTGAATTTATCGCGGCTTTATAAACATTTCAAAATAATTTCCAGCATCTTTCCTTCCTTCAAATGTTAAAGATCTCGCCTTAACAACCAGAACAGTTTTATCGGTAGTGCATATAAATGTTGGACGAGAATTTGCAGTCTGACGCCAACGCTTCATTCCCGATCACCTCATCGTTTATCGCGAAGAACCGAAGACGATCGTGCGTCTCCGACACCATTTTCCGGACTTTTTTTCCTTTGAAAGCGGTCCGGAATAGGGCGTCACTGCAGGTCCGTTTTTCGAAAACAAAATCGTTTAATAATAATGATTAACCACCTTTTTTAAAATTGTTAATAGTTATCTATAAATCTACGCCTAATTACTGTTTTGTGTAGAGTACGTGGATGTTATTGTCAAAAGGTTGAAGATTAAAATTGATATATTTGCCGGCGACATATTTATTATTCACCACGCTCCCCCCCCCCCATTTCGTGTTGACTTCTTTGTTATACTGGGTGATCAGTGGCCGTACCTTGCAACGTTGTCGCTTCTAACAATGACACATGGCAACATCGTTATCTTAAATAACGTTAGCTGTGTTTTATTACGTTCTTAGATTGGCCTATTATAAATATTGACTATATTTCCTTTTTTCTTTCTCGAAAATGTGACACCACTAAAAATACAATTTAGCATTTGGACTCCAAAAAAGGTGGAATTTTTGCCACAGTTTACGAAAGATATAGCTGGATAAATGTATTTCATGTTTTACAGGCTCGTTAAAGATTAATGATTTTGGGGTGATACACAAAAATGGTCAAGGGCGATTAAACAAACCTTCGAAACCCGTAATGCTAGTTGATTCGTATTGTAATACAAAATAAACAACCATAGCAAAATATATTTGATATAATTTACTATACAAGTGACTATATACACGTAAACATCAGGTTAATTAATAATTCGTTTGTGATTTTCAAGAGTTATTTAGAATTATTTAGAAAACACCCACGCCTCTGGTGGAATTTTTTAATAGGTTGGTAGTGATGAACAATAACTTACTACATGTGCCTCCACTGAGTTTCCTAAAAAGAAAAATTAAAGTAAACGAGTTCATATAAACTTGACCTAAAATATACAGGGTGTTGAAATATTGCGAAAAAATCGTTTTTTCTTATTAACAAAAACTCTTTGAGAATTTGCTTTCAAATTTGGTAGGTATTATTGCCACTTAGAATAGATAAACTTGTTTTTGTTTAACCATTTTCGTTCGTGAGATCATTTTAAATATTATCGTCTGATCAATTATAAACAAAAAAAAACACTTAATAATAAATTTTTGAAAGCAAAATCTAGCCACACCTCGTACCTGCGAAATGAAGCATATTATGGCATAAATTTACGTGAACTTTTTTACTTATTTTAATCTACTGAATAAATTTCTCCATTATAATTGGGACACGCTGTATGAATACACCGATATGATTGTATTATTTATAAAAACATTAATTGTTCCTGACGTTTTTTTTTTAAATAACTTCAAATTGAAATCGACGGGCAAATACGGCGTTTATTATAGTTTATTGTCAACTTAGAAACAATGTGGTGACAAGCAATAGAATTTCGACAATCTCTTAGTATTTCTATTGAATCGTTATGGTGTGTCCCCACGACTCTGAACGTAATGCAAATTTTGTGACTATAAAATCAACCAATCATCTATTGCATTGATGACATTGATCTGATAATATATCTGCCACACAATTCTTTTTTCTCAAATTCCTCATTAAACAAGTTGCCGTACATTATTAAGTGGTGTCAGAAAATCGAAGACCATCATGTCCAGCTCAGCAGAGCTGAAAGTAGCATACAATCAAACAATCCCACTTCTGACAACATCGTAATAATGTGTGATAATTGACAAATAAAACAAATTAATCATTTTAGAATTTTAAATAGACATATGTATCTTGACTGTGAAATCACTCTCTTGTATGACAAGCATATTTTCAGTCACAAGTGAAGCATTTTGTTACCGTTACCGACGTCACGATAAGCACGAAAATTATGAATTAGGATCGCAAAATCGTGCAATTCCGTCCTGCGCCGCGTTAAAAATGTCATTTTATAAAACTAAAGGGCAGGCAATCCGAAATTGTGTAATGGTACGTTAGCGAGAGAGTCGACCGTCAGCGTGGCTTCTTTTTTAAAGTTCTCTTGAACACTGTGGTCTGCGATCATCACTACTTGCATTCCGGCATCGACAGCGGCACGGACTCCGTTGGGCGCGTCTTCAAACGCCAAACATTTTCTGGGAGGAGGAACATCTAAAAACCGATTGGCGCACACCAAGAACACGTCGGGACTCGGTTTACCAGCTTTAACTTCCGGATCGCTTCCGCCACAAACGATATGGCTAAATAATTTGAATAAATCCCTGTGCGCCGAGATTTTCAAACGTACGCTGTCTTCCGACGAAGACGTCGCTATGGCGATGGGTATTTTGTTTTGGCTCAAGTGTCTAATTAAAGACGCCGCACCGGGTAACAGCGAAACGGCGTTGTTTTTGAAATGACTTTGTGATAAGTTTCGAAATTCTCGTTGAAATTCGTCGACCGAGATCGGCAGGGCCATTTCGCTAATCGCGATTCTGCACGATTCCCTTTCGACTGTGCCCACAACTTTTGCCGCTACGCCGTGCGTATACTCTTTGCCGAATCGTTTGGCGATAGCGGCGATGGCATCGAAGTACACCCTTTCCGTATCTAGTAACGTGCCGTCCAAATCAAAAATCACGTGAGTTGCCCTCTTAAATTTTGGGGCGATCCTTTCGATAATCATCTTCGCAATGTTCTGTTTACGTAATAAAGGGCAGGGATATAGTTGCGAATCCTAATACCATAGTTAAAAAATTATCAACCAAGCGACGCCAATCCGCTATATAAATTTCGGTAAACTGTCACATATTAATTACTAAACCATAACATCAAATACATGTAGAAATTGTTTTAAAAACAAATAATCGATAAGCCGTATCTATTTTTTGGCGTCCTCGTTGCTTTTGTTTGTGGACCGTGACGTTTTGCACGTACCAACTGCTTTGTTTTCCGTGAGGGAAGCTAATAGAAACCTATAGAAAGTAACCCGATCGTGTACTGTGCTCGAACAGGTTAATGTACTTAACAGGAAAACACAGCGTTCGTGATTTTTGGCAGACCGTGCGTGAAATAGATACGTATCGTCGCGTTTCCATAAATAAAAACTTATCGAGTGAATAAAATGAGTGGTAAAAATGTTGCGCATTAACGTGTTGACAAAATTTAAAAAGATTTCTCACATAATATTCGACTTGGATGGCACTTTGTTGGACACCGAATCGGTTTACAGGAATGCAATTGATTCGATTGCGAGACGTCATGGACAGAAGTATACGTCTGAAATCGTCGGTAAAGTAATAGGGAGAGTCGTCCAGGAAACGTCCCGGATTGCCGTAACCGAAATGAATCTGCCAATATCTCATGATGAGTTTGAGCAGGAACTGCGGCATATGTCGGAAAGGCATTTCAGACAACACGGGGCTAATCTATTGCCGGGGGCCGAGCCTCTGATTAGACATCTGCACAGCAACAAGATTCCAATTGCCGTCGCTACCTGTTCTTCTGAGGAACATGCCGATTTAAAAATATCACGACACAGGGAATTTTTTAAACTTTTTAACCATTTTGTTTACGGTGAAACCGATCCGGAGGTGATTAGGGGTAAACCCAGTCCAGACATATTCCTGGTATGCGCCTCCAGATTTCCAGACAATCCTCATCCAAACATGTGTCTCGCTTTCGAAGATGCTCCTACAGGAGTCCATGCTGCCATCAATGCTGGTATGCAAGTTGTGATGGTCCCAGATGACAATTTGCCCGACCACTTGCAGAAAGATGCTACTTTAGCGATTAAGTCTCTGCATCATGTTCCTTTGGACAAGTTTGGATTGCCAATTCTCAAACTCGACTAAGTCTACCTCTTTGTCTACAATGTATATAGTAATTTATTTGGAATTTATTTTATTTTTGAGTGAGATTTACACATTTTAGAGGGTGTAGGAGTTATAATTATTTAAAAAAGAATTGCTGTGCTTTTCCTATGATTCAGTGTTTTGTTTCTAACGCAGTATTAATGCAGTAGCAGTTCTGACGTGTTCAATACTCTTTGTATTTATTAAGCTTATACTTAATAAAAGTTAAGTATTAAAATTGTTTTTCAATGAAAAAAAAGTGCGTGTCAAGGACAGTACATCACATGATATGAGATTAGAGTCTAAATTTAATTCTTATTGGATATAACATTAGAAATCCCGCTTTTAGTACAATATCATCAGATATCTAAGGGAAGTTGTATAACATAAAGCCACGGATTACGTACCTTGTAAAACACTCATAACACTGCGAAACAGGTTGGAATGACATGCTTGTCTGCTTAAAATAAAACAAATACTTTATTTGGGTGTTAATTTAGTTTTATTATTACCATTAGGTTATAAATTATGTACTTTAATGACAGAGTCGGGCTTGGTTTTAACGCAAGCGCAGTTATCGTAGTTTTTCGAAAAATAAATTTGCCTAATCAGCAAGTGAATCATTAATCGGTAATCACCAACATCTTGTCTTGAGCAGCCCCATCAAAATCAAAACTAAACAAAAAAAAAGAGAATAAAATGTTAATCATTTACTTTGACTTGCCTACGGAGGCACCGTAAAAATTCTGGAAATAATTTCACCGCTTTCAATGACGCCAGCATTCTGGCAACGAGTGTATTGACGCGCCCTCTTCATGTTGCTCCTACGCAACCGGCAACCAATAAAATATTCGCTAGTTTTTATAAATATCCGTTTATTTTTTTAAGTTGCAGTCGTTAAAACACGAAATTTTCTTAAGACCGGTCTGGTCTCCCAGCAGTTTGCCTTAAACGGTGTTAATTAACGACTTTCACTAATTCAATGAAAAAAGGGAGTCACTACAAAACATTTTTCGGAAAAAAATCCTAGTCCCATAACATTTTTGAGTACTAATACTACTAATACTTTGAATGTGAGCATGCGGTACTTAATTTCTCTTAACTTTATAAAGCGCGTGTCCGTAAATTATTAATAAACGATCTTGTATTGGGAGGAGATGATCAAAGGATTGGCAGCAGGAAATTAAATGGCAAGACTATGACATTTTGGTGAGTCATCGGAATGGTAGATAACACCCCATTTGCCAAGTTTAAAAAATGTAGGTATTCCTGATGACACGGAGTCCTTCATAAAAACGGTGGCGAAAAACTCACTTCTTACTGTACGAGCAATTTCTTGTTCGCCTGGTTGCGATTTTTCAAGACCTGATGCTTTATGTTGCTGAAAAAAAAAATAAATTCCAGAAATGAAAGTCAACAATCGTTCAAACCCTAAAACCGACAACCTTGGATTGTCATCTCGTTTTATTGTCGTCAGTCTCTCTCGCACTCGTGCCGTGCCCGTCAAATCTTACCACAAACAACTTTCGAGCACCTTTATCGCAAAACCATGGCAAATAACAATAGACTCAGAACCGTGTACGCTTTTGCCCGAGAAATGTACCCCAAGACCGTAAAGACTGATATCCAATATGGCACGGCCGGGTTTAGAACGAGGTAAGTGATAACACGAAATTGTAGGTTAGAATTTGGGCCCTGCGGGCCGACAAACAATTTAACAGTCGAAATTTGGATTATTTTTAGGGCCACGGACCTAGCCTATGTGATGTACCGTATGGGTTTGTTGGCAGTTCTAAGAGCCCGTTACAAGAAGGGTAAATATTACCGCTAAACAAACAATGAAGGGTTAATCAATAACAGGAATTCGCATTAGCTGTTGTAGGAGTGATGATCACTGCCTCGCATAATCCCGAACCGGATAACGGCGTTAAATTGGTAGATCCGCATGGTGAAATGCTTGAACAGAGCTGGGAAAAATTGGCTACCCGAATTGCCAATGTGGCGTAAGTTTAGAGTTTTATTTCGCAATAGAGATTTGTTTTGTGTTATCTTGACAGCTTGGATTAGCTTTAAGTCAGATTGTGTGATACACAATACGGTTTTCCTATAATCTGTGGAAGAGATTATACAGGGTGTGTAAGGTAAGGTAAGAGCTCGGGAGTCTTCTAACCATTGTTGCAAGATTGATAGAGGTCTACAAGTTAAAAATACTTTTATTTGTACAGGGTGTGTCAAAAAATTAGTGATTGTTAAATTTTATAAATTTTTAAACATTTGATTTATTTAATTTATTCTTCAATATTTAAATACTTGTGGTTGAGGATGGCGACTTTGAGCATATATTTCTTTCTGAAAATTCCTTGTGAATATTAATAACCGTAGGTAACTTATAAAACTAACAATAGTCAATGACAAAGTCAAATTCTTATTTTTCAAAGCAAACTTTATTCAAACATTTTATGTGAGTTTATTTTCTTTCATACATTGAGTACATACCAGGAACATTTGGTTAAGTATAGTATTAACTTTGGCCACCTGGGTGGAGCTTTTCGGGGCCTGTATTGTTTGAAACGAATCCTTTATATCACAAAAAAAAGTATTTACGCGGAAACATTGATAACATCCGCCATTTTGTACTCACCCTGTATAACTAAAGATGTCTTAGACTTGTAGATCATTATCAATCTTGCAACTTTGTTTAAAAGATTTTTTATGTTACCGTTTCTGGGCCGTCTTTGCTATGACATATGAAAAATTCCAAAAAAAGTAGTTTTTGACATATTCCCATGTTGTCGCACTCTTTTGTCATCGAATTGGGAGAAAAGCGTAATTTTTTTAGGGACAGCAAGTTGCAAGACGCGCTTAACGACATTATTAAGGAGTACAACATCGAAAACATGAACGATAGGGCGGAAATAGTAGTCGGGAAAGATACTAGGCCCAGCAGTCCGAGTCTCTCAAAGGCGGTGACGGACGGTATACTGGCTATGGGCGGCAAGCCCATAGACTATGGTATAGTGACGACCCCCCAGCTTCATTATTTCGTGATGTGCAAAAATACTAACCGGGCCTACGGCCAGCCCACCGAAGAGGGTTACTACCGAAAGTTGATCAACGCGTTTAAAAAGGTGCGGGGAGACAGTTTCACCAACGGCAATTACACCAATCGGGTTATGTATGACGGTGCCAACGGGGTGGGCGCCAAGAAAGTCAAATACTTGAAGGAAGCTTTGGGTGGCAGTTTAATAGTAGACATGTACAATGACGAGATCATCGGATCCGGGAAACTCAACTATTTGGTATGTGGAATCCTCAGATTATTCAATTCTCTTTACTCCTATCGTCTAGAGTTGCATGTAAAGAAATAATAACATTTGAGTGAGGTTATGAAAAACTGGCAACACTGCAACATTTTTGAATATAAAAAATGGTCTGATTCGGGATGTGATTTTATAGTTTTAAAGGATTTAAGGTACAGGTTGGGTTATATCGGATAAAAGTTACGTATTTAGGCACTCTGAAGTCACCAAAATGAAGTTATCAACACAAGTTTTAAATTAAGTTTTTTTAAATGTGATTAAATTAGTTTTCATCACTTTAATGTGTTCTAATTTAACTACTGATTAATTAATGTTATTAGTATACTATCTCATTAATAAGAGAGTTGACAAATTTGTTTCTTTCTTGAAAACGGGTAATAATAGACATGAATTACTAATTATAAAACTAGTTTTTTATAAAGCATCTGATAAATGCACAAAAATTGACAGAACAAGACAATTCCGAGGAAACTGTGGCCCTTACAACTTTTTACTATTTTTCTAAGCCAATGTCACTTTTTATAAAAGGTGCTGCTTGTTTTTGTAACAAGATTGGCAATTCCGAGTATCCTAAAACAAAAATATAATATTATTAAATAAAAATATTGTTTCAAAATTGAAAATACATCAATTTACAGATTTTCAAGCAAAATTCGAAATACGATTTACTAAATCTGTGGATTCCTCTTGCCTCGGTTGTTCATACTGTTGGTTTCTTCAAAGCTTCGGAAGTTTTAGTTACTTTAGAATTTTTACTTGGATGGCCGTAAAATGATTTATTTTCAATTTTAAAACAATATTTTTATTACATAAGCATGTGCAAGTTTGAAACATCAAAAATTCTAAATTTTAAAATTTCCATTTAACCTTAAAATTTTTGTAATGTGTAAAATGTTTTAAAGGGGAAAATAGTGGCTGTAATAGAGTTAGTAGAAGGAATGTTTATGATATACAAAACACTAAAAATATTATCTTGTAGTATTGACGACCTTGTGTGTCCCTTTCCCTTCTGTTGTATTTTTTTCTGTGGGGTCACATTACAAATCCAGCTTTTAAGGATCTATAACCGGAACAAATTAGAAGAACCACATTGTATATTGAAGAAAATATTTTAAAATGTCTTAGGTCAAACGGCACCCATATAGAATAATCTTCAATTTCTCGTATGTATGTAATTGATTCTAATGATGTTCCGTAATTATCACGGCGTACTAGGCTACTACCTAAATTCAATCAAAACGATTGTTCTATGCACATTATATCTAAAAAATGACTAAAAATACGTATGAGCTAGTTTTATCTCAGAATTGAAAAAAAAATCAACAAACTTGTCAAAAAGTAACTATTTTTTGGTAAATTCAGTATAGCGTTAGGAATGTATATTATTAATAAATAAATATGTTTCGACTGTAGCATAGTAATAGTACCATAGAAGACAGACATGACGTAGGGTGTTTATATATAATTTGTCAATAATAATCGCCAATTATTAATATATTGCATGTTGGAGAAAGGGATAAAATAACTAAGTAGGCTTAGCGGTTGGCATGGTAACGGCACGATTATTATGGAACCCAGCCGAGACATCAATTTATTGAGGTATTTTCTGATTAATTTTTTCTAGCCTAATTTCCTCTCAATTATGTTTTATACGTGTATAAAGTAAAATAAAAGTAGTATCGAAATACTGCTTCTATTATACCTATGTAAAAAAGTATTTTTAAATTAATTTTTGTTTATATCTCAGAGGGGAAAAACGATGTTGCCATGCGGTTTCCACTACATGCTGCTTTTTTTACGCTCTTTCGTCCTAGCAAAAAATATTTACACCATTATAGTTGAAATTTTCGAGAAAATCATAAAAATATCTGCTTTTGACATGAAGCGCCTCTTACCGACTTGTAAAAGTATTCTTGACACGCCAGTAGAAGCTTATATAAATACTCTTTAAAACTAAGCCAAGCTCGTCGAAATCGGATTTGCCAAAAAAAAAGTTATTCAACTTTTTCTAAACCAATATTTGACCCTTCTCCCATCCTTAATTTGACGAGATAGAAAAAAAATAGTTGAAACAAAAAAAGTTTCCTTGTTTAGAGTAGATTACGTTAAAATTAATCTTGATATAGGTTAATTTTGAATATTGACTATTGAAATGAAGCCATAATACATTTCGTAAAATAAACTTTTTCCTTATCATAGACTAATTAAGTAGGTCATGAACCTTCACAAAACAAGCGATTTAAGTCGTCTTGTTACCATGGAAACGTTAACAATAATTTTGTAACGTCTGTTGTCAGTGTCATTTTGAGAATGTTTTCTTTATACAATGTTCCGTGTGAAAAGTGAAGTGGATTTTTTTTAAAGAAATTAGCTTTTGACAAAAGTCAAAATGCAGGAAGCCAGTAAAGGTAAGTTTTGACACTAATTTTATGCTAAGTAAATTACTCTAAAATGCAATTATTCTTAAAAAATTCTACAATACAAAAAAGCATGTAATTTATTAAGCAATATGTTAGAATTTTGGCATAATTAAGGGATGCTGTTGATACTATGTATTAAAGTAACATGTTATGATGTTACGTGTAAGACACAATCTTGCTCCCACCCGCTCCATTTTACAAAAATAATTTTTAATGTATTTTCCGGGTTTTGACCTATTAATATACAAATTTGTTTTCTTTTTTTTTTCTAGAGCGATAGTGTAACTTAAGTTTGATCCATGTAAGACATTGTTATTATTTTTGGCATTCAATATATATAACTTCTGGTCGGTCTCATTGCAAAGCAATGGTTTAACTTTTTTAGGCTATGACTAATGCAAAAATTGTAACGAAAATAAAACAAACTTAACTGAATGATATTTTAGATGTATAAAAACTAGCAAACTTAAAATTTTTTAAAAATCCAATAACAATATTTCGTTTTAATCTATATTAATTAATTTTTTTTTTGTTAAATTGTTACTTGTTGGACACCATGTATTATTATTTTTTTATTTACTTAAACATGATTATTTCAAAATGTTTCTACATTTTGTGTAGTCTTATTAAACCGTTTTCATGATCTAATTAAATGTTTGTAAATATAGTTGTTTTTGTGAACACCCTGTATAATAATTATATTGGATTAAAGTTTGACGTTCGTAATATTTTTTCTTTTTATTGTTGTGTTTGTATTAACCACCTGGTACAACGAAACATACTCTGGGCGTTGCGAATCTTATTTTTTATATAAATTTTCTCCTATCCTTTATTTTTGAGTTATTTCTTTCCAGTGCGGCGCCGATTTCGTAAAAAGCCACCAATCCTTCCCGACGGGTGTACCGAAAGAAGCGAACGCCCGGTGTTGTTCGGTGGACGGCGACGCGGACAGATTGGTTTACTATTATTTGGACGACAACGGTAAATTCCATCTGCTCGACGGCGACAGGATCGCCACCCTTATAGCCGCCTACCTTAAGGAGATCCTACTCAAAACAGGCATCGACTTGAATTTGGGGCTGGTGCAGACCGCCTACGCCAACGGGGCATCAACCGAATACATTACTAAGGAATTGGTAAGGCGGATCCGGATCGCGTCATATTTTTTTTTTCGATCGCGAAAATGCCATTAAAAAAATACGGGGTGTTTTGGAATTCATGTGGTAAAATTTAATGTGGGGAATTGGGGACCCCGTTCTGATGCCGAATCGGTATTTTGTTCGGTCGAATTTGGCCCAAAAAAGTGTAATTTTTTGTAAAGACGACAATGGTTGTTATACCATGACCAGAAATATAGTGCTTTTACAACCGACCCCGTGATTAACTTTGCCTACTGTTTATTACTCCAAAACCGCAGCCCCTTATAAAACACCCTGCCCCCTTACATAAAAAACTTAGTACAAAGTAACAATTTATTAAGTTCTATTTCATTACATTTCTACATAGTATCATTATTACTATACAAAATATTAAATATAATAATAAAGTATCAGTCACTTAAAAAATCGTCACATTAGGTTTACGATTCTTGAGTAAGACCAGCTTTGTACTGATATTCTATCTATGGTCTGTTCATAGATATAAGAAAGTGACCAACAAAGCGTGCCCACATTAGATATCGTAACGAGGAGGCTTGAAATGATCCGGTCCTTTTCGAAATCGGTCACTGATTGATTCGGTCCTCGTAAAATGAGCGATTGACACAACACTACTCCACATACACATTGCCAGTCGCTATCGCTACGTATCGGGCGCGCTTTGCTACGTCCGCTGAATGCGACCAATGATACGGGGGTAACCTCAAGATTTCATGTCCGTTTTGTTGTGCTATCGAACCGCGAATATAATCTATAGCCTTAAAAATGACTGTTATTGTTTAAAAATCGTAGAATTTTGTAGAAGGCAGAAAAATACAAGAAGATGAATGTTGTTAATCCACAGGCACACAAGAAAAAAATGATTATTTTCAAACTTACCTGTAAGATAAATAGAGTACAGGTCCTTACCCTTACCCTTTGAACTATCCAGTCCAATCAGCCTCGCAGAGTCAAAGCTCGAGAATCAGATACATAAATACGTACTTACTGGAAGGATCACAGTCAAACACCTCCGTAATATATACGAACATATTGCAATTTTGATTAAACTCTTAATAACGATACATATCATCTGATGTTAAAATAAATGCTTCTACTTATTTGAAAATTGCAGTATATTTTTGGTCGCACAATACCGTACAAACCGCACAAACATTAAGTTTTTTTTATGTTAATTTTGTAAAATATAGGTACCAAATTTATCTACTTCAAACGTTACAATTTTGACTTAGGTTAGGAACCAAGAACATGACAAATTGAAAATTATAAACAAATAAAATGCATTTATGTCTTAATTCAAACGAAGTTGGTGTGATCGTATTATCCCAAATATATCCAAATATACTACTTTCCTTCGTCAGTTGGTGCTAAAGTAAAATTTGAATCGCTTTTGAAAAGTATAGTATTGCCGAAGATTCGCCTATATAATTATTTAATTAGGTGATTAACTAATTAAATTTTTGTATTAATAAGATGGTCATGAACATATTTCAGAGAGAACCTAAGCTATATGTCAGTATGGTCTCGTGCCCGTTTCTAAAATTTATCTATACATTCTTAATTTTTTTTTGTCGCCATAAATGATTCAAACTAATCACCTCATTTTTTATTATGATAAAACTAAAACAAAATACTTTTTGATTTAATGTTGAAAGTTACCACTGAATTCCGGTTTGAATTTCAATTTATGTGACTCGAGTGCCACCTACTGTGAGATTTATGAAATGTTGACAATACGCCATCTGAGTACTGTTTACCAACATGGAGTTGAAGAAATAGTGCAAAGAGGTTATATGATTCTAGAACTTAAATTTGAAATTGAATAGAAAATTTGAAATTTGTATCTCGTTCTTGCCGCTTTGAAGTTGTAGTAAAATACCTTCATTCTTTTATTTTTACATGTAAATAGATGAATAATATGTATTAAAAAATTTAAAAAGTCTTGTTTAAAATCTTTAAAATTTTAAATAAAAAAGAACGGAAGGGTGTCTCACATAAGGTTCATATTTCATATTCCCTTCTCAAAACCTATAAGAGTTATTACGAAATTTTGAATACAAAAACTATGTATTTGAGGAATTTCTCAGATTATTGATTTTTGGATTATGCAGGGTGTCCCAGTTCTCCTCTATCACTTACATTAACATTGGAATTTTAAACTGAACACCATATATATTTTATTGCGTTTTTGAATTTAGTGGTAAAAAAAAGTTAATTTTCATTTGATTTGAAGCCCGCAAAATATATATTTCCCGGTGTTATACCTTTAGTAGAACGCGCATAAAGGATCGTCCATACAGTGATTGGATTTATTTGACTTTTTATTTTTGCGCATTCTGCTTAAAAAATAATATAATACTTTGAAAAAAACTAAATTAAACAACTTTAACAATATCCCAAACTTATACTATGAATAATTCAGAGTAAAAAGGACACCTGTTATAATTCTTAGACTAGAAAATCACCAAAATTCATTGTTTTGTTGTATATATTCCTCTTGAAGATACTAGTAGTTACTTATACTTATTTTTACATAACGATTCACATAAATATAAATATTTCCGAATAGCAAATGCCGGTCCGATTTTTTTATCACTAAATCGCAAAACGCAGTAAAATACCGTTCCATTTAAAATCCCGAAGTTGATATTTATACCTAAAAATTGGGACACCCTGTAGAATTTAAAAGATAAAGTTAAAATTTTTGACCAAACATCCTCTAAGTACTTCAGTTTTGTAATTATTATAATTTCCCTATGATAAATACCGGGCCTGGCCCCAGCTTATCAGACCATAAAGTAAGTGGGAACCACTATAAAAAATATATATAATTTTTTTTTTCACCTGGCTTCTATGGAGACAGATAATTATATAATACGTGAATTCCATAACACCCTGTATATTGCGAGGAAACGTTTCCGCTCGCGTCATTATGATTCGACGTCGACGTTCGCGATTGCTGCAGAAAGTCCCAGTGGCGTGCGTGTCGACCGGGGTGAAGCACCTGCACCACAAAGCGCAAGAGTTCGACATCGGGGTTTATTTCGAAGCGAACGGGCACGGCACGGTCGTATTTCGACCGGAAGCGAAGACTAGACTGAGGGAGGCGTTCCAGGCAAACAAGTAAGTCGCGCGAACGCGATCCCATAGTCTTGGGCTCGAATTTGAGGTTATAGTAACGCGATAAAAAAAACGAAATTGCTTCTGCGGATCACTTTCGGAAAATCAATGGAATTTTTCCCCACCCTGTATAAACTAACTTTCAATATTTTAATTTTCAATAGTTCGTACCGAACTATTGAAAATAAAAAAAATACACAACAAATAACTATTTATAGCTCGACTTTTTTCAGACATGCCGCCCCCTACAATGTTATCAGGGACCTCTAGTTTTCGACTATAGCTCGAAGCAGTTTATTTCGATTCTCCTGTGCTGCTAAGTTTTATATAGAGTAATAAAAATATATTGCCACAGGTGATTAAGCTATTATGGCTATAAAAATCTGTATTATCATTAAAAGTTAGATACCCAGAACGAATTCAACCGTTTTTTGAGATATTGGCTCGTTTAGAAGCAAATATAGTTGAGGAAGGATTATTTGAAAGAGAAAGAAGAAAAGAGAGAGATAGAAGATGATCTGGAAATACCTTTTTAGTTTTGGTTAGTTGGAAAATGCTTTTTACCTACAGGAAGATGGTGTCCAAGGTCATAGGCTCTTAAGGGAATTTTTTATAATAACTCCTCAGATGGGTAGGTCCCAACGGACCTGTTGGTATATAAAACACGATACTTCGAAAGGAGCGTAGTAATTTTTTTCTGATTGCGAAAAATGCCATTAAAAAAATACAGTGTTTTGCAACTGATGTGGTAAAATTTAATTTGGGAGATGGGGGACCCCGTTCTGATACCGAACCGATATTTTGTTCCTTCGAATTGGGCCCGGACGACTATGGTTGCTACCGCATCTGTTATCAGAAACACTAAGTATTTCTTTATGTTAATTTTGCAAAACATACGTAGCAAATTTATCTACTTCAAGCGTTACGATTGAGACTTAGGCTTGGTTTGATTTGGATAGCTTTTCGAGATATGCGAATAAGACCAATGATTCTTTTTATTATATTGCGACTTATGATATAAAACTGTTGTTGGAAACTGACTGTTATTATAAAACTTTGCGAAAGGTATCTAATTATTTGTTAGCAACAGTAACTTTCAATTGTTTGTTTGTTTGTTGTAACCATTCATTTTGGATAATTGCCATTTCTTTGCTTGTTTCTGAGAAAAGTGAATTAGGAGTGCCTAAAAATATTCTCAATTTAGTTTTGCATCTTAAAAACTAAAAGAGCTGTGAGAATTGTGTTAATGGCTACTTTGGTTTCACGAATGTGCCCAAACTAGGATACCTTGTACATAATAGAAAAAAAATCTTCCTCTTCCCTATTTCGTGGTTTGATAATTTTTGCCATTGGGTAGCCCATAAAAAAAAATTAAGAAAATAAATTGAACCCCCCTGGTATATTGATGTGGCGTTTCCTTTTGTAGCCTGTCGCCCGATCAAAAGGAAGCGACCGAAAGACTTTTGAACGTGATCGACATAATCAACGAAACGGTCGGAGACGCTATATCGGACATGTTGCTAGTGGAGACGATTCTGCATTCGAAAGGGTGGGACGTTAGAGAGTGGGAGGCGGCCTATACGGACTATCCCAATAGACTGATGAAGGTGGTCGTTACGGTAAGCGTTGAAAAGTTGTTCTATTAGAAGATTTTTTATAATGACAATTATTATTGTCATTACTGTGTACTGTATTATTATACAGTACAGTCACTTTATTGGGAACACAAAACATTTTACCGCGTTTAGATTAATGAAGTTGTTCGCACTAGTGGAGCTTTATGTTAGAATTAACCATAACCATCGAAACTGCTTAAACGTGCATGGTTTATTATTTAAAACACTGTTCTTAATACGCATTTTTTTCAATTTCAATATTTTTAAAATCTAAAGTAATTTTAGTTTGAGTGTTTTTTGCTGTTTAAATTAACTACCACAGTTCTACTTGTAAGTGTTTCAAAGCTATCATTATTATTCGGTTAACCCCATTGGAAAACTATGCTTAAGATTGAGTCATTTCAACGCGCTCGTGTGCTTTTTTTGTATATAAATATGTTTGATAATACGCCGATTATTTGTGGTATTCTGTAAAACAAAGCATCGAGTTCACAAAAATGATACTTCCTTTGATAGTTTTTTCCGTATGTAGAAAAACTCTTATAAAACATCGTAGCATGTAAATACAATACTATAAAACAATACAGCAGAACCTGTCAATTAAAGGTATAACTTATGTATTACCAGTTAGCTTTTGATCTCGTTTCATTGCTTTTGCTCTCAATTTCATCTTGTGTACTTTATACTTGTTTATTACACATATTTGCGTGTAAATCCGTAAATAAATCAAAAAATCCGATAAAGCCTGATGAACCAAGATTGTCGGTTCCAGTCCAAAAATATACAGGGGGAAATAGCCATTTTTATATGTCCGGTAATGTAGTCTAAATCTTAGTTTTATTGGAGTTATTTTTGGAAATTCAATTCATTTTTGTTAATACCAACAAGGCCATAAGAAGTTGCCGCAAATTGTTTTGAAATTTATAGAACGGTCGCCAGAGGGCGCCAATTCTTCCGCTTAGAGGAAAATAGGATTTTTACATCATTTTGAATAGGGAGAGAATTAATGGCATCATAATCTTGAGCAAATTGCGCATTTTTTTTTGTTTGAACCATTTTATCGTATCTGCTGTAATAAAGTGGAGGGGAAAGGTTTTTATTTAAATCATAATAACCTCTATTTGGTTGTCGAAAGTCTCGTTTAAAAAAGCGTTCGTTTCTCCATGTTCTTAATAGGAAATAATTATATGTATTTGACACTAGACGCTAGGGGGCGGTATATTACACCTTAAAAACTTCGCATTTTCTAAACTTTCAAATGCAACAAAATACGCAATTTTGGCTAACAGTAAACAAGAATAAAGGTTTAAAAGCAAAACGCGTATCTATTTTAATACCGAATAATTTTTTTAAAATTTATTTTGTTCTCGATCATAATACTAGAATACCATAATATCATACGCATCAAATTAACATGTCAGACTATATTTTGTAACGGTGAAATTTATAAACAGTAATCTCCAATTCTTAAATATTCTTTTCAATAGAAGATTAGACCTAATATTGGGTACATTCTGTTTACAGAAAACGCATGCACACAGAATGATTTGCACCATCCTGCCCAAAAGTCTTCGGTTATCAATTCTGTTGTTTACTGAACTGTAAAACTATCTCAACCTGAATTAAAACACCTTACCTCTGCTCTTCTCTCTAATAATTTCCACATTAGAGATATTAAGCGTTCCGTCACAAAATACGCTTCACCGCAATCTTCCAAAGACAATGAGACAATGTTAAAACCAGATTTATCACTTGTCCAGAAACCTCTCAATATCTTAGTGTGATATACCTGGAGTTTACAGCAT
The DNA here is from genome assembly GCF_029955315.1 of Cylas formicarius. Classification (NCBI taxonomy): domain Eukaryota; kingdom Metazoa; phylum Arthropoda; class Insecta; order Coleoptera; family Brentidae; genus Cylas; species Cylas formicarius. The sequence goes on along the minus strand of NW_026844347.1, from coordinate 36,738,053 downwards.
TCCATTCATAATGTGATAAAGAATACATTGGAAAGATAAGACGAAAAATATCAACTAGGCTAAATAAATATGAAAAAGTCTTAAGACTACAACGAGCAGATGCCGAACAAAATCATCAAATCTTATTGGATAAAACTAAAATTCTTGCATGTAATCAGAAATTTAACAATGTTAACCGCGACTCAATCATCCAAAACAATGTTCATGCCCCTCCTTTAGCTCCGTTCCCCTCAAACAGTATTTAAGTTGGTAAAGTCTCAGTTAAGCTCCGAAGAAGCCAACAGGATAATTGGTGAAACGTTAACAGAAGATTTGTTAATATAGTCAGAAACGGTAGGCGCTGGAAAAAGTTTTCTTGAAGTAATTTCTGCAAGCGTTTATGCAGTGCATAAACATTCTCCTACAGTAGAACTTTAATGCTTTGAGTCTGAATCCTGTAAACACTCTTGCAGCATTATGTAGCACAACACTAGTAATGTTAATAATATTTTACCTGTACCTTCCTTCTCACCCTATCTGCCCCAACTATTAGGGGAACGTTTTTTGAAACACTCTGTAGAGTACGGTAGAGTACAGAGTTATTCACGCTTAAATAACCACACATCTGACCTTCCCCCACCACTTTATCTTTGTTAATGTTTCTCAGGACCGTAACGTAATCACGACCGCCGACGCGGAACGGACCTGCGTCACCCCCGAGGGCCTCCAAAACGAAATAGACGGCCTGGTGGCGAAGTACCGGAGCGCGAGAGCGTTCGTGAGGCCATCCGGTACTGAAAACATAGTCCGGGTGTACGCGGAGGCGGCGACCCGAGAAGAGACGGACAAGCTGGCGGCCGAGGTCGCGCGGAAAGTGTACGATATGGCGGGGGGCTGCGGAGCCCCGCCCGAGGTGCCCCAATAGCGGTCCGAGACCAGACAGCCGCGACGGTACAATGATTATTACTATATATAGAATATTTTTCCAAAATTCGAAATGAGCGAGAGTTTCGCGCTCAAAAAAAAAAAAGAGGAAACTGCTTGGTTTAGTTTTTAAGTCTTAACGTTACCATAGACGGGCGGTGACGTATCGACGACGTCACAGACTCAGACCAGGGATTTTTGTGGAGGCGCCATAACGTAACTCACGTTAAAAAAGAAATTGTTTCTATTTGTTTTATCAAAAGAGCATTGCTTTTTTTCTCGAAAAAAGTCAGTTGTGACACAACTGTTAATATCAACAGAGTAAGCTGAGTGGTAGACCCTAGTTGACATTAAAAAAAAAACTTATTAGTATATACAAGGTTTGTTTTCCTTTTTTTGTATATAACTGAATATTTTTATTTTTAACTAATACTGGAAAGAAAGGATTAATCTACACGAAAATTAACTTTCAAAATCATTTATTACACACATTCGGCTGCGAAAAACTCAAGAGGAGTGTTTTTTTAATGAAAAGTATGTTACTATTTATTTATTTACAAAAAAACTATTTTTCTACTGGGTGTTAGTTGTCGCGCCCTCTATCGTACGTTTTACACATTATTTACTTACTCTTAATGGCTATCAGCCTTGTCATTGGGGACAGATACAGGCAGAACTTATTTCGATATATATTTTTTGAATTAAAGCACATGCGAAAAAGTTGAGAAAAATGCCCTTTATCCCAAAAAATCGCAATATTTTATTTATATTATTTTGGTGTTTTGGGGTACTGTTGGTTTTTTCTCCTAAACAAACTGAAATTAATTCTTTTCCACTTACATTAGCAGCTTATAAGAAAATCACCGACACAAATCAACCAGACTTTGTTCGACAGTGCTCAAAAAAATGTTTTTCGGTGCCTTCGTTTGATTAACGTGAATTTCAAATAATGATCTACAACATATAATTCAAGTACACCTTATAACTTCTATAATATTTTAATATCAAACCTTATTTTTTGTAACCTCCGTGAATCGAAGAAAACACGAAGAATAAGTGAGATACATAACCAAACTTTGGCCATATTGTTGATTATGGGAAGGTTAGCTAAAAAAAACTTTGATATTATTTGTTGGTTTATTCTCATCAAATCGGCCCTTAGAGATGCGTTTCTAACCTCGGAATTTTGTTTCAGTCTATTTTTTAATCTTTGCATTTATGAAAAAAAAGGCTTGAGAAGGTAAGGGAACTATAGACCTGTTTGGTGATATTCAGTTTTGATCAAAATCCCTGCCGTGAGTTGACGTCATCGAACCGCCGTTTCGTGTAGCCGCCCCGTATATAATAGAGTGATCTTTTTTGCTATTAACGAAATATTTATTATATTATCGGTTGACTGTTTAAGAAATATTATTATTATTAATTTTGATCGGTTTTTATTGATTTTTTATAGATTTTTTATATTAGATTTGGTTGTGGCCGCGCGCTGGGTCTAATTAGGTCGCCAATATTTCCTGTATCAATTAACTACTATTTGGCGCGATTGCTATTATTATTCTGCCAAATTTAGTTAGTTAGTTTCGCCCTTTTTTCGTTTTTTGCGGGAAAAAAGTAATTAAGCGCATTTTTATAAAAATTTCATTTAATATTAGTCCCAACCAGCATTTTTTGTTTTATAATGGTATTGGTTGTCTTTCCATTATCTATATTGTAAAACCTGAGAACCGATCAACCCTTATTGCATTTAACTTGAGAATCATATAAAGGAAACGGTGACCAAATTATAGCCCCAGATAAGAGTTTTACTTCCTATTTATTTCTAGTTAAAAAGCATTGAATATCATTTTCTTTACCTACCTACAGGGTTTATGAACATTTTTACGATGTCATAATAAGTGGAACAACCCAAATAATATCACATTTTAGTCTTTTTCAAACTGAAGCGCGCCCGTTTTGCGCACTATAAAACCTCATTTTGGTAAAAACTTTATAGTTAAAATTACGTCTTACGTAACGTTTTTTTTTTTTGCCATTAGGAATTATGTCTTCAAACTTCAGTAATATTGCTTATGATGCGATATCATTTTTTATACAAATTTTCATGTCAAATTGATAAAATTCCAAGTAATATTAAACACTTATTTATGCAAATACTTAAAAGTTTTATAAGTTCCCAAAAAAGTATATATAAAACTTTCGTAACCACTATAAAACTTAAAGTAATTGGAAAACCAATTAAACACCATTAATGCGCAAATGTCATTTATGCAATCGTAACCTCACTTTTCAGTTGTTTACATTTTTGTTCTTGAAATATTTAGCATTAGTTTGGAATTAAACTGAACTGCTATAGAATGTATGATTACTTATAAAACCCCTTATAAATATCCGTTACCCTAAGACCTGAAAAATGTTGGTTGGTGATGGTTTATTTTAAACAACAACCAAAATTGAAAAATGTGATTTTTGTCGGCGACTTAACCAGGGCCAGTGCATTTTGTTGCGACCTCGTATAGGCTTGTTTTTGGCCATATCGTAAACGACGAATATAGGTGATTAATTATTATTAGCTCGGGCACTGGATCGTACGTTTTATTTGACTGTTTCGTACTTCTGAGATTTTTTTTCGGCACCACTTAAACGACAACAATCTAGTCATTTCTTTTCTCAGACTATTTAGCGACGCACGAATACCATTTGGTTTTATGTGTTCTTGGTGAAATGTTGGCATTTCACTAGACTCGTAATGGACATTTGTTTTCTCTTCTTTTTCACCGACTTTTAAGCAAGTTTGGCGACATTGTGTTGTGTTTATTTTTTTTCATCTCCCGGAAAGCGTTTGCATTTATCGTCCCGTATTTTGGCTACACACCGCCACGAGCATCACTTCTCGATGTCCGATCGCATATCTTGTAAAGGCTGCTCGATACCAAAAATTGCCGTAAAATGTGTAAAAATTTCTATTTTACCTAAGAATCTACTGTATTATTGACGACTTAGTTGCAGTAGCACCGTGAATTGATTCCCGAATTAAAAAGTTGTGTTTAATTCGCAGCCATGAGAAAGAGCGAGTGAGTGGAGAGAGAAAGAGAGAGATTGTGGCACAAGCAATGCGCGTTCGCACCGTAATTAAAGTTATCGAAAGTTTAGCCAAGCCATCCGACGTTAACAAGATAACAAGGGGCACTCTAAGCGCCTTTCTTTTTCACTGTTCTTCCTTAAGCACTTGGTGGCACTCGTTGGAATTACCAGTGACTCTTCTTGTCGGGTGCGTTATACATATACGTCAATGATTATGTATGCTGTCACGCGGCTAAAGATCTCATCATATTTAATTTAAGGTAACAGCGGAAATAGTTTTAAAAACGAACGGGCGGAATTGTCGACTTGTTAAAATTTCTCCATCTTTTTTAGTGTTATATTTCACTGCCGAAATGAAATCGTGGATTTCTTCACCAGCCAATAATAGAAGGCTTAATAAAAACGGCTTAATCGTAGGGGAATTTCACCCCGTCGCTTTTCAAAAATTTCCACCATGCTTACCCAGACCCGTAGTTTTTGTATAACAAATACGTATACCATGTACCAAACAATTTATAATTTTCTAGCTTGTTTAACGATATTGAAATATATACATATATTGGCTTTTTTTTAATACACCGTTTTATTTTCACCCGCTGTTTTGCCCCGAGTGCGGGAGGACGCCACTGAAACTACGAATAGTTCATGAATCTTTTATTTTCGCAAATACCTTAACAGTTCCATCGCAAACGCTTATATTTTGATACTTAAAAATAAGACGGCTACTTTGCAGCGCGCAGAATAAATTGAGAAAAATTCAATCTCTTGCGAAATTAAAGACAGATATGAAACCTAGCCGAAACCTAAAGTATTGGCGTTATGTAGTAAATACACACATTATTACTATTTTAAGTTTAAACGTTACGGACCTTTGAGGAAACGATAACGATAATTATAAATGAAACAGATTCGACGTATCTGATGGCGGTATCGAAAAACAAACGAAACTGGTCTGGGCACCTCGCAAAGCTGAATTTATAAAAAGTAATCATACGATCGGTATTTTTCCAGACGCAACGAGGGAAGTTCTCATTCATATTTTGACCCCAGTTATTAGAAGACGTCTGATTTTTTCTACGATTTTTTAACGGACCGCCCTGTATATTTTTACTGGAATATAATTTGTCACCTCGTCAATCTGCAGTTGGCAGGTTGAATTGAATTTAATTCTCAGCTATGGGGGAAAGAAAGCGATAGTAGTACTGTACCGTACACTGTAATTATAGTTATTCAAAACTTCGAAAGTTTAGCCGACCCACCGAACGTCAACAAGGCAAAAAAGGACACTCTAACCTCTATCTCAACGACGCTTTCCTAAGAACTTCATGGCACTCTGAATGCGTAAACGACAAACAAGAATGATTTGACTGAAGGGTGACTCTTCTTGTGATGTATGTTATATACATCCGTAAATGATGATGTATGCTGCCATGCCATCATATTTAATTTGTCACTTCGATTTCAAAAATCTGTGTGTGTGTTGAAAAAAGATTAATTTTTGAATATAAAGGAAATTGTAAAATTTTATTAGTTTAAACGTTTTGACAACACCTTGACATGGTTAAATTACATTTAGTGTTATGTTGGAAATTTATTATTAACATTGAATATATTATACTTGCTTTCTAAGGCAAACATGGCTCAAACAAATGCCGGTAAATTTCTAGAAAACATTGCGGTTAAATTTGGAGATTTGTTTTTTGTTTGGAATTATTATTCAAACAACTATACTTAATATAGTTTCCCACGGCAACATTTTTTTTTCATTATTGTGAATTGAAATTGGAACAAGTATACGTAATATATTGTTTTCCGAGGTAGAAAAGGATGAACCAAATTAACATATTGTATTCCACAGCAAAAATGAATTAACCAAATACGGGTAAATATCTGGATAATCCTGGCAAATTTAGCTAAAGAAAAAAAAAGATGTTATGCTGAAAATTTGTCTTTTTTTTTCATTATTTTGAATTGATATTGGATGAAATTTGCTTAACGTCTTGTTTTTCAATTCAAAAATTAATGAAAAATGCCAGTAAAAGTTTGGATAATTGAATAGTGGAAATGTCAAAGAAGTGCCACTTTATGATTTATTAACATTATTATCTCAAACATGTAATTTTGGTATTTCCACGTTTTAATTGTATAGCTACGAATATTTAAATATATTGATCGAAAAAAAAAGAAACTAAATTATTTTGAAGATCAGTAACAAGTTCAAGAAAAAATGACCTGAAGTTAAAACGATACTTTAAATCGTCTTTTCCAAAGCAAAAATGGCTGAACCAAATACTGGAAAACAAAAAAAGAAACCGAATTATATTCGACAATTAGCGGTAATGGAAAAAACGATGCCCAAGATCTGGTTTTCCAAGATAAAAATGACTGAACCAATTAACAACAGCAACATCGAGATAGTCCTTTATCCAAAATATACGGGGTGTCCCGTTCATTAACTGCGACGCATTTTATATTTAATTTATAATTAATTTAAAAAATGTCGGCTATATCTGATATCTGGCTGTCAAAGTATAAATGAAAACGCCAAGCAATTGTCGACGAACTAAAACAAAATATATGTTTTTGTTGCTTTCTCGGTGTATTTTTTTTTGGTTTGGTTTCGACGGCTGTTATTGTCCGATTTTTGGTTCCCCATACGGTTTTCCCGCCCTGCCGATCGAAACTATAGCGACCGGTACGTTTGAACTACCGGCTTCGTTGACGGGCGACACGAACCCACCCTACTCGAGACGGTGAGAATTAGGCGTGTGGAATTCTTAAAAAAAATTAAAGCACCCCTGCCCCACCTCTTTAAAGCATATCGAGTCCCGTTCAACTTCACAACGCCACGTTTTCGTAAACCTAAGCTCCGCACTTATCACAGATTACAAATTCCTGCTGTCGGAATATGCGGGGTGGGGCAGACGCTGCCCCCCACCCGTCATAACCGAGCAAATTCACAATCTGAAAAAAAAACGCGCCAGGAACCGACCGACTTTTCTTCTTCTTCTTCCCCCGCCCCTCGGAACGAAATATCACGCGTTTTACACAATACGTCTTACGTTAAATCTAACCCTTAAAAATACTTTAATTAGTACAGCCAGACTTGCATGCTCTCTCGCACCACTCCCTCGCGCGCACATCACTTAATTGTTACGCGTCCGACGGGGGAGGGGACGGGGCGTCGCGCCGTTTGTAGGGGGGCGGGGCCATCACCACCCTCCTCCGTCGACGATTTTTTTAAATTTATACATTTGTCACTGGATTTGTGAGGTGGTCCTGATATATGACGGGGATGGGATGCAATGCAGGTACTTCAAATCGGGCTCCATAACACTCAACGATATTCCGTTAAAACATTGAAGTACAGACTGGACGAATAAGCAATACAAGAGACTGTAATTCCGAAACGACAAATTATAGAGATATGCGGTAACAGTACTAAATAATCTTTTATTACAACTTGATAACAAGAATCCGTATAAAGTTCTGCATTGCTTTAATTGTAGGGTATAATAAGGTTTGACTGATTGAAATTAAGTTTAATCCAACATATTTAAGAAAATTAGGTCTCGTTTGAAACCTTGCTTATTAAGATTGACAGCTGGGTTTCTCATTGGTCCCGCTAGAGGTCGCCAAAAATTATAGTTTTTTAAATAATTCCTCAAAATTTTAAACACACAAAGTAAATAAGATTTGCAATAAAATATGTTCAAACCGTTTCAAGCGTTCAACAATTTTCGTCATCCGACAAGGACTGGCGCAATGTGCGAAATTTGACGTTTGACAATTTGAGCACATAATGCATGAAATTAAGATGTTTAATTCTAGTTCGGTGCCTTAAATTGTGATTTGTCATAATAAAACATTCATTACCTTTTATGCATTATCATAAAAAGTAGATCTGTTGCGGTATTCGAAATTTCTGTTAAACGTTATTAGAAAAAAAACTATAATTTTTTATATTGGCGCCCTCTAGCGGAAGGGTGAAAACAATATTTTTTATTAGTGTTTTCTCTCTCCAACGAGACCTAATTTGTTCAAATGAGTTCAAAAGGATTTTTAAAACGGTGACATTGTTTTCTCAACTTACAATAATAAAATACACGACAATATCTATCACGCCCCCTAGCGGTATCGATACGAACGAACTTGGAAAATTATTTCCTGTACTTTCTTTTGAGCACTAGTTGCAACTTTTGTTACTATAGATATTTAAAACTCGTAGTCTCGAAGGTACAGCCGCTTACCTCGCTTATTTGCTCGCAATATGTCTCATTTTTTATGATTTTACGGCGTATCTTACACACTGACACAAGGTTGCTTTATTGATGAAACGAAAAGCGCCACAAACGGAAATTTCAAAGCTACGACATTTAGATACGAGGTGATTTTGAAAAGTCTGCACAAATTTTATGAATGTCTTTTAATTGTTTCATTAGATTTGTTATTAACTTTTCAAAAATATATAAACAAAAGCATTTTTTTTAACGAGTAGGCCATGGAAAATTGAGATCTTTTATCTTCATTTTTTTTATCATTGTCATAATTTGGGTTGATATGAGCCATTACCAAAGAGGAGACAGAAATTACGAAACGTCGCGACTGTTGTACCTTTTTTCCTTGCCCTATTCATTAAAAAAAAATCTGTTATATATTATTGAAAAGCTCCTAACAAGCCTAATAAAATTATTCGAAGACATAAAAAAAGCTTAAAATAAGTAAGACTTTTTCAATGAATCTCCAACAATTTTATAAAAAAAACTCAATATTTGTAGTAGAACACTGTTTTCAGTATCTTATACTTGTGAATTAAAAATGACAAATCAAAACTTGTGGGAGAAAAATGACGACTTGCATCTCAATAACACTTTTTTTTTATTTCAAGCTTGTATATCAGAATTTGTAGAGTTTCAGAATAAAAACATCAAACCAAACTAAGAATGCAGAATTTTCAAAATGACCCTGTATCTAAAAAAATAGAAAATGGGAGACACTGCGTTTGTTTTTTTTACCGGTATATTTTAAATTTAAGTAAAAAATCTGGAAAACCAAGTTTTGTCGAAATTTTTCGAGCCAAAAAAAAAAACAATTTTTAATTGCTTAATAAACGGAAATTATCAAAACCGATGGCCGTTTAAGAAAAACGAAACGCCGTGTTTTTTTGACTTCGACGACAGATGGCGCGCGACAAGTACCAAGCGACGAGAGAACCCCAAAAAACAAACCGGAAGTTTTACCAATACAGAAGTACCAAAAATAAATTCGATTTCCCGCCGAATTTGAAACACCCTGCAAACTTAAATTACTTTACCGAAACAATTACGAAACGGGGAGAGGGGCGGGGACCTAAGTTCAAGACCACCCCGAGCGCGAAAGTAATTCGCGGCCCGTTCGCTCGCATATAATTATTTTTTTTCTCCATTTTTATTTCAATTTTTATATACGCGACATAAATACAAAAGAAACGAGATTGGCTCTCTCTGCCCACATGACGTTGTCCCGGCGCCGCCGCTGTGTCGCCCCGTGATGAAGACGTTGTGACGGATCGAGGTGGCGCCCTCTGCGGCTTGGCGATGCACTAACGATTCGCTACAAAAGAAAACGGAAGGCAGTGATATCGTCGCGCAACGCGACCTCTACAACAAGGCGGAAAAACGACAGATCGTGAACAATCGGTGAGTCACCACGAAAAGGGAGGATAGATGCCGGTTGCTGTCAAAGTTATATACATGTTCCGCGCTATAAAAAAAAACATAGCGGACGATCATCATTTGCAGTATATTATCTTAAATTATGCTTTGCAAAAGCTTTGTCCTTAAAACTATTATAAATAGTTGATATTTTTCTAAGTATAGATGAAATTACGTCTCTCGGGTAAAATGGTTGATTTATACTTTGATAGTTGATAGTTATATAATCATGTTTACATACCAAGTGGACAAACGGATCTCTTTTCTTAAACACAAACCTAAAAGAATCCAGTACACACATGACAAAAATGTCGGAATACTAGGTCGACAACTATCCAAAGATACTACGTATTTGCCAGAAGCAAAATCCTGCCAAAATCGGAAGAGTTATGGTCTGTTTATAGATATAAGAAAGTGACCAATTGCTTTTGAATGGGATTATCCTAGGGTGGTCATTAACATACAATGCAACAAGATTATTATCTTACAATTATTAAAATTATTATATATTATATATATATTTTTTTTGGTGGTTTTCTTTGGACCTTTTTAAAGTATATATTTTTTTACAGGTGTGGTTCTTGGGATTTGGTCCGTTACTTTTTAATAGTCTTTATTTCGAATTGACAAATTTAGAACTCGCAGAACTTATCAAGGACTTAAACACAAACACAACAACCCAAATAAGAACAAACTTTACCTTAACGCAGCATCTCCGAACTACAACTGGTATTCGCCAGGGCGACAGTCTCAGCCCTCTGCTATTCAACGCAATCATGGACCAATTAATAAAAACCGTTAAGAACACTGGATTAGGATATCGAATGGGAATACATAAAGTAAACATATTATGCTATGCCGATGACGCAGTACTTATTGCAGAGTGAGATGACGACCTCCAAAGAATGCTACAAGCTTTTAACAGACAGGCAGAAAAACTTAACATGCAAATTTCCACAAATAAGACCAAATGCATGACCATTGCAAAGGAGCCTCTACGGTGCAAATTGGTAATAAAAAACAAAACTATTGATCAGATAATGTCACTCGAATACCTGGGATGCAAAATTACAAGCTCTGGATTCCTGGAAGAAGAAGTAAGGAAACAAGCCACTAAAGCTGCCGCAATATCGGGACATCTTAAATATCCCATATGGAAAAACAAACATTTGAGTGCAGAATGTAAGTCAAGAATATACAAAACATGCGTACGACCAGTGATGACATATGGTGCGGAAACCAGATCTGAAACATCAGTGTAACAAAGAGAATCCTACGAACTACTGAAATGAAGACCATAAGAATGATAACTGGATACACATTGGGGGACAGACAGAGAAATGTAGACATAAGAGAAAAGTGCCAAACAAATGACGTTGTCAGATGGATAAGGCAGAGAAGAAGAGAATGGAACCAGCATGTCAGTAGAATGGGCCCCGACAGAATGGCCATAATAATTCGCAACAACGTACTACATGGCAGAAGACCTACTGGACGACCACCTAAACGTTGGCGAGATAGTTGGCGGTCAACCTCGCAAGAGTTGCTTAGACGAGGAGGAAACCGGAATTAAACAGGCGATACGCCTTCAAAAAGAAGAAAAGAATCACAAATCCTCAAATATTGTTATTCTTGTTTTAAGTCGATAAATGTTACCGTTTAGCCACAAATCGTCTTTCTTATTTATTTTTTTAAATACCTACGCACCACACCTGTATAATATGAATTTCTATATACCATACCATTTTTGCCTATTCCGCATGTTTAAACAGCAAAATAATATAAAGCATTTGAAATGTACGTACATTTCGATTCTTTCGTCTACGTTTGATATTAGGAAGGTTATGCTACCAGATATATCGGTCCCTTAATGTGATGACTCATATTTTCGCGTTACGCAGCCTTATGATGTAGGTGTTACGTCGCGTTGTCGGCGCCGCGCGCAACTCTATGACGATGACGCTGTTAATTGTGGTTAGTTAGTAGCGGTAGCAGTAGCAGCAGGGGCGGAACTTTTCGAGAGCACGATTTCAGCGGTGTGCACCGGGCAATTTTGGCCGGCATTTCCGATTTTTCGCATGAGCTAACAACAATATACAGACTGTTTAACAAAAAATATTAATATTTAAGGAGTTACTTTAAGAAAAAAGTTTCCAACAGTTTTTCTTAGTGTTTAAAATAAAGGGCTACATATATGGAGGAAACATAAGTTTATTATTTTTTATCTTAAAAATGAAAATAGAACAATGAGCTATTAAAGTATTATTAAAATACACTTTCTATCCTGTTAACTAAAATTAACGAAAAACTTTCAATGCAATGAAAGATGTTTTTTTTTATTTTATGTTTTTTATTATATGTTTTAAATTTATAATACAGTTTAACTGATAGCACCTTCGGGCTTTGCTACCTTAGCCTAGTGTCTAGGCAAGATCAAGTTTAAATTTACTCTAAAATCATATTTATTTTTTTTAGGAAGTACGTTTTGTAAGTTTTTTGTAAAAGTATGTATATGGCTAAAAACGAATAATTCTCGCTATTTTCTTTTATAGTTTCTTCAGTGCTGTCAAACAGATGTATTTTGTACTAACATTTTCCTATTACTTCTAAACATTTGAATAAAGACCCTCTTTAAAAATACAATCTATTGATAGTAATGCATTCATTTATGCTTTTATTTGCGTTACGATCTGCCACTTCTGCATTAGTGTATAAAAACTGTTATATATTATAAATATTTGATTATTATTTATTTATTTATTTAATTATATTGTATTCAAAGCAACTGGGCAATGATAAATAAAGCAGTAATAAGAAACGCCTTAAAAAGTGAGAGCAGCCACCCTAGATCTTTTTTATAAAATACATTTTTTTATCTCAAATAAAAAAAATGTCATCACATTTGATTTTAATAGTAACGCTTCCGTAATATTTTATTGTTCTCTCTTATTTACAAAATTTTTTGGATTTCTCTTGCGTCTTCTTCCGAGTCAGCAAGTTCGATTCATCTAAGAGATTTACCAATAGGATTGCAATGAAAGTTTCTTTTATTTTTTCCGCCATCTTTCATTTTTTAAAAGGTTAAAAAATATATACAGTTTTCAGCAATTTTAAAAGTTCTCCCTAACTCCCAAAGTGAGATCAAACGTTATAAAAAATTCTTTTCTTCACAAATTTATTAATTATATTATATTTATTCGTTGAAAAATCGAAATATTACACAAAACGACAACAATGAGACACTGACTAAGGACGACGCTTTGCACCACCGTTTGAAAAAATGAACATCGAATGTCGACCAACAAAAGAAAGTTTTTTTTTAAAAAAGTGTGGAAAATTCGAAAATTTAATTTTTTTTAAACATGACTTGAAACATCATAAAACGAGCGAAAAACCAAAAAACTCCGCCCCGCCGCGTCCCGACCCACAGACTTTAATCACATAATTATTAAGGTGATTATTATAAATAATAAGTTTTATTATTTATAATATTAAATCGAAACGATGATAAAGCGATGACTGAACTAAAGCTGCGGTTTGTCTAGCTACCTTTTAAGATAACTCTGGTTGTTTTCTGTCCTCGTCTTTTTTGTTGCTGCCCGCTGAAAACAATCGTTTTTTCAAGTTGCCTCTCAAATTCGATACTTGGCGCTAACAGAATATTTTGGCATTGGCGGATTCGCGTTTTTCTTATGTTATCGGTTTGGAACAAGGGAAGCTGTCTTTCAACGAGAAGCCATGTTTGTTCACAGACATTATTATACAGGGCAGCAGTTTACTTACCGAAAATTTTTTAATACAAAAGTGGTTGAATATGCCGTGTACGATGCAATTGCTATTATACAGGTTACCTCATAAGTATCTAACTTTCTTATTTTAAATGCCAAGTTTTATGGTTTAAGTTAAGTTTTAAAATCACCAAAAATAAAAAAAAATTATAAAAAAACTAAAAATGCGAAATCTGGTTAGGACAATATCGGGAACAACGTTTTCAAATATCGAAAATTCACCCTGTTTGCGGATCCACAGTAGTATCTTAAAAAAAGTTAAGCATCAACTTGTAAGACTAAGAAATTTCAATTCTGTATTTATTTAGATAGATAGACAAAATATAATGTGATACAGTAAATGGAAAATTTGGTAAAAATTCCACCTTTTTTGTTATTTTGTGTCGTTGTTCTATCTTTGGATAATAAATAGAACAAAATTTGGCTATCCCAAATTATCCTCTTTTAATATATTTGATTTTTTTTGTTCCTTACCCTGCCTACCATGTAAACATTTTTTTTAATTGTTTATACTTTGTTTGTTCCAAAAAGAGTAAAGCATTTTTGACGAATTTCACACTTCCAAGTCTCCAAGAACTGTTTTTGTGAAATGTAAGGCCATTTGAAAAAAGCTTTTTTTTTTTTCGAGACACACACTTATTGTGATCATAGAAAATCATGAAAATTAAAACAATTGTGCACCCATTGTCATGCGTCATCCACTAATATGTATCGCTTCGTAATATATAGATAAGGATCAAAGCAGTTTCCAATATAAAACATTTATTGACGATATATTAAAAATAACGATCGATTATACTGCACATATCGTTGGCATACAACGTTTTGAAAGAATTCCAAGTATTTAAAAAACCTTACCGATACTTATAACAAGTTTTTTTGGTTAGCACTTTTGAGACAACCTATATAATAACCATAATAAGACTTCGCGATTCCAACAGTAAACTTTTGTGTTTTGGCCACATTTCGTGCCGTATAAAAAGTTGGCTACCCTGTATATGCCTTTACTTCAAATTTCATGTTTATCGGACAAAACGAAAATCTACGTCCAACTTCGTAGTAAAAGTTGAAAGGGCTCACCCTACTTTGCATTCGTTTAAATCGCAACAACTTTTTGTGGATAAAGATTATCATTCTGACAAGAGTTGTGCATAAATAAGCTTGAGAGAAGAAATTATTGTGGCGGAGTTTGTGAGGTATGACGCACAGTGGAACGAAACAGAGATTCTGTTGGACATTGGACGATATTTCTTTGACCATTTTTTAAAACCACAAAATTTGACAGGATTGTAAAACTTCCGTGGATTTATGTATTATAGGGTAAGAAAAACATGCACAATCGAAATACTAAAGATTATTAGCTGACTATAAGCTCATCTAAATTTTTAAAATACTATTTGTTGACGGGTGATATCCAACCTTAATATTAATTAATTCGACAACGACTACTTTATATAAACAAAAATACAGCAAAAACATTAATTCATTAACATCTCGGTACAATTTGCAAAATTAATTCTGATTTCATTGAACAAGTCTAAACAAGTTAAAGCGAGTTCAGCAATATCACTTTTAAACCTATGCAAGATTGTTCAAAAGCCCTCTGGCAAACTTTGTAATTTTTTTTGAGAAGGAAGGATATTTTTTTAAAAGCCATAGGTTCCACCTCCATTGAAATACCTTTGAGATATATCGCACATGAAAGATCGAAGTAAAAAATGTTTAAGAAGCACTTGCTATGGACAGCAATTGTCAAGGGGCATTTCTCATGCTTGTTCTAGTAAAAACTCAACTTGTAGCTTAATTGCTTATATTTTCTGCAATTTTTGTACACTAAAACATATTACCCAAATATCCTTAGTAGCTTTTTAAGTGTACCTAAAAATGAAGGGAATTCTGGGTAGTAAATTCACATGTAAATATTTGTATGTCTATTTTCCAGTTTGTTAAATGAAAATATATAGCCATCATTGTTTCTATAAGATCCTATTAGGTCCTCATATTGGCCACAGTTGATGTAATTTATAATAATAAATGAACATATTTTCCACGTATTCACATATTCATTATATCTAATTGTTAATATTTAGAAGTCGTGTTAGGTGCTTAGTGCCATTGAGTAACTAACAAATATATATTTAAATGTTTACAATAAGGTGACTAAGTTTATTAGGTGTGAGCTGTAATGATGGAAAGGGTTATATTAACCTGCGGCCCCTGGGGCAACAAAAACACTCAAATCCTCAGTAAAAGCGAAAAAAAAAAACGCATTTTCGTTTTCTAATAATCTGTTTTTAAGAGAGGTTTGTCATTTGCAACTGCCATATTGTTACACATTTTACTCCAACCCATGGTCTCGTTCCAATGTGCGACGCCCGCGCCATCTACTTATGACGGTTTGCAACTCTACCTACGTTCACGTAAACAGTTATCCCTTCTCGCGGGCAAAAAACAAAAAACTTCGTACAAAACGGCTTTTAAGTCTGACCTGGCAGTTGGGCTATCGTCTGCGACGTCTGCGGTTGCTGCGGCGTACCGGCGCCCGTCACCGCGGCCGCCCCCGCCTCCCCCGACTTTTGTTTCAGTAGTGTCCAGTCGAACGTCCAGTCGTACCGATGGCTGAGGGTGCGGAACAGGATACGGAACAGCTGCCGTAGGTACATGTAATCGGGTGGCTCGTCGAAGCGTAGGCCGCGGCAGTAGTTCAGGTACATCGAGAACTCGGCCGGATATCCCTTCGGACAAGTGAAAAATAATAGTCAAAAAATGATAATGAAAAAACAATCCGGCCCAACACCATAATCCAAATGTTGTTATTCACTCACTTAACACGGAATACTAATAAAAATCAACAACATTTTGCAATTCAACTTCAACACTCACGAATACCTGAAGGACCAACATCCTGATCAATAACAACAACGCTGGTAAAGTCGAGACTCTTTATCGCCGGTATGGTTCTGCTTGACCTTAAACACTTTGGTCACCCATTTTAAAAACATCAATATTGCGTATGGGAGGGTGGGGCAAGGCCGCCCCCCTGTGGTCTCAAAAATTAACCAAAAAATTTTTTTGTGGTTATTATAATTATAAATTCTGATTATTTGTACATTTTTAATCCATTGCGTAATACCAGGGATACAATGGGCCGCTTCCGTGGATTTAGCCTAAAGCCAGAGCTTTCGAGAATCTTATAACTTCACATTTTTTAATGGATAGAAAAACAGTTACTAATCAGTAACTTTTTTTTTTTTTAATTAACACGTTGAGACTCGCGCGCCCGCCGGTGGAAATTTTTACATTACTCCACAGGACCAATTTGATGTTTTGTTTGTCATTTGTGATAATTGACTATACCATCACGTCACAACCTCATCCGCTTATAAAATTCTTCGAAAATCTCGTTTGGCTTTACTTCGAGAAAGAATTCATCATACCTAAAACTAACGTCAACACTAGGAAAACCATCAAACTCTTCTAAACTACCAAACACTGTAATAAATGTATCATCGCACCAACTTTCGCAAACTGAAAAATTAGTTCTTTCAAAGGTTTCCACCTTCGTCCTTGCGCCACGTATTATCCCCACGTATTATCCTAAACAAATTGCCATCTCAAACAGCTAATGAAATTCGATTTGAAACCGCAAAAATCCTTAAAAAACCAAAACTTGCTAAATCCAATATTTCAAAGCCTGAACGCATCGCCCTAAAATCTCTAAAATCCAATACAGACATCGTAATCCTAAAAACAGATAATGGAAATGCTACGGTAGTCATGGACACCGGAAAAGATTCAAGATATTCTTACAGACGGATCATGTCGTCAACTTAAAAAAGATCTTACGCCTTCTATGGATCGCAACCTTAAATCTGTTATTAAGGCTTCTTTTCTATCAGACTCCGTGAAAAAATCTGTTAACCCTTACGACTCTAAAATTCCTCGTCCCTACGAACTGCTAAAGATTCACAAACCAGGATTGCCCCTTCAACCTATTGTCAGCACCATTGGTTCTCCAACATATTCTCTAGCAAAATATCTAGCTTCCGTATTAAAACCTTTTACAGGGAAAACAGACAGTTTCGTACTTAATTCTTTGAACAAATAAAAACCATTACATTAGATACACAAGATATTCCAGTTAGTTTCAAAGTATAATCCCTCTTTACCAAAGTTCGTATTCCTCGAACTCTCGACATCATTTCAGATATATTTAAAATCCGAGAGTTTGGAACCAAACCTTCTCACCTTAATTGAAAAATGCTTGTCGGGAACATATAAGGTTGTTCGGAAAGTCATTTCGTTTTTTCCCGTCAGAGGACTTAATTACGTTTTTTCGAAACTAACTTCACACTTAAGCCGCATAACCATTATATGTCTTGTGAGCTGATATTGCAAGGCTTGTGTGTGAAAAAGTTATATTAATTCTACGCAGTAGTTTTTTGTTGGTGCCCTTTTAAATATGGAGAGCAATAAGCAGCATTTTCGTCATATTTTACTTTTTTACTTCAGAAAAGGTAAAAATGCTGTCCAAGCGAGAAAAAAATTGACGGATGTGTATGGAGAAGGCGTGTTAACAGTACGCCAGTGCCAGAACTGGTTTGCAAAATTTCGATCCGGCAATTTTGATGTCGAAGATGCACCACGGTCTGGAAGGCCGGTCGAAGCTGACAAAGATGCGATAAAGGCATTAGTTGATGCATATCGGCGAATAACCACACGAGAGATCGGTGAGAGATTAAATTTGTCGAATTCGACTGTTTATGGCCATTTGAAAGGCATAGGCTTAACCTCGAAGCTCGATGTGTGGGTGCCCCATGTCCTTACGGAGCGAAATTTGGGTCGTCGCGTTGACGTGTGTGATTCGCTCCTCAAACGTCAAGAAAATGATCCATTTTTGAAGCGGATTATTACTGGGGACGAAAAATGGGTTGTATACAACAATGTTAAACGCAAGAGGTCATGGAGCAGAAAAGATGAACCGACTCAAAGCGTGTCAAAAGCCAACATTCACCAAAAAAAGGTGATGTTCTCCGTTTGATGGGATGTCAAAGGAATCGTTTTTTTTGAGCTTTTGCCGGACAATACAACGATTAATTCAGAAGTCTATTGTCATCAACTGGACAAATTGAATGATTCACTTAAAGAGAAGAGGCCCGAATTAATCAACAGGAAGGGTGTAGTGTTCCACCAGGATAATGCGAGACCTCACACAAGTTTGGTCACTCGCCAAAAACTTTTACAGCTTGAATGGAACGTACTGCAACATCCATCATATTGTCCAGATCTGGCACCTTCCGACTACTATTTGTTCCGGTCCCTGCAAAATTTTTTGGATGGCAAAACATTTACCTCAAATGACGATGTTAAAAACCACCTGAACCAGTTTTTTGCCAGCAAGGACCAAAACTTTTATGAGAGGGGAATTATGTTACTGCCAGAAAGATGGCAAAAGGTGTTGGACCAGAATGGCCAATATATAATTTAATAAAATATTTATTCATTATATGAAAACTGTCTTTCATGTTCCCCAAAAAAACGAAATGACTTTCCGAACAACCCAATATTCTTCTTATAACGGTTAAATTTTTGAACAAACGTCGGGAACAGCTACGAGTTCTCCATTACCACCAGTCATCGCGAATATATTTAGCCTTTGAGAAGAAAGCTCTCGACATCTTTCATCTAAAACCAAAATTATGGAAGCGCTATGTCGATGATATTTTTCATTCGAATCAGTCATCCGAGACGGTGTTTGTACCCCTTATTAGCGCCCCCCTCAAACAATATATAAGCAGGTACAGAGTGAAATACGAGCCAGTTTCGGTCAAGCTCTGAAGAAGCCGGCAGGATGATTGGCGCAACGTCGGCAATTTCGACTCAGCGAAAACCGACGCAGGAGGAATCCAGAAGTTTCCAGTTTTCTGCTATTACGTCACTATAATCGTACGATCGTCGGCGCTTTGATAATTGCGAAATATTTAAATAGATGAACGTGAATTTTGATCGCTTTTAATACTCTCGCTATATGTAAATGATTTTCCTTTTCCCGCTTTTTCAATAGATGTCGCTATCAGTAAACTGTTACGCTATACAATTCATGTTGTTGTTCATGTGTGTGGATATGGAAATCTAAGAATTGAGGTCTATATTTCCCATTTTTGCAGGCCATTTTAGACGAAACATGCCACCTGTTGTTTCATATGAAATCTACGTTTTGACAAATGTAGATTACGTATGTTTCAAAGATGAATTTTTCCGTATTCATACTCACTTTACAGAGAACCTCGACCGGGGTGGACATCTTCTTCTCGCTGATTTTCTCGTATTTTTGTTTCTTCGTGGCTGCCTTGAGGCCCTGCCATGGCAGACAGCCCCGGTTGAAGTACATCATGACGTAGCCGAGGGACTCCATGTCGTCGCGGCGCGACTGCTCGATGCCCAGGTGCGCGTTTATCGAAGCGTATCTAGCAAATTGTGAGAAGCTATATTATCGTCCATTACGTGGGACCATTAGTTTGGCGAAATGACTGATGAACGTAGACAAGGATCGATTCTGGTCAACACTGGTGTTTCGAACCTCCATTGTCTAAAAACGTTTCAAGTTTGTTGTTGTTTCAAGTGCGAGTTTTCACTTGATAACGGCTAGTGAGACTTTCTAACCGAAACACCAGCATCGGCCAAAATTCCATCGCTAAAATCTACCGAAATCATCCGATCGTTCTCAGACCCGCGACTAAAATACCGAAGCGGTTACGCCTGATCAGTATATAACTGGTTTTTATTAAGAAATTAAAGTATAGCATGCAACAGATCGATAAACTTATTTCAGTCATCTTTTCTCGAAATATAAGCGTACGGGAAACTGGAAATCTTTTCAATTCGCCTGTACAAAAAAAATCTAAAGAGAATTGAAAAACCAACGGAAACATCTGAACTTATTAATAAATATTTTATATTCTACACGTGAGATTCCTAACCGTGTTCATTTTGATAACTATTGCCAAGTTTCTTGGTTCGAAGAGGAGGATTTACGGGACTCTCTTACCTGTTACCTAAACTACTGGCAGCTTTGCTCAAAGTTTTGGAAGACACCCTATCAGCAGCGTCAGATAATGCGGAAATGTCTACTATAGTCTTATTAGATTCTAGTAAAACTTTGGATATGGTCTGTTCATAGATATAAGCAATTGCTTTTGAATGGGATTATTATTAGGAGGCTTGAAAAAGATGAAACCGGTGTTAAATGTGTCAGAACTACCTTATGGAAGTGTATTCAACACGTGGGTTTTAGATTTAAAAAAATTGACAAATGGCAAGTTTTAATGGAATCTTTTAGAATTCGGAAATGGCCACCAGAATATCTAGAAAAAATTAGGATTTACAGAGAACAACAAAGGCCAATTATTTACTTGGATGAAACCTGGTTCGACACTTATGATACCCCGGCAAAAGGGTCGGCTTGACTCAACTGATAAGTGTAAAACAAACGCGCCATCAAAAAGAGGTAAAAGAATAACTATTTTGCATGCTGGCTCTCAAGATGGTTGGATTCCAAATGGACTTTTTCGGTCTGCGAAAAATATTAAAGATTCTTCTCTGGATTACCATGAAGACACCACCGCTGATTTATTTGAAAGTTGGTTTAAAAACAAACTAGTTCCAAACATTCCTCCTAATAGCGTCATTGTAATGGACAATGCAAGTTAACACAGTAGACAATTGACTAAAACCCTTTCCTCATGTGACACAAAAGCAACAATCTAAAACTACATGTATAATAACGACATTTATTTCCACGAGGATTACACCAAAAAGCAATTAATTGAGGTTCTACAAAGATTGAACCTACAAAAGGAATACGTCTGTGATAATTATGCAAAAAATCTAGGGCGTACAATTTTACCACTGTATATTTAATCCCATTGAACATGTTTGGCAAAACTGAAAATTGCGATGACGATTAGCCATCCCGATCGCCAGATCCGAACAGCACTGAGAATCTCTTTGGGAAGTCTTGGGTCGACGTATTAGAAAGAATTCCAATATTAATCCATACTTTTCCTACTATTGAGATGGCATAATCGATATCCTCAGTTGAGCCAAGCACGGAATATCTCTCCTTGCGCTTTGAAACTTCATTTTAAAAAACGTATTTTATGGAAATGTAACTAGATATCGGTATTTGTCTCTTTTTTTTGTTGTATGCTCAATTTACAGCTTTATTACGACTTTATTTATTTATTTAGATTTATTGAACACTCGCTTCGGTGAACTCCGCTCGTGCTAAATCAAACTCGTGACTAAAATGGCTTTTATCAAACTTGTTGTATAATATACTATAACATTATAAGTACCTATACATACCGATCATAAGGAATAGTTAATTCAAAACACGATTTACTGTTTGTTTGTGTGTTTTTTTTTCAATAATAAAATAAAATAAAAATAATAAAGTAAAACTACACATATATGTTGAATACCATTTTAAATAAGGGTTTGTTGGAGTTTAATAGGCTGCGAAAAAATATTACGGAGTGTGATAATTTAAATGCTTTTAAAAGATTACTTAAAACTTATGTATTGTCTGAAATTTTATTCTCTTATCATTGTTCTGTTGTTACATACTTTTGTTCCGTGCACTTTTATACTCACTTAAATTTTGCTACGCATATTTAAAATGTAAATACGATTGTTTTCTGTTATAGCTTTATGCCAAATAAATAAAGCATTATTATTATTAAAAATAAAATAGGATGATGTAAGGAGGGGGCGAGATAGAGAAAGACACAGCGACAATCTTTGCAACGTTCAAATCACCGCAGTGGGCGTCCGTATCGCATAGCATACTGACCTGGCGGTGCCGGTAAGATTTTTGTCTTCCCTGTACATAATGTGCTGGCGGTTGCGCAGATCCCGGAACTTTTTCGCCAATCCGAAGTCGATTAGAAACACTTTGTTGCAGTGGCGACCGATGCCCATTAAAAAATTGTCCGGTTTAATATCGCGGTGTATGAACGACTTGGTGTGAACGAACTCTATGCGGCAGATCATCTGGTCGGCCAGCATCAGTACGGTTTTGATTGTGAAACGTCGCGAGCAAAAGTTAAAGAGATCCTCGAGCGAAGGGCCCAGCAGATCCATAACGAGGACGTTGTGTTCCCTTTCCTGTCCGAAGTATCTGAAAACGGAAAAATGCAAAATTAGGTCAGAGAACAATTTACCCATATGGCTATGAGATAATATAGTGGCCCTGATGCGCCGCAGGTGGCTATGATATTTTCGTAGAGAAGGCTATGGATGTTATGCGCATGCGTCACCGCCAACAAACTAAGTTGTCACATTGCCATAATTCTTCGGAAAAAAATGACTAATTTTCATAAGAACGCAAAATCAGTCTTTGAAATGCGAATATAATTGGCAACGCCGAGCTAGGAATTGCTGTTGCCAGAGAATACTAACAGTCGGTGACATTGTCAGAATCAGTTGAGCTGCAACAGGATGAACTTAAACGATAAATCTGCAGGATATTTTTGGGCAGTCTGAAGGCATTACTGGAAATCTTTGAGCATTATCAGGTTTTCAAGTTAACTATTCAAAATTTTGGGGCACTTCATTTGTAGGTCACCTGCCTCCTGAGGGAGGCAAGTGAATACTGAAGTACGTACATACACAATTTTACACTAATCAAATAGGAGCACTTCTGTCAATAAATACTGATTTTGTACATCTGCTTGTTGGATTCGGGACAATTTGAGTAGGAAATAGTATATTATGCAACAAGTGCGTTAAACGGCATTTGACTCACGAGTTTATTTGACACGAGCGGAGCGAGTGACTTAAAAAGTTTACCGAACGTGCTGCATACTTTACTTTTTCTACGACCGTTAGTTTTTGGGTACATTTTCGTAAAACAACACGAATACATTCACTGACATGACCGTCAGAATTGTCAAAATTCAAAGCGTTGGAAATATCTCCGAAAACATCCGATTGCTCCCAAACCCGTGCGGTAAAATCCCGGTAATGTCCGAAGTGGCTCGGATTCGTTGGAAAGGAAACTGACGTGGTAAAGTGACGTGAGATTTAAATTAAGGGCAAATTGCGTTTTTCAATTCGGCCGAAAAAAAAAAAAAGAACGACGACGCGGCAAATTTTTAAGGGTTGAATTTTTTTTTCTGGTGCCCGGTGGTCGTATAAAATAGCGGATCAAGGCCGGGCGAAACAAGCTCCGACAAGTGTCTTTGCGTCAGTGTGGAACCACCGTAAAGTTGACTGACCCTCCCGCGCGCCGGTGCAAAAGGACCGACGGCCGTTCTATGGACAATATGGCCGCAACGGCTGTGTGACATCGTACCGGGCGTTTCCTAGATACTAACCATCTTTCCTCTTTGCGCTACGACAGAAAAAGAGGATAGGAGGAGCTTTGGTGCAAAAACAAAACATTATCATTTTATTTTCGATCAATTATTGGCAATTTTACACTTCAATTACATCTCTGGTGGAAAAAAGTAAAAGTAAAATTTGGAATCGTGATACTGTTTTTCTCCGAGTTTCGTGGTCTGTGGTGATATTGTTTAAACATTAACTGGAAAGCTGTCATTTTTAAACCTACTTAACACACTATAAATGTCGTTATTATACATGTAGTTTTGGATTGTTGCTTTTATGAGGAAGGTGTTTTAGTCAACTGTCTCCTGTGATAACTTGCATTGTCCATTACATTTACGCTATTAGCCAGCACGCAGTTATTCCTTTACCTCTTTTTGATGGCGCGTTTGTTTTACATTTATCAGTTGAGTCAACCCAACCCGTGTCGAACCAGGTTTCATCCAAGTAAATAACTGAACTTTGTTGTTCTCTGTAAATCCTAATTTTTTTTTGATATTCCAGTCTCCTTTTTTTTATTTATAGAGAATCATAACCACCAAAAATGTAAACACCAATGGTATTGACTATTAGCAGTCCCTGGCAGTAGCAGTTCCTAGTTCAGCGTTGCCAATTATATTCGGATTTCAGAGACTGATTTTGGGTTCTTATGAAATTAGTCAATTTTTTCAGAAAAATTACGGACATGCGGCAACTCAGTTAGTTAGGGCGTGACGCATGCGCTACGAAAATATCATAGCCACCTGCGGCGCATCACTTTTCACCGCAGTAGGGCCACTATATTATCTTATAGCTATATGGGCCACCCACTAACAAAATCCCCGAGTATGTTTATTTCGTTACTATGGAAACCAATTCAAAGGCAACTCGGGACAAAAATATTATTTAAACCCGTAATATAGCGGTCCTAGAACCGTAAAAATTGCCTCAGGTGGCTACGATATTTCGTAGGGCTGATTTTTCGAGCTTGCCTCTATATCTCTCTTCAAAACAGCGATCTCCACACACTTAACTTCTTTATACATGAAGATTAAATGGAATCTGGACATGTTTTGAGAAAATACTGATGTAAAAATGCCACATCCAAACTTATTAACTAACTATCTGTCAGCGGCCATGTTGCTTGTTGAATGCCGCAAGGTCATTGGTTAAAAATGAGAGATTCTGAATCTCAAATGTTATTTTCATAGTTGTTTTCTCCTGTAAACTACGACTTTTTCGGTGAGTATCGAGTTGGAAAGTGTCACATTCGGAGCACTTTTAAATAAACATCGTTAAATCAATTTAAAAAATGTTAGCGCATGCGCGCTTGGATGTACCATTAGAAAAAAGCGGGATCGGTCGTTAAAAACACCGAACAGTAAATAACGTTCCATTGTTCGATTTCGATAAAAATTCGGTTTCGATTGGCGCCGTTTCAAGGCCGTCGAAAATTGATTTCGCCATTTCGATTATTGGCCGCGCCGCCAACTTCGGCAGTGGTTTTCTCTCGATCCTCGTTAGCGCGAGACGTCGGACAACAAAAACGGTACCACTGACGACGGAACTGTTCGTCGTATTTCGGTCATAAGGTCACCGCGACGGTACGACCCCAAAGTTTGTTATGCGCGCGTCATAGACGCCGAGTATGGTATGTCTCAAAGTATATCGTCTCGGCTCTTATCGTAATGACCTGCCCAATGCAATAAAACACTTAGCCAATCGGTAATATTTCTTATTATATTTTGACTACTTATGTATAATTAAAACATATTAGTACTAATTATTAAATATAGACAAATTACACCGGTCTAAAAAATTAAACTTTTTGAGAGATTGTTTTTAGTTTGAAAACTGATTTTATACAATTTTGGTAGGCTGATTTCAAAAATTCGATGCATTTATTTGTATCACGTAAGGTTTTTTTGCAAATATTAAAGAAAAAAAACGATATTTTCAAAATATTATTATTTTTATTCAGTAAAGAAACTCGTGTCAAATAAACTCGTGAGTCAAATGGCGTTTACCGCACTTGTTTCATAATATACTATACTCAAACGTTGTCCGGCTTAGTGTTTTTAAGGATATATCCCGTTTTAACATCCGTCTGGTGAAACCTCTATCCCTGTTCAACACTAACTGCTCCAAGATTTTCAGGAAAATGGTTCAAATATAAAAACAGGAAGTGCACTTTCAAACTCATACTTCAACCTAGACGATGAAAGTGTTGTAACACATTTTGAACAACTCTTTCGTAGTTTTCGTCATTAGGAGTAGGTATCGGTACATCTGATCCATGAGGAATCTGTTTCATATTTTTTCTGTTGAATCGTTGGATATTACACGACCAAAAATAACAATCATCACTGTGATACCTAGGCTCTCGCCATACCATAGGAACACCAAAGCTTAAACATTCCTTTCTACCATTTTGAGAGTTTCTTAATGCTTCAACGTAAACGTAACAAACAAAATAAGGAGCCCAGGAGTTGTTTTGGAGGCAAATTTCTACACCCAAATAAGCGTGGTATATATTTTTCACAAAATCAAACGGAACAAACAGTATGAAGAGCCTTGTTTTGGAGGACAATTTCTACACCAAAATATTACATTTTTCACAAAATAAATTATACCTTGCTTTTGCTTTACCACGACACAGATATAACAAATTATTTGGATTGTTCACACAATGTCTTCTGTACATATTTATATGTTCTAGAACACTAGAACGACGAAGACAACAGCAGCGAACGCAGCAGCTCGACGACCAATACAACCAAACTGCGCATAAGCAGGTGACAACGCTGTATTGACGCTTATTATCCAGTGTTGTCAAGTCCCGTTCAATTTCATAAAAATCAATTCGTTTAAAAATAATGCCTAACATGGAACAAACATACTCATGTCAAAGGTATGTATATTAATAAATGAATTAATAAAAAATTGACGAAAAAAAATATACAAATAAGCAAACAGCTTTCAAACATCAAAATCTCTGTTGACCTGTGTTATCAATAATTCCTTAAATAAGTATATTTTTATTAAAAATCTAATCAATTCTGTATCACTATCAGAGTCGTCATTAAGATTTATATTATTCATAAAGTATCTTCAATTATTAAAATGTGCTGCACCGCATTTTTCCAGCTTTCGACTGATATATGGGGTGGTTCACGGCTGACGGTACCTTGGACGTTTACGGCGCCGATGCTCTAACCTAATATTTTAGCGACGTTGCCGCTTCTTCGAACAAGTAGCATCTACATTGAAATTTTAAATGTGTACAAATGTAAGTGAAAGTATATTATTGCATTTTCTGATCTGCTAATACTTCTTCAGAGATTAACTGGAACTGGCTCCCATTTTACTCTGTACGTGCTCATATGTATATTGTGAGAAGAAGGCAACAGAATAATTGGCAAAACTTCAGCAAGTTTGATTCATAAACAACCGAAGAATCCACATTATTATTATTATAAATACCAAATTATCAAAAGTGTTACTTCAAACGAAGAGAGTGCAATAAACGTTTTCATTAGGTTAGAT
This sequence comes from Cylas formicarius, assembly GCF_029955315.1. Classification (NCBI taxonomy): domain Eukaryota; kingdom Metazoa; phylum Arthropoda; class Insecta; order Coleoptera; family Brentidae; genus Cylas; species Cylas formicarius. The sequence goes on along the minus strand of NW_026844347.1, from coordinate 36,710,674 downwards.
CATTACTTATGGGGCGTGTTGACGAATTACGTCATCGGATTGTAGGATACCTCGAACAAATGGATCCCTTGGATATAAAAAAGACTATTTACATCAGTCCACTTTAACGGACTTAAGGTGTTTAGAATGCAATGGTGAACACTTCGAACACATAAGTAAAAATTTATTTTACGTACCCGCTCTTTGTTGGTGTAAATAATTTTTTTCTTCTCTTGTGTTGTAAATCACATTTGGTTGCATTGTCAATGCGTATTACACAAACCCTTTTAAACAGCATTAGACTACATACTGGTTTTCTTCCAGTTTGAACCGATTTTATCGACAAAATTGGCACTGCGATCAATAATGAGTAAATCTTTATTGAACTGTCAAACGGAAACTCAATTATTTAACATAAGACGGATATTTCATGGACACCTAAAATAATCCTTGATAATTTAACTTGCTCTTAGAATAATGTGATAATATAGAGAGAGGGTGTTCTATTTTAAAAATGATCTTTTCACCATTTTTGTATCTCGTAAGAAAATCATCACTTTTCGATTTCAATTTCGATATTAAGAAATTATGTACAGTACTAGCTCCATTGTCACGGTTATCAAAATTTAATTGAAGCTATGTTTTGGTTGAAGTCGCAAGTTTGCCTCTAAAGAATGATAGGAATAGCTTAATTCAATCCCAAACACTTCATTAAAAATATACGGGGTGTTCGGAAACATGGAGGAAAGATTTAAAGTGGTAAAATAACAAAAATTCGAAATCGAAATATTACAAAATAAAAGTGTTTCAGCAATTTGTCACTAGAAGGCACTTTACCAAGAACATTTTTTTAAAATTTTAGTTATTTAGACTGATATTGCAAAATACAACAGATTGCCTTAAGCAGAATCACAAATCCTCAAAAATTGTTATTCTTGTTTTAAGTCAATAAGTGTTATTCTTTAGCCACAAATCGATTTTACCTGTAAATGTCATTTTACTTAACAGGACTTAATGAAATTTGAAAAAGTCATTGTCACAATCCGTTACGAATTAGTTTCTATTAAGAGAGATTATTATTCAACTGCTACTGTGATGGCCAATCAGGAATATTCAAATACTGAATATCGCGATATGCATTTTTGCTACGGAAGGGCAAATGGAAATGCAGATCGAGCACGACGGCTTTGTATCAGAAGACTTGATGAAAGAGGATCATTCAAACCTGATAATATGAATAAAGGGAGACCAAGGTATAAAAGAACCGATGCAAGAGAAGACAAAATGTGGAGACTGACCTGTCAACGAAAACTTGCTGCTCAGGAAAGAATTGCTCGCTCTACAGTTTGGGAAGTTTTGAATGAAAATGATCTTCTGAGGATGATGAGCAATTGATAGTAATTTTACGCAATCAAATTTTAGGAAAAATTCAAAATTATTATTTTGTTCACTGACGAGGCTGCATTCAGTTGTGATGGCACTGTAAGTTTTCGAAAAATGCATCGGTGGAAGATTGAAAACCCACATGACGGAAAACATCAACGCCGGTTTTCTATAAATATATGGACAGGTATTATAGGAGATAATCTTATAGGACCTCATTTCTTTAACGGATCGCTTAATGGGGAAATGTATTTGCAATTGCTCCAAGAGGAACTACCACATTTGCTGGAAGGAGCACCCTTGCAGTGGAGACAAAACATGTGGTTAATGCAAGATGGCGTTCCAATCTATTTGGCTGTACGAAGGTATTTAAATCAGGCATTTGAACATCGATGGATAGGTCAGGGCCGAACTCTACCTTGGGCGCCTCGCGCACCAGACCTTAATCCGATGGATTTTTTTTTGGGCAGTTAAAGTCTTTATCCAGAGAAGAATCTTTAATATTTTTCGCAGGCAGAGAAAGTTCATTTGCATGCAAAATAGTTATCCTTTTACCTTTTTTTGATGACGCGTTTGTTTTACACTTATCAGTTGAGTCAACCCAACCCTTTTCCGGGGTATCATAAGTGTCGAACCAGGTTTCATCCAAGTAAATAATTGGCCTTTGTCGTTCTCTGTAAATCCTATTTTTTTCTAGATATTGCAGTCACCATTTCCGAATTCTAAAAGATTGCATTAAAACTTGCCTTTTGTCAATTTTTTTAAATCTAAAACCCATGTGTTGAATACGCTTCCTTAAGGTAGTTCTGCCACATTTAACACCGGTTTCATCTTTCTCAAGGCTCCTAATTAAGATATCTAATGTAAGCACGCTTTGTTCCTCGTATAACTGGTAAATTTTACGAAGTATTATATCTTGATCATTTTCATCTACGTCCGACAAAATGTCATCATCGCTTCTTTTTTTCCTCGCTGAAATGGGATCATACACAATTTTCCATACAGTTGATGTTGGGAGACTAACAGAAACAAGTCAAAGGGGCATGAACTTTCACATTCGAGAAAGGGCGATACGGGACTATGGCACGTTAATAAGATGGCGGGCGTAATGGCATTTAATCGAAAAATAACGTCCCGCCACGTGCAGCTACTACGTCATTCGGACGGAGCGAATAGTCACGGACCGACGAACGTGAACGTGGCGATAGCTCCGGAAGTTCGAAATACGTCACGGGATAAAACAAATCCGGCACGTTCTGTGCAAAATCGACACCGGAAGATTTGGGTTCGCTCCAACTTGTTGCGAATTGAGCGATACCGACGTAAAACTTGGCGGACAGTAATAGATATAATTGAATGAATTTAATTTATTTATTGATGTTAACAAACCTACGGTTTCACACAAGTCAGCAAAAACATTAAGCAAAATCTACATAGCACCGCGACATAACACAAAAAACGCTAACCATTACTAAAATTGGTAAAAGAGTCATCAAATGAGTAATAGGCCTCATCCAGCAGAAGTGATTTGACCTTAATAGAGAATTGTCTCTCCGGTAGTTCTCTGACGCTTAGGGGCAATAGATTGAAGAATTTAGGTCCATAATAGTTCTTATAATTTCTAGTCTTTGCAATTCTTGAGAAGTTAATCAACATATCATTTCTGTTTCTGGTAGATGGTGGCAAGCATTAATATGAAGGGGATATTGATCCTGGTTGCTTTTAGTATAATTTAATGACGAATAAATGTAATAATATGGAACAGTTAATATTTGGAGATCTTCATACTTTGCTTTTACGTCAACCCTAAAATTCAACTGAGTCATCGCCCTGATGGCTCGCCTCTGTATCGAAAACAATCTTTCGGTATGTGAGGAGTGACACCCAACCAAAATTGCGTAGCTAAATGATCCCTAAGAGAGTGAAATTCTGACTACATTTTGAGAGACCTCGCCGACCAAACCGCGCAACAAGTACAGCACCCTGGAGCGCTTCCCACAAAGACCAATAATATGCTGCTCGAACGTCAATTTCGGATCAAGCAGAACCTCAAGACAGTAATGGATTGTTGAATGTTGACTCGCGTAAAGAAAATATAATTTGTTGTGTTTTTGATTCACTGAGGTTAAGTTTGTTAGCACGAAAATAATCACTGTGCGCACTCCATCCTGTGTACAAACTATTTCAGCAACATACTCAGGGAGATCGTTTATATAGATCAAGAATAGAAGAGGGCCCATAATGGATCCATGGGGTACTCCATGTTCAACAACGCTAATTTGTAATGATTTTCCATTCAGGACCACGATCTGCCTCCTGTTGAAAAGGTAACTTTGAAGGAATCCAACCGATGAGGGATCGGCACCATATCACTGCAATTTAATCAGAAGAACAGGATGCCGGACACACTCCATTGCGTAGGACTGTGAAGGAGTACTCTCTGCTGCGTAAACCTGATCAAGAACTCTACTAATCGCTCCACAAGTCGATTTACCACGTCTAAACCCAAACTGAGCCGGAGACAACAAACGGATGTCCTCTAATTGAGAATATAGAATCTACTCAATAATTTTACCGATTATTCACTTTTGTTCTTTGGAGATATCTAAAAAGTAAAAGTTATTTTACAAAACCAAATTCATTTGAATAGTTTCAAATGTTTGCGGTGTAATTCATTGACATTATTGACAGACATTCAATCAAATTGTTGATAAAATGATGAAACTGTTTATTTTTTTAATTTAAACTACGATTAAGTAATAGAAAAGTAGTAAAAAAAATCGCAAGCATTCGTTTGACTGTCTTGCAAAAGTTGACGAAACAAATGTTTTCAAAATTGGCATGCGAATAGAACGCGACAAGACCTTTAAAAAGAGGTATCACATGGTCCATTTTACCATTTAAAAAAAATATGCTATCATTTTGACATTTTGAAATATTGTTTTCATGTCAAAAATTAAACATTTTAATTATATACGTGAATGCCAAATTTCACAGTGCTATTTACAAGGGTACATAAAATAAAAGGGGACCTCCGATCATTTACGCGGGCACTGTATACGAGGTGTGATCAAAAATTAAGGTGGGCGTGGGTAAATGGGCGGGCAACGTACATTCGATCTTCGATATATTTTTTTGTTATGTTTTGTTATGTCGTCCCTGGTATATGTTTACAGTTTTAGCCAGTTTGCATGTTGCATGTTAACATAAAATTTGTAAAAAATGGGGTACAGTGCTGCAAAACAACAACCGCATATGGTGAATCTACTTTTAATTAAAAACATGTTTATAAGTGGTACAAGGTGTTCCAAGGTGACCGAGAAGACGCTGATGAAGAACCCCGCTCTGAACGCCCCAGCACGTCAATAACTGAGAGCGTTGAAGAAGTGAAACGAACAATTAGAGAAGTGTCTGATATGCTCAAAAAGGTCATAATTGATGACGAATCATGGACTAAAAACCAAAGACCAGTCGTCCAAATGGAAGAACCCAGAATCACCAAGACTGAAAAAAGCACGTCAAGTTCTACCAAATGTCAAGGATTGATTATCGTGGCACCATATTCACCGGACATGACCCCCTGCGACTTTTTCCTGTTCTCAAAATTCAAAAAAACCATGGAAGGAGATTTGGTATTATAAATGGGTGGGGGGGGGGGATTACTTTGAAGGGGACAACATTAATTTTGATAAATAAATAAACACTTTTTAATAAAACTTATGTCACCTTAGTTTTTGAGCACACTTCGTATATTTTGTTAAATAAGGATTTGTTTAAAAAAAAAAAGAAAAAAAATCTGGACTATTTTTTTAGGGCGCGTCGCTCAGTCGCAGCTGTCAACGAACGAACGAACCTCTTTCATTAAAATTGTCGGTATTCCTACGAACGCTATCCCAATTTCTCTGGTTCACGCCCGCAGCTATAAATAGCCGCCCGTTTATCTATGCACGCGCGTAACTTTAAGAACCAAAGGTTGTAAACAACGCGGCGGTCGTTTAACGCGAAACAATAACAACGCGATTATGATTAACAATTAAACATATACCTGTCAGGTATACATACACAAATGCAATAACGGAACAGTTCAATAAACCGACTTCCGAGGCTATAGGTTTGTTTTTATTTTAAGCGCGTCTACACGTTGACGAGTTTCAACGGTTCCTTCCATTGCGTTGCATGGTGTTCGTTAAAAAGGCACAACACGCGGTAACAGCTCTAGTTTTTGAGATACATACGAGGGCAGCGCCAAAATTTCCCGGCCTGAATATGAAAGAAACAAAATAGAGTAACGATTTTTTTTATTATTTTTCAATTTAATCTCCCTTAACTTCAATACACTTATTACATCTCTTTATTAACAACTCAATTTCTTTTGTCAAAAACTTTATGACAGCTCTATACCCAATTTGCGTTATTTGCCACATTTTTTTCGTACACGTCTTGTTTAAAATGCTGTCAATAAAAAACTATTTGACGCAAGACATAGAAAGAAGACATAGTGATTATTCAGAATACAAAACAGTTCATGTTACATAAATTATAATTTAATGTTGTTTAACTTGCTACATGCTTTTAGAAGTTCCTGCATAAATAATGCATTATTTCTAGTCAGATTTGTTTTACTTTGTAATGTAGTGTAGTAGACCAACAAAAAAGGTAAAAATGGATATTGAATTACATATAATCTGAGTTTATTTATAATTTAATGATGAAGTGGCACCAAAAGCCAAGTAGAAAATGACCGAAGCTCCACCCTCATTGAAAACTTGAAGTATAATCTATGAGGATATTAATAAATATACTATAATCTCTTTATCACTGTCAAATAACCTCTTATTGAGAGCAACTCACCAATAATTTTTTTTCTTTGCTCTTGCGCAGAAATCAAAGCAAATACTAATAATATTATTGCTAGAGATAGGGCAAGATTTGCAGTATTAGAAACAGCTTTTTCTAATTACATGTTAATACAACTCATACATATTTGCACCAACCCCGTATCAAAATAAGCTTTACCTGATATGTGGTATTCCGACTCCTCCCTGAAGGAATTTATATAACTTGCTCTCGTAGAGAAGCTGTGGGTGCCTCGCTCTCACCAACTCCATTTTAACCGCCACTTCCTGCAAAATTAACACAACATAAAAGTAAATAATCAGTCAACAATACAATATAATTATTATTAATACATTTAATAATAAATTTATTTTATGTTATATATTAATATTTTCCAAATGACCACCTCTGAGAGCTACAAAACAACCATTGGAATCAAAATAATTACTATAACAATGAGAAGGATTTTAGAGGAAAAAAATGCAATGCCTAATAGAAAACAGAAAAAAAAAACATTTTCAACAATTACTTTTTTTATACATATTCTTGTTAGACAAAAAACTATTTCATATTTTACAGTATGAATTGCTAATAATTTAAGCAGAAAAACTATCAATTTTCATTCAAATTATGCAACACTGAACCTACGTTGTGAAAAAATACAAGAAAATTAAAGACCTTCAAATTAGCTGTTACCATCTAAAGTTTGAAGAAATGATTGCAGCTGGTTTTAACCTTGTGCTTTGTTAAACAATCACCTAGAAAGTATCTTCTCTTTTAATAAAGCCACCAGTTAGAATTTGGTACTAAATAAACTACATATTGGCGTTTACCCATACTAAGGTACAAAGACAAGTAGTATTGGGTGTTCCAATATGTTGCAAGAGCTTTTGCCTAAATCCTGGTATGACAAACCCTTTTTAGTTATATGAAATGAGGTAGTCAGATCCAATGCAAAGCTTGTTTTAACGATATGTCTAGTACCATAAATAAAAACGAGTTTATAATGGTACTGCTATGAATGACATTTGAGAGAAGTTACTGCCAACGAAGTCGGAAGGGCCTGCTTTTATAAAAAAATGAAATGAAATTTTTGATTGCGCTTACCTCCCCATTTGTGATATTTATTCCTAAGTAGATGTGACCAAACGAACCACTACCGATTTTACGAACTAAACGATATTTGCCACCCACTATGTACTCGGCTTTAATGTTTATGTGTGACATAATAACAATTTGAAAAGGAGTCTATTTGATAAAAATATAAACTAATTTGTGATTACTAATAAAGGATTTTTTGTACAGGACAGACTCGCGCACATTACGACCAACCGCGACGTAGCAGATTGCACACTCGATCTTCTAGCACGCCGACATATTTATTTCAAACTATAAATCTGACTGATCGTTGATTGCTGTCACGTTGCTAGGTTAGTCACGTATTTATTCGCCCCCGAGTCTCGAGCAAGGGGCAAACGGTTCAAAAATATTTGTTTCACTCTTGAAAATTGATTAATTTTACTAAAAACGAAGTTATTTTTTTCTTCCGATAAATACGCAGTAGCGACTAATAATTTCGGAATCTTTGTTTCAAACCACAGACTGCAATTACAAATTTTATAACTCTCATGGAATACAGAACCGTTCCTGCAACAGAGCAACCAAATCCCAACCATTAGTGCACTGAACAAACGCGGGGCCAGTGTGGAAAAAATGTTTATTTCCTAACAATTCAGATTATAAAACCGTTTCAAAATGCGTCCATCGGTTTTGCAAATATCCGCACCAAAAAGTAAATCGTAATTACGGTGTTAAAATTTATTCTCTACTCAAAACCACTGATGGCTAACCAGAAATATGCGAGGTTACTCTTTAAGTAATTAGCAGAAGTTTTCCAAAAATCTTGTCTGCTTGCTAAAAGCTCTCGAAAACATCTTTGAATTATAACCGACCAACTTTTGTTTGATGCTCTCCGTGCTTCCTCCACAGACGAACAAATTTTTGGTTTGTGCATTGTCACAATTTTTTTTGTAAAATGTTCCAAAAAAATTGGTATACATTTTTTTTGTAAGACGGTGGTCTTTTATGCCATTGTGACCAATAATTGACGGTGATATTGTTAAGTGCCTTTATTTTTATCAAGCAATTTTAGGTGAGTAGCTCACAAAATTAACTTTTGAGGTTGTTACATTTTGGTACCGAATTGATGGTACTTCCTTATTTGTCGACTTTGAGCCGTGGTCTCAAAACGCGGAAGGAATACATCACGCAAATGTTTAAAATTTATATTCAGATATCAACATATCAATTAGCTAAACTTAGTAATAATGCAGTGCCTCTCTTTATCCAAAAATCGACCCCCTCTGCACCACACCTCAAGTCAACGGCCACGACGTAGGCGGGACGATTGTCGGAACCTGTCCTAATTGGAAAGTAGTAACAGGGACACAAGTATAATCCTAAAATAATGTCAATTAAGACTGACTTTAATTTGATATTGCACACATTAAACCTTTCGTTCTCTTTTTCGCCTGCTCTACGGGTTTAAAGTGAATCAGAGGCATCGGCGAGACTAGTTGCATGGGTTGGGGCTCAATCAAAACCCCATTCTTCCTATCCCAACCGGCACCCTCCAAGTATGTGCCTCGAACGTACACGCCAGATTCAGGAGGTTGTTGTATTTGTGCCTCGTCCACTGCGAGCACTTCAAATTCCCAGTTGAGTGTATCGATTGGGACTTCATTTTGACGGGCTGCTGTCTAAAATGACGAAGGTGTGGTAATTAATTTTATAAATAACGATATTTCTGCCATCAAACCATACAACTCAAAACAGTATGCAAAAAGTATGAGGAAAGTGAGGTTAGATTATTTTTATAATAAAGCTTCTGTGTTTGTGCAAAAATAAAAGTAAAACAACGATTAAGCAACATAATTAACCAAAGTAAATATGGTGCTGTTGTCATTAATACCTCCTTGACAGTTTTCTTAAAGTTTCTGATTATGTTCACATTTTTCACAAAATTCGGTAGATATGCCTTAATGCATTTGTAGTATGTCCTTTCTTAGTTATCGAAAATCTGTGATTAGGTAGTATGATATTCTGGGTTCGAATATTATAATTATGTATTATATTTCTAGTGAACACATTTTTATTTTTGAATATAAATGGTAGATTTCGCAAACATAGTTTGCATACACATCCATCATTTTTTCATGTTTTTTTTTTTAAATAAAAACTCTTTATGTCAAAAGCACTACTATGCCATTTCATAGATGCAAAACTGGCACGATAAACAATCCTTAATCCTTCTATTCTCATATACCTACCATTACTCTAATAGTGCTTTAATTTTGTACATACAGTTTATATAAAAATCTTTTTTATGTTAATAGCACTACTCCAAAGTTAAGACTTCTGTTTTTATATACCTAGCGATTACTCTGATAGCAGGTTGTATAAAAGGGTCACAGTCTAGATATTGTTTTTATGCAGAAATTTGTATTTTCTATAAACTCAGTATTTGTTTTATTTAACTCTATATAATCAGGGTTCTGGGTGAGTAGACTTTGTTTTGCCTGGTGTTATTTATTACCACAGATTTTTTTTCGCTAGGATCTGGGCTATGTGTCGTACGCAAAGTTTGTAATCAAGAAATTATCTATTGCAGGATCCTATGCTGCCAATGCATATGATCTTGCGATATCTCTACTCTTTTCTAAAATTTCCGATTTCATGCTGTGCTTTCAATTGGAAAGGTATGAAAAAAAATTCTTGGTGTAATGCCTTACTCAAATCTAAAAGTAAACCTATGGTTAGGTTTTTTTCTCAAGTTGTTCCAGAATTACTTTAGTAAATTGACTGAAATTGATTTTTTCCCAATACACATGTTCGGAGTTGTCATTTGTTCATTAATTCAAGTAACTTTGCTAAAATTTGTTGTTGGCCTTCAAAGCCTCGGAGGGATTGAATAAAAAGGAAACCTGCAGGACTGCCGTTAGGAATCCGGTCGGGAACATGTAGGCGGCCAACCAGAACAACATGGGAGCCCGGGTCGTTTCCGCCCATGCAGTAAAATGTTCCACCCTGGCTATCAAGTCCCGAGTCCAAGAGCCGAGGAGTTTTAGCGATGGATATGCTGCGATTCAAGTAAAAAACAATTGCAAATAGCATATCGAGGGAGTTTCACAACCTCTTAACCATCCGGATGGCACCCTGCCCTCGTAAATGCAATTGAAAATCTCCTCCAGGTCCGAAGACATCACCACCAAACCCTTTATGCCCCTTTCCAGATCCACCAAGGATGTACTAATGAGGTCGAGCAGCGAGTTGTACCTGTCGCAAAGATTTCTTGGAAATAGTTGACCCACAACACTTCCCGGCGTTATATTGCACCTTTGGATTTCTTGCAACAGTACCACGTCCAATGGCGACTTGTTTCGACCGATCAACTTCTCGGTGGTTTCGTAATCGATGGGAGTCGGTAATTTTGTGAGCACGTCGGCGGCTAGTTTGGAGACAATTTCTTCTTGTGATTCTGCTGCTCCGGCAAAACTCTAGATCCAAGCAAAATACTTTTTTTGAGTATTTTAAGGTCAAATAACATTTAATGAATTGTTTTCATATTTAGTTATTTTCTTGCGATTTAATGATCGAAACTAAACTAAATATTAACAAGTTCGTTACATGCCTGCTAGATGGCGTTACACCAATTGGAAATAGAAAAATTGAATTTTTCTCTAAAGTTGGACCACATAAGCCATTTTAGATCAAGATTTGAATATATTTGACACAAGATGGGTCAACTAAAATAAATATATCAAAATTTTTCTTAAGAAAAATTGAAAGATTGAAATTATTTAGCACAAAATGAATAAATATATTCAAGATTTTGATATGGCTGTTAGAGAGCGTTGCACCAATTGGAAATTAAAAAATGGCATTTTCCTCTCAAATTTGACCACTTAAGACGAAGATTGAAATTATTCAGCACAAAATGTCATTTTTTTGTACAGGGTGAGTCACAGTTACATAGATTGATAGGATGCACAATTTAAAATTATTTTAAAGGTGACTCAAAAAATCGTGACGAATAAAACATGTTTTTTAAATAGAAAACGCTATTTTTTTATTAATAGTGATTTATATTTAAACCTAATAGTTTTTCCCATATTTTAGTTAAAAAAAAATACTAGTTTCCGCACTTTGATTATGATTTCGTATAGTATTATATTTGAAAGTAGATCACTCATATTTGATATTAGCGTTATTCGAATGTGACGTAAAAGATGTATGCAGCGGAATTTGAATTGTATGCTACAGGGTGTTCAAAATAGACGAATATATTTGGATCATTTTAAAGTGAAAAATCACGATTTTACAAAAACCTACAACATTTATTTAGTATATCACATATATATTTTTTAAAACTTTGCGAATTATTTTAACTTTTTCAATATTTACCCTTCTTTCTGTCTAAGACTATTAATACTAGTTGACGATAACTATTAGCTAAACGGGCTTTGTTAAGATAAAAAAATGAAAAGTGAAAAAAAACTTTGTTGAGATAAAGCAACAAACAGTTAATAGCAATTCTGGTGAAAATAAATAATATTAAGAAAAAGTAAATAATATTAAATGCCTGTTACTACAAATTAACTTACTTTTAATTTTTATTATGACGCAATGGCCTTCCACTTGAATACACATATTTAGTGTTTTTCGTACATTTCCTTGAACGTTCCTTGGCATAAACGGTGTTATTTTCGTATACGCGAATTTTATTTTCCATATCTTCTGACGCACAGTTGTCTGGCAAATTTCTTTAAAAATACTATTTTTTTAGAAAAATTAAAATATTGGAAAAACTATTAGGTTTAGGTATATATTATTAATAAAAAAGTCGAAGAATTTTAAAAGAAATTCTAAGCAAAATTTCTTATATACATTATATACCGATTGACATTTCAATTTCATCAACCACAGTCAGAAGTTTTCAGTTAGGATGGCATTTTGACATTTCGTTTTTCCGTAAAGATGATTCAAATGGAGTCATACCAACCATTATTTTTAAGATTTCACAAAAATGACGAACCAATGTTACGGTTTACCTGGACTTGCAGCGACATCAGAGTTTCAAACAACAGACGAGATTCATTGATCTGCGAGGTTATGTCCGCGTTCGGATGCTGCCCGAAGGCTTCTGGCCTGTCGACGTTCGGCAGGAGCGTGATGTAATCCTGATACGCCTGCAGCGAGCCGTCCCTCGGTATATAATACGTACTCAGGCTAGACAACCTGAGATCGATCGAGATCGACTTATTTTTTCGCCGCCGTTTTCCCGATTTCTTTCGTTTACCTAAAGTAGGCGACGTTCAGCGCGTCGTCGCAAAAAAATTGGTTGATGTAGGTGGTCAGCAGTCGCCTGTCCCAGTCGTCGGTGACGTGGCCGCCGTAGCTGACTCCCGCCACTAAGTATTTCAGGGCGTCCCAGGGGGTTTCGCGGGGGTACTCGTTCAAATAAATCGTCAGCAAATTTTCGGATACCTGCAATTAGCGTTTTTGAAACGGCTACCGCCACCGCCATCTAGCGGGATAACGGATGTGGTCATAAATGCTCCAAGAGGCTTGTAGAACTTGCGTGAAAATGATGATATCGAGCCAAATATGCATTGATAAAATGTCACTCATTAAAGAGATACAGGGTGAAGTTTAGTCCTTGAAATTAGTATTTTTCTATGGCCGTTTTTGAAATATCGATGTTATACTTCGACCGGAAATATAATGCTTTTACAGCTGACCCCGAGATTAACTTTGCGTATTGTAAATTATTCCAAAACCGCGGCCCATTATAGAACACCCTGCCGAGCAGACCTTTACCCGTAACCATTCCAGGACCGTCCTAGAAATTTATCTAAATAAGTATGTTTTCAATCTTCTTCATGTACATAAAAAAATTGGTACAAAGCAACAATTTTATTACGTTCTATGTCACTTGTTTTTATTGTTGCTCCTATTTGCCCTACTGAATTTCTTACAAAATGGTAAACATTCAAAACAATTTGTTTAGCATCCGTTTTTTTATTTGCTGAGCGAGTTCTTCTTCTAAATTGTCATTAGGCTCTCAGCTACCCTCTCCACTTCGTCTTCAAATTCTGCGTTGTTTTCAGAAGAAGAACGTTGTTCATCGGCAGGCACACAAGAAAAAAAAGATTATTTTCAAACTTACCTGTAAGATAAATACCCTTTGAACTATCCAGTGAAAACAGCCTCGCAGAGTCAACGCTCGAGAATCAGGTACATAAATACGTACCTACCGAAATGATCTCATTCAAGTACCTCCGTAATATGTACGAAGTTGTTGCAATTTTGAATAATCTCTTAAGAACGCAGCATCAAATTTAAAACGGTCCATTTACGTTTTAAATAAAAATTTCAAGTGTCTACAAATATTCGTTACAGTCCATCTCAGGCGAGACATACATAATGCAGAGTAAACATCTGTTGGGATGGGTTTTACCACGGTCCGTGAAATACTTAACGTCAAAGCAAAAAATGCACTATATTTTTGGTTGTATTATACCACTAACATCGGAAAACCGTTAATGTGCATAATAACTAAGTATTTTAGTAATTATTATCATTATTTTCATGAATTTAATTGAGGATTTCTTTTTGCGCTTTCAATACGGACCACCCTGCATAAGTAATAGAAATTTGGTAATTTAAGGAGGCCAGCGGCGCACATTTAACTTTTTTCCTTATTGAGGAACCTTCAGCGATGAAACTCGAGCATTCTCTCTGAAGTTCGTAGAAATTCCGTCTAAGCTAAATCCTAACCAGTTTTAACAGGTTTTAACAAGTGTTTCTTGTTTCAGACTGGCTGCTAAATATACCAAATAATGTCCGCCGCCGCCGATATCGAGATCAGAGAGAATGGCGGCAAAACAGAAGTCGTCGACTTGGAATCGCCGATGGACTTCTCGTTGAAGCATCCGCTGGAACACCGTTGGACCCTTTGGTACTTCGAGAGCGACAAAAACCTGTCGTGGGAGGAGAGCCAAAAGAAAATCACGTCCTTCGACACGGTGGAGGATTTCTGGAGCTTGTACAATCACATCAAGCCGGCTAGCGAATTGAAAACGGGTATGCAGATAAATTCTATGCTATTAGCGTTGAGCAAGCAAAAATTAATCAAAATAAATAAGAACTAAAAGTTCAGATTTTCACGAAATTATATATTTTCACTTGACAATTGTTCCGACAACACCGTGCCTTTATCAAATATAATATTTACAAACTACCTGCTACTACATATACCGAAAAATGGCAGTAAAACCTTAATTAGTGTTGTGAGAATTTAAGTCCTTTTCCGTCTCCTTTCTTCATGCGCTGTGATTTTTCAGTTTTGAGTCCAAATTCGGTTTCTTTCTCAATTTATTGTTTTGTTAAACTGTGGTTTTTAATTTTAGGAGTAACATTTGGTAGAGGGAGTATTATTCTTGGGGAAACACCGGAAGATGTGGACGGCTAATTTAAGATAATTTCATTGACATTCGAACCAGTTTTGCGAACTCGTTCGGCTTCAAAACCTCCTTTTATCTTTATTCTCTGTTATGATGGACTCTTCATTCTGTGTTCCTTTTAAATCTTCATTCTGCATTTCTTTTGACTCTTCATTCTGTGTTCCTGTTAACTCCTCATTCCCTGTTCCTTCCCTCAATAGTTACTGCGTGTCAGTGTGTCAACTGTTGATATCACTGGAGGATTTTAGCCTTTTTAAAAATTGAAAAAATTTTTTTTGAATGGAGTAATCTTCATTAAACGAACAGTGCGGGTTTCGTGTTTGTTATTTCATTCCTTCAGTTTGTTGTAAAAATTATTGAAAAAAGAGAAAACCCTAATTACGCCTTACAATCAAAGTGTTAACCTTAACCGTACCTAACCTCACGAATTAAAATTAATCTACTCTATCAAAATATTTCGAGCTAATCTATCCTCGTTTAGCCAATGGCAAGGCGAATGGTATAATACGACCAAAAATATAGTGCATTTATTGCTTTGACGTTTTAAGTATTTTACAGTACCTTAACCGCAGACCTTCGCAGGACCGTGGTAAAGTAGTGGTAAGTAAGATGGGCCGTAACGGATATTTGTAGAAACTTGAAATTTTTATTTGAAAGTAAATGGATTAAGTAGATTTGATTAAGTATTGATGCTGCGGTGTATTTTGGAATAAATTTATTTTAACGTCTGGTAATATGTATTGTACGATACTCTTCTTCTGGTATTTTTGTATCTGCTAGATAGGTCTTCGATTTGTAAACAGCAACAGTCTTTTTTAAGACAATAGATTATATATTATATTCGCGGTAGATAAAGGTACGTTATAATAATACATACATGCTTTTTAACATTTTAAAATGTGGAGACCATGGAATGAAGCAGATGTTCCCCTGTTAGAAAAAGACATGGAAAACAATGCAAATTTGAAGACGAAGAGGAGATGGTAGTCGAACCTAATGACAATTTAGAAGACGAACTACCCCAGCAAATAAAAAAAAACGGATCCATTTGTCTTCGGATGCTAAACAAATTGTTTTAAATGTTTACAATTTTATAACAAAATTCAGAAGGGAACAGGAGCAGCAATAAAAAGAAGTGACATGACCAAAGTTCCGAAGTCGACTGTAAGAAAAGTTGTTGCAAATGGGATAATCGAGTGAGAGTGTGGATTAAAATGAAGACATGACTGCGAAAATATGTAAGGGCTGGTTTGAAAGTAAACTATCGCCAAATATTATTATTGTGACTGATAATGCCTCGTATCATTCAGCCCAAATTAGAAAAATTCCAAATACTTCTTCAAATAAAGAAGAAATTGAAGAATTTCTGTACGAAAATGATTTATATTTTGAAGAGAGCTACACGAAATAACAATTTCTGGAATTGTTAAAATTAAAACATTTTTTTAATAAAGACTATAAAGTCGATTCGATAGCACTACAAAACGGAGACGAAATCTTGAGATTACCCCCGTATCATTGTAATATTTAACCCGATTGAGTTGATTTGGTCTGAGTTTAAAGCGCATATAAGAAGAAATAACACTGCACCAAAATTTAGTGATAGTACCATAAACGTAATTCGGCAAGAATTAGCTGAAATATCAATACAAAGGTGGTTTAACTGTGAAAAACGAGTAATAAAAGAAGAAAATATTAGCGGATAGTAGCGATAGTGACGATTTTTTAAGTGTCTTATACTTTATTATTATTATGTTTAATATTTTGTATATTAATAATGATACTAGTAGAAATGTAATGGTGTAATGTAATGTAACGGTTTGGGAGTAATAAACAGTATATTTCTGGTGTAAGTATACCAACGCCGAGAAATTAACCAGTCAGAGACCTTAATTTACAATCTGTTGTTAATAAGTTATAGATGATGCTTATATGCGTCCCGTCACTTGCAGGCGCCGACTATTCGCTATTCAAAGAGGGAATCAGGCCGATGTGGGAAGACCCGGCGAACAAACACGGCGGCCGTTGGCTCATCACCTTCGACAAAAAGCAAAGGAACACCAATCTGGTCGATAGATGTTGGTTGGCCGTGTTACTGTGCATGATAGGCGAGACGTTCGACAATACTGACGAGATATGCGGCGCGGTCGTCAACGCGCGATACCGCGCAGACAAGGTCGGCGTATGGACCGCCCACCGGACCAACACGGACGTCGTCCTCGACATCGGACGAAAATTGAAAGAAAAATTACCGATATCGGATCACGCCGTGTTGAATTACGAGAGTCACGAAGATATCAGCATGCGCAACTGCAAAGTGCTCTACTCCATCTAAAACCGAATTTGTAAATACGTTCCTTTCGTTCAGTCATATGAAAATTAAATCGTTTTTCTTTTCCTTGGAATTTTTATGTCGTCCCATTAAAAAAAATCAACAGAATAGCCTCTCTTACCTTCTAAAATACAATAAGCTGGACTGAAGAATTTATTTCGTAAAGTTAAAGTATTAATTTAATTCGTGCCTTTGTGTGGTTCTGTCATATTTCCAATATGACCGAAGGATTTATACAAGCACGAAATAATAATGTACCTTTATTGATTCGCCAAGATCGAATTATTTAAGTCTATTTATTTTCATTCTGTAAAACTTTCAATTAAGTATCGCTTGAATTGCTAGTCTCGGGAGCTATACTTAGTTTAAAGTCCGATACAGATGATTCCTATGAACTTTAAACCAATATTTTTACACTTGGTAGCTCAATTGGAGATCAAGCAATATTCTTAGTCGCAGATTTAATAGGAGAGGAACCTGGACACTTATTCCGCAGGTTGATTTGTACTCCTACATAACATTGGCTGTCCACATTTTTTTAACATGTAATATTTGTTATATTCATAGATGCATAGAGTTAGAAATACTACCTGTGCTTAAAATATCTTAGATGTCTGCCAAAATCATCGGTTATCAATTCTCTTGTTTACAGAGCTGTAAACTATTTCGACCCATGACACTGGACCCAGAATTAAAACATCTACTTTTCTCCCTAAGACAATTTTGTCCTTCATTACATTCAAAACTATAAACTATATAAAAATATAATGTTAAAACCAGATTTACCACTTGTCAAATATTCTCTTCGATCCGTCAAAGACAAAATTCCGTTTGAGGTACCAGGACTTTACAGCATTCCATTGGAGAGGCAACACGAAAAATATTAAGTCTCAGAAGCTAACATGATAATTGACGAAACATCAGCAAGTTTCATTTATCAACAACCGACACAAGAAGAGCCCAGAAGATTTGTAACTAGTATTACATTTTATTATCTTGGACATTAAGAAACAAACTATAACTGTTCAAAGAAACTTCCACAGGCTGCTGAAATACTATTTACAAAACTTCTGGATTCCTCCTGCATCGAAAGCTCAAAAATCCTATACAGGATTAGACAGACGCATAGGTTTGAAGGATTGAAATGACTTTCTATGGTTTTATAAGATAATTAAACCACAATATTCACCCCATCTTCATGAAAAATTAACGTATTTTACAAATGTTCCTAACGTAAGTATTAATATACCACATTGGTTAACTGTACCTAAGCACAAAAACAGTATTTGTAAAAATGTGTTTCCCATCAGATGACTTTAACAATTAATATTCATTAGTTCTTTTCTCTCTATTTCTGATTCCTGTGTCCTGTCTATTATGTAGAGTCAAGGTTTTATATTATCTGCAACCAAAGCCGACTGGGGCGCCATCTTAGACCGAGAACTTGAACTACTTCGGACAAAAATTTTGACACACGTCATCGACTTATCTATTTCTCTTTAGCCTTCCGTAATATATATAGAGGTCTAAGATTTTAAAATAGTTGAAGAAAAACAAACAAGCTATATTTGTTTGCGTCAAATAAGTGGTGATGTTTATGGGGATGGACTAATCTCAACACACGGTCCAGTCAATTGGCCCCCAAACTCACCGGATTTGACAACGTTAGATTTTTTTTGTTTGGGGGTACGTGAAAGACCGTGTATATGTAACTCCGGTGTTCGACCTGCAAGAATTACAGCGGAGAATATTTATTTTTGTTATTTCTAGAGCCAGGGAGTGTCATATACAAGAAGGAGGACATTTTGAAAACATATACCCTACGTAGAATGACCTCTTGAATCCAAAAATGCAAAAAAAATATAGGCTGTCCAATTTTCCCAATTTCTTTTGTCACTCGGTATATCGGAACGTAATATTAGGCATCACTCTTTATACCTCAAAATCCGAATCGTTAAAACTGTAGACGACGTTCCACCCGAGCTGTTGAAATTTTTTCCGCTCAAGCAGAATCGAATGGAAAAAGCAGAGAGCAAACAGGAGCTTCTTGTATTTTTCCGGGTACCGGCAAGCCGTGAACCTTTCCTGCGTCACCAGCTGGTACATCCGCTTCAAGTTCGCCTTCAAACCCTAAATGAAGACGGTGGATTTTAGCGCTCAGTAGTTAGCACGACTTTAACGCAGTCATGCTGCGATGTCCACGAGATTTTTGAATTTTTGGTATTACATTTCATCTTCTTTTCTCAGTTTCAATACATTTTCCCAAAACTCGTATCGTCCGACAGTTCAGATGGAATTTTTTTCTATCCTATGGGTCATATCAGCGGATTTGTCCAATTCTTCTTTCTTTATACATTATAAACAGGCACAAAACCTCCAAAATTGTAGGACTGCTTATTTTATTTATTTATTTTTTTTTGAAAAACCTCGGGGACATTGCAGGGCGCAAAGATATAGTGCTTTTTTTACTTTGGGTGGTTCGGTCGTCATTTTAATGCCAGCCTGTAGAATCGAAATGGGAAAGTCCGGATGCGGACTGGAACTAAGCCACAGTCTAAATTGTGGGTGCACCTTGCCGGTTTGCAGGATTTCCACGATCTTGTCAAGCTTCGGCATCCAGCTCAGCGACAAATGACAATTGGCCAGAAATACCCACATGCCTTCCCTGGCGCCAGTCTGTAAAAGTCTGAACATCCCTTTTACTTACTTTACATTCACATTACTACTGTTCAAACCAGTCAAGATGGGTAACTTATTACTTACTTCTACGTTTTCGATTACTTGACCCATAAGTGAATTATTTTGATGATAAAAAAAACAATGATATAAATAAATAATAAAAAAATATAGTCACGCTCTAAATTATACAGATAAATTCATGAATGACCTGCAAAAGAAAGTTTATTGCTTTAAAGTAAAATATTGAAACTTATTGCATGTTGCATGACCTGATATTTATAATTTAAATATTACATAAATAGAAATGGTATATAAAGCATTTATATATATATATATATATATATATATATATATATATATATATATATATATATATATATATATATATATATATATATATATATATATATATATATATATATATAAACAAGCAAAAGACAGACAGCAACCCCCATTACTGGCTGTCCATTTCTATGTCAAAATTTCCTTCACTGTTCTTTCATTTCTCAGTGCTTTTAAAAAATGATATGGCAATAATTAATATTATAAAAATGTTTCTATGTACCGCAAAAGTCTCGTTTTTGTGACACATAGCGTTAATTTAACAAAAGAAAATTTCGAGAGGCAAATCGCCATGCAGAAACTGGTACACCAGATTTCACACAACCATAAGACTTCATATATTTCACGCAAGTTTTCGCAAAGATTGAATGGATTGCAGATATCAAGGATTTCAAATAACTTTTATAAAAATAAGCTAATAAGCTATTTAAAAACCCTGTTTTTAAAAAATGCCATTTATGTTGTGGCCAGTATTAAAATAAATAATAGATAAATAACGTAAAAAATACATAACAAAATACATAAATGCATACAAAATCTGTCTCTTAATTTTTTTCCTTTCTCTTCTCGCATCACATATACAGGGTGTCTCATCGAGAACGTCGAACAGATATAGCAACTGCAACACATAAATTTGAGGTTATACTGCGGTGGATCCAACAGCGTGTTATTTTAAAATTTTTGGTTAATTTTTGAGGTGGGCCTCCTCGCCCCAGGGGTCTCCTGGCCACACCCTGCCCTGCGTTGTCGAAATAAGTTAATGCAAGCGATTGCGGCATAGATAAATAAATAAATACGAACTTGGTGGCGATTGGAGCTTGACCTTGGCCCAAACTGAGGGTCTGAAACTTGGCGCTCATCTTTGACGTTTCGGCCAAGTGGAGCAGGCTAGAAGTGGGATCGACGCCGGGAGACAAGACGAAAATGAGCGGCGTTTGCGCCACAGACTCCTCCAACACCGCCTTAACGTCCAACACCGGCGGTTCGATAAATTGCGGACCCAACTGGTTCACGATGAAATTCGACAGACAAAACGACATTCGGTCTTGCCGCAGGCATCGCACGAACAACATTTTCTGGAATTCGTTGCAGATCCCGTCCCATTCGCCGATCAACGGCAACGTTTCCGGTTCGGTGTGCGTGTACCAATTGTACCAATCGCGAGGGTACTGTTCGAAACTGTCGATGACCCCGTGGAAACCCTGGAGCTTGTCCAGCTCGGTGACGTTATCCCAGGCAAGTTCGTTCAACCACGTCGAACACGGATTTTCCATTTGGTTCTCCCTGTCGAGTACCACGCCGCCTTGCAGCAGGAAATTGTACTCGGCCGGCACGATTTTGCCCTTCGCCCTCAGAATTTTCACGCACATATGGAACGAAAACAAGAGCTTGTGGCGTTCGAACAAGGCGCGGCAAGTGTTCCTTAAAAAAATGGGGACGTTTTTATTTTCAAAGGCGAATTTTGAAAAAAATATCCAATATCCAAGTGGTCTGTGATTAATTGCCATCAAGATCCGTAAACACAATAGGTTGCCTTACCCTTCTCCTTGCCTATAAGATGACATTACACTGCCACCGTTGCCAAAGCGTATATCAAGCCGTTGTACGCATGTAACTTGTGTATAATATCACTACGTCTTACGCCGCATCTGGTCTGTGGTGCAATAGCCGCAACCACCGTTTCGAAACTAGGTTAAGAGACAAATAGAATTGCCGACATCCATGTTTGTTTTTTGTCAAAAGATCCGTAATTTGCATTGTTCCTAAAATCCAGTGTAATCCCTTGATATTCAACAAATAAACCCCCAAAAGAGAACCTACATGTTTTAGTGACCACCAAAGACAACATAACTGTTTTTTTATTATTCACGTAGAAGTAAGTTTAATAGATTTTTTAATTAAATGGATGGGCTGTTGTTATAATATCCACACAGAAAGTAGCACTAGTCGTTATCAAGTGAAAACTTGATAACGAATCATCGAAGCTACGGCGTCAGGCATCGAGGCAGCCACGTCGACCGGACGGAGACCCTTGACAAGTGGGACAGGTCAAGGTTCCTGATGCGTGACAGTACCAGTAGGTTTCCCTTTGTCGAATTCTGTAGTCTGTCCATTGGATTGGATGATGTTCTGTCCAAGTGTTCTCTGCGAGACCAGATCTATTTGTTTCTCCACGTTATCTTTCATGGTTTCTGCTATTCTTCCATCCAATGGTCGCTTCGTTTCGCTTACGTTAAGATTTTTCGACCATCACAGGGCACTTCATAGATACAGTTTTCGTTATCTGTGCTGTTCTCCTTTAACATATGGTCATTAGGTGGTTTGGCTGGAATTTGATGTATGGGCTGCTTAGTACTGAGATTTAGTAATGACATCTTTAATCAGTCTTTCTAGATCTTCTTTAATTCGTTCAACTTTGTCGTCAAGTAGAGCTTGGTTGCTGCAGATTAGTTGTTGTTGCTGAGTGGTTGGATGATGCGTTTAGATATTGACTTGTATGTGTGGGTTTTCTGTACACGGAGGTATTCGTTTGAGCGGAATCTGATCTCGTGCTCCCCTTTTCTCTTTCTCCATTGTGAATTTTGGTTGTGTTTTTTTTAAATGGGACACCCTGTATAATTTTACGTCATTGTATTGCAGCTGCCAAAGGCTTTCCGAATATATATAAAGTTTTACCATTTGTTTTTAATTTTGGTCTGTATTCAATAATATTATATTTTAATATGACTAAAAAAAAGAATGACTGAAAGAAAGTGCTCAGTATGGCATAATTTTCTTGTTCTGCATAACTGCTTGCACATTTCTTAATTTTCTTTCAGTGGAATTTCGAAGATCTTCCCTTATGTGATGCTGATTTTTGTAAATTCAATTTGAATGTAGCCCCATAGGAAGTTATCAAGTACTGATAAGTTGGGAGCTCTGGGTGGCCGCTATGCCAGCTCAATGATTGAGATGATTTGAGAATTATGAGAAGTATGCGCAAGAGCTACGTCCTTTTGAAAAATATACTTTTTAGCTGAGCTAACGGGACTGTTGTGTTGTGAGGCTACCTTTGCATAAAAATTTATAAGGTTTAAACTTGTGCTTTTTTAAAAATTTCTTGCACCGTTTATTTTGGAACGCCAAAACTATCATCAATATTTCTACAAGAATTTGTTGGAGTTGTTCAAACTGTCGCCAAATTTCACAATAAATAAAATTAAAACATACTTTTTTATCCATTATACCTGTGCAAATAGATATCCCGCAATGGCAACGAATTTCGGACACACTGTACATGGCATACCTGTATAATTTTACGTCATTGTATTGCACCTGCCAAAGGCTTTCGGAATATATATAAAGTTTTATCATTACCAAAGTTAAAATCATCTATACATACTGTTTCCGCTATTGCACTAAGAATTATTACTTGACAAATAAATTTTCGCACTAAAACGGTAACACATAATATTACCCTTCACAAGTTACTCAATAGGGTGTGTAACCAATTTTGTTTACGAATCTTGAATACCAACACCATGGAAAACAAATAGTTAATACAGGGGCCCGTATTGTGGGCAAAGTGGCAATTCGACTCGCCGGCTTGGCGAAGGTAATTAATTGTTCCCGTTCGTAAAAAACCGATGTCAAATTGACGACTAATAATTTCATGGACAATATACTCACTTGTAGACGGCGTACGTGTGGTATTCGTTTAGAGTTGCGATCCTTTCGTGCAAAATGGGCGATTTGGTGCTTTTCGTGATCGACTTTACGAATAAGAATATGTAGGCGTCCAATGCGAACTGATACATCGGATCAATATTGCCCATGTCATTTAAAACGAAAAACAAAATTGACGCCCTTTTCGCACACGCCCTGTATCCCTATAATTTTGTTTCCCTATTACTTCTACGAAAGCTCAGCAACGTGTCATAGGCTACTTCTCTGGCGGTATCTATTTGAACTTCCGTCTTCTCGGACACCTCCAAACTTTTCTGCACCGACAACGAGGTCGCTTTCGAGTTTTGTAGGGTGTTGAACAGTTCAGCGTCTTCTAGCAGCGACCCCCTGGTTTCGTACAGTAATCGTAGCAGTTCGTTTTCCAAATCGATCAAGGTTCGTTTGCCTTAAAAATACAAAGAGTATTTATATACGTTCCAGAGATGGCGCTTGAAGCGCAACCGTGAGAGAAGTCTGTGTTCCGTGCTTGTGGCAAAGACTAGATGTTCAACCAATAGAATGATTCCCTCAACAGTCTAGATTTTTTTAACGTTTGAACTTTATATAAGTGTTTCGCAATGGCCGCAAGAGCGTTGTCGGTGAAAATTTTCGCCCAAAATAAACAATATCGCGTTGTAACCAAGAAAGAACTACATTCGTTTGTGGTTTTCGTATATTTCGTCTTGAAGATAAATGGATATTAGTGGCCCGTTAGTGCCGTATATGGGTCTAAGTGCAGTGCGCGTAAGGTTTGGCATGACAACGACGTTAAATTGGTAAGTAATAGATTATAGAGTGATGAATATTTTTGATGCAATTCGTTAATTTGTTTGCAAAACCAATTGGTTACCACCTTTATGGTCTTTACCTAACTAGCGATATTATTTTACAAAACTAGTGATTAATGTTTTTTTTACTGGTAGAATATTACGAAGTCTATTTCACCTTAGAAAAAATACCATTCATAAGTCTCGTCTGCTGCGTCACACAAATTCGACATTATACCTGTAGCAATGGCCAAGACTAAACTATCCTTCTGCTCCTCGAGGTGGGGCTTCTCTTTCCTGACCACGATGCCCAAGAGTTGAGCCTCGAGGCCTTCCTCTTTGACCGCGAAATTAACAATGGTGGTTCTGGTTGACACTTCGGGGGCGTAATGCGGGTTGGTCAGTTTGGTGGTGATGAAAAAACGGAACTCTTCGTGGTACGAAACAAACTTATCGTCGAGCTGACAAAGACGAGAGCGTGGGGTTGGGTGGAGGGGTGTATAGTTGTTCGTGGAGTCTTACTTTTATCATCGTTTCGCCGCCATGTTTCACCACGGCTTTGGCCAGTATCGGGTTCACCGCCGGATCTATGACCTCGAGAATATTCTGGAGCAGCACCGGCTGTCCATACTGAATCGCTCTCTCGATTATGCCCATGAAGCCCGGGACACCAAAATCTACCACCTTGGATTCAATTTACGCAAAACACATATTTCCACAATTTGGTGTATTTTTGGTTACATTTCCTATCAGCCACGCAAAGCTGGGTGGCTCCATATCAGGTGTGGTAAAAGTTAAATAATGTATCTACTGGACTGTGAGTGAACTTTTGTGGCATTTCTGCCTAAATATGCGCCTGGAGATTGGTAAATAAAATGCTACAAATGAAACCTCACAGTTATAGGATGTGCTATCTTTGATTTTTATTTAAAAAAAATCGAAAATCGTAATCGTAAATAGAAATAGTTTCTGAAAAAGAAAAAAATTGACAAACAAATAGCAAAGGCTGCTACTAATTCGAGATTCCGATTCATTGAAAACTCTGATTATTCGCTGCCATCAAGAAAAACGTTACCAACAAGCCTTTTAGATGAACCTATGAGGAGGAAAAGGCAAAATGATTTTCTTCTCTGTCAGGACAACGTGTGAATATGTCCATTGACGTCAAACGTCCACAATGAAACAGTTATGTGTGCAACAATAACAAATGAAGACGGACGAGCGCTTCTTTACAAGACTATTGATACTTCGGCAAAACCTCATGCTTCACAATATTTGACTGAAGGAGCTTGTGATCTAATTTCTTCATGCAACTCACGATATGACTGCGAAGTGACAGATAACGTAGCAAATTTGACCCCCGTGAGGAAAACTTTGGAGGAAAAGACGGACTCAAAAGTTATAAGTTATCGCTGTCTTGAACACATTTTGAATCTACCGTACAAAGACTTACGTCAAAGGACATATAGTCCAAAATTGTTGAGTATTTTTGCGATAACCATCTACCTAGAGGCGACGCTTGAGTCCTTGAAAATGATGTGCGATGAAATAGCGTTGCTGATTGTTTACAGATGCACGTCACTCAGATTCAACATGCAGAACAAGAATATTTAAGTATTACTACTACTATCTCAGATGCTGTAGAGCACCTTAATGCATGGTCATATCACCATCCAGCCCAAAAATGATCGGTTATCAAGCCTCTTATTTACAGAGTCGTAAAACTATCTCAGGCGGAGTCATTGAACCCAGAATTAAAACACCTTACCTTAAAGACACTTCACCACAACCTTCCAATAGCATCGAGGCCAAAAGCAATCCTACACTCGCCACTGCGGTCCTTCCTTACTTTTAAAACATCACTGACCACATGTCAAAAATTCTAAAGAAGTATAACGTCAAAACCAGATTTACCACTTGTTCAAAGACAAGTTCCATTTGAGATGCCAGGAGTTTACAGCATTCCATGCATATGCGGCAAAAAATACATTGGAGAGACCGGAAGAAACATATCAACTAGTCTCAAAGAACCATGACGGAGCCTTAAGACTAAGACAAATAAACTCATCAACAGTTGCCGAACACAATCACGAAATCGGCCATAAAATTTTATTAGATAAAACTAAAATTCTTGCATGTAATCAATTCTCCTACCAACGAAAACTCCGAGGGTCTATAGAAATTTATAAGCAACCTAACAATCTTAACTGCGACTCAAGTCTATCTGTCACCCATCAGGGAATCAGTCATTTGTCTTATTTTCTGAAATAGTTGTGTTTTACTTTTCATTCGTGATAATATTTTTACGTTGTGCTTTTTACGTTGGTCTCAATAAAAAAAGATTAACATTTAAATCAAGATTTTAATCGTGATTTAAATCACTTGATTAAAATCAACCCAACGCTGGTTATCTGTCGCTTTCCGCGTTTTGTGTCACATCGAAATTGTACCTGCAGATTGTTGTTCTTTTCCATGGCCTTGATCCATTTTTGGGCCTGACCCTGGGGATCGATGATTAAGGGCCAGCGCGAACCCCGCGTGACTATTATACCGTTTTCGGTGCTGAAGTTGTCGGCCGGTAAACCCTGGATGTTCCACTCCCTGATCGTCGTAGGGTCGCTCAAGAAACTGGTAACGTTAAAGTCCCGACTGGCGGGTATTTCCAATTCGGTAACCTATGGAGAGTCAATACTCAATTCGATTTTTAAGCCAATTCAGTGCCATCTTTGGTTTCACAAAAAGTTACGAAACCGTATTTTTGAAGTCAACGAGGTATGCATTGGTCATTATTCAGTGGACCGGAAAAGCCATAATGTTTATGAAGCCAATGCAAAATCACCTTTCTTAATACTCATGAATCGGACATTTTTCTAATTCTATTTAATTCGTGAACCACCGGAACCACTATTATACTTATATACGCTGGCTACCAGTTCTTCTTTCAATATACCTGTAATCTATACAGGGCTGGTCAAAATCGACTGGAGAATATGAATTTGACGAAATTTAAATGATTTGTTAAAAAATAACTGACGGAAAATATATTTTATTCAGGAGTTCATAAATGTTGCTCAACCAGAACTTCCTATTTATGTATCTGATATTTATGAGTAATTTTTGCCAATATATAAGTAGTCCAATCAAAACTTATCTATAGCTTATATTCATTAAATATATATATATATATATATATATATATATATATATATATATATATATATATATATATATATATATATATATATATATATATATATATATTCTCACGTATTGATTCACGGATGAAAAAATGTGATGACACTATACTCCGGGATATCATCCGTTCGCTCGTTGAACTCCGACTGGAATCCTGCAAATCCTGCATCCGACTGGAATCCTGCAGACGTTTCGCCAAAATCTCACTTGGCATCTTCAATGCTCGCGCTCCGAAAACACTTCGTTCCGAACACAGTGTTCGAAGTGTTTTCGGAGCGCGAGCATTGAAGATGCCAAGTGAGATTTTGGCGAAACGTCTGCAGGATTTGCAGGATTCCAGTCGGATGCAGGATTCCAGTCGGAGTTCAACGAGCGAACGGATGATATCCCAGACTATAGTGTCATCATATATATATATATATATATATATATATATATATATATATATATATATATATATATATATATATATATATATATATATATATATATATATATATATATATATATATATATATATATATATGATGACACTATATTCCGGGATATCATCCGTTCGCTCGTTGAACTCCGACTGGAATCCTGCATCCGACTGGAATCCTGCAAATCTTGCATCCGACTGGAATCCTGCAGACGTTTCGCCAAAATCTCACTTGGCATCTTCAATGCTCGCGCTCCGAAAACACTTCGTTTTCGGAGCGCGAGCATTGAAGATGCCAAGTGAGATTTTGGCGAAACGTCTGCAGGATTCCAGTCGGATGCAAGATTTGCAGGATTCCAGTCGGATGCAGGATTCCAGTCGGAGTTCAACGAGCGAACGGATGATATCCCGGAATATAGTGTCATCACATTTTTCCATCCGTGAATCAATACGTGAGAATATATATATATATATATATATATATATATATATATATATATATATATATATATATATATATATATATATATATATACGAGCGAACGGATGATATCCCAGACTATAGTGTCATCATATATATATATATATATATATATATATATATATATATATATATATATATATATATATATATTTTCAATGTTTTTTATTATGTATTTATTTTATTTCTGAAATTTGGATAGCGTTTCTTATTTTAAATATAGTAGCTGTTCTTATTTCATTTTTGGGTTTCCCAAGTATTTTTTATGTAACACAGTCTATACTCAAATTCAATCGTTTTTTCAGGAATGACAAAAAATAAAAATAATGATTTAGTAGATTAGGCGAATTTTTGTTTAAATGGTTTTGTTAATCCACACAATTGCCGATATTCGTCCATCGAAAGTCTCCATTGGATGATGGAACATCGTACCCAATATTTTCCAAAGCTAAATGTATGGGTTGGAATAATGGGTGAAAATATAATATTATTATTACCAGTGAAAATGTACCCTTTCAAGACGCAATTAGCGTTGCCATATCCGCATATGGTTTCAACAAGATTATACACAAAATCGCTGAATTGGAGGATGAGTGGCCGCCTTGTTGAACAGATTTAAATCCCCTAGATTTTTTTTCGGGGCCACCTCAAAATTAGTGTACGAAACAAAACCCAACACCTTGGCTGACTTAGAAGAGCCGAAATTTGAGCTATAACACCGAAGGTTCTCCAAAATATCATATATTGCGAAGAAGCAGTTTTAGCAATAAATACTATTTCGTTTTGAAATAGTATTTATTGTTATTCAAGTTTACCAATTGGTCAAAAATATTAATTATGTCGTTCATTACATTAAATAAATTAAATCATTAAGTATTTTTGTTCTTTCTCATTCTTGCAAAAACGGTTTCATTTGGATATTGGGTATGTTGCATAAAAAATAATAAGAATTTTAAGAGCAATCCAAAAAGGAATAAAAACGTGCCCTTTCTATGTAAAATAGTTTGGTAGGTTAGGAAAAAAACATAAATGTGGCAACATCGCCTATTTCGTCAAGTTGTAATTTCTGATTTCTGATTGTGTTCCCTTTGATTGCCTTAGAACGTATATAGCAATATTTTATGAACGACTTGTATGGTTTACATCGTAGACAACGTCAACACTCTTTCGCGGTACCTCTTGTTGCCACATTTCGACCATACGCGCCCTATAACCGCTGACGAAGGGTCCCAGGTACGACACGAAACCGGTGGCGAGCATACAGTCACCCGGCAAGAAATAAAATCGCGCATCCAGCTCGACCACACTTTCCTCCCACCGCTGCCTCTCGTCTGATAAACATTCCACCAAGAGGGCGGCCCTTTCCAACTTGATTTTGAGCAGTTCCGCCTGAAATGAAGCTCACGGCGGTCACCTATTGAATCGGCCAACCCGTCCGCTACCAGACCTTTCTGTTCAGTTCCTCCTTTTGCTCGAGTTTCTCTTGGTACTCCTTCTGCAGCCGTTGGATGTACGCGTTGAGCTCGGCCAATTTCGCTTGGGCCTCCGCCAACAGCATTTGCTTCTCCTTCAACGATTTAACGGCCTCTTCCAGTTTCGCTTTTTTCGGTGCCACTACTCTGCACGAAAAAGTTTACGTCGAATACTACTTTGATTTATTAAGAGCTTACAGTTGTAAAAAGGATTTACCGTCTTTTATTAAAAAATTTCCATGTTTTATTAACGATTTATTGTGTTTCATAAATGATTTACGGTTTTTAATTAAGGATTTTTCATATTTTATTGAGCAGAATAAATAAGAACTAAGAGTTCAGATTTTTACGAAATTATATATTCGTAACCGTACTACAATCTGTCAATTATAGATAAAATTATAAATAAAAAACAAATCCGGACAACAGTAAACTCTATCCGAAACCTAATACAGAACACGAACAATTTAAAACAATTACATACCACCCAGTGAAAAAGTTTCAAAACATTTGTCAAAATCTCCTTTAAAAACAGCTTTCAGAACTGACAACACAATAGAAAAATTTTTAAAAAACAATAAAACGAAATGTCCAAAATATAAAAAATCAATTGTCTACAGGTTGAAATGCGGATCTTTTCCTAAAATTTATATTGGACAAACAGGTAGATCCTTCAAGGAACGCATTAGCGAACATAAAAGAGCGTTTAAAAACAATAGTCTAGATTCTAATTATGCTACACACTTAAACATAGAAAAACACATTTTTGACGACAATTTTGATATTTTACATACAGCCACAAAACGTAGAAAATTAAATTTATTGGAAGCGAGATTAACAAAATGAGACATTCAAATCTATTGCTTAACGTTCAATTATATTTAAATACCTCTTCTTTATTGAACTTAAATTCTCACAACAACATTAAGGTTTTATTGTCATTTTTTGGTAAATATAGTAGCAGGTAGTTTGTAAATATTGCATTTGATAAAGACACGGTGTTGTCGAAACAATTGTCTTGTAAAAATATATAATTTCGTGAAAATCTGAAATTTTAGTTCTTATTTATTTTGATAAATGGATTTTCATCAAGTAAAAGCCACCTCAGTTCAATTTTATTTAGGCTTTTACTAAGAATTTCCAATTCTGCTGTGATTTATTAAAAAGGATTTACCGGCTTTTATTAAAAAATGCCATATTTTATTCGCGATTTACTCTGTTTTATAAAAGATTCTCGGCGTTTTATTAAGGATTTATCATATTTTATTGGGGATTTTACTAAGAAATTTCAATTCGACTGTATTTTTATTAGGAACTTAACATTTTAAAAAGGATTTACCGACTTTTATAAAAAAAATGCCATATTTGTAAGAGATTTACTGTGTTTTATTAAGGATTTATCATATTTTATTGAGGATATTATTAAGAAAGATTTGAAAATAATCTAAATTGGAAATCACTATGTAGAAAATTTGTGTTTTATCAAGGATTTCAAAACCTTAAAATTGAAATAGCTGTGAACGAAAATGTAAGTTTAAGGTGAGAATTTCGACTATTTACGGTGTTGAATTGAGGATTTATGATTTACGATCGATGTATATATGATTTGCGCTTGCGCGTGGAAGCACCGAGATGGTAACAAGTTTGTTTATGTTTTAATCAAGTTTTTATAAGTCTCCACAGGACATAAGGCCACCGTGGCTACCGTGCACTTACTTCCAAACTCTCGCGTATTTCTCGATCGCGATAACCCAAAGGCACAGCGATTTTGCCGCGAACGAAACCACGCCCACTTTCTCGGGTACGAATTCCTCGTTCAGCGTGTACGCTGTGATCTTCCTCAGCGTTTTGTCGCTTATGTGGTCCCTGTCGAACTCCTTCAAGTCTCTCAAAAAGTTTATCTCGCCCAGCAGTCGCTTGGCCTCCGTCCAAGTGGGTTCCACCTTCAAACAATCGGAGTGTTTTCGTTCCCGTACAAAGAGCATTCACTTACTCCTTTAAGTATGTTGACCGCTTCCATCACCAGTTTGACCCTTTGCGGGGGAGTGGTGTACGATTTCAGCTCGCTGATGTCCTTCTTGCTGAGCGCGTCGAGTGCTTTGATGGCCTCCTCTAGCGCCGGCATCGCTTCGTCCAAATCGGCTTGGGCAACGTCCGCCATCTTCTTGCACTGAATCTCTTCTTCGCCGATTTTCAAGCTCTTTTTAGCCACTTCTTTCTGCGAAACGGTTAACGCAGGTATAGTTTAAAACGGAGAAAGATTTAGGGCTATACTTGGTGTTCGTCAGCTTCTTTCCTCTGCGCCACTATAATAATCAAATACTCGTCGCATTGTTGTTGGAATTCGGCCACCTTCTTCTGCGCCTCGGCCAACTCCACCGACATCGTCGTCACCTTCTCCTTGGTATCGTCTATCTTCCACAGGCCGTTGCGCAGCTTGTTTGCCTGCGACGACACCTCCTCCCTCTTGGACGCCAACATTCTTCATAAAAACAAGTCTCGTAGATACGTAAGGTTACATCTTGTGCGCGGTATGGTCTGTTCATAGATATAAGAAAGTGACCAATTGCTTTTGAATGGGATTATCCAAGGGTGGTCATTAACATACAATGCAACAAGATTATTACCTAAAGTTTCTGAATTTAAATTCAGGTAAAATTGTGGTCCGTAATAGAAATTAATTTTATACCTACCTGTGTTTAATATTCTTGGGTTTGGTATACTACTTAGTTTAAGTTTATTAGTAATCATTCTTATTTGGTGTCTAATACAGCGTGTGTTAAATTGTGTGCGAATTATGCTAAATATGTGCGAGTCTAGTGTATCCCAGGAGATGCTCCCGTCCAAATGTAGAAAACACTATTCTATACTATAGACAGTTGACTAAAACCCCTTCCTCATGTGACACAAAAGCAACAATCCAAAACTACATGTATAATAACGACATTTTCACGAAGATTATACCAAAAAGCAATTAATTGAGGTTCTACACAGCTTGAACCTACAAAAGGAATACGTCTGTGATAATTGTGCAAAGAATCTAGGGCATACAGTTTTAAGGCTTCCACCTTACCACTGTATATTTAATCCCATTGAACATGTTTGGCACCAACTGAAATCTGCCATTCGTCGTAACAATGTTTTCCCCCGTGTTACATCCAATGTCCTCAAACTTATAGAAACCGAAGTTTTTAACATCCCTCCACAAAGTTGGGCAAATTCTGTTAAACATATAGAAAAAACAGAACAATCGTATATCCATATTGCAAATAATATATAACAAATAATAATTAGAACAGGCGATGATCGCGATAGTGATACTGATATATTATGTGAATAATTTTAAGTAATTTAAGTAGGTAATAAAAATAATTTGAAATTTTATTTTAGATTTGAACATAAATACATACATAAATAAATAAATATTCTTTAGTATATTTCCTAACAAAACCCCAAATAATTAAATTCTAGGCAAAGTACGGACCTGTTCGGCCATATTTCATTCTTACAGCTTGCCCGGGTCTTTCCTTAATTCGTATCAGTTAGTCACTTTGAATCTATGAACAGACTTTACATCTTGTGCGCGGTACCTTTTGTATCCCGATACCAATTCGAGATAGTTGGTCGGCGTGACGTAGTTGTGACGTTTCAACTCGTGCAGCATGAGTTTCGAGTAGTGAACGACAGAGGCGTGCATGCTCGCGAACGCTTCCGCCGCAGCCAGCGACAGTCTATCTTGCGCCGAGATCAGAAGGGTTTCTCGTCTTCTGAGTTTCTTTAATGCCCCGCACGACTTATGAGCGTATTTTAACAAACATATGGTGCGTTACCTGATCCTGGCCGGTTATTTTCTGTACGAAATCCACGCCGTGTACGAAACGGAGCGCCACCTCCAGCAATGCCTCCCTCGGCCATTCGTGGAACCAATCGATCGTGGTGCAATTGATCAAAGCGGGATTTTGCCTGAGAATTTTGATCGTAAAAATTGATGTGACAATTTAGTTTCAATTTTATAAAAGTTTGGTGTGTCACCTTAAACGGTTTCTGAAAGCCTCTCCGATCGGGCTCATGCACAAAACAATATGAAGGTTCGCCCTAACCCTCGTTACCAAAAAATCGTAGATGGCCTCGTTGGTGGGCAATATGGCCGCTCGCGCCACCGCAGATTCCAGCTTGCTTTTTACCTAAAGGTGTAATTGTCATATCAACGAAGAGTCTGGTTCGCTTCGGTTACGTAGATATACTATTGGTGTATATGGTAGCTCTACCAGAGAACAATATAGTCTATGCGATATTGGTGAGTGCTCGCAGACCGTATTGCATTGACAGTCGAGCGGCTGTCCACGCTCGTACCTCTGTGAAGATGAGCTCTGAATTCCTACTTGACTATCGAAAAACACTGACAAGACTGGCCGAATATAATTCTCTGGGTAAAGTCTGTTCATAGATATAAGAAAGTGATACGAATTAAGGCAAGACCCGGGCAAGTTGTAAGAATGAAATATGGCCGAATTTAATTATTTGTGGTTTTCTTAGGAGAGATACTAAACAATATTTATTTCTTTATGTATGTATTTATGTTTAAATCTAAAACAAAATTACAAATTATTTTTATTCACATAACATATCAGTATCACTATCGCTATCATCGCCTGTTCTAATTATTATTTGTTCTATATTATTTGCAATATGGATATACGATTGTTCTGCTTTTTCTATATGTTTTAGCAGAATTTTCCCAACTTTGTGGAGGGATGTTAAAAACTTCGGTTTCTATAAGTTTGAGGACATTGGAAGTAACACGGGGAAAAACATTGTTACGACGAATGGCAGATTTCAATTGGTGCCAAACATGTTCAATGGGATTAAAGCCTTAAAACTGTATGCCCTAGATTTTTTGCATAATTATCACAGACGTATTCCTTGTGTAGGTTCGAGCTTTGTAAAACCTCAATTAATTTTTTTTTGGAATAATCTTCGTGAAAATAAATGTCGTTATTATACATGTAGTTTTGGATTGTTGCTTTTGTGTCACACGAGGAGGGGGTTTTAGTCAACTGTTTACTGTTATAACTTGCATTGTCCATTACAATGACGTTATTAGGAGGAATGTTTGAAACTAGTTTGTTTTTAAACCAACTTTCAAATAAATCAGCGGTGGTGTCTTCATGGTAATCCAGAGAAGAATCTTTAATATTTTTCGCAGACAGAGAAAGTCCATTTGGAATCCAACCATCTTTCGAGCCAGCATGCAAAATAGTTATTCTTTTACCTCTTTTTGATGGCGCGTTTGTTTTACACTTATCAGTTGAGTCAACCCAACACTTTTCCGGGGTGTTATAAGTGTCGAACCTGGTTTCATCCAAGTAAATAATTGACCTCCTAATTAAGATATCTGATGTAGGCACGCTTTGTTCCTCGTATAACTGGTAAATTTTACGCCGTATTATATCTTGATCATCACTTTCATCTACACTCGAGAAAATATCAGCATCCCTTCTTTTTTCCCTCGCTGAAATGAGAATATTCACAATTTTCCATACAGTTGATGTTGGAATTTTCGTCAATGTGGCCGTTTCTTCTAAATATGCTTGCTTGCTGGCACCAGGTTCAATGTGAGTCAAATAAACATTGTTTATAACTTCCTTAGTCTCAATAGAATAGTGCTTTCTACATTTGGGCGGGAGCATCTCCTGAGATACACTAGACTCGCACATATTTTGCATAATTCGCACACGCTGTATTACACACGAAATAAGAATGATTATTAATAAAATTAAAATAAGTAGTATACCAATCCAAAGAATATTAAACACAGGTAGGTATAAAATTATTTTCTCTTAGGGACCACAATTTTACCTGAATTTAAATTCCGAAACTTTAGGTAATAATCTTGTTGCATTGTATGTTAATGATCACCCGTGGATAATCCCATTCAAAAGCAATTGGTCACTTGCTTATATCTATGAACAGACCATACTAGCGCATGTGGATATTGAGGGCAACGAAATGGCAAACAGTGATTGTTGGGCTCTAGGAACTAACCGTACTTCCTCGAGACTACAAGACTGTTCTAAGGAAAGGAGTGAAGACGTAAAAAGAATCCACAGGTTTGAATCCAGCGCCTTGGTCATAAACGATAGATAGAGAGATAGAATAGGAATAGGAATTGTCATTGATGGTACCTCAGTGGCATCTCGTGCTATCCGAATATTTGATGATCGCAAAGACAAGAATGTGAAAAGCTAGTGTATATGTATATTAGTGGGTTGTAGTGAATTAATAGAGTGCTGGAATGGTTTCTGTGTACGTATCAAATTAATATGTTAAATAGTATCCCCGGTTTTTATACCTCCTCGAACTCATCAGTTTTGTAGAGATTCGAAACCTCGCCGCTGCTGAGCATGTTGTTGACGATTTCCAAGAAAATTTCATCTGTCACCTGGCTATCGTTGAACACGAACGAGACAGCTTTATTGGCGATTCCCGTCAGTTCGTAGAGTCGTTTCAGGTCTTCACGGAAGTCGGTTTCCTTATAACTACGTGTCGCCGAAATTTCAAACGTACCGTATTCGCAAATGTACGAAGCGATACGCGTGAGCGATTGTCTTCCACTTCCACCTGCAACTTTCAAAGATTAGAGGCTTAGATGGAAGGTGTAAGAACGACCCCATCACCTATCCCCACTAAGAGCACGTTGCCTCTCGGTTGGGAGATAACCCTCACTATCCTGCAGATGTGTTCTAAAGCGTCGTTGAATAACACGAGATCCATCGACACCATGTTGGGTGACGCGTTGTACTCCTCCAACTGTTGCTCGATGAAGTTTCGAAGGGAGACCGTCTCTTGGTGCTCCTTTAGTTCATGAAGTTAAAAGAGGTGTCAAATTAAATGCCTTTGGTATAACGAATGCAACAATCTCACTCACTATCACTATCACACATTCTGTAAGTAATGATTATCCTGTTGTATGAATAAATGATGAAGTGTTTAGTTACCTCGTAAATACCCCACGGGTTAACGAAGCTTGCGTACATCGGTATCTTTTTTTCCGGACAAAGACTGTGCAGGGTCAGATCAAAATGTCTACCGAGCTGCTCGTTCATTTCGTTGTAAAACCACTCTTGATCGCTGACAATAAACGAAAACTAAGCACAAAAATGTTTGACATAAAATGAGTGTCGAATCCACCCGAGTTATGTAAAAGTAAAACGAAACAAAACGGCATCATTAGAAACGGAAAGAGGATGGTCTCTTATTCAATCCGTGAAACCAGTGTTTTTCCAAAACTTTGCGACTATTAATTTTTAAGGAATGGTGTTTACAGGATAAGCAAACATCTTTGAACCTCACCTATCATCAATCAAACGGTCATAAAACACCCTGAAACACTCGTGGATCCAAAGTCGGAGCAACGAGGCTCGGTCGTTCTGATAATCCTTATGGCTCCTCAGCAAACCTTGAAACACTTTCGATATGTCGCGTAAGTTAAAGAGATAGTGCATTTTGTTCGGGGTCGGCAGCATTTTCAAACTGACGTTTTGGTACAAATCTGCAAAAAAAAAAACACCGACTAGCGCTTAACGTTTAGGGAACCATTGCTCTTATAACGTGATATTCTAGAACCACTTTTGCCCCCTCCACACAAAATACATTCTATTGCAATTGCCAAAATAACGGGGAGGCAAGTGGTTGTTTATGGTGGCTCGAACTTTGTGAGTATTGCAACGGTGACTGAGCAGGGTCTCCTTTGTAAATTTGCGTGCATAGAAATCGCCCTTTTTTTTTTTTACTTCAATTTCTTTTTTTAGAAACTTCTGATCGGATAAAAAAATATATGCACTTTGAAAGACAATTTCATATGCTTTAATACGAGTTTCTGTGCTTCGGGTGTAGCATAGTAAAATAACTGCACGAGGCAAACTAACTATTTTTTATTACTAAAATTGTCGTCAAAAATGTGTTTTTCTGTGTTTAACTGTGTAGCATAATTAGAATCGAGACTATTGTTTTTAAACGCTCTTTTATGTTCGTTAATGCGTTTCTTGAAGGATCTACCTGTTTGTCCAATATAAATTTTAGGACTAGATCCACAATTCAACCTGATTTTTGAGAGTTTGGATATTTCGTTTTATTGTTTTTCAAATATTTTCCTATTGTGTTGTTAGTTCTGAAAGCTATTTTTAAACCACATTTTGACAAATGACTTTTTCACTGGGTTCTCCTATGTATGTAATGGTTTTAAATTGTTCGTGTTCGGTTTCGGATATATAGAGTTTACTGTTGTCTGGATTTGTTTTTTATTTGTAATTTTAACGATAATGGACGGATTGTAGCTGTTTTCAGTGCAATTTGTTTAATGATATTAAGTTCTTTGTTTGTTGTTTTCTGTTGAGAGTGGAGTATTAAGAACTCTGTGTATAAAAGAGTGAAATGCAGCCATTTTGTGTGTATAAGAGTGATTTGAGCTGTTATGTATTACTGTGTCCGTGTGTGAAGGTTTATGGTAAATGTTCAATCTCGATAGTGAATTTTATACGATCATTTAATGAGTTAATGTAATTTAAAAAATAATTCAATTGTCAGTCCGTTCCAACAAAGCAAGCAGACATTATCCACGTATCTATACCACCACAGAAAAGTTTTACATTAAGGATGTTCTAGTATGATATTTTCCAAATTATCCATAAAAATCTGGGATAACAAAGTGGGTTTCCCATAATCAAACCTTCCTTAGAGATGTAAATCTCTCTCTATAAATTCAAAATAATTTTGGTCTAAAGATACTATTAACTCCTAAAATTTATATTGGACAAACAGGTAGATCCTTCAAGAAACGCATTAACGAACTTAAAAGAACGTTTAAAAACAATAGTCTAGATTCTAATTATGCTGCACACTTAAACACAGAAAAACACATTTTTGACGACAATGTTGATATTTTACATACAGCTACATTGGAAGCCATGGAAGCCTCTCCATTATTAAACTTAAATTCTAACAACAAAAATTAAGGTTTTATTGTCGTTTTTCGGTAAATGTAGTAGCAGGTATTTTGTAAATACTACATTTGATAAAGACACGGTGTTGTCGAAACAATTGTCATGTGAAAATATATAATTTCGTGAAAATCTGAATTTTTAGTTCCTATTTATTTTTTTATTTATCACGAAAAACACTAACTACACTCTTTCGCCAAAACCTAACCGAGTAGTAAACCTAACCTCAAAATGTCAAACTTCTCTATTAAAACATTAGTCCCATGACTAGCAGCCCTCGTAACTACTGCATGAACGCGTTTCATTTGTTTAATCGTAGCTACGCGTATAAAAGATCAGCACTCTTGACAAACTCATACTAAAGCATGTTAAACTGTCTTCCAAATAGCGTGCTTGTTTTTTGGATCAGATTAATAGTTTCTAGAAAAGAATTATACTAAAGTCAAAAATTTAAAACGGGTCGATTTCTACGTACGCGAGTTTATATAAACGTCTTTGATGTTTACCGATAGTGGTCTGGGTAACCGCGTTTCCCACCAATTTGACGCTCTCGTCGAACGCGGCGAGATGCTGCTGCAGCATGCCGCTGTAGATACGCTCGACGGTCGTTTCGTCCGGAAACGTCATGTTGACTACATTGAAGCGGCTCTGTAGGCGATCGGAGATCACGTTCCGACCGCCTCCCGGCGGGCCCATGGCCGCCAAGATGTGCATTTTCTACGATATCTCCTCCAGTACTAACCACTATTCTACTAATTTTCGGACTTACCTCGATGTATTTTTTAGTTTGCTTCTGCCTGTCGTACCAAAATCCGTAATCAATCCATTGCCTAAGCAGTTCCAGTGGCGGCTGGGAGCCGTAGGTTTCCCTCGCGGGCATGTTAAGGTCGTCCATGAACGTTACCAGCGTTTTGCCGCCTATGGGTGCGAATCTACCTTTCGTGCGTTTCTCTACGCGACTCTCGATCAGTGACTATCGGACATTTTACCGTTTTTTTATTTGTTTATTTATTGAGATACACTGTCCAACAGGATTAACCCAACCACAGTACAGTAAGTGACAAATTTAAAAAAAAAATGCAAAAGGACAGCAAAGTAAAACAAAAATAATTATAAGCCATTCCTTAAAAAACATGTTTTAACGTCACGTACAGAGGAAGAAAAGGGGAACTTGCCGAGTTGCACAGATCGCACATTCTGTGGAAAGGGGAAAATTTTAAAATATTCGTACGCGGCGTAGAAAGGTAAAAGGTTTGATCTACTCTTGAGGTAACCCTGGAAACACCAAAGTTCAGTTTTGATAAGGGGCCCGGATC
Organism: Cylas formicarius; assembly: GCF_029955315.1. Classification (NCBI taxonomy): domain Eukaryota; kingdom Metazoa; phylum Arthropoda; class Insecta; order Coleoptera; family Brentidae; genus Cylas; species Cylas formicarius. The sequence goes on along the minus strand of NW_026844347.1, from coordinate 36,670,242 downwards.
AACAACTTGATTATGAATACCGCCGAGCGACTATCACGGCGAGAACTTACTTTGCGCACGTTATGCCTATACGAAGCGAAGTATTGCAGATTACAGATTGTAATTTAGATCTAACAAATGCGTAGTACAGAGTCTTTAAAGTTTTTAAATTTGTTAAGTCTCATTACATTTGGTGGGATTTAACGACAAATTATTATGGACACATCAGTTTTCAATACGCTTTACTCAGTCCTGACAGTCCTGAATACTATCAATTTTGCAGAACAACTTTAAATCGTCAGCGTATAACGAGCAATTAACATCCGCACTTTCGACAATGCTATTAATAAAAATATTAAATGGAAGGGGGCCTAAATTGCTGCCTTGAGGAGCACCGGATGTTGCGACATATTCTACAAACTTGAGTCCACCAAATATAACAAACTGGCGCCGATCTTTTAGATATGATGAAAAAAAAATGATCGGAGGTTATCATTTAATTAGAAATAAGTATCCCATGATCAAGTCTGTCAAACGCCTTCGAAAAATCGGAATAGGCAACATCAGTTTGAGATCGCAAGTCTATATTTTCGGCGAAGATGTCAGCAAAAGCATTGAAAATGTCAATAGGACTATCTAATAATTTATCATTGTAGACCATCCTATCTGAAATGTTAGTTGAACCCTTTTTATTATCAATGAAACGCCAAAATTTATTTGTATCAGTTTTCATTTCACACTCAGCAGAGAGTGCATACAATTTATAAGAAATATTAAGGTCCGATTTAATTTTGGCCCTTAATAGCTTAAATAGAAAAATTTCATTTATTACAGCAGGCTTATATGAGGAACATTTGTCTTTTTCCCATAGAGCATGATTTAATGATATATCAGAATAATGACTGCCAGGTAGTTTCAAACAATTAGAACATTGCTCGATTTGGGATATGCAAGATTTAAAATTATTCGAGCCGGACGTCTTCCCTACCCATAGCCTAGTTATTGTTTTACCTGCAAATTGGCGGATGACGTCTGCGCCGACATATTGACGTGTAAAACCGCGTAGTCGGCGATGGGCAACGATTCTAGTACCGAGTGCGCAGTCGAAGTCTTGCCGGTGCCTATCGGACCCGTCAAGAGCACCGCGTGGCCATTTTCTAACAGGGCGTCCACTACGTACTTGTATCGGACTGTGTCGATAGTTGGCACTTGGATTTTGTAGAACGGCCACGTTGGATCGTAGCTCCAGCCTGGATAAAAAGAGTAAAGAGTAAAAACTGTCCAGTTCGAGATTGGGATTTATCAGGTATGGTCTGTTCATAGATATAAGAAAGTGACTAATTGCTTTTGAATGGGATTATCCAAGGGCGGTCATTAACACACAATGCAACAAGATTATTACCTAAAGTTTCGGAATTTAAATTCAGGTAAAATTGTGATCCGTAATAGAAAATAATGTTATACTTACCTGTGTTTAATATTCTTTGGTTAGGTATACTACTTAGTTTAAGTTTATTAGTAATCATTCTTATTTCGTGTGTAATACAGCGTGTGTTGAATCGTGTGCGAATTATGCAAAATATGTGCGAGTCTAGTGTATCTCAGGAGATGCTCCCGTCCGAATAGAAAACACAATTCTATTGAGACTATGGAAAGTTATAACCAATGTTTATTTGACTCTCATTGAACGTGGAGCTAGCAAGCAAGCATCTTTAGAAGAAATGGCCGAAAATTCCAACATCAACTGTATGGAAAATTGTGAATAATCCCATTTCAGCGAGGAAAAAAAGAAGCGATGCTGACATTTTGCGCGAGTGTAGGTGAAAGTGATCAAGATATAATACGGAGGAATACGAGGAACGAAGCGTGCCTACATTAGATATCTTAATTAGGAGGCTTGAGAAAGATGAAACCGGTGTTAAATGTGTTAATACCTTATGGAAGTGTATTCAACACATGGGTTTTAGATTAAAAAAAATGACAAAAGGCAAGTTTTAACGGAATCTTTTAGAATTCGGAAATGGCGACTGGAATATCCGGAAAAAAGTAGGATTTACAGAGAACAACAAAGGCCAATTATTTACTTGAATGAAACCTGGTTCGATACTTATGATACCCCGGAAAAGGATTGGGTTGACTCAACTGATAAGTGTAAAACAAACGCGCCATCAAAAAGAGGTAAAAGAATAACTATTTTGCACGATGATAATAATAATTGATTTTCTACAAAGATTGCCCCTACAAAAGGGTCTGTGATAATTATGCAAAAAATCTAGGGCATATAGTTTTAAGGCTTCCACTTTGCCACTGTATATTTAATCCCATTGAACATGTTTGGCAGCAACTGAAATTTGCCATTCGCTGTAACAATGTTTTTCCCCGTGTTAACTCCAATGTCTTCAAACTTATAAAAACCGTAGTTTTTAATATCCCTCCACAAAGTTGGGCAAATTCTGCTAAACATATAGAAAAAGCAGAAAAATCGTATATCCATATTGCAAATAATATAGAACCAATATTAATTAGAACAGGCGATGATAGCGATAGTGATACTGATATATTATGTGAATAATTTTAAGTAATTTAAGTAGGTAATAAAAATAATTTGTAATTTTGTTGTAGATTTAAACATAAGTACATACATAATTAAATAGTTATTGTTTAGTATCTTTCATAACAAAACCCCAAATAATTAAATTCTAAGCAAAGTACGGACCTGTTCGGTCATATTTCATTCTTACAGCTTGCCCGGGTCTTTCCTTAATTCGTATCAGTTAGTCACTTTCATATATCTATGAACAGACTTTACTTACCATATCCTAGTTTGTCTTCCCAGAGGCTGAACGCATTCTTCTGGACGTCCACGTAATACTCGTAAACGGTGTCCTTTATGGGAAATACTCCCTCCTTTTCCCTTATGAGGGTGTCGAATTTCGCCCGGCCTGTTTCGTCCGTGGTGCAACATATCGACCAGATCATACAAAACAGGAACCAATTTTTCACAGATTCCTCAAAACGGCCCTGTAAAGTACACGGAACGTGGCTAACTGAATATGCTTCTATTGTTAATTAGTAGTTTAGTGTAACGCTTTCAGTGGTTTTAATGGTATAGGTGGAGTTCCTTCGCTTTTGTGTTTTATGTTACGTTTGTTTGTTGGCGCTAACTTCGTCAGCAGAATTTGCCAGGTTCTCTTTCGTAGTAAACACGTTGAGCATCTTGCATAAGGCCGACACCAGGTTCAGTTCGCCGCATTCGATTGGTTCGGCGCAGTTGGCTCGCTTAAAATCCAGAACCGGGTTTAGATGGGTGTCGAAGTGGCGCATTATAAGGTCCTGGTACAGTGTGCCCTTTGACGTTTGCGTAGCGATCCAAGATTGCACGTACGGCCGCCATCCCCAATCCTTGTAATCGTTGTATACCATCCCGCACCTGACGTAACGACCGGACAGAGAAAAAGGTCACAACCAAACTCTGTTATTGCAGCATCACATCCTAGCATTCGTACCATCGATAAATATCGTCACAATTATTGAGATACGGTGGCCCCTCTGTAAACCGACCCCTGTCTAATTCGGTACCCCTTATAATCTGACATCGTCTATTACGTATTCGCTAATGTATAATTGAACAAGTTACCACTTGTACGTACACTATTGTGCTCGACGCGTGTGCTATTGTTTTGTTTCTGATTGCTTAGTTTGAATTTGACTACATGCGAGAGGATAGCGGTGCGGCCAAGCGTGTGTTCTTTGTTTACTGTTTATTCATTGTCTATTACGTATACGTACCTAGTAATGTAGTCACGAGCTCAGAAGAGAAAGCACAAAACACTGACATTAAAGAAAAATGTGAATACGGCGTAGGCGTACAATTTGTGACATTGAAAAAACCACGAGAAGATTAAACAATTCGTGTCAACTACCGACTGGGGGCCAGGTAAGAGACAGACACGCATGCGCCCATTTCGGGACCCATGTTGGCCATGAATGCTAAATATTTTTATAAGGAAATAATAAAAAAGATGATTTTGTGGCTAGCAGACGTTTCAAAAGTCGTTATGGCATACGTTTAATGACTATTATAGGAGAGAAAGTTTCTAATGATGCCACCCGCACCATTTAAATTGAGATTTTTGCAAAATGTGAAAGATTTCAATTTTAACCCGTCACAGGATGCAGACGAATCAGGGCTTTTTTGGTGTGTGATACGTAACAAAACCAGACCAGTATATATATATATATATATATATATATATATATATATATATATATATATATATATATATATATATATATATATACACACTGGCCTGCAAAATGTTTGTCGCACTACCGGGGGTCCGCTGTATTACTCTCGTTTTGTATCTCTATACTTGATTTAAAGTTTGAATGCCAGTAAAATGATTTGGAAACACGCCAGTTGTTACCTGCTGACAGTTGCCGGAGAGGCGACCGACAAGTCTCCGACTTCAAATAGTAGCGAAACCTGCTCGGGCATCGTGATTCGTTCGCTGTTGATCAGCGTTAACACCTGAAATCGGTCATGGTTTGAGTAAATATAATAAACTCCAACAAAATAAAATTTGCATTCCGGGCTTATTATAAATTAATAGAATCGAATTACCGAACTGACTGAGGGTCACCATTACATTCAGGTCAATAAAATGCTATAAAAATTGAAGGACGTCGATGGTCGTGATTTCAAATCTGTATTTAAATTGAACAGGTCCAGATAGAATCGTTCAATGCGGTTAAAATATTTTACTTTGGTTAATTATCTATATAGGTGGTTTCCACTATACGTACTGACCGACAAAATAAATTTAACATTTTCCAAAATAAAGTAGGGGTTATTGGACGTGATATAAAGAACAACAATTTACGCTGTTGTTTAAGTTAAAAAAACTTACAACTTCTATTGAACATTCATTGGCACCTAAGGAATTTTTGTTTTACAATTTGAGCTTTTAAAATAGGTATCTTTAAGTAATAGGCGCTGTTCTTTTCTAAAATTTTAATGCAATTGCAATTTTTTTATATTTGTTATTCTGATAACTACTCAGGTAACTTTTACCTTTTGATTCTTGGGTATGCTAGATAGCTGGTTAATTTTTTGCATAATCCAAAGTGTTTTAATTGACAACCATATCCTCAAAATAGTCGCAGCCGAAGTATTGGATAAAGATATTGATAAATCATATTGCTTATTGAATACATTTAAAAATCATCAATAATTTTAGCTGTGAAAACGATTGGGCACACGTTTTTATTAACCTTTCATGATTCGTGAAAATCGCCGTATGCGATTTTCCGAGTAAGAGGACCGCAATGATTTATTTAAAATAATTGAGAACTTTTAAACAATAGGTTTGACTCTTTGATTGATTAAAATGCAACTGAACCTTTTAAGACGAGTCACTGTAAATGTTAATAGATCGTAATCGTAACAAATCGTAATTATTCTCTATCGAGGAAAATTCGTTCTCCACGGAAACCCTTTGCCGGCCTCTCTCCCGCGCTGCTCCGAACGCCCCGATACAATTTAGACAAATGAACATTTGGATAAATACGGCCGTCTCTTTGTTGCTTGCAGAGCTGGGACCGCGTTCTAATTCATAGCTATTCGTGCGTCTATTAGAGTACAGGGTGGGCACTTTATTAGGGACCTGTATCTTTTCTCAGGAACTACTGATTTTGGAAAAAAAAGTTTATACAGCAATTATTTATTTTTTATATATACAGGGTGTCCGATAAGTGCTGGACCGACAATAATTTTTAAATTTTAAATGGAACATCCTATATATTTTGATATTTTTAGAATCCTTGCCAAAAATTAAGGTAAGTTTTATAAAAACTACTTATTCGAATTTAGTGTAATTTACACAGAAATATATATGGATATACTACATTTTGAGAATGTACCAGAATCCTCTACCCGTCAGCCGCGTTGTAGTTAGATGTTAAAAAAACTAGCCTCAGAAATTGTTTAAATTTACCCGTGCGATATCTAGGGGGACCGGGACTATGACGTAAGATGCCATATTTTAATGGACATGCATTTCGCTGATAACGCCTTGCGTCATATAATTTGGACCCATGAGTCGTCTTTTCATACAAAAGCCCCAATTTTGAATCGGAAAAACACACATGAGTGATGAAAATAAGAAAAGGGTGTTGGAAATAAAACGACAAGGTTATAGGGCCAATTTTCCTTAATGAGCAAAGACACAGGCCCCTAATAAAGTGTCCATCCTGTACGTTGTTTGGCCGGGTCTTACTTTATTGTCGTCCATGACGCTGTTCATATTCTCGATCCACACCGCGTCAACTGGTCCATCGAACAGAATCCATTTCTCTTCGGGAGTGTCCGCAGAGCACGCCTTTCTCATGGTAGCGCTTATCACCCCGTCCAACCACTCGTTCGTGCTCAGATTGTATTCCCCGTAGAGCTCGCCGAGATTCAACGATTTCGGATTTATCGGATATACCTTGGGGGGGGCGAATACGAAATCACCCGACGTTTCGTCCACGTTAACGACTTTTTACCCGCACTTCGTTGAACCCATGCTTGTTTTGTCGACTCAGTTTTCCCACGCAACCGCGTAGCGATTGCCACGTGACACTTTTCGCGGTGCCCGTTTTTCCCAGCACCATGACCGCGTGACGCGAATTTTTCGTCTCGTACAGTTGAATGACCTGCAACGTTTGCGCTATAATAATAAACAACGTTGCAAGTATTCTCAAAATTTCTTTCGTATGACGTTTGTAAGCACCATCCGACAACGCCGCCATCTTTCATTGGTTTACTCCCTCTTACTGCGAATTTAATGATAATAATAATAATAATAATAATAATAATAATAATAATAATAATAATAATAAATTGCCTTTATTAAAATACAACAAAAAGAATATATCACAATAGAGTTGAACAGGAAAAAAAAAAAAGCTAGCAAATATAAGTAAGTTCCTTAAATCCACCTAAATTCACAATTTGACAATTTTAAACAAATCAAAGGGGGAGAAAAGTAAAAAAGAAAGAATGAAAAAAAATAGACACTGGAAAAAGCAAGGGCAATTTTCGAAAACGACTAAAAGGAAATAAAAGAAAAACAATAAGCAAAAAAATAAATGAATAAAAAATTAAGCTCTTTTAATTTCTTTTTCAATGTAGTTTAGATGAACAACTAATAATATCCGGTTGAAGTGAATTGTAAGTTTTAATAGTGAAAGAGCTCTGAAACGCAGCCGCGTTATATGATCAAATTACGTACTGTACCTCAGGCAGAGATTTTGAAATTTTTGTAAGCTTTATTGGTCTTTTCATCTTAGGGCCGGCCAATATACAACGTCCGCATATCCCAATAGAGAGACCATAAGAGAGTCACTTAAGTCTTATCTCAGTAGTCTTTACATACATGTAAAGTACTTTCAGTTTCTCGTAATTTTTTAAATTGTAAGCGAAATCACACTATTCGAATTGAGCGCATAAAATTCTCAAAAAGTGATGTGATATATTTTAAATCTGGCACATTATCTGAAATATTTCGACATTCGAATTGATTTGACTAACGAAACTTAGGTGTTTGGTTAGTCAGGAATCTGTAATTTCGTCTGTTCCGCTATTTGTCGATAAGCTGCGAAACTGAGAGGTTTGGTTAGTTAGGAATTTTGTAATTTGGTTTCTGCTGCCATCTGTCGAAACTGTAACGTTGATTTTTCAAGATCTCTCACGGGGAAGAACTAAACAGTCCTTACTACTGGTTTTTTACGTAACGCAGAGAAACCGAATTTTAGTTTTGTTCAAAAATGAGATAACATGCTCAGTACTGATCCTAATTAAGTAAAGTCAAACCAAAACTTATCTTTCTCTGCAGTAATTAATAGAGAAGAATAGAGGTTTTTTGGGTTGGGTAAATTGTCTCACCTTGGTCAAAGCGATCGGGATCGGTTGCAAATTATTCTCTACCATGTATTCCGTCAACGCCGTATTTATGTCCATGTAGTCGACCGCCGGTATTTGCACCCCCGGGAAAATGTCCGACATGATTCCGTTGAACAATGGTAGATCGTCCGACGTGAATCTAATTGGGCCATTTAAAAAAAGTTGAAAAATTAAGTTTCGGTTGTAATTGTTTTTTTTAGATATACATTTTTAAAAAATGACCAAAAAATGTAATATTCATAGAAAAGTTACCTTTTTCCCTTATAAAAAATGTTTTTTTTTTTTTGAGAAAAACGTCTATTGCATTTTTTTAATAAGAAATTCCTCTTTTTAGAGTTTTTCAAATATCGAAAAAGTTGAAAGTATGCTGCTCGTCAGTTTAAATTTTGAAAAAAAATCTGCAAAACTTTCCCCATTTTCGCTTACTTTTGCGGATATTGATTTAGGTACTAACAACAAGTAAATACGTACCATATCGCGTTTTTCCACAGTAAAAAGTAACTGCCACATTAATTATTAAGAACTATGTTAAGACTGACAAAATTATAGCTAAATTTTTTTTTGTGTACGTTTGGCTTTATGGTCCATTTTTGGGCGGTATTGTCTAATAAATGATGAAGTGTGATACAGTATTTTTACAGAATGACGAGCTCTTCCGAAACGTTAAATAAAAAATGCAGTTCTGTATTTAAAATAAATATAAACTGGTTATAATATGACCAAAAATATAGTGCATTTATTGTTTTGACGTTTTAAGTATTTTACAGTACCTTAACTGCAGACCTTCGCAGGACCGTGGTAAATCCCGTCCCAACAGATGTTTATTCTGCATTAAGCTTCTGATGGACCGTAACGAATATTAGTAAAAATTTGAAATTTTTATTTGAAACGTAAATGGTTCGTTTTAAAATAGATTAAGCATTGATGCTGCGAGTTATTTTCGAATAATTAAAATCGATTAATTATAAGTTTGAACATATAATCATTTTTGTCTTGCGTGCCTGTCGATTAACAACATTCTTCTTCTTATGGTTTTGTTCCTTCTATATAGTTCTTGTAAACAGCAGCTTTTTTTAAGACTATAGATTAGATTCGCGGTAGATAAAGGTACGTTATGAGAATAAGAAGGTTCCTGTTTTTTAACAATTTACAATGAAGCAAATGTTCCCCGGTTAGAAGAAGACATGGAAAACAACGCAGAATTTCACGAAGAAGTGGAAATGGCAGTCGAACCTAATGACAATTTAGAAGACGAACTACCTCAGCAAATAAAAAAAACGGATTAATTTGCCTTCGTACTTTAAACAAATTGTTTTGAGTGTTTGCAATTTTATAAGAAAATTTAGTAATAGTACCATAAACGTAATTCAGCAAGAGGTACCTAAAATATCAGTACAAAGTTGATCTAACTGTGAAAAACGAGTAACAAGACAAGAAACTATTTATCCAGAACGATTAATGGCGGAGTTGATCATTGAACTAGCGATAGGGACGATTTTTTAAGTGACTGTTACTTTATAATTATTATATTTAATAATTTGTATATTAATAATGATACTATGCGGAAATGTAATAAAATGGAACGTCATAAATTGTTACTTTGTAAAATTTTTTTTATGTTCACGTTTTAAGAATTACTCGGCGTTAGTGTTAGTGTAGGTAGGTAAATTCCTAGGCCGGTCCTGGAATGGTTATGGGTAAGGGGCTGCGGTTTTGCCGTAATAAACAGTGGGCAAAGTTAATCACGGGGTCGATTGTAAAAGCACTATATTTCTGGTCGAAGTATATATGTCAATGAAATTATTAAAAAAAAATGCAAAACTATGTCGATTTTTAAATTTTACTTCCTACCTCGCCACGTTCATATCGCGCATTGCCAAATAGATCACTTGGTCCTCCGGAATCGTGGGCATTTGACGTCTTTTGCGCCCGGCGTATCTGAGAAGCGCCACCATCGACCTCAGACCAAAGTCGTAATGATCCTGTTTGCTCAGTTGCTGGACCGCCAGCTGGTACAGGGTGAACACCTTCAATAGAACTTATTTTTGAAGATAACGCAGGGCGTACGTTACGCAACTAACGAGCTGATTAAAATTAATAAACATGTCAACATAGATCAGGTACCCAAAAGTATTCACTGAGAAAATTGCAAAAGGATAATTTGATAATAACGATTTGATCAAAATTAAATATGATTTTACAAAATAAATGAGAACTAAATGTTCAGATTTTCACGAAATTATATATTTTTACATGAAAATTGTATCGACAACACCGTGTCTTTATCAAATGTAATATTTACAAACTACCTGCTACTATATATACGGATTATCGTCCAAGGCGACTCAGTACATACGTTGGAATTAGAAGTTTTTGTGTTTTATGATTATTTGTAAATAAATTGTTACATGAAAACCAAGATTGAGCCTTCAGCTCAACGCCATACGTTAGCTCATCTAATCTGATGGGACTAATGCATAAGGGGAAATCGTTTATGTTAATAATGAATAAAAGGGGCCCTAGGACAGATCCTTGAGGAACTCCATGTTTTAGCAAGCAATACATTTGAATGTCTCATTTTGTTAATCTCCGTGGCTTCCAATAAATTTAATTTTCTACTTTTTGTGCCTGTATGTAAAATATCAAAATTATTGTCAAAAATGTGTTTTTCTGTGTTAAAGTGTGTAGCATAATTAGAATCCAGACTATTGTTTTTAAACGCTCTTTTATGTTCGTTAATGCGTTTCTTGAAGGATCTACCTGTTTGTCCAATATAAATTCTAAGACAAGATCTGCATTTCAACCTGTAGACACCTGATTTTTGGGATTTTGGATATTTCGTTTTATTGTTTTTTAAAAATTTTCCTATTGCGTTATTCTGAAAGCAATTTTTAAACCACATTTTGACAAATGTTTTGAAACTTTTTCGCTAGGTCCTCCTATGTATGTAATTGTTTTAAATTGTTCGTGTTCTGTATTAGGTTTCGGATAAATAGAGTTTACTGTTGTCTGGGTTTGTTTTTTATTTATAATTTTATCTATAATGGACGGATTGTAGCCGTTGTTCAGTGCAATTTGTCTCATGACATTAAGTTCTTTGTTGTAATTTTCTATTGAAAGTGGCGTATTAAGAAGTCTGTGTATAAAAGAGTGTGTGTATAAGGGTGATTTGAGCTGTTATGTATGACTGTGTCCATGTGTGAAGGTCTATGATATATATATAACATACCAAACATCTTACGAATAAGGAAATCTTTTTGCTTACATTTTTAGTATAAAATAATTTTTGCCACATTTCATTTTATTTATTTTTTTAAATATAATTAAATATAAATCAATAATATATAATAATAATAAACTGAAAAATATGTATTTAAAACTTCATTAGTACCAACAAATTTTTATTTCAATTTTAATTTTCTATTATCAAAACAAATTAATTATATATAAAAACATTATATTCGACAGTTTAGTCACGAGCGGAGCGCAGCGGAGCGAGTGTCTAAAAAAACATACCATACATCTTACGAATAAGGAAATCTTTTTACTTCTATTTTTAATACAAAATAATTTTTGCCACATTTCATTTTATTTATTTTTTTTAAATATAATAAATAATATATAATAATAATAAACTCAAAAATATGTATTTAAAACTTCAATAGTACCAAAAAAAATTTATTTCAATCTTAATTTTCATTTACCAAAACAAATTATTATATTCAACATAAAAATATTATATTCAACAATTCAGTCACGAGCGGAGCGCAGCGGAGCGAGTGTCTAAAAAAACATATGCTTAAAATATATTTAATTTATGGATATTTCCATTTACATCTCATTTTCAGTTTTATTTAATTTCATTAAATATAAAATAATTAAATATAAAAATATTATTTCAAACAGTTTAATCACGACCGGAGCGCAGTAGAGTGAGTATTTAAAAAAAAAGATAAATTGATTGTTTATATAAAAATATAATTTCTTTGTAAAAATAATCTATTTATGAAAGTGTTCTCTCTATGAAGACGGTCCATATACAAAGACGGTCTGTATACGAAGGCGGCCCGTATACAGAGGCGATCTATATATGGAGGCGGTCTGTATATGGAGCCGGTCTGTATAAGGAAGCGGTATGTATATGGAGGCGGTCTGTATATGGAGGCGGTCTGTATATGGAGGCGGTCCGTATATGGAGGCGGTCTGTATATGGAGGCGGTCTGTACGCCACTAAGAAGTGCCTGTGTCGTTGCGAGGTTCTTCGGTAGATTATTAAACCAAAATTTATTTTCAGTTCAATAGATTTTATTGTTTATTTCCCAAGCTTCGACCTGTTTGCATTCCAAGGCCTTGAGGAATTTAAATCTAATTGATTTTGTTAATCTCCATGACTTCGTATAAATTTAATTTTCTACTTTTTGTGGCTGTATGTAAAATATCAAATTGTCGTCAAAAATGTGTTGACTATTGATTATGGACTATTGTTTTTAAAGGCTCTTTTATGTAGGTTAATGCGTTTCTTGGAGGATCTACCTGTTTCGTTTCATTGTTTTTTAAAAATTTTCCTATTCTGTTGTTAATTCTGAAACCTATTTTTAGTGACAAAGACAAGTATTTTTTAACAATTATGAATCCACAACCGCCGAAATTATATTCTTTAGTTAAATTACATAAACAAGATATGTCCATTAGACTAGTCGTGTCTTATGTAACAGCTCCGGCAGTTAAACTCTCAACAAAATTATTAAATATTTTAAAGTTCCACACAGATTTGAAACCAAAATTTGCAATAAAAAATTCTTTTGAATTAAAAATTAAAGATATCAAAATCATTCACTCTTAACACGATTTTGAGTGGTTGTGTAATATACTGACGACGAGTTGCGGTTGGAGTTTTATTTTTCAAAAAGTATACTTGAAGCATATTACTTTTTTCACGGATGCTCAGTTCGCGAAAAACTATTATATCAATGTTGTTTACTACTGTTTTATTTGTCCGTCAGGGCAGTCTTTGGGATTATATGAAAATTGCCTATTTTGGCTGATTTGTTGATTGGACTAAAATATAAACTGTGTTACGTCATTGTAGTCGGAATAAGATATTCTATTAAATACATATATCATAGACAGGGTGTTCCATTTAAAACAATATGATGTAGGCATGTACGTCAGAAAATTGATAGTGTTTTGTTTTATACGTCACTTGGAAAGAAACTTGCCCACTAACACTATATTTCGTTTTTTTTTTTTTTTGGTTTAGCTTGATATCTCTAAAAGCAAAAAAGTTACAGCCCATTAAAATGTTATTACTTATACCGGTCGTACCTTCTTCGCTAACACTTTAGTGTTCTGAAACCCGTCGCTGAACAATATATTTTCGGCTATGATGGCGCTGTCCGGTACCATCATCGATATCGGACGAAACATCGACTTCAAATTATCCGGAAGTTCGGTCCTGCCCGCGTATCCTGGATTCATGGTGATGAAAATACCTACGCCCGGTTTTAGATGGATTTCGCGACCTAAAATCGACGTTAAACCAATTTAAATACTCCGTCGTAATGCCGACAAACGTATCCGGTTTTACATTCGAACACGAACAAGCGTTGGTGTTGCGAGAGCGCCTGCAGAATGCTGAGGATCTGTTGGGCCACCACCGACAGCACTTCGATGTTGATCCGGTTGAATTCGTCGAAACAGCCCCACGCGCCGGTCTGCGCGAGGCCGGCAAAACACTTTCCCATACTCTAAAAAAGTGACGTCAGTTGTTTCGAGCGTTTCCTCAACTGCGATGAAATTTTGCAAAATCTGGCAACGCCGGTTGATAGTCTGCCAATCGTCGTCGCACTGAGAGCTAAGTTGGTAAAGGCATTTTTACAAACGATAAGTGACGTTAATATTGATATGATGTTATATAGAAACGTTAAACATGCTAAATAAATTTACATAGAAGGCTCTGAAAGGCTATTTTTCAAAGTCATGTGATTTGCAGATTAATTTGATTTCAGTGTTATATAAATGTTTGAAGATGTTTGTGATTCTGTTATAAGCTGCTAAGGTAATTGCGAATGAATTTGTTTTGCTTTATTTTTGTTTTTATTTTATATAATATAAAATAAAAATTTTAATTGTCGAATTTTGACAGGTCGACATTTTTTTTAAATTGAGTACGCCGCATTTGAATGATGATTTCGAATATATGAGTTGTTAGGGGTTATTTTTTAACAGATTTTGAAATATTGCGCATTTTATCTAACATTGGATGTAAGGAACTCAATAACTATTGTTTCAATAATCAAACTAGCCATGAAAACTAAATTAATTACTTTGTTTTTCCATTTAGCAAAAGAATTTATTTGTTATATGATTTTCTATTGTGTAGTATTGGCAATAATTTTGACATTTTCAGTTAAATATATTTTTAATTATTTATTATTACTTAATACTCACTAAAATATTGTCTTTAGTGTTATTAATTTATTTCACTAAAGATGTTCGAAACGATTGCCATTCATCTGCATGTATACACGTTTGTGTAGGTTTTCGATACACCTTGGTAGTAGTTCTGTTGTCCCAAATTTTTAATTTTAATTAATTTTTTTTTAATTTAATTTAATTAATTTAATTTTAATTTATAACCCTGTATTTGGACTTAAAGATTCTATTGTCAAATGAAAAACGCATCTGCCAAGCATGCACAGAGGGTTGTGGCCAGTTAAGAGAGCTTGCGAATTGTGCTTGCACACTGACCACAGGGCTTTTGGGTAATTTGTTTCTTTATAAAACACTGAATTGTATTTCAAGTGTGTAAAACGTCCTAAAGAGGACGTAACAACTAACATCAAGTGGAAAAACATTGTTTTAAATAGAATTTTGCTCGCTAATGATATCATTACATAATTTTCCAATTTACTATATCAGTTCTTCAATAGCGTAAAACTATAGTTTAAAATAAGGTTGAACGTGACTCATTTCAACAAACTTGTGTTTATATGAACGATAAGGTGGCCAAAAAAGAATTTCTTTTTTCTTTTGGACAAGAATTCATCTTAAACTGGATTCTTCCTGCGTCGGTTGTTGTTGAGTCGAACTGAAGAAGCCGGCAGGATGATTGGCGAAACGTCACCAAGTTCGATTCATCAACAACCAACGCAGAAAATTTGTAAATAGTATTACAGTGGCCATCATGTTTACATTTTTTAATTCATTAATTAATTTTTAAGCAATTGTTTCCTAAAACTAATTTCTCTAACGACTCAACCGTCACTTTCGGTACAACGAATATCATTTCGCCATTAAACAAGACTTATTACCTTATAGTCCAACCCTTCCGAGCAATTATTGACAATGACCCACATCCCCATCGCTTTGCCGAGGTCCTTGACGGTTTCCGTTTTGCCCGTACCGGCCGGTCCCTTGGGGCTGCCGCCCCTATACAGGTGGAGCGCTGTGGTCAGTGTGATGTAACACCTAGAAAACCGAAAATAAAGATTTCCTCAAACGCGTCCGACCGGCCAATCACCTATCGGTCAGCGGCGTGATCACCAATCGGCCAGAGTTGCCGTTGTACTCGTAGCCGTAGCTGAAAGACGTGTTGGTTTGTCTGATGGTGCAATCGTCCATCTCCCTGTCCCAGTAGAAACGGAGCTGGGAGAACCATTCGAAAGCGTTCGTGTCCCTGCAATCTTATAACCAGCGAGCGTTAAATTTTGGAAGTTGAAGAACGATTGATACTGTCATCAATAGCTTAAGCTGTACTTAACATGAATAAATACTGGCCTAACAAATGGAGTGGAAATGCAATTCAGTTTATATTGGGACAGTCTGGTAAGGTTGAGGTAGTCAGCGGTGTTAATGCAATGCATAGACAGATAGAGAAGACCTTGGGTTCAGATACACTGTGTTTCTTTTAATGACTTTTTTTAGTGTGTAGTGTAGGATCGTGGGATCCATGGGCAAATACAAATTTAATGAGTACTCTCACATGTGTAAGAATTGGATTGGAGATAAAAGCCAAAAGCAGGAGACCAAAACATTATCCACATTTTCATCACGAGCGTAAATAATGACATCTACCCAGGAACGAAGTAAGGTGGACCACTCAAAAGAGACATTGAAATGGTCACACTGATGAGAAGGTCACGTTGGTCTCGGTCTCGGGTCACACCGGTATCCGGGGCAATGAGGCAGCGGACGCCTTAGCCAAAGAGGGCTCCTCGCATAGGCATATAGGGCCAGAGCCCCGTTTGGGGATCGCCCCGTATGTGAGGCGGGGAGCTCTCGAAGCCTGGGCGAGAGACCGGGTCGCGGGGGGCTGGAGAGTTGCTCCAGGAATGAGGCAGGCGAGGCTTATGATGGATGGGCCCGCCCTTCCTCGGACCAGGGAGCTGCTTAGACTGACCAGAAGGGAGTGTAGAACACTAACAGGGGCCTATACAGGACATTGCAGGCTTAGGAGGCATCTTTGCTTGCTAGGCATTGGAGACGACGTGGAGTGTAGGTGGTGTAGGTGCATGGAAGGGGAGGAGACCCCGTATCATCTGCTCACTGAGTGCCCCGCCTTGACATGGGCAAGATTGGGAGTCTTCGGAACGGCCCTGTATTGGGCTAAAGGAGTTGCTGACCTTCTATAGGAGGGCCGGCATTCTGGACGCCCTCTAGAGAGGCCTGGGGGCACAACGGGCCCATCTGGTGGCCTAAGTGCTTGGACGCCCGCGAGGGCGCCCCCCTTAATACCAATAATAATAATACCAATGGTCACACTGATTTGCACAGACTTTGAACGCTCTTAAACCCATAAATATAAAGAGCTGGTAGAACATACAACGCAGAAATTCTTTCAAAAAATGAATACTAGAGCAAATTGAGTTCAAGCCATCAAAATCAGGATACGACAGTACGAACATTTTCAACTCAAACGAGTACAAGATAGATAAAAGAGGCGTCATTTTCAGAAAATAGCTAAGTGTCTAAGAAATATTAGAGACTGGACCTATTGATTGAAACACAAGCCTCAAAGCATGTTCGTCGTCAT
The DNA here is from genome assembly GCF_029955315.1 of Cylas formicarius. Lineage (NCBI taxonomy): Eukaryota > Metazoa > Arthropoda > Insecta > Coleoptera > Brentidae > Cylas > Cylas formicarius. The sequence goes on along the minus strand of NW_026844347.1, from coordinate 36,653,284 downwards.
CCCTTTCTAGGTCCCGGTTTATGTCCGCCATGTCTTCGAGATAGTTGTTTAAGTGAAATGCACAATGTAATAGAATGTTGTTCTTATAAAAATGCATAGAACACATTCGAGGCGTCTCCAGAAAAGTGCAGTCAAAACTCACTTGCTTTGTATAGTTTATCGATAACATCTCGCGAATGAATCTCTATCGTGATCAGAGCGTTCGCCTTCAGCCTCTGCAGTTTCGTGAGCTCTTTTCTGCTTAGCTCTGATAACCTCGCCAAGACTTGGTTCTGTTTCCTACGTAGTCGTTTCAGCGGTTTCTTGCTCTCCGTGATTTTAGCGTGAACCAATGCTCGGGTACAGTCCGTCGTCCATTGTATCTAAACCGAGACAAAAATTGGTGGGGATCTTTTTATAGAAAAGTTATTCAAGTGTATGGATACTGTGACGTCACTTGTTAGGTACCAGACATTGAAGAAACACTAACGATAACATTCGATCTTTGAATTATATTTTTGACGCAATGGCTTTCGTCATACCATAACAATACTTAAATAATTTCTTTCTTCTGCGATCGAACTGCCATCTGCCAAAACTAACGAAAAGTAGCAAGTGACGTAAAAACGAATCAGACATTTTGAAATATTTTAGCGTTAACTTTCGTCGTTTTGTATATGGAAATTAGCCCGTCAAATGAAACATTTAGTATTTCTTTGTTAAATTAGGCATTCATAGCTTTTATTTGAAAATATCATCGACGGACAAGACTCCATCAAATTTCCTTCCCATATATATAACGCGCACATTTTGCGCAACCCAACCGAAATTTTTCACACGTTTTTTTTACAACACAATATATTTTTGTAATGCAATTTGGAATTATGCTTATCTTAGTGGTGAAATTTGACAATTTATCGCTACCTCAGGCAGAGTCATTTTTTATCTTATAGGAAACAATATGTTAGCCTAATGTGCCTTGCGTTCAATTTATCTTGAGAACATTTTAATTGGCTGTAACTTTTTTTCTTTTTAGAGATATCAAGGTAAAGAAAAATATAAAATGTAGGGTTAGTAGCCAAATTTTTTTTTGCAATTGACAAAAACAAAAAAACCATCAATTTTCTGACATATAAGCCCACATAATATTTTTTTAAATGGACCGCCATGATATATATGTTTAATAGAATATCTTATTCCGATTACAATGATGTAGCACAAAAATTTTTATATAATTATATAATTTCTAAGAGTGCCCTGACTGACTGATAAAAATATGTTTATGTTTGACATATTTTTGAATTATTGTCCAAGTGATTAATCTTTAAATGGTTATTAATGGCGATTAATCCATTCAGTTTTGAAAGAATATAATATAATAACAAGAATATAACGCATTTAAATTTCAAAAAACTCAAAAACGAAGTTAACTATGTCAAAGGAGGATGCAGTTTTGTTTGGATTTTTTAAATAGGCACAATATTTTTTTGATAAAACATTTTATGGACTGATGAAAGTTCGTTTACTACAAAAAAGGGTTGTAATAGACAAAATATACGATATTGGTCTTTAAATAATCCTTGACAAATACACGAAATAAAAACCCACGGGAACCAATCAATTGATGTATGGTGTGGTGTCATAGATGGACATATTTTGGGTCCGATATTTATAGATCAAGAGTTAACTGGAGATCATTATTTGCAACTCTTGGAACACCGAATAGAACAATATATAGAAGATTTACCCCTAAATATATCAGCGCTGATTATATGGCAGCAAGACGGTGCTCCTCCTCCTCACAATGTTGTGCACGTTAAAAATTTTCTTAAAACGGAATTTCCCAGGGGTTGCATAGGGAACGACGGAACTATGGACACGTAAAAAATCACGTGCACAGAACTCTTTGTAATAACGTCGTGAAACTTCGACAAAGGATTTCAGAGGCAATCAGTCAGTTAAGAGACAATTCGGAAACGTTGCTAAATGCAAGGGATCGTACAATTTGAGTGTGTTTTTGTTCTACTTGATTATTGTTATTTATTTATTTTCGCACATGATTCTTCCCGGTATTTAAACACGCATCCATCGGTTTTGGATCAGATGGAACGTTATTTCCCTAAAACACTTAGCACAGCTAACTCCAATCGCCACCCATGTCTCTTCTTGCAATTGCAATCCAAAACTCCTAGTCGTGGTTGATAGATTCTTCTTCTTCGGTATTTTTCCTTTTACTCCTTCAATGCTAGGGACTTTACAGAGTCCATATTCCACATCTTCCAGATCTCGTCTGCTAATGGCAAGTATTTTTTTTCCGTATGTGTCGGCTTTTACGGACATGGACGGCACATGGTAGCAGCTACGAAATGTTAAGACGAGCATAACAGGATAGGCAATTGCTAATAACTGTCAAAAGGCCATATAATGTGTAGTATTAAATGCGGCCTTCTGAATCTGATAATGGTAGGTGAGGTCGAGGGTGGGTCAACGTGATATTGGGCGAAGAAGACACTCCTGGCTTAACATTATCCGAGACTGGACCGGCTTCGACGCACGCACCCCGTTCCAAGTCTTTAAGGACCCAATGGGATTTGCTGGAATTGTACCCTAAAGAGAGACGGTATCTTGGTTGTGAAGATAATATCTTGTCTCTATTAAACGGATGGATGTAGTTTTTTAAAAAGTTTTTGGTCAAACTTTCATTTGGGTTGCGCAAATTTGCACGTTATTTGGATATTGTGGCGGTGGTGACATCGAAAAAATGAACCAACCAAACTGCAGACGTTGCAGAGTTGTCCGCAATTGGCCAGCAGCCACTTGTCCCTCCGGTTGAGGTTCTTCTTTAATTCGCTGCGGCATGGCTTGAAGTTGACCCTCAGAATCAATCGCATCGCCTCCTCGAGCCGAAGGAGCCACATCTCCGCGGGTCCGTCCAATAGGACCGGCTTCACGAACTCGACGTACTCGCCGTCATCGGAATACATGCCCGCGGACTCTTGCTTGTTCAGCCCTTTAACCAAAAACCAAGTTCTCTCATTCCAGTATTTATTTTGCAGCATACCTATTTCAAATTTTACAAAAAGCAGGTCAAAATCCAAAATTATCGAATTTTGAATGTTATTTATTTTATAAAATTATTATTATTATTACAATATTTCAATATTACAATTACAATGACTGTTTGATATAGGCAACTAGGTTTGAAAAATGTGTACGTCAGAACGTAACATAAATTAATTTATCGAATTACAAACCTACATTAATTAAATCCTAATTAAAATCGGCAAAGTTAAATTAACTAAACAATTAAGGTTAAGCATTCCTGCCAAACCTGAAAGAGTTTTCTAGAATATATTTTTTGACCTCTCCAGAAAATACAGGCGAAACCCTATATAGCGAAATTGAAGGGACTATTTTTTTTTCTTTATAAACAGTTATAGGCACTTGAAAAATAGCAATAGGCATATATGTTCTGTAGCATTTAATTACTTCATATACATGTTTTAACATCTACTTAGGAGCATTTTATATAAACATTTAAGAAGTAGATTTAATGTTTGTAACGCAAAATTTGTTGAGTTATCAGGTATATATCAAGTATATATATAGACGTTCCGTTTAAAAGTGTCCAATTTGGTCTCTCTGTACACCTTTTTTACGTAAAAAAACTCCCGAATATTTAACTAAGTTCGGTGCACCTATCTATATCTCTTCATTTAATTTTACTGTAGAAAAAATGCAAACAACGAAACCTGGATTTTTCTGTATCCGAATTCTGACCAAATTATCGAACAGTTTCTTCAGGTGCGGCTGTACCGCTTCCGGTTTCTTCGAATTTCCCAGTATCTCGAGCATGTCGTCGTTCGAGACGAAATAGAAACGCGGAAACACGTGGCGTTTCGTCTCGAGGTAGCGCTCGAGCGCCCTCTGCAGCAGATCCAACTTGCCGTTCATCCGCGTCAGTTTGTCGTAGAGGTGGGGCGCGGGCCTGTAATGGGCCGCTTTCACGGCCGACTTCGCGAAATAGAGACGCGTCGATATGTCGCGCCATTCCTCGGTCAGTTGGTCAAAGTCTTCCGATTCCCTAGGCAATTGTTTGCGTATGTCCTCGCCGAAGAAGATATTCTGAAACCGTGCGATTCTTCTTTTTATAAAGTTAATTATATATAATATTTATAATAATAATAATAATAATAATTTTTTTCAAAGAAACTTCCACAGGGTACTGTAGTACTTTTTACAAAACTTCTGGATGTACCTGCTTATATATTGTTTGAGAGAGGCGGAGCTAAATGATTCCCATATTATTGAGTCGTGGTTAAGATTTCTATAGACTCTCGGATTTTTCGTTGGTAGAAGAACTGATTACAAGCAAGAATTTTAGAATAAAATTTTATGTCCGGTTTCATGAGTGTGTTCGGTAGCAGCCGATGAGTTTATTTGTCTTAGTCGTAAGGCTCTTTCGTGTTCTTTGAGTCTAGTCGATATTTTTCGTCCGGTCTCTCCAATGTATTCTTTGCCGCATATGCATGGAATGCTGTAAACTCCTGGCATCTCAAATGGAATTTTGTCTTTGACGGACCGAAGATGTTGAGAGATTTTTGTACAAGTAATAAATCTGGTTTTGACGTTATACTTCTTTAGAACTTTTGATATGTGGTCAGTGATGTTTTGAATGTAAGGAAGTGGCAAGTGTAGGATTGCTTTCGGCCTCATTGCTATTGGAAGGTTGTGGTGAAGTGTATTTTTTTGATCAAACGTTTAACATCTTTAATGTGGATATTATTAGAGAGAAGATCATTGGTAAGTTTGGGTTCAGTGATTCGGGCCGAGATAGTTCTACGGCTCTATAAACAAGAGAGTTGATAACCGATGATTTTTGACCCAATGTTAGGTCTAATTTTCTATTGATAAAAATATCTCAGGATTTTCGTCGTGCCGTGACTAAAACTTTGTTTGCTATAAGCTATGGATAGGAATGCCGAAATACTTGTCTACTACTCTACTGCTCCGATTTAGTTGAGCAATGGATCTGTACCTCCAAATAAAGCCACTGGCGTTGCACTTGCAGCGCGACCTCTAGCGTCTCGAGAACATACGACAACGTTTTCTCCCAGTAGTCGACCATTTCCTTAAACGGCTCGACGAACCGCGTACCCTTCATCGTCGAAAGTTGCAAAATGTGATCGTCCAACATCGCCAAACATTCATCAACGCTTTTAATCCTGTATACGCCGCGGTCTTTGTAGGGGACCACTTCGATTTTCATTTCCCGCCAAATGTCCGCGATCGACTTCAAACCTTTTTCGATTTGCAGCTCCATAGTTGCCGCGTTGGAAATCTCGTTTATTTCGTCGGCGAATCTGTGTGGGAACGAGAGAGAGAGACGAGATACACTTCTAAAGTTCCCATTGTTCAAAACTCTCCGAGAAGTTAAGAAATTTTCTATTAACTACCGTTCAATATCTCTCAGGTATTGAATTTTATCGTTTATCTTACTATATTTACTATATAGGGGCGGGTGGGGCAAGGCGGCCCCCTGGGGCTACCTCGAAAATTAACCAAAACATTTTTTTCTCGTTTTTTCTTCTCATAAGCATCAATTCCGGTTATTTGTACATTTTTAGTCATTTGCGTAATACCAGGCTTAAAATGGACCGCTTAAAAATTCGAAAAAAATGCTATTCCATATTATTATAAGCGAATCATAATTAATTTATTGAAAGTGTTATTTTTTGGTTTGGGATTTTGCCAATAGCAAATAGAAAAATAGTTACTAATCGGTAACGTTTTTTTCTTTATTAAATAGTTTTTAATAAATGATTAAAGTTAGTATATATAAAATTATAAATAGGGGAGAAGCTTCACCAAAATTTGGGTAACTTTAGTTAATGTTAGTCAAAAATTAATCGACTTCGCGGTTAAAAGCCACAGAAAATAATAAAAAGCGAAAGTTTTTCCCAATCTCGGCGTACTTGTGTATTTCCATGCGGTAAATCGTTTCGAGGTTGAACTGAGACGACGTTTCGTCGAATTCGATGCCGACCGTTTTCCGGACCCTGTCCCAGTGTCGGGGTCTCATTGCCGGATTCTTCAAGTTTCCGATCAGCGGCAACGTCCGCCTGAACGCGTCGACCTCCGATTTGACGTCGTCGACGATTTTCCAACTGAGAAAATGGCAAAATGTTATTAAGGAAAACGATGAACTTTATTTCATCGCGGTTCGTATCAAACCACCAACTTTTTAGAGATGATCCCAAAATAATTGCATACATGCGCTCAGGAAATACTGTGAAGTACTCCAAAGGGACATACACTTCTTCGTGGAGTGGTGACAACTGCAACTTGAATGCACCAAAGTGAGTTCGTATGTTTTTTCCTAATCGAAAGAACACTGCTGAGTCTTCGTATAGAACCATAGAGAATGTGTTGAACTTAGTTGATGTTGCAACAAATTTTGGCTGAAAATGAATGGATTTTTCTTCTTGTGAACGATGTAGCAAGGCAGTTCGATTCAAACTACCAACTGTTTAGAGATAATTACAAATTATTTCGATGCATACGTTCAGGAAAGACTCTGAAGTACTGCAAAGTAACATACACTTCTTCGTGGAATAATCATAACTTTAAATTGAATGCAGCAAAGTGTGTTCGTATGTCTTGTTCTAATCTTAAGAATACTGCTCAGTGCTCGTATAGAACCATAGAGAATGTGTTGAACGGAGTTCATGTTGCAACAAATTTTGGCATGATAATGAATGCATTTTTCTTCTTGTGAACGATGTAGGAAGGTAGTTCGAGTCAAACTCCAACTTTTTAGAGATGATCACAAAACATTACGATGCATACGCTCAGGAAAGACCGTGAAGTACTCCAAAGGGACATAGACTTCTTCGTGGAGTAGTCACAACTTTAAAAACACAGTATGTTCGTATGTCTTGTTCTAATCTTAAGAATACTGCTGAGTGCTCGTATAGAACCATAGAGAATGTGTTGAACGGAGTAGATGTTGTGACAGATTTTGGCATGATAATGAATGGATTTTAACGCTTCGACCAGCATTTCGTTATCTTAGGTATAATATGAGTTAGATGAATGTTGGTGAGGTAGGTGTGCTTTATGGGCTGCTTACTTTGGCGAATCGCAGAATATTTCAGGACCTGTGTTTTGTTTTAATGTTAAAGAATGGTGTTATTAATTATCCTTGCATTTTAACTTGTCTGTTCCTCTTGGAGAATTGAGATAAGGTCACGTTTTCATCACTGAGTAATACTGGACATGACCAGATGTACATTTTCATGAAATATGTAGTTTTCCATCTATAGCGATGTTAAATTTTTTGTTATGCACATCAGAAATTCGGACACTCATTGCTACTTAAAATTTACATTACTTTTTGTCGTGCAGTTCCCTCGACACTTTGCTAAGTTTTCGGAATAAAGTCTGCGCGGTCTCCTCCATTTCTCCCGTTTCGATTTTCCAAAACTCTCCCGTCTTGTAGCTGTTCCAGGCGCGGTCCCATTGGGCAGCCAGATCCCACACCAGCTCCAACGACACCAGTTCCTACGCCCGACCCACATTAAAAAAAAAACAACGGATTCGCTCCCATCACACACTTACAGATTCCAAACGGGATATTTCTACGCATTCGTCGTAGCTCAGCCCGAATATGGCCAAGTCGTTTCGTAGCTTTTCGTCTTTTTCTTTCAGGTCCTTTAAAGCTGCTCGAATTTTTTGTAAATAAGCGAGGCCGTCAGCTACGGACCAATCGGAAGTGAAAGGTCCTGAAAAATCGAATAAAACGACGAAACAGTTTTATTTTGTTTATTTTAAGTATCTCTTCGTCATGATAAAAAAATATCAAATATTATATATTTAATCAACAAAGTTGGACGAATATCCCAATTATTACTATCCAAAACTGAATGTGAACAATGCCGCGATGTTCCCAAAAGGTTAAAATCAAAATTGGACATCCTATTAATTATTAAGAAACTATGTTCCTGTTGTTAAAACAAAAGAAAATACTGCCCTTTCAAACGAAGAAATTTAAATAAACTGTCATTATACTCATAATGTTTTGCACAGTAATTTGTTCAATTTTCAATTTTTAAATGATTGACTTCAGATAGCTGCGCTGCGACTCACCTTTCGCCATAAATTCGTCCAATATTTGTCTGGCTAACCGCACGGAAAGTTCCGCTTGCTCCAGCAGGCCGGTTTTGAAACGTTCCTGAGAAACAGAGGTTAATAGATTCGGATCCACACGGACTTTGCCCGATGAACCGCTCGACAACGACCGAGCCGAATTCTATAACGTCACGGCGCCTCCCTCGTCGATCAGTACCTTCGAATAGTCCAGCAGTTTTTCCGCATGCTCGAGCACCTCCAAATAATCGGCCCACTCTTTCGGCAGGTTTTTGTGTTTCGTCCTAAGAGGTTGCGGAAGCGCCACGTTGTACTTGTCCAGGGTGTAGATACGTTCGCTAATTTGGGGAAATTGCTCCTCTTCTAACGCTATTTCCGCCTTTAGCTGGTCGTAGAGTTGCAGCGAGAACTGCATGTGATCCAAATTTTCTGGTTCCTTTAAAATTCTGTAAATAAACCATCATTCTGGGCATTAAACTCACGCGGTTTTGTTCCCTTGATGTTTCGCATCTATTTTTGGTCACAATTGATGATTTGGAAAATTTGCTCTAGTTTTTGTTTAAATATTTACAATACAAAGGCTGAAAATATTGAAAAAAAGATAACACAATGGAAAATGTCGGAAATCCATGAATTATTTCTTTTTAAAGAGCAACAGCAATCTGCCATCATGTGACAGTCTCATCCAGGTTATTACGAAGAAGTAGCTTGATAAAATCGTCATCTTTCGTTAGAACCACCAAATATTTTATTTTATCTCTGATTACTAACTACTTCCTAATGACGTTGGCTTTGCCAATAATTAAGAACCATCTCAAAAGTCATACATTGAAATTGAAATTTGAAATTTACACAAATTGACCATTGCTGCCCCAAGTAATTACTTTTTTTTCGAAAATGATCTAACATTTTCACATTCTTTAAGTGTTGTTGAATGAATTGATGTCATTACATTACACAAGTTCTTCATTTTCACTATAAAACATTTTCCTTTTCAATGTAAGTTGCATTATCATTAGTGCTAATAATTTTTTTCCTTTGAGTGCTGAAGCTAACAGTTTTGATCCTTGTTTCGATAAATTTAAATTACGTATGTGATATTTCTTCTCTCCTTTTTTGTTACACAACGATACACATCCATACATCCACAAATATGAAACAACTTTAATTTTGTTGAATAACCTAGATCTTGGTCGTTCTTCAGAGTGAGGAAAGCGTGCACAAAAAACATGCGCAAAAACCAAATCATAGTTGAAAATATGAATTTTGTGAGTAACAAGCTATTTATTGTTTAAAATATGAGGTACGCAATCGCAAAAACTAGACCATATTTCAGTACTTCCATGAATATTATAAGTATTGAAAAGAAATTTAGCAAAAACATTTAGAGCAACAAAGGAAATTTTTTTATTAGAGCTGTGTTATCGCGCGCACCACTCTTTAAAGAAGATTTTAAGACCTATCGTCTAACATACTCTTTCGTGTTCCTGTTTATGTACTCGTAAACGTCGTCGAGTTTCCTTTCAGTCATCCTGTAGAGCAGCTGACAAAGTTTGGCCTGCCATTCGATACAGTGATCGATAATGGAACGTTTCAATTCGGCGCAGTTGATTTGCAAAAAGTGCACGTCCGACACGGCCTCCTGAATCTGAACGTTGTTGGCCAGCTCGGTGTACCGACCGATGTTGGCGTCGAACAAGGAGGCTGTGGGATTTTCCCGTTCGTAACGTTCTACGAATCTAAACGAACAATAATTAGAAAATAAAATACCCAAACCTCAATAGTGGCGGCACCGACCTGTCCTTGTCTACTTCCCACAGGTCCCTAAACGGCTCCCAGATTTTGATGTACTCTTTGATCTTCTCGACCGCCACTCGAACTTCTATGAGGAAGTAAGACAATTCCGTTAGACGAATTTGGTCAAAGACCTTTATCAGTTTGACGTGATTAAAGCAAATTGAAAGAAACTCGGGTCCTGTTCAATCGAACCAAGCCAAATGTGCACCAAAACTGACTGAGAATCGGCACTGCTATGATACTTTCGACGCACCCAGTCAATGTAAACATAGAGGTTATCGGGTTAAACGGTACGATGAAATCGGTATTCAATGAAGTGCGCACCTCGTATGTATGATGCTTTACAATATACCGGAATGTATAGAATTCAAAATGCTAAAAGCAATGTGACCAGATTTATCACTTTTTCGATACACGTCATAATTTCGTTATTTTTAATGGAATGCCCTATTTACTTTTTTGTCCAGTGGATAAGGTCTCATGATTTCAAAATTTGTTTCTATTAATTACTGAACTCTGGCGACATCGCTTTTTCAGTAAAAAGTACAGGAACGCTTCAAAACTGCCAAAGCTGGAACGATGAAATTCAACATCTACGGGGTTTTGAACAAGCAGAGTTCAAAAATGGTAACAAAATTTACTGTGTTTAAACGCATCTCAATTTCTGACAAGTGTCGGTACTTTTTACCAAGTCGGTCTACTCAGGGAACATTAGAAGGAAGCCTCGGAGGCGGTGGCTGGTTAACGGTAAGTGTATTAACTATATTATACATTCAGACAGTCTGGAGGATCTAAGTAGCAAGATCTAAGTATATAATGTATACTCAGAGTATACACAAGATATGGTGGTCATGTCACAGAATATAGAAGAGTATAGAACAAGAAAAGCGACGTTTGTCACATCGAAAATGTTCGAGATTTAATTTTTCACCGAATCTTCCGCATGCTGTGGAAGTTGTATCTACACTTCTTATGTATTTCGACGGCTTCCTTAGGGGGCTGCCTGAAACTGAGGGCCGCTGCATACATCTTAACTACCCTAGTTCACACAGTAAAATATAGCTCTGGAATCCGTCTAACCGTCTAACTTTAAGTCTGGTTTTCGATTCATAAGAATGTCTCGATAGGCAAGAGTATTCTTATTTTTTATTTTTGATAATGAAATTCTCGTTTGTATGTATAGAGATTAGATAATTCAGAAAGGTCTTAAACATTGTCGAAGATTTTCCAAGAATGAAGAAGCGGCTTAGAACCAGCATTGTTATACTACTGAAGAGGATCTTGACCAAAGTCACGCAAGTATTTATAGACCAATTACAATCTTTTGCAATTTTTTAAAAAACACTAGAAGTTATTCTCTGTGATCGTATTTTCAACTCTTTGAAGAAAATTATCTCACTAAATCAGCATGGCTTATACAATTCCCGATATACCGTTACTAATGTAGTACAGTTTACAGAGTATACAGCACAAGATAAACAACGACAGCTGATGTCGCTTTTTGGTAAGGCTTTTGACAAAATTAATTACGCAGCTTTACTTCAAAAACTCTTGGACCACTCTTGTTTCTAATATTTATTGATGACGTTATTTCAGTTCTCAACAATACTCAAAGTCTGTTATTTGCGGATGACCTAAAAATGTTTTTCTCCACTACGTTACTTTGCGGAATGCGGTGGATACACTATGCCATTGGTGAACCTCGGACGATATACACCTTAACATAGTGAAATGCAGGGTTCCGAATTTCCAATGAGGGGGACATTTCGATCAAAAACTTGTTCAGGAATCACATAACGAGATTTGTATCTGAGGATGATCTCAATTATAGTTTTATTGTGCGTAATTGTAAATCATTTACAAATATCCTGCTTTAACAACCCCTTACTTTGTTCTATCTCACCTAAAGTGGAGTCCACGTCGCTTGTGGCGAGTCCGATTTACTCTTGTCGTAGCTGGGCCGGTTGATGGTGTATTTGAATTTATAAATTGTTACATAACGTTAATTTTGGAAGATAGTGCATACGTAACGAACTTTAAATTCTACAACGGAAGTGAACAAAAGTTGCGAGGTCTCGTAAAAAACCTTTTAGATAAATATGAAAATATTTGGTACCAGCATTTGCGTTCCAGGAAGGTAAGAATATGTGGTACAATTAGAGAAAATCGTGGGTGACCTCAAGATATAAAAAAATAAGTTAAAAAGAGGCCATCATGTTTTCCTTAGAAAAAAAATAAATCGTAAACCTGGTGGAATTATTAAAAAACCAGAACGTAATATACATTACAATAAGTATATGAACGGTGTCGATTTGGCAGATCAATACCTTTCTTATAATCCTATTATAAGAAAAAGTCTCAAATGGACAAAAAAGGCTTTTATGTTTATGTTGAACTGCGCATTATTTAATTCATTTGTGTTATACAAGAAATTGGACCCGGCAAAGAAAATGAAATTTAACTCTTATTTACTAGAAGTTGCTAGAAGATGGGTCAAAAAACAAGAAAATGCGGGTTTAGAAGCCGAAGTTTCTGAAGGCCCATCAAAAAGAGTTTCTCGTGAAGATCCACCAAGTAGACTTTTTCAAAAACACATAGGCTTGTAAAACTTAAAAGTTCGGGGGAAAAAAATCCACAGAAACGGTGCAAAATTTGCGAAATTCACGGCATAACGAGGGAAACTTACTTTATGTGCGGATATTGTGAAATTCCTCCGTGTGTTGGAAAATGTCTATTTCTAAGGACTACCACATTAAAAAAATATATTAGAAATGTTATTTTCAAATTAGGTACTTTTTTGTCCGAATAATTGTTTGAATGGTTTGTTTTATTTAGGTACTATAGTTTTATACAAATAAACGTATATTATTATTTTGCTTATAGCTTTACTCTTGTTTAACCCTTAAAGAATAAATGGTATTCATTTAAACATAATATGAGTTATGAGTTAATGTAATACCGTTGTTCAGTTGTTGCTGGATTCGTTTGCAATCGGCGTCATTCGCGATCAACTCCGAATACGGGACGTAGATGTCCGCATCGCTGACGTGAAACTTGTCGTTCAAGCGTGGCAACGATTTAACCGCCTCGACCAGCGTGTTGTGCACGTTCGCCACGATCCGTGCCACTTGCACCAGGGCCGGATTGAAATTAATCTGCAAATCGACGCTTTAGTGACGCTAAAGTCCAAGATCCCCCTCAAAAAATAATGACGACCTTCATACCAATGTAAATCCAACAGTCAATAATTTAATTGTAGGTGAGCTACAAGACGGGGTTAAATCAAGCAGATGTCGTATAAGTAGAAGATTATTTTAACAAGAATCTTTACTCTCTACTTACAAAAACTCCAATATCATCGATACAGGATATTGTTAACATGAAAGAAAAAATCGTAGGAAATTCTAATCTCCCCGTCTGGGCATTAGCAAACAACGTACGATAAAAAAATGTCATATATATTGTCTTTATCAAAACTAGATTGTTTTTACTTGGATAAATTACGTCACCATAATGTCAAATTACTTGTGTTTGTCTGCAAAAAAAATATTAAGGACTGTAGCTTGAGCCATCATGAAGAAGCTAATGCACAATTCTGTGAAAACTGGCGGTAGCATTATCTCTTAAAATATATTTCCGAGAACAGTGTCATGGTGTCATTTGATGTCCAAAGCTAGACCAGCCCAGAACACCTGAATGACGGGAGAGATATTAGGGCTTATGGAAAAAGAAGAATATTGCTCAAAAATTCAGTTAAAAAATCAGAGAAACTAAAGTGGATTAGCATAAAAGAGAGTGCAGGCAACTAAAATATTATGAAAGTTAATACGATATATTCAACCTGCAAAAAAGATAAAAGTTGCAGGTGTAAGTAAAGATCGTCCACCACACGATTTTGAGGATAGACAGGGAAAAAGAATTTTGACATAGAAAAACAACCGGAGGAAAGGCAGATACATATAACCGAATTGTTTGAGGACCACAGGAACCTGTCGCATTAGCTAAAAACAGTAAGACTGCAGGATCAAAATAATGAATGTTGCCATTACCGTATGATAGATAAACTTGACGAATCACATTGTAAAAATGTTTTTCTGAATATATGGAAGGCTTAACAGAAAACTTGGCAGTCATATTAAAAGCACTTAATTTGGATTCAGGAATGGTTTAGGAACACGTCAGTCACACAAAGTCAGACATGTCAATATGCTGCAGGTGTTGAATGGCATAAAAAGAATATATACTTTCAACTGAACACATCGACGATCAGTAGAGGAGATCAAGCGAGGAGTCGAAGAGAACATAACAGAGTTGTAACGAAGCTTTGAAGATGTGACATAATTTATGTGAACGATAACTAAGTTGATGTACCTGGGAAGCGCCATCAATGAAAAATAGAACCTAACGGATAAAACTAAGAATCGAATGACCAAAGCACGTACGACATTTATGAAAATAAAGCAAGCTTGTGTACACACGACTTGAACATCGATATGGAAATCAAAATTCTCAAATGTACTCCTGTATGAGGCATTTGAAATGCGGAGAATCTTAAGAGTTGCGGTAGGTGGACAATTGACTACTCAATAAATCGTCAGGATTGGTTAACAACATCAAACGCCTTAATATCGAATGCTTTGGACATGAGATGCCCAGAAAAATAGGTTCCACTACACTTGATTATGGAGGGGAAATTTTGGAGATTTGTAATAAAAAAACTATAAGCTAGGAACAAATTTGACTTTATTGTTTCTCAAAATATTCACTCTGATGATCAATACACATCGAGTCGGGGCACCTCCAAAACATGCTTTTTAAACGCATCAATCGCTTCTTCTGGGGTCAAAAATCGTTGCTCACATAATTTACTCTTATTGTATGGGAATAAAATAAAGTCATTAGGTGGTAAATCGAGACTATATGGTGCTTGGCTAATCAAATCAACGTTTTTAATGCTCGGAAAGTTTTTTGTTTTGCACTGATTTGTGAGAGCTGGCATTGTCGCCGTGGAGAGTGATTCGTCTTCGGCGGTTTCTAATTTCTTCGAAGATTTTCGGCAAACAAATCGAATTTTCAAAAAAAAAAAATGATTACGCTTAAATATACATAATATACCGAGTGTTTACGTTTTTTACTACCGCCAACAAGTTATTTCGATAATTGCCTTCAAAAACCGAGACATTGTTGTAGACCATACCTTGTTATCTGTGAGGTTCACCTCTATCTTGAGCAGGGGCGCGGGATCTGCGGTCCCGTCGCCGTGCAACGCTCCGTACATCGAGACGAGCGCGTTCTTGCAGCATATCTTTAACGCTTCCTCTATCAAGCGATCGAAATTGTTTATGTAGCGCATCCACTCGTTGGCCATCTGAAACCGAAAAGGTCTGTTCTCTGTTCTCCCCAATGGAGACATTTATGTAGCCGGATAACTGTAGTGTTGTATTATTTAAAGCATTTTGAAAAATTTTTTTGGGTCTGGAAAAACCCGGATTTCTCAAAAACCGTAAAAATATCGCTTAATCGACAACATACAGGAGGCGGCGGTTATGGTTCAAACACTGAAAATTGTCGTTTTTCGGAGCAAGTTAACTGACAAAACGTGGAAAAACAAATATAACCAAACCAAAACTTACTCAGCTATCGAAACGTATATTTTAAATACGGAATTCGAATCCTACGGAAAATTTTAATTAAAAAAAATTGTCATTACCGCACCCATGACGCCTTCGAATCCTTCGTATACCAAGACCAAAAATTCGATCATTTTGTGGTAGTATCCGATCAAGGTGTTCAAAGTGCGGTCCATGTTACCGCTTAGTTCCTCTACTAGTTCTTCTAGCTCGTACGCAACGTACTGGCCCAAATCGACCAACGGTGTATCGCATATCTTCTCGCAAATCATCACAATTTGAAGGTTGCACTGCTTGTAGTCGTCGACAAACTCTTGCAACTGTCAACATTTTGTTCTTGTTAAAACACACGTCAACATTGTGTTGAAAAATACCACATATCAATTCCAATTGAACTTCTGGTTCATGGGCGATAGGAGTTAGTCTTTGCAGCTGTCAGTTTTGAGACTTTGACAATTTTAGGTTTTCATATGATTAGTAAAAAGCAATTTTTGTTTTCTTAGTTTAAAAGTCTGAGAAAGTGGAAAATCGCCAAAGAATATCTAGGAAATAGTAGTGAAAGCTGTCGGAATCAGTTTCGAAAATTGTGAATCAAAACAACACAATATAATTCCGAAGAAATCCAAAAACTGGATATTTGGGAGAAGTTCGGAATGTGATTTATGATTTATATAGATGAAAAACCATTGCAACCAGTTTTCAATGAAAATAACGCAGTATTTTAGATATTGGACTTATATCATTGTCGACATTAATAACAATGTTAGGTATTCGCTGTAAAAAAAAGAGTGAAAAGATGTAAAGATTTGTGAACAGCCACAAATAATGAGTGAAATAGTGAAAATTTAAATGGAAATTTTCCAACCACAACCAGATGATCCTCTTAAAAGTATTTAGCGAAAAAGAGAATATGCGACCGGAAACGATTTATTCCAGGTGCAAGTATAATTTTTTTTCATCACAAAAATTTGTGCTATCGTAATAATACGAATTGCCAAATGTTGGCTAAAAGAAAAACGGATACCACATTTGGATACTCCGTATTGGACAACGCTGCTTCACATTCAAGAATTTTAATTAAAAAATCTACTTTAAGAGTGGCTTCAATAACAGGGCTAATTTGTCAAATGTCAAAAAAATGTCAAATGTCAAAAATATTGTTGAGCAGGCCATGATTGTTGTTCCACGACTGCCTAGGAATCATTGCCATTGAAGAGAATAGAATTAATGTGGGCTCAAACTCACGAGTGTTTAGTAAACGAGTGACTTAAAAAGTTTACCTAACCAAAACCATACTATACTTTTTCTACGGCCGTTAGTTTTTGGTTAGATTTTCGCAAAACAAGACGAATATATTCACTGACATGAACATCAGACTTGACAAGCGTGGGAAACATCTCCGAATACATCCGATTGCTCCCAAATCTGCGCGGTAAAAACCCGGAAATGTCCGAAGTGGCTCAGATCCGTGTGAAACGAAACTGACTTGGTAAAGTGTCATTTCCCGCACGCAGGTAGGAAGAAATTCAGAAAAATGACTAGCAGATTAGACTTAGACAACATAGAAGACGAGGACTTCTGTGATATTATAATTTCCGGTACAGTCCTTAATTGTGACTTCCACTGTTTCCGCCTCTGCTTTCTGGAGACTGGCTAGCAAATTTTAATTTGCTTGTGGTTCTACTATTCCTTTGCATCTTTCTGAAATAGATTTTAGCAATCGTGAGAGTTGTGGCATTCTTCCCCACATAGCCACCAGCCTCTAGTCGAATTGCAACAACTCATGATTTATGCATAAAAGTTTGTCATGTGTCAAACACTCGAAATGAGAAATGCGTAAAGATAATATAATTTTTAGAATTGTAGTAAAAATTTGAAAAAGCTTTTATATCATTTTATAGGAAATTTGTCTTGGAAACCAAGTATATCCAGACCTAGACCATAGCACACAGAAGTTGTGGTAGACCAAGGAAGAGGTGGAAGTCACTCCGGGTTAAACATAATTATGTTTGACCATTTTTGGTGTCCCACAAAATAATGGATGTGGCAAACTTAATGCATGGGGCTTTCTTGAACTGCAACTGATATGATATCCTTTTGTGATTTCAAGCGGCAGCAAGGTTAAACTGAACTGAAAATCCTAGACACCTTGTACCTAATTGGACTAATCCAGTAGACATACTCTAGTAATATTGCACAAATCAGAGTAAAGTAAATACTTGGGGGAATGATTTCAGTTTATCAGGGAATAAGGCAAGGTGACCTGCTTAATCTTGTGATGAAATAAGAGCTAACACCACAGAAACATTAGATATCATCGATGTCAGACGAGAGTGGTCAGAATTAAGAATAACGATACTATTTATACATTTTTTGGATTCCTACTGCGTTGATCCTCGATAAATCGAACTTGCTGACGTTTCGTCAATCATCATGTTAGCTGCTTCAGAGCTTAACGAAAACCGAAACAACTTGCCAATAGTATTACAGTAGCCTGTGGAAGTTTGTTTGAAAATCATTTTCGATATTTTTCTAAATACTTTTGTAAAAATAAGTTATTTATTTAAAACAATTCATGAATGTACGATGTAGAATTGATATGAACTTCTGATTTTGTTTCAATTGTTCAATGGAGTGAAAGGAATTGAGTACGAAACAATCAATCAGATTTTTAATACGGAAGCTAGATAGTTTGCTAAAGAATATGTTGGAGAACCAATGTGCGGATAGATCGAAGAGGTAATCCTGCTTTGTAGAATGAAAGGATCAGGAACAGAGTGAAGTTATCAAGGATAAGTGCAAGATGCAGAAAGTTAATTTATGGGTGCAAAGGAGGAAGCAGAGTGGAGTGCACACGTGTTAGGAAGATTCACTACAACGCCCCTTGAGGTGGACCAAGAAAATAGAAAATACTTTATTGTTAAAAACGATAGCTTTGCAGCATTCAAAATATTTTAATTCCGTACAGCAAAACTTAAACTTTTCATCATAAAAAAAATGTACTTTTTACAAATCTTCCTGATTCCTCCTGAGTCGGGTTTTGTTGAGTCGAACTTGCTAACGTTTTGCCAATCATCCTATTGGCTTCTTCAGAGCAGACACTTCAGCAAGTTAGATTTATCAACATTCGACGCTGGATGAATCCAGAAGTTTTGCAAGTAGTATTACACTGGTTTGTGGAAGTTTTTTTGGAAAAAAACGTGTTTATCCCACACATCGTCATACCTCGGCTGTAATATGACTGCACTCGGAAATGTACTCATCTCCAACTTCACTGATCCAGGTGAGCTTGCTTAGTCCTGGTGCAATTTTCTTCTCCACGTTCGTTATAAGCGGCTTAAAAAGTAATCTCTCCTCTTCAGATAGGGACGTGATGATTTTATTGTAGTCAATAACCACGTTCAAAACGCACTCGTATATGAATCGCACGTTATCGGCCTTCGCGTGCAGAGTTTTGACGTACGTCGGTATCTCGAAGCTCATGCTGTCCCAGCACTTCGCCTCTTGGAAAATCTCCAAAATCGATCTGCTCGTAAAATTTTATTTATTACGGCAGTGGTCGTAATCCACTTTTAATACGATCTTAATATTTTATATTGATGTTTGAAATTTTCAGGTTAGGTTTACTCAGTTAGGTTTTGGCGAAAGAAAAAAAAATTGTGACGGTTAAAAATCGAACTTTAGACGTGGACTAGCTCAACAACTATTCGACTTTCGGAGTTAAAGCACTGTCTAGCACTACTGTTTATCGCTGGTTTCCGGACTTCAGTCGCGGCGTACCATCAGTGTCTGCCAAAATGGCCATGTCAAATTCCGTTTTGCCAGAAACGTCGATTAGTCCAACATCCCAAGCACAGGCTCCAATTTTAACACCTAATTCTACACCTGATCCAGTTACCAGAAGAAATTATTTTATCTGTGTTGCCCGAACCGCAGCCATCAACCTCTGAAGAAAATATTGATTTAATTATAGGTAGATGAAGTAAACATTGAATCTGAGGATATAATCTGCATAAATTTTGACGAGAAAACAAAAAAGCATCGATCAAAAAGGCAGGCGTTACATTCGCATGATAAAGAAAATTTTTTATATAGTGCTAAGAAGGAAAATGAAAATTACGCTGAAGTATTAAGTAAAGCAAAGAACTTCTTTTTTCTGTCAAACACATATTCAAAATAAAATAGTGGCGTTGAGAAAGTTGAGAAAGATGTTTTTTATTTGACACTCGTAGCTTGTACTAATCAAAAAAGAAAATATAATCCTAAATGTGTTCCTCACGTCCGACCATTCAGTGAAGGTATCGTATATGGAATATGCAACGGATATAAATGGAAACATTAAGGCAGATATAGTCTGCATATTGCCCTTGCGCTCTGGGAGGGTGTTTGGCATATCTGATTCATCCGCCTGTTCAATTATAATGTTACTCTCAATAACATTTATAAATGGCCTCTTTGCTACTATGACGTGGGTTGCGATATTTTGTAAAAATGTTTAAGGAGTCCGCCGGAAGTTATGGCCCACAGGCAGTGTGTGCCAATTATATATACTTGTTTATAACAAGAATCTGTAGAAAATATGTAAAAACGAGCCATTAAAGTTTAACGCAAGTGAGCAATATTCTTTTACATCTTTTCTACTTACTACCTGTAGCTGTAGCTTTCAACCTAACAAGTACTTATCCATCTATTATACTATGCATCTTCAAAATTTCAAATTTGCTAAAAGACTTAGGTTTGCCATGCTTTGGATCTTGCACTATCAGTTTATGGTATCAAAAACCTAAAAAAAGTTGCCTTGCCGCGATTTTTTGTAGCAGCTTTCATATGGTCACTGCGGCGGCAACTGATGATAAAGAAAAAACAGAAAATTTTTTAGTTACATTACAGGCGGGACAATAATTTAATTTAAACGAATTAAATAATAATAAACACAAAATTTATAACGCATTTTTTTTATCCAATTTAAATTATAATAAACCATAAGTATAAAAAATTATAACTAAAATTTAGTAAGTAAGCATTATTACAATGAAAGACAATGTTTAAGGAGTTTTATAGAATAGAATAGATAGAATTTATTGACCGCGTTTTGTTGATACAATTGTGGCAAATCATAAATACAATATGTAGAAAAATATGTATATAAAAACAAGACAATGAATTATATAAAACTATTAAGGTTAAGAAGATGTTTTTTTTTAAATTTTTCTATTACTTAGAATTTTCCCGTAACCTGGTTGTTTATTGTACAAGTTTAAGTTTAGTGAATTTTTTTGACTTTTGGTATATTTGAACCTTGAAGCACGAAGTAGCTTGTTATTTCTAGTTAAATAGTCATGGTAAGAGGAGTTCTGACTGAAGCTGTCTATGTTCTTGAGTATTTCTAATAATTGATAATAAATATACAGACAAGGCATAATTTCCAACTTCTTCAAATTGATGGACAATGCTCCAGATAACCTGCACTGGCAATCAATGGAACAACTTTCTTTTGGAGTTTAAATGCCTACTCTGCTGTGGCAAAATTACCCCAGACAACTATACCGTAAGTTAGATGAGAGTGAAAAAGAGAAAAATAGGTAACCCAGTCCTTTAAGTTTACGGATTACAGGTGATACAGTCACATCCGGACTAACCAAAACTAACCCACTGGATTTCATGTCCTATTTATTTAAAAAAATCCCATCTTATGTCCCAAAATTTGTTCTAAACTAATAAGAATTTTACCTCCTCACAGAAAAAGTTGTCCTAACGCTTGAGCGGAGATTCGCCATCCAAAATAAGAAAAGTTCACATAAACCTCTAACTATGTAAAACGAGCGAATTTTCAGTTAGAAAATCCTTACGTCCTACGTGCCGCCAATAAAGCGGATTGTAGTCATTTTCATCATTTTCTTTAGTGTTAATTTTTGGGAAGAGAGTTTATTATCAAATAAGTTTAGTTAGTTTCTTTGACAATACTATTCCTTAGAATAGAGGCAAATAACATTTAACATATTCTAGTAAAAAAGGTTTTTACTAATACTAGCAACACCCGAATGTCATGAAAATCAAGAATTTCCAGACCTACCTACCTACCTATAATGTTTTTTTTATGACGAATGAAGCCCAGCGTTAGTGCATGGTTTTTGAAACACCCTGTTTAGCTAAATGTTTTTCCCGAAGCACGCGGACGGTTTTGGCAAAAATCTTGTATATCTGGTACTGCGTAGCATGTTTTTTTCTTTGAAAGTCCCCGGGAAATTTTTAATTAATTTTAATTTTTTAATTGTATTTGTATTTTTATTTTATATTATCATAAAACATGATACACACAGAAAGCCTAATGATCTATAACTTTCAGTTTGGATAAACTGCTATGATTTTCTTCGATTTTTGCGAAAAAAAATTTTTATTTGTTCAAAATATGCGGGTTTGCCTTACCTGTCTATGTTGCATTCCAATAGACCGGGCCTGGATATACTTCTGCATATCAGAGGTCGCTGAAGTCTCAAGTTAACGTCTTCTCCGACACTGTCGATCCATTTGCGGTAGAGGTTGAACACCTTGTCATCCACCGAAGAAACCAGTTTTTCGTACTGCGCGAAAACCTCCCTCTCGATGCTGCACGGCATCATCCAAGTTGCCTCGTCAAACATCTGTTACGTTTTTGTAAGTGAGGGTGGAGTAAATTTTTTAAATTTTTACTATTAGACGCAAAGATTGTATACTCAAATAGGATACATGATGCCTTATGATTCATTGATAAAATTAAACGGATATAACATGCAAAATGAAGTTGAATGGACACTGGAGGGAAATTACGCGGCAGTTGTGGTGTATAGTATAACCAACGATCTATCGAACTCCTGCTAGCGGAGTTATTGTTGAAGGCGTGAAATTCACCAGCCGCATTTCGTACCAAACAATACAACATGCACTCGTAATCAAATTCGTAACAAACACTGGGCTTCTTCACAATAAACTCGTGAAATATTGAGTTCGATAGATCGCCGGTCCTACTATACCAGCTCCACGAAATCTGTGAAATCCGCAACTTCATAAGGCATTTCTAAAATTTGGTTAGATTTTTGAACACCTTCGATTAAACAATTTATCTTTAACCAAGCATAAGTTTGATCATAAACTTAAACT
This sequence comes from Cylas formicarius, assembly GCF_029955315.1. NCBI lineage: Eukaryota > Metazoa > Arthropoda > Insecta > Coleoptera > Brentidae > Cylas > Cylas formicarius. Next base: position 36,630,593 of record NW_026844347.1, on the reverse strand, counting down.
AACTTTGTTTCATTTCGATTGAAATTGAAATAAAAAATATACATTTTTTTTCTATTTGATTTGAAAAATTTGAAAAATTATCGAAATTCCTAACATAATGATTAAACATGATCTTCGATGAAAAAAATTACTTAAAATTGCAAAGCAAAAAAGCATAAACAAAATTTTAAAACATATATAAATATAATTTTTATACCTGCGTTATTACCACTGATAGTGACAATGGTGCACTTTTTGAAAAGAGGTTTTTTTTTTACTCTAATAGTATTTTATTTAAGACGGCATACGACAATTTTCCCAAAAAATATTTTTCAAAATCTGTGAAATTTAGTATAAAGGGGCTTCTAACTAGGTTAGATCCAACTTTCTTATTTTCGTATTTTAAGTAGAAAGGGTATGTTTTTGTTTTATTTTTGGTTTGGTTTATACCAAATTCAACTGTTGTTACAGGAATGACAATAAATGAAAATAACTAATGATAAAATCCATAAACTGGAATTTAATTTAAGAACATAATTAATGGTTTTAACTATTTAATAGCGGAGACAAAAGGTACTTATTTTACTAAATGCTCAAACTGATGTCCTGACCCCAAGGAAATAACTCTAAGGGATTTAAATCTGGTGAACGAGGTGGCCACTGCCTTTGCCCTTCTCTTTCCCTACCTTTTCAAAAGTTCAAAAAACGCATCGAGTCATTGTCAGTCATTGTACAATGCACTTTATTCTGGGTCAGCATTTCTGGGTGCAGTTGAATAAAAAGCATTTCCTTTTCCCAGAAGAAAAATAAAACATTTAACATTAATTGAAAAATTAAAATATATTTGGATTAGTGTTGTATGGGACACTGTTATTTATTTTCTTAGTTTAAATGAATTTATGAAAATTGTCTGTTTACATTTATATTTGATGACTTGGCTAAATCTCTAACTCAAAAATATCAGCAATCCTAAACTATGGGTTGTTCGGAAAGTCATTTCGTTTTTTTTTGGGGAACATGAAAGACAGTTTTCGTATAATGAATAAATATTTTATTAAATTATATATTGGCCTTTCTGGTCCAACACCTTTTGCCATCTTTCTGGCAGTAACATAATTCCCCTCTCATAAAAGTTTTGGTCCTTGCTGGCAAAAAACTGGTTCAGGTGGTTTTTGACATCTTCATTTGAGGTAAAGGTTTTGCCATCCAAAAAATTTTGCAGGGACCGGAACAAATAGTAGTCGGAAGGCGCCAGATCTGGAGAATATGGTGGATGTTGCAGTACGTCCCATTCAAGCTGTAAAAGTTTTTGGCGAGTCACCAAACTTGTGTGAGGTCTCGCATTATCCTGGTGGAACACTACACCCTTCCTGTTGATTAATTCGGGCCTCTTCTCTTTAAGTGAATCAGTCAATTTGTCCAGTTGATGACAATAGACTTCTGAATTAATCGTTGTATTGTCCGGCAAAAGCTAAAAAAAAAACGATTCCTTTGACATCCCACCAAACGGAGAGCATCACCTTTTTTTGGTGAATGTTGGCTTTTGACACGCTTTGAGCCGGTTCATCTTTTCTGCTCCATGACCTCTTGCGTTTAACATTGTTGTATACAACCCATTTTTCGTCCCCAGTAATAATCCGCTTCAAAAATGGATCATTTTCTTGACGTTTGAGGAGCGAATCACACACGTCAACGCGACGACACAAATTTCGCTCCGTAAGGTCATGGGGCACCCACACATCGAGCTTCGAGGTTAAGCCCATGCCTTTCAAATGGCCATAAACAGTCGAATTCGACAAATTTAATCTCTCACCGATCTCTCGTGTGGTTATTCGCCGATTTGCATCAACTAATGCCTTTATCGCATCTTTGTCAGCTTCGACCGGCCTTCCAGACCGTGGTGCATCTTCGACATCAAAATTGCCGGATCGAAATTTTGCAAACCAGTTCTGGCACTGGCGTACTGTTAACACGCCTTCTCCATACACATCCGTCAATTTTTTCTCGCTTGGACAGCATTTTTACCTTTTCTGAAGTAAAAAAGTAAAATATGACGAAAATGCTGCTTATTGCTCTCCATCTTTAAAAGGGCACCAACCAAAAACTACTGCGTAGAATTAATAGAACTTTTTCACACACAAGCCTTGCAATGTCAGCTTTCAAATGGTTATGCGGCTTAAGTGTGAAGTTGGTTTCGAAAACACGTAATTAAGTCCTCTGACTTGAAAAAACAAAATGACTTTCCGAACAACCTTATATATACGGCGTGTCCTATTTTCTCAAAAGTCTTAAAAGGCGTACCAGTTTCAATATGCCCAGACGGTTCTTCTTCATTCGCAGCATCTGAGCCCTGCCCGCGAAATAGGGCAAAACGGCGGGATAAGTCTCCTTTTCCGCCTGCATGTCCCACTTTGCATCAAGAATTTCCTGCCTGAACATTTTGTATACCTGAAAAATTATATTTTTCTTTTTGATATCTTTTTATGTTCCCATAGAATATATAAATTTGCTGTTAAAATGGCAACAATATATTAAAAATAAGAATGATAATTAATAATATATTACAATAATGAGAAAACCCAACGGACCAACAAAAAATTCGAGAATCTATAGAATGCTTGAAACAATCTTAACTCTGCGACCCAGGTCTTTACCTGTCACCAATATGGGGATCAGACATTCGAGACAATGTTAATGCTTTGGCTCCGGCGGAAGAGCAAATGGAAATGCAGATCAAGCATGACGGCTTACCCCAGTAGAAACGTTGCATCCGCTAAGACATTCATCAACATACACCTAAGACTTGGTGAAAGAAGATCATTCAAACCTGATAATATGTATAAAGGGAGACCAAGGTATAAAAGAACCGATGCAAGAGAAGACAAAATGTCGGGACTGACCTGTCAACGGGTACCAGAAAAGTTGCTGCTCAGAAAAAAATTGTCTTGCATCAAAATGGGGCTTAAGCGCTATATGAGGGTGACGAGCAATTGAAAGCAATTGAAATACAATAAAATTTTAGGAAATTTTCAAAATTGCCCGAAATTCCTAAATGTCGTTTTCTTCACTGACGAGGCTTCATTCAGTCGTGATGGTATTGTAAATTTTGCGAAATACCCATCAGCGGAAAACATTGAAAACCCACATTTCGTAAGTGAACATTCGCTACAATTTAGCACTTAGCCATGCCGCTCACCTGCAACGTTTTGCCTTCAAACAGAGTAAACAGCGTCTTCCTTTTGGTGTAGTTGTGCAGAGCGGCCAGCGATTCGACCCCCTCCTCCACGTTTGCTATTTCGTCGAAGACGGCGTTGGTCAGATTCTCCACTACCACCTCGACGTCCTTCATCCGCATTCGGAACCTCAAAATGTCGTCGTGCCATTCGGATCGTTGAACGTCAAATATTGATGCTTTCACCTTAATGAAAAAGGAAAACGGTCATCGTATTACTCCGAATCTTGGTGCAAAAAAATAGGAGTTATTAGAGAATAAAATTTACTACCATAGTAGGAACACAAATATAGACTTGCATGCCCACCGAAAATTTTTGACTTTCGTTTTTTTTTTCTAGCCAAAAAAAATAAATATGCTTTAGTATGAGTCCAAATTTGTCAAGAGCGCTGATGTTTTATATGTGTAGCAACGGATAAACAAATGATATGCAGTAGTCATTGTAATCGTAACAAACTTCGCATTATTTTATTTTTAACCATTTGGATAGCGTTAAAAATATAAAATTATCTTAGTATAATTAATTAATAATAATAATAAGTAATAATTTTAGATAAATAACAAATATATAAACAATAACAAACAACGAATACGTATTAAAAGGTATCACAAGAAAGAAAATCCTTAATATTGTAATAAGCGGGGCGTAGCGATTTGTTTTTAAGAGTGCATTTGAATTTTGTTGGACTGGCCATCTCCTTCAGTTCGATAGGCAATTTATTATAAATTTTTACAGTCAAAACAAAAGGACTATTTGATGTAAGAGACAGTCGGTGTGTAGGTATTTTTATGTTAAGATTCGGTCTCAAATTGAACTGAATACTTTTTACATACTTGGCACAATTTAGTATGTACACACTAGGTAGTGTCAATAAAGTATAACTTAAACACTTAACATTTAAAATTTAAACAGTATAGTCCGTAAAATGCGTTTCTGCATCCTAAAGACTTGCTCCGCACTTGGGGAACCTCCCCAACAAACCAAGGCGTATTTGAGGCAGGAATAGACATAGGAAAAATAGTACATTTTAAACAAGAGGAAAGAAACCTGACCGCGGAGCCTCCATATGACAAAGCAGTGAACAGAAAGTTTTCTGAGAATGTGGTCCACCTGTTCGAAACAGGATAAATAGAGTTTACTGTTGTCTGGATTTGTTTTTATTGATAATTTTATCTATAATGGACGGATTGTAGCCATTGTTCAGTGCAATTTGTTTAATGATATTAAGTTCTTTGTTGTAATTTTATGTTGAGAGTGGCGTATTAAGAAGTCTATGCATAAAAAAGTGAAATGCAGCCATTTTGTGTGTATAAGGGTGATTTGAACTGTTATGTATGACTGTGTCCGTGTGTGAAGGTTTATGGTAAATGTTCAATCTCGATAGTGAATTTTAAACGATTATGTAATGAGTTCATGTAATTCAAAGAAGAATTCAATTGTCTGTCCGCGCCAACAAAGCAAGCAAAGACATCATCCACGTATCTATACCACCATAGAAAACTTTTACTTAAAGGACGTTCTAGTATGATATTTTCCAAATTATCCATAAAAATCTCAGCTAACAAAGGACTAAGTGGGTTTCCCATAATCAAACCTTCCTTAGAGATGTAAATTGGCCCATTAAATTCAAAATAATTTTGGTCTAAAGATACTATTAAGCAATCTAATAAATCTTGTCTCACCCATGGGTTAACCTGTTTTCGATTTAGAGGTGAAATCTACTAAATCTATCACATCCGTAGGTGCAATACTGGGAAATAGGTTTTATGCATCAAAAGATTAAGATTTATTGTCATTGTTCGGTGTATATAGTAGCAGGTAGATATGGTGTTGTCGAAACAGTTGTCATGTAAAAATATATAATTTCGTGAAAATCTAATCTTTTAGTTCTTATTTACTTTGATAAATGGATTTTCATCAAGTAAAAGCCACCTCAGTTCAACGTTCTAATTTAATTGTATTAGCAAATTGTGTTCACCTTTCCTATTTTGTGTTATACTTTTTACATTACCTTCTATTAAAGTTTATAAAATTGACCAAGCCCGCAATGAATTTTTCTGGTTTTTGTTGAAAACATATACATACCTTTTCGATATCGGTTAAACTTTCGACGAACATCGTTTCCACGCGTTCCGCCCAACTTTCGAACTGTGGTCCCTTTGAGGTACCAAAGAGGGGTTTCGGGATTTTTTCGGTCTCGTCGTACCTCAAAGTTATATCAGAGGTTAGTTTGATTTGCTTATAGCTATTACGACTTATAATAAACACCCCCTCCAACTCAGATAGCCCACAATTTTGACAGTCACGTCAGCGAATGTATTCGTGTTTTTTGTTTTGCGAAAATGTACCCAAAATCTAAGGGCCGTAGAAAAAATATACTATGCAACCAGTTCGGTAAACAGCGGTTGAAATTTTATACATTTTTCTCGACAACGCTTTCCCCAAGACTTGGAGGAAAGGATTTTATTGGGGGGAAAGTGCAATTATAAGAGAACTTGTTTGGGGAAGAATGATTCAAAATCGGGTCCGCTTACCTGCCAAACACGATCATTGCCTCGCAAACCTCGATCATATCGTTGCAACGTTGGATGAAAGAGTCAACATGATTGAAAATCGGCGCCTTGTCGATGTCCCACGGGTGACTGCCAAATTGCTTGTGACTGTCGCATACCTGTCGCAAACGAAGAAGGAGATTTATTAAAAATGTAAAATTCGCCTCATTTTTACCAAGATGGTTTAAATATATAAATGTAAGTATTTAATAAAAATTCTGAAAAAAACAATCCTACATAGCTTAGCAGATGCATAAGGGGAGTTCAGACGAACATAACTTCAACCCCCCACCCCGCGGGTGCCCCGATCCTTTTAGGGGGTGCTCCGCCTCCGAAGTGGGGCCCCGATACTTTTAGGGTATTAACTCTTCCACGGGTCCAATGTCAGACGTTCATCACTTCAGGAGAGTCCAAATATCGGACAAATATGTCTGGCCCTTGATTTTCAATCCATTTCCAGTTTCTGCGAGATCGGTTCTACGACCTAAATCATATATCGATCGCAATCTGATACTCGGCTGATTTAAGTAAGCATTCATTCGTATGCTCGCCCAATCATATAATGCGAAATCAATAAAATACCGAAACAAAAAGGACGAGCGACTCGCGTCTCGCAAGCGGGCAGATATGTAATTAACTTGTTGAATGCCATACTCTGAAACCACGATATCCTACACTGGCATTTTGTTACAAAAGGAAGTTAATTTTTTCAGCGCTGTAAAGGCGAAACGATGAAATACGTTTATTTGACCTTTTATCTTGCCGAAACAAGAAAAAATCACCAATATATCTGCTGTGAGACTGTCATTATTAATAACCACCAGGTCAGTGCGAGCAGTTGAAGAGATTTCTTCCCAAAACATCACGACTATAGACCAAATAATACGGTATTTTGAAACTCTTAGAAGTCTATCTGAGTTTTAGTAACAAAATCTGGTTCCATCTGACCAAATAACTCTTTCCCAGTCCTCATCATCACAATTGATGTTTTCTCCAGCCAAATGAAACCTTAATTTTCGATACACTTGAAATTCTGAGTCCATCTGAGAACCTGTTTTTGTATTTGTATTGTATGACGCGCATTGACCCAATCCTCGTCCAAATAGATTATATTACAGTTTTGTTGGTGACATACTTAAGGGATTTTTTTTGAGTAAACTTTTAAAATATTCGTATAACGTGCGTTTTTCTCCCATTTGATACACTGTATTTTCAATAGAAGCTATCGAAATGTGGCTTTATAGACAACTCTTACGAGTTATCATAGCATCGAACCAACGTATCCGTGTTGCAAGAAATTGGTCAGCGTACAAGTCTCCTGACCAGAATAACACCGCATGTATCTGCAGTACCTGGGGCATATAGCTAGAAGATCGGGAACATTGGAACGGCTAATCATAGAAGAAAAAGTAGATCTTCAGCTAGATGGGTAGACCAAACAAAACCCTTAATAAATATAAGACTACATAATGAAAATGATAGACAAGATAGACAGGCATGTAATTATCTGAAAGAGGATTCCCAGTGTGACTTGGACTAACCAATCCACCTCTTTGGTTTACCGTTCTCGCCCGAGCCGAATATTTCAAATGATGGTCATCGACTCACCAACACGTACGCCTTTATGTAGTTCGTCATGCATTCGATACAAGTGTCGAACATTGCGATCGATTTTCTCGTGGCTTTTTTTTCGAACATTAGATCCAAATCTATGTACTCTGTGCATTGCAGGATCACTTGGTTACTAAGCGCCCTAAGCAGACTGGTGATCTTTTCGTCCGTATTGTAATACGGACTGTTGATCCAGACGAAGCGGATCAAGTGCAGAATTTTCGGAAGTTGTGCGGCTAGTTCTACCGGGTCACTTGTTTCTGCTAAAATCTAAATTTGGAATTGATGGTGGTGAAACGTAAAGTCTTCTTCCTTTTTTACCTGGCACGGTTCTACTAAAACGTTCAGATATTCAATGTTGGACTTGCACTCGTTGACGTTGCGAAGTATTTCTTCTAGAAGCACTTTAAACTGTCTCACATACGTCGACTGCACTGCGGTGAGGATGTCGCAGACATGTTTGATCCTGACGTTGTCGAGCTGATGGTCGAGACCCAAGAGGTTTTTGTCTAAAAAATGTTAAAGTCTGTTCATAGATATAAGAAAGTGACTAACTGAAACGAATTAAGGAAAGACCCGGGCAAGCTGTAAGAATGAAATATGGCCGAACAGGTCCGTATTTTGCTTAGAACTTAATTATTTGGGGTTTTGTTAAGAAAGATACTAAACAATATTTATTTATTTATGTATGTATTTACGTTTAAGTATACAGTAAAATTACAAATTATTTTTATTACGTACTTAAATTACTTAAAATTATTCATATAATATATCAGTATCACTATCGCTATCATCGCCTGTTCTAATTATTATTTGTTCTATATTATTTGCAATATGGATATACGATTGTTCTGCTTTTTCTGTATGTTTAACAGAATTTGCCCAACTTTGTGGAGGGATGTTAACAACTTCACACATTGTCACACTTCACAAACATGTCCAATGGGATTAAATGTACAGTACAGTACAGGAAGCCTTAAAACTGTAGGCTCTAGATTTTTTGCATAATTATCACAAACGTATTCCTTTTGTAGGTTCAAGCTCAATTAATTGCTTTTTGGTATAATCTTCGTGAAAATAAGTGTCGTTATTATACATGTAGTTTTGGATTGTTGCTTTTGTGTCACATGAGTTTTAGTCAACTGTCTACTGTGATAACTTGCATTCTCCATTACAATGACGCTATTAGGAGAAATTTTTGGAACTAGTTTGTTTTTAAACCAATTTTTAAATAAATCAGCGGTGGTGTCTTCAGGTTAATCCAGAGAAAAATCTCTAATGTTTTTCGCAGACAGAGAAAGTCCATTTGGAATCCAACCATCTTTAGGGCCAGCATGCAAAATGGTTATTCTTTTACCTCTTTTTGATGGGGCGTTTGTTTTACACTTATCAGTTGAGTCAGTCAACCCAACCCTTTTCGGGGGTATCATAAGTGTCGAACCAGGTTTCATCCAAGTAAATAATTGGCCTTTGTTGTTCTTTGCAAATCCTAATTTTTTCTATATATTCCAGTCGCCATTTCCGAATTCTAAAAGATTGCATTAAAACTTGCCTTTTGTCAATTTTTTTAAATCTAAAACCCATGTCTTGAATACGATTACAAGGTAGTTCTGCCACATTTAACACCTGTTTCATCTTTTTCAAGCCTCCTAATAAAGATATTTAATGTAGGCACGCTTTGTTCCTGGTATAACTGGTAAATTTTACGCCGTATTATATCTTGATCACTTTCATCTACACTCGAGAAAATGTCAGCATCACTTCTTTTTTTTCGTCTCCTGAGATACACTAGACTCGCACATATTTTGCATAATTCGCACACGATTCAACACACGCTGTATAATGTACTAATAAACTTAAACTAAGTAGTATACTACAGATGTATTAGAAAGTTATATACCGAACAATAAAACCGGACTGTGACTCTTAGAGATTATATAACAAAATTTCCATTTAGCAGGCGCCCAGAAAAAAAGATCTTCGACAGGAACAACACTTTGGAATATATGGAACGCTGAAGAAAAAAAAATAGACATCGTCATATTTTGAATGATGAAGAGCAACTTATAATATAATATTTTATAATATTTTGTTGCATTTTGCAGAGACCCCTGAACCTTCAACCCGAAATGCGTATTTAGCTCTTGATGTCAAAAGTCAAAACTGGAAGTCCTATAAATTCTGTCCAGCGAGATGAGATATCGGAAAAATACCCATTACTGGAACAACAAGAATAATAAACAACATAGGGAGCTTACTAGATCAGGTAGAACTTCTGTCAAAGTATGGTGCGCCATTTGGAGGTTCAGAATAATAGGTCCAGTATTTTTTTATCAAAATTTAAATTCCCAGCGCTACTTACAGATTTTAATATTATTCATCCCTTTGTTGAAAATGAAGTGCCTGAAAGGGAACGCCGAAATTTAATTTGGCAGCAGAATGGCACAGAAGTCAAGAAATTAGCACCTATTTAAATGCACACTATAGAGAATGGTAGTTCCCCCTGACCTCCAAGGAGCCTGAACTATTACAATAATTATTATCCTTTTTAAGCTATTAATTTTTTATTGATCGTTCGTTAATAAAATATTCACCAAAGTGTCCTTGATCTTATTCTGCTTCGGCAAGATTATGGTCAACTATGAAATGTCATAGTGGCAGCACTTGTTTTGTTCAAATGCCGTCATAGCCACCTTACACTAATTGAACTTGTTTGGCAACAGCATATTATTTGTGTTAATAGGAAATATTTCAAAAAGTAAAAATATTTGGCATATACAACCTTCTATAAAATTGAGTTAATTTTTAATGCTAAATATGACAAAATCATAAAAATAGGTAGTTTCCATTAAAAAAAAAAGTTATTATTATTAATATGTATGGAATTTTCTTATGAAATCCGTTATTCGCTTAAATAAATAAAAAAAATAAATGCTTGCGAATGAAGAAATTGGCAGATATTTTACGTCTTGCAACCGTCATTGTTCGCATAAAAAATTAAAAATCTCAAAAACGGTTAGACTTGGATATAGCACATTATTTACAAAATATGTCTAGAATTTTGTATAGAATTAAAAAAATGAAGTAATATACTAGGTGTTCCATTTAAAATAAGAAAGTTGATATTCTCCCACGAAACATTAAACACCCTGTATATACCAAATTAAAATAAATTGAAGCTTTGTAATACCTCAATTAATTTTTGTATTTAACTTTTGGCTCATCTCCTATGGTTTCTGAGATACGGTAGCGTTCCAAGGCCTCCATATTTTGAACGAAAAATAATGCTAACTTGTAGGAAGGAAAAAATTGCATTTTGTTTTCAATTTTTTTTAAAGTAGGGCCAGGCCAGGTTTTCGTGTTTTCCGAATATGTCGCGGGCTTTAAGTAAAATAAAAATGCTGAAATTTATGGGGTCGGGAGTTTTTCGTATATTAATTTTTGTCGGTCTCTCGTTGCTATTGATCTGCGGTCGTTTTCGATTGATAGATTAGTAAAGTGTGCCGCTTTGCTAAATGCGGATCAAGGCCGGCGCCATTTAGAAGTAATTGTGGCTCAAAATTAATATTCGATGCGTTTGGCATTGAAGCTTATTTTATTTTTGTAGTTACCGTTATTGGCTGACGATGTCTTTATGTAAAATCGTCAATAAGTTATTAATAAACCACCCGTAAATAAAATACAAAACGAAATTTTCCATTTTATCCAAAGCCAAAGTTAACTTAACTTGTGACTACATTTCAAAAGCTGCTATGGATATCTAAATTGTATACTTTTTGCCACTGACGCTCCATCAAACGAATTGTTAAAAAAAAAAGAGGACTTACAGTGGCTTTTCCAAAAATTAAACTCGTCGATTGGGCAGATCCCTTGTTCCGACGTCCTTTGCTCTTGATCTTGCAGGCTTATCCGGATCTACAGAAGCAACCCGACCCGAAATCAGCTTTTCGAATACACCAAACAACTTAACACAGAGCGATTCACGCAACTAATTTTTGTCATTATTCCTTCGTAGTAGATAAGCTATGTGGGTTCGACAGCAATTTCGGCAATTTTTACATGTAAAACGCTATCCTTTTTTTTTTTCGTGTCTAGGGAGGATGGACCCCGGGATTCGCCCAGTGCTGAGCAATAACTTAAACGCTGAGCTACGGGGTGTAAGGTTTTACCGGTCTATGCAAGACGGCTATCAAGATGGTGAAACGTCAGACTGAAATCGGTGAGTCATCGTGAAAACGAAAATAAATGCATCTACGTTCGTTTATACCTTTCGATTAATTGATTGATACTGAAAAGCGACAAATTAAAAGAAACATTATTAGCTAAATCGTTTGAACGGTTTAGCCGTCGTCTCCAGTCTTACAAATAATGTGCGAGATCAAAATATTTGTGTTGTATTTCTTCATAGTTTTTTTATAGAATGATATTTGCAATTAGAGGTTTATACATATTATTATGATACTTGCTGTGTTCCGAACTATAAGAATGGTACAATGTAAACTTTACCATTCGAATAAGCGAAAGCCTGACGAAAAAAAAAGTAATAAAGAAAAGATTCGTTTCTTCCAAAAATAAACAGAAAGATGAGTCTTACTGAAATAGTTTTCGATAATTTAAATAACATCTTGAAATTTTAGATTTATTTGATAATAATATTGTGATATTCGATTTACCTAGGTACACAATATAAATAAATATATATTTCATGGTATTTTAAAAATTATTTCGATCAAATTTGACCGGTCCATTGCACAACTGTAAATAGATACAGAAATATATTCTTCGCTTGATTCATTTAAAAATGAAAAATATCTATACTTTGTAAATATTTATGCGATTTATGCATATCTCGACCATTTCTATATATTTGTTCTATATTTTAAACATTAAATATAAAGAAATTAAAACGTATATTTTGTGGCCTGTATATTTGATATAATGAACGTTATACAGGATTTTTGATCCAACCCGTTCGTTAAAAGTTTATTCACATATAATTTAGAGATACATTTTTATTTTTTGGGATAAAGTAAGTGCCAAGTGTAATTCTTTTTAGAAATATTTTCAACGTGCTGTCACTTCCTTTTCAAGTGGAAGCTGGTGTCAATTTACTTATTTCATTTCAATATTTTAAGATTCTGTGTAAAATTCCAAGCATGTTTTATGTATAATGTCCTAGACCTACATTTAACAGTTTTTGAAATATTTGATGTTGGAAAAAAAAATGCACCTCCGTCTTAACCAAATTTGAACATGCTTATTTTTGTAATGTCTAAAAATTTGATCCTCGCTCTCCTTTTTGTTGTTGTAAAATTCTAAATATTTCTAAAAAATTCTAAAAATATTTGACATTGAAAAAAACAGCACCTCCGACTTAACCAACTGTGTCATTCATTGTTATTTCTTAAAATTTTATCTTCATATTTGGCAAAATGCTGAAAAACATCCCTAACTTCTCGTTTTTGTTATTGTTGTCTACTTTTATACAGGGTGTCCAAAATTAGGGCTCAAATATTCACATTTTCAAAGTTACTTGAAATTTGACGCCATTTTAAAAAAGTAACTTTTTATTTTCATTAAATTTTCGATCCACCCTGTGTATTTTCAAAAATTATTTTACTTGAAATCTAATACCTACCCCATTTTTAACTAGATTTGTTTCATATTTTACTCGTCCACGGCCTTATGATGTAGAAGGTGCTGATCTGATATTGTTCGTACATTTAATTACGCGAACCTCCCTGTATATAATGAGAGACAATACCTGCTTCGTCCAATAAACCACCAGGCCTTCTAATCGCTTCACCAATTCCTTATCGGCTATGGCCTCGTCCACCGGATACTCAGCTATAGTACGGGGTACGTAAAGTACCGTTAAGCCGAGAATTTTGTAATGGAGGTCAGTTAATTTTGCTAGGAACATGTGCAGCGAGTTAGCAAACTCGTTTTTGACACCTCGATGGCCACGTTAAGGACAATACACAATTACCTTTGAGAAATAATATGAGCCGTTTATTTTGAAAGTGGCTTAAGTCCATTTTCATCTTTTATCAAGATTTTCACGAAATTATATATTTTCACATGACAATTATTTCGACAACACCAAAGGACTTTATATCAACGAGACTATTGGAAGAAGCAGTTTACAAGAGATCCAAAAACACCAACGGAGAAAAAATAAACGCCCCTTCAAATATGCTGGATGCGATTTTTAAGAAATGAACCATATAAAATTTGGGATGAGAGAGCAGAATTTAAAATCCTTGACTTATTGCCACGTCGGGGTGGACCTAACAAAATTTGGGAATATTGTATTGCCATCGTTATATAAAAGTGTAAGAAGCATCACATCACTAAAATAGAGACACAGAATATTAACGAACGACTTGTTACTAAATTTATTTCTATTATCTAAAAATATAATTTAAATATTTTTTTTCTATTTTTTAAAGTATAGGTTAAGTTCTTTCACTTTTTGTAACAAAACAAATTTTTATTTTGCAAGTGACCTAAGCACTTTTAAAGTAAGCAAGGTCATATTATATATACTTAATAATAGCGACTTTTTAACATTGCAAGTCAACCATATATCTTAATGTAGTTAAAACGCAAAACCTTCAGTATTTCAAATTAAAGACTTAAGTCACTTTCAAAATGAACGGCTCATATAAACCTCGTACATTGGAAAAGGATACTGTCAGGCCAGCTCTGCGAAATGAGCAAAACGGGGGCAAAAGCGTTCTCAATTATTTTTAATATCGACCCGTCTATATTGCCGTCGATGGTGCCGAAAATCACTTTGTCATGGAAAGTCGCGGGCTCAAAAATAAAACCTGCAAATATTAAAAATCAATGCTGAGTGTTTTGTGAGACTAGGAAAACTAATTTTTGAAGAATCGGCGAAACATGAAATTACAAACATAAAAAATAGAATTTTGATTTTGCTGTCACCCTGTAAGTATGATTTTTTGCCATTTTGTAACTCTAGATGGAACGATTTAAAATATTTGAAACTTTTTTAAACGAATGTTATAATGTTTTTATAATATTTTTTATTTTAGATTTATCATTTGCAGAATTAACATGTTTTTTGTTTCTTTTGAAATTGTGTTAATACATTATGAGTGTAAGTGTGCAGAATCATACATTATTTTTCTAAGATCTGTGTCTGACTATACCCCGCCAAATGGCAACAATGCCTTGACATTTTCTTTTTAGAAAAATGTCATTTATTTAAAAAAAAAAAAAACAGATTGCTTGATCGTTCGAACTTCAATTTTAAAGTTAGAATGGGACATGATAATGGGTCTTGGGTATTTTCGGGGCAATTACCTGGTTCCCTCAAAAAGTAGGTAGCGTCTATGATGGGGACCCTCGGGACGCAGGTGTCGCAAATGAGTTTGTCGTTATCGAAATAAACCATCAAGAGCGGCTCCGAGGGTTCAGTAAACCAATATCTGCAACAACAATAATAATAATTTTTTGTGTGCAAATTCGTAATGGCGTGTTTGTTATCTATAATGTACAGTTACACATAGTTAAAGTTCCCGTCGTGCAAATTTGTATGACCACTTGGTCAAACTTCATGGCCACAATATTGGAAAATTATTGATAAAACTTTATTGAAAATGACCTTTTTTAAAAAATCTCTGAAATATTTTACTTTCTAAACTAAAAAGTAACTAAAAATTAAATCTAAACATCTCGACTATCTAAACTGGAGGAGGTGCCAGGTACTAAAATGTTATGAAATCCCAAATTTTGATTTAAAGTTTTTGATTTATATTTTCAAGAGAGTTACACGAAAATATAACTTCTGGAATTATTAAAAATTCACAAATTCAATTCGATAGCACAAAAAAACGGAAATGAAATCTTGAGATTACCGCCGTATCATTGTATATTTAACCCGACTGAGATGATTTGGTCTGAGTTGAAGGCGCCTATAAATAGAACACACATAACACTGCACAAAAATTTAGTGATAAACCATAAACGTAATTCGACAAGAGGTAGCTAAAATATCAGTACAAAACTGGTCTAACCTGTGAAGAACGAGTAATAAAAGAAGAAAATATTTATCGAGAACGATTAGTGGCGGAGTTGATCACTGAACTAGCGATAAGGATGATTTTTTAAGTGACTGATACTTTGTTATTATTATATTTAATATTTTGTATATTAATAATGATGCCATGTAGAAATGTAATGAAATATAACGTAATAAATTGTTACTTTGTACTAAGCTTTTTAGTGTAGGTAGATAAATCCCTAGGACGGTCCTGGAATGGTTACGGGTAAATCTGCTCGGCATAGAACACCCACAATTGGCTGAAGAAGCATTATATTTCTGGTCGACGTATAGTATTTCTGTCAACTGTCAAGAATTTTCATTCTCTATTAATCGACCTATAAAACGCGTCCGCGCTGTTGCCGCGATTTACCTAATGGTTGTGTCACATTCGTCGGTCCAGTCGCTGTCCTTCAGGTAGCATAAAACCGTTAAATCTTTGAGATGGCCGACCAGAGTTTGCAGATCTTCCTCAGTGTAATCTCGTCCTTCAAGTAAGGTCTCCGATTCGGGCGTTTGTATTTGGACGACTTTTTCTGGATAAAACCCGAATTGAAACACATTTTATCGGTTGGCCGTAAAAAATTACCTTCCAATGCTTCGGAGGAAAATAGCGAATCCGTTTCGGCCTTGTCGTACGTTAAAATTCCGTGAGCGACGACCGTCTCAGCGTTTAACGACATTTTGTTCTTTATGACGTTGTTTACGCGACGTCTCCATGACAACGGTAGGTTGTGGCATTTTTATTCATTAATTTTATTATTTTTTAAAGCAAACGTCTAACTTCGGTTTTCTGTTGTTTTTATTCTACATTTGTTCTATAGAAAAATACAAACATTTGTAAATACAAATAAAAATCAACAGATATTCTCTTCTTCATCTGTGCACTCTATATGAGCCCTACATTTGCACTTGGTACACCGAACCCATTTTTTTCACGGAAGAGAATTCGAGTAAGGCTCTCCACAAAATGGTTCCGTGTCATCTTCATCAGAGCTGCTTCACGGGGCCCTTAAATTTACCTTTTTCTTCTGCCTGCCTTTGCCAATATTTGATGCCTTACCATTGCTGGAAATGTTTCTTTTCTTTTGTGTGTTCATGCTTTTGCTCGCCTTTGGTTCCGGACGTATAACGTGAGGTGAAAAATACGATTTTCCCATCCCCGATGGTCCCGGTAAATTTGTCGCATCTACCGGACTTTTTGGAGCAACATGTACATTTAAATCGGAGGTTAAGTTTATGCTTTCGGGTGACTTCTTTATTGGTATTGTTTCAGGGAGCTAACGTTTTCTGAGCATCACTTTCTAGGGTTTTTGGGAATCATTTTTATCCAATAATGGTTGGGAACAAATCGCACTAACTCGAAACCCAGCTCAGGAATTAATCGCACTGTTGCTGTATTTTTTTAGCGGGCCATCTACTGACCTGTCCAATGGCTGTAATTTATGTGAGCAATGTGGAGGGACTAAAACTACTATCCTATCCTATATATACTATTGATGTCTCTTTTAGATAGGTGAAATTCATGATTATCCAGGACAAGTAATACTGGTTTTTCTTTTGATGCACTAGAGTGCTTGGTGAAATGTTGCAAAAAAATATAAAATTCATTTTCGAACATCCATCCAGACGGATTTGCGGCCCCGCTGCAACGTGGTGGACCAAACAAAATGTAACCAATGTACCCCTCTCCGCAGAAGTGACAAAGCCCACTTGCTTAATCCCCTTCCTAGCAACTATCCGATAGGGCTTTTGGACCGTGGTGATTCCAATTTTATCAACATCGTAGAAGTCTTAACATTCAAACTTGTAATCTCTAATACTTCCTTTAATAGTGAAAAAAAAGCTTCGGCGTTGGTTCTATTAAAACTAGTTGCTCGACTAAGACTTGTTGCCTCAGGAGTTCTCAGAGACAGAGCCAGTGAGCCAATCAGCAGGAGCAATTTTATTTTCAACCCAGTTTGGACCAACTTCCGCATGGTTGAATTAAATAATCAGCTATCTCGTTCTCTATAGGATCCAGTAGAACGATTTCTTTTGTAGCTTACTTCTGCTCTATGGGGCTCTTGCCCCTTTCAGTTTTCCGCTTATAAGTCCTCATTAGGTTCCATCGTGCTCCTGCGGACCACTATGGAACTTTCGCAAAATCGATGTAATTTAATTGTGAATACACCCTGTATAAAGTGTCCTTCACATCTCGTCGAACTTCAAAGTTACGGCACACTTCGGTAAATGTTAAAATTTTTACTGATAATTGCAATTTACAATTATATTTTTCCAAATACCTCGCGCCCCCTGTGTTATAGACCAACCTTAATTAGATAATAAAAATATCACATCTTTAAAAGTTTTTTTATTTATCGCCAATAATACCCTGTATATAATTCCAACAATGTTCGAAATAGAGGATGTAGCCCTGGATCTCGTTAGTTTCTTGGTATCCGAATTTTTCCAATGGAGTAAATGGTTTTTAGAAAACTACTTTTTTTCTGAAACCATGCAGTACGTGGTAATTTTTTCAAATATCTCGAGCTGCGTGTGTGATAGACGAAAACCGTGAATACAAAAATTGTAGCCCTTGATACGGCCTATACCACTGTTTGAACGGATTAGCTATTGTTTGTCCGAATTTTGATGTACGGTTAATAATTTACTGTCTAAAAGAACAATTTTCAGGGTCTTTTAGATTTTTGTCCATAACCAAAACACCTTTGGAGGAAAAGATGTTTTTCTGGATCCCCAAATAACAAAAAAAAATTCAAAAATAAAAAAAATACTTTGCGTTATTTACTTCTCTCCCAAGTCGGTAGCTGCAAAATTAGGGTACTTATTATGTTTTTTAATATTGCACGGAATATCGCGAAAAACCGTAAATACAAAAGTTTAGGCTGTCTATATGGGCTATATCGCCATGTAAAAGAAATTGACATCTAAAACACACATTTGAAATTATTGCCAATTTTCAATAATAGGGGGACCCATTTTTCAGTTTTTTTGAATTTGGCGGCGCATCTGTATATTTTTGAAAAATTGTCAAGAATAAAAGTTTATTGAGTCGTTTCCTCTGCGTCTCCTGGTTCAAGAATTTTTTTGGTCTTGTAAACCGTTTTTGAAGAATGGTCTTTTTTGTAGCCCCTTGCACGCGCGATTTTTAATTTTTGTTAAAATACTTCCCGACCCCCAAGCCCTCCCATTTGCAATAGTGTCACGAGGCAAAGGTGCATATGTGTGCCAAATATGAAGTCGATTACTTCAAATTTCGGACACTTATCGTGTTTCATTGCAAGTTCCAAAAACAGTCGAAAAACGCGGAAAAAAGATGGATACCAGCGTCGGATCAGGGTCATTTTTTATAAGCTTGTCTGCCTCGTGGAGGGTTAAAAAGGAGGCTAATTTCAATTTTGTAGCTCCAACGGTTCGAAAGTTATTTAGGAAAAACCAAAAGACGAGAACGGAGAACGGACAAACAGACAAAAAAAAGTTTTTTTCTTCGACGGTGACCATTTCTGCACCAACGGCGGTCCCATAGGACTTACCGTTACCGAGATATAAAATTTTTATACGAGCGCAGATATTCGAAAGTAACAAGTGGGGTAGGATGTGCCAGTCACAACCTGCCTCAAACTGATTGTCACAACGAACCCCTGACGTCATCGTTTTCTTTTTTTTTCATATTGCTCACAAAAAGCAAGGATTAAAAAAACAAATATAACCATAAACTTTACATGCCATAGGGTTTATTTTGACACATACACTTTCCCAAAAGGACCTTTGTATCCAAAGTTTTAGAGTAATGGCCTCTGCTACAACCAACCCCTGTGGCCCCTACACAAATTCAATGAGACCCACATTTGTTTTTTTGTCTATTAGAATTACCAAAATTGTTAAATTTTGCTTTGTGATTGTTCCCTGTAATTTTTATTTATATACCGTGAAATCATTCTCAGCTAATGAAATAATTTAGAATAAAATGTAAATTTTGAACCCGCATAAAATTTTGAGGTCTAGTAATTTACTAGTTTAGAGGTTCTTTGTGAATCTCCCTGTATATTTAATAAAAATATTACCACGTAGTGCAAGGTGCTCTATAACAGAGCAACAGACGGTATTATAGCTCAGAACAAGAAGACTTGTTTAAATTTGTTTTTAAAAACGGAATTGCAGTCTTGTGGTAGCTTCGCTAACTGAATATATCCTTTCAACGAATTTTGATTGTTCAAATTTGGTTCATGTGGTTCAGATTGTGGTTGTAGTCATGTACAAGTATATAATTCCTTTTATATTATAGATTGAACGCAGTTTTATTCAAAAATCAGTACACTTTGTACATTGTACAGTATTACATATTATCTACCTGTTGCTTATCTACGATAAAATGATTCTTGTCCGTGTATTCTGGATTTGCTTATAAGTATTATGTTTCAGATAAGATGCAGACTGGGTAATTATACGTCGAAATTAGCGAAAATCCCAAAAACTAAACAATCAGATTTTATTGGTCTGGTTTGCTCAGAGAATGTAATGTTCTTCAATTGCGGTGTTCCTGTATTTATGTCACAGTTTTCTGTTTTTGTCTAGTTCGTTATGGTTTTTGATTATTTGCAGGGTAGTAGTTAGACCTTGCTTGTTTCTCAATCCCTCTCGAAAGGTAATTTTGGATAAAATTGTTTACGCTTGCGCAAAAAATATTTTTCTACTGTCGTCTGTAAAATACTTAATTAATTACCCACCAATCTAGCGTGCGGGACGCGTCACTTTACCACGTCAGTCAGCACATAAAACAGAGCAAATGGTTTTCAAGAAAACATTTTTTTTCTGAAGCTATGAACTAAAAGTAGCGATTTTCATATGCATTTTCTTCAAATATCTCGAGCAAAACCATAAATACAAAAATCGTAGCTCTAACTATCCAACTAACTAATTAGTTACATTTTTTTGCCAATTTTGATTAATAGCTAATCATTTACTTTCGAAAACAACAATTTTCAGGGTTTTACATTTTTGTCTGTATATATTCGGATTTTCTTTAATTTTTATATTTTTTTTCTGGAAGCCGAAATAACCCTTTTTTTTCTTCTTCTTCTTCAATAATTTAAAAACCTTAAATACACAAGTTTTAGCTTCTATACGGGATATATCGTCGTGTATAATAAATTGACATTTTTGCGAATACAGAGCACACCCTGTACATTTTTGAAAATTAACAAAAATAAAAGTTTATAGCACTGGACCTGGCGGATCTTTTCGTTCTATAGCTTTTTCAATAGATTAATCGGTTTTTGGGAAATGAATTTTTTCTTGGACCCATGCAAACGCGGTTTTAAATTTTTTTAAAATAATTCCCGGCCCCCTCCCAATAGAGAACCAAATTCTACTAGTATGGCAAATTTGAAGTTGATGGCCATGAACTTCGGACGCCAATGATGTGTCATAGCAATGTCCAAAAAACAGTCGAAAAAAAAAAGATGGCCGCGGTTGAACCACAGCGGTTTCACATATGTTATCGATGTAAAAGTCCAAAAACAAAAAGCGGACAGCAGACAACATTTTTTTTTTCGCAGTTCATAATTTCTGTACCAGTTAAGAACGAAATCCTATGATAAAGATTATTTGCTAGAACAGGACATAAAAAAAATCTCGTAATATACACCTAATCACAGCCATTTGAATTCTATAGAAATGCTACGCGTCTAATTAAAAAGCAAACATTGACGCAATAACAAACCCAAGAAAATATCCGCCCATGTAACTGATGCAATTAATTATTTCCTCCGAGACCTAATTTATAATTTTATATCGGGACACAGTATATAACAGCAACTAATTTCATTGCATGCGGCACATCTATCCAAACAACTTTTGCATTTACAATGTTCCTCCAAAATAAACTCTTATAGTTTGACATGGGTAACGAGCCGCCACTGCGTCAATAAACATGATGCCATCCGTTCGCTCGGAGTCCCATCATATATTTATTCGCGACACGACCTCCACTTTGCCGGCTCGACTTTATCGTCGACAATTTTTCTTTATTTCACAACAACCTCGATTCGTTAACACGTCCGATTCGCGTTACCGAAGTAGACGAATCATGGCCAACGCTGATAATTCACCGAAACGCGGCAAAATCGAAATAATCAAAAAGCACGTGCACAGTTACTCGGATTTTCCGAAGCCCGGCGTGTTGTTCAGGTAAGCGGTTGATCCCGCGCGTTCCGTTTAACGCCGTTTTGTCTTCACCAGAGACATATTCGGCGTTTTGCAGAGCCCCGAAGCGTTTTCCGCGCTCAAGGACCTGTTGATCGAGGAAGCGAGGCGAGTCGAGCCGGCCGTGCAATGCGTGGTAGGCCTAGAATCTAGGGGATTTTTGTTCGGTCCGTCGATCGCCCTGGATTTGCAAGTGCCGTTCGTGCCGATTCGGAAAAAGGGAAAATTGCCGGGCCAAGTTTTCTCGCATTCGTATCTGTTAGAATATGGAGAGGTAACGTCCAAGTTGATGTTTTCGCTGATATTCGCGATTCAGATTGTGCGGTGACGGTGGGACGGCCGATGCGATTTACGTTTTACACTATGCGTGCAAAGTGATATTTGAAGTTATGTTATCGTTCATGGTTTAAAGTGGGATGATTTAACATAACATAATATTAGAAAAAAATATGAAAATAAGGAACCCAACCTTGAAAGGTAATCCTGCAAATCACTTACTTAAATTTTAACTGCGATTGCCAGCTGCATGGCTTTGCAAATTGCTATATTTCTTCAATTTTGCCGGGGAATTATGCAAAACTGTAAAATTGTTATTATCTATTTATCTAACGGTGCCCGTTTTCTTAAAGTAATTTAACTCGAGTTGATAAATTGAGTTTACAAAATTTTACGTCTTTGCCAAAAATTTAATTGATGTATTTTAGTGCTTCGTTTATTCATTACAACAAATAGGCGATTGTGTGTTTCAAATAAATTAATATTTTTTCTATTATGCAAGATATCACAATTTCTGAGTCTTCTAGATTTAGTTCGTATTTAATAAAGAACAATAAATAATTTGTTTGTAACTCAACCTCGCATCAGTCAATATGACGGAAACCATAAAAAAAAACAATTGCAATTTCAAAATTTGTTATGAAAACGTCATGACTTTTGACAATTGTATAAAAAGTACAACAAGAAAAGGTCGAATGCCGCAATAACTATATCCAAAAGAGCATTTCCTATGAGGAAAGCCTTTTACTAAACTTTGTGTGGTAATTTATGCAAAGGGAATCCGGCAGCCGGTGTTTTGCGAATCTGCTAAAATTCTGTTGCTTTGATTTGGTTTGACTTTGCATATGACATGTGAATTGACTTCAATTTCAGAATTTTGAAAAGATTTCTTTTCTGGTTAGTTTTTGTTGTTTCCTTGTTGAAATATTGCTTCGGGTACAATTTTCATTTGCCACCTGAATCAATATTTCAACATAAGAATACCTAAACTAAAACTAAACTAACCAAAACAGAAATTTTAACTCTCATCTGTAGAATTCTTACCAATCAAAAATTCAACTTTATTATTCACAGAGTGCGGTCTTATCGTGCTGTCTATGCTGTAAAGCATTTTCTTTTTATTATTTGTTGTGGCCCAATTCTCGTAATGATTGATGGGTTGCAGGCGGTAATGATATCTTCATAAAGAAGATAATATTTTTCTGCGCCTCTACATTTCATCCAATAACCTGCATTTGGCGCCATTTCCTTTGTAAACAATAATATCCGCATATTTAACTTGTTTTCTCAGAACATATATCGAGATCTTGGCACATTTGGAGGAAATACTGCCGTAAAACAGCCGTGTCTGAATTTATTGACGATCTGTCAGCGGCCATGTTGGTTGTTGAATTCCGCAAAGTTATTGCTTAAAAACGAGATTTTAAATTTGCCGCATGCGCATGTCGATTGTACCTCATTGATTGTTTTATAAATGCTGGTTTTATTGGCATAGGCGGATGATTTCCCATGTCCTTTGATTATGGGTTTATCGGTATCCATTTTTTAGGACACAATCGAGATCCAAGGATCGGCAATAAAAAAAGGACAGTCGGTGTTAATAGTCGACGACCTTCTGGCAACTGGCGGAAGTCTGAAAGCCAGCTGCGAGCTGATTAAAACGATAGGGTCGACGGTGGCCAGTTGTTTGGTTGTCATCGAACTGGAGTCCTTGAACGGACGAGCCAATATTTCCGCCCCGGTAATTTCTTTAATAAAGTATTAATTTTTCTTCTTTTTTTTTTTGCTCGGATAAGATAATTGAAGTTTTGCATCTGAAGGAGACGATCTTAAACCGAGATTTTTTATAATCTTTGAAAAATCAATTTTTTTAAAGTCCGAAATTAAAGGGCGTGGCCTATAGTTTTGCTATTGAGGGTATAATCCTTTTTAGGAATGCCCCTTTAATTGGCCACGCCTTAAAAGGGTGTGTTTCCGTATTAGAACGCCCCACCCTCCACAATTCTATATTTTAGCCACATTCCCCATTAAATAACAAAACATAGTTTTTTGATCTTTATTAAATGTACTACATGAATTCGTAATAATTATTACGAAAAATACAATACTTTATCGTTTTAACATAAATAATAAGAATATAAATATCGGTTACATGACTAGTTCACATCTAAAACAAATCGATTGTATCCCCTCTACATGGAATCGACGATCCTTACAATCCAAATCGCAGTTTTGGTAAAAAATAACCGATTTTAATCTACTTAATCTCGAGTTTTATATAAAATACGAAAAAAAAAAGGTTGAAATTGGAATAAAAAGGCTACAAAATATCAATAGTATGAAAAATAATTAGCACCATTATGTACAAATGTATGAAATGCTGGTAATTCGTTTAAAATCCAATCGCTCATACGTTCTGTTTTCATTTAGCCGATTTTATTCCTCGCAACCTTTTGAATGTTCCTGATATAAAGTAAAAACGCCGTTGCATCGAATGGAAAATAAATTTCGGCGGAATCCGATTAAAAACAAAATTACCAACAATTTCGTACGAGCTTCGATGTAGGTTCCGATATTAAGGGTACACAGACATTTTCCACAAACGGAAATTAGGTAAATAATCGAATATAAAAAATAGATTTACGAAAAAGTCTCGAGGTCGAAAAGCGTTTGATTGAGTTGGTTTGCTGCTTGGTCCGGAGCGCCACAGTTTTAAACTTCGTCTAAACATTCAAAATAACTTACTTTTGATTAAGTATTTTAACGTTTGGTCCAATCATCCTGACAGTGTGATCACGTTTATTTCATTACAAAACAGATACGCAGAGAAAAATGGTTTTGCAAATTGTTGACGGGGCGGCCATGCTTGTTTTAAGTATCCGGTCTTTACAATCTCCAGACAACGGTAAGTGGACTGATGAGCGTTTCGCTCGAAATACTTAATAACTAACCTTAGGAAGAGTATTTTAATAGTAAATATTGTTTTGCCTCATTATTGCGACTTAAGTTTTCTCGTTTTCATCCGTGACTAACGTTCTATTGTCGTATTTTAGGAACAGCAGAGTTTCCAGGCTGTTTGAAACACGCCCAAGTCTATTAGGGTGTGTGCCGCAGGGTTCCGTTCTAGGCCCACTCTTATTTTCATAAACGCCGTGATTATTTTTTTATAGTCCATGTGGCGATTTCAGAGTTCGAAATTAGCATTCTTTAGAAGCATTATTTAGAGCAAATTGTTGTAAATATTATAGATGTGCGTTTTTTATGTTACCTGGAAAACCGTCCTACTTGATTGCGTCTGGAAATACCTACCTTGAAATATTTTCAAATATAACTAACCCTACGAGTTGGCACAACATGTTCCGATTACAAAAAAAACAAAAAAAAAACAATAAAACACTTAAAGAGGGCGGAAAATGACACACGTTACATCACGACGTACGACACTACTTAAATCCGATAAATACTTGACCACGTTTCAAGTTTCAAAATTGAAATTTTAATTTCAAAGTTCAAAGTATCCATCGGCTCCAGAGGTCGTCAAAACTACGGTTACAATTCCTCACATTTCATTACATAGGATATGAAAAATAATCTGCGGTCCTACGATACAGCGATATTTTTACAACCTCTTGTTATTGTTAAAAAAATATTTCTGGAATTATCATTAAATAGAAGGCGGGGATAAAATAAAACACTTATCTGTTCTGGCCTAAACTAGATGCTCACTACGCTACCGAAAACTCGCGAAAATCTCTAATGCCCCTACCGCTATAAACGAGAAGTATCCGAGCACCCGGGGAGTGGGAGGGTTCGTCGGCCATGTTAGAGGTGCGACGGTTCGGTCTTATCCGCTCCCTTGGTCTCGTTCTCCCGGTACAGCTTCGGGTGAGAGTAGTTCTCCGGAGGGCTTATTATGTCGTTCGATGGGGTTAGTTCTTTTCTTCTCGGTGGCCTTTCCAAACTACCTATACGAGAGAAAAGAGCTAGAAACCAGAAACAGGATAGATACTACTTGATTGATGTTTCTAGTATATTTTAACCTGACTTATTGCGGATAATTATCTGGTCCGAAAGCATTGTGGTGATTTACACTTATTTGTTTATGATTTCCAGTGATATATTCTTATTTGTCAATGATTACTTATGACGCAAGACGGATAATATATGACAACTTTTGGTGTGAAGCTGGAATTAAGTGTGGTGATTTAACATGATTTATCTATGATTGCAAGTACCACAAGACAATGTCGGGATGCTTAAAAAACTTACGGTGATTTACACTAATTTATTCTTGATTTCCAGTGAATCATCCTTATTACCGATGACTACTTATTGTCAATGATGCAGGATAAATGTGATATGATAACTTTTGGTGTGAAGCTGCAAGTAAATTCGCTGATTTACCATGATTTATCTATAATTGCAAGTGCTACAAGATAATGTTGGTGTAAAGCTTAAAATAATTATGGTGATTTACACCAATTTATTGATGATTTCCAGTGATTTATCCTGATTTATGGATGATGAAAGACGATAATTATATTACTTTTAGTGTGAAGCAGGAAATAATTATTGTGATTTACCATGATTTATCTATAATTGCACGCGCCGCAAGATAATATTATTATAAAATTATGGTGATTTACACTAATTTATTCTTGATTTCCAGTGATTCATCCTTATTATCGATGACTACTTATTGTAAATGATGCAGGACGGATAACTATATGATAACTTTTGGTGTGAAGCTGGAATTAAATGCGCTGATTTACCATGATTTATCTATAATTGCAAGTGCTACAAGATAATGTTGGTGTAAAGCTTAAAATAATTATGGTGATTTACACCAATTTATTGATGATTTCCAGTGATTTATTCTGATTTACGGATGATGAAAGACGGATAATTATATTACTTTTAGTGCGAAGCAGGAAATAAATATTGCGATTTACCATGATTTATCTATAATTGCACGTGCCGCAAGATAATATTGGTGTGAAGCTTGAAAAGTTATTGTTGATTTCCTGATTTATCGATGGCTACTTATTGCAAACGATGCAACACGACTAATTATATGGTGATTTTTGGTGTGAAGGCTGAAATAATATATAAATTCAGTGATTTATGTGGGATTACAAGGAAGATGATTACTTTGCGGAGAAATTTGAAAGAATTGTGTTAAAATAAACCGATTAAGGATTTTTACAAGAAGAATAAATTTATTCGGTTTGGGTGTGATTTGTTTTGTTTAACTCCACTCCAAAATCCCTTCGCCGTAGATCGAAATTTTGCCAGAAAGCAGTAAGGATCTACGTGAAATTATTAAGGATTCCACGAATTTTGCGGAGATTTACAGACCAATTGAACAGATATTAAGGATTTACGCACTGAGATTGGGCGCGGACTCCCTTGGGCTTGATTTCATCCCAAAAGCCTTTGGATCTCTATTGGCATTCTATGTGAAGGTACCTAATGATTATGTCTGGATTTATTTGTCGAAAATGTTCGATAAATACAGTGATTTATCATTATTGACCGAGGATTTGCACAGACCTTATATCAGTTTATGCGTAGAGCAATCTCAAAAATTTCTAGTTCCGCATCCGCATAACCCAACATCAAATTTTATATTATTAAATTTAATTAAAAATTTCATATGAAATCATTGCTCTGGTGAGTAGGCATAGTTAGCGATCTCTGCACTCGCACCATAGTGACGGCTAGCTCAAATCTAAATATGATTGAAGGCTAGTCAAAAAATACGTCACCATTAGCACTTATAAAGTATGTCAGATTCATCTGTCTATAAGCTTACCGCCAAAATCGAGGCTAGAGTTCAAACTCCCGCCCGTTTTCGGCGGGATAGGGGGCGGATGCTCCTCCCTCGGACTAGAGGCGTCACCCTCCTGAGGACTGACCGATATGTTCAACTCCGAGGGGTGCGTTTGCATGTCGAAGTCTTCGTAACAGTGAGCGTTGAAGTTATTCAAAACCGAACTGAATGAATGAAAATATCTGTTAGCCTCGTCCATTACAAAATTCCGTCTAACAAATTACTTGGTCTCGTTCATGCTGATCCCGGAATCCCGCAAGTCGTGAGCGCCCGACGTCCCGGTTCCCAGACTGCAGCCTGAAGTCACCAGGTCACCCTCGCTGGACGATGGGGCCGCCGTCGTGGCCGTGGGCGGCTCGTCCAGCGGCAGATACTCGGCACTGCATATGGAGGGAGTGGACCTCTTCTGACCCCGTTTCGGTATGTTGGGGGGCGGTTCGTTCGGCAGGCTCTGGACCCGTTTATCGGGCGCTGAAATGTCAAAAACAAGAATTAATAAATGAAAAAAAAAATTTCAAAATATGGAATAATATGAGGGTAATTTGAAAAGTTTCCGATCCTTCAATGATGTGCAATTTTTCTCATTTTGTTTTGTTAACGAATGGCCTTCTCATTTGACGAAAATCTTTGTTCTCCGAGCGGAGTTTTCAGATGAAGGAACAAAAAGAAGTCGCTTGAGGCTAGATCTGGTGAGTGAGGCGGATGATCGAGCAGTTCAAACCGTAATTCATGGATTTTCGCAATGGCAATCGCTGAGGTATGAGACAGTCTTGGTGAAATAGCAATTTCTTTTACAAATGTGGCTGTTTTTCCGCAATTTCTGTCCTAAACTTGTCAAGAAATAATACGTAGTATGCTCCTGTTATGGTTTATCCTTTTCGAAGAAAATCGATCAAGAAAAAAACAGTTTTTGCTTTTTTTGGAGCCAGTTTTGATTGTATTTTTGGTTCGGGCGTATAATGCTGTATCCAAAACTCGGATTTATTGCGCCTAAACTGCGCTAACGGATCGTTATTCGAACATGTTTTTGGACTAACGTGAATAAACCCTGTACCCAACGCGCGAACAAGTTTTCGCATGCCTAAATCTTGATTTAAAATGTGACAAACACGTTTTTCGGCATTTTCGTAACCTCTGCTACTATCTCTCCCAAATTAATTAGCAATATTATCACGGTAGTTACAGTTTTTGGACGTCCCGAACTCTAACTCCTAAGCTCATACGGCCACAATTTAATTCAGCTGCCCAAAATTTCAATTTTAATTTGCGTAGGCGTACTGCTTATAACAGCTTTCGCGAAAACATTCACATCTCACTCAAAAACTTTGGTAAGTAACTAACAAGACGTGCACAACTACGATTACTGGTTTTTAGTAACTAGTGCCGCCATCTTCAGGTCGAGGTAGGAAACTTTTCAAGTGACCTTCGTATTTTGGAACGTACTTTTTTTGATCATGAAAAGATTTGATATATTCAGCACTGTGGAAAGGTTTACTCTCGAAATAATTGATAAAGTTCACGATATGATTTTAAGTGATAGTTGGAAATTTTCACAATTAACAGAAAGATCTCGGCAAAATGGGTGCCGAGGCTGTTTTGGCGCTTCCTGATAAGTCTACACTGATATATAACTGTTAATGCTACATGAATGAACATAACTACACTCCAGAGGACAAAGAACAGTCAAAACATTGGATTTTTGAAGGTGAACGGCCTCCAAAAAAGAGAAAGAAGTCGTTCAGGTCTTTTAGATCGCGGAATCACATACATTGATTACTTGCAACAACGATAACGGAAGAGTATTACGCGCCATTAATAAAACGGCTGAACAAAGAAATCAAGGAAAAGCACAAGGCTATGCACGGGTGCACACCTGCACAATATCGATGGCCAAAATTATGGAATTAAAGTTTCAGTTAATACAACATCCACCGTATTCACCAGATTTGCCACCCAGTGACTTTCCTGTTCCCAAAGTTGAAGAAATGGTTGGTGGACAAAAGTGTAACGTCTAACGAGAAAGTAGTCTCCCAAACAAATGCCTGTTTAAGAAGCTTCCAAAATCCTAGTTTACAACGATGGCTTTAAAAAATGGAAAAAACACATGATTTTTTTTATATTGCTTTCAACTTTTAGATATAGATAACTGTACAAATAAAACATAATTTCTAATTTAGTTGAGTAAAGTATTACCTACTTAGCAAAAAGAGAAATATAACACCCTATTTATCATATATGAATAAAAATAAAATAGATAAATATGATTATTAATTAGTTTAGGTAATTGTTACCTGGTTAGTGTTACGTTATTTTTATAGATCCTTACTACGTAAATACTATTTGACATATATGATTCAAAATAAAGTAGATAACTATCATTTTGGTTAGTCTTACATTAAATATATTATATTTTTTATTTAATTTAAACAGAAGCAAAATACCTCATTTATCATAGAATAAAAAAGATAACTATTATTACTGTTCAGTTTAGGTAAGTGTTACCTAGTTTGGGATAATTTTTTTTTGTAGGTACATTCATTAAAAATAGTGTGTTTTATTTTTAACTTAACTAGAAATCAGCGCACCAACACCAAGAAACATTTAAGCTGATTATTTATTAAAATATTTACAAACATGAAGATCCGAACTACAACTTGAGCTATCTAATGCTTTTTACGCAATTGAAATTCAGTGAAAACCTATATTTTTTGTAAATATTACTTTCATGAAAACACTTACTGTGAGATCGTGGCGGTAAAGGGGGCGCCCCTTCGATGCCCGAGTCTGGCCACGAGTTTCTTAGGGGCGTTCCGTCGGTAGGCGTCATGGACATGGCGTGCCTTAAAAGTCGCGGCGAGGGAGGTTTCGTTAGCGACCTTTCGCGCGTGTGCGTCGCTTTCGGTGGGAGGGGCACCTCGCACGGATCCGAATCCCTTAAAGTGAAAAGTTTGTGAAAACATGCCACAAAGAGTCGAGACAAACACACATATATAAGGCTCGACAGGAAGCAAACTTTTATTTCAATTTTATCGGCATATTTAATAAATAAAAATTAGCAAATAATGGCGATTTCGAAACAAGATTGATGCCCAGGAGTGTTCGGACATGGGAAATTTGATTTTGTCCTTTATTTACCACTACTTCTAGAGGGCGCCACCTTGATACCTCTTCTGACATAAAAAGCGAAACGATTTTATTTTTTTAAAAAATCAAGTAAGCAAGTAAGTTTATTACTATTATTACTAAAAAACTTATTCTGGAATGTTACCAATATAATAGAATTATTTTAATCGAACGATATCCTGCGTATATCTATTTCTGATGGAGTAACTTTTTACACATGTTGTGAGTAGTACTAGTTAGATTTTAAGTTAATTTTAAGGAGTCTGTAAGTTGAATTAATTATAAATAAATAACATAGTTGAGTAATCAATATTCCTTATATTTCTTTAACGATAAATTTGACTAAATCTGAAATACCCCTAGTCACTAATTTTGGTTCAGAAATATGCGTTATTTTACAAAAACAATAATAGAAATAAATCTTTGGCTCCCTGCATCTGGAAAACGAAGATTAGATGAACACTTAAAACGCTTATTATATAACACCCTGTGTAATGACTTTAATTATTATTGTTGGCTTTTTTCTAACGACCAATATTTTTAAAATATAATTTTAATATAAAGTGTGAAAACCGAAACATCGGGTTTAGTTGGTATCTAAATAAAAATCTTATCCAGATTGTAATTTGATTCCTATACAGCTCTTGGATATGTCAGCACAAGGTTTCACTAATGGGCCCAAAACTAGACGAAAACAAAAATTCGTCTCTAAATTGTTATAAACGAATGAATTATTCTTTTTTATTTGAAAACCATTGATCCATAATGCACAATATTATAACATCATGTGTTACTGTGCTTAGTAGAAAAGTCTATATCGAGACCTACGTCGAATTTGGACAAACACCTATTTCTTTTAATTGCTAGAAATTTTGAAGAGGATTTAGAACACACCTACAAAATAATTTTACGTCAGGATACACTATTTTCACGAAAACATAACGTATAACTTATAAAAGTAAGGTATATGACAATACCATGGAATCCATAGATAAGAGTTCAGGTTAGTTTAGCAATTCTCACTAGATGACATTTAATGCATCGTGACGTCACATGGTGTTTTCGTGTTACGTCATATTTAAAGCGCTCTGGGTAAATTTTAAGTCGCTAATTTTAATTGAAATGTTTTTTTTTTCGCCAAAAAAATAATTGTTAGGTAGAATTCGGCAGTTCTAAAAATGCATTTATGAAGTTTTGGTGTAAATTTAAAACTCATGCTAATAATTATAATAATAATAATTAGTTATTATTACCTGTTCCGTATGGACGGTAAACTGATGCTGTTGTACTCTGCGGTGCCTCTCGTGGGCGTGCGCAGTTCCGTCGCGTTGGTGCCGTTAAATCCCTGCGACCGTGGCCTCGACTCTCGTTGCGGTATAGGGGGCGCTGTAATCATATTCCCCATGGGCAGCGATAAATTTTCGCGGCTGAGTATAGGTCTGTCTAGGTCCTGCGGATTATACGATTAATATTAACATTCGATAACCTACCTCTACTTTATTGACTACATCGTAAGTAAGCAAACGAAATAGCAGTTCCCAACAAAAAAAGTTAACGTTTCATTCAAGCATTAACATAAAAAGGATGCAAATAAAAATGGATGTTTTTTCGGAAGCGTAAACAAACCAGTTGGATTAGCTTTTGGCCGGGTTTTCGTCTTTAGTTGCCACTCCAAACGAAGTCAGATAGCAATGAAATGAGCGTAAAAATGAAAGGAAGTTTGAGGTTATAATTCAGTGTTCGGTTTTTGATTGTCACAATTACTAACAGGTCAGACTCAAGAAAAAGCTACAATGAATAGAAATTTTGAAAAGGATTTAGGATTAATAGAAAACCGTTGTTCTTTTAAGTGTGCACAGGAAAATAATTAAAAGCACCCCCTCCACACATCATGCAAGAGGGAAAGCGAGATAATGGCATTTTGCTTAAAGCGGGAACTATTATTTTGCTTGGTACCTAAAGAGGGCCCAAAAAAAGATAATTTGCGGCTTTTTAAAATTATGAGGGTCTTCAAAACGTACGGTTTCTTAAATAATAAAATAAATTATTAAAAATTTGTTGTTTACACATTTAATCTGGGGTTAATAAACAGATTTTCTTGGTTACGGTTATGTATTTTTTTCTCATGGGAACTCAAAACTGAATTGCTATCAATATTTATTGTTTGTATAGATAGAAACATAGATAGATACTAGAACTTGGACATAAAACAGAGAGTTAAACTAAGCTAGCAAACGACTGGGGAATCAGTCTATATCAAAAAACTTTAACTACCATAAACTTATAAACATCTCTCCGTAGGGCCCTCCCCAGTATTACCAACGAATATACGGAAGCTTGAATTGCTTACTTTATGCATGCAACATTCCCCTGTCGACACGTAAAACCTAAAGGCATACTCAGTTGCGTAACTTAACGTACTCCTTCCTCGGCTAAAAAGTGTTTTGAGCCCTACCAGCGATTTCGAGTAGACGCTGTCGTAGTCCAACAGCGTCTGGTGCTCCAAAAGATGGCCGTAGTTGCCGCTCGAGTTTGACGAACGATTGCTTCCGCTGTTGTCCGCCAGGAGGCGTTTTTCGGATGGTACCGGCGGCAGGGGCGTGCTGAAATCGATTTGTTACGTTAGTGGCGTCTGTTGGAGTAGGGCACGCGCACTTACTTCACTATACTATTGGGCATTTGTTGGTTCAACGAGCCGAGGCTCTCCTTCAACTGGAAGAACCGCTCGATCAGTCTTTGGTGCAACGGTTGGACGCTAGGCGGCGCCAGTTTGCCGTGCAGGTATAGGCCTTCCTCGATGACCTTGAATTCGACCGATTGACGTTTCGATTTCGTCGGTACAGGCAGGCAATTTCGGAAAAATGTAGAGTAATATATTGCCCCTCGTTGGGATCATGAAGTAAATAATAATAATGCCCTTATTTTTCCAGACATAAAAAAAGTGTAATTGGGGTGCCGAGGTCTAGTTTGCAGCTACTCATACCTAACCACTAAGTTACTAACAAGAAAGATAGTATCAATCAACGTGGAGAACACACAGAAGAAGGAAATGGACCTAGCATTTTAGCAAAGTAAGCCCCGAAAGGTTAGCCAGAATAGCAAGGGATTTTAAACTGACAGGAAAAATACCGTCAGGACTTTCCTAGCAATCTGCATCACGTCAGAACTAAGAAATAGGGCAAAAAGGCTGTAAAGTTCGGGGCGAAGGTCTAATATAACAAGAATAAATAAATAAATCTTGACGACTAGATCGATCTGACCTCAGCGCGACCCCTTAAATGTCGAAGGATATTACGATTTTTCATAATTTATTCTTTAATGTTTAATGAGGGTACCGAATACTATATATAATGCTCAATTAATATTCTTTTAAAATGAAATTCGTATATTTTTACGGAAACGCCTTTTGCACATCATACATAGATGAGACCAAACCCTGACGGTACTATCTAAACTCGATATGCCAAACGATGAAAGTGGCTTAAGTGACTAGCGAGATTTTATTACTCTACACCTTTCTGAAATAGAGTCTGGCACCGTTCGACTCACCCTGGTAGCGTTCAAGATCAAATCTTGCAGGGTGTTGACGTAGACCTTGTGCTCCGGATAGAGTTTGGCGAATTCCTTCGTGAAGAACGCCTGCTGGTATTTGCTGAGACCGCCCTGGACGTTCGCGTCGATGATACCTTGCAGTCTCATCGTGAACGGGTTCAAGTTCCGCTTGGTGTCGTGCGTATACACGGCGATCAGCTGTCTCAGTTCTTGTTCAACGGTTTGCATCGTTTCGCACGCGTATTGCACCGGAGGAATCTCGTCGGTCTGTCGGTCTATGACCTCGAACCACCTGAGGATGCCCGGCAGAGGCGCCGCGATCTCCAGGACAGTCCTTTCTATCCACAAGGTCTAGGGGTGGGGGTTGGTTATGAAAGCACGTTATTGATACGACAGACCGAGCATATTTCGAAGAAATATTAATGAAGAAGCGCAG
Source organism: Cylas formicarius (assembly GCF_029955315.1). Lineage (NCBI taxonomy): Eukaryota > Metazoa > Arthropoda > Insecta > Coleoptera > Brentidae > Cylas > Cylas formicarius. The sequence continues at coordinate 36,595,720 of NW_026844347.1, read as the reverse complement.
AATTTCAGACAGGGTAGTAGCAATTGGTGGCAAATACATTCAGGAACTCTACTGAACGAGCTCATTCATTTTATATTCAATTATGTGCCTAAACTTTCGCACTAAAATTAACAGTTTTTTTTTTAAAGAATACATTTTGATATTACTATTTTACCACCATATATATAGTGAGGCTCATGCTGTTTGCAACAAAACATTTTGTACATATTGGTTTACTATCACCGTATCACTTTATTGATTTTATCATAGTATAATTTAATTGCTTTTTTGTGAGTATGGGGATGTTATATTTTTTAATTTAGGCGAAAAGATTATAACAAGAAATATAAACAAACCCACTAACTAGAACTGTGAAAAATACAAGAAAATTAACGTCAATTAATAGACATTAAAAAAAAAACATATACATTCATACAAATTTTGCTAATTTTGCGTGTATCTTCTTTTTTATGTAAAACGGTGGCAATAAACGTTTTTTTCTTTTTAGAACTGGTGCGGAGAAAAATTGTTTTCAAGCAATACCTAAAAAACATGAAAAATAAAAACTATTTCTTTAGTCCAGTTAAAAAGCAACCACGATCAATTTTTAGATGAAGCAAAAGGAAAATATACAACTTTTGGAGGGGGGGTGTTATATTTTTAATAACCTGAAAAGTGTATGAAAATAAATAGCTATTTAAAAGTATACGTCTTTTTGCTACAGCTCTTCAAAATTACCAAATCCACGTGCATGTTTTTTATAATAAAATAGGAATTTAAATATATTATATTTTTTAAAAATATTTCTAAAAAATATTTGTCACATCAAATCACACCATGTTTATATATGTCTACATATATCTTTTATATGTAAAATGGTGGCAATAAACGTTTTATTAATATTTTTTCTTTATGGAACTGGTATAGACAAGAATAGTTTTTATGTCACTACCTCTAAACATGAAAGATAAAAACTATTATTTTCTTTCACTTACAAAATCAAATTTTTTCTCGCCTTATTTTTGTCTTTACTGTAAAAACCAACGCGTTTTATACGAAGCGAAAGCAAAACGCACAAAGTAGCTCATTATTGCCGCATTCTTCTATAAATCTCCATATACTTATTTGATATTTTCTTGAAAAAATTTTAATGCAAAAGTTGGCCCTCTCATAAGTTTGTCACAGCATTCAACTGCTTTATTTTAAATGTAACACCTGGTATATATTATTTCAATTTTGGAATTTTGAAAGATTCATGGTAACTTCTTGTTCCGTTTCTAAAATTTTCAAAAATGTAACATTATATTTGTATATTGTGGGTCAATGAAAACGCAAGAATGGTCCTTTTGAAATCGATAACGAAATCATCAACAATTACATCATTTTTAAAACTGTCAAAATTTAATTTATTTTTATATAATTATATTTATGGTGCTCTAAAAATGTTGTTGAGGCCCAGAAACGGGTTTTGCGTATATAATAAGCTGTTATCACTCTCCAGCTTTAAATAATACACTATACTTATTATCATCTCTTTTGGTTGCAGTCATTCGGTCAAAATCAAGCTATTTGCGAAAGCACTATACCTTTATTTCGTTATCTTTGTCGATGATACCCTTATGTACGGGCCTGTCGCACTGGAACCGTTTCACGTCGTTATAGTGATAGAACCTGGAGATCTTCTCCGGAATATCGGTCGCCAAAGTGATAGGCGTCGCTTCCGGGATCGGCTTCACGTTGCAAATTTGAATATCTGCACCGTTCGTTAACGAATACGATACGTTATAACCGAAAGCGTGTTAATTTTCATGAAATTAAAAAAAAAAGGATACACTGCCCGTCCGAGTTGACGATCGAATCGTCCGGGGGCGTGTTTTTCATCAATATCTGTGCGGAAGGGAACTCGGTTTGAAGTCGCTGCGTGAAAGCGCCTATCCGTTCGTATTCGAGGCCCCGGTATACGAACTGTTTGTTCTGAAACGTCAAAACAAAGGGCGATTATTAAATTTAATACGATCGTGAAAACGAGCGATAGTAAACGAACCCTGACGAAAAGCGGGAAACTGAGACCGTAGAAACCGACCCGGAAATATTCGGGTTCCGGACGGAGCTGGGTGAGAATGTTGTCGTAGAATTTCGCCTGACATTTGAGGATGTCGCTCAACTGCTTGTAGTCGAAGAATATCGTCTCGTAAAGGTTGGCGAGTTCTTTTAGAAGCGGTATCCCCTTCTCCCAACACTGAAATTATACGAACGCGATTCGAAAATGATGTTTAGCTTAAAACTTTTTACAAAACTCAGAGCTTGACCGAAACTGGCTTCAGTCAAGCTCTGAAGAAGCCTGAAATTGACTCCCATTCTACTCTGTATCTGCTTATATACTGCTTGAGGGGGGCGGAACAGTGTCTCGGATGACTGATTCCTGTATTTGTCAAAGGTAAAGACCTGAGTCGCGGTAAATAAAACCAGATTTACCGCTTGTCCACAAACTCTCGCCATCTCCGATCCTTCAAAGACAAATTTCCATTTGTGATACCACAACACATTGGAGAGACAGTTGCCAGACGCAATCACGAAACCGGACATCAAATTTTATGTGATAAAATTAAAATTCTTGCATATAATCAAACCAACCAACAAAAAATCTGACAATTTTAAGAAATCTATAAGTAACTAAACAATCTTAGCCGCGACTTAGGTCTTTATCTGTCACCAATATGGTTTAATCCAGCTAACCAATATCAGTCATCGGAGACACTGTTCATGCCCCTCCTTTAGCTCCGCCCCCCTCAAACAACACGTAAGCCGGTATACAGTAGAATGCGATCGAGTTTCAGTTGGCTTCTTCAGAGTTTAACAGAAACTCACTGGCTGATCTTATAAAAATTAAAGATAATATTAATTATTAATTAATATTAATTAATTAACAATAAGAATAAAAAAATATTATTTTGTAAAACTATACCGGGTGTTCAAAGAGTATGGAAACGATGGAATATGTCAAAAATTATGCAACATAACTAATCAAAACTGTTCAAGAACACCAAGCAGGGCCAACTATGAAACATCAAAGGGAAACCAGATTTGTTTTTACATTCCATAACCCTCCCTCTCTAAGAAAGGGTGCTTAAAATATGGTACATATGAACTACTGCTTTTTAAAAAAATTGATTTTATTATTCCTTTTTTCAAAATATAAAGATTTTGTATGTGGAATTAAACATGGATAGCCATAAGAAAAATAAATAAATGAGTGGTCCTAAAATTCGACTTTATTTATTTATTCGTAGGTTAAATCCATATCAGTTGAGTAATTACGAAACATAAAAATATCTACATAAACAAAAGAAAGATATGAAAAATGTTTGGTTACAATATAATAACTCTAAGGAAAAATGAAAAAAAACTATTACTTTTAGACTAAAATAATTATAATAGCAATTTAGGACGAAAAATGAAAATGAGAAAGTTATTTCAAACTCTGAGCTTTATTCCATAACTTTGAACTTTGCACATCGACACATTGAGATCCAGGTTGACATAAAGGCAACCTGTCAACGTCTTCCTCCAGAGCAAGGCAATGGTCAGAAGCAACAATCGTTCAACAAAGAGCAGCAGAAATAAGGAATGTAAGAGTTTGGATCGTTAATGAATGGGTCGAAAAGCAAAGGGTCCAAATGGGATCCTTGAGGCGCACCAAACATGATAAAGGTTTGCCAAACAAAGCAAACTAACCCAAAGTAACCCTTTCCAAGCAATTTCTGTGGATCCTGCACTGCGGACCTGAATTGCGCTAATAAATGAAAGATTGCCATTTGGCATTTATTTATGTTCAAAAACATATTATCATCTGCAAGTTCCTGACTAAAAGTCTCCTAACAAATATAAAACTTAAATCACTTGCCTTTCCCTTGTCGAAATAATTGATGATTTGCCGATAAAGGAGCTCCTTGACTTGACATTCGGTATGGTTCGGATAATTCGGATCCGGAACGATCTGGTTCGTGTTCCACGTAAGCTGATCCGTGTATAGTTTCATCGTGAACGCCGCCTCGGTAAAGTTCTCGGCCGATAAGTGCAGATCGTGCAGTTTGTAAATGTATCGCAGGTACATTTCTTTCCGGTTAAACTCGTTCTTGTAAAAATTCTTCGAGAAATAAATAAACATTAATTATCGAGGTCTTTCGCCCGTCTACGTTCCCTACCAGCAAATTAAAAGTACACGACATTCGTTTGTCCCTGTTCTCGTCGCCCTGTATAACGTTCCTATAATCTAAAAGCCTCTCCAACAGTCTCGTTATGGAGCTGATAAAGGCGGCCCCGCTTTCTTTCCACGTAGGATCTTCGGACTGAACCCGATCCAACAGCCTAAAAGAGACGTTAACAGATATCCCATCATCACCTAAACTGCAATGGCAACGATGGAAATAAGCGACTTGTAACGAAGATTTTTGTCTTTTTATTTACACATTATTTTAATGTTTGTATAAAATATGTAATAATCTAATTTCTTTAAAAAAATTCGAAAATAGCACTTACAAATTGATATACAGCTTTGAAATTCAAAATATTTAAATCTTCCTAACCACTTAGAAAATGTACTTTTTTTTTGTAATAGTAATTTATAATAATAACTCGTGTCGCTTGGGCCAGACAGGTCGGTACATTTGAACTACTCCTATGCTTGACGTATACTTCGACATATTACTCATTATACCCAACATAAGGAGCTATATGAGAGGTATATGGCGGTATAGGAGAGGTATATGAGAAGTATGTGGAAGTATATAAGAGATATATGGGGTGTTGGAGAGGTATATGAAGAACATATGGCAGGAACGTCAGACAGTAGTTCGAACGTTTCACACGAGTGACGCAATATTTACTGATGAGTTTATGATATTATATATATACATACCAAAAAAGACAAGCTCGAATTAAAACTAAAAATCCATATGCCGAAAGTAGAAACAAAGAATTTTTTTTCCACACTTTTTTACACTTTCCGAAAGTATTCGAAAAATCGATAAATTTAAACCATTTAAACAAAACTCAAGCTAGAATATTAGAAAAAACTAGGCAAGTTTTTTAGCAACTTCAAAGAAGAATAACATATTGAAATGATGTCACAAAACAAATAGAAAAATTGAGAAATAACATCATTTATTAGGGTTAGTTTGGATCCATTAGACGGATATAACTCTCCATACACGTTCATCCACTTTGAAATTCATTTTCTACATTTTTCATGCACTGATTTACTTACACTGCGCTCAAATGTTCCCTTCGAAAGCAACAAACAAGACACGTATATTAAACGTCATCGCTTATCACAGGTATAGTCTATTCGTTACGAGGAGAGAGAAATGAAACGGTTTTAGGATTTAGGTAAAACAAAAAATTTTACATGCAGCCATAGATCATAAACAAGTCACGAAAGGTCCAAACTTAGCGACTCGGTCAAAAAGTTTTTCAATTGCTTTTACGACGGTTAAAAAGTGTAATATAAGAAAATATTTTATAGATCAAAACTGATTTAATCATGTTTACCAATAATTAAAAATCAAGTGAGCATATTTAATATAAAAAGGATTAACATTAACTGCAACACAATATTAGTTTTTTGTCGTTAATGGCCAAATTCAAAAAAGTTAGCCAAAGTATTGTTGAGATATTACTAAAGAAATTTTTTTTCTTTAACTCCCTGTATCTTGTAACACAGGTATTTTAGGACACAAGTTTATAAACTTTTATATTGAAATTATGTCTTATCACTGAGCAGCATTATAAATAATACAGCTTAAGTATGCTCCAAGGGTAAGGGTAAAACCAACCGACGAACATTGAAGGGCAGATCTTAACCCTTCTTGTCCTGTCGATAATCTTGACCGTTTCATTACTCTTTTTAACGAAATAACATAGTATAAACTCACATGGTATTGAACAGCCGCCTGTATTCGTCGTCACCCTTATTCTCTGAGATCAGTATATCGAGCTTGTCGATGAGCTCGCATTCCACCTGCTTAAAGTTACCTCTCGCCCTCTGCTCGCACTCCATCATGTCGAAGAATATGTGCAGTGTGGCTTTGCGCAGCTCGATTTCCGGCACGAGGGTTACTTCGAGGAAAGGCCCGACCATCGACGGGATGAAATGCAACTTGCACTCCCCTATAATGGTGACGATTCGAGTTTAAACGTCACTGCTGGGAACCACGCCCTTACCGAGTTGGGACCACATCGAGAGTATCTGAAAACCCATCAGCACCCTCATGTCGCCGTATTTTTCGATGATTTTCTCCCGCTTAACGTCGGAGAACTGTTCGAGTTGCAGAGACTGCTGCGTGAGGTAATCCACCGACAAGTTGAAGTAGTTCGTCCAGAGCTGTGGAACAAACCTTGCGTTACAAGATCGTACTCGAAGAGTGCGCGGAAACTAACCTCTTTGTCGAAATATCCGGCCCTGCTGTCCAAAAATTTAAACGCCAAGGGTTGAGCGAACTCCTGGAGCGCTTTGAGGATGACGTTGTTCGTGAGCATTTTGATCACCAGCCAGTCGGGTGGGAACACCTCCATGCGGATTAGGTTTCGAAATACGAGGAAAACTCTGAGCAGGAAGTCTTTTAGCGGTTTACGATCGCAATTAGGACCCATGAGCACCTCCCACAGGCGTTTGTAGTGGAACTCGTCCAAAAGCTGGAGGATCCCTATGAGGCACGCCACCAAACATCCCTGAATCATGAGGAAATTGTTCAGTGGGTTAAGAATTAGATTAGCTGGAAATGTGTTAAATAAAAAGAAACTGATTGGTCGACGTTTTACTGGGACATCCTGAGGGGAATGAAACGTCGGTTGAATATATACGGGACAGTAGAATGGTTTTCAGGTGAAATAAACAGCTGTTGATATTCAAACTAACCAAAATCTTTGAATCCTTGTCGATGATGCTGAGTATGCACTGTATCAGCACTTCCAAAACCGACAGATTGAGCGTGTCGACGTCGTGGTGGATGCAGTTATTGATTTTGCCTTGCTCCTCGCTAATTTTTTTGTGCCTGAAGAGAAAACCGAGAATCTCGCCCAATATTTCCGTGCAAAGCTTAAGCTCGTCCCTTCTGATCAGGTGGTAGCTCAGATGTTTGCAGGCGTTCGCCAAGAGAATATTCCTCGACTCTGAAATACGACAGCATGTTTTGCTTAGTTACTTTTGAATGGAATTTCATTCATTCAAATTTGATTAGCATTGCTCAAAAAATTAAAAATATCCACATAAAAAAGGTTGCGTAGATTCTGACCCAAAGTTATTTTTGCTCCTTGGGGGATAGATAATCTAAATTCAAATTACTTGCTTTTTGCAGATGCAGAAATTTTTAAATGTATAAAATCACCCGACGACTATTTCAAAAGGATTTGGATAAACAATCTAAAATTAAATAACAATAAATGTTCATATATGGTTTTTACTTGTAAAAAAGTGTTATCCGTTGATATAATTATAGGGGCCAATCTAAGCAAGATTAAAACTGTGAAGCTATCTTCACAGTTTTAATCTTCACTTTAGAATACGAAGGAGAACTTTGGTCGTACACACCATCCAGCCGTTTTTAAATAATAATGTCAAAAACTTTATGACTGCTCTATACTCAATTTGCGTTATTTGCGACATTTTTTCGGACGCGTCTTGTTTAAAATGCTGTTAATAAAAAATTAATTGACGGAAGACTTCAATTTTTTTTTGCAGCCTACTAAGATTATATATATATATACATATATATATATATATATATATATATATATATATATATATATATATATATATATATATATATATATATATATATATATATATATATATATATATATATATATATATATATATATATATATATATATATATATATATATATATATATATATATATATATATATATATATATATATATATATATATATATATAAAAAAGAAAATAAAGTTTTATCGTGGTACTGGAACTGCATCTATATCACTTAGAAATTCAACAAGCAAATAAAAAACCTCCCCGCCCCACCTTCAAGTCCAAATACACAAAGGAAATCTGACAGCGAACAGAAGCGCCAAATTTTCAGCATTGGAGTGGAGGTTTAATCTATGGAGAGCGTTAAACGTCAGATACAAGTCATAGCTTACCGTCGTCCTGAAACAGCTTGCTCGTAACCAAATTCTTGATGCAGGCGAGCTTGGCCTGGGCTAAAGGCGCCGACAGTTCCCTCGGTATAAAATCGAGCATGGTCGCGGCCAATTTGGTGCACTCGATCGTCGGTAGTACCTCGTTCAGCTGCTCGTACACCGAGCTAAGCGCCAACAGCAGCGCCACCTGGGTGTTGATGATACGGGCGTCGTTAATCGTCAGCATTTTATTCAGTGACGAGAACACGCTGTAGAGGTCGCGCCGGAAACTGTCCTCGTAATGGCCGCCGGTGGCGCGCGAAAACAACAGCCGGCTCTGTATGATCAGCTTGAAAATGTACTCCAGACTCTTGAAGCATTTTTGGATCGGTTCCTGTTTGTCGAACGACACCACCCAGTCGGCGCAGTGTTGCACGCTTGTCAGCAAACCCCTGCGAAACGGAACACAAGATATCACATTCTAACAAGAATTCGCTGCCGTGAGAAAATCTGATCAAATGTTTGATAAAGACATGGTGTTGTCGAAACAATTTTCATGTTATAATATATAATTTCGTGAAAATCTGAACTTTTAGTTCTTATTTATTTTGATAAATGGATTTTCATCAAGTAAAAGCCACCTCAGTTCAACTAAACTATTTCACCTGAATAAATTTAAAAGGGTTTTAAGGTTTATTGCCCGTCCAAAATCCCCGTGTGATGATCTTAGATGTTAATCTACTTTTTCTATTTTTTCTAATCTATCAAATTCTGTCACCATGAGTGAGGAGACGTAACGAATTGAACTAGGAATAGATTTCGTATTTACTTGTAGACGAGTGCGGCAGCGAAATGGTTCTTGATGTAGGCGTCCAGGACCGGCTTGAAGTGTTGATATTTCGAGCCATCCAGTAAATTGAAAATGGACACCAGCACGTGGAACACGAGACCGCTGTGGGCGGTCGAGTTGCCGTCCTCCGTCGAAAACAGCGCGAATAGCGCGTCCAACACGTCCTGCAGGAACTTCACCAACTCCTCGTCGCCCAGCTTCAACACCCGCTGGAGCGATTCCTGGATCCTTTCCGGATGCGATTTCCATCGTAGTAACGCGAGAAGGTCCACTGCAAAGGAGCGCTCTTTTTGACGCTAATTTCTAAGAGCGCCATCTATATCGTACTATCGAAATGTTAAAACACCCCTTAACTTTTTTACCAGGAAATTTTAGCTAAAACGTGCGCGTCTGGGTTGTAACATGGCAATGGGAGTGAGGAGGAAAAACAGAAAAGTAAATTATCAATTATCATAATAAATATGATTGGCAACATAATAAAAAAAATATTGGAAGGATTCTTTCCCAGATAATCTCCATGTGTTTGCGATAGAGGTCAGTATTTTCCGTTTATACGTTCATACTTTATAGAAGAAAATTGTTATGTAGCAAAAAGAACAGAAAACATTATAATCGTCCTTTTTGGTAAATTCCAGAAAATGTAATAGAAAAATTTTAATTCTCCGTTGACTGAGGAATTGTTATGAAAAAGATGCGTTATATAGCCGAATGATGTTAACAGTCGGGGTAAATAGATGTAAAAGAAAAAAAAAGAAGATCTGAACTAACGTTTTTGGGTTGGGTTGGACTTACTCCTAACTCTCAAAAATAATTTCATGTCGAAACACAAAAATCGGCAAAAAAGTGAGAATAAAAATTGAATGGATTCACAAAAAGAAGAAATACGACACTACGGGTACGGCCAATCCCAGTCTCGTGATATAAGTAACAAATTAAAACAAATAATAAAAATCAATGTTACTTAAGCTTAAGGCTTGTTTATAAATTAGTTTATTATTTAAGCTTTAATATAATTTATATTTAATGGAAGCATTAAGAAAAGTTAAATGTACACAACTATCAGGCAAGTTTACTAAAAAGCCATGTAATTCATGTAAGCCATGTAAGCCATTTTACGTAATTAAAAAATGGGTCATTTTAAATTTAAGCTCTATCATCAGAGTTAGGAATTTGACACATTCCCGTTATGCTGAACTTTAATAATAGTGTGACCGCAATGTTCTACTTTTTGTTTACTGAAAATGACTTTTCCAAAAGTCAAAATGACTACTTGGCATAGCTAATTTTTCCGCTAGGACTCACCGTTCTGCGTCAATTTCGTCGAACACAGCAGCGTGCGTACGTAAATGATTTCCTTGTGACTCCTGGAGAACTGTCCGCTAGCCTCGTGGTTACCCTCGTAGTCCTTCGCGTAAGCCGGCAACGCCAGGTACCCGCAGTTATCCAGCTTGGACGGATCCTCGCACTTGTAAATGTACAACTCGTGCTGACCGTCCTGCACCGCGGCGCCATCTTTGTCCATTAAACGGAAGAAGGAGAAACCGAACAGTTTCTTGTCGTTCTTCTCCCTGGCTGCATTATTTAAGTTAGTTTCGACTGCTCGTCGACCTCAGATACTTCATACGCAAACCGATAAACAGACTGGATTTTGATTCGGACATATGTCGTCAGGTGGCACTTGAAGCGGTTTTAAGTACGGGACACCAAGAGAGGCTTATGGAAAATAGTTTTTCCATCTTTGCCGTTATCGCATTCCAGGCAAGCAAGGTGGGAAAGCCCTAGGTAGTAATTTCATTCAACTGCTTATTGCTTATATTTTTATTTTTATTTTATTTATTTACGGTTTAACCAATTTACAAAATTTTTACATTAGTTAAAGGCAAAGAGAGAAAGACAGCAGTATAACAACTAGAAACCAGAACAAAAAGTAACAATAACAATAAATAGAATTTAGCTGCAGCACTCAAACGGAACACATCAGAACGAAATGGGCGGAGGCTGCTGACAAAAGGATCAAGCTTTAAACAGTTGCACGCTTTCAGCATTCAAGTAAGGGGTGAATAAACTATGTATGCGGAACACTGAGTTATCACAACTTCTGTAATATGTAAGTGTAGTATGTAAGTTCTGGACAATAATACCAAACACTGTGAGATCTTCTGGTTTGAAGAGTATCAATATTGAAGGCCTTAGCTATAATACTGTACTTGATCTGATACGCATTATCGCGTGATATGTGCCTTTGAACCCAAAGATCGTAAAAATACTTTCTGAACGACTTCGATGTTATTTATATGGCAGGCATAAAATGGATACCATACCACAGATGCATATTCCAGTATAGAGCGAACCAAAGAGATATAAAGGAGTTTAAGGCAATGTAGACTAAGTTGGCAACTATTGCATACAGCAAACCCAAGGACTCGCATAGATCTGTTTACTACTTCCGCAAAATGTGTCACAAAATTTAGTTTAGGATCGCAGCAAACACCCAAGTCTTTAACACTAGTGACGGCCTCGATCTCGATTCCATCAATGCTATATTGATTGTGAACCATACTCAACGAACGACTAAAGCTAATACTACGGCATTTCGTTACATTGAAGGCGAGGCTATTAATCTTAGACCACATGCAAACACTGTCCATGTCTCTCCCAAGCGGCAGAGCATCCTCGCGCGATCCAACCCTCCTGAATATCTTTAAATCATCCGCAAAAAAAAGACACTGCAATTCCTACACTACACTAACAATATCATTTATAAACAAGTTAAAAAGGATGGGTCCAGTGTGAGAACCTTGGGGGACTCTCGAAAAAATATCAATTTTTACCTGAGACATAATTATTAATACGAACCAAGTGAATATGACCAGAGAGAAAACACTCAATCCATTGCGCCAGCCCAGTTCTAAGCTTAGAGACAAGATACACATGACCCACCCAGTCAAACGCCTTCGAGAATTCCGTATAGACAGAATCCACCTGACCAAACTCCTCAAAGGCGTTCAATAAAAATTATTGGTAGGTGAGTAAATTTATAACGGTCGATCTACCCTGTACAAATCCATGCTGTTGATCAGCCAGAAATGCCCTGCAATGCCACGAAAGTCTCTCACACTGTATGCAAACGCCTCTATAATTAGCGACACCGCTTTTATCACCACTCTTGTGAATCGGTACCAAATAGCTAACCTTCCAAAAGTCAGGTAGCAATACAAATCATTTTTTTATTACTTAAAAGTTTTACGAAATTTATTATAAAAACTGATATGCTTTGTTTTATATGCTCCCGAATTCTGTCAAAAGGAGCACATTTTAATAGGTACTTTTGTAGTTGAATTACTCAAGCATTAGACGCCGAGAATCTCTTTTATTTGCTTAGTAGTTTAAAAAAAGTGTTTACACCATGAACACATTTAATTTACATCGTTTGACAAAGGTTATTGAAAAATATAAATAAATTATTGTACTTCCCCTTATTAGACGTCATAAAATAATTTAGGAAAATATCTTATATGGATTTGTTTAATTACTTGTTAAAAGATGTATTTAAATGTTAAATTTAAAAAAATTGTGTTTTATCTCATATGGCAGCACGGTACCTAAAGAACAAAAAATATTTCTTACGACTACTAATACTTGCTAATAAACTGTAGCCTTTTTTTTTTCAAAGAAACCAGTAATACTATTTAGAAATCTTCTAGATTCAATCCTATCGCTAGCTGGCTTCTTCAAAGCTTACCTGAAACTGGTTTGCTTTCTACTCTGTACCTCCTTATATACGGTTTAAGGGAGGCGGAGCTAAAGGTCGCGTATGAACACTGTTTTGGAGGAGTGCATCCCATATTGGCTCCGTTAGCTCCGCATCCCTCAAACACTATATAAAAGGTACAAAGTACAAGTAAAAACTTGTTTTAGTTAAGCTCTGAAGAAGCTAACAGGATGATTGGCAAGTTACTCTCTTCAGGAGGAATCTAGAAGATTTTTAAATAGTGTGGACTGACAGTTCGTCATATATTTTGGGTGGTATGTGGTATTACTTACTTGAGCAGTGTCGGTACTCTAGACGGACGTGAGCTCCGGCGAACTTGTCTATAGGCAACGTTAACCTCACGTTCTCAGCCCAAGCGGGTGAATTGTGATGGTACAGTATCATCGAGTTGTATTCGGTGGCACCTTCCATCCCCGACGCGCCCCACAGGCAGTTCTAAACGAAACGCAGTTGCTCTAGGATAGTCTGTAGTCTATTAGTCGATATGAGAGAGCAATAAAATGGAATGATACGAAGGGTGATAATTCCTAAGCTCATTTGTTTTGATGGTTTTGACAGAAACAGCAAACGAGTTACAAGACGTGTCACACACGGAGTTCAATCACTTAACTGGCGCACTCGGCGTAGGATCTATATCGACAGGAAAAAGTGTTGCTTTCGAATTGGATGGGTAGTACAAAGTGGCTTTTAAAAAATCAAAAAACCCAGTCTCTCAAGCAGTTCTAAAAAGTCATGCTCATATCGCCGGATTTTTTAGGCAACTCTGGAAACATGGCTGGAAGAATTCTGCTAGGATTAATACTCTACAAAATGGCATCTATTCTCGAAATAGAAAATGAACAAAGTATAGATATAGGTGAAAATTCTTTAAGTGGAGATAGATTTATCCCTTGTTTTCGTTGTCAGGCAAGGGACTAACCAATACACCCTCGTACAACGTACCTTAATGACGTTTTTCTCGCTGTCCAATATCACCACGGCCACCTCAATGTTCTTGCCCGTGGATTTACCGCCGCGTTCAAACTCTCCTCTTTCCAACGTCAGATACAAATCGTTTCGGACGTCGCCGGGCATTATCACGTCTGGGAAACCCAACTTGTTCGTTAGACTGACGTTTTTGAACAGCAGAGGGCTCTCCTCGCGTATGGCCCTCAGTTCGCCGTGTAGCATTTTCAACGAGATCATTATGCCGTAGTTTATCGGACCGGATAGGGCGCTGAACTTGCCCGATTGTCTGATGATGAATTCGTGGAGCTGATAAAAGTCCTTGTCTTCACCCTGATACACCTAAAACGTGCACACCAAGATTAAAAAGGGCCATCTCCGTTGCCCATCTCACTTCCCACTCTTCAATAGCACTTATTGGCACCTAATGACGACAAACATATACAGGCTGTATTGTATTGTATTGTTGTTGTGTAGCAGCCAACAAGTCTTACATCTACTATGAAAATTTTAAAATACCTACATGTGAATATACTGTGTGTCCATTTTTAGTTATTATTTTCAGTTATTGTTATGAGATTGCGGTTTTCGCAATACTAAGATCAATTTTCGTTAAAAAAAAAATGCCGTTTTCCAAACAATCCTACTTTATGCCTTTGTTTTTTGGACATATAGGGAGAAACAGGAAATTTGACCACCCTGTATGCTAATGACACGATGAAACCGGAATCTTGTAGATCTTGTCACGCTAAATATATTTGGCATTTTAGAATATATAATTGTTCCCTGTCTTAATTTTATTCCACTTGTATTGCAGTTAATATATTTTTATTATTATCATTGGTATTGTTATTATTATGTTATTACAGAAAATAGTAAAACTGAAAAACTGATCAAAGTTACCTGACGTTTTTCTCACAATTTACGAATTTTTCCTTGAGCATTTAGGAGGACAATTGTGTAGAACGTGGAATCCAGAATTCAGTGGAGTACCCAGATTTTTTTTTTAATAAAGAATAAGTTTTGAGAAACAAACCAGAGGTATATCTTTAAAAAAGTATAACACTTGTTACTTTGCTTCACTAAACTGCATTTAAAAATGTTATCTTGCCTTCTGATCAAAGAAACAACATTTTCATAATCTATTCTAATTTATAATTTATAATTTATAATTAGTACTAAGTTTATTACTTTTTGTATTCTGTAGTTGCATTTTTTCTGACAATAATAATCATAATCATAAAAATAACAATATTGCTAAGCGAAATAAGAATAGAATAGAAGTATATTTTCAAATATCAAAATCTCTAAAATAATATATTTGACAATACATTTTTGAAAAGCGTATAGAAAGAGAAATGAAATTAAAAAAAATATATACAGCATCTTCCATATCCAAGAAAATCACTTTAACTGATAGCTTCAAAATTATATTTACAAAAAAAATTGAGTACGAAACTACGTAAAAAAGATGTACGAAATTACGTTTCCGCCATTTCACTAAGCTACAGGGTGTTTAAAATACAAAGGATAATTAATTGAAACGGCTAAATTTTCTGTTTCTCTTTGTATCACAAATATAAAGTCAGCTAGGACCGTTTTGGACAGTCTTGCAAAAATAGCATCGGTTTATGTCTAATAGAGTAAGTTTTCGTTTACAAGTGGGTGAATTAGGTTTTATATTTTTTAATAAAAACTGGAATTGGGATTTACGACTCATCGTGTCGAACTGTTCGAAGTAACCGCGATCGTTCGAAACACGGAGAGCGGGTTTTGGTGGTGCACAGTGGCGTAGGTGGCGGAAGCAACACTCACCTTCATGCTGATTTCCTTTTCGTCGTTGTCGCTTTCTTTGCTCGTCAAAAAGTCGCCCAGATTTTGGACGGCGATGCCGTGCGGCCGTTTGAACATTTGGGGCTGGCCCGCCGATTTTTCAGTCTTTTTTGAGCTGTCCGAATAGAGCATTTTGCCTATTCGCATCACGTGAGCAACTATGTACACGTCCTTATTCAAATCGGAATTGCCAAGATCCTAACAATAATAATTTCTTTAGTACGTTATAAAGAAGATTAAGAAAAAACAGTACCTAAAGTGCTAAAAAAACTGAAAGTTAGTGTTCTTTTTTTAAAAGCAAAATGTTGTATTTAACACTTTTTCTATTGTTTTTGTTGCTTCCCGTTTTACAAACACTCATTTACAGAATAATAAAACATGCAGAGAATATAGTAAAACGACAGAATAAATATGTAACATGAATAATAAATAACAAGGTGAACTGTTATGTTTAAAAAAATCATTATGAAGTATGAGCATATTTCTTCATTTTAAAATTATTGTATTTTAAAAAAAAATTAAATGTGATTTTCAACCCCGTCTATATTTTTATCTTTATCTTTTTATCGAAAAGCAAAGCCGACTGAAGCAAATAAATAGAGGCTATACTTTCTCTCGATGCCCCTTGAAAATACCCATACAAAAATATTAACAAAATATAGTGCCTACAAGAAGAGGACGGAGAGTTAAGCTGCAAAAAAACTTCTCTCTGCTTTTTAGACATTTTCGTTTCGTTTACAATTATTAAAATAGGTGCCAGCAGTTGTTTTTTTTTTCTGTGCGGATATGATCGATACTTTCAATACGGTACATTGAACACGTAATAACGACACCCACGGAATACAGAACACGTTAAATGTGTGACAGTTATCGATTGCAGCCAAGTTATACTATCTCTCACATGTACGTATTTTTAAATAATACGTGTATGTTCGATATCAGAATGACCGAAACTCACCGTATACTTGCTTATTTATGCACAACTAAAATACAGAAAGTCAAGAGTAACATTGGACCACGGTCGAACATTTAACGCTTGGAATATCGCATAACCCTACTTTTCGTCTGACGTTTTGTTTTCATGGTGATGAATTTGTGGCTGGTCGTTAAATGGTCATCCTCATCCGACAAGAGAGAATTTAGAATAGTAGGCACCCGTCAAAAAATCTTTAAAAATTGACCGAACAGAAAGTCTTTCCCATATAACGGATGCTGATAATGATAAATTTGAAAACTTATGGCGCTGCTTTTTCTCTCTAATTACCTCGTCGTGGTCAAAACCGTTGAAAGGTAAAGAAAATGAGGGACAAGCACTCACCGTAAATACTGTGCAATTACTGTGCAATTTTTCGATATAATTCGAAAAACCCTCTTTGGAAATTTTGACTAGGAACCGTTCGGTTATGTACTTCTGTTTGCAGCCATCGTACAGCGAGAAATATATCTCGGTATCCTCGCCGATGTGATGGCCGAAGTCGCGCATGCAAAAGTACAAATGGTGCGTTAGCGTTTTCTTTTGTTCTTTCTTTTTTATCGTGCCTCTGGCCTGTACATGAAAAAAAAAAACAAATGAAACTAGCTTCCTACGCTACTACACAGTAAAGTTTTGTGAGTTTGTGAGTTTGTGGATCCATTTATTGTGTTTTTTCTATTATTGTTGTGTTATTTGTCGTAACTTCGAAATGGTGCATTTTGACTATTTTTTGATTCGTGCCACAAGAAAATTTATTCGCCTCCGTTGCTTTTCCATTTCCTACAAGGTGTTTTGAAATTACCAGAAAAATAGCAATTTGATTGTTTATGAAATAATTACAGAAAAACACAACAAATGGAGCTACAAACTGATAATGAAATAAAAAGTTTTGTTTTGTATTTTTTGTTGTTTATCAGAAGCTAAAGTGAAAGTTGGCACTTGCCTAGTATTAATTTTATTTCCAAGCTTAAGTACAAAATAATTTTAAAGTTAGTTTCAGGAGCGTTGGTTTCGCCAAAGAAAGAAAAAAAAAAAATATATATATATATATATATATATATATATATATATATATATATATATATATATATATATATAATTAGACAATAAGTCACTGGACCAAAGTATCGGGTAAGTGAGCCTAACGTACTTAAGGGGGTAAAATTGTAAAAAAATCTTACGGAAACTCCCTGAGTGTTTTCAGCGCTGGCCACGTGAACATGATACAATTC
The DNA here is from genome assembly GCF_029955315.1 of Cylas formicarius. NCBI lineage: Eukaryota > Metazoa > Arthropoda > Insecta > Coleoptera > Brentidae > Cylas > Cylas formicarius. The sequence goes on along the minus strand of NW_026844347.1, from coordinate 36,577,993 downwards.
CACTACCGACATGGAATCCGGCTCTACCATGTTAGCCCCCTGGCGGGGTACCAGGTCCAATCCCAATTTTCTGAAAAAAAAAGCAAAATAAAATAATAAAAATATATATTTATTTAACATCTATGAAAATTACGAATACTCCCGCAGAACTTTAAGAGAGTCATAAAAACAAATACTGCAGCCCTGCGTAATGCCAACTCATTATTCAGGCCAATAATGAAGTTGATAAGTACTTACGGAAAGTACTGTATTCCTGTAAAATAACACTCTTAAAACCCTTTTATTTCTTAATGGTAAGCCTTTTGAGAGTTATAATAACTTTAATATTATTTACAATTACTTCGTTACTCTCTTACACTTCTGGGGCCTCTATACCAACAATAGAATAGACTGCGGGATCAAAGACATGTTTAAAGTCAAGTAAAATAAGAAACAGAGACGTTAAAAATGCCTAATTAGGTCGTAATTGTGTTAACCAGACGGAATAACGACACTTAAAACATAAACTGCTAATATATTTACGTTGTTTTTTGTAATTTCGCAAATAAGAAAATAAACAATGTTAATTTCGTGTGATCGGCATTGTTTGCTGAGGCAGCGACACGCACCAGAAGATTGGACATTCTTCGACCTTGAAAAGAAGAGACGGCGGGTTTGCTTGGGTCGCCGAACTTCTACTAATAAGTAGGTATCGCGAATCCTGCTAATATTCTACATTCTACATAATACTTGACTGCAATAGAATAAAACAGAATTAATGCGTTAAACAAAAATTTTATTTATTTATTTTGAATTTCCCGCTCTGGTCGCTCCAGAGAAGTTACCGGGAGTTAGACCTAAGCAGGGTGAGGCAAAAGCTGAGCTAAACATTGAGCAATTTATCGGGGCTGGCTCTAAATGCGGAAAAAACTGCCCGCCTTGAATTCTACAAATTCAGGACTGAACATTTTTTGTGATACCACACCTCTTTTACTATCAGAAGAAACAAGATACCTGTGTTAAACAAGCTTTTTACGTTATTTTATCACTACATTACAACATATTAGCCTGAGGGCACTGTAGCGAGGGAAAGAAGGGAGTTTTTATTGCTCAAAGAAGAATTCAAGTAGAGTAGCTGATAGAGTTTTTTAAAATAAAATTCATTTATTATTATTATTATTATTAATGTTTATTATTATTATTATTATTATCATTATTACTATATTAGCGACTTTTAGGGAAAAAATAACATGTCTTCATAAACTATTCCCTCATATTTACGAAAACGATAATTTTTTTTGCTGATGATGAGTCCATCCATATCCAACAAGGACTAGTCAACAATTTTGCTATGCGTAAACCATCCGATGAGTTTTATAAAAAAAAATCGTCTTTGTATAGTATAACTATACATGTTTATAACTTATACTACACAAAAACTAAACTTAATCTAGATTTGTATAATATTTTCGCAAACACTCTTTTATTTTTAGTTTATTTTTATATATAAAAAGTTTTACTTTCTGGTTACACTGGTTTAACTGTTTATGTGTAATATATTTATCTTGTTTGTACTCTTCCTGACTTCAAAAATATGTTGTTGTATTTATAAGTGACGAATAAACGACATTAGATATAATACCATCCAGCTTTTTAATTTTTTTGTTTTTAAATTTATCACCGAAAAATTTCAAAATAGATATACAGGGCGAGTCGACGGTGGAGTAAAGTTCGTTATCTCACTGGTTTCAAATGTTATGAGAAAATGGTAAATACGAAAGTTGTAAACCTATATTTTTTTAATAGAACACCTTATTTTAAAATTTTGTTTTGAATTCCTTTGAAAATTCTTCAACTTCGGTATAAATAACAATAATAGTTTTTTCAATATGTTACTTTTCCTAATAAAAAATACTAACTTTCACACTTCCAAAAAGGATAAAGGTAGAGGATATTAGCGTTTTTCGAACATGACGTAAAACAGGGTGTTCAAAACAAAAAATTAATTTGAATCATTTTAAATAGAAAAATCTCGATTTTCTGGCACACCATATATATTATTTATTTTTTTTTTAATTTTGCAAAAACCTACAACCTATCTTAAGTATGATATGTACTTTTTTTAATACTTTTGCGATTTATTTTCTTATCTTATTTTCTTTCTGTCTAAGATTACTGCTATAACATTAGTTGGCCATGACAAAATGACATTGTGGTGTCAATATACTAAAAAAAATAAATAAATATAGATTTTCCTAATTTCTGAATTAATTTATATGATTTATACACTGCGTGAGGCGGACAAACAGTTTGTTGGCAGTAAAACTTTAAAGGCGAAGGAACTCTAATAGAAGTATACAACTAGAAAATCTCTTCAGTGTTTAAAAATTTCGCTTCAAGTTCAAGATAATCCCGAGGTCAGTAGCCGGCAAGTAGCTAGCTTATGTGATACAATCTACCGTTGATCATATCACTAGAAAACGCAAATATCACTTCCATATGAACCTACAAAAACTTTTTGACAGTTTTGAACACAGAATGTTCACTGTTAACCCATTGTGGGTACGGGAGGTGCAAAACCAAAACCATTGGTCACATAATGTGTGATGTGGAAGAAACAAAGATATTTAAACCTCGCGCAGAATGATTTATCTCAACTTCTTAAAGAAATTGATAGCATTGAGATGTGTGGTGTCGTCATCACACTTGTTGCATAGTACACTGTTAGAACTTTCGTATGTACCATTTTCTCATAACTTAATGAACATTCGTTACTCCAATACAACAGACAATATAATAGATAATGGCGACAGTAACAATAACAGACCTGTTTGTTAATATTGCGCAACTTAATAAATACGGCTTCTGATTGGTATGGTAGAGGTAGTACCTGTAGCCGAGAAGGCGGCACATCATCTCGTTCCTGACGCATTTGTGGCCGTTCTTCTTTCTGCGCAGAGGTTTCACCCAGAAGGAAAACAATTTCTCACAGGATACCATACCGACCATTTACCAATAGTGGTATCGCAAAAATTGCATACGTTCGAAGGGAACTCTGCTTCGACGCACCGATATCGGCTTGCGGAATTCATAATTACGGTTTGGCGATAATAGTTTTTGCAAACCTAGACGCCTGTCAATGCGTGAGACGCCCGGTGTTGGTTTGTTTTTATTTTTATTCATCATTATCATCATTCAGCGCAACGACCATCGGTAGCTGTATTCCATCACCCTCTAATCAAAATGGATGAGGTCTGATATAAGCGGATTCATTATTTTATGGCCAATATTATGTAAACCGGATCTGGCTTTCAAGGTAGGCGAAATATTTCTATTGATGAGCGTTTAAACCACCTAATGAGATCTTTAAGAAATGACTTTTGGAGTCCATTCTGAGCTTAAGACTTAAGTCTAATCTTATAGAAAGTACCCTTTCTTTCATCGGGTTACCCATTAATATTTAGACGCACATCGGTGGCCGTTTTCGAAAAGGTAATGTTTTATTTTTGGCGATATTTAATTGTAACCCCAATAGTGGACTTCCCCCAACACTAAAAAAAATAAACACAAAAATAGATTCCCTATTAGTCAAGATCTGATGGTTCAATTAGATTTAATCCCATTGAAAATGTTATTAAATTTTAGTATACAAGATGTCCGCATATTCAACCCGAAAAGCGTAAAAACCTGCCATATCCGCAAAAATTCAGATAGCAATATACAGCCCTAAATTTTGTCACTTCATTCTATCCGGTAGGTGGCGCCCCTACTAGTGATATTAAAACTCTCGAAAGAATGAGTGAATGAACTCGATATGCAAATGTTGATCTCTGTGGCGTTTCATTAAAGAATAATGGACAAAAATTAGGAAAAGTAACATTTTGATACCCATATCTTCAAAATTAAGCGACTTTTATGAAAGTGACAGCTACTCTCTTTATTCTTCAAGTCTTTTAAATTTGGAATTCATAAAAACATAAAATAAACCTCTAAGCCCTTCTTTTGAACAAATTATTTGAATGTTGCTCTACTCTTGTCACCGATGATAATTATAATTTGCAAATATTTTTCAAAGTGTTGTTTTTCTTTTTGTTGTATCACTGGCGCCATCTAGAGTTATTTTTAAGGGTTATGCTACCAGTAGAAATTTTCAGTATCTACGGGGGTTCGGATCGAACAAGATCCCTTATGCCTAGGTTTGCCTAGGCAAAGTCCTCATTGCCTTGTCACTTTAGGCAAAGTCCGAAATTATTAGATATTTCGGAAATAAGCCGGTTTTTACAAAATTGGTACCCAACATGGTGTAATTATTATTAAGCAAGAAACAATTTGTTAACATCGAAGACGTCCCGAAAATAGAACTATTGTTTCAAGGCAAGGCAAGGGTTTCAAATAACCAAAAAGTACCAAAAAAAGTAACACTTGTAAATGTAAAAGATTGAAACTGTTATGCAATTCTAAATGTCACCATTCGATATCTTGTACTAATAAGTGACATAATTAACACTAAATATTTTTTATAAGGGTCCCTGTATAATATGCATTCTGTAAAAAGTGTAATTCTACCTAAAGAGGCTTCTCTTTTTTTGGCAAATATCTATTTCTTGGTAGTAAGTGACATACATAAAAAATACAATAAATTATTATTAAAAATGTATTTCTTTTTCTTCTATCGCAAACTGTGCCTTATACTTGCACAACAAAGAATATTGACAGTTAGATAGTAATGCGGCAGGTTATTTCGGAGATTGCCTGCTACACATTTGTCGTATCGCAGTGTAGGCAATGTCCGAAATATCTAATAATTTCGGACTTGCGGCAATGCGGACTTTGCCTAAGCAAACCTAGGTATGACCGTATAACGGACTTTGCCGGTAACATATGTAAAAGCCGGGAAGAAATAAAGCTCTCTTAGTACGTACGTTATTTTACTTGACTATAAACAATTATATATCGGGACGATTATACAACACTTTTGTCCGAATATCCGAACGCCTTGTATAATTTGAAAACCATTTTTGTTTGTTTGATAAATAATAATTAATATTATAATTTTGGCAAATTTAGATTTAAGCGTATGTTATTAAACCACCTGTACAGAATATTCATATACGTTTATGAGAATATATGAGAATATCAGTACCTGGCTACGGAGGTACTTCTAGGAACATTATCTATACCTTGTGCACGCGCGCCAGGGGCAAAATGGTTGAACGACCTCTGAACGTACGAAGTGAATTTATTACTATAGGGTGAACATGTTTCCCATGATATTTCTCTAGAACAATTTGATTACATTAATACATTTCATGATCTAAACCTATTACCTTTTTTTTTCACAAAATTGTAGACGAAGATGTATTTTTGTAGCTATTTTGATATTTCTTTAGGGAATTTTGGCCTAACTGGAAATCACATTTTCTTAAGACACCAAGCAAAAATTATTTATGCAACTACCTTTTATATTAATTTGCCATCAGAATTAAAGAATCTTAGTTGAAAATGTCTTTAAATCCAAATTATTTAATTTTCTATGTGACAGCCCCTTCCCCTAACAATCTGAAAACAAAGATTTTTTGTCTGTATAGAATCTAGTATTTAGACTATGGTTTTCACATTTATATTCACATTGCTTTAAACCATAGCACGTAGTGTTTTACGTAAGCGAGATTACATATACATGAAATCAGAATGAAAATATAAAATAGTGAATGAATAATCTTCGACATTTTAAATGATAATAACTAGAATAAGAACCAATAACAATAAATAGAGGCATAAATTACATGTTATCGTTTAGGTACTTAAAAAAAAAACAAATATAAAACCTAATTTGTCAATTATTTATGTATTTAACTCGCCAATAGTGTGTGGTCTGTGAACCAATACGGCAATTACGTGCTTCGATAATGTTTGTTTTCGTTCATACAATTCGAGGCCCTAAAAATAACGCCTATAGTGCACCAATCATATAGACAATAAAAAACTACAAAGTGTCCCATACCAATATGACGTATTTTAAGTATACCGAGAATCGTGAATCACGGGAGTTCTACCTTCGGCATGGAAACGGCCTGAAATTGTCTTCGAGTCAACAACTTTTATGCAGACGGTACCATTACTGGCGGCGACCGGTTTCTGTGGTTATCTCTTTTACCTGTCGACCCGCGCTCCTCAGATACCAAGAAGATCCAAACTGTCTTCCCATTTACCTCAGTAAATTGACATTTATACTTAACGTGACAATATTTCAAATTTCTTACTTTCTATTAAGAATTTATTGAAACTGATAAATATTTTCCACAAGCAGAATTAAAAACCATTACACTGTTGTCGCAAAATAAACCGCAGAAGTGAGGTTAGGATCAGCCTGATTCCGTCTTTTATAGTTGATTATGCCAACTGATGATTTTTTTCCGCAGCTGATCATTGGTTTCAAAAGTTACGAGGAAACGGGAAAAACTAAAGTTGTAAGATTGTTAGGATGCAAATTTTAAAATTATTTTACAATGTACCTCAAAAATCCCTTACGAATAAAACATACATTTTCTAAAAATCGAATACCTACCCATTTTTAAATTTTGTTTTGAGTTCGTTTTGAAATTCCTCAGTTTTTTTGTATTATTAACAATAATACAAACCTACTAGTTTTTCCAATATTTTAATTTGTCCAAATAAACACTAGTAGATCACTCATATTTAATATTAGCGTTACTTTAAGATATATAAACGAATATATTTGGATCATTTTAAATTAAAAAATCCTAATTTTCTTGAATGGCACACGATATGCATTATTTATTATTCTTTCTGAAAAATCTCACAAAAACCTATAAGTATGTCATATGTCATACCTACTTTTAATACTTTTCGTCTAAGACTATTGCTATAATATTAGGTGGCTATGACAAAACTATTAGCTATTAGATTAAAAAATAAACAGTTATTAGCAATTTTAGCGAAAATAACGGCCGAATTTTAAATTCACAGAAAATGTTAATAATGTTAAATACGTATTACTACAAATCAACTTATTTTTAATTATTATTATTATTATATTCAAAAATATAACCTTCTACTTGGATACACACGTTTAGTTGTTTTTTCAGTGGGTTTTAGCCAAAGATGGTATTTTGATGTTTGAAAAATTCTTAAGGTCACGCCACTAAGTAAATATATTTGTGCTGTTTTGTAAAAATGCACCCAAAAGCTAACCGCAGAAGAAAAATTATAATATGCACCACTTTCTTTAGTCACTCATTTCAAGGCGTTTATTATCATTTTCTCTCTGTTCCTCCAAAAATTAGATTCCTTGGTTTTGAGTCATTTTAACTATGGTGTATGCCTCGCGTTTAGACAGTATTGAGATTCATAGAATAAAAAAAGGTTACAAAAGTTGTGGGGCCGTAAAAGACTCCCTACAAACTGAAGGAAGCCAAATCCGTGGAATCGTGGAAAATAATTTATTTCCAAAATATTTTCTTAACACAAAATCTTCCCTTATCTTTTTATAGAATTACAGTACTGAAGTATATACGCCTAATCTCTAATATCTGGGGTATATCTCTCTTCTCCATCAGAACTCCCCCCTCCTCATTCGAACATTGGGTTTATCGCCTGCATAATCAATTTCCCGCTGATGTTAAAGTTATACCGTGCTATATTAAACCACATATATTGTATAGGAATTAATTTATATCTTATCTAAATTGTTTTTAACTCATTAACTCAATGTGTATTGGAAATAAACATTTTCATCATTCTTAATATTACGTCGTGGAAACACAGCGGCGGATTTATGAAATAAAATGCCCATTTCTGACGAATGCGACGTCTGCATCGTTCAACACAAATGTCTGCTACGTGACTTCAGACTGTCGAAGAAAACATTGAAATGGCATTCCACATTTCTGAATAAACCGCTCGGAGCACTAAAACAGCTCGGCGCAACTGCAGAACGCAAGCGGAAAGAAGCTAAACGAGCCCCCTACCAAGATCGTGTCTGCCGAGTTGTTACGCCACGTTGCCACGCCGAACCGATTGTCCCGCATCGTTAGGAAATATTTTTTTTGTTTCATCAAATACATTTCAGCTTACCCCTTATCACCAAATTACTCTGAAACAATCTGTTTATCTACTAAAACCCTGTGATTTGTAATTTTTAAACTGATACATTAACCTAAGCTTACAGTACAAGTGAAAATTTATCCAAAACTAACCAAAAATTACACCAAGCTATGTGAAATGCAACAAGCAAGCCAATTTTTAATTTTTTTTTCATTGATACTGCAGCTCAAAAGTTTATTACACACCGTTAAAGATCAGCAATTTATTCTGACACAACCTGTTTATCTACAATACAATAAAATGAAAATTTAACCTAATTAACCAAACCTAAGTTCTGTGAAATTTATCGCTAATATAAGATGTTTTTTATAAACAAAGTCAAAATGTCTTTCTAGTTGCGATGAGTTGGTCTTGAATATTTTTTAAACCTATCTGTATTGTCATTTCTTTATTATTTAGTCAATAAACAAGCAAGGCATTTTTTAGTTTTTCCTTTTTTATTGCCACAGCTTAGAAATAATTAAAGTATTTACACCGTTAAGGAACGGCAATTTATTTTAACACATCCTGTTTATTTACCATAAAAACTGTATGATTGTATATTTTTAATATGATGTTAACCTACGCTTTGTAAAGATGAAAAGTACAATTTGTCGACTCCATTTTTTTTATATTTTGCTTTATTTTTTGTGTTTAAAATTATTAGCAAACAAAAAAAAATAAAATGAAACTTTAAAATAACACACCAAAACTAAGCTATGTGAAATTTGTGGCTAACATAAGATGTTTTTTACAAAGGCTCAAAATATTTTTTATATCTAGCTGGCTTAAAATGTGTATTTAATTGCAATTTTTTAAATAATTTCATCAATAAACAAATTAAATTACAATATATAAGCAGGATAATAATTTTGATTTTTATTAATGAATTTATAAGATTCTCAATGAATCTTAAATGGCAGCTTCTTTATATAAAATCTCTTTTTTGGTTACTTTACAGCTAATTCTTATGTATATTCCACAATATATCTCAGTGAATTGGAACCGTATTATTAACGAAGAAAATTGCGATTACAAAAAGTTTTTGTCTTGTTGTTGCCTGTTTTTATATAATAATAAAATAATAATAATAATAAAATTGCGATTGTTCGTTAGTTGCAACAAGTTAACGCCAGGTGGCGCCCACCAGTAAGAAAACGTCGCTTCTCATCCGTACAAGCGGCAACGTCGCGCGGCGTTACGGCGATGCTCCGCGCAGAAATCGGCCTCTCAGCCAAAGTAGCGCGTACCGCATCGCAGGCAAGAAAACAGCCGTCGTGGAACGACCGACAGAAATGTCGTTAACACAGTGAAGTTTTTACCTGCCGCCGTCCACGGCCACCTACGCGACCCTCTTCCATCCCCGTTGGGGTGCGTAAATAAGTGCGAGTTATCGCGAGTGGCGTCGTCATCGTTACGTGAATAACAGTGAAATAGTTCGGATTAAGTCTCTTCGTCGTAGAGAAAGCGCTAAAAAAGGTAAATCGTCGTGGATTATTTCGGCCGTCCGCGTTGTCGATAGTTTAATCGACGGCACGGGCAACAAGTGGTTGGCCGCTTGCGCATTACGAATTTGACCCAAAGGTTATCTAAATTGGGATTTATTAGAGGCAATTTAGGAAACTGTGCGTGCGGAGCTAATAATACTCGTTCGGTACTGTGTTTGTAAATAAAACGCGGACGCGTGGTGAGTCTTTTTCTTTTTCGAACTCGTCGCACGGAGAGGCGAGGCGAGAAAGTTCGATGTGTAGTCAGGAAAGTTACCGCGCGATTTCGATCGATACGTGTAACCGACGGGCTGAAGCAGCTGCCGTTTGGTTCGTGTACCGAAAAATGTCAATGGCCCCGATTCTGGTAGACATTTCTACTAGAAAAGTGACGTGGTTCTCTCAATTAATAGTGGATTTTCTAACGGAATCCCCTATCTCGCAGTCAACCATATCCTTATGTTTACTTATAAAGCCGAACGTGCTAAAAAGAGAAAGCCGACTTAACTGAGTAGACGGCCGTCAACTATAGCGGCGTTCGTGATTTCTTGTTGTACGACATTCTCGCTCCTTCCTTTATAATAAGCACTTTTTGCACCTTTTGGCGTTTTACTTTATCAACCCTTATTCGAAGGGTGCGCGCTTGACGAGAAACGACGTTTTCCCTTATTAACTGGCGGAACGAGACTTTCGTCTGTGAAATTTTTGTGAAATTATGTATTTCTAAAGTTCTGTAAGCGTTTTGAATATTGCGTCAATTATCTTTAAATAATAAACAAATATTTAAAGATATGTTTCTGAACTATACATTAGAAGTTAAAAAATTTTCAATGTATAATTTCATACTTAAAGCAAAAATCTTCATAATTATTCATTATAAGGATCAACTCATGCAGATGGCATAATGTAGTGACGATAGGGTGCTCCTTGTTTATTTAGAAATTTACAGCTTTGATTCATGTTCATGTTCGTTTTGTGCCTTCAAATGAATTATAAATTGATATTACTGTCATTGTGGCTTCTTATAATTTTCTTTTTTTCTTTCTTGCCTATTACTGATATAAAATCGAAATTGTTAGTAGAATTGCTGATAATACAGGAATTTTTGAAGTGATAATGGAAAAAAAACGTGAGCTGGGCATTTAATATGCGCATGCGCAGTCATTTGCAATCTCGTTTTCAACCAATAACAATATCCATTTCGCATCAACCATGTTTATGTTTAGATATAGCATTTTTATGTTAGCATGTTTTCTTAGTATTTTGTGATTTTATCAAAATATGTTCTAGGAAAACTGGTTAAATGTGTGTGAATAAGGAGATCACTGTTTAGAAAAAAATTGGTGAAAAATACCGATGAATGGATGAAATGTAGAGGCATATCATAGTTTCCTGAAACGTTAGTTTCAAGCCACTATATTATCTAATAGAGATATAAATTTTCCAAAATTGAATTGAGGTGGCTTTTACTTGATGAAAATCCATTTATCAAAATAAATAAGAACTAAAAGTTCAGATTTTCACGAAATTATATATTTTTACATGACAATTGTTTTCAAATTTGAAAATCGATTAGGAATCTGAAATCTTTATAAAATCCGTAAAATCTGAAACCGGTGAAGTTTTTGTGAAATCATATGTTAGCAAATCTGGTGTACCGATTTTGGTTGATGATTTGCGCCTCTAAGTTTTCTGAACCGTATCTTTAAGCACATAAAAAGATCCTGGTTTATATTACATTTGAGTTGGTCTGTTGTGTCGTATTTTTAAAAAAAATCAAGTTTGACCAAAAGTTACCCTCTGTTTAACTTAAACATAATTAATAACTAAAAAAATATTTTAAAGTTAGCCATAAACTTCGGTTAAGTAAAAGAAATTAAGTAGAAAAAACATTTTGAATGTTTCATCCGATGACCAAATGATAATCGGAACATTAAATAAATATATATCTGCTTAGTACATGTCAAAATCATTACGGTACAAAGTAAGAGAAGCAGAAACGTGCCTTTCTAGATATAAAACTATACCAGACCGCAAACGTGTGTGTCTGGCAATCACTGCGTCAGCGGTTTTTTCTTCGACTAGCTTTGCCATTAAAAAGTATTAATACCGCTTCTTGTAGACTGATTCATTAACATTCTTTTAATCGCCATGGAGATTCCGAGCGGTTTAACATTTCTCTTACTCAAAACGTTTCCAGCAAATATAGTCCGGTTATACGATACGTTAGGCGAAACAATAAAAAAAAATATTATACAAAATACCAGACAGATAACCAACCAACAACCACCGCATAAAATGGGTGTGTAGTAAATACAAAAGGAAGACAAATAAAAACGTGGGAATGGCGGGACAATATAAAAATAAAGCACCTAAGTGACGCAGAATAGATATGTATGTCTCAAAGTATATGGTCTACCTACGTACTTCCGGTTACTCGGTAAACCAATATTTTATTTATAGATTAGGGACCAATGCATTTGAATATCTCGGTTTGTCAATTTCCATAGCTTCTATTAAGTGCAATTTTCTATTTTTCAATGCCGTATGTACTATTTCGAAATTATCCTCCAAATTGTGTTATTCTCACTTATTTAGCGTACAATTCTCTTCAATAGATACCAAACAAATTGTGAAAAATGTCGATATTGTCGAATATTGAATGAAAGAAAAAAACGTAATGATTGGTGAATAAAATTTTTCCTACTTTGGGTAAATTGAAAAGGAATGCGATATACTTTGAGACATACTATACATTTATCCACGAGTATCCCTTTTCTTTTCATCAACTAACACTGCGTCACTTTGATACTAGACAATTAGCCAATTAAATTAATATAAATTGCTAATTACCAGTTCACATACTCGTAAATATGAGTAGCTCATTTTATATAGTCGTTTGGATTATACATTACAATAAACTTAAGCATAGAAAATAAAACAGCATGTTTTATTGTTAATTGCTAATGTTCTTGTTAGTTGTTAATTGTTCCTAATTTTATTGTCGCCACAATAAAGTATCTGGTTAACGGGTAAACAATAATGACTATTATTAAAACTTCGTAGCTGAACGCAACTTTTAATTTTAGACAACTCTTTGATATTGTGCAACGTTGCATAAACAAGTTCTCAGTTAACGTAATACTGAAAAAACATCAGTTTGTTAAGCAAATTTTTATGTACACACCGTACATTTTTTTCATCAATAATTTGGAATAAAAAACTGAACAAGATCCGATGCAAGCTGTGCAATCGAGTATTAAATGGAACGCCTGGCAATTAATTATATACAGCTGCAAAAATAAGTTCCACTTTCAGGTCACAAACGTCGTCCTTGATACGACATAGTTTTTATTTGGCGCTGTTTGATCAATAAATCCCGAATAAACAATATTTTCAACCAATTTTTAAACACGGATATTTTTCTACAGGGTGGGCTAGTATACAGGGTTTTGGTTAGTTTAATATTGGGCTTAAAAAACAAGAGAAACTCAAAATACGCACACAGCCATAAAAATGTCTTTCTGTTTTTCAGAAATAATTCAATATGACGGTGTTTGGTATGGTATCGGCCGTAGCGGGCTTTATCAAAGTCCGCTACCTGGTCGACAAGGCTATGATCGACAACATGGTGTTTCGCGCCCACTACCGCATCACATCCGCCATTTTGTTTTTGTGCTGTATCATCGTCACCGCCAATAATCTCATTGGTAAGAAAACTATCATCATCATCAAGTGAATACGGTTAATAAATCAGTTTTTGTAATACTTCAAAGCAGCATAAATATTTGGAAACATTAAAAATATGGAAAATCTATAACTTATTTTTGGAAAAAATAAATATTCCACCATTAAATTCCGCATCGTGTGGGAACATTTGTAATTAATTAAAAAATATATTATTCATTCATTTCGTTTTAAAATCTTAAAACTAAATTACCTTTGCATTAACTTTGACGAAATCGAATGTTAAAGATAAATTAAAGAAAAACACTTTACTAAAGTATTTTAAACCACAAAAAAGTTACGTTCGAAAAGAATACAAAAAATTATATATTTTTTAAATTGGAATATTTGTAGAAAACTGAAAAGTAACACCTAATTGCAATAAAATTTTTCGATATTTAAAAAAGTGTTAATTTTAAATGTTGTAAAATTCAAAATTCAATTTTTCCCAAAAACATAAAATTTTACAATAAGAATGCTAACTGTAAATGAATACTTCCCTATGTCTGTATAATGCTAAAAGTTTGTTGGACAACTATTACAGCTGACTGCTTTGTATATTGAATCACCAATTGTTAGAAAAAAACAATTAAAAAAGATCATTCTAAACTACCAATGACTCGTTTAAAGGCGATCCCATTCAGTGTATCAACGACAGGGGCGTTCCCGGTCACGTGATCAACACCTACTGCTGGATCACTTACACGTTCACGTTGCCCCACGAGCACGGCAAGCACGTAGGCACCGAAGTGGCCCACCCCGGCCTAGGCAACGAGAACCAGGAGAGGCGGTACCACAGCTACTACCAGTGGGTGCCGTTTGTTCTGTTTCTGCAGGTGAGCAACGTAAATATTTAAAAAATATATATTTTTTATTATCTATGTCGGCTATCAACACTTACTTGATGCAATAATAAATTCATTTTTCGAAAATGCATTTGCTGAATTGTTCGGCACCTCCGCCAAATTCATTCGAGTTATTTCGCAGGGTATATTTTTCTACGTGCCGCACTGGTTCTGGAAAAACTGGGAACAGGGGAAGATCAGGATGATATCGGAAGGACTGCGTGGTACTTTGGTGGGCGAGAAAGCGGAACGGGAGCACCGCCAGAACCGTTTGGTCCAGTACCTCGTGGAAACGATGCACTTGCACAACACTTACGCGTTCGGTTACTTCGTCTGCGAAGCTTTGAATTTCATCAACGTGGTAAGCAAAGTGTTTAACTATTTGCCGGAAAAATTGGCCAATTTCCTTCCTTTTTTTTTTTTGGCAAAAGATTCTGCAATGTAACCGGCTAAAAGTACTTCGACCACAGCGTAAAAATACTTTTAACTGAATGTGGAATAATAAAAAAAACTGGTATTTTTCGTTAAGTTTCATATTTTTTATGATTATTTAAATTGTATAAACAATTTTAAAATTATTCTCACAATTATTTTTGATTAAGTATTTGATAAATTCTATGAAAATATGCCCCACCGGTTTTTTCCATTAATTTCAATATTTTTCAAAATAAAACTCATAAGCTAATTTTAGTAAGTTGTTTTTCTTTGGAATGTCTCCATTTTTTTTTAAATTGGAATAATTCAGAATGTTTCAAATTTTTCTAGGTTGTCAACATATTCATGACTGACAAATTTTTGGGCGGGGCATTCCTGAGTTACGGTACTGACGTCGTCCGGTTCTCAAACATGAACCAAGAAAACCGAACCGATCCCATGGTGGCCGTTTTTCCGAGAGTGACCAAGTGCACTTTCCATAAGGTCAGTAAAAATTATCATACTATTTACTCAATTTATGAAAAAATATCGAAACCGTGAATACGGTACAGAAATCACTTACAGGGTGGTCAAAAATTATAAAAACATGACAATTTGAACGATATACACCAAACATAAGCAAGCATAAAAAAATTATAACGCATTTGGCAGAAATATCTCAATAAATTCGTCAAAAATGAAGCTGGCTTCGCTCAAGCGTGATAAGAGTTTCCTTACCCTGCATACTTCAAATTCTATTGTAATCAACTTTTCTTGTGTAGTTAATAATTTGGTTAATTTGGACTGTGTTTCATATCAAGCATCACCTTCATAATTTAAGATAAGATAAATATTTTTCCTACCATGTATGTTAATTTTTTTTTATATGCTTCAAATTTTATTCCAGGCAACTTGTTTAAGTAACAATTTGGTGATTTTAAACTGTGTTTTATTATTGTATCACCTTCATAATTTTTAATAGCCTTCCTTTTCTCTGAGACTCTTCACGGATTCAGGTTTTTCATAAGTGGAAAATAACTTTTTCCCCAAAATCTAATTTGAGAACTTTCAAGTTTTAATAAAATGTCACAGATTTAACACCGTTTTTGCACTCCTTGAGCCATTTTTTAGCCAGGCAGATAAAGATGCTGAGTAAGAGTTTAAAAAAATAAGTATATTGTGTTGCTTAACCCCATTTGTAAAATTAAAAGGGTGATTTCTTACAATATTTTAAGACGAAATCATAAATGACATATTGATTTGCAAGTTGAATTTTGATTAGATTGAATTTTTTGGTAATTTTCATTCAGCGCAAAATAAAAATAACGCCAGAAACCAAAACGTTGTGCTTTTGCAGGCGAAAGTCGAGTATTTCTTGTCAATTACAATCCCCTAGGAAAAAATGTGGGGACGCCGCTGGGCTTGATAACTTAAATCTAGTTATGGTGAGAAATGAAATCCTTGTCGTTTAAAAAAAAATTGTTTGGTTCAATTGTAAGGAGTCAAATTTAAGACAGCCTGTATAATAAGAAAAAAAATCTCGTATTGTAGTTCGGTCCTTCCGGTTCCATTCAACGTCACGACGCTCTCTGCATCTTGGCGCTGAACATTCTCAACGAGAAAATATACATTTTCTTATGGTTCTGGTTCATTATACTTGCGGTACTGTCCGGCTTGGCGTTGGTGTATTCGGCAGCGGTTATCTTGATGCCGTCCACGAGGGAAACGATACTGAGACGACGGTTCCGTTTCGGTGCACCGAACGCCGTCGACACCATCATCAGGAAAACGCAGGTAAGCGGAAAAAGTAACTTGGAATTTACTGCGGATCTATCGTTGACATTATAATTCTCAAAAATTGTAAAGGCTCCTTTGGCAATTCAATTAAAGTATTTTTGAATTGCCTCTTTTCTTCCTCCTTCTTCTTTTCTGCCTTCCATATGTGACATGATACGCAATCTATTGTTGTATATCCATCAGTCATGGCATCTTCTGACATCTTCCATTGTTTTATATTAATCAGTCATGATATCTTCTGATGTTCTTTTTCCTCCCAATTCATTTTCTAACCTCACTCTTGCCTTCCATTTCAACATATGTAAAATTAAACTTGTTACACATAATGTGACTCAAGTAAACTTATTTCCTTTCTTCCTAGTTGATAGTCTGTGTTTCTCGCTTTGCCCGTTCTTTGGATCGTAAGAATATGTCGCCATTTTTGGACAATTTGTACATAAATTAGACTTGGAATGATATCATATTTTTTTTAATGTCAAATGGCCTACTCTAGTGCCTAATTATACACACTACACACTAAAACAGCTCCGCCAAGGTGGATTGCAATTAGATTTTCTTGACACGTTATAACTATGCTAACTATTAGTCATGAAGAGAGACTAATAAAAGGCTTTATAGAAAAAGATGATTTCATGGTCATTTACTCTTGATTTATGAAGCTGATGATAAACCACAATGTTTACAAAATGTTTTTTGCAAATCGTTTAAATTTTCTTCCGTTTTCGCTTTTACATTTCCTGTAATATCAGATTTCTTTCTGCGTTGAAAGTACTATGGAAAAGGGAGTAAATTCGTCTTGATTGATATCGCCTATTACCGACTGACGCTTCATCCTCATGAGACATTTGAACTACTCGTGAAAGTGGATTCAGTAGGTAACGATGTACCAAATTCACGCCATTAGGGCACCATAATGTCCTAATTAATAATAGCTGCTATCAGACAATTGCTAATCAGCACTCGTTTACACTGAAATGAGTAAGCGTGAGTATACCAAGTACTCTTTTAGTTGTAAGTTTTTAGCTGATAACCAACCCTAATAACCATTTTTTCCTTTCGGTTATCAGGTGGGCGATTTTCTTTTGTTACACCTGCTCGGTCAAAACATGAACATGCAAATCTTCGCGGAAATTCTGGACGAGTTCGTGCGCAGGCTCAACTTCGGTAGCAACAGTAACCTACCTTCGGCGCCTAGCACGATAGAGATGACCCCGATATATCCGGAGATTGAGAAATACGGAAAGGAGACGGAAACCTAACGGCACTCTAGGAGAGTTTCTTTTTTTTTTTTTAATTTAAGATTTCATTTATATAGAAGTTCGGTAAGGTAAGCTTAAAACGAAGAGTGATAAAAAATAGGTTAGTAGCTCTCATCTACTTAGAAAAATTTATGTGGTGTGCGTATTATTAGGAAACGTGTGAATCTCTAAAACGTACAACTATATAGTTAAATGATTGATGATGATTTGAAGAAAGAAAATCCATGAGCCATGAATAAAAGTTTATTTTTTTAGACTGTAGAACTATACATAATATCTAATTTTATTTGTGATTGTAGGTATTGCTTCACGCTAACGTCTAGGGTTACTTTATTCTTAATATATTTTCGGTTTATTGTTTTTTTTTTTATGAGTGGGCGGGCAATAGCCGCCCCCGAACAAATTTCTCACGCAAGTCTTTCCGTTAACTTAAAGTGCATTATTATTTCCCGGATCTGGGAAGTTTTAGGTTTAGGTTGATCGCAATGCAGGGCAAGACTGGAGTTTTTTTTTTTGTTCACAAATTATGAATATAAAAAATTATATTTACTTAAGAACGTTTAGCGGTAAGGGTGCGGAAAACAAATAAAATATAATATGCGTAAGACAATGTGCGTTTGAATTAAATACGCCCATCAATCAACAGAAGTTCTGCGATTCGTTTAATCATTTCTGTATATATAGGGTGATCTAGTGAAATAAAATGGAGAACGTGGCAGAAACAAGACTAATGAATAGAAGAAAGAAGAAGATAAAAAATATTACCTACTAAATACATATGAAAAATTTGAATTCTTTAATTTTAGAATGGACATTCTTTAAATCAAATTAAGTCCTTAGGTGACAGAAAATCCTTTTATTTTTAATTTACAACCCCATATTCTATTATACAGGTTGTTTTCTAATTGAATGTCAATGGTTAAGGGGATGATTTTTGGGTCTATTTTAAAAAGAAAACTTCATATGAACATATGTCCTAAACGTGCTATCTTTTGTGATACACGAGTGAAAAAGTTTTCAAAATTTTTTTTTTTAATATCTATAACTTGCATGCAGAGAAATTATGAATGAATGCAAATGTCATTATTTTTTTAAAGAAATCAGTGACGTGCCACTGGGGTTAAATCGTTAAATAGTTTTTGGGACGCTAACCATCAACTTATCTTGCTTTGTCAGATTTTATGGTCTCAGAATGGCAATTCTTCTTTAATCCATCTCGGTCGAATAAAAGCATCATTAACTTACTTATGAAGCTGATACACTACAACTTTTACAAATTATCTACTACCGTTTGCAGTAAGCTCTGAATTCCCTTTCTATAATTTATTTCTGATAATTTTCTTTTAGAAGATTAAAAATGATAAAATATCATCGTGATTTCTCATTAATAACTAACCAATATGCGAGCTAAGGTGTTTGTGTTCCAAAAATTCTATTGGTAGAAGTAGATATTGCAGATATCAAAATAAATAAGAACTAAAAGCTCAGATTTTCACGAAATTATTAATTTTGACATGACAATTGTTTCGAGAACACCGTGTCTTTATCAAATGTCATCAAATCAATCAAATGACGTTTGATAAAGACTCGGTGGTGTCGAAAGAATTATCATGTCAAAATATATAATTTCGTGAAAATCTGAACTTTTAGTTCTAATTTATTTTGATAAATGGATTTTCAACAAGTAAAAGCCACCTCGGTTCAATTATTGCAGATATTTTTTTCAATGAATGAAAATAATAAATAATTAAAATTTTAACTGGACAATTTTCCGCAAGTATTAACTACAAAGTAAATACATTTTTGATTTTAAGAAAAATATTCTGCAGTGTAACTGATTGTATTCTATAAACCTAAAAACATGTCCACACAACCAAAAAATGCGTAAACTCTCTTGCAATATATACCTATAGTTTTTTTTTTGTGTATGTTATTATTAGCACTTACTTGGCGAAAACATATAACTATGAGAATTTCTGTGGATGCAATTATGTATTAGGGACTGCGCTCGTACAGTTAAATCATTTCAGAACTTGACACTTGAGGCAAGTAAGCGAGTAAACTAAACAAAAGCATAATGTAAGTGATTGGTGGCACATAACTAGTCACAATAAAGATTTTTCATTTTTAATTATTCAGATTCTCCCAAAATCTGGTCTTGTTTATGAAGAAAAAAAAGGCACACATCTCATTTGTCGGCTTAAAATTTGAAATACATTTTTTACTCAGTATTTTTGCTTCTGACCTATTCATTTTCTTCTGTCACTGATTCTCTGGGTTAATGCCAACATTTTCATCAAAAAAACAACTCTTTTAGCTCTTAAGCTTATGAAAATGTTGTGGTACTATAAACGCACTCACCTGTTACCCCAGTCGATTTTCTGAATGATTTTCAGCTTCAGCTCCCTGGTCTGGTCGTGGGTCAACGTGCCCGATACCAGCTGCCGTCTCCATTCCAAAAGGTCTCTCATCACCTTACCCACGGTTTCAAATTTGTAATGGTTCCTCTCCTAAACATTAAAAAAATATATCGTTATTTACGTCTACCGTCTCTCGTAGACACCGGGACTGACTTACCACGAAAATCCCTTTCCATATTCTTCCCCATTCCCTAAGCACCAACGTCACCTCCCGCACTACGGGATCTTCGACGGGAACGACGCTCTCAAATAGACCCTCGTTATCCACCTTGCATTGCTGTGAATGTAAACGCTAAGAGTCAGTACGACAAGGGAGCGAGAACTGAGAACCCGGTTTACCTTCAGGTGGACGTAAGAGTGCGGGAAGATGCCTTTGAGGGCGCGATTTTTCGTCGAAAAACCTCTGTACCAGCCGGGACATTCTTCTAGGATTTGCACGGTTTCACCAATCTCGAGCGGAAGCCCGAACCTCGTGTCGCCTTTGTAATTGTAAATGGCTGCAACGAAATCGTGACGTGTTAATTAGTTAAACTGATTAATTTTTGTGCCTTTTATTGCCAAATAAAGTGAGAACAATGTCTCTTTAATCATAAATTAAGGGTGCTTCCTATTTTTAAATCGAACAGAATAATTCCTATTCTAACATACCATGTTCCTTACAAATAAAAACGAGAAACCTAAAATACCCTCACATAACCTGATTTCTAAATCAGAACGAATAATCTCTTACAAATAAAGTGAAATTTCTACATATATTTTATAAAACCTATAGTAAAGAGAATAAGAATATTTCTTATTGCCTAATGTGCCTGTTATTCTTAAATAAAATTGAGAAACCTAGCGCACCTTCGTTTCTAAATAAAAGCGTGTAAAAGAGTCACTCTGATTCTTAAATATCAATGCCGCGTTGTTCCTAAAAGGCTTTTTTATTATTAAATAATGGTGGGTAAACCTACGGTGCTTGCTATACCTAAATAAAGGGGCCTTTTTATTCCAAAATAAAATCCTCCTTATTCATTATTCTAGATCAAAACAAAACAAAGAAACTTTATTTAAAATGTATTATGTAAAATAAGAATGTGTCTCTTTCCCAAACAAAAGCCTGTAAAAGTTATACCCGAATAAGAATCAAAACTATTGAATAATTGTTAAATAAGGGAAAGTACCTACGGTTTCTCTTATTCTTAGATGAAATGACGTTCCGCTTATTACACGATAAAAGAAAGCAAGCCTTTTATTCCTAAATAAAAACAGGAAACCTAGCGAACCTTCATTCCAAAACAAACGCATGCAAGGCAGTCTTTTATTGTCAAAATTAAGCAAAAAATAAACGGGAATACCCTAGGATGCCTTATTTTTATTCCAAAATAAGTTGAGAACGTCCTCCTTATTTATAAATAAAAGCGACAAACCGAATATTTCTAAATCTAATCCGTTCTATATTTCTAAGATAAAATGAGAACGTGTCTCCTCAAATAATCAAGTGAGAATGTAAATGAAGGTGCCTCTTCTTAAATAAAGTGAAAAAAGCGAAAAACCTAGCGTGCCTGTTAAGTTCAGACACATTTTTGCAAAATAGAGACTTTGGGCCTAACCTAACCTAACTTGTCTCACCTTTCTAAATAAAAGCGTGCAAAGGGTCGTATCCTATTCTAAAATAAGGTGAAAAGATCTAGCAAATAAAGGCTCGCGTGCCTCGTACTCGTAAATAAAGGAAGGGACACTTTTATTTACATGGTTTGACGTTTGGTTTTTAATTCATATGCTTTTTTCTATTACTTAACCACCTTACTTAAAATACCTATACACTAGGATCAGGAATGACCCACGACACGTAATGGATATAATTATTACTCCATTGTTTAGTACTCTTTACGCTTCAAGAAACCCATATTAGCGACAGTGGGTATTTATCTTCAAAACAATTTCCGGTAGGCCGCGGCAACAAATATAATCGCTGAGCAATTATTAAGATATCAAAAGAAGTGACCTGGCGATCAGTTGAAAGTAGCAAAACAAAAATTATTACCGAAAATTTATGAAAATAAAACATTAAGAGATATTTTCACGTTTCAAAAATTAGTGTAAGTACACTTTCGGGTAATTGATAAATATGGTTCAAATATATTTGTTACTTTGTTCCCGGGTTTAAAGAAATTAATTGAATTATGATAAGATCAACGATTCCGGGAAACTTATGCTTATATTTAAAATGCCAAGGTCGTTAAACCGACTGACGTTTTCGCGACGATAGGGAAGGAATAAAAAAAATCCACATCCGCCCAAATAGCCTCGGAAGCTGATAAGCATAAGACGGGCGCACGCAAATCCAATTATTTAATAACGCCATTGTTTTGATTAAACCAATCTTGACGTCAGAGTCTTCGGTACCCATCGCGTTATTGCAGACCGGATTGTTTGCACCATATTTATTTAATATTATAAGTGAAAATCTCACCTAAATTTGCGCAGTTATCGTGCATTAACAGATCAATGGTTTTGGATTGTTAAATGTAATAATTATATAGAGAAAAGCTTGGTAATAAACATGATGTAAATAATAATACTGGCATAGTCAATTTAACAAAATAATAACAAGTTTTATCTATCTTCACTTATACAGGGTGTGTCAAGAAGCCGTACGACAAAGACAGGTCATAAATAGTAAGACAGGGGAAAAATTGCAAGATCGATAAATATCTACAAGTTAAAGAGCGTTATTTTTGGCATTGTTTTGAAATATTTCAAAAAGTAAAGGGGTATTTAGGTATAGGGCATACTTAATGAAAAACGAAAAAGCTTTGTTTAGCCAATGGAATGAGGCAAAAAAATGCGGCGTGTTTCATTTAAAATAAGCGAGATGTTGGTTATTTAATTTTTTTTATTTGGACAGCAGGACCTTCAGTTAAATATGCTGTTAATTTTGAACGCCTAGCTTGAGTTTTATGGGGCCTGTGTCGATTAAAACAAACCCCTGGTATCGCAAAAAAAATAATAAAAAAATATTTTTTCATCAGCACATTTTTTATTAACTCTAATAACTTGTGCCCTATTTCTTAATTTTAGTTGGGGACACAAGTGGTCCATAAGATTGAAGACTGCTGATTACGGGTATGTAACTAGTTACATGCACTATACTGGTATAATTGTCAAACATACGTTATTTTTAGTAACCCTAATGCATTAGATATGAAGGAAACATAATAAGTTTTTCGTATAACCAATGCACATCGGATGGGTTAGTGGATCTATTGAAGATCAGTGCAGTAGTATTACTGATAAATTTAACGAGTTAAGTTATGGCGAAAATTTGTAGAGCAAACATACTAAATTCAAAGTTGTATGTACACTTATAATACGTAATAATAAGGTCAATTCTTAAGAACTACCCGTAGAGTGATTAAAGAAACCTAACCTTTTCTAGATCGTCATTAAAAATGGCGCCTCCTCTGTGAAAGTGTGGACAATAAAACGATGGTCTAGGAAACTGCGAGGATTCTGTCGTGAGCATTGCACATGACAGTTTAACCTCCGTTCGCTCCCGACAGGATCCCTTGTAATCGTCCCCAAAAATTATCGAATCGGTTTCCACTGAGTGGATTTAGTGTTTTTAGTGTCTAGTGAGTGTTTTAAAGGTGTAATCGTTGTCGACCCATCTGTTTTTTCCTGTTCACGCCGGTATGGAAGCCGGATGGGCCCGGATGGTCCGCGGGGGAAGCCATTTTTTTGTTATCGGTCAAAGCCCTATATTGGAAGCTGAGAATAAATGTTGATGACAACTTTTTTGTTAATGTTGGTCTGTGACCGAATGAAAAAAATCCTCGACGAACGTCGTTAATGGGCGAATGGCCTTAGTAGTCTTGCCCAACTGTTTGTAAATAGCAAAGAAGAAGGCAACTGCAAAGAAGGCGGAAGTGCAACAACATAACCTCTATTTGCTGTCTCTTCTTTTGAAATGCAGCGGAAGTTCCTATACCGGATGCTCTGTGTCTGATGGCAAATTAAATTTCCAAAAGTAAATCAAGTAAACCTAACAAGAATAAGTAACACTAAATCTCAAATACAGTCACATATTTTTGAAAATATTCAATCCCAGCCATAATATTCAACTCGTACTGTACAGCCAAGAAAACATCTGCGCCTATAAAAACAGGCGGCGTTTATGAACAATACGATACGATGAAAAGGACGGGCCGACTTTTGCGGTAAACTTTGCTAGTACAGTTAAACGTCTAAATACCCAGCTCCGCATTTTTTATTTTACTGCATTTGTTATAGGTTATGTTGTTTATCATCAATCTCTTATCTATGAATGTCATGATGGGTTTGCGCCTAACCTCCGAGGACGGACGTAGAAACCTTATCGTTAATGAGGCGATCATTACGGCGAAATTTTTATCTACCATTTTATCGATTTTTGGGGCATAATTATTTTTAAGGAGTGCAATATATTAAATAGGGCAAAAAGTGTTCTGCTCCGTATTTTTTTTTTCAGCATTTTTACGACGCTCACAACTTTGTAAAATTTATTGCTGAGATAACCTAATTGAGACGATAAATATTTGACAAAACAAAACATCACCATCGAAACGGCAAGCAAATTTTGTCGTAAACTTTTAATAAAATAGATTTCGCACTTCAAATTGCCACAGTTCTGTTAACCATCTGATAGAAAATTCCCAAGAGTTGTTACAATTTAAAAAACTGATCAAGGAAAAGACTCCAACTTTGACGCGCTTTTCAAAATCGATTTTTTTTTCAAACCCCTACACACTTATACAGGGTGTTTCAAAAAACTTGTTCCAATGCTCGGGTCGAATGAAAGAAGCAATTGTATTAACCGTTTCAGCAAATTTTACAAAAATCAGATATAAGCACGCTCACATTAAATAAACACGTAAATTGCGATACACGTGTTATTTGCTTAAGCTCGTAACAAAAATTGCTTCGTTATCATTTTAAACTTGCCGTGTGGTAAAGATTGCGTATTATATAAGGTAAGGCATTATATAATTTAACATCGATCTTATTACCCTGAGATGATGTCATGTAGAAAAATTTCAAATATACCTATGCCCTTTAGTTTCTAAGATTCTTACTAGGTGTCAAAAATTGACTATTGTAATCATAGTAAGAAAATCCTTACCTTACTTTTTGAATCATTTGAACGGGCTAGAAATATTTAAAATATTGCAAAAACTATTTTTTTTATTTCTAATCTAATCAAAACACAAAAAAGAGACGTTTTTTTTTAGAAAATCCCTATATTTTTGAATCTAAGCAGAGTAGACAGATTTTTTGGCGATTTAATAATATAAAGGATGTTTTAAAAATGATTATTCTCACCGAAATTTCATATTGGTAATAATAACTAATGTGACAACAACCCAAACATTTACAGATCTACCTAGCTAAATGATTATTTTGAAAACAACATACTTATACCTCGCTTGGTTCATTTTAAATTCCAATTTCCAATAAACCAAAACAACGTGTTTTCCTTTGGCAAACCTTGGTGAAAAGTTAAGGTGCGCTTTAAAAGAAAACAATAACAATAATTGTATAATAAAACAATATTTAATCGCGTGCAGGTGGGTAAGAAATTCGTCGGCGACATCTCCGAATATATTAATAATTATGTCTAATTATATATTCTAGACATCGTTGCGAGAGGAAGCAGCACTTAATACTAGAGATGTGAATGTGCCCTGAAGGTTCACTCCGACAGGAAGCCAGCGAGAGGAAATAAAAACAAAATAAAATCGGCGATATAATTCTTGCGAGCGTTCTGCCACAGAACGCGCTAATGTGTTGTAAACCTTGGACCTTGCTTAATATAATTATTATGTATTTTTTGACGACGATACAATAATAATAATATACCTGGTCAGCGAATTTATTTCGATGCACAAAAAATTCCAAATTGCATGTCGTCGACCGTTGATTTTAGCAAACCAAAATTGGCGACCCAAACCTTGTCCCAGCTTACTTAATCCTAATTATAATCGTAAATATCAAAGCAAAAAAGGAAATAATTGCAAAATTGACAAAAACAGGAAATTTTACGGACAGAGAGCGCAACGGTACTCACCCACGCCGTACTTCTTCGTCTTCGTCGTGATCCACATTTTCGTTTATTTTCGCACCATCTTACATACTAAAAACGTACGAAAAAACCGAAACACTCATTTAAAACTCAAATCGATAACACTCTCATCTGGTTTACGGCCATTGTTTTTGATGGGCTGTCAAAATCAAAACCAATTTGCGCACTCTCGCGGAAAAACCGGGAACCAGTGGGTTTGCAGCTTTATTTCATTTGATCGGACTCGGTTTAACTACTCTATAGTAGATGGCGCCGGAACATATGATAATATTTAGCCAACACTTCTCGACATTTATGGCACAAGTTCTGAATTATAAGAACTTTTCAAATGTCTTATTACTGAGTGCGATAATTTATTTTGGCAGTATTGATGAGATATATGATTCCCTGGCAATTTTCAAATGTTGGTATCACACTATTGTCAATTGTCATTTCATCATATAAAAAAATTTTGTCATAAGTTTTTCCCTCATTAAAAGGCATGGGAGATCTGTCAAAAGGAAATGGATAATAAGGTAAAACAACATTGTGTTATAAAAATATTTATTTCATATTCTTAGGATGCCTACAATCCTACAATTAATATACACTTTTGACTAACACTTAACCAGATACAAAATAGCATTAGATTAGTCATCGACCTGTGTCACTTACCTACAAACTACATTATCACATTAAATTACAAATAAACAACTGTAGAGTTAAACAACTAATGCAACAATAAGGCTGTCTTAGTAACTACACACATAAGTGGCTGTACAAACATATTGGATCAACGAAAAAAACTTACTTCTTACACAATAATGGATACGAAAAAAAAGGTTCTGACTCTTGAAACCGAAATGTCTTTTAAGGCAGCCCTTTATTTAGATCTCGATTTTCCTATTCGCTGTACCCTTAAAAATTATATTGTAATACTAAATGCATTAGTAGAACTTAACGCTTTGTATGATTTTTCTTACAAATCCTAAATATTCGAAATTTTATTTCAAGTCGTTGGTGTGTTTCAGTTTCATTCGCGCCTGGAGAAATTCCTTGTTGATGACTTTGTCGTCCTCGTTCTGCAAAAAATATAAAAATTGATGATTCCATTTGAAACTGTAAGAAATGGAAATAATTAACAAAGGCAATGATGAACCCCGTCAATTCAAAACAGAAATGCTATCTCTAGGTTGTACTACGTAAAGTGTGGGAAAAACACGAGACTCTAAACAATCGGTGAGTGATGAAGAAAAAAGTCTTACTAAAATAGTTTTCAATAAGTGCAAAAAGGGCTAGCAAATAATGTTTTTTTAATGTTGTTCATTTTAAGTGAGCTTCATTTTCAACCTTATGAAATTGAAAGAGTTACAATCGAATAGAGAAGTTTTAACCGCCAAGTTAGAAACACATTGTTTATAGTTTTTATTTATTTTTTTGTTATTCAACAGTGCTAATAATACAATCCTTACTACAGATGCAGTATTAACTATTTTACTGTCTACGGCATGGATATCATTACTTAATTAAGCTTTTACTAAAGTGAACTTGCTGAATTTTTAAAAACACTTATGCACCACTTCTTCACGCATTACATGTAATACACATCCTAAACATTAAAATCATATAAATGAATTTAAACGAATTTTTATCTACTTTTACCTATATCTGGCATTTTGTACAATTCCTTAATGTGAGGACTTATACTTCAACGTTTCACGGCCTTGTGATGAAGGTGTGGGTTTGCCTTGGGCATTAATAAAAAAAAGTGTGACCTCTGCCCCTTGGCAGAACTGCGGTTAATTGGATTCCAAGGTTTAAGTATATATCCAGGCGTTCTAATTTAGTTTTAATTACATTTTTTAGTTCAAGTGAAACTAATTTTAACCGGCCACCAAAATATTTATATATATTATATTTATAACTTCACTTACCTCCTCCTTGGTTGGATTTTCCATTCGCCTCGCCCGTTCAGCAATGACTTTTTTTAATTCGGGGGTACGAGCTGCTATGTGACTTTCCAGTTCTTTTTTCGCCAGGTTATTTTTGTGCCTCTCTAGCGCACGCTGAAGCTCTGTTTTCTGGTTTAGGACATTCTTGCCTCTGAAATAAAACATCCAATTATTGCTAACATAGTGACTATACATTGCCGATGCAGCTTCTCGTTTTCGGTAAGGGTGCTAACGTCATAATGTGAGGTTAGTTTAACCGCTGTTCCTAAATGGTAAATTCTTTTAGCGGTGTTTTTACCTCAAGCAGACAGTTATTTTTGGTTTCAGGCAGGTATGCACAGGTGTTCAGGTATGTAATTGAAACATAAATTCGGTTTAAAGCAAAATTGAAAAAATCATCTAATTTCAAAATAATATTGTTTTAAACATTTTTTATGCTTAAAATATATTTTTAGGTGTTGTTCCCGCTTAAAGAATAATCATACTAGGTCGATTTCCGAAGAATCCAAAAATAAGAAGCAAACTGATAAAACTACCAAGATGATGGGATACAGAAATGGTCACCATGCAATTTACGTATTCAGTAGAAGAAAAAAATTGAAATGTAGTGCTCAAATGAGATCCAGCTACACAGGGTTGCCTTCTATATTTATTCGACTTAACCAGAAAATTATACAAAATTGTGGTTATATAAATTTGCCCCTTTCGTGTTTTATGAAAAACTGGATCATCCTCAACTGAAAGAAAATTCGCAATGATTTCAGAAACTGAACATAATTATGGACCAAAAATGAAATCAAATTTTCAAAGATGTTGCCATAGCCACCATTTAGGGGTTACAAAATAGAAGAGTTTTTTTACTTTACTTTATTAATATCTGTTGTTCATCTGGGACACAGATGAAATTCCACAGATGAGTGCTATAAAATTTTGGGGAAAATTCATACCGCAACAGTATATAATAGAGAGTCTTTAAGTCTAGTGAGTAAATAATCTTTCTCAATGCTCTGCGCCCTCGTGCACAGTCGCTATTCTCAGGTTTAATTTAAGCGAGCCACAGTGTCTACTATTCTTCACCAAACTTTATACGCGTATGGTAACAGAAAGTGAAAAAACGAGAAACCCAATAAAACCTGGAGTTTTTTTCAAAATTGTATTATGAATATAATTTAAAACTCCTTCGTTTAAAATCGCGATGGGATCGGCAATGCTAATTATAGGTACCGGTTCACAGACCATAAAATTTGGTTATAAAATAATAAAATAGAAAACCGCAGGATTACCATAAAAACCTTTCTTCCATATAATTTGTGGACGGGAAATTGGACCAACTATTTTCAAAGTGCAAAGTGTATTATCTAATAGCTATATAATTTATGATTATATGTAGGTATATGTGTATGTTATCAATTTAAAAACACTTCCAAAATTGCTTAGATTGACATCAATCCAAAACAATGCGAAATGGCAGGGAAGTGAGATTTGTTTACACAAAGTCAAAACCTAACCCCTAATTATGACGTCATACTAATACCGCTTATTGACTTTTTTTCTACAAAGGTTGGGTTTGTTTGAAAAAAAAAAAAGATTAAGATTCCCCCTTAGCTCGACGTGCTGCAAGAAAATTTGCAAACATAGAGATACAACCCTATACGTCCAATCATTAGCGTTCGTTAATTGAACGTGTCGAAGAGTCCTTCTTTCCGGGAACAAGAGGCCCATCCCGTAACACTACCCGGTGCGTGCGTCATCACAAAAGAACAAGTGCACTCCACATTATATGCGAGCCGTCACTTTTTTCTTGCGTTTGAGCGCGAGTCTTCTATACAGTGTAATTTTCTCACGGACGTCGCTTGACATCTACATCCTGCGAGATTATTGTGAAATCTTTTCGTTTTTTTTTTTTTTCGATTACGACGAAAAACTTTCACTATGGGTCAACACTGAATATGTATATTTAAATAAAGATAAAAACAGGAAAATGACGATAGTAGAGTATTCTAAAATAACACAAAACTTGCCAGAATCGTGTGACCATGGTTATTTCCATTTTCACATTTATATTTTTGTAGTCTTTCGCAAACATTTCTAAAATGGTAAATGGCAAAAAATGCGGAATATTCAAATTTTCCATAAAAAAAAATCACGTTACACATAACAGATTAGTTCTACATCCATATATGAGCAGACGTTGCCAAATGTAGATCAAACTCTACATAAATTTTACAATGTTAAATATCAGTTAACACTGCATTGTTAAATCTGTTGTAAACTACTGCTTTAAAGAAATATAGAAAATTAGTTAATTTAGAGGTTACTATTAAAAAAATGCAGAACCTTGGAGCATATTGCGATTGAAACAATCTCATTTTTTGGAGTACACGCACAAAGAGAGAAATTAAAGGCGGCTATGAAAAGGCTATAATAAGAATTTACGTACCCATATTCCGTTCGTTTTAAGTCTTAACGATATTATTTAAGAATGATCGTAACAATGTAGATAGAGAATAGATCTGAACCTAAAAAACAGAGCCCAACAATAAGTAACAAAACGGGTCGGTATTAGTACATACGCTGTGATATATTTTACATGTAAAATGAAATCAATGCCAAGTCGCCCATATTTCCAGTCCTATCCAAATCTGTCAATTTTTCTGCCTTACTCTTGACGATTATAAACTAAAAATTGGCAACATTGTGATCAGTGTCAATGACGCCCTGAAGCGCAGATATGAATTGTCCATATTAACGTCTGTGGTCTTTGACATGCCCAACCAAAATAGCCAAACATTAATTCATTTGGTAATAGGGAAAATTAGTATTTTTCTGATTTTGGAGTACCTCTACAGTTTCACCCAGGTGAGTAAATAACATTTTCCGTATTAAAAACAATTGCATTCGTTCCAAATCGCAAAAAGCGCGCAACCCGTTGTTATTTCTTGTTACAATCTTCTATTTCAGGCGAGCTATCAAAAAAAAAGAGTGCAAACATTCCGAGGGTGGAGCACAGAGAAAGCTAGCGAATTCCCGGTCTCGCGAAAAGAATGTCGAGAAAGAGAGAGGGTCGGAACGGGGGCGTAAATGTCAAACACAACGCCGCCTGTGTTGCGTTTTAATTATACTATACGATTATGATTACCGCACGAATTAGCGAACGGATGCTGTATGCAATTCCAAGCTCTCTTTCATGTGTGCCGTAATAAGACCGCATTAGACGTGCATGTTTAATAGCGGATGTTTAATTCGCTCCCCTTTTTTCCGTTTAATTGCGTGTGGAATTTTCAAAGCGGTCCACTTGAGACTCCGACCCATCACGACAAGTTCATTTATACGGAAAATAACTGCGCAGAATATCCAGATAACTGCGCAGAAGGATCATACTCAACTAACATTTTTTGTTTTATAATGGTGACGGTTAAATATCGATCACTTTTTTTTTAAATCGTTTATTTTAATAATATGCGAGATGCAACGAATAAGAACAGCTCCAAAAGCTTTTTTTGGTTAAATTAGAAAAAAGTTGCAAAATTTAAAGTTTAACAACGTTGTGCTGAGGGAAATACAAAACTCCCATAACTTCCGAAAAAAAAACGATTTCCGATTTCGTTTTGATTTTTTTCTGGTGTTATTTAAAGATATATAAAAAATAAAGACACTTTCTCGTTGCCGCTTTTACAAAACTCCCGTAATTTCCGAAGATACGGCAAAAAAACGAATTTTGCCGATTTTTTTCTGGTGTTATTTAAAGAGATATAAAAAATAAATTCGTATCAGTGATAAAACTACACCATGCGATTCTACACAATATGGTTCTACAATCTTTAAATCGCAAAAATGGGTTTTTATGAAAGTTTTAATGTTTCGGTGTTGAGAAAATGTAAGAATAATTTTATTGACATATTGGTGCACCGTTTTTTGACGTTTTTGTGTTTAGTTTTGGGTGTTGGTCCTTTTTTTGATTTTGAGAAGTTCGATATGCTACAATGTACGGGCAACAACCATAACAAAAACGCGAATTTACGCTCCTTTTTAAACTTTTTTGCCAATATGAGTTGCGGTAAGTATAGGTAGGACTTTATACATAAAATATGTTTAAAATTTCAAAATGTAATGGGGTGGTCGTTTTCAAATAAGCAAGTTGACAGTAACCGGTTGACCCGGAAGTGACAGGAAGTTGAAAATATTTTTAAAAACGGATACGCTTGACACTGACCTTAACCTAAGAATTTGCACATTCCTCAATTAGTTTGCATGTAAAATGCGACCAACTTAATCAAAAATTTGTTATCTAATCATTTAATTGTTCAATAATAAGAGTTTTATTTCAATATTCGTCAATTACACTAATGGCAGATATGTATGTTATGTACGGACGCACAAACGGAAATTCCTTGAAAGCATATCGCATTTTCAACACTTACTGAATTTTTTTATTTTGAAACTGCAGGAAACAAAAAAGTTTTTAAATAAGTTTTTCCATAAATTTAGTTAAGTAGACCGACAAGGGGGTAGTCTAATTCAATCCCCTTCACTCAATTTAAAAAATTACAAATAATACAGGAAGTGTGCTTTTATAATAGCAACATTTTATTGTTCTATCTATTTTAGTTTTTAATATAAAAAATGAAAACATTACCAATGTTTATACAACCAACTACGCTTTCTTTTAAATAAGGAATTACCATCTACAAGTTTTTTGCATCTGTTTTGGAACGCTTTGTATATAGCCCTATTAAACCTTCACTTTTCAATTGTTATTTATTTATTAATGTTTCCCGGAAAGAAACGTGCTCATTTTTATGTAAATATTTATTGGGACCTATGAGATTTATAAGAGTTTTACGGAATAAGTTAAAAACCCGAAGAATAAAAGTTATATAATAAGATTTATAAGACCTTTTTATAAACTCCGAAGTAACCAACCCAAAGGATTTATTGGGGAAGTAAGGGGAAACTTTTTGGATCCGATATTGTAAAATCCAAGAATATAAAAGTTTTTTTGCATTTATTGGACATTTTATAAAACCATAAAAACTGTTATTAAAGGTAAGACTCCTTATAAATCTCCTATTATTATCCGTTACTTAATAATAAAAGCTCAAGCTGGGAAAAATGTTAGTAATACAGTGGAATGGAATTTCAATTTTGAAAAAAAAAAGTCGCCGAAAAATATCCTTACATTTTTTGGTTGAAGAGCAGTTCCTTGTGAAGGTTTTGCCTCTCGGGGTTCTCCCGTACGGGGTTCACGGGTTTCCTGGGCGCTATGAGGCCGTCGTCGCTCAACAGGGACGGCGTTCTACCGTCCGGTATCATGGCAGTCGAGATGTCGCCTATCAGCTCGTCTTCGTCGCCGTCTTCCCTTTTGGGGGTCGTCGGGGTCGTCGGCTGGGACACTGGCGAATTGTCGAGTCGCGATTTGACTGAAATCCAAAGGAGAAAGGAGACAATTAATTCGGGGCCGGTGAAAATAATATCGAGAAAAAAAATCAAATTAGAAGAAGAAAAAAAAAAAACGTCGAATACTGCGAAAGCGTAAAAAATTAATTCCGAATTTTCAAATTTCGTGTTTTATCATGAAGTTCTGAGTAAATTTCCTAGTTATAATTAAAATTTTTAAAATTCCATGTTATAAGTGGAAAATTTACATTAAAATAATCTTTATATCCATCATAAATCAAACTTGCTCTTGGCGTATTCATTATTATTATTACCTGCTTATAAATTATTTCAGGGGGGCGGAGCTAAAGGAGGGGCCTGAACATTGTCTCGCGTGAACTGGGTATTTGATGTCCACTTTCACTTGTCGATTAAGGCAAGTTTTTTTAAATGCCAATAAGTCGGAGTTAGAGTTTTCCCAACGGTATACCGTTTTTAAAACCGGAATGAGTTTAAGACCCGCCTGTTGCCTAGTATGTGCAGCCAGAGAAACCACCCCATTTTATGTGCACCAATTTGTTGATTGCTGTGCCAATAAGTTTGAGAAATATTAGTAGTATCAGTAGAACCTTTAGAGTCCTCATAAGTCACCATAAGTGACTTTTGTCCCAGTTTTTAAACTGATGCAACTTTCAAAATCATCGCCGCCAAGTTATTAACGGTTATTGGGGCACCCTGCATTTAACGCGGTCGGTAAAGTTTCGAGTTCCAACGCGGTACATATCTGGGTGTGTTTGAATTTGAAAATAAAGGGGAAGGTGGGGCAAGGCGGGCCACTTAATTATTTTTTGTGGCTTTTAACCATCAAGCCGATTTATTTTAACTTTAACTAAATTTACCCAAATTTTGGTAAAGTTTCCGGCCGTCGTGCCCCACTCGCCCCTATAATGTTACATATAATAATTATAATTATTTATTAAAAAGCGTTTTAATAAAAAAAACGTTACTGATAAGCAACTATTTTTCTATAGATTAAAAAATTTATTATTGGTATTTATAAGATTTTCGAATGTGCAATAGTTTTTTTTTTAGAATTTTTAAGCGGTCCATTTTACCCCTGGTATCACGCAAAGGGCTAAAAATGTATAAATAACCAGAATTTCTAATTATAATAACGGAAAAAATAATTTCGGTTAATTTTTGAGGTGGGCCTTCTTGCCCCGGGGGCTCCTCCCCTATTAGCAAAAAACGAAGGAACGAAATAAATAGGGAAAAATAGTTTAAAAAATGCCAAACTTCAAATAATAAATTGTTCAATTTAATTTATTTAAATCAGGTAAAATGAGGCGACTTCCACGTGCGTTCTTATCTGGGACGCCATCGTCTAAGTTTTTTCTAATTCTGCCGCCGATAAGATAGTTTTTGCGTCTGCGTGGACGGACGCTACGTAGGACACGAAAAAAACGCGAAAATTTTACCTTATGATCTGGCGTCCTGCGTCATATTTTCCTTAGCGATTCAAAATTTCCCAACGTACATAAATATAACCGCGCACAGCGATGATAGGTAATCTCCCTCCCGTAATTAACTCGCTACTAAACTCGGATATGCGGGAGAGAATTTTTAATCGTTACCGAACGACCACGTGCTCAAGGTGATGCTTCGCGTTCGGAGGCGACGCACTAAATGCCGCTGCGACGAAGCGGTTGCACTAGGTCAAGCTACGGAGCCGTCCCCCAGGTATATAAGGCTGGATACGCGGTGGTGGTCGAACTTATCCCCTAAATAGATGCCCTAGTGGTCCGCGCGAACAGCGCTCGTATTACGCCTCCGCTTTCTTGCAGAAATATTTAAAAAACTGTCCAAGTTCTGCTTCCCGTTTTGTGGTCACGATAAGTAAATATAGGTAAAAGAAAATAATTGTATACCTGTGTTTAATATTCTTTGGTTTGGTATACTACTTAGTTCAAGTTTATTAGTACTCATTCTTATTTCGTGTCTAATACAGCGTGTGTTGAATCGTGTGCGAATTATGCAAAATATGTGCGTCTAGTGTGTCTCAGGAGA
Source organism: Cylas formicarius (assembly GCF_029955315.1). Taxonomy (NCBI): domain Eukaryota; kingdom Metazoa; phylum Arthropoda; class Insecta; order Coleoptera; family Brentidae; genus Cylas; species Cylas formicarius. The sequence continues at coordinate 36,542,480 of NW_026844347.1, read as the reverse complement.
TGCTCCCGCCCAAATGTACAAAACACTATTCTATTGAGACTAAGGAAGTTATAAACAATGTTTATTTGACTCTCATTGAACGTGGTGCCAGCAAGCAAGCATTTTTAGAAGAAACGGCCACATTGACGAAAATTCCAACATCAACTGTATGGAAAATTGTGAATAATCCCATTTTTGCGAGGAAAAAAAAAAGAAGCGATGCTGACATTTTCTCGAGTTTCGTCAAAAATGCGATGCGTTTAGTTTGTATTCTGATAGTTATATTTTATTACGTCAGTAATTTTATAAAATGGTACAGTCATTTATGCCATTCTTGTCTTCAAGTTAGTTCAAATCGTTTATACAGGGTAAATAAAAATGACAAATATATAATGCTATATTTCCATCAATTATTCCTACTAATACAATTTTATTTAGCATTCCCTATACCTAAACTCAGTATTTTTTCAGGTATACACAAATTAAACACGGTATTGAATATACAACATTTGAATTTTTTTAACTGCAATTTTACTTTTTAATGAAATAATTAATGATTAATGATGTACTGTAATATCACGTGTCAAAGAATATACTTCATTTTTTTCAAATAAATTTTTTATATACGGTATAGCAACATATTTCTGATTATTTGTATCATTTTTTGATATTTTATTTTTACTATAAAACCTGTAGTAGGTTCGCTGTTTAATAATTTTATTGATGTTATTTTCAGGGAAATAATTTTCAATTAAACCTAATTTAAATTTTTTAAGGCTTTCGCGGCCCGTTGATAAGCTACTATCTTGATTCGGGTTTAAAGGCCGTCGTCGGTTGGAATTACTTCCTAACGTTTCGCTAGCACGAGTGGCGAGCTTCTTCAGAGGTCCTTCCATCTCCGATGTTGGACGTAGACTGACCATTTCTCCTGCGCAAATTGTATTTATGCCGATTGGTGGTGGGCGGGGCTTGTTCCGCTTCGGTTGGTCTCGGGATATCGATCGGTTCTGTTCGGGCGTGCCTAAGGATCGGGTTCCAGATTTGGTTGAGTCTTGAAGAGACCCTTAGACTCAACCACTTTACTATTAAGTTAAAGTTTTTGAAAGTTTTTTCAAATTTAATAGAAAATTCTACTTTAGAATGAAAATTATTAATAGCATTAAGAGTATCATTAATACGATTTTTGGTATAGCTGCTAAACAGTCATCAACAAAACTTTTGAAAAAAATTATATTAAAATTAAAATTTTGTAAAAGTTTTTTTGAAAATAATTATTATTATTCATTATATTAACTAAATTAATTTTAACGGTCAAGTGTCAAGCCACGTCTCATCAAGGTAAATGATTGAACGATTCTCTGAACGTTGTCTTATCGCTGTTGTATACTCATGTCTCCATTTTTGTACCATCGCTATGATAAATACTTGCCTCTTGTCTAATTCGTTTATTATAATTCCGCAGTTTGTTTGGATTTCGCCATTAACAAGCCGTTCCTTTAGACATCGTACCGTCTAGGTCTCACTTGCTCTTTTTGAATTCAGGTATTAAGAAGCTGCAGACATTATTAAAGACACCTGTTCAAATGTACTTCAGAGGCAGCATGTATATTTTTGTGTTCAAATAAATTATTTACAACCATAATATGACTAAAAATTAGAAAGATAAATACCCAGACAAGTAACATTACAGATCACATCGTAAATCATTTTTCAAAAACTATAACATAGACTCAGATTTTCGATTGATAAGAATGGGAGATTCTTGACAATGAGGCCAAATAAAAGTATCATCGACGTTGCGTTTCCATAATTTTGGTTTCACATGGAAGGTGTCAATGCTTTTCTTCTAAAATGCTATATTTAGGATAATTGGTGATAATGGAGAACCTACAGCTGTTCCCGACATTTGTTCATAAATTTGACCGTTTGCTGCTGTTGTTGTAAATGGTTTTGATATATAAGCTGAATAATGTGTTGGAGAACCAAAGATGCTGACAATAGGTCGAATGCTGGTTTGTAAATCTTGGAGAGTCCTTAGAGTCGTGAATGCTGACACACTTGTTCAAGGATTCTGATAGAGAAGAAGCCTTATTTAAGGTTGTGTTACACAGATGACGTAAAAAGAAACTTTTCTAAGTCTGTATGCAATATCTTAAATTTTTTCCTGATAGCCAGTTGACCACATGACCTTTATCTGCAATTACGATTACGATGTCGGTATTAGATTTCAGAGCAACGCGTTCAGGCTTTGAGATGGCAGTTTGTTTAGAATAGACTCGACATTTGAAATGATTTCCTTTTTTGGCATAATACGTTCATGCCCCTCCTTTAACTATGCCCCCTCAAACAATATATTAGCTGGTACAGACTAAAGTACAGGATGATTGGCGAACTGTCAGCAAGTTTCATTTATAAACAACCGATGCAGGCGCAGATTTTTAAACCTACTTAACACCTACTTAGGAACATTTTATATAAATATCCACTCGCTTATTGGTTGATCATCTTCCAAGTCCTGTTCGTATTCTGTCTCGGTAATAAGTCCTGCGTGACGATAGGAGTGTTGAATTGTTTCTGCTGTCACCTCTTTCCAAGCTTTACTAATAAAGTTGACTGCATCTAGCATATTAATGGAAAATTTGTTTTTGGACTAGATCATTTCCAATAAAATGTTTTTCCTGTGTCGACTCTTAAGACTTTTTATTACGCTCTGGTCCATAGGCTGTAATACACTTGTTGTTTTGGCTTTAAGAAATGGCAATTCAATATTCCGTAGACTTGGATTATGGGAATGTGCAGGGCAGTTATCTAAGAGAAGTAACATTTTCCTCCCCTTTAATTCTGCATCTCATTTCCGTATTTCCTCTTCAAAAATTTGCGATGTCATCCATGCAGACTTGTTTGCCTTGTAAGTGACCGGCAAATACTTGATGTTCTTAAAACATCGTGGGTTAGTTGATTTTCCAGTCACGACTAGCTTTCTTTTTTCTCTCCCACTCATATTGCCAGCTACTAACACTGTTATACGTTCTTTAGAAGGTTTTTTACTTTTCACTTCGAAATTTAAGAGTTTTATCTGGCGTCATTTTGTAAAAAATACGTTTCGTCAGCATTAAAAATGTCGTCAGCAGAGTATTTTTCTGCTACTTTTGACCACGTCTTCTCCAGTCAATCGTTAGTCACCTTTCTCTCGACATCATAGGCTTCGCACTTATCTGTCCATAATTTATACCATGTCTCTGTTTGAACATTCCCAACCGAAGCCTTGAAATCGATAATGCCAAGCTGTTCAACAAACTTTTCTGCTTTTAGTTTTACGATAGGTCCACATTTTTAAGACGCTGCTGTCGGAACCACTGCAATGTTGCCCGATTCAAATTTTCAAATTCTGGCTTTCTTAGTTTTTTACTAGAACTGCCTGCCGCTTGAGTCTGAATGATTTTTTCTTTGCACTTCCAAATCGGGGATACAGTCGACGGTGTAAGTCCGTATCGAAATCCCACATCACTGTTTCCATAACTTCTTGATTGGCCCCAAAGTTTATTTTCTCACTTTCGGTTAGTTCAAAGATAATTAAAGTACGAGGGGGCCTGAAAAAGTGTATCAGAATTTTATTTAAAAAACACCCTGTAGGCGAGCATGCAACGCTAAGACGTAGGCGGTTAAATCCAAATCCAATTTGATTACATCGTAACTTTAAACCGAATAAAACCGTTAATGGGATTAAAGGGTTTTAACAGCCCACGCGGGGGCTTCGTTTCGATCGAGCCTCCCCGTATGATTTTCAAATTTAATTCGGCGCAATTAACCCCGCCGAAGCTATTTTCGGAACCCGTAAATGGGGCTGCGTTGTTCCTTTTTCGGTAAACAAAACTAGGTTGATGATACGCGCTTAAAATAGCCATCTCACACGTCCGACGAATTCCATTGTTTTACTTCGAAAATGACTTGGCGTACATCGGGAAAATAAAATACTATTTTTATACAGGGTGTTCTAAAACAAATGCGAAAATCTTAAGGAAGTGATTACTGGTCATAGATATATGGGGTGTTTCAATACCGCGAACGGTTTGCATTGATCTGAAACACTTGTTAGTTCTAGATGCGGTGATGATCTATCCATCGCTTCAGTGATTTTCGAGAAAAAAAACTATAACAGATATCAATGATGTATTTGTTAAAATGTATAAGAAAATGTTTAGAAATGAACGGTATAATTATATAATAATAACATGTTATTGCATTGGCTTATGCCATTTTTTTGACTTTTTTAATTTGTAGCATACTGTTTTGAGAAATAACCCAAAATACACCGATTTACGTTGGTCTCGGTCTCGGGTCACACCGGTATCCGGGGCAATGAGGCAGCGGACGCCTTAGCCAGAGAGGGCTCCTCGCATAGGCATATAGGGCCAGAGCCCCGTTTGGGGATCGCCCCGTATGTGAGGCGGGGAGCTCTCGAAGCCGTGGCGAGGGACCGGGTCGCGGGGGGCTGGAGAGTTGCTCCAAGAATGAGGCAGGCGAGGCTTATGATGGATGGGCCCGCGCTCCCTCGGACCAGGGAGCTGCTTAGACTGACCAGAAGGGAGTGTAGAGCACTAACAGGGGCCTACACAGGACATTGCAGGCTTAGGAGGCATCTTTGCTTGCTAGGCATTGGAGACGACCCGGAGTGTAGGTGGTGCATGGAAGGGGAGGAGACCCCGTATCATCTGCTCAGCGAGTGCCCTGCCCTGACATGGGCAAGATTGGGAGTCTTCGAAACGGCCCTGATCGATCCGGACTCAGTGCACGGTATTAGGCTAAAGGAGTTGCTGACCTTCTATAGGAGGGGCGGCATTATGGACGCCCTCTAGAGCGGCCTGGGGGCACAACGGGCCCATCTGGTGGCCTAAGTGCTTGGACGCCCGCGAGGGCGCCCCCCTTTAATACCAATACCAATACCGATTCTGTGTGCAATTTTCATTTTAAGGACCTAGTATTTGGTTAGTGTACAAAGTTTATAAAATGTTTTACGTAAAATGGTTTATAAAGTAAAATTTTTCTCTTCTTCTTGTCTTGTAAATCAGTATTAATTTCATTAAATTTTCTGCATGTTCCTTCAATTCATTAAAAGAGCGTTACAATTAGAGTAAATCTTTGTGGAAATGTCAAACGGAAAACGAATTAGTTATTTAACAAAATGATGAATTATGCAAAATTAATCCAGTGTTCACAAAAACTTGCTTTTATTTCAGAAACAGTTAGATATAGGGAATTTAATTTGTTCTTGGAATATGTTATAATATATAGAGTGTTCCATAAAAAAACACTTCTCACCATTTTTGGTTTTTTGTAGGCAAATCAGTAGTTTTAACCAACTCTGTATGATATAAAACTAAATTCTTCACCGCAACCTTACAATAGCAATGAGGCCGAAAGCAATCCTACACTTGCCACTGTAGTCCTTCTTTACATTCAAAACATCACTGACCACATATTAAAAGTTCTAAAGAAGTATAACGTCAAAACCAGATTTACCACTTGTCCAAAAATCTCTCAACATCTTCGGTCCGTCAAAGACAAAATTCCATTGGGATACCAGGAGTTTACAGCATCCCATGCATATGCGACATACATTGGAGAGACCGGACGAAAAATATCAACTGGGCTCAAAAAATACGAAAGAACCTTACGACTAAGGCAAATAAACTCATCAGCTGTTCCCGAACACACTCATGAAACCGGACATGAAATTTTACTCGATAAAACTAAAATTCTTGCATGTAATCAGTTCTTCTACCAACGAAAAATACGAGAGTCTATAGAAATCTATAAACAACATAACAATCTTAACCGCGACTCAGGTCTCTACCTGTCACCAATATGGGAATCAGTCATCCGAGAGGGTGTTTATATCCTTCATAAACAATATATAAGCAGGTACAGAGTAAAATACGAGCCAGTTTCGGTCAAGCTCTGAAGAAGCCAACAGGATGCTTGGCGAAATTCAGCAAGTTCGACTCAGCAAAAACCGACACTGAAACAATGTTGCCAGTGCTGAACATTACCGAAATTTTCAAAGAAATAATGCACACACGATAAGATTTTTAGGAATAAAAAATGTGTCGAAAAATGTCGTGTTAATCCATAAAATTACGGATGCGCGAAAGATCATTTTTACCGCAGTAGGGCCACTATATATTATCTAATAGCTATATGGGTGGTACTTATCCCTATACTCCTCATATAACTCCATTATTAAGATGGAAAATATTGAAAACACTTTTGGAGGTATAGAAATCAAAGTTCCAAGCGGTATAAAAATGTAAAAAATATAACCAAAACTAACCAAAAAACGGTGGAAAATAGACAAAAATGGACCATTTTAAACTAGAAAAAAATAACACTTATTTCAAAACAAATTAGAAATTCAAAGTATAAAGGTAAGCCTAATATTTTAATTAGGACTGCTAGAAATTGGCCCAGAGGATAAAAAAAGAAGGTCTAACAAAAACTCACCAAAGTCAAAGAGAAGAAGGGAATTATTATAATTCCATAGCCGTTGGGAGTTAATCAAGCAAAATATTGTGCGCAAGATTGTAATCTCCATGTAACAAATTAAAATTAATAAATAAATGCATTTGAGATGCCGTATTTTGAAAGCAAGTAACGAACACCCTATATATAACGGTTTTTACAAAGATTATGGCGAAATAAAAAAAAACTCATTTTGTTGGACATTTTAACCATTTTTAAGAGTGCAACCCTGTAGATGGGATGCTTGAAAGTGTATCGTCTTGGTTTTAGGCCTTATTTATAGCAATAAAATACCTGCCCCGTCTGTAGGACAAGCATCAGGGATAGCTGTCTCGTCGTTTACCTATGAATAAATTACCGATAGTTGGGTTTACCCCGTAACAATAGATGTGAAGGTTGTAATTACCTTTCGGAGGAGGATCCGTCAAAACCCAAGACGATATACTTTGAGACACACCATACAAATGTCGTCTGGGTAGCACACGTATCCGAAAATACCCATAATCATTGTTGACTTAAACCGGAATTTCATGGTCCCTAAAGCCGACAAAAACCATTACCGATATATCTAATCGAAATCGTTTACTGACTAATTTAAACGGCACCACACGTCGATTAGTAATAGTCCAAACAAAGAAACTTACAACAAAATTAAACGATGACGTTTTAGTACCTATATAATGAATCGGGCGAGGAACGGCGGAAAAATACGTTTTAAATAAACAAATTAGACGTTTAATTGCGGTTATCCGGTGCTGCGACGTTGATGGAAAACGATTTTAAATTTTACAAACTCAATTATAAGGTTGCCGACGGTACCGAGATAATTTCAATCGAGCTTGGATTTCGCTCAGTTTTACGCTAAATTAAGCCGACTTTTGGGGATTTTCTCCGACCTCCGAATGGAAATGTTACAATTTTCTTTCACCCTTAATTAATTAGATTAACAATCAACTCGCAATAGTCGACGCAGTAAATCATTTCATCACAAGTGACATGCAACCAACCGTACGCAAGCGTACAACTGGTTGCATGTTTCGATTATACCTGACAGCAGGGAGAGACAACAAAAAGGAAAGTAAACAATTGTTACCTCTTTAGAATTTAAAATTATAAATAATGCTGCCACTTGTCCCTTAGTTTTTTTGCGCGTCTATTGGGCAAAAAAAAAACATCTCAAGCAAGAACGAAACTAACCAAAATGATATACTTTGGTCAAATGACATAGACCGGGTATTTCTAAGTGGCATCCTTCGTTACTGAAAGACGCAGGGTACGAACATTTTCGTGAAGCATGTCGACAAATGTTTCAATGAGCCTTAAAAGTTCCCTTTTAAGGGAAAATTTGGTTCTGACAAAAAAATTGTATATATGGTATATATATATATACAGTGTGTCCAAGATAAGGATGCACAGCATGGGGATCTCGGAAACTATAAGAGATACAGTGTCGGTTAAATTAGACAAAAGTTGCGCATTTTGATACCGAACAAGATCAGGTTTTACAAATTTGAAAATTCCAAGCCGTTCCGGAAATATCCGAGAAAAACCGAAATATTGCGATTTCGTTTTTATTATTTTTTAAAGCTATTTGAAAAGATATGAAAAAACGGAAAACACTTTTCCATTGGCACTTTTTAATCTCTCCAAATTGACGTTAACAAATTTTCATTACAGCTTTTCGATTCCATGTAACCACCATCAACTTTGATTTTTCTTATGGGACGGAAAAAAAGTACACACAGTATTAGGTTGTGCTTTTCATTACGAATTCAACGGTGTACGATACAATATGGTTACTTATGTTTTTATCCAGAAAAATGGATTTTTAATACATTTCAGCATTTAAATGGAGTAGGCCATGACAAAATGACATCCAGTCAATTTCAATGACACATTAATGTTATTTGTCTTTGTTATCAGTCGATCATAAGTTTATTCCTTTAGTTATTGTTTTTGTATTTTTATTGTTGTTGTCTTTTTCTAATTTATTTTGTTCTACAATGGAGGGAGGTAATTTTACAAACGAAGAAAAATGTGATATGCTGTCTTGCTACATCTGATGCCAAAGAAATTGTGTGGAAGCCGAGCGTATGTATTCTAACAAATACCCAGAGCGGAGACAACCTGACAAGAGTATTTTTCGGCGTTTGTTATTTAATCTGAAAGAATATGGATAATTTAAGAAGCCTGCATTATCCCGATAAAAACCTTCCAATGAAGAAAACCAATACATTGTTCTACAATCTGTTATCGAAAATCCACAAACTTCTACCAGAGAAATTGAAGACCAGAATGGGGTAGCTAAATCTACAGCTCAGTTTATTTTAAGGAAAAATGAATTTAAGCCTTACAAATTCAGAATATGTCAAGGATTAAAACCGGGTGACGACGAACGACGTAGACATTTTTGTGAGTGGTACACCAGGATGTGTGATGAGAGTTTTAATTTTCCATATAAAGTGATTTGGTCTGATGAAAGTATGGTGACCAATAACGGTATTTATAACAGGCTCAATACACACTATTGGTCGCAACAAAATCCACGTGTTAATAGACTATCCAGACATCAAGTTCGCTTTGGGTTTAATATTTGGTGTGGGATTTTTGGTAGCAAGATTATAGGCCCTATTTTCTATAATAATTCCTTAACTTCCGAGCGGCACCTTGACATCTTGAGGCACGATTTAGATGATGCCTTAGATGATTTACCGCTAGGCGCTGTGCAAGGCTGCTGGTTCCAACAAGATGGTGCCCCAGCCCATAACTCCAGAGAAGTTCGCCAATATTTAACTGAACGGTTTGATGGAAAATACATTGGGACTTACAGTGAAACACCTTGGCCTCCAAGGTCCCCGGACTTAACTCCCTTGGACTTTTTCTTATGGGGCTACATAAAAAATGAGGTATTCAAAGAATGTTTTGACAACGAGGAACAATTACGTCAATCAGTACGAGCAGCGTTTAATAAAATTACTCCTGAAATGTTAAGTCGTGTTTTGGAGTCTACCGTGAGACGGGCGTACTTATGCCTAGAAAATGGAGGTCATTTATTCGAACATTCATTATAGAATTTGTTTTTCATTAACTTGTTGGATTTAGTTGTTATGTTAAATGAACAGTTAGAGTTAGTAAATAAATAAACACATTAACTCGAACTTGTCAACCATTTTCTTTTGCCTTTCATCGTTCGGATCTCATGGCCTACTACAATAAAATACTAGAAATGTATTAAAAAGCCATTTTTCTGGATAAAAACATAAGTAACCGTATTGTATCGTACATCGTTGAATTCGCAATGAAAAGCACAACCTAATACTGTGTGTACTTTTTTTCCGTCCCATAAGAAAAATCAAAGTTGATGGTGGTTCCATGGAATCGAAACGCTGTAATGAAAATTTGTTAACGTCAATTTGGAGAGATTAAAAAGTGCCAATGGAAAAGTGTTTTCCGTTTTTTCATATCTTTTCAAATAGCTTTAAAAAATAATAAAAACGAAATCGCAATATTTCGGTTTTTCTCGGATATTTCCGGAACGGCTTGGAATTTTCAAATTTGTAAAACGGGATCTTGTTCGGTATCAAAATGCGCAACTTTTGTCTAATTTAACCGACACTGTATCTCTTATAGTTTCCGAGATCCCCATGCTGTGCATCCTTATCTTGGACACACTGTATATATATATATATATATATATATATATATATATATATATATATATATATATATATATATATATATATATATATATATATATATATATATATATATATATATATATATATATACAAAAAAAATAGTCAGCGAGCCGATGATATGACAAGCATTCCATTTCTTACAGAAACTGAAAGGAAGGTGGAGGCAAGAACTGTCAAGAAGGGAATAAGTTTTTGTTTGTTTTATTGCTTTACTGATCAGAAATGTTTTCATTGTTAAGGACCCATAAGTTTGTTATGGGCACACTGCGAGTCTGCAAGTGTTACCTGGTAAACAAAAAAAAAGCAAGCATCTTTACAAGAAACGGCCACATTGACGAAGATTCCAATATCAACTGTATGGAAAATTGTGAATAATCCCATTTCAGCGAGGAAAAAAAGAAGCGATGCTGACATTTTCTCGAGTGTAGATGAAAGTGATCAAGATATAATACGGCGTAAAATTTACCAGTTATACGAGGAACAAAGCGTGCTTAAACATATAGAAACAGCAGAACAAGCGTATATCCATATGGCAAATAATATAGAACAAATAATACTGATATATTATGTGAATAATTTTAAGTAATTTAAGGAGGTAATAAAAATAATTTGTAATTTTATTTTAGATTTAGCAGAAACATCTGCCTGAAAACAACGTCATGTGTCATAAAAAATATGTATGCCAAATTTTCCATAAAATAAGGTTGCTCTGTACCAGTCAACAACATCATTTTAAGTTTCTTATAACTAATCTAATTTAATTTTTGTTATGTGCCTGATTCTTCGGCATTTTTTTGGATTACATTTTTTGTACATGTTATTAGTGCTATTACGAAAGACGTCATCAAAACCATCGATCGTTAAACGATCCCTAACCTTTCACCAAGGTGTTTTCCTATGTGCGAGGCATGGAAAATCCGCGCGAGATTTCTTACGGCGGCATTACACACCCCGGAGTCTGACCTTCCTTCCGCATTTATAAAAAAAACACCAAGAGGCCGAGGCAAGCTATTTTTAGCACTAGGTTAAACAGGCTAATATATTAGAAGACATTACAACGTTCCTCTATAGAAACGCAGGGGCGTGGTCCATAAAAAGTATCGTTTTCCGACCCCGAGAAGTGTTTGGTGCTATTGCGGGGAGTGTATTGGTTTGGTTTTGACACGGGGTTTCCGTATAATGACGTTGATTTTTGTATTTTATTTTATTATTATATTTTACGTATGAAATAACTTACCTAGGATTTCTTTATTCTCTAATTTTAATTTAAGCTCTTCTATCGTACTATTTCGTATGAGGGGTTCGCTATTGGTCAGGTCCTGCAAACAAAATGAAAACGTCAAAATGTTATCGCTATCACACACAAACACAAAAATCATACACAACACATACACAAAAATCATAGAGACGACCAGAAGGGTGGATCAGTACTAATGTACCAGGTATGTACTCGACAATTAGGAAACCTTCTACGATGCTCTTATACCGCCTCCCCAGCTCTACCATTGCAAAAGCAGTATACGAAATGAATATCTGCTAATTCTCTATTTGAAAACAATGAAGCTTCTTTAAAATGTAAAGTTTATAATTTTTATTAGAATAATTAACTTTACAGCTGATAATAAAAGGATTTATAAGCACAATCCAAGTAAAAACTATTTTTTACCAACAATGAACAGAATTGAAAGCTGTCGAATAATTGACATTTAATTTCTATTTACCCAGCCACACAAACAAATGAAACGCGTCATTAACTTCCAAGGCTTACTAATGATTATCTGCACCTCGATTGTAAACATTAAAATACAAAAAATAATTTGTAATTAAATTTTCAAAGGCATTTGCGACTAGGGTACCTTATTTACGTAGAACACTTCAGGTTTTCAAATTCTGCAATTCAAATTACGAAAATTCGACCAACAAAAAATTTGGGAAAATTTTTCTAACGCCTCCCCTGTGTTACCCGCCCCTGAAGGCAATCCAATACTAAGTTTTAGTTCCTTAAATAGAGCCTTAAATCTTTAGTAACTGTACTGAATTTTATTTAAAAATATTTACGTGTTTCGAAAATATTTACAAAAAATTGTCGTCACCTCTTCAAATTTAACACCCTGTATGTTAAAAACTTGGACGTTTTGGACCCTAGTTTTACCCTTATTTTGGGTCACAGAATGACGTCTAATGTCACCCTGAATAAGTGACTCAATAATTCAATTCAGGATTCTACAGGATCTTTCCCATTATGGATACTTATTAGGGGAGGGTGGGACAATGCGAAACAATTAAGCGTTTTATTTTTTTTGTGGTTTTTAACCATCAAGTCGATTTATTTTTGACTAAATTTAACTAAATCTACCCAAATTTGGGGCGAACCTTATCTATAATGTTATGTAATAATTAAAATTACTTATTAAAAAATACTTAATAAAAAAAACGTTACTCAGTAGTAATTATTTTTCTATAGATAAAAAAATTTGTTATTGGTATTTATAAGGTTTTCGAAAGCTCTGGCTTTACGCTAAATAAAAATTTATAATTATAATATCGAAAAAAAAAGGTTAATTTTTGTTAGACCCTCCCCTACATGAACAATGTGCAATACTAGGTAAAAATCTGGCATATTACTTCCGTTCCGACGTTGTCATCTTGGGAAGAGAGTCCTTCCGGAAATTCTGACGTCTCCATTTCATCGAATTCCATCCGAACGAATCACCGAATAGTATCCAAAAAACCGAACAAATTAAATACTTTTTTCCGCAACGTTTTACTGGCGCACCATCATGGCGGTGTCGCCGCGAGCGTCGCTGACAAACTGGAAGCTAACGCTTCTAAATCGTTGCATTGTATAGTTTTCTTTCCTGATAAGAATATTAACACTGTTTACTGGTCTAGGACGTAAATACGGTAAAGCCTTATCTAGTACGACGGCGTTACGTACCGGGAAACGTTTTTGTACAGGCTGGTCTACCGGGAAATGGTTCGGTCCATTAGACGTTAAATATAAATCAGAAAAGTTTCGGCCTTTGGTAGTACCAAATTAATAAAACAGAAATAATCGCGTTTTTTTTTTAAATACGTTGTGCCCGTCTTAACAAAAAAAAGTTTCTTAAAAAAATTGTTACATAGGACTTTTTTATTTAGTAAAAAAAAATACTCTTCATAACGTGTTTATCTAAATATTTTTCCTTGGAAAACAAAACATTTCAAACGCTTTTAACATAAAAGTAACACAAGTAAACTTAATTTACGTACCAGCAACACTTATTTCTTCCCAAAAAGTCATACGGTTTGCATGAATAATTGGTCTTAGTTTTGAGATAAAATTATTTTTTCTTTCCAAAGATATGCCCAAACATTTATCTTGATATCCCTTGCTTATACACGGAAGTAGCTAAAAAAATTAAAGCTTTAAAATTTTCTGAAAAGGAATTTTTATAATATATTTTCATTTCTTGTGAATTCTATATGCACCACTTTCTTGAGATTGGAATTATTTTTTGTAATTTATATTTGGAAGAATCATCTTTTCACAAAAAAAATCTTGCAGTGTCATTTCTTTTACATCTACTTTTGACGAGTTTGCCATTTTCACAGTATTTTTTAAATCATCAAAATCATAAACCTTTGGTTGTTTTTTTGAGATTAATTCCACCTGATGATGGATATTGGATGGATATTTTATTTCCAAAATTTGCATCGCAACATCTGTACAGTTTATGACGTAAATAAAAAAAAAAAAACAAAAAATGCCCTATTTTTTGTTTCGGGCTGCACAATTGTCAAGCCACATTGTATAAGGTTGTTCGGAAAGTCATTTCGTTTTTTCCCGTCAGAGGACTTAATTACGGTTTTTCGAAACGAATTTCACACTTAAGCAGCATAACCATTATATGTCTTGAGAGTTGATATTGCAAGGCTTGTGTGTGAAAAAGTTCTATTAATTCTACGCAGTAGTTTTTGGTTGGTGCCCTTTTAAATATGGAGAGTAATAAGCAGCATTTTCGTCATATTTTACTTTTTTACTTCAGAAAAGGTAAAAATGCTGTCCAAGCGAGAAAAAAATTGACGGATGTGTATGGAGAAGGCGTGTTAACAGTACGCCAGTGCCAGAACTGGTTTGCAAAATTTCGATCCGGCAATTTTGATGTCGAAGATGCACCACGGTCTGGAAGGCCGGTCGAAGCTGACGAAGATGCGATAAAGGCATTAGTTGATGCAAATCGGCGAATAACCACACGAGAGATCGGTGAGAGATTAAATTTGTCGAATTCGACTGTTTATGGCCATTTGAAAGGCATGGGCTTAACCTCGCAGCTCGATGTGTGGGTGCCCCATGTCCTTACGGAGCGAAATTTGTGTCGTCGCGTTGACGTGTGTGATTCGCTCCTCAAACGTCCAGAAAATTATCCATTTTTGAAGCGGATTATTACTGGGGACGAAAAATGGGTTGTATACAACAATGTTAAACGCAAGAGGTCATGGAGCAGAAAAGATGAACCGGCTCAAAGCGTGTCAAAAGCCAATATTCACCAAAAAAAGGTGATGCTCTCCGTTTGGTGGGATGTCAAAGGAATCGTTTTTTTTTGAGCTTTTGCCGGACAATACAACGATTAATTCAGAAGTCTATTGTCATCAACTGGACAAATTGAATGATTCATTTAAAGAGAAGAGGCCCGAATTAATCAACAGGAAGGGTGTAGTGTTCCAGCAGGATAATGCGAGACCTCACACAAGTTTGGTCACTCACCAAAAACTTTTACAGCTTGAATGGGACGTACTGCAACATCCACCATATTCTCCAGATCTGGCGCCTTCCGACTACTATTTGTTCCGGTCCCTGCAAAATTTTTTGTATGGCAAAACCTTTAGCTCAAATGAAGATGTCAAAAACCACCTGAACCAGTTTTTTGCCAGCAAGGACCAAAACTTTTATGAGAGGGGAATTATGTTACTGCCAGAAAGATGGCAAAAGGTGTTGGACCAGAATGGCCAATATACAATTTAATAAAATATTTATTCATTATACGAAAACTGTCTTTCATGTTCCCCAAAAAAAAAACGAAATGACTTTCCGAACAACCCAATAATATTTTTAACATCCCTATTATTAAAAAAAAGTAGAAACTAAGTCTTCCTTATTTCGTCCGGCCACACCTTAATACCATATTACCGCTAGTGGCTTAGTTTTTTTCGAATCAGCACCTACTGACACGTATGACTCATTAAAGGCTATCAGTCTTGGGATAGAGTGGTAAAACCTGTAATAATTGCACTCGAACTATGTATTTAATTTGGTCAAATTTTACGCCGCCGAGGCGACATAATCAATAATATAGATATTACCGAATCTCTCACAGCAGCAGATACTATTTCAAATACCAACATCCACCGCAAACACGAAAAACGTTCACTTAAAAGTGGTTTTAAAACTAAGTTTTAGAAATTCAAGTTTTGGTGACACGGAAGTGACAATAAACTAACTATAGACAAGGGATTGATCAATTTTTGAGGTTAGCTTGGAAATTATTTAGTGTGTCTACAGTATACATCACCGGGACAGTGCAAAAAACAAATCGTTGGTAAACTACACCGTCCTAAGTATTATAGGTATAATCAGTTAGTAAACAAACCGACTATCTTTAAAATTTCAATGAGTTAGGACTAATTTATTCTAGTAAATGCTAGATAGGACGTTTTGATTACGCAAATTCGCATTATTAGGGCATAGGACAATATTTTTACGCAATTTAAACATGCAGTATGAACACTTAGGATATTCTAACTTAGAAAATAGATAAAAAAATAATATGGAATAATTAAAATATAAATAAAACGCAAAATTCGAAAAAGTTAGGATGTGTTAACTAAGAAGAGCAGAACGCCGGAAGCGCGTTTGCAGGAAAATAAAGAATGGCGCGAAAAAAGTCCGAAAAAATTACAATAATAAATTTTTACTTGCATCAATGTATATATTTGAATACTTTCACTCATTTGTTCGACTCGTTTGGATTTTTATTTGTGACAAATATTTATATATTTAAACCAAATAAAAAGTTAATAGAATTTGCGAAAAAATACCTTCTGTGATTTAAATACACTTATTAAAAGTTCGATGAGTGCGGGTTTTTGGAGATAAAGGCAGTACGTCATTTGTAACCTATATTTCTGGGGAATTACCTATTATAATATATGAGGTCTAAAGAAAACTTTTTCGGCTAAATATGGCATCTTGTCCTATCCCTTCATCTTTTTCATCTAAATAGGAGCTGCTCAGCACTAATCAAATAAACATTTATTTCATTTTAAATGAATAGTATTTCATTGAAATAAATATTTAGTAACAATAAAAAAATACATTGTCAGACTAATCTATTGTTTATTAAGGTTAAGCTTAGGTATTAATAATAATGCTAAGTTATTTAAACTAAATGAAGATTCACTTAGTGTATATAATTTTGCTTCAACTCATATAACATTACAATAAATACTTAATATTCTTAAATTAAAGTATACGCTTTATGTAATTAAAAAATATATATAAATACAAATTGATTTAATAAAGAAGTTTTATTTACCATCGCCATTAGCATTACCAGTTTTTTAATATTTTAGTTTAAAACTCTGCTCAGTTTGAGTTTAAATAAGCACAAAAAAAATATATAAAAATAAAATTAGTAAAGTTTAAGTTTATTTCTATTTTAGAGCAGAATTATAATAATCAGGAAAAACAAATATATTTTGCAGGGTCTTTTAAGTGACCTTGATGTCCTTCTATCTAAAAATTACACTAAATTACAATAAATTACACTTATACTGAGTAGCGTTTAACTTGTTTGGCCACATATCTTAGTCACTTTTTATTGTTAACAAAAAAAAAAACAAAAAGAAAACTAGATAACACTTATGGTAAAGAAAAACAAATTAAAAATATACTTACAACTTTGAAAAAAAATTGGTGAATATTATTAAACGATTCTGTCAACCAATATTTAAATAACCAAATTAATTACCCGGGCGTGAATAGATAATGAAAAACAGATTTTTTTTTCTAAAAAATTGGACAGCCTGTATCTCAACAACAACACAACAAGTTAGGACGCGTGCTTATACGAAATAACATATTTGACTGGTAAATAAATAATAATAGAAGCGGGTAGCCTAAATCTCCCGAATTAATTACGCTTAAAAAAATCGCGGCACCATATGTCGACATCGAATTTTATCGGAACCATTCGAACGCACACGGAAAAACAAAAAAATATTCGGGAGACCACGGGTACCAGATCGGTTATCATCGCGCCATGTATAATCGCCGGATATCGTTTTTAATTAAAACGTGTATTACATACACACTGATTTATCTATAAGCGCGAGGATTACAATCCGTGTTGAGATAGCCAACACGCAGAAAAAAAAGATAACCGAAATCTGTTGTTTTCGAACGTATAAGTACTAAGTTATACTAACCACAACCAAAAAAAAAAAATTGTATAATTTACATTTCATTACAAAGTATAAAACAGTTATATATTATATATATATTACATATTATATATACATATATTTAAATTAAATATAAGAATATAGAACATAGTTATTTTTTACATTCACTATTCTGTCGGAGCAGCGATCTCTTCTCTTAAACACATTAAATAGATTCCTCAAGTCATTGTCAAAATTTTATTAATTTTTATATAATAAGATTCAAGATATGGAACGACTGTATATACAGTTGTTATTATTATTATTTTCAGTTTCTTTTAATTTTAATTTACGGCGCACCCTGTACATTTTTGAAAAATTCTCAAGAATAAAAGTTTATGCGGCGAAATCTTCTACGTGTTCTTGTTCAAGAATTTTTTTGGTTCCATAAACAGGTTTCGAGAAATGATCCTTTCCTTAGACCCATGCAAACGCAGTTTTTAATTTTTTAAAATACAGCCATTTTTACATATCTTATGCACACCGTGGACGGCGAAAAACGAGCAAAATTTGAAGCGTTTACCTCAAACCGTTCGGAAGTTATCGTCGAAAAACCCTGGAACAGAGAACGGAGAAACGCAGAACGGACAGACAAAAAATAAAAACGTTTTTTTTTTCGACCCTGGGTAGTACGACAATATAGATGACATTAAAGAATCAATTAGGAGTAAAATAAATATTAATAATTTGCATCCTGACTGCAGAAAAAAATGGAGGGCGTTTTCCACATACAGCGCAACTAATCAATAAATTAGTGTTTATATATTTGTCACATTCATACTTCATCTTTAACGTAATATTTTTTAAATCAACATAAAAGGGACTTTGTTTTTATGAAACAATATGCAATATATAACTTATTAATATTAAATCTACAACTTCTTTTTTCCAAAACAAAAAATTACAGGTGGGTTACAAACAAAAAATTAAAAAAAAAACTTTCGAAGTGCAACAAGCTGGATGGTTCTGTGTGTATGGGAGTTGCATGGAAAGTTAACGGAAACGTAGACACATAAAAGTGCGGGTTAGATTCAAAAAATGTATGATAGGGATAAGGCTTAGGTTAGATTTTGATAAGATAATTAGGATTACGATTTTCGAAATGTTGTTGACTCAACAAATACGTTTTTCTTGTTAAGCTATCGGGCAAATTGAACAAATACAGGGGCGCCCGTGTCCTACACACTCCGATTTACTAAATCATGACGTTTTGTGCTGCATAATGTTTTCAAATCGTTAGCGCTTAACTGATATAAGTTTTTAATAGCCGGTTTAGTTTGACATCTACACATGAGATCGGGGCATCGTGTGTAAACATTAAAATGGCGTGTCACCCGAATCGTCCATTTAAAAGGGTTAATTGAAAATGATTAACCCCGGTATATTTTCCCATTGGAGCAGCAACGAAACAGCATAGGGGACCGTCAATGACTATATTGATATTACGAACGGAAATCATACGACCAAGCCGGACGCTTTCAGCAGTTAATTTTTCAAAGAAATTTCCACAGACTTTATAACGGTCAAATTTTTGAAAAAACGTCGGGAACAGACATGGGTTGTCCACTATCATCGCGAATATATTTATGGAAGCCTGTCGATGATACTTTTGTTATTTGGCCTCACATCACCATTCGGCCCAAAAATCATCGGTTATCAACTCTCTTGTTTACAGAGCAGTAAAACTATCTCTGCCCCAGTCACTGAAACCAGAATTAAAACACGTTACGTCTGCTCTTCTGTCTAATAATGTCCACATTAAAGATATTAAGCGTTCCATCAAAAAATACACTTCACCACAACCTTCCAATAGCAATGAGGCCGAAAGCAATCTTACCCTTGCCACTGTGGTCCTTCCTTACATTCAAAACATCACTGACCACATATCAAAAGTTCTAAAGAAATATAAAGTCAAAACCAGATTTACCACTTGTCCAAAAATCTTCCAACATCTTCGGTCCGTCGAAGATAAAATTCCATATGAGATGACAGGAGTTTACAGCATTCCATGCAAAAAATACATTGGAGAGACCGGACGAAAAATATCAACTAGACTCAAAGAATACGAAAGAGCCTTACGACTAAGACAAATAAACTCATCAGTTGTTGCCGAACACAATCACGAAACCGAACATAAAATTTTATTCTATAACACTAAAATTCTTGCATGTAATAAATTTTTCTACCCACGAAAAATTCGAGAGTCTAACAATCTTAACAGCGGCTCAGGTCTTTATGTGTCACCAATATGGGAATCGGTATCATCCGAGGCGGTGCTTACGCCCCTCATTTAGTTCTTCTCGGCCATCTTGGAACAGCTTGTACCACTTATAAACATTTTGTTTTCTCAAAGTAGATTCCCCATACGCAGTTTTCAACATTTCAAGTGTTTTTCCAATGTAATCCATTTTCTGCACATAATTTTATGTAAATTCTTTGTTCCGTTTTCAACAATAGGTACTAACATAACAAAAAAATCGATCGAATGTGTTCGTAACCCGCCCAATTACAAAAGTCACCTTATTTTTTGAACACACCTCGTATGTTGATCACTATTTAATAAATTGTTTGGTAATCTAAAATTGTTAACAACCAAATATTGATGTGTAAGTGCTTTTTAACAATATAAAGTAAAAAACAACGCCCGTAGCTCAAATAACAGACAGAGCTGTATTAGGTACTGTGCCAAAACTAGTCAAATTTCAGAGATGAAACTAGTTGTGGTAAAGTATACTAAGGATCATTGTCAGCGTCTCTATTGAATTAAAAACCGGCTTGCTAGGGGGATGTGGTAAAACTTTAATGTCATGGTCTAACATCCATTGTTTTGGTTCTGGTGTTTTACAATCCTTTTGAGGCAACCCTAACGGAATTTCTTTTCTCTTCGATAACACTTCTCGTAGCTAATATATTCCATATTCTAGTTAAATTCCTTACATTTCTTTGAGAAACCGCTTTTGAAGTAATAAAACTTACGATAAATGATTATGAACTTGTCTGGCTTATCATAAACGGAAGGTCCTTTATCCTTAATAAACCGTGTGATAAACCCATAAAAAACCGGTTTACAAGCGTTTATCAGTACGGACAGGTATTTTTATTTTAGTAGCGTCGACAACTTACTATTACATCATTTGTTACGTTTGAAGATAATTGGACGAGAATAACGAATCAAAAGGAAAGTGTCATATGAATATGTAAAAAGAGGAGTACTTTGTATCCCCTTTCATTTGCCCAGAACGGGCAACAGGTACAGAAACAACAACATTTCGGTTGTGCAAAAGTCCAGCTTTGATAACTACATAAAAAGTCAGCAGAATTGTAGTCTGTTCCAAGTTTCTTTATTAGATTAGGAATATCGGTGCAATAAACATCTGAACCTCTTTATTCAAAATAGCCTAAATATTATGTGGCGCGCTTCCTGAGATATGAGATTTTAAAGTTTTGTGACAGCAAATTTTTATTTCGAAGTCTGGTTGCTAAAATTTCTGAAAGATCCTGAGGTAAGATCACTAAGCCATTAAGTTCTAATTGTGATGATTGAACTGAGGTGGCTTTTACTTGATGAAAATACATTTATCAAAATAAATAAAAACTAAAAGTGCAGATTTTCACGAAATTATATATTTTGACATGACCATTGTTTCGACAACACCGTGTCTTAATCAAATGTAATATTTACAAACTACCTGCTACTATATATATCGAAAAATGACTATAAAACCTTAAATTAATGTTGTGGGAATTTAAGTTCAATAAAGGAGAGTTATTTAAATCTAATTGATCGTTACGCTATACATTTGAATGTCTCATTTTGTTAATCTCCATTGCTTCCAATAAATTTAATTTTCTACTTTTTGTGGCTGTATGTAAAATATCAAAATTGATCGTAAAGAATGTGTTATTCTGTTTTTAAGTGTGGAGCATAATTAGAATCTAGCCTCCTTCGAGTCAGGCGGATAAAATTGCAGGAACGTGAGGAAGACCTAGACATGCTCCTGAAGATCAAAAGATAAGTCTCGCAGAAACTACAGGATACCAAACGGTTGACTTTGCAGAACAGGCATAGACTACACTCCTTGGTAGTTTTCTATAACATTATTATTAATAACAGACAAAAAAATAACGTATAGGACCGCACTGAGGTGGCTTTTACTTGATGAAAATCCATTTAACACAAATTAAATTAGAACAAAAAATGTCCAGATTTTCAGTTTTTAATACTTTATGACAGCAGTTTCGGCAACACCGTGCCTTTATCAAATACAAAATATGACTATATTACTAATGACAGGTATAGGGTTACAAATTTAAATTTAACAACGGAGACGCATTTAAATCCAATTGGTCATTAAGTAATAAATTCGAATGTCTCATTTTGTTAATCTCCATAGCTTCCAACAAATTTAGTTTTTTGCTTTTTGAATGATTATGCAAAATATCAAAATTATCGTCAAAATTGTGCATTTCTGAATTTAAATGAATGGCACGGTTGGAATTCGAACTTTTATTAGGACAGATATCCACAGTTTACACCTTAGATTTAAGGGTCTTATCTCTCCACTACCACACTTTCAAAGAAGGTTTTGTTATAATCTTTATAAACTTTATAACGAAATTTCTCTTTCATTAAAAGTCTTATCGCCATTACTTTTTAAAAGGAAATTAAGTATTGTTTAGTCAACTGGCACGATGGAGGTGATTTTAGAGATTTTCTAGCCTATTTTTGATTTTTTTTGTTTATATTATATACCATAGTATTTTACTATAAGTGTTTGTTACTCAAGCGAATTAATAGTTAGAAATAATTGTATAGGGGTTGAACTTTCAACAATTTTTATTTGCTTTCATCTCCTTTTCTGCAATTTATGTATTAATAATATCTCTCGCGCCTTCTGTTTTGAGCAACACATACTTCAAAAACTTTTTCTATACACCATCGACCGCCCAACTATGACAAGAGTAAATCGGATTCCACAGGGCGTTCGAAGCAGCAATAATTACGGTTAGCCTCAGATAGAATGCTCGTAATGTGGTTCACAAATGTAAGTCTTTGATCGAAATGCACGCCCAGATCTTTAGTATCTGTAACACGTCGGAGAACAATATTTGAGCATCTATAATCAAAATCGATAGCTTCTTCCTTACGAGTGATGCTTAGATCTTTACATTTATCTACGTTAAGACTCAATTCATTTGAGATAAACCAGTGAAAGAGTATGTCTACTGATCTCTGCAACGTAACAGAATCAGCAATACCGGAAATGGAAGTATAAATTTTTCAGTCATCCGCATATAACAGGTTCTGCGTATCATTGAGATTTGAAACAACGTCATTAATAAAAATTAGAAATAGTAATGCTCCTAAGTTAGAACCATGCGGCATCCCTGATGTTGTGAAATATCTATTAAATGTATACGCATTGTATACTGAATATTGAATACATGTATTAGTATTATTCTTATTATCATTAATATTTAGTCATCAGCATTATACGATTAAAAACAATTAATTAAATAACAATCCACATAAAACATAAAAAACAATTCCAAACATCGCAGAAAATGTCAATATTAAATTAAAAAAAGGAATTTCGGCAAACTGGCACGCCGATAGAGCTCGTACAATAAAAAAAAAATAAAAAACGGCGCATCGCATGACGTCACCGAACTCTGGCCCCGCACCCACGTAAAAAATCAAATTAAAACTTACGCGTGCAAAATCAAACTCGCGAGTTGCGATCGCCTCCGCGCAGAGGTAACGACTTAACTAGTAGATCAGTATTTTACCAAATACACGGCCGCCTAGATCGAGCCCGACTCGTTCCCCAGGTGACGTCACTCATTACAACCTGACACCGGGTATGATTATTATGGTCAGTCAAGTTTCGTCGGGTACGGGCAAGTCGACGGTCACTTTCTTCAAGCCGCAACCGGGCAGGTTCTCGAAGGAAATAAATCTTTTTTTCTTGTTGTTGTTGTTGGTCGGTTGCAAATTAACGGGAACCTCGTTAGTTGGAAGTTTTTAATAATAAGAAAAATAGAAACGATAGAAACCACAGGCTCGGGGACCAGAAAAGGAACGAAACATCCGCATGCGCGGACACCATGATAGTTATTAATAATCGGATAAATTGTAACCAACATGATTCGTAAATTAATACGTCTATGCCGATTGGGGACGCAAGACCGAGTTTGTTTTTTGACTGTCCTTTTGTTTCCTTGTGTAACTGGATTATTAAACTAACGAGAAAATGTTCTCTTACCTGCACCAGAATGGATCAAGTAATACCAAAACAAAAATGAAGTGTGCTAAAGAAGATTGAGGGACATTTTTATTTTTATCCAAAAACCCATGAAATTTCGTTGTTTCAAGTTTATTATCGGAGAAATTTACTATCCCGAAGATGGCCAAAATAACAATTTTTTTAAACGTACAACCAAATCAATCGCGCGCCAGGAAGACCCAAAAAGTTTGAAAAATTATTTAAAGACTCTTTTTTTGTGGGAAACATGTGATATAGCAAGTAACTGCCAAACTAATGAGAAAATAAAATCTAAAATCCATTCTGCGATAAATATTTACACCAGAAATGAGTATTCTTTATTCTGAGATAATGGCAAATCTGTAGTTCTTATAGAAGGCGATTAAAACAAAAACTTCATGTTTTTCTTCTTTAACAACTAACTTGTCCGTGCCCCGTGTTTGCCATTTTCTCAATTGTAACCGATAACTAATTTTTAGAAAACATTCGAAGCACCTAACCCACGCATGAAGTGAGAAAATGCCATATACCAGGTTCCTCTTCGCGAAAAATTATGATCCAACAACCACACACTAAGTGGATAACAGAATGGATTAACTGTGTAATAATAATAATAATAATAATAGACTTTAGACTTTATTGGCCATTACAAGAACAACAAATAGCAAGTCACAATATCAAACACATTCTAATAACATTCATAGAGAGCAACATAATTATCAGATAAAAAAAAAAGATAAAAAAAAATAAATAAATAAATAAATAAATAAATTCTCAATTAGTATTATGGAGACACTCGTGACGCAACACGGATGTACTCATCTGCAGTATAGAATGCGTTCTCCAATAGAAATTGTTTTATTATATTACAAAATTTAGTGAATGGCAGATCCTTGACAACGGTTGGTAGAACATTGTAGTAATTAATGTAGTACAATTTATTTAACTCGGATGTGCGCAGCCTAGAATGGCCCTGGACAATTAATTCAGATCCCCTGGAGTAGTGATTGTGGCGATCACAGTGCTTAGGCATATCGTTCTTTAGCTCATGTATGAGAGTGACTGTATAGTAAATAAATAGTGATGGTAAGGTCAAAATATTAAGCTGTCAGAAGAGCGGGCGGCAGTGATCACGAGGCTTTGCATTCGCAATCACAAGTATCGCTCTTTTTTGCATAAGAAAAGCGGGCATGCACGGAACCACCGCACAAAACAATGGCGTACGCTAAATGAGAATGGAACAATCCGAAATAAGCAAGTCTTGACATGATAGAAATGAGTGACTTGTTTAAGTATCTAATTAGAAACAATTGACTTGACAGTTTGTGGCAAAGGTGTTCAATGTGATCCTTCCAAGAAAGAGTACGATCGATCCAGACTCCAAGTACCTTAACCGGAGCATTGTTTAAATTGTGCACCTTGCTACAAGAGAAAATAAGATTGTTCGTTTTATTTTCGTTTAACTGTAAGGAGTTCGACCCGAACCATTCATGCGCTCTAGTCTTATTGGCCACATTGTCAATACTAAGTTCATATGGGTTTCTAGATCGGGATAAAAGAATTATATCATCCGCGTAAAGCGTAGTTTTACATGGTATGTGAGAAGGCAAATCGTTGATGTAAACTATAAACAGCAGGGACCCGAGCACCGAGCCCTGCGGCACTCCAAACGATACCGGCAAGCTAGAACTACTGAATTTTCCATTCACCTCGACACATTGAAGTCTACCGCTAAGGTAAGAGCGCAATAATCTGTGAGGCATGCCCCTGATGCCATACCACTCGAGCTTCTGCATCAGCAGTCCAAAAGGTGGCCTCCGCTATCTCACAAGCGTCAAAACCTTCGACAATGCTCCCCACAAGACTTAGCAAAGCGTGCGTGGTGGACCTTCCGCCCCTAAATCCGAACTGTTCTTTGCACAAAAGTTTGTGTTTTTCAAAATAGTTCAGCAAACGATCTTTTTAGATTATTTCAACGATCTTCCCCATTATAGGGATGATTGCAATAGGTCTATAGTTTGAGGGGACGTCGGTATCTTCTTGTGTAGTGGCACAACCCTGCTTATTTTTAACTGTTCTGGAAATATTCCAGTTTCAAACATCTGTTGCGGTATGTTTAAGAATTTTTGAATTTAGGCTGTAGACGTCTAAAGAATTAGAATTACTCAAATGCAGAATTGTGCTATAGACTGATTCACTGGAAACCGGATCCAGGAAAAACGACCGCCCTCTCATATAGAGCATTGGATCATTGTATCGGCCTCCATTGCTTCATTTACAGCGATCCAAACCTTTACCCTTTGTTCAAAATCATGTTCTAGAAGTTGTTGGTGTAGCTGTACGTGTTTAAGGGAAGATTGGGATGAATCTCGTAGGATAGCTACTTGACCTGGGGATTGTCTTGAATTTGAAGCAATTATTGCACATAAGTATTTTTTTCCGCCTCACCCATCACCAAATCATATCAATTAATGCAGCTTTACGAAAATACATATTTACTGACACGACAATAAATTTTATGAATTTGTTTAAGCGGTAATCAGGTAAAAAACTGACAATATCACGAATAATTTAGCAATAACCTTAGACAGAAAGAAGGGAAAATATTGCAAAAGTTAAAATAAATTGTATTATTAATTATAAATAAGTAAATGACGTGCTTGATAAAATTTGTAGGCTTTCAGGAAAAATAGCATATATGGTAGGTTATTTAAGAAAATCCAGATTTTCAATTGACATATTCGTTTATTTTGAACACTCTAAAATAACTGAACAACATTAAAAATAATGGAGCTATCGTAATTTTTTGCAGATGTGAAAACTAGTATTTTTTTAGAAAAATGAAAATATTAGAAAAATTAAAAAAAACAGTTGAAGAACTTTAAGGGAATTAAAATAGATTTTAATTTCATGTATTTTTGGGCCATCCTGTATACCTTTAAATAATTTAAAATTCTGTATCCTAACAATCTTGACCACCTCTATATTTACCAGTTTAACACTTTTTCTGTATTTCATTTATGAACTGCGTTTTTTTTTAATAGTAAAAAACAAAAAACTAGTTTTATCAGCTCCATATATATCGTAACGAGTTATCTCTTATTTGGCATATGTTACACAAGACCACGATGGTAATATAGGGAAAGAAGAATTGCATTTCTGTCGGTGTTTAATCGAATCGTGCACATTTGAAAAGCAGTAATACAATATTTATTATATTGTCTTTAATACTGGTTTCCACTACGTTTTCGTTTTTTATTTTAATCTTAGTTCTGAAGAAGCCAACGGGATGATTGTCGAAACGTTAGAAAGTTCGACTCAACAACAACAAGGAATCCAGGCGTTTTGTAAATAGTTATTCATTTCAATTTCATACATTTCAATCATTTAATGTCCCTGTTCCTCTCTACGACTCCTTCCGTTTATATTTTTAGAATTTAAAGATCTCCCCTGACCTTTCCAGTTCGACCTCTCAATTCGCTGAGTTTT
Organism: Cylas formicarius; assembly: GCF_029955315.1. Taxonomy (NCBI): domain Eukaryota; kingdom Metazoa; phylum Arthropoda; class Insecta; order Coleoptera; family Brentidae; genus Cylas; species Cylas formicarius. The sequence continues at coordinate 36,515,047 of NW_026844347.1, read as the reverse complement.
CCGCGTTTTCCGGATTTTCCCGTTTTCCAAACGGGAAAGTCTCGCAGATTCCTTCGTTACCGATTTATTACGTAACTCGTGAAATTTTCAATTCGCCATGGAAATGTATTCGCGTAAGCGCGGTTCACTTAATAGTTTTCACAAATCGTTCTACGATTAATTAATCTCGTAGGCACGCAACGCGATCGTTATATACTTTACGATCTTATATGTGTGTGTGTTTGCTCGGTATTATCGGCATTTTCAGGGCAAAAAATTGCACGGTTTATGGTGCGGCGGCGGACAAAAATTGAAAACATGTGTGCCGACCAATTACTGATAATTAACATACAAACCGTAGCAGGTTAACGTTCAAACTATAGGCGTAAAAGTGCCGAGACATTTATTGCCTATAAAAGGAGGCATCGCGTTGTTAAATACAGGGTGTTCGGAAACCTGAAGGAAAAATTCAACGTGGTAAAACAAGTAGGTCATGTAATGTATCTTCTTCTTTTCTTCTTTATCAGCCCTTCGACATGCACTCCTGGATATAGGCATCCCCTCTTCTTTTCCACTCTTCTCTGTCTCTAGAGATCTGATGCCAGTTTCGACCGATTGCCTCACTAATATTGTCCATCCATCTTCTGGAGGGTCGGCCGACACTTCTTTTATGCAGTCTCGGTCTCCACTAAATAACTAAATATGGTTTGTCCACTTCATTGCGGCAACTCTTGCTATTACATCCTCCACAGATCTCTTCGCTTTTCACGTGGTCCCGAAGCCGAGCATGAGTCTTTCGATTGCACTTTGTGTTGTTCGGAGTTTGTCAGTACCTCTGGAAGTGAGAGTTATTGTCTCTAGTCCGTATGTGAGAACCGGGAGAATGTAACTGTTAAAAACCTTGGACTTCAGATTGCTGGGGATCTTATTGTTTTTAAGGGTTACAGGTGAGAGGACACTTCTCCTAGAACATTTTTTTTTAATTTTCCCCGTGTTTTATTTATTTAGACTAATATTTCAAAATAGAACGGATTGCCTTAAGCAGAATTAGAAATCCTCAAAAATGTTACTCTTGTTTTAAGTCCATAAATGTTATCGTTTAGCCACATATCGACTTTTTTATTCTCGGTTCGAATTTTACCTGTAAATTTGATTTTACCTAACAGGGCTTAATTAAATTTGAAAAAAAAATCGCTTAATGGGGAAATGTATTTGCATTTTCTCCAAGAGGAACTCCCACATTTGCTGTAAGGGGTACCCTTGAAGTGGAGACAAAACATGTGGATAATGCAAGACGGCGCTCCAGTCCATTTTACATTGGCTGGAATTGGAATCAACCATTTCAACATCGGACCTCTAGCTTTAAACCTTAAACCGACGGACTTCCATTTTTGGGGGCACCTAAAGTCTTTAGTGTATGAAACACCTACAATAGATATCAATGTTACGATAATATTTGTTAAAATGTATAAGAAAATGTTTAGAAATGAACGGTATAATTTAAATATGTTATTGTATTGTCTTATGCCATCTTTTTGACGTTTTAGGTTTGTAGCATACCGATCTAGCGTGCGGGAAGCGTCACTTTACCACGTCAGTTTCGTTTCCCACGGATCCGAGTCACTTCGGACATTTCCGGGATTTTACCGGACGGATTTGGGAGCAATCGGATGTTTTCGGAAACATATAGAAAAAGCAGAACAATCGTATATCCATATTGCAAATAATTAGAACAGGCGATGATAGCGATAGTGATACTGATATATTATGTGAATAATTTTAAGTAATTTAAGTAGGTAATAAAAATAATTTGTAATTTTATTTTAGATTTTATTTTAAAAATTAAATACATACATAAATAAATAAATGTTTAGTATCTTTCCTAACAAAACCCCAAATAATTAAATTCTAAGCAAAGTACGGACCTGTTCGGCCACATTTCATTCCTACAGCTTGCCCGGGTCTTTCCTTAATTCGTATCAGTTAGTCACTTTCTTATATCTATGAACAGACTTTACCTCATGAGTCGATCAAACCTTTTACCTTTCTACGCCGCGTGCGATTATTTTAAAATATTCTAAATTGCACAGAATATGTGATCTGTGCAACTCGGTAAGTTTCCAGCTTGATATATTTTCTTCTTCTTCTTCTTCTTTTGTTTTATTTTATTTTACGTTGTATTAGCATGTTCTGTCCTTTGGACTTTTTTTAATTTGTTACTTATGTGCCTGTTCTGTAGTTGCGTTTATCCTGTTGAACAGTGCCTAAATAAATAAATAATAAATAAACAAAAACATCTGCCCATGTTTTAAATTTTGCAAAATTCAAAAATCCTCAGGTATTGAATTTTATCGTATCAGTTATGGAGATGTTTAATCGTTCCGGAACTATTTATCAAAAAAGCGGTGTTCCCGTGGCTCCGTAGTTAATAGAAATATAATAGAAATGCAACAAAAATTAATGGAGCGCCATATAAAACAACAAAATTATAACGTGTAACGTAAAGATGGGGTAAATCTGACAACGTTGCTGTTGCGGTACTTTTTACTAACCCGGTATATATATACGACGTATTTTGCATTATTTGAAGTAGCGAAATAATCAGACTGATTGAACTATGGAGGAAGTCGCAACGGATCTAAGTATTAAAAGCAACTAAAAACTGAAGCGTCCTAGATTGAATGATTTTAAACAATCTGCTCTCGTGTCAGTCCGGCGTAATACGTTTGCATCGCAACAATGTTATTGTAGTTGGAAACGCGTCGTTTAACAACAATAAAAATCACAATCGAACCGAGAGAGAAGACAACCACATAAACGCCATTTCCGCTTTTCAGGCGCGTGTCGTAAAGTCGATGTTCCGTTTATTTGAAAATTTGACACCGTTAGTTTTTAACTAATCAAAACTGATTTTCTCGACAGACTATTATAGGAGTGGAGCGTGCGGAAAGTCACTTTAAGACGTCACACAGAATTAAGATACTTTTCGTAACCATCTAACACCCTAACACACTCTTCAGAACGATGAAAAAGCTAAGCTTGAACTCAACAAAATATATAGGTACTACTACATAGACACTATTTTATACACCGTTTTTTTCATTCAATGCGTTATAAAAAAACAAATTCTTTTCATTCAAATGTCTTCAGCCGTCTATAAGTTCAGTTCAATTAAAGAAAAAAAGTTTTTTCTAAAAAACTCAGAGCTTTTGGACCCAAACAATATACATATATACAATATACAACATACATTATATACACATTATTAGTATCCGCTCATGTTTCTACCACTGCCAAGAAATTGTATATATATATATATATATATATATATATATATATATATATATATATATATATATATATATATATATATATATATATATATACATATATATTTTTTTCACTTAAAACTCCGCACGCCAATAACTCCAAAACGAAAAGAAATATTTAATTTATGTAAAAAGTTGTAAAGTGTGGGGTCAAGTAGATATTTCCTAAAGTTTAAAAAATTCGACGCCTGCAAAAAGCTGGGCGTCGCGACGCGTCGAAAAATTATTCGATTGCAGAGACTTTGGAAATACGCGCATACAAAAGTACATATTATTTAAAAATTTTTCTTGATTAATAAAAAATGTGATTAACGCTTATTTTTACAAGTATGCCATGAATGTTAGTTACTATGGCAACCATTGTTATCGAAGTTGTTTTAAGTGCAATTACAAACGTAAGTTGTTATTGCTGTATCAAAAAATTTTCACATTTTGTCACAAGAAATATCCAAATATGTTCGGTTTAAAAAAAACTAAGAATTATTATGTGAAAATGGTGCAATTTAGCAATGAGGAAAAAGTAGACATGTTACTGGTGGTAATAAGAATGTCGTAAAACACAAAGTTTTACAAGTAAATCGTTTTGTTCACTAGTTGTATGTATTTATGTGTAACAATATTTAATTAACATATGTATTTCATGATAATACATATATTCTTATAATAATTAATCACCAAATAAATAAATGATCTTTTGACGTTATAATTAAATATCATCAAAATCAAATTCTCTCATTTCCTCCACTTCTTTAGTTACATGTTGGGCTGTTATTCTCCAAATTTCTGAATTTTTTCTCCTATATTTCTTATATTAAATTTAATATTTTAAATTGTTAACCAGTAGACAATTTCTAGTTTTTGTCAAGATGGCCAAGATGAAGTTGCAATCTTGTCATATGAAGAGTGATAGATAACAATTGTAGAGGCAAGATATTATTTTAAAAAATTTGATCGAATTTGGCTAATCTATTGAGAAGTGGTCAATTGACCAACTCCAACACCATTGATGACTAACTTTCCTCCATTTTTCATCATTTCCACAGCCGTTCCGTCTTTTCTTGAAGCTTTATTGCCCTTCATGTATTTTTAACAATTCTTACTTCATTTTTGGGTCGTTACTTTATTTCTTCTCGGGGATGGATCTCGTTTTGTGCGATTATATATTTTTCGGAGAATTTTCTGGCAATAATTTAACCCCAAGCGAAAATATTTTCCGGTTGGTTAATGGAAAAACAGAATTGCGTGAAAATAAACCGAGATAATTGAAAATGCGCTCGCTTCGAGGTGTTTGTTATTCATACGCTTCGAACACGTGTGCCGACGCAAAATTTGTTTTATCCGTAGAATGCGGAAATAAGTACGCCATACGAGCCCTAACATGTCCTAACAACCGGCTAGAGTGCGAATAAAATGCCAGACTACCGAAATTCTTTTATTTACATTTTTTAATTGTAAACATAAAATTTACAATAGTTTTTATGATTTTTCAAAGAAACTTCCACAAGCTCCTGCATGATGTATTTTCACGGTTTGTATTTTTTATATTTCACGTTGATTATATGCGAATGATAGCAACTAAATATTGGAACACGTTTTGTTTTTCGTCACGTATCTTGAGTTTTATCGACTGACGCGAAGCAGGCTTTGAAATGACACATAGAAAAAGTAGTGTGTTGTCAACAAGAAATGTCACGCGTCATTTCTATATTAATAATTGACAATCGCCGAGTAAAAGAGAGGTAGGTGGAAAATCCGAAAATCCGATGCTCCAAACCTGCCAGAAATGCTATCAAGAATCGTAAACCTAATAGGATTGTCCAATCCCATAAGACATACGTTCGCCAAAATTACCGATCGCACGTGGTCGCTTGTGACGTAAGCGAAGTCCTCTAAACTAACCAAAACAGTGTTTTTAAGCTTTAACAAATACTTTAAAATCGTATGTGCTTGAGTGGCGAGAACTGAGAAAAACTATTTTTAACCTTAAACAAAGACTTAAAAGTTTTGTGTTAGTGCTGCTTATTAGCAGTGTTATTAGTTAGGAGGTAAGCGCAAAATATTACACATAATACGATAAGTAAAGGTAAGAAATACATTTCTTTTACCTTTTTCAGTGGGATAAGTTACATCAAAAAATAGTTAGGTATGCCTGGAACGAGATATGCCATGTATGCTGCAATAACGACTATCTTGATGAAAAAGCAAGCTTTCGAAAATGTAGTTTTCATCGCTTTCCCAAAGGGAAAGATCTAGCATCCCGAACTAGTCGGAACGAGTGGATAGTTCGATGTAGAAGAGAGGACAAACACAAAACAGATATCCCCAATTTAGGAGATTATACTTATAAAATTACCACAGATCATCATTGCAGCATTCCCTCTTGGGTACAACAGTTATCATATGGGGGCCTTATAAAGCCTTCTGATCATTTTTTGAAAAAAAAAAAAAATGGAACTTTTATTCTGAATCCCATCATGGTGATTCCTTTCGAAAAGGGCAAGGGGTTGTAAAAAACTTAGCAAAAAAAATATTTAAAACAGAAAAAGAATTACCATTCAGCTTAGTGAGAGATTTTTGTAAGCTGAGAACGATAATTCGTATGAAGTTAAGAAATTTAAAAGCAAAATATAACGTTAGTCTAAAAAGAAAATCTTTGCAAGATGATACCCGCAGAAAAAAAATTAGAAAGTATGGTAAAATTGTAAAATAAAGATTTAAGTATATGTAGTAATATGTATTTTTTATATTATGTACATACGAGGGTACATACCACCTATAAACAGTTGTAATGTATGCCTAATATATTTTTTGTTTTTTAATATGTTCTTTAATATATCCAAAAATAGGGATTTATAGTTTATAAGTATTTGTTGATTTTTGTATATTTCAAATGGTAGAACTTGATTGCAATAGTATTATTTTTGCCCTACCTGAGACACTACCCTAGGCTACTTTCCAATAATTATTAAATAAGTAGTAAAATGATTTGATTTTGACATTAAATGAAAATAACGAGTGGTTATCCAAACAAAATGCTATGTTAGCTGCTTATATACATAATTAAAAAATACTTTCGTTGGCTTTCACGACCGATATCGTAAATTTTGGGTTATTTTTTTTTTCTTTAAAAACTGAAAATATCAATAAAAATAAATAAATAAATAAATTTAATTAAAATATTTAGAAATATTACATGGCAAAAAAAAAATGAATGTTATGTTTCTAAAATTTTCAATACAAAATCAGTAAAATACAAGATATTTATTTTGATTTTAAAAAGTATGTATTTGAATTACTCATAAAAAATTTTGAACTCTTACTTGTAAGAGTATAGATTACAAAATAAATTCTGGAATATTACACTATTTTTTTGTAATTTTTACAATTTTTTTTGTAATTCTCCTTTATATGTGAGGCCTCCAAATTACCCAAGAAGATACAAATTCGTTTTATTCGGGTGCAATCAATTAATTGTCAGCATTAATTTTTGAGAAAACACGTTCTTGCACGGCATACTGTCTAAAACAGAGAAGCATTAAGGTCAGGTTAAATGTGGGTAAAACTCGCAAGCTCGCAAAACCTAATTTTCCCAATTTGACGGTCCTAAACTAATTAGTGTCATTATTATTATCAATAGAACAGTTTATTTTCACTTTAAATATTGGTTGGCTGCTAGGGGTAATTGGACACTAATAACAACCCGCAGAGTAAAAATTAATATTTTTGATTATAATAAATTTATTGGGATGCAGTTTCAACTGGATAGTAAGACCCATATTTGGATATCCAATGATGTAAAAAGTCATATCGTTACATTTATTCTGTTTGCAGATTTTTTTTTGCGATTATGTCAAAAAAAATCCACCTGGTGGCAAGTTACGTAATTAAAATCGCGTCACTCACTTCTTAACGATTTCGGGTTTATGAAAATGCGTCCAGCCTTTTTGGAAAGACTTTACCTGAACAGTAACGGCAAACATCATTAAACAAAAATCATTTCTCTTAGCTTTAAAAGCAGTAGCAATGTTTTTCCCTAATGTCGTACCTCGTTGCCCTCACTGGTCCATCCCAGCCCACTTTATTATCAATATGTAAATTATAAAACATCAAAAGGACTTACGTATGGGTATATGTACATGGCTGGGTACTTCGCGGTACAACGCACTTTAAAACGGAAGTCTAGACGCACCTTAATACGCACTCCTCACGTTAAAGCTACCAGCTTCGCATTGGCCTATCAGTTGAAACGACTAGCGCCAGCGTGTTGTTGATATTACGGCGAACCCGAAGGTTAACACCACCAGCAATTCCAACAATGTGCACGTGACGTGACGCCAGCTGCCGCTATTTGCTTTTATTTATTGTAACGTGAGCATTTTAACAATTCGCTATTTAAAATTTACTCAAGGGTTTACGTCACATGTTTTACTACCTTTGCACGCGGCATTCTAATAATTGTCTCGGCGTTTTATACGAAGACGGGCTGAAAATCCGCACTCAGAATTTACTATTAACCATGGTTTTCTTTTTTTTTTTAATTTTATATAGTAGGATTTTAAATTTGCATTACATTTCATAGAAACAATTAATTCCTGGAAGACTGTCCATAGAATCAAACAACTTCTAATATTAAAGCTAAAATATTATGGGTTTTCTGATGAAACTTTTACTCTTATGCCATCCATCATATCTGAATATTTTGTCAGGTAGACCCCTGTTTTATGGCGAATCAGATCTAGATTCGATTATAGGATACTATAACAATATCACAAGAAGAGGAGGACTTAGCCATACGTTATGTGTTGGAAGCAACCAAACTAGAGACAACTAGTTACACCAAGGACCAGAAAGACGAACCTAGATCAATATATCTATGGAGAGAGGCAAATGGCCGTCTATATCTGATGAATGCAATTTTTGCAAAAAGGAAAGGGGAATACACGTGCTGTACCAATGTGAAGACCCATCCGGAGTGAGTATTGATCTACTAGTAGTAACCAAACCAGAACCAAGAAACCACCATCGAAGTTGTGATGTCTAATCAGAGAGACGAACCTTGATAAAGCCCTATAGCTATGGAGAGAGGCTCAAGGCGCAATATGAGTCACACACGTGCTGTGCCAATGTCAAGGCCTATCCGAATTGAGCTTTCATCTACTGGTAGCAACCAACCCAGAAGCAAGAGTTACACCAAGAAATCACTATCGCAGTTGTGAAGTCTAATCAGAGAGACGAACCTAGACAAAGATCTACAACTATGGAGTGAGGCTTAAGGGGCAACCTGAATCACACACATGCAGTGCCAATGTCAAGGCCTATCCGGATTGAGCTTTCATCTGATGGTAGCAACCAAACCAGAAGCAAGGTGTTACACCAAGGAACCACTATCGAAGTTGTGAAGTCTAATCAGAGTGAAGGGCAATCTGAGTCACACACGTGCTGTGGCAATCTGAAGGCCTATCGAGAGTACGCTTTTATCTATTGGAAGCAACCAAACTACAGGCAACGAGCTACACCAAGAACCAGAAAGACGAACCTAGATAAAGCTCAATAGCTACGGAGAGAGGCAAAGTTCCATCCATGCCTAATGAGCGTAGAAGAAAACACTGAATGCAGTTTTTACAAAGGGCAATCCATACATGTTCTATGCCAATTTGCTGGGAGCAACCAAACCAGAAGCAAGGAGTTACACCAAGAAACCACTATCGAAGTTGTGAAGTCTAATCAGAGAGACGAACCAAGATAAAGCTGTATAGCTATGGAGACAGGCTTAAGTTACCATCTAAGTCACACACGTGTTATGCCCATGTGAAGACCTATTGAGAGTGCTGGGCGGAACCAAATTAGAAGCAAGGAGCTAGAAACTGTCAACAAACTAAATAATAGCTATGTTGAGCTGCAGTTATGGATAGACCCATCGCTAACTCACGTTATAAACAAATATCACGTGGTGTCATCGATAATCACTCGTAGCGGAATCGGAATGAAACTCCGGCCTCCAGGCGTCCTTAACGAACGCGCGTAGCCACGGTTTCACGTGACGAAGAAAAACAAAGAAGACGGTGGTTAGCATATGTCGGTTCCGCTCTCGTGGATGCTCAAATGATCGTAATTTGTCCACGTCGCGAAACAAAACTGCAAAAATGCAACGGGCGGGGGCCAGACGACGGTGCCTTTTTGTACCTTTTGTCGGTCGTAACGTGCCGGCGTAACTATATTTTCAACAGATAGACCGGTCGCCGATTTTGCACGGTCGGTTTATCAGCCCGAAGAATAAGACATTACGTTCTAATGGAACGTAAACTTTTACTCGAATCGTGGCTTTTGCACCAGTTAGTTATCATTTTTGTCGTCTATAATAAGGTGCACTTACTTCGGCGGTTTTTCATTAGAAATGACCACGGGGGTACAAAAAGTCCATACCCTCAATTAAGTGGAGGAATCAGACTTGCTGGAAGTAGGCTTCAAAAACTTCAGCACCCAGGTCTTCATGAAATCCTCTTTCATGTAGGTATTTCTTTTTTTAAGTGAAACAAGCTTTTATTCTGTTGATCTCGTTTCCTTTCTTCCTCTCTTTGGTGACCTGATGATTGGTGACTTGCTTTGCTAGCGTGTCTTGTCTTTGGCACAAGTTCGCAACATTCTAGCACCATTTGTTTTTGATAATAAAAACGATTTTTTATTCTAATGATTTGGCTTGTATGAGGGCAGACAATATTTCTTGATTGTTTAGATTGATGTCAATGAGTGTACGTTATTCTTTCGTTTTATTTGTACAAAAAAGTTTTAAAAAGTTTAAAAGGTTTTAATTTGTCATGATTAAGTTGCTGAACTCATTGCTTTTTGGATAATAAAAATATGATAATAATAATAATAATAATAATAATAATAATAATAATAATAATAATAATAATAATAATAATAAGTAATAATAATAATAATAATAATAATAATAATAATCACACATAGAAATAGAAATAAAAATTATACTTTTGTGGCGTCTCATCGTGCATAAATCACAGGTATTCTTTTAAGGTACATCTTCTAGGATCAATCAAATGTTCACTGCTCTTGATCTCTTTCTTCGTTCTTTTTTGCTTCTCTTAATGTTGTTTCTTTTTTCTTTTTACGACTCTTGCCATTACATCCTTTGGGGTTATATCTGTAGCAGGATTTTTTCTTGTAGTTTGGCTTGATTCAAAAAGGTTTTTAGTAAGTTCCAAGAAAATATTTATTACACAACTTCGTTTTTCCCGAAAAACAAACAATAGTATGACAACTTTTTCCAGCACAGCATATCAATTAGACATTATTTTCATATTTGCGCAGACCATCACTTTGTAAGGTGCAAGAAAGTTACAAGGTTTCATTTTCCTGAAAGAATAAGGATCCCAAAATATTTCATGCAGTTATGAAAATCGTTCTTCGCGTACTAAAAGTTTCTGCGCGCATGTTAAATGCCCGCAGTCAGATTGCAGAGATAGAGGTCGATAGAGACCCAGCAATAAATAAAAATGAACAGACCGCATATTGTGTTTTATACTATAAAAGGTTTCAAGCGATGTGAAAGCTAGGATACGGAACATGAATCAATTTAACCATGTGGTGTAGTGGGACAATAGGTAAAATTTGTAATAACGTATACGTTTTTTAAAGAGAGAAAATTGCTAGAACACTTTCGTAAAAAATAAATGTATTGCACGATTTTAACCATGGTACTAGGATAGAAAAATTTTTTTAGAGAAAATATAATAACAATAATAATAATCATGATAATGATGATAATAATGAAAATAATAATAATTATTATTATAATAACAATAACAATAATAAAGGTCTTTATTTGAATTATAAACAATAAAATTTTAACAAAAATGCGAGTTTCAGTCTACCAAATATTAGTAAATTATTCTATCTAATCATAGAAAAAAGAGAGAGAAAAAAGTACTTAAATCTCCATTTTAAAAGTTAACTTATATCAAACAGCGAAAATCAAACACAAGATAACAATAATATTTCATTTCATTCAGCACCCAGTTACCTAGAAATTTCTTTAGTTTGTGCATCCAGTAGTTTTTGAAAAAGTTTTAAAACGTTTGAGTTTGCCTAAGTGTTTTATTTAATTTGGTAAACTACATGAAACGCATATTAGCATTACGTACTTCACGATAGCTTATTTTAATAAAGATAAGAGATTCCAAAGCTTTTCGAGTAGTCGAAAAGGGTTGCTAGTGTCAGCTTTCCTTCATCCGTAACTGTAAATATACGAGCTGTATTCAAAAAATAAGGCGAATTTTAAATTTTATCAAAAAATATTTCTTTATTCGCCAAAATTAATGTTGTCCCCTTGCGGCAACGTTTTTCCCAATCCTCGAAGCAGTTCTGGTAAGCACTCTCTGGTATAGCCTTGAGTTCTCGCAGCGATTTTTTCTTCAATATCTTCAATCGTTCAAAACCTCCTGCCCGTCGAGGGTTTCTTGAGTTTTGGAAACAGGAAAAAGTCGCAGGGGGCCATATCCGCTGAATATGGTGGCTGAGGCATGATTGTGGTTCTGTTTTTGGCCAAAAAGTTAGACACAAGCAACGATAAGTGAACAGGTACTTTATCGTGATGCAATGGCATGAATTGTTTCCCCACAATTCTTCGTAATGCTTCTTCATAACTTCAAGGTAATACTCTTTATTGAACTACGAAACAATCAAAGAGCATATATATCACAATCATCATTGACGTCGTTCAACCGTTCTTGAGCGATGCGCCTTCAACGGTCCTTTTGTTCAAAATTAAGCAGTTCCGAAACAAATTTTGCTGCTACACGTTTCATGCCCAAAATTTCGAAAAAAAATGCTGACGCCGTCACCCACTTCTCTAATAGTGATTCGACGATTTTTCATCTTGGAACAACTTGTACCACTTATAAACTTTTTTTTTTTGCTCAAAGTATATTCAGCATATGTCTTTGTCAACATTTAAAGTGTTTTGCAGCACTGTATTCCATTTTATACGCAAAATTTTGACAGCAGAAAATCGCGAAGCAGACAAAACACGTCTAACGATTCTGTCTCACAAAAAAAAAGTAAACGTGCAAAATGGCTGAAACCGTTGTTAGGGGCATGATGAACATCATAACAAAAAAAATATCGGAGAACGAATGTACGTAGCCTGCCCAATTACAAAAAAACTCCATACTTTTTGAACTCACCACGCATCATTTAATACATCTGTAGCTTTCCAAGATTTTCGGGTTGCTAGATGTACTAGTCTTAATAATGGTATGACGAGTGCTTTTTCCTCCGATATATAACATGCCTGATGTGAGGCAAAATATGGGGAATACATAAATTGATTGTAGAAATATTATTACCATCACAATCTGCCGCCTTGGTCTTAGTAGTCTTGATTATCAGCAAACATCAGTGTCTCTCTATTAGTATAATATGAAATTAAATCCTTAGCAAGAGAGATGTCAAGAGAGGAGAAGAAAACGAAAGGAGGAAAGTAAATGACAATTTTAATTTAACAAAGTGAAGAAAATATATCGGAAACATCGGAAACATCGGACAGCTTTCGAAATTCCTATTGCCTAGACGCCTGACCGCTTATTGTATTTTATGAGCCACCTTGTATATGTCTAAAATATAAAACGCGACACATCCCGTAGACTTTCACGTACGAGTAAAAATAATTGCACTAGTTGGTTCGTTGTATTCGGGCGACAATAACGACGTTAAATGATTTCGCGGATGCTACGTAAAAAAAAACTCGCGTACCATAAAAAAGAAAGCGAAAATTATTATTGTTATCTTTATTATTAACGTATTAGCGCATATATATACGTACGAAAAAAATAACACTGACTTGCAGCATTCTTATCCAATTAGCGTTACATTGTTCTCCGATTATTGTAATAATGTTGTTTAAATGAAAGTGAGCACAACACGTCCAATTTAGCTCTGAGACACATTTTGGCGATAAAAAAATGTCTATAAAAATAACCAAGTCTTGACAAAAAACGAAATTACTTTATATCGTAGTATTATAGCCATGTTTATTCGCTATTTTTTTAAAGTTTTCTTTCTCCTGCTGTTACATCTCCGACATCCGTTAACCTAGTGTGTTTGCTGAAATTGGATTAATGAATGGGCGGCAACTATAACTAAGGAGAGAAAAAATGCAAACGAAAAACCCAATATATGCGGATATAAAATATGCATCGAAATGAACTCTGAACATTAATGTTATTTTAAATAAAGCCAGAACTATTTCTTTATAACTAAACCCGTTCTTCAGAAATTCTACAATTTTTTACCTATTTGAACAAATATAAATAAAAGAAAAGAAAAGCGTAATAAAAGCTTTTTAATAAATAAATTTAAAATATAAAAATCTTACAGTAACAAAATATTATTTGCGATTATCAAAAAAAATTATAATCCAATTAATAATTCAACGATACCATACAATATGCAATTCTCAAATTACCTAACTATTTGTCGCAGCTATAAAATCAATTGATAACATTATCTTTTTCAAAATTTACTAATACCACTCAATCCCTTTAAAAAAATATTCTTTCGGGTTGTCTGCAAAATGAGCTAAAACAGCCTCTTTTAACTCAACTTCGTCGTTAAACCGCCGTCCACGTAAGTTCTTTTTCAAATATGTATGTAGCCCTCAAAATATGATAGTCCACTGGGCATTTTCCGAAGTTTTTTTTTGCCATCTTCAAAAATTTATACGGTGTCAATATATTTTTTTCCTCCATCGTTACCTGTGCTCGCTAGCCACTTCGGGCATTTCCAATACTTTAATCACGGGTTTGGAAGCAATCGGATGCTTTCGGTACATTTTAGAGATGGTGTTTTGACGTATGTCAGTTTTAGCAGCAAGTCACAACACGTCACTCAGTGAATGGATTCGTGTTGTTTTGCAAAAATGTACCCAAAACCAGAAACTATGGCGCTTATCAAACTTGTTACATAATATTTATTATATTGTAAGAAATATTTCAATGTAATACAAAAAATTATTCCGGTATCAAATATCAAATATTTTAAGAATCTTTTAATTTATAAAAATGTAAAGGACAATAATCTTTTAATGGCAGGATCACACCACACTTTTGTCAAATTTTTTCACTACACTTTTTTACCTTTTATTTTTTTATTTTTAAATAGTAAGTCTTATGACAAAAATACAAAAGACGAAAAAGTTTCAAAACTAACCAGGCTATCAAAATTGATTTTTTCCACACATCATTGCCTAATCCGTTCTATAAGTTTAATAAATAACAATAAATTAAAAAATATGACGAAAGTGATATTAGTGATACCTTCCTAGAATTTTACTGTTATTAAACGATAAGACGCGAAAGATTCTGGGATTGTTTTAAATAATTTATGAAAAATGTATCACGTGCGCCGGTTATTTGCAAAAAAAAAAAAAACTGAAAATTGAGTTACCCTTAGAATGAAAATCATCGATAAGTGAATAACAAGTTTTTCAATTGGTATTTTTTTCACATGGTGCTTTAGGCAGTACTTAGAGCTGAAACCTTTGTATTTAAGATTTTACATATCACACAGGGTGCTCGAAATATTGAAGCCATCGACTTGAAATTTAGCAGGGAGGGAAAATCAACCTTCGCTCGTAACCTGTAAAAGCCGGGACGGAAAAACTTAATATCACCTTTTTCCTGTACAAATATTACATATTTTTTCGTTACTTACCCTGAAAATAGTATCGAAATTAAACGAATTAAATATAGGACCAAACTGCCACCAAAAAACACATTGGTTCGATTTAACAGAGAAATTTCTATTTTAGCCAAAATTATTGAAACGTATTCCGATGTGATTAGCACACGTAATCTGTAAGCGCGTGTATAACCACGTTAATCTGCACACTGGAAGAAATCCTATCTCCTTAAGTGTAAAACGTGGGGTCGCTGAACTCTCTTTACGTGTAATCTGAAAAGTGAGAGTGTTTAAGTCATTTTTGGACCCAATTTTCACACGTTGCCGAGCAGCGACCAGATTAACGTGCCGGATGTTTTGGTTTATAAGGTCGGCGATAAAATTTATAACAATGTCGTTTACCTATTCGGTTGTACGTTAACAAACAAAGCGGAAATAAATCTGCATAAAATCCAGTTACGCCGCTGTATAACACGTAGAATTTTACCATCGGCTAACGTCGATCCGTGGAAAAATGAGCCGCACAAAACATGTCGATTAAGACCAGTTTTTAAATTGTTCAACCAGTGGCTTCCGTGTAGGATGCGAACCGGATATTTTTTGGAATAATATTATGCACGCCAGTGCTTTTTAAGCAGAAAAATATCTAGGCCGCGTGATGTACGGACGCAAAAAAAAAAAACAAAAAATAAATCAATCAAAATTAATGCTAAGATGGATGTAGACTATGGTAAAATAATACAAAATCCTTGGTCTAATTATACATTTTTAATGAAAATTCATGTAAATAAATACCCATACACAAATATTAAGTACTGGTGATGGAAAATATATCGCAAATTGTCATATCCATTATTTATGACACTCCTTAAGAACCATTAGGAGATTCTATTATAAATATGACTGGTACACGTAGGGTATTTTTCGAAGGGTTAGTCATACTTTATGGGCGTAGAAACAGATCTATTTGGAATATAATACTATCCCAAAAATTTCGATATTTGGAGATAAATCCATAAAAAAATTCAAATTCGTCCTTATTTTGCGATTTTGTTATATAATTACATGTATAAATAGGAGAAATGTTTGTGTATACTTCGGACATTCTTCGTGAAATTTCTGTAACATTCGTCGTCGTTGTATATATATTTGTGTATTGTCGTTTGCCGACAATACACAAATATATTATCGTTTTGCTGATAAAAATCTTTTGGAGGCACAACAAAACAAATCACTCTCCAAGAGCCATAATCTTAAGTTAAACCCTATCAAATCTTCATTAATATAATGCTGAACATCGTTAATAATGCTAAGAACTTGGTTATTTGTTTAGAAAGCGAACTAAGATTTAAAGAACATTTAGAACATTATACAGTAATAGACAAATTAAATTGTGTTATTAGATTTTAATTATTGTAATTTTGTATACGGTTTTTGTTAAAATAATGAAAGTAAGTGAAAAAATCAAATATTGGGTTGTTCGGAAAGTCATTTCGTTTTTTTTGGCGAACATGAAAGACAGTTTTCGTATAATGAATAAATATTTTATTAAATTATATATTGGCCATTCTGGTCCAACACCTTTTGCCATCTTTCTGGCAGTAACATAATTCCCCTCTCATAAAAGTTTTGGTCCTTGCTGGCAAAAAACTGGTTCAGGTGTTTTTTGACATCTTCATTTGAGGTAAAGGTTTTGCCATCCAAAAAATTTTGCAGGGACCGGAACAAATAGTAGTCGGAAGGCGCCAGATCTGGAGAATACGGTGGATGTTGCAGTACGTCCCATTCAAGCTGTAAAAGTTTTTGGCGAGTGACCAAACTTGTGTGAGGTCTCGCATTATCCTGGCGGAACACTACACCCTTCCTGTTGATTAATTCGGGCCTCTTCTCTCTAAGTGAATCATTCAATTTGTCCAGTTGATGACAATAGACTTCTGAATTAATCGTTGTATTGTCCGGCAAAAGCTCAAAAAAAACGATTCCTTTGACATCCCACCAAACGGAGAGCATCACCTTTTTTTGGTGAATGTTGGCTTTTGACACGCTTTGAGCCGGTTCATCTTTTCTGCTCCATGACCTCTTGCGTTTAACATTGTTGTATACAACCCATTTTTCGTCCCCAATAATAATCCGCTTCAAAAATGGATCATTTTCTTGACGTTTGAGGAGCGAATCACACACGTCAACGTGACGACACAAATTTGGCTCCGTAAGGACATGGGGCACCCACACATCGAGCTTCGAGGTTAAGCCCATGCCTTTCAAATGGCCATAAGCAGTCGAAGTCGACAAATTTAATCTCTCACCGATCTCTCGTGTGGTTATTCGCCGATTTGCATCAACTAATGCCTTTATCGCATCTTTGTCAGCTTCGACCGGCCTTCCAGACCGTGGTGCATCTTCGACATCAAAATTGCCGGATCGAAATTTTGCAAACCAGTTCTGGCACTGGCGTACTGTTAACACGCCTTCTCCATACATGTCCGTCAATTTTTTTCTCGCTTGGACAGCATTTTTACCTTTTCTGAAGTAAAAAAGTAAAATATGACGAAAATGCTGCTTATTGCTCTCCATATTTAAAAGGGCACCAACCAAAAACTACTGCGTAGAATTAATAGAACTTTTTCACACACAAGCCTTGCAATATCAGCTCTCAAGACGTATAATTGTTATGCGGCTTAAGTGTGAAGTTTGTTTCGAAAAAAGGTAATTAACTCCTCTGACGGGAAAAAACGAAATGACTTTCCGAACAACTTTATAATTCGAAACCAATGTGTGGGCGTATAGATTAAGAAAATGTGATAAAATTTCTATTTTTTATAAACAGATTGGGCGGTGATTTGGGATAGAGTCCCGTAGAAGACTACATTTCTGTACTTTCCAATAAAGAGTACGAAGTTTTCATGTAATGTCATGTCATGTTTCAATTCAATCCAATTCAATACCCAGTAACCTGGTAAATTTAAATTCTATGACGTTTAAAACTAAACATAAGAGAGAATCATTGTGTCTACAGAATTTGCTGTACATTTTTTTTTCTGTTCTTCTCGCGCATGTTTTAAAAATTTGTAGCTAGGATAGCGCGTCATCATTGCTTTCTTAAAAAATGTTGCGTACCATTGCGATACGGAACTGGTTCAGTAGAGTAGCTAAATTCTAGCTAGACTGAGCCAAGCTAGTCAGTTTCTGTATTTTATTATTACTATTATTATTAAAACTGATGTTTGCTTTCAATGCTGAAAATTTTTCTGAATATAAAAACAAAAAAACTATTGCTAGGAAAATATTTTTACCATTTCACGAATAAATTTTAATAACGTTAAAATGGGCGAATACAGTTACCTTAAAATTGGTTTTTCCTTCGGATTTTTTTTATATAAAAATGCAAGAATTATTCAGAGGAACTATAAAGACGTATGTTTTTAAGAATTTTAAGTGTTATTGAGGTCAACGATATGATCAAATAAAACGCTTCGCTGTGAGTAATAACTTCTAATTCAGTTCATCATTAATAAGCGAAATGAATTATCTTTTTATGTCGGTTCAAAGAAAATGTGCTATATAGATACACCGGTAGGAAAGATATAATTTTATCGGTATTGAATTTGTTTTTGTAAAACACTTGCTTATGGCTCGCTTGGTTTGTGTTCGTGTTTTGATGAGCTCTGATTGGTTTCAGTTTTCATTTGACTGATTTTGGTCATTCTAAAGTTGCAAAATTAAAATTTTGCAATTCCACAGGAAAATTTTCATTTGTAGCTGTATAAATGTTTCTAAAAGGCATTTTTTTTTTCATATAAAAATAAATAAGAATTGAAAGTTCAGATTTTCACGAAATTATATAATTTTACATGACAATTGTTTTGTCTGTGTATAAAAGACTTAATACGCCACTCTCAACAGGAAAAGAACTTAATATCATTAAACAAATTGCACTGAACAACGGCTACACTTCGTCCATTAAAGATAAAATGATAAATAAAAAAAAATCCAGACCACAGTAAACTCTATTTATCCGAAACCTAATACAGGACACCAATAATTTAAAACAATTACATACATAGGAGAACCTAGTGGAAAAGTCTCAAAACATTTGTCAAAATGTGGTTTAAAAATAGCTTTCAGAACAAACAACACATTAGGAAAATTTTTAAAAAACAATAAAACGAAATGTCCAAAATCTCAAAAATCAGGTGTCTACAGGTTGAAATGCGGATCTTGTCCTAAAATTTCATAAAAGAGTGTTTAAACACAATAGTGTAGATTCTAATTATGCTACACACTTAAACACAGAAAAACACGTTTTTGACGACAATTTTGATATTTTACATACGGCCACAAAAAGTAGAAAATTAAATTTATTGGAAACCATGGAAATTAAAAACAAATCAAGTTAGATTTAAATACCTCTCCTTTATTGAACTTCAACTCTCACGACAACATTAATAAAAATTTTATTGCCATTTTTCGGTGTACAGGGTTTTTCACTTAAAACTCCGCACGCCAATAAGCCCAAAACGAAAAGAAATATTTAATTTATGTAAAAAGTAGTCAAAGTGTGGGGTCAAGTAGATATTTCCTAAAGTTTAAAAAATTCGACGCCTGCAAAGAGCTGGGCGTCGCGACGCGTCGAAAAATTATTCAATTGCACAGACTTTGGAAATACGCGCATACAAAAGTACATATTATTTAAAAACTTTTTTTGTTATTTACTCAAACTTATTTACTTTACCCGTTTCTAAGTTATACCGATTTAAAGTAAACATTTCTTGATTAATAAAAAATGTGATTAACGCTTATTTTTACAAGTATGCCATGAATGTTAGTTACTATAGCAACCATTGTTATCGCAGTTGTTTTAAGTGCAATTACAAACAATTACAAACAAAACAAACAATTACAAACAATTTTTTATCGATTTAGTTCTGATAACATGATAAATAAATGAAAAAACAGTAAAATACCTACAAGTTAATAACCAAAATTATTATTGCAATTAATTACATAAAATAAGACATTTCAAAAATTTTGTTCAAAATTATGTCCATCTGCTCGAACACAACTATCAAAAACTTTTAACAGATGAGCTTGGGTCACTTGTAGGAGAGTCCTTCTTGTGATAGCGGCACACGCTGCACTAATTTTGTTAATGAGATCAGCCATATCTTTGATAGGTTCTTCATAGATAACGTTTTTTAGGTAGCCCCAAAAAAAATAATCTGGTGGTGTAATGTCCGGGGACCTCGCCGGCCACCTTACCGGTCCATTAGTACCAAACCATCTATTGGGATATTCTCGGTTCAAATACCTCGTTACTATGTGGGCATTATGTGCAGGCGCTCCATCCTGCTGTAGCCACATATTCATTCTAGTGTCAAGAGGCACTTCTTCTAATAGATCCGGAAGTGTAGTTTGAAGAAATCTTAAATAGCGATCTGCATTTAAAGTTCCTTCGTAAAAGTAAGGTCCAATAAGGAATCCATTTAATATGCCGCACCAAACATTGATACTAAAAATTCGTTGGTTACCTCTTTCTGTAATCCAACGAGGATGGTTTTCGGACCAAAAACGACAGTTGTGTCTATTAACGATTCCATTATTTTGAAATCGACTTTCGTCGCTCCATAAAATTTTCGAGAGAAAATGTGCATCTTGGCTATACAAATCGGACAATGTCGCTAAGAAATACATTCTTCTAGCATAATCGTCTGGTTCTAGTTTATGAACTAGTCTACTTTTGTACGTATTTTTTGTACAGTATTTTCATCATTTGTAGCCGTCCTGTTCCTATCTCTTTTAGGTTTTATGAAGCTGCCATATTCTCTTAAGTTTTTACATAAACTTTAAAAGGTTTTTGCATCGGGGACTCTTCTATGCGGATAACGCCGTGCGTAAACTCTTTTTGCTTCTCTACAATTGCATCTGCATCCTCCAAACACCAGTAACATGTCTACTTTTTCCTCATTGCTAAATTGCACCATTTTCACATAATAATTCTTAGTTTTTTTTTAACCGAACAAATTTGGATATTTCTTGTGACAAAATGTGACAATTTTTTGATACAGCAATAACAACTTACGTTTGTAATTGCACTTAAAACAACTGCGATAACAATGGTTGCCATAGTAACTAACATTCATGGCATACTTGTAAAAATAAGCGTTAATCACATTTTTTATTAATCAAGAAATGTTTACTTTAAATCGGTATAACTTAGAAACGGGTAAAGTAAATAAGTTTGAGTAAATAACAAAAAAGTTTTTAAATAATATGTACTTTTGTATGCGCGTATTTCCAAAGTCTCTGCAATCGAATAATTTTTCGACGCGTCGCGACGCCCAGCTCTTTGCAGGCGTCGAATTTTTTAAACTTTAGGAAATATCTACTTGACCCCACACTTTGACAACTTTTTACATAAATTAAATATTTCTTTTCGTTTTGGGCTTATTGGCGTGCGGAGTTTTAAGTGAAAAACCCTGTATATAGCAGCAGGTAGTTTGAAAATATTACTATGATAAAGACACATAACGTAATTAAAACCTAGTTGGTCACTGTAGGTTTTTTTTTAGAACAAATCCGCTCTAGTGTTCGCAAACTATTTTCCGAATAACATTTTATGTCTTATTTCCTGCGAGTTAAATGAAAGAGCGAAAATATGCGCCGCAGATACATATACATATACCGTAATAACATATGCCTAACAGGTTTCTTTTAATCGCTTTTATTTTACGGTCGATAAAATTGGATGAATAAAAAAAGTGTCCCCGAGAAGACGTCGAACTTGCGACCTGCAAGAAAATACGACGTTGTAAAAATGAAAGCGAAATTATTAACGAATCGCTGCGACTTACACATGCAGGGTGTTTCAAAAGAAATACAAGATAGTTTATTATATTATCGTCGCGTCAAAATTCAACCGGTATCAAAGCATAAATATCATAAAAACACCCTTTTTGCATATTTTTTATGGTTTATTTTTTATTTGTAAATGTAAAGTTTTATTTAAAAAAAAAGCACAAAAGACAAAAAAGTTTCTACCTCGACCTTTCAAACAATCAAAATTTATTATAAGGTTGTTCGGAAAGTCATTTCGTTTTTTCCCGTCAGAGGACTTAATTACGTTTTTTCGAAACCAACTTCACACTTAAGCCGCATAACCATTATATGTCTTGAGAGCTGATATTGCAAGGCTTGTGTGTGAAAAAGTTCTATTAATTCTACGCAGTAGTTTTTGGTTGGTGCCCTTTTAAATATGGAGAGCAATAAGCAGCATTTTCGTCATATTTTACTTTTTTACTTCAGAAAAGGTAAAAATGCTGTCCAAGCGAGAAAAAAATTGACGGATGTGTATGGAGAAGGCGTGTTAACAGTACGCCAGTGCCAGAACTGGTTTGCAAAATTTCGATCCGGCAATTTTGATGTCGAAGATGCACCACGGTCTGGAAGGCCGGTCGAAGCTGACAAAGATGCGATAAAGGCATAAGTTGATGCAAATCGGCGAATAACCACACGAGAGATCGGTGAGAGATTAAATTTGTCGAATTCGACTGTTTATGGCCATTTGAAAGGCATGGGCTTAACCTCGAAGCTCGATGTGTGGGTGCCCCATGTCCTTACGGAGCGAAATTTGTGTCGTCGCGTTGACGTGTGTGATTCGCTCCTCAAACGTCAAGACAATGATCCATTTTTGAAGCGGATTATTACTGGGGACGAAAAATGGGTTGTATACAACAATGTTAAACGCAAGAGGTCATGGAGCAGAAAAGATGAACCGGCTCAAAGCGTGTCAAAAGCCAACATTCACCTAAAAAAGGTGATGCTCTCCGTTTGGTGGGATGTCAAAGGAATCGTTTTTTTTTGAGCTTTTGCCGGACAATACAACGATTAATTCAGAAGTCTATTGTCATCAACTGGACAAATTGAATGATTCACTTAAAGAGAAGAGGCCCGAATTAATCAACAGGAAGGGTGTAGTGTTCCACCAGGATAATGCGAGACCTCACACAAGTTTGGTGACTCGCCAAAAACTTTTACAGCTTGAATGGGAAGTACTGCAACATCCACCCTATTCTCCAGATCTGGCGCCTTCCGACTACTATTTGTTCCGGTCCCTGCAAAATTTTTTGGATGGCAAAACCTTTACCTCAAATGAAGATGTCAAAAACCACCTGAACCAGTTTTTTGCCAGCAAGGACCAAAACTTTTATGAGAGGGAAATTATGTTACTGCCAGAAAGATGGCAAAAGGTGTTGGACCAGAATGGCCAATATATAATTTAATAAAATATTTATTCATTATACGAAAACTGTCTTTCATGTTCCCCAAAAAAAACGAAATGACTTTCCGAACAACCCAATATTTCCTATGTCTTTGGGCAAGTTTTCCTTTAAATTTAATTAAAATAATAATTCAATCACCCCTGTGCATTCTAAAAAAACTGAAAAATACACCGAAAGTGTGTTTTTTATAAGAATGATACTTCCATAAACTTTTCTTGTTCATGTTCCCCTCGATTTTAAGATAAAAAATGGCAGACTTTTCAGACTGCCCTTAATTTTGAAGAATGAATCATCTGCGTATGTTTTTCGAATATACATCCAGAATCCAATAATAATAAATAAAAATAAAACTTTTCACCAGGTATACTTTAAAATATTGACAGCGCGCATGTCACTTTTCTTCAGCAGATTATTTTTGAAGTAATAACTATGCAAAAAGAAAACAAATAACCCTTCAGAAAATATAAAAATTAGTAAAACTTTGGAAACAATTAACTGGATCTTAAGAATCAAAGAAGGATATAAAAAAAAGTGCGTTAACCTTCTCCTATGTAAGTTTTAACGATGCTTTGCAATAAACAATTCGGAAATCTGGATTTACGAGCATTTCAATCCCATTATCCAAATCGCAGACGACGGACTGATTTACGATTTCGATTATCAATTTACGACGTTTTTAAACTAAAAAAAAAACATGAAATCTGCTTTCAAAGCGCATAATTCCGTTGGCGAGATTGATTGATTAAAATTTCATATATAATATATATAAATCAAGCGAAATAAAACCTAATCTTCTGGCGAAATTAAAAATTACCAAAGCCAAAAAGAATCCTATAACCTTCAAATAATATAAACTGCATGTCCCGGCGTAACCTTATTTCTAGTTTTTTTTTATTTTTGAACTACAACACTTCTAATTTCGTTTTTTATCAATCTCGGATTTCCTCTCATTCCAATTGGTAAAGTCTGTTCATAGATATAAGAAAGTGACTAACTGATATGAATTAAGGAAAGACCCGGGCAAGCTGTAAGAATGAAATATGACCGAACAGGTCCGTACTTTGCTTAGAATTTAATTATTTGGGGTTTTGTTATTTATTTATTTATGTATGTATTTATGTTTAAATCTAAATTAAAATTACAAATTATTTTTATTACCTACTTAAATTACTTAAAATTATTCACATAATATATCAGTATCACTATAGCTATCATAGCCTGTTCTAATTATTATTTGTTCTACATTAATTGCAATATGGATATACGATTGTTCTGCTTTTTCTATATGTTTAACAGAATTTGCCCAACTTTGTGGAGGGATGTTAAAAACTTAGGTTTCTATAAATTTGAGAACATTGGAGTTAACATGGGGAAAAACATTGTTACGACGAATGGCAGATTTCAGTTGGTGCCAAACATGTTCAATGAGATTAAATATACAGTGGTAAGGTGGAAGCCTTAAAACTGTATGCCTTAGATTTTTTGCATAATTATCACAGACGTATTCCTTTTGTACGTTCAAGCTTTGTAGTACCTCAATTAATTGCTTTTTGATATAATCTTCGTGAAAATAAATGTCGTTATTATACATGTAGTTTTCGATTGTTACTTTTGTGTCACACGAGGAAGGGGTTTTAGTCAACTGTCTACTGTGATAGCTTGTCCATTACTATTACGCTATTAGGAGGAATGTTTGAAACTAGTTTGTTTTTAAACCAACTTTCAAATAAATCAGCGGTGGTGTCTTCATGGTAATCCAGAGAAGAATCTTTAATATTTTTCGCAGACAGAGAAAGTTCATTTGGAATCCAACCATCTTTAGAGCCAGCATGCAAAATAGTTATTCTTTTACCTCTTTTTGATGGCGCGTTTGTTTTAGACTTATCAGTTGAGACAACCCAACTCTTTTCCGGGGTATCATAAGTGTCGAACCAGGTTTCATCCAAGTAAATAATTGGCCTTTGTTGTTCTCTGTAAATCCTACTTTTTTCGTCGCCATTTCCTAATTCTAAAAGATTCCATTAAAACTTGCCTTTTGTCAATTTTTTTAATTCTAAAACCCATGTGT
The DNA here is from genome assembly GCF_029955315.1 of Cylas formicarius. Lineage (NCBI taxonomy): Eukaryota > Metazoa > Arthropoda > Insecta > Coleoptera > Brentidae > Cylas > Cylas formicarius. The sequence continues at coordinate 36,489,695 of NW_026844347.1, read as the reverse complement.
TGAATACACTTCCATAAGGTAGTTCACCACAGAATATTAAACACAGGTAGGTATAAAATTATTTTCTATTACGGACCACAATTTTACCTGAATTTAAATTCCGAAATTTTAGGCAATAATCTTGTTGCATTGTATGTTAATGATCACCCGTGGATAATCCCATTTAAAAGCAATTGGTCACTTGCTTATATCTATGAACAGACCATACAAACTACAATTCTGAGAACTTAACCAAGAGCTGTTCTTGTGCTTCTGTACCTGTACTGCTTGAGAAAGTTAAATACAAGGACTATGTTTGTGGTGACTTAAAAACTGTGGGACTTATCGAGGTCAACAGTCAAGTCATACGTAGTACCATTGCTGGCTGAAAAAGAACTGGCCACAAAGGGTTAATTTTATTTAATTTATTATTATTTAATTTATTTTTTTTTTTTCTTGTACTAATAAAAATAATGTTTAAATCAGAGATTTTCGTTTATTAATTCTCTTATCGTTAAAAAAAAAAACTTATAAAAAAAATGCTTATCAGAGTATATTCAGTTGATTTCCATTTACTTTTCCCACACATGCATCAGTTAATAATGATAAAATTCAAATTCCGATCGATGACCAATTTTTTGTACCCTTATCTAGAGAGAGACGAAATATCAAGTTCCGCTCCAGAAATTCGATCTTTCCACGTCGGGACACAACAATGACGATCGTGCGGACGGTGATGCAATCGCATTGGCAAAGTCGTAATTAGCTGCTTGCCCAATAAAAAACACACATATGCAGGCCGAGCAAATTATTTATTACGATTGAATAGTATAAGGAAACTCCCCCTACGGGACGGCGTTTAAGCGTACACAATAAAACAATATGGAATATATTAACACGTTACGCGTCTACGTGTGCAGATTTATGCAACGAAAACTAATTATTTTGATTCTAATTACCGCTTCGAGCGGACTTTAATTAGGAGATGCGTTACCGCGAATAAATGACGTGGGATTTAAGGCAGGATGCTCGGGTTATGTAATATGGGAATCGATAACACTGCGAACTGTAAATTTCGCTATTAAACTAAATTAATATCAATATTAAAATAAAAAAAAGTATTGCAAAAATTAAAACGTGGCTTTAAAAAACTTAAACGGGTCGTTCTTTCTCTCCTTTTAGCCCTTCTTTAAGGTTATATACAGGATGTTCTGTAAGCAATGAGCCTAGTTTTTATTTCATATTCTTCGTAGGAAATCAGTAGTACTTTCCTATATGAACATATACCTGGTGTTATTCAAGGTTTGAAAATTACGAAAAGAACTATTTTTGATATTATCATTTGCAAAACATACATTAGTGACATTTTCGCTTTGGAACAGCAAAACACTTTTTTGATGCGAAATATTTTTTTGAAACTTTAGGTTTTCATCATAATTTTCGAGATTTTGTTTTGTTTTTACTTCGATGGGTGAATCATTAAAGAAAAAAATCGTCAAGACGTGGAATACGTGCCAAATTGTAAAAATATTCCATACAAATCGTATGTCATACTTTATATATATATATATATATATATATATATATATATATATATATATATATATATATATATATATATATATATATATATATATATATATATATATATATATATATATAATGCCCAAATAATAAAATCTTTAAAAGCACCTAATTTGTTCCATAAAAAATATTCGATACTAATCCACTCGCCCTGTATAACGTTAAATGAAGGCTAAAAATGAGAGAGACAACGTCATGTACCAAAATTTCTGTTCCTATTTATATTATTTATATATATTATCACGCTAACGCACGGAGTATTTTTTTGTTTTGTTTTGTGCTACATTAATATGATACAGGTTGTCCCAAACATGGTAAAACTGATACGTTTGTATTTTCTTAACCTAAGTGAATAACATTTTTGGATTTTATTCTGTTCAAATTTAGAGTTTTAATTTCTACAATATATTTTTTATTTTACTAATTAAGTTTTACGTAAGCGAAATTTGCAATAAACTGTAATAATTAGCCATATTTCATATCCCAATTATGAAAAATTTCCCATCGTTTACAGGTTTTACAAAAATTTATCCTAATTTAATTATTACTTCGGGCTATAATTTGATTAATTTTAAATGTTACGCCATATTTGTTGATTGACCGGAGAGTGTAATTCTAAATAAAAGTTTTATTGCATCTAGTTGCTAATGACATTTAGAAATGTCAAATAATCTCTTTACACATTTACAATACATTCACTGACATGACTGTCAGAATTGACAAACGTCAAAATCCAAAGCGTGGGAAATATCTCCGAAAACATCCGTTTGCTCCCAAATCCGTGCGGAAAAATCCCGGAAATGTCCGAAGTGGCTCGGATTCATGGGAAACGAAACTAGAGTAGAAAAATTACTTTTTCTTCTCCCTTCTGCAAAATACCTAATTTTACCACATCACTTTCGTTTCCCATGGATCCGAGCCACGTCGGACATTTCCGGGATATCACCGCACGGGTTTGAAAGCAATCGGATGTTTTCGGAGATATTATCAATTTTGGGGCTCAATGTATTCGTGCTATTTTGCAAAAATAAATCACTTGTCGCATAATATACTATTACAGAAACACTAACCCATCCGATGTATATTGGTTATACGAAAACTTTTGGTGTCGAAATTATGTTTGTTATTGACGTTGAACTTCCCAATAAAAATACTTTATGGTAAAACCAAATAAAACACCCAAAGAGACCACAAAATAATAAATACCCACGAGCTTACAACTACTTGAGACAACGCGCCTGTGTTCTCTGCCTCGTAGCACGGTGGAATTTGGATTCTTTTTCAAGGTCGTCTTCATACAAAGTCTACTCGTTTTACAATAAAGTTATGCCACTTTTCAAATCCTTTACGGTTGCTGCTTTCGAGATGATGTAATTTGATCTGATCATCACAGGTGAACCTTTCTTATTTTGTTTTTACTTGTATTGTTTTGGTTCGTTAAGCCAGTTGGATACAATTTTGAATTATGGTCGCCCCGTACATCTACTAAACATATGGAGGCCAGAAATATAGAGTTGCGAAAGGACATATGCGCATGCGCGAGCCACGTCAGAACTCGCTTCTGGCCAATAGGAGCTGTCATTTGAACCAATACGACCTTGTCGCGTTTAACTCTGAACGTGGCAGCTAACAATTCGCACAATGTAAAAATAATAAATATACATCCAAATAGTAACAATGATATATTCGAAATATCTTCCTAGTATCAACAATTAAAATTATTATAAGCAATCGTTTCCAATTAGTTTGCTGTGACTGTAATCTCGTTCGTTATCCCTCAAATTGTTTTTTTGTCATTTGGGAAATAATACATAAAGTAGTCGTGAAAAACTATTTAAGGGGTTCTGTTTCTGTTCTGCATTTTAAACGCTACGAATCCCAGAAAAAAATCAAAATTTATGCCCATATTTTATGAAGGTATAACCAAAACTAATAACTGTATAACCAAACTAATATCTAGGTCACTCGCTTGCTCACAGAACTCTAGTCAAGTCTTTCAGTTCTACAGGTACATTCGATTGCCTCCACCTCTGCATAGAGGTACATACTGAGTTGAAGGAAGTAAGGCACCTTCGGCATTTCAAAAATTACGTTAACATAATTGAAATGTATTAATACTTATATAGTTTCAATCGTACACATTTGTACAAATTTTTGTATTACTAGTAACTTCTTTACCTTATCGCAAATCTATTGCATATATTCTTTCGGTCTCCTTTCTTACACATACTTGCAACTCCTGTCTTGCATTTTGTCCTTCAAATGTTCACGATTGTCCTGTCCCTTCCTTAAGATCAATACACCATTCTCTTCAACTTCATATTTTGTTTCTGTGCTTCTGAGATATATATTTGCAATAACTCGAATATACATATATTTATTATCCTTTAAACCTATACAGGGTTGAATGTTATAAAATACGACGTTTTTGCACTAAACAAGCAAAATGCCTTTTTCTATGAGCTATTATAAAATAATAAATCAATTTCACCTCGTTCCGTAACACCTTCTGCCTGAATAATACATAAAGTAGTCGTGAAAACTATTTTTTAAGGGGTTCTGTTCCTGTTCTGCATTACCCTATGAATTTACTACCCCAAAATTAACTGAATTCCTGTTTGAAAACGTAATAAAATGTTAATCTAGTAATTTGATATTTCTAAAAAAATCGCTGGTTCTAACCTAAACATTCTGTCACTCGATCACGTATACGTCACATCTCAGCTGTTGACGGATCCGCTGTTACAAATCATCCACCAGCCAAACCTGAACGCCGTTCGGGATTTTCGACCAATCGAACATTCGACCATTTATGGTGTTTCCTTTCCGAGGGCTTTATACAAGAAACGGAACCACTCTCATCCCCGCTACACTGTGCGAGCGATTGCCGCGTATTCGCCGCATCTCTCTCTCTCTCTCTCTCATTCGACCGAACGATTTGTGTCACCTTGATCTTCGCCGCCGTGGTACCGTCCTCGACGTCGGCGACGCCGTCGCGACGCCGGCGACAACAGCAGCAGAAAACGCACATCGTCACACTACGCACGACCGAGCAGTCGGACCTCGAACGATTTCCGAACTGAAAACATCGCGAAAGCACGCAAGATATAATATTTATTTCCAATAATAACCCGACGCAATCATTATCTCCGGCTCTCTCGTGACGGCGATCCGTAAACATCGGCCGATAGCCGCCGAAAATAAACAACAGCCTTACGACCGCTAAACCAACGCCGGGGACTAGAACGTAATTATATTTTTGCACGTACCGTACTGCTGTTGCTGCTAGCCGCGGCGACATGCCTCCTCGACCCTGACTCGTAAAAATCCGTCGAAAATAAACGGCAACAGGTTACCGGTCCGCGTGACCTGCGCGACGGAAAAAACAAACGCGGGTTTCGGCAGCGTTTCCACGGCAACCGTCCGGTCGCGGGCCACTCGATTTAAAAAAGCGGCGAAAGTGTTGCGCAACGGTGCGCGGCTTTGTGAGCGTACCGCGCGGATTGTTGACAAACGGAAGACTGTGCGTGCGTCCGTATGCACGAAGGTGGTTCCCGTTGTTGTCGATCCCGCCGTCGGGGCTTCCATACCGCCGGCCGCGACGTCTGACGGACGAGAAATTTTTGCTTCGACCGACCGACCGGTCGCGTTTACACGGAGGCCTAGAAACCGGGAACACCAAAAGGAATACGTCTGTGATAATTATGCAAAAAATCTAGGGCATACAGTTTTAAGGCTTCCACCTTACCACTGTATATTTAATCCCATTGAACATGTTTGGCACCAACTGAAATCTGCCATTCGTCGTAACAATGTTTTTCCCCATGTTAACTCCAATGTCCTCAAACTTATAGAAACCTAAGTTTTTAACATCCCTCCACAAAGTTGGGCAAATTCTGTTAAACATATAGAAAAAGCAGGACAATCGTATATCCATATTGCAAATAATATAGATTCTATATTAAAGAACAAATAATAATTAGAACAGGCGATGATAGCGATAGTGATACTGATATATCATGTGAATAATTTTAAGTAATTTAAGTAGGTAATAAAAATAATTTGTAAGTATATTTTAGATTTAAACATAAATACATATACAAATAAATAATTATTGTTTAGTATCTTTCCTAACAAAACCCCAAATAATTAGATTCTAAGCAAAGTACGGACCTGTTCGCTCATATTTCATTCTTACAGCTTGCCCGGGTCTTTCCTTAATTCGTATCAGTTAGTCACTTTCTTATATCTATGAACAGACTTTACCTAGCACCTGTTAAACCTCCTGCCCCATGGCCACGCCCGTACGGATGAAAACAGGGTCGGTTCGTGCGTGCAAATAAATTGCACCCCATATCCTGAGTTAACCACCTCCAGAAGGGCTTCGCTCTTCATTGCAGCGTTCTGCAAATCGCTCCCCTGGTCTTCGGTACACTTTTTCTCGTCGGTCGCTACCAAAAAGGAATATTCTGGTCTCATCTGAGAATGTGCAATTCAGATGATCCCGTGCAAAGCGTAGGCGTGCTTGTCGACGAGCTGTAGTAAGTTTTGGACCAACTGCAGTTGTTTTTGGTGTCAGGTTATTTTCCTTCGGTCTTCCTCTCACTGTCCACTGACTAATTCTTCATGGAGCTATTGTTGCATTAAGGTGATGATTTCTTATTATTGTTGACACAAAAAAAGCGGTCATCACGAGCCGTTGTAATTCGCCTTTTGCTCGTTGGCATAGTCTCTGAACTGCTGCGCTTGTCATATCCAGTTATCGAGCAACATCTCCCTGGTGAAGTCCGCTTTTGATTAAAGCGATAATTTGAGCGCTAATAATTAAACGCTATTCAAATGGTTAAAAACGAAAATTTCAGTTGCAAAGTCTATAAACAAGTTTCTTACTATCACTATAACTACTGCACGAACACGTTTCATCAGCGTATTATTTTTCGGGTCAGACGAATATTTTCTAGAAAAAAAATTTACATTGGGCCGATTTCTATGCACGCAAAGTTTTTATCAGAGGATTCTGGCTATTTCCCTTGCGCACCCTCGTATCTCTCTCTACGCTCCGTCCGTTAGTTATTAAATCTACGAGGAACGATTGCATTTTAAGCGAAAGTCTAAATCTAAATCTAAAAGAATAAATCGAGGAGGTCCGAAACGCCATCGCCGATTGGTTTGATACTGGCCGCGTAAACCGGACCGACCGATCGGATGCGCACGCGCGCGCACATTCTTGCAGAAGTATGAAGAACGAGCGCGTATCGCAGATCGAAAAATAAAGGACATTTTTACCTGGACGGACCGCGGGAGAAGCTGGTTTCGTTGACGTGGGCAGGTGAAGAAGACGCAACAGGTGAGGGACGTGGGAGGCGAGGACGTCAGCGGCGCGCGCCTGTAAATTTTCGCTAATAATAGGTTACTCGCACCTATTTTTTTTTATTTCTTATATATCTTTTCTTAATGAGTGTGTGTGCATGTGTAACGATGTTTATAGTGTGGATCAATAAACTAAACCCAAAAAAATAAACATGTCATTTAGAAGATATATTGTCTAGTATTTAGTATGAGTTTAAATTTGTCAAGAGTGCCGTTCTTTTATATGCGTAGCTACGATTAAACGAATGAAAAGTGTTCATGCAGTAGTTATAGTGATAGCTAATTTGACCGTGCAGTTATTTTACTATGCTAAACCTAAAAAGCAGAAATAAATTTTAATCAATCGGAATAAAGCGTATTCCAGAATGTTTCTAAAATTAAGTTAAGTTTATTTGAAAAATTAATAACGTAGTTTCCCTTAATTTACAAAAGAACTCGGAAGTATAAAACGCAAGGTTAGGAACATATAAATTTAGGCCACCGCATAATATTTTTTCATTGAATCATTGAACCAGGTGGAAAAGTTTTAGTGCTACGTAAATAACAAAAACGTGTACAGTCAGAATAATTTCAAAAAATTCGCTGATACGGGAGCATTTTTTTCGCGAGAAATTTCCAAATCAATCAGCCTCTGAAAAAACTCTTCCAATCATTTTAATTAAGTAGTTTACTTCTTTAACAACTTGTTTCTCATGATTTCTCCATTTCTGTAGGTCGTTGTCGTAGAAGAAAATCGAGGAACGCTTCTCCATTAGTTATTTATTGCACTAGAAGCAAACTAACCAAACTGCTTCTCGAGTGGTCCAGATGACGTCACTGCCGCGTCACAGCGGGCGCAAATAAATCGGCGATGCGTTTTGGTTTAGTCTGTGCTTCGAATGACACTTGACATTGCGAACGTGTCCTGTTCCATGACCGTTGTTCCTAATGTTTGTATTTTTCGATTTTTGGTGCGCGAGTCGAACATTCGTTTTATGTTTATTGTTAAAAGCCGTTATTACAAGCAGGTGCTCGGTTTTCAAGGAAGAGACGTTCGCGTCCCACAAAATTGGGCCGCAATGAAAATACTTTCGTAGTACTAACTCGGATTTTTATTTGACGAGCCCGCGCGTAACGCTCGTAAATTATTTGGCACTAACGGGAGTCCTAACCGTTTCATTTTACGCGTTTTATTGTCGGGCCATTAACGCGTATACTTTAACACGACTGTCCCCGAATACGATATATGTAAATGACCGCGATACGTGAGCCCGAAACCGGAAATTTCGAGGTTTGTGGAAAGGAAAAAGAACACTTGGTCGACTTACCCAAAATATTCCCACCGATTCTGTTTCAATAATGGTGGATTCACGCAATCATTCAACATTAAAATTAAATAAATACGATTCACTGTGGCATTTAGTCAATTAATTAAAAATCAATAGCAAAGACAAGGTATACTTCTTCATAGAAAATAATTCCATTTTCGACCTCTTTTACAGAAAATAGCCCCTGAAAAAACACTTACTGCCATTTTCTGTTCAATTACTCTTGATTTAAAAGTCAAAATCAGAAAACAACGCTTTATTTCTCCACAAAATCTTATTAAATTAAACAAAACCTTAATAAACTTTACAGGTTGTTCCATATAACTATTAGATAATATAGCGGCTTTACTACGGTAAAAATTGATGTGAGTTATATGACAATAATGACTATATTGTATTTATTTATCAAGTGCGCTGTATAATCACTTTTAACATATGTGTAAGTATGAGTGCTCGCATTATTTTCCAGAATCTTATATTGTAACGCACATTGTAAGGTCCCTGTGACTCGAATAAAGTTTTTTTTTTTAAACTCACCCTGCCTATCGAATAACTTGCGCCGCAGGTGGCTATGATATTTTCGTAGAGGTGGATGGATCTTTTGCGCATGCGTCACCTGCGTCAATGACAACTTGCGACATTGCACGAATTTTTTTGGATAATTGATTAATTTTTATAAGAACGCAACATCCATCTTTGAGATCGGAACATAATTAGCAACGCCGAGTTAAGTAAGTGCCATTGTCAAATAAAAGTCTGTGCCCTGTACCAAGGTATAACTAAATTTCTACAAGTATTTCTGCATGGATTTTTAGCATATAAAAATTCTTAAATGGCAATTTGTTTTACGTCGCTTTCTTATTTAGATGGAATTTCGTTTTTTAAATGGGGCTACAATATGGCATATATTTTGTAATCCCAATATTACAAACAAGAGAAATGAGAATGTTGTTTTGAGGCGATAAATAAAATAAATTAATTATATTATTTTATTAATTATCCGAAACTAGCTTGTTTTATAATAGTGTTAATTTTCTTGGTTATGCAATTTTTTAAACCAATTGTTCATTGGCACTTTTTTTTAATTATATCCTCACTAGACTTGCGGTGAAGGAATGAGCGGCATTCTTTCTATAAAAGCTGCTTGAAACATTGAAGATGTGTCAACGCCCATATTGCTTGTTGAAAGCCTTTAGGCCTTATGGGTCCAACGTCAAAATTTGCAATTACAGCTACCATTGGTTAAAAACGAAATTTTAAATCTCGCGCATGCGCAAGTTGAATAGATCTTCTCAATTTTTTTTTTACATAGTTGCTTCATGAGTTCCTGTACTGTCCGCATAGGCGGGGCCTCTATATGTCTAGTAGCTATATGGGTTGTCCACTAGATTTCGCAAGTGTCAATTTTAAAGGTCAACAGGCACGCAAACGGTTTCCGCAAAAGCGCCCTATTATTAATTTTCTGATCTTGACAGTTGTTAGTTATTTTAATAAAATACCTTTTATAGCTAAAAGTTTGCTTTCAGGCATTTAGAAACCATGGAGTCCTGAAGTCCTATAAGTAAAATCTTAAAAATGGCCAGGGAGAAATTAAAATAAACGGTATTATTATATATTACCAATATTAATAACGAACAAGCTAATATTAACTACGAGAATTTACCACCTTCGGACACTTTGCAAATTTCTGGCCAAATATCTGAGGCAGAAATCCCCATTAGATCATGTCCCAATGAAATGCACTTGACTCTTGCTGTTTCAAAGATACATTTGCTACGACCCAACAGTTTATGGAAAAAATATCAAGCTTTAATTCAATCCCAGGATAGCAGCGAAGTTTTGTTTCCTTCCTTAACATTTTAGAAGACAGAGGCATTTGTTAGATTAATTCGGAATATAGTGTTTCGAGTGATATTACCAGACCGACAGTTCTGCGAATAGTAAATAAGCCGAATTACGAAAGTGATGATTCCGATGCTGATCCCATTTTCCCTATTGCACTGTAGATGTAGATGGCGTTGTGGACTAAAAGAAAATGATTGGCTGATTTGAAAAATCACAGGGAATTCATAATTCAAAACCAAAATATCGTTACTCAAGTACTCAAAATTATATGCTTTTTATTTTGCTATTGGCAATAATCGAATTAGGGTATATAAATCATTTTTAAAGCAACTTTGGATATTAATGTTAGACCCATTCGTACGGCTATTATATAATACGTTTAAGTCTATAGATATGCTAAAAATAAGAAATACTGGATCTCAAGGCAATTTAGAAGCAATTTTAGATATTCAGTTATATACACATAGTTTACCATTGTCAGAAAACAGTAAATTATGCAACAAGTGTGGTAAACGGCATTTGACTCACGAGTTTATTCGATACGAGCGAAGCGAGTGTTTAATAAACGAGAGTGACTTAAATAGTTTACCGAACGTGTTGCATACTATACTTTTTCTACGACCGTTAGTTTTTGGGTACATTTTCGCAAAACAACACGAATACATTCACTGACAGGACCGTCAGAATTGACAAACGTCAAAATTCAAGGCGTGGGAAATATCTCCGAAAACATCCGATTTGCTCCCAAACCCGTGAAGTAAAATCCCGAAAATGTCCGAAGTGGCTCGGATCTGTGGAAAACGAAACTGACGTGGTAAAATAACGCTTCCCGCACGCTAGTTATAAGAGTTAGCCGTCAAACTGCACTGAACAACGGCTACAATCCGTCAATTATAGATGAAATTATAAATAAAAAACAAATCCAGACAACAGTAAACTATAGTGAAAAAGTTTCGAAATATTTGTCTAAATGTGGTTAAAAATAACTTTCAGAACCAACAACACAATAGGAAAATTTTTAAAAAACAATAAAACGAAATGTCGAAAATCTCAAAAATCAGGTTGAAATACCGATCTTGTCCTAAAATTTATATTGGACAAGCAGGTAAATCCTTTACGAGACGCATTAACAAACATAATACAGCGTTTAAAAACAATAGTCTAGATTTTAATTATGCTACACACTTAAACACAGAAAAACACATTTTTGAAGACAATTTTGATATTTTACACACAGCCAAAAAAGTAGAAAATTAAATTTATTATTACTTATTATTATTACTGCTATTATTTATTACTGCTTAACGATCAATTAAATCTAAATACCTCTCCATTATTAAACTTAAATTCTCACAACAACCTTAATTAGGGTTTTATTGTCATTTTTCAGTATATATAGTAGCAGGTAGTTTGTAAATATTACATTTGATAAAGTCACGGTGTTGTCGAAACAACTGTCACGTGAATGTATATAATTTCGTGAAAATCTGAACTCTTAGTTCTTATTTATTTTGTTAAATGGATTTTCATCAAGTAAAAGCCAAACTCATTCCACTTTTCTTTCATTATAGATCGGGTGTCACTGCTTATGACACTGCCAGATAACCTAAAACACATGCCACTAACGACGAAGCAACCCCCATGCGTGAGCTTTAATATCATATTATATATATTTTCATCCAATAGGCTCCCAAGTCGTTTAAGTCAAACCGAGCTATTCTAGAGCACGCTTTTGTCATCTATAAATCATGGGTAACTCCCCAGCTACCCGCATGGGGAAGCACTTTAACTGTGGTTCGAACGTTTTGTTGTTGTTAAGCGTACGATATACATAATACTCTTCAGCACGTAATATTCGATAAAACTAGATTCCTTTTACTAGAATTAAAGCAAAATATATTCTTCTGTCGCACCATTTGAAAAATGACAGTGAAGTGACAAACACGACTCTAAATTAGAAGACATTAACAAAATAACAAGCCCACTGCATGGATTTTTTTTTCTCCTAATGCTACGTTAAAAATGAATAGATATTACCTACCAATCCCATCGCTACTTTAATTTCTACAGTTAACAGGTAGCTAAACCGCACAAAATTATTTATTACCAGACTTTGCGTACACATATAATTACATAAAATTCTTTGCGGCGAAATTCCAGTTATTAATATTTGCTTTTGCTCGTAACTGCGGCAGAAAGTTTTCATCTCGTCGATTTTTTTTTCACTTTCTCCGCTCCTTCGTACACGTAATGTATTCGACCGCGCGTACTCACACAAGCTGCGGGCTCCATTTATGGGGTCAGCCGAATTTCGATCACTTTCATTAATTTACTCAATTCCTTGCAATCGACGTCTTAATTTTCAAGACACTCTTTCATCTTGAGATATTAAGATTTTAACTCACCTTTTCCTCGTCAGCCAACAGCGTGTCTTGTTCGATGGGCATTTCAAATGTCCGTAATTTTAAGGATTTAAAATTTGCACAGGCACCCGCGATTGTCCATCGAAATTTTATGCACTTTCATAAATTTCGCGCCCCCTTTTTAAGACTTAAACGCTGCCTAAACCAACAACGAAAACAACGGATCCACTTTAAATTTAACACGATAAGCACCCGGTCGGTTAACCACATAAGAATTTGTCACCTAAACATCCTTTATTGACGCGGCACACTGCCGAAGACGCTTCGGATGTAAACAAAAAGCACGCGGATGACAGCTGAAAACAAACGGCCGAAAAGCCACATTGCCAGACTTCGTTTCACGGTGAGTTCGGTTGAAAAAAAAATCGCCTTTGAAGGAAAATTTATAAACTTAACAGAAAAGCTTGGCGTCAAATCAAAAAATATTCTGGCTCCTTTTTAAATTCATTACACTATGTGACGTAAGAGAGGTTTAAATTTTAAAATTACATCCACTAAATTTTTTGCGTTAGTTTCCATGCGGCTTTAGCTACACTCTATTTAAAAGGGACTTGGTTTTAAGCTTGGTATTTGTTAATAAAAACCTTTTTAATAATGTATTTAGCAATAATTTTAATATTAGTAAACAAACCAAAATGTCACAAATTCAGGAAATATGCATGAATTCTGTGGTAGGGATTCTGTGGTGGAGCATTGCACGCGGCGGTTTAACCTCCGTTCGCTCCCGACAGAATCCCTTGTATTCGTCCTCAAAAGTTTGATATCGGTTTCCACTGTGTGGACTTAGTGTTTTTAGTGTTCAGTGCATGTTTTAAAGTGATAATCGTCGTCGGCCCCGTCGTTTTTCCCTGTTCACGCCGGTATGGAGGCCGGATGGGCCCGGATGGTCCGAGGTGGAAGCGGGGGGAAGCCGATTTTTTTGGTATCGGTCAGAATCGTTTTTTGCTAGCTGAGCAAATTATTGGTTATTCTTCTTCTTTGTACGTGGTGGTCATTGACCAGAAGCGAAAATCCTCGACGGAAGTCGGCAATGGGCGAATGATCCTAGCAGTCGAGCCCAACATTTTTTTTTGTGAAACGCATAATTGAATTGAATTCTGTGGTACAGTTTTCTGTGAAACGCATCATTGAATTGAATTGAATTCTGTGGTAATGCACCTTTCCCGGTATAACCGATTAATATCTGTTTAATTGTTTATAGCGTCGTACAATCTCGCTGTCTTTTGCTGATCGGCCCTGATCATTGGCCGAAGTGCGCAGAGTTCTTGTTTGGAATCGCTTTAATAACTTTCTTGAATAAATGACAGTTCCTGGCTTGGTCACTGACCAACAGTAAAAGTCATAGAACTAGAACTTGTATCAGTCTCTGCGCAAAAGCTGGCACTGGGTGTATGATCCTAGCTAAGTTGTCCAGCATTCTCTAGTTCAAGTTTGAATTAAGATACTATGAAAAAAGGATAAACTTTTTTTAAGATATTATTCTATGGTCTTAACCTAAAAACACTCCAAAGGCTTACTGATTTGAAAAATATAATACTATTCGCTTTAATAACAATATAAAGACGAACGTTGTAGTGCAGAACCAATATGTTAATGCTTCAACTAGTTTTCTTAACCTGAGGGGATTCCAGAAGCACAACACTCGTCAACTCTTCTTCGACATCTTTGTGTTTGATGAAAGACAAGAACACATTGTACAACATTGTTACTGCATTTATCCACAAAACTTGGTATTTTACGGGTACATAATAAAAATTCACATATTGGGTGGGCACCCATACACACCAGTCCATCTGAGAAAGTTTTGAAGTTAATTTTTTGGTGTCACAATTTTTCGGTTAAACTGACCACATAGACGTCAACAAACTTGCGGGCTATCTCCTCATTAATGTTTCTGGGAGTTTTCATTTCCAATAAGCCCATGCCATAGAAAAATGTTGCTATACAAATGGGGGACATCATAAACTGATCTAAACCAATTTTTTTTACAACTGTGGTAAAATCCCTTTTGGGCATTATTTTGGCTATGTATAGGTAATAGTAGTGATGTATGGGGCCAAGAAGGAGCCCCACAATGAACATTCGTGCTGAAACGAGCAAACTGGTTTAAAATATGCATATTGGGGATAATTTCAAATATATTTACTCATTCTGGCTAAGTCATATCTCTCCTTAAGTTTATGTTGTCTATATTCGATTTCCTGTTGGCACGCGTCACCTACAAGCATTAAAACTCCAGAGCTGACAATATTTGTGGTAAGCAGATATTTTCCAAAAACCAAAGTTGGAATGGATCGGAATGGCTTCTGAAGTGATTTTGAGGTACTAACATATCTCACTACAGTTGTTACTAGAGCTCGTCGTGGCATTCCAAGTAAAGATTGCATTAATTCAAAAATTTTTTCTTAAAAAAGGTTAGGGTAGTTGGAATAATTTATTTTCTCATCAATGGCTTATGTACACACAACCTAAAATGGAACAATACTATCTTGATCGAATGTTGCGTAATATTGCTAACTTTTTAGTTTTTTAACCAACAATTTTCATTCCATTACAACAAATTGCATTTTATCACAGACCAATAACTGAATTCCTTGCATTCATAGACAATAAAAGCCGTGGTCGATAGCATAATTTTTGTATTCATCGTTTAGGACACTTTATAGATTCCTTTATATTCACGTACAGTCTGTTTAAAACAAAAACATGGAAATTGTGGTTCAGTCTATAGAAATTAAAAAATATATATTTTTGTTGACGCCATGGTCGTGCTGCCATCTAGCGCTGGCTAGATTAAATTTAATTTGCTTCCTGTCCATTATTACAGAATTCTGTTTGGGCGAAGGCAAAGCAGTTTCCTCTGTTAGAACTCATGAAACCCATTGTTAGGAGCTGGATCGTCTTGGAGTCATGATGAACTATGGCTACTCCCGACGGTTTTCAAAGTTTTGATTATTGGCACGACACAAACTTTAATATGTGCCCACGAGTTTTATTTTTGTTGAATTTAAATTTAAAATCCAGCCGCCTAATTTTTTACGTTAATGAAACATATTTATTCATTCTTTCAGAAGTTGATTATACATATGTAAAATATAGGGCAAGCTTATCTATCATATTAAAGATATATATGGCTTTGAGATGGATCTTTTATTTAATCAGTTGAATTAAGACGCTGTTTTTTAAGTAGGTGGATACAAATCAAGAACCTTTTGTTATTAACAAAATTTAATTCTATAACTGCTGTTTGGGGGTATAAAATGAGCTTAATTACTTCATTTTGGTACAACACTTACATACACATTGCCAAGATTCTCTGCAAAACGATATTTAAAAATTATTTGTATTTTTTTTTTTAAAGAAAGTTACAATAATTTCTACACAATTCAGTCAATTATTATTATATTCATACACACTAATTATGTTCGATAAGAAATTGTGGATGATACTTTTTCTTACGATAAAATCGACACTTATAAATGTACGCGTTTTCCCGAATACAACTTAAATACGTTTGTACCTTATAATAAACTAAAATCTAAAATATCACTTAAGCCTGCCCTGGCGCGCGTCTGTCACGCACCCCCATAGTTCAATGATTAGTTCGTCCGTGAACTCGAACGCTGCTAAATCGGAGTCGTCTATGGCTTCTGCGAAATCCATCGAGTTCTGTTTGCCTTCACTGAGGTCCCAAATTTGTGTGGCCAGTTCAGAATCGTTGATACCCATAAATGACTCGAGAACGACGTTGATTTTTTCGATGCCGGCGTCCATCGCGTCATCCTGAAAGTATTACCATTTTTCGCAGGTCAATTTGAAGTTTTAAATCTTTAAGTCTAGTCTACTTTTCGTGTTTGAGGTGGCGAGTTTATTGCAAGAAAAAGAAGAGGAACATGTCAGTTGTCAACTACTAGGGCGTTATTTTGAACTGATGATAATTTTAAAATCCATAATTTGTATTCATCGATAGAAGAATAAATCTACAGTTGTGGTTGGCGGTATTGTTCTAGACCAGATTCCTGATTACGTTTTTATATAATGACGTGGTGTCGAGATAAATTTTTCAAATATTTGTTTACCATTACACCGCAAATGTATTACCGAGTATAATAAAACCGATATCCAATTACAAGGTTACGCGTTGTCTTATTTACTTAAAGTGCGTAACATATTAAGCCCAACCACCCAAACAAGTGAAATTCTTTAAACTATGTGTCAATACTATAGTACTGTAGCAAAAACTATAAACGTCAAAAATAGACATTTTTATACAAATTCAGGTGTAATTAATGGGAAAATACCTAATTTCGTTATTTATGCTTAATACATCGCATTCTTTGCATAGCGCCACACAAAGCAAAAATGGGAAAATACAAAAAAGAAGAAAGAAAAGTTTGAAATGTTTAGCAAATATTATAGATTATCAAATTAACTATAAATTATTTAAAAATAATTTTATATTTCAAATAATTTTGGTTTAGATTTATTTAACGTTTTTGAAAGCCTTATATCTATTTAAATTAACTAAAAATTATTTTATATTTTAACTTTTTAACTATTTAATGTGAAATTTTAATGAAAGTTATCAACTAAAAAAAAAAAATAATAAAAATGGTAAAAGAAAAAATAAACTTTTAAAAATACTTAAAATTTTGAATTTTTTGTTACGTCGATCTATAGAGATGCACAAATGTCATTCTTTTGTTTCAAAATTTCTGTCAACCACAAATAATTAATACATAATGATTGAACAATCGATTATATTGAAATTTTAATCGGTTAAACAAAATATCACTTTTGTTCTGTAATAGAATGTTCACTTGACTTAACTCTCGGGCGTATTCAAAAACTTTTTTAGTTGATTGCTGCTTTTTATTAATTTGTCTCAATTAGAATTAAATTAAACATAGTATGGACGTCCAGCTAATAAAATAAGTAAGTAAATAAAAACTTAAAAACGTAAACCGCATTCACGTTCCTTCTTAACTTCTATTTCTAATTCTATGGACAGATCGTAATTTATGGAAAAATATGTATTTTTCATGTTATACTCATACAAGAAATTTAAAAAATGCTTTTTATTATGTGTTATATATATTTGAAAAGCTAATAATTAAAAATCATAAGTTTAGTTTATATATAAAAATTTTAAAATGAAAGCCGAATGCGCCACTGAATCCTACATAAAAACCCTATCCAGACCAGTTTTTGCCTTTTCGTTAAGGATACGTATAACAACGCCACAAAGGTTGTCTAAATATGTAGTTTCGGAAATCACCGCATTTAAAAATTGAAAATAGAGTGACAGTGACATTTCTGCCACCTTTCATTTTATGAAAAGGGATCCTCTATGGACTAGTAATGTTTAATATGCCTATTAAATAGGCTGTCAGTTGTAAAACTTCATTCATCGGTTCAAAATATTTTTAATAAAGAGTAATCATCTGCTTTAAGCTGATTTTGGAGCTAATTAACCAATTTTGGCCGCCTAATTTCATTAACGGGCCTAAGTTTTTTACTTAGGATAGATAGTGAATGGAATGTCCACCATATTTGCGTTTGCGCGGGGTAACAAAATTAAAAAAATTAAAGATCTTTATCCTTTTCAATATTATCAATTCGGCTTGGGCTTGCTAAAATTAACTTGCTGAAATCAATAAATCTCTATCCAATTTGGCAAACAAATTCGAATGCATTCACTAGCAATTCATAACCAATTGCTATAAATACGTAACACATTGAAAACATCTGTTTTACTACAAAGTCTAAATGTAACTACATACTACAGCAGAAAATATAAGCAACAACTATGTCAAAACTTTTTGACATAAATGCTTTTGTTTCACAGTCACCTTATTTTTTCTTTGTTTAATTTTATTTTTCTGTCAATTTTAGGGCGGTGCCATTTGATTCAATAAAATAAAATATAAAAAATAAATGGTCTTTAAAATTCGAAATGCTTGTAGCTCAGTTTTGGGTATATGTTCATTTGACATTTTTAAGTTGAAATCACTCCAGCAATACACTCCCAAACTATGGCGGTCATGTCGTGGGAAATGTGCTGTATAGGAATTCGCATTTGAAATTGAGAGACACATGAAAAAATTACCTGTTCTTCGATCTGAGCTTTCCCCCCCGCCTTAAATCGTAGGGTCTCTTTTCCGGATCCGTAGCTTTTCTTCGGAGTTTTCGACGAACCCTTAGGGCCGATACTACCGAACCCGCTGTTCATAGGCTCGACGAGCCTGATGGTGAACGTCGAATCCTTCGGGATAAGTTTCAGCGCGTTCGCCACCTCGAAGTGACGTTTACCCACCATGCTCTCGCCATTCAACTTCTCTATGTGATCCCCCACCTGAAAAATGACGCAATGGTTACGCAATAATGTCACAGGTCTACAAAATTAAACTCTTTGACAGACGTTATTATTTTGAAAATTGGTTTTACATAACTTTGGTAGGCTGATTTCAGAAACTGTACGCATTTATTTGTATCACGTAAGGTTTTTTTTACTTACTTAAAGAATTATAGAAGAACTCAATTACAATTGCTCCACTAAAATAAAAGCTGAGGGAAAGGTATCTGAAGAAATAAAGGTAAACACAGGAATAAGACAAGGAGACAGCTTATGTCCGTTTCTATTTAACCTGATTACAGACAAAATGATAGAAAAAGTAAAAAGACTAAGAGGATACAAAATAGGACGCGGACGATGCGGTACTGATATCTAATAGCGAAGACAGCGTACAAAGAATGTTACACATATTTAATAAAACCCCAATATCAACAGAGAAAACTGAATGTGTAACAGTATCTGCGGACCACTATGGAACTTTCGCAAAATCGATGTGATTTAATTGTGCATGCATCCTGTATAAAATGTCCTTCACATCTCGTGGAACTTCAAAGTTACAGCAAACAGCGGTAAATATCAAAATTTGGACAAATAATCGCGTTGTCGAGTGATATTTTTTCAAATATCTCGCGCCCTGAATAGTTGCCGAAACCTGAAACTCTCACGACACGGTTTACGATACTGTTTAAATAAAATTATCTCATCTTTAACGGGTTTTCGTTTACCGCCAATAATTTAGCCACAAAAACGGAAATTTTGAACGACACACCCTGTGTATGATATGATTGTTCGAAGTCGAAGTTGTAGCCCTGGATTTTCCACGCGTCCTGGTTCAAGAATTTTTTGAAAAGAGTAAATGGTTTTCGACAAAATAAGTTTTTTCTCAAACCATGCAGTGCGCCGTAATAATAAATGACGTCATGGCGTCTTGACAGCCCCCGAAATAGCGATTTCAATATGGATTTTTTCAAATATACCAAGCAGCGTATGTGATAGGCGAAAACCGTTTGAACTAATTAGCCATATTTTGTACGATCGAAAATCGAGAAAAAAAAGATGGATGCCGGCGTCGGATTCTTACAAGCTTATGTACCTCGGGGGCAAATTCCAATTTTGTGGCTCCAACGGTTCGAAAGGATACACTTTGAGAGCTGTAAGTTACTAGCATCGGTCAACGGCTATCACAACAGACTAGTCAGGGAAGCCATTGAGATTTAAAAACACCCACACAATTTCAACCGAAAGGAGGAGACCCTTAGACTCAACCAAATCTGGAACCCGATCCTTAGGAACGCCCGAGCAGTACCGATCGATATCCCGAGACCAACCGAAGCGGAACAAGCCCCGCCCTCCACCAATCGGCATAAATACAACCTGCGCAGGAGAAATCGTCAGTCTACGTCCAACATCGGAGATGGAAGGACCTCTGAAGAAGCTCGCCACTCGTGCTAGCGAAACGTTAGGAAGTAATTCCAATCGACGACGGCCTTTAAACCCGAATGAAATTAATAGCTGGTTCGAAAGTTATTCAGGAAAAACTAAAAGACGAGAACGGACAGACAAAAAAAAATTACGGTGATCATTTCTGTACCAACGGCGCTCACATAGGACCTACCGTTACCGAGATATAAAATTTTTATACGAGCGCAGAGACTCAAATTCGATTTCATTGATTTTCGAAAGTAACAAGCCACCGAGATATTTACCAAGAGACGATATACCAAGTAAGGAAAGCAGCAGCCACATCAGGTGCATTAAGGGATATAGTGTGGAGAAATAAACATCTAGGAATAGAAACGAAAACAAGAATCTATAAAATATATATAACAACAATGTAATATTCAAGATATAGTAAGATGGGGACGAGAGAGAAGAAGAAATTGGAATCAACACGTAACGAGAATTGAAGAGCATAGATTAGCAAAGATCACAAGAGATGGAAAACCCGTGGGGAAAAGATCAAGCTTAAGACCACAAAAAAGATGGCAAGATAGCTGGTCAAATAAGATTAAATATTACTCAGTAAACAGAAGTCATTGGACTTGAACGTAGGAATAATAATAATAGTAAGAAGAAGAAGAAAAAGAAGAAGAAGAAGTTATAGTTTGCCTTTGCTTAAGACAACTACCACAGATATAACAAAAGTTATTTGGATTGTTCACACAATGTCTTCTTTCCATATTTATACGTTCTAGAACACTAGAAATACGCAACAACTGCCAACCAAACTGCGCATAAGCAGGTTACAACGCTGTATTGACGCTTCAGCGCCAACTCTGCTGCCTTGCAAACAATTCTAATATTATCCAGTGTTGCCAAATCACATTTAATTTCATAAAACTAAATTCATTTAAAAATATGGAACAAACATATGTTATAGGTGTGTATATTAATAAAATAACATTTTTTAAGATATAGAGAAAAAGTGACGCAATGGCGTTTATTTGTAAAAAAAGGCCCCCAAAAATATACTTTAGCTTTTCCACATCAAAATCGCTGTGTTTTCGAAAAAAAAAGTCACATATCCGTACGTGCTTCCGTGATACTTCGACGGATGTTCTCTCTCGCGAGGTTCTTTTTTTTTAATCTTCGACGAGTGTACCGCTTGAAACGTGTTTTTAATAAGCTGAAATTAAGGTGAAAGAACCTATATAACCGACTTGGCTGCCTTACGGGATAATTTTTAGCCTTCGGTTTGTTACTTTAGAGAAACACGTCCGATTCTGGCCACCTCCGACGGAAACGACGTCGCCTACCAATAAATCGAATGGAAGTGGCCCCGGATCCGAGCTTTGCGGTACACCGGAACCAAGGAGCGGTATTTTTTACATAACACAGCGGCATTACGGTGTTTGTTACTTTTTTGTTATGATACAGGGTGTCCGCAAACGAACGAATGAAATTTTTGTAGCTTATTCTGCCCAAGTAATGAATACTTACGATTTTATAATTTAGCGGCATTAAATTTTTACACCTTTTTGTAATTTTCGAAAGGATACAATTGAAGTTTTCACCGACTCATTGTATATGATGATCGTTCAAAATCAGCAAAATACTAAAAGTTTTTCATGTTTGTCTCGTACACAACGGCAACGGCTGATCTAAAAGTGTGGCCAATTTTATAACAAAAGCCAACTTAATTTAATATTAATATTTTATTTGTAATTTTGGGGATAATTGGATAAGTACAAATGGGCCTGACGGGTGGCAATTTTGCAAGACCTGCCGCAAATACCTTCATGAAATTTTAAGAAAATCAAATTTGTGAGGTCATTTATCCAAATAACCCCATACCGTTATACATTTTTCAAATGCTTCTGTCGAGCGAAATCAAATTTGAAATACAAAAAAACCAACATTTATTTTTTTTTCAAAAAGACGAAACCATTAAAAAAAACTGACTACGCTGCCGATTCAGATGCGCTTGTCACCTTTCCGATATTTCATATTATACGAGGGATGCTCCAAAAGTTCAATTTTCCAAAATCACCCTGTATTTTAAAAACTAAGCATGTCATGAAAATTTTTCATCATCTTTCATTTCACAAGTACCAAAAAGCAAGATAGGGTCATGCGAAGACACATGGTTCTATCTTCACTGACAACGACATATCAGTTTACATATAAAATTTTCTCGAAAATTCTTGCACTCTGGCACACAGATTACTAATATTATTTTGCAAAGAGTTAAATAAAAATGAAATTTAATTAACATTTAAAAACATTACGATCTGTGACTCAGTTATTTTTGAGTTTTTAAAAAAATGCTAAATTAACCCAAGTTTAGTATTAAGGTGCATGACAAAAAAAACTACCAGATTGTACTACTATATTATACTTATAAATTGTAAATAATGAAGACTACAAGAGATTTTTTATCATATAATTAAAACCTCCATTAGCAAAACGTAAATAAAGATGATACAGATCTCCAAAATAGCCAATTAAATGTCCAGAAGCGTTTCCTTTTCGAGATACAGGGTGTTGAAATGCTATAAAAACTGTCTTTTTCTTAACAACAATGGATTCAACGCTACATGTTTGTGTTATTTTAATGGTCGGTCACTATCTACAATATTATTTATTAGATTTGTATCATAGACTGTTTCACCAAATGATGAGGAAAAAATGGAAGGGATGATTCTATTCGAGAAATTAATATTAAAATAGATAAAAATATGAGTTCTTCTTCAGCCGTACAGAAAACTTGGGACATAAATATAATTATCTTCTTATCACAGTCATCTCCCATTACTATTAACGCGCATGACAAAGAAAACAATCCCCATTGCGGGCCATTTCACTTTAAAATACCCCCTAAAATGCACCAGATTATAGAAACCATTATTCCGCTTGGTTAGATACAAGGGATTTTTTAATTTAATTTTTAATTAACACCTCAAAAATCAGAACATATATAAAGAAAATGATATAGTTCAGTTAACCATTATTTAAATCTCCATTAAATTTTCAAAAGCGTCTCCTTTCCGAGGTACAGGACGTTGAAATTCTAAAAAAACCTTTTTTTTACAACAACGGACTCAACTTTACGTGTTTGTGTAATTTTTATTGTTGGTTCCTATCTACGCCATTGTGTATCAGATTTGTATTATACAGAGTGAGAAATTAATAATAAAGTACATATGGTATTTTTTCGAATATTCTAGCGCTCTGGTACACTGATTTCTAACAATCTTTTGGATTTTCATATCAAATTTGGCGTTAAAAATTATTAAAAAAATTTAATTAAAAAAAAACAATTTGTGATCCAGTTATTTTTGATTTTTCGAAAAAGTACCATATTAACCCAAAAGTTTAACCGGTTTCTTGTATATAATGAGCGTTCTAGCTTCTAGTCAAAGTCTTAAAAGTTTTTCATGCTGTTCTCTAACTCGAACTTTCTAACCCCCCCCTTATATAAGACATTGTGGTGTTCTAGATTTTCAATTATTTTAAATTTATCTTTTTTAAAAAAGAAGAAGAATTTTTGTTTTTTTTATTTGCAATGTATAGAACCTTACATTTTCAGAATTTAAATATAAGTTATAAGTCTCAGATGTAGACGGTAATTCTTCAAGATTCGGAATTAACAACCCAAGAAAGCCAAATAGTTAGAAAAAGTGAGAAATAAATATGTGCTACTAGTATTAACGTGCCCCAAAAGGAAAACGATCCCTATTACTAGCCCTCTCACTCTAAATAAAATTTAAATCACATAATTGGGTTGATTCTAGGAACCATTATTCCACTTCGATTAGATCAAGTTTACTTATAAATTGTAAATCGTAAAGAGGATACAAGGCATTTTTTTCCATCTAATTACAACTGCAAAAAAGCGAAACATACATAAACAAAATAAAACAGTTTCGGTATTTTCTCTTTCGAAAACCGGTGGAATTATAAAAAAATACTGTTTTTTTTTAAATTATAATCGTTAAAATACAAGGAGTACTTTTTTATTCAAAATAACTAACCAAAACTTTGGGTTTTTAATATTTAAGATGTTTATAATGGTTTTAGCGATGTTTCTTCGCTTGAAAAAGTTGGCATTATTCGGAAAAAAGTCAAGAGATCGAATTTGATTCAAATTGAGTGAAGGTTGCAAAAATTTTGGGAAAAACAGTGGCGTACCATATATTTCGTAAAATATATTTCATATTAATCTGCTGCGGACGTCACGGATAATAATAAAATACAGTTTTTCTCCTAGATTTTCAACACCCTGTATTTCGATTCTTATTTTGACGTGCGATATAAATTTGGTGCATTAATTTCGCAACATCCTATATATCTGGTATACCATTGGTTTAGCACGAAATCCGTAAACGTAATCTTGGATATAACTCTCGCAATCTAATAAACTCAAGTTCGAGTTACTCATCATTATATTTATATCTTATCTTTGCTTTAGACTATCTTCGACGTAATTACGTATCTTCTAGTTGCCCTTTACGTAGATAAACATATGGGGCGATGAATACCATCAGAAATATACCGAGTAAACTAAATATCGCGGCATTGTTTTTCCGACGGGTTCCTTTTTTTTCAATTTCCGGACGTGCCCATTGCGCCTTTTAAAACACAGCCGCGTAGTCTACACGCTTAATTAATTTCAATTTCTTCAATTAGGCGCCGCTTAAACCGTTTAAGGTTATAAAAGTTCACGCACGCTTTAATTATAGTTACATACCTTCCTGGTTTAAAGGTCTTTAAATTTACAGCATTACAAATGGAGATTGTATAATTGTCCAATTGAATTAACAAACTACATTAGGTTACTCTGGCATTCGCGTGGTACTCGGATATATAGTATGTTTGTTAGGCTGGGGGAGTAATCATCGTATATAATGTTCCCATATTATGCCCTTTTTAATTTTGGCGCACGGTTTTTATAATACAGGGCGTTGAACTTATAAAAACCAACGTTTAATTCATTCATTTTTCTTAAGATGTAATTGTTATGATAATAAAGAAATTACAACAAAAAGTCAAAATTGCCCGGTATAAATTTGGAAATTTGAAGTATAATGAGATACCACATTAGTTTTTGAAAGTGGCCTGGAAAAAAGTTAAATGGTACTAATTCATAAACAAAAATTTCCTATATTTCCGCCTTTTTTGTTGTATTCATTCATGAGAAAACGGAGAACAGTAGATAAAATGTGAGTACGCCACTGTCTTTGCCTAAAAAAATGCTTTAATAATCAAAAATTTTTATAAACAAAAAAGTTATGGGCAATTTTCAAAAAGACAGAAAATTAAAAAACGGCCTACATCTCGGTTGGTGTGAAGATTTCGCCATGCCGTTTCAACTAATAAATTTTTCTCAAAAATCGAGCCCTTGATACGTAAGTCGATTTTGCTCTATGTAGTTCAGAAGTAGGTTTTTTTCTGTCAAAACATTTCAATTACGACCACGCTGTACATCTTATAGTGATGAGAATATGATGATTGTTAAGGTTTCGGTGCCATTTGCTACGTAAATCTTTTGAATTCAATAAGTCGTTAAAAAAAGTAGACTTAGCCCTTTCTTCTTTCTCTTTTTCGTTATAATATCAGAGACTTTTATGGAATTCTCATTACAATAAAAACATTAATGTTATTTGCATTATGCAAGATATTTTGGCTAAAATGGAAAAAAAAACAGGTTACGGCCTTTTTTTGTTGATATTTGTTTTGGTGTTTAAAATTTATTGAAAGTTATATTTTTATTATTGTCAGTTATTAGTGTCAATTATTTACTACTATTCAAAAACTACAATTGATATTAAAAATAAACAAAAGAGGAAAAAAATTATATCTAAAGTGTATTCAACGAAATATGTTTTGGGACCAGAGGCGTACAATGACAAAATTTACTGCACAGCCCGTTTTAACAAAATATGTGAAAAACTGTGAGATTTATAGATAAAAATGGTAATGTTTAAATAGAAATTAAATATTTTCACACATAGAATCTGCCATTAACGAGTTGACCGATTTTTTCGACTCTCCCTGTATAAAGACCTGATTAGATCCCAAGCCAAAATTGATTTGTAATGGCCTTAGTTTTTAAAGTCGTTAAATTGATTAATTAAATAATTAAAGTTAAAATTAAATTAAAATATTTTACTGTAAAATAAACTATAAATATAATTTTAGTAAGTAATAAACAAATAATAATAATAACTACTAACCCCCCTTTAAGTTGATCTTTAAACCGCCATAAATATTATTTTTTAAGTAATGTTGTTTTTTGTTATTTCGTTTTCCATTAAATTCCTCACTCTAACTATTATTTTTATTTAACTTTAATTTACTATAGTTTCATTAACTACAAATCACACTTTAGAATCCAAATTTTATTATAAAACTGTCAAAAATGTTTAAAAGGGCCCATTTTAAGATTTAATATCTGATATGAATTATTGTTTAGAACAAAATATTTATAGTAAAGTGATTAAAGTGGTGAAATAAATGAATTTATTTGCCGTTAAAATCGAACATTTTGAAAGACTCATGGAAGCTAGCATAGCAAATAAAGGAATGTTATTGTTATAAGTACTATATAAATAATATTTAGGTAAAAGTTCACGAAAAAATTAATTACAATCAATGAAAATAAATATTCATTTTGATTTAGAAATACTAAAATGGCGGCTGTACCTACAAAATTTTGTTTTTTTTA
The DNA here is from genome assembly GCF_029955315.1 of Cylas formicarius. NCBI lineage: Eukaryota > Metazoa > Arthropoda > Insecta > Coleoptera > Brentidae > Cylas > Cylas formicarius. The sequence goes on along the minus strand of NW_026844347.1, from coordinate 36,462,665 downwards.
ATTTCATTTAAATGAAAAAAAAAAAAAAAAATTCAAGCCGCTTGGTTTGCATGTCATTAAATATTCCAATATTGTACGCCTCGACTCACTTTAATGTGGGGTATACTGTCAATGATGGAGCCTTCTTTGATCCTCTTGATGAAAGCGTATCCAGCGCCGTTGTCGGTGATCGTAAGACCCAACGAATCTTCCGATTTTACGATTTCAACTTCTTTCGGCCTACCTAAAAGCATACACACACGTTTTGGGAGCTAGAAATGCCTTATCGGAATCTAAGAATCGATTTTAATTACCGAATTAGTTCAATGTAGACGTTAAAACCCAATGTTGAATTTCCACCCACTCGTCGATTGTTTGCAAATAAGATAAGGCGAAATTGATGTTTCATTGTTACATATTTGTTCTACATAGGATAAACAATTGCTTCTATTACAATATCGCACGATAATTTTTTTTCTTGAGATGTATTGAATTCGTTGGGTTTTTTTTTCATTTTTTAACTCTAAAGACGTTGCCTAAAAAACTTTCATTCGACTTTCATTAGAACTATATCCACGGAAAGCTGTCAATCAGATGTCAATAGTCGTTAGTTTCGACGATTTCGTAAAATTAAAGCTTAATTAATGAAAAAATTTCCTTATTTAGCACAATTTCGAAAATCCTGCGCACAAAATTAAAAAATATACATTTTACAAACATTTTCAATTACACAGTGCCTTAAGTAAAAGCAAGACAATAATACAATAATAAATATTTTTTAAATAACACATATACATTTTTGCATTGTTTTGATTGCTTTTGAAATTCAATGCGATGTTGCCAGTTTGGCGGAAATAGAAAATATTTCAGAAAACGTGGTCTGATATCTATATATATTCAAAATGTTCCGCCATATTTATTTCCAATAATCATAAAATAAAATAAAAGTGGTCCTTGTACATTTTAAATTAAAATAATCGATTTTATCCGCTGTTGGGTATTCTCTATTTTTATTTGGCGTCAGCAAATAAAAAACGAATACAAATTCACATGAAAATAAGTGTGGTACAACTGAAAGAAATAAAGATTAGAATACAAAACTTTTTTTCAAAAATGATTTCAAAACAAGTGTTGAACCATGTATTGAATGTATTGAAAACGGTATTGGTCGTATTTTTAGGTAAGCATTACATATACAATGCACTGACAATACAATAACAAATATTTTTTAAATGGGACCCATGATATATTTTTGCATTGTTGTTATTTTTTATTTCTATTTGCCATTAATCGATAAAGAACGAGCACCAAATCACATAAATATGAACCTACCATTTACTACGAAGGAAGAAAAAAGATAAGCATATGATAAACTTTGTTCAAGATCGAACTTTGAGTTGAGATTTCAACTAATTAAATAGTCTTCTTTTTATGTAAGCATTTTAAATTTACTTTCAATTTTATTGTGTATCTTTAAGTGATTTCGAGTAATCTTTTATCGAAAAAATTTTTTACAATTTTACAAAAATTTACAATTTTGGTTAACCAAAACATTTCATAGTCATTACTATTACTACTACTAGGCGCTTTACTGAAGTAGAAGTAGATTACAATTATCATCTACGCTCGTTGTTTATGCTGTGCCTTTTTCCAATTAACTGCCCAAAAACTTCTCGAAAGCAAAGCAAGCAAACCCTACACTGTTCAGGAATAACTAAATTTCAAAGCAGCATTTATATAAATTTGTTAGCTTTAAATAGTTAGTACTGCCATATAATTTTAAGCTATTTTTGTGTTATTTTGTAATACATACTTTTTTAGCTTTTTTTTTTAACCTTGTAACTATTTGTATCTTTATAAATACGTTCTATTTGTATGTATCTATTTATAAAGTAATGCATTTGTTATCCTTTTGGGAACCTCGCATTACAATTCTAAAAGAATCGGTCTGATGTACACATTTTTTGAAGAAATGATGATTTACAAAAATATATATACATAGTCGGTTCAATTTCCAAAAATGTATTTTTGAAGTGCCACAATTTTGAGGAACACCTTGTATAATCGAATATATTTTTCAAACGTACTTTTGACTTTATGCAACGCATTTGAGATAGTTTTTTGGCACAATGCTTCGCGACCCTGTATACATTTTTAAAATGTTTGTTGGCAAAGTTTTATGGCACTGTATAAACATATGCCCCATAGAGAACGCCGGTGTTATGTTCAGTTTTTGTTTATCCCGTTACTCAAAAATTTCACAGTCGTGGTCGTTGAGACAAAAAGGAAAAGAATGTTTTCTATACATCTTTTATATAGGCGGCCTACGGTGTGCGATTTTGTACCGCTACGATCTGTCATACCCAAATAACCGCCACAGACCATATGGCACCGAAGGACAATTATTTATAAGGTCGTAAAGAAAATTGGTCAGGCAATTTAAACAGTTATATCTGATAGAATCTGATTTCAGTGAGGCGATGACGTTTAAAACGGCTACACCGCTATACATCATAATCCATTTGACAGTTTTATCAGTTCCAATGTAAATCCCAACGATTTTCTATTTCGACTTTGCCGTCGAAAATGTTAATTAGCGTCTATCTATCCCGGTTATCGGGCTCAGATTTTATATTTGTAGTATCCAAAATCGACATTCTTGTCTTATCGTATACTTGGGACGCCATGACATACCAAGTCATTTATTTTAATTTAAAGTAAAAGTACCTTAACAAAAGTGAACCTTGAAAATATAAACAGACAATATAATTATATAGATAAACAGTGCAAGACTAGAACTCAAACAGAGAACAGAACAAGAGAAAATGTAATAACTCAGTTTCACTGTAGAAACGTACAACTATACTGAATACGAGGTGTCTTCAAAAAGTAAGGTCACGTTTTAATCAAAACCATTTGTTTATCAAAATTAATATAGTCCTCTTCAAAGTAATGCTATAGGTATAATAAACTCATTCTAGAAGCATTTATGATAAGCACTTTCTGGTATAGCCTTGAGTTCTTCTAGGTTTTACTTTGTCTCCTCAATCATTCAAAACCTCGTTCGTTTCATGGGTTTCTTGAGTTTTGGTAACAGGAAAAAGTCACAGGGGGTCATATCCGGTGAATATGGTGGTTGAGGCATGATTGTGGTTTGTTTTTCCGGACATTTTCTTCGTATTGCTGCTCGCAAACGGCGCATAACTCCAAGGTATACTATTTTTTGGCGGTACGACATTGTGGTATGAACTGTTAATGTACTTAATCAAAGAAAACAGTAAGCAAAATCTTGACATTTGATCGAACTTGACGTGCTTTTTTCGGTCTTGGCGATTCTGGGTTCTTCCAATGATATGACTGGGCTCGGCCATCTTGGAACAGTTTGTACCACTTATAAATATTTTTTTTTGGTAAAAGCAGATATGCCACATGCCATTGTCAACATTTCAAGTGTTTTGCAGCAGTGTATTCCATTTTTTAAACAAAATTTTATGCAAAGGAAATTTCCGGGCACACAAAACCCGTTTAATGCCTCTGTCGCACAAAAAAAAGGAAACGCGCAAACTGGCTGAAACTGTGAATATATGTTAGGGACATGTGTACCAACATAACGTAGCCAAGTATAACGTAGTTTGAATCGAACAGATAGGGTCAGACAATTTTAAATAAAAGTTATCAATTCAAAAATTAAAATCTTTGTTATTTATTAACAGAGTTCTATTGGTACCAAAGACCCAGGGAAATGAATAACATGATTGATCTGTAAACTGCTGAGAATTACAGAAGTTTAAAAAAGCTGTTGTATAAGTAGAAAAATTATAGGGCCCAGTAAAACCTGGACTTAAACTTTATATCTAGAATTTAAAGAACTATAGTATCAAACGCTCTATTGTATGTATGACAGTCTTACCTTTTCTGTGAGCAAATATGAAATCTTCCAGACCGATCTGACCACCTAACAGTTTCTTCATGTCGGGTTTGAATGTGTTGAGCGTGCAAAATAGTATCTGAAACAAAAACGACATTATACAATACCGTAAAATAGCTTGAAATATTTTTAAAAAGGCATTCACGCATCCTAGGTTTTTATAGAATAATATTTAGCGTTAGTTGAAAACAGGCGAGTTCAGGACAACCAACCTCACGTTCGTTGATGAAATATTAATTAGTAGGGCGGTAAGAATCACTAATTAAACTTCCTTAGATTTGGGAGTCCGTAGTAATTTTATATAGGAAGATGCTGTATCATTTGAAGGAATAAATGTCTTCCAAAATAGATCATAAAATGCAATAATAATAATAATAGTATCTTTATTTCCACATCAATCACTGCAAAGTACATACTATATATATATATATATATATATATATATATATATATATATATATATATATATATATATATATATGATGACACTATATTCCGGGATATCATCCGTTCGCTCGTTGAACTCCGACTGGAATCCTGCATCCGACTGGAATCCTGCAAATCTTGCATCCGACTGGAATCCTGCAGACGTTTCGCCAAAATCTCACTTGGCATCTTCAATGCTCGCGCTCCGAAAACACTTCGAACACGGAGTGCGAGCATTGAAGATGCCAAGTGAGATTTTGGCGAAACGTCTGCAGGATTCCAGTCGGATGCAAGATTTGCAGGATTCCAGTCGGATGCAGGATTCCAGTCGGAGTTCAACGAGCGAACGGATGATATCCCGGAATATAGTGTCATCACATTTTTCCATCCGTGAATCAATACGTGAGAATATATATATATATATATATATATATATATATATATATATATATATATATATATATATACAGGGTTTTTCAGTTAAAACTCCGCACACCAATAAGTCCAAAACGAAAAGAAATATTTAATTTATGTAAAAAGTAGTCAAAGTGTGGGGTCAAGTAGATATTTCCTAAAGTTTAAAAAATTCGTATTCGTATTTGAACCGAGAATATCCCAATAGATGGTTTGGTACTAATGGACCGGTAAGGTGGCCGGCGAAGTCCCCGGACATTACACCACCAAATTATTTTCTTTGGGGCTACCTAAAAAACGTTATCTATGAAGAACATATCGAAGATATGGCTGATCTCATTAACAAAATTAGTGCAGCGTGTGCCGCTATCACGAGAAGGACTCTCCTACAAGTGACCCAAGCTCATCTGTTAAAAGTTTTTGATAGTTGTGTTCGAGCAGATGGACATAATTTTGAACGAAATTTTTGAAATGTTTTATTATGTAGTTAATTGCAATAATAATTTTGGTTATTTTCTTGTAGGTATTTTACTGTTTTTTCATTTATTTATCATGTTATCAGAACTAAATCGATAAAAAATAATAAATAAAATCATACTAAAATAGTTGAAATCTATTGTTTGTAATTGCACTTAAAACAACTGCGATAACAATGGTTACCATAGTAACTAACATTCATGGCATACTTGTAAAAATAAGCGTTAATCACATTTTTTATTAATCAAGAAATGTTTACTTTAAATCGGTATAACTTAGAAACGGGTAAAGTAAATAAGTTTGAGTAAATAACAAAAAAGTTTTTAAATAATATGTACTTTTGTATGCGCGTATTTCCAAAGTCTCTGCAATCGAATAATTTTTCGACGCGTCGCGACGCCCAGCTCTTTGCAGGCCTCGAATTTTTTAAACTTTAGGAAATATCTACTTGACCCCACACTTTGACTACTTTTTACATAAATTAAATATTTCTTTTCGTTTTGGACTTATTGGCGTGCGGAGTTATAAGTGAAAAACCCTGTATATATATATATATATATATATATATATATATATATATATATATATATATATATATATATATATATATATATATATATATATATATATATATATATATATATATATATATATATATATATATATATATATATATATATATATATATATATATATATATATATATATATATTATTATATTTAATTATTATTAATTATTATTATTATATTTAATTAATTAAATTATACACTAGTGATATCAATGTTGTTGTAACTTCTGCTAAAACACTGTTAAAAAATGCGGCGTTTAAGATTTACTGGAGCAAGGTATTTAAAATGGACATGGAAAATCTGTGGCATTCTGAAACAAATATTTAAAGTATGTATACTATGTGCCAAATAAAACGATCCTATATACGATCTGGAAATCCATAGGAGATACGAAAAAAGTTTCGTACTGGATTCTGCTGAAGATTTAGAATATTATAATTTTGTTGATACAGGGTGACCCAAAAATGTCGTCCCCGACATCAACTTTGTTAATTTAAATGGAACACCCTGTGTATTTCGGCATTTTTGGAGGAATAGTTGGTTAAAATAAAGGTAACATTCTTAAGAAATCCCTATTCGAATTTTGCTTAGTTTACGTAGAAATTGAGGTTATGTGTTTTTTTTTTCATATTTTGATTGCGCCATATAAAATTGTGTTGTTACGCTACTGATAAAAGTATTGTCATCAAAATTTAACTACAGACTAAGGAGATGATGCACTACTCAATCAGTTTAACAGATGTCTCAGCTTATAGAGGGTGTCCCAAATCAGTGGTCGAATTCAATTAACAAAATCTCGAGATTTTCATATGGAACACACTATATTTTTATTCAGATATCAATTCTATGACAAAAAAAAATCTATTTGGGACACCCTGTATAAGCTGAGGAGCATCTGTGAAACGGATTGAGTAGTGTATCCTTTCCTTAGTCTGTGGTTAAATTTTCGTTGCAATACCTGTATCAGTAGCGCCACAACACAATTTTATACGGGGCAATCAAAATATGAAAAAAAAACAAACTCAATTTCTGCCTAAACTATGCAAAGTTCGAGTAGGAATTTCTTAAGGAATTGACTTTTATTTTAACCAAGGATTCTAAAAATGTCCAAATAACAAAGTTGATGTCTGGGGGACACTTTTCCAGATCGTATAATGCATAAGTTTTATTTGGCACACGGTGTCCAAGGGACCTAAATATTAAACAAGCCTGTTGCGGTTTTTTTTATAAAACAATATTCCATGGTGAAAACAAAGTAAATGCATTTTTCTTCTAAATTTTTGGTTAGTTTTGGTTTCGTTTTCGTAGAAAACATCAACATTGATTTAATCTTACGTAAGCACGTTGAATATAATTTGGAATGTATTTTTCTACTCCCTTCTGTAAAATACTATGAATATAAATAAATATAATAAATAAAATAATTATACTAAAGTGGGCAAAGTGTCATTTTACTACGTCAGTTTTGGACATTTCCGGCACATTGCCGCACGGACCATAATGTCCTAGAGTAAATGGAAGAGTATGGAAAATGGAGTTTTAGAAGAGTATAAATACCCAGGACTAAAAATACGTTACTGAACAGTAGATTTGCCTCATAGGATAATACAAGGCAGAAAAGCAATATCCATATGTAATTGTATTTTGTTGGACTAAAGTATTCCTAAATCTAATAATCATATACGACACAATAATTAATAGCATAATCACTTATGGAAGCGAGGTACGACAAGTTAAGAAGAAAAGTGAAAATATGATTCTAGCAACTGAAATGGATTTTTGCAGTAGTTAGACCGCAAGATTACAGAAAGAAAAAAATAACAAATAAAAAGATAAGAGAAATAAAACATACATTAGTTAAAGATGAAACAGCTTATGTCAAAACAAATACTAAAGTGGACGCAGGAAGGAGAAAATAAAAGTGGGAGATCCTGAAAAAAATGTAAGGAGGGAATAGGAAAGGAATTGAAACAAAGAGAACTACCACACACTACACGTTCTAAATATTTAATCTATATATTTTTAAGAAATCTTAAAAGTCCTTCCCTTCGTTAATTATCGTCAGAAGACGATATACATTGGGACACGCTGTCAACGATTCGTAACCGACTAATTACGAACAAACTATACGCGAATAATTATTGAAAAAATGTGGCCGATATCCGAATTCCCGCGGCAACTTTCACACGTTCTCGCATAAAGCCGCTCTTTGTTCGATGCGGCGATTATTTTTATGTTTAGCAACAAAACGTGCATTATGGGAAAAACTGGGCGACGAAGTAAAAACGAGAGTTATATGGTTTCGCGGTTTTGCCGAGACGCCACGCTCGGGCAACTTCGAAAGCTTTCAACATATATTAGTTTAATGGCGTTAAACGCAATTAACACTCACTCACTACCTTTCGTGACGTGCACCCTGCCGTTTAGAGAGAATGAGACTAAAGAAATTTTCCAAAATTTATATTTTTTAGTTTATTTTGACATACGCAACTTACTTAGCACGATAAAAAAAACAATCCGTCCCTTTACCACATGAAACCGCAAATAACACTGGCTGATTTTTTCTATCACGTCGATATGATTTTTTTTTATATTTCAAAATTTTGTTTTTTTTTCAATTTTTTCATTCGTCAACGTTACAAAAAGTAAATATACATACGAAATGAGTTTCAGAGAGTTGTAAGAGAAAGGAGGGAAGTGCCGAAGGTGATTTTTATGGTAGTAAATAAGCGCATGCGCAGTATTCATTGTGACACTGCAACAGTTCAGTGAAAACTTGTCGTTTAATTGTTTACTTTTTATATCAAATATTTTTGCCGTTTTTAATGCGAATGATTTGGAGTGAGCCTCAAAATCATGAGAATGATTGTTATTTCTGCATGACATCTACACGAGGATTCTCGAAAAAAAATAGAGATAAGATTGTTTATCTGAACGTCCTATCTGCAAAGAGTCCAATTCCTCGTGATAAAGACATTCTACCTCCAGTTCCACCAGTTAATGATGAAGCTGAAAATAAAAATATTTCAGGTCTACAATCTCAATCGAGTTTTGTTAATATAATTTAGGATTTTTTACTGTAAAACTCAAGCCACCACATTTTTTTATTTCCTTATAATAATTTATACTTTAATAATATTGTTTTTTGATGAAATAAATATTAAATTAAAAACCTACGTGTGGTACTTATTTGTATATCAGATTCCGTGTTTAGAGCATAAAATAAGATGAATTCAAGCATGAAAACAAGGAGAGAAAAAATTTTTTTTTGCAGACCAGTGTAATAAAAAGCTGCTTCGTGTTAGGCGCTAGGAACTTGCCCCGCCCTGCGACGATTTTTCGAAAGCAATGATGTTAACTTAAACGTTAATTATAAAATAAATTTAAAAATGTAAATAGGGCGGCGTAATGTGCGGTATCTTTTTCGGAAAAACTTGAATTTCATTGTTCAATAAACATAAACATTACATTAATCGAACAGGATTCATTTTTGAAAAATAAATAAAACACAGCAAAAAACAATTTACTTTTTGTATGTTGATAAAATGGCATTGACACAATCTAGTAGGCAGGCATACTTTGGTTGAAATTGCTTAGCAACCGTCTATTTCCTAGGAAACTAAACCGACTTTTTTTTTAGTTTAGTTTTTTAGAGCAAAACGAAATACCTTCCGAAAAAAGTAATTTAAAGAAATTTTTACCCAAAAACCAATCGGTTTGGCATTTTTTCTGTAGTATTTTGCTCAAAATGTGCTATAGCTACCAGATATATAGGGGCCGTGACGCATGCGCAAAAGATCCTTCTCTACGAAGATGTCATGGCCACCTGTGGCGCATCAATTGTTCCCGTAGTAGAGCCACTATATTATCTTAACCAAAACTGTACGGAGCATACCCGTGCCTCGTGTACGTAAATGTCACAGCCGCCCGAGATGAATCGATTTTACGCCGTTTACGGTGTGTCTAATAACACTATGGATAACGTGATTCTTTGTATAGTAATTGACGTTATTTGCTGTCACGACTTTTTCTTTTTCGCACTGCATCGACAAACTGAGAAGACACGAAGCCGCATACCTAATCTGAAACATCTGACCCGCGCGAAATTACATTTCGTGACATTTGGAATGGTACAAGGCGATTTTTTCGATGACGTCTATTTTTTTTTTCACTTGTTTCAAGAAAGGAGTGTCATGCGGGAAGGAGAGAGCGGCGTAGTTATCGAAAGGGTTGTAGCGGTTTTGAGATTGATAAAGTGCTGTTACATCATAGCATGACATATTTATCTTGTTCATTACTGGATTACAGGAATTTTGTTTCACAGTTTTGAAATCCGTGTCAAAAACCGCGTCAAGATAAAAAAAAATAGCTAAGACATATTACGTCACTCCACAATTGGTCTGACTAAACTTTACCAGTTTTCTTTTATCATTTTAAATGACGTTGCCAAATTTCAACTAAATCGGCATAAAATTATTTGAAAAAATCTAAAAAAGAAGTTTTCTGTTTAATATTTAAATTTAAAGCTAAGAATTTCTTTCTTTTTTTGGAATGATAATACACCCTGTTCAGAGCAGTCGTAAGAGGAAAGCCTATTTCTGGATTAGATAGAGAGAAATCCTTTACATGTCGACAGATATCTACAAATTGCACATAACTTTTGTTATTTGTGAATATTTTGGATTCGGCGAAAAACATTATTAGCGCATTTTTTTAAAGTCTAATGCAGTGGCGTACCCAGATTTTTCTTCTACAGTTCTCCGTTTTCTCAAAAATTATTTTATTTGGCTATCAACGTTGACTATGGTCTCAAAAAAATGTCCGTCAGCCATATAGATCTGTGATGAAAAAAGGCGGAAATATAGTGCACTTTTTTATGTATCAGTGGGCCGTCCATAATATATTCAAAAATACGTCATATAGGAACCTTTAAAATAATTTAATTAACACTGGAACTTTAAAAATGATAAAGCAAATTTTAAATAACTTAAGTGAAAAACATGAAACCTAAGAACCGTTTGATAACTTAATTTTAACTTTAGAGATTTTTTTTAATATTTAATTTTAATATTTTTTTTATTATAAATAAAATAATAAATATTAAATAAACAATAAATAAATATTAGAATACAAAATATTAAAATTTTACGTTTCACATTAATTATATAGAAATATATTAACGTAAATTGGGTGTCGTCCTCTTCAATACATTGAACGCACCTTTTTCGTACTGAATGGCAATTATTCACTAACTCAACAGGATTAGTGGAAGCAAAGGCTTCTCGAGTGGCTTCTTCTAACTCTGCTTTTATTTGGAAAATTCTATCTTTAAATATAAGATCTTTTATTCTACGCCATAAAAAAATCTAGAGAAGTTATATCATACAATTTCGAGGGCCACAGAATGGGACCTCTAGTTCCAATCCAAGATGGTCCAAACTCTTCATTTCAATCCATCTTGCTGATAATAAACACTCCTTCCGAGAATTAATGGTAAGTTTTCCAAAAATATTCGTCAAATATATAACCATCCGCAATCAGATTTTTACTAAAAAAAAATAAGATCCACAAATCTACATTGAATTCAAAGCCACCTTGCATGAATAAGTGCTCCAGTGATAAGAATTGATCTGTTAAATATTCAGTCAATTCAGTCAAATAGTCGAATATCGATTACACAATTAACAATAATACACACACACACACACACACACACACACACACACACACACACACACACACACACACACACACACACACACACACACACACACACACACACACACACACACACACACACACACACACACACACACACACACACACACACACACACACACACACACACACACACACACACACACACACACACACACACACACACACACACACACACACACACACACACACACACACACACACACACACACACACACACACACACACACACACACACACACACACACACACACACACACACACACACACACACACACACACACACACACACACACACACACACACACACACACACACACACACACACACACACACACACACACACACACACACACACACACACACACACACACACACACACACACACACACACACACACACACACACACACACACACACACACACACACACACACACACACACACACACACACACACACACACACACACACACACACACACACACACACACACACACACACACACACACACACACACACACACACACACACACACACACACACACACACACACACACACACACACACACACACACACACACACACACACACACACACACACACACACACACACACACACACACACACACACACACACACACACACACACACACACACACACACACACACACACACACACACACACACACACACACACACACACACACACACACACACACACACACACACACACACACACACACACACACACACACACACACACACACACACACACACACACACACACACACACACACACACACACACACACACACACACACACACACACACACACACACACACACACACACACACACACACACACACACACACACACACACACACACACACACACACACACACACACACACACACACACACACACACACACACACACACACACACACACACACACACACACACACACACACACACACACACACACACACACACACACACACACACACACACACACACACACACACACACACACACACACACACACACACACACACACACACACACACACACACACACACACACACACACACACACACACACACACACACACACACACACACACACACACACACACAATAATTGGTGAACTTTCCCGGCCTGACATAGATGCAGCTCCAGTATCACGTCTTCTTTTAAATATATACCTTAGTAGGCTGCGAAAAAAAAATGAAGTCTTGCGTCAAATAGTTTTTTATTGACAGCATTTTAAACAAGACGTGTTCGAAAAAATGTCGCAAATAACGCAAATTGAGTATAGGGCAGTCATAAAGTTTTTGACAAAAGAAGGGTTAGCACCTAAAATTATTAAAGAAAGGCTGGATGGTGTGTACGGCCAAAGTTCTCCTTCGTATTCTGTAGTGAAAGAATGGGCAAAACGTTTTCGAATGGGGCAGGACTCCCTTGAAGATAATTCAAGAACTGGTCGACCAGTGGAGGTCATAACGGAAGATATTGTTGCGATTGTTGAAGAGGTGGTATGGAGTGATCGACGTTTAAAGGTCAAGGAAATCTTAGAAATTACTAAGCTTTTTGATATAAGTGTTCGTCGAATCCTGCATGATCATTTAGGTATGCATAAGGTTAGTGCAAGATGGGTTCCTAAAAACCTTTCGGCTATTCAAAAACAACGCGGTATCGAGTGTGCACGGTCTTTTTTGGAACTCTGTGGGTCGGAACCGAAACCTGTGATAGAAACTATTGTGACGGGAGATGAAAGTATGGTTCTATGGTAGTGAAGGCATGCGGTTTAACCATTAAATTTTTTTAATTCACAAATAGGTTTCTCCTGTTAAAAACTCCAATCGCGACCACCCTGTATATGTCTTAAACCCCTCATTCGTGTTCTGCAAATCGATTAAATAATAATTATTAAAATCGCTATATGAAATTCCAATCAAATGCAAAGATGAAGGTGTTTAAAATAAAATTAGACAAGATGGCGCCAATATGACCTCGTTTTTGAAACAAACGACAAGTAAATATTTGAAAGGGCAATTCTAAAGTGATTACCGCCGAACTAAAAAATTTACAGGCTGAATTTATTTTAAAGGTTTTTTTTTTAATTTAATCTGGCGTCAAAAGAGAGAGAGAGAGAGAGAGCTTCGTTCTTTGGACAAGTGAGCTAAGGACGTTCGCCCATTTTGGTGTTAAGTTGTTTGCCTAACAACAGGATCAATTTAATCTACTATAAAAGTGAAGTGATGTAATTTTCATTTCAACAACTAGATACACGGTGTCCCATTTAAATATAAAAAAATAATATATAGAATAAAGAATATAGAGAAACCTGCCTGGTGTATCACAGATCCATACTCATATATATCGTTGAATTTATCTTTGAAAGGACTAACTGACTAACTAACTAACTAACCAAAAATGCAATAAAATGTAGGGTGTTCTATTTTAATAAATGCAACTGTAAAATGTAAAATTAAAAAACAGGTCATTTTAATAGAAACAGCTTTTGTACTTATTTTTTTTTGTATCCCCCGTAGGTTTTGAGATAAGGTATAGGCCCCTCTTAAACGAGCCACCCTGTACGTGAAAAAGAGCTCATGTTGGAGCATTTTTTGTGAACCTCTGTTAATTTCATTTTCCCAAGTCAAAATAAACTAACCGAGTAAAATTCGAAAATTTCGTGGGTTTTTGGACAAATATTCGCTTATAGGCTATCGTAAAAAAATGGCCTCGCAGTTTGTACGAGTGCAAGACCTCTAAACGAGGATATACGGTTGACCGATGGCCAGGATGCGTGTGTGTGTGTGGGGATCGTACTTGATATTCGATAAAACATAGGGTCAACAAAGCGGTCTATCTAATGCTACGTGCGGCAGCGTCGAACGCTAGGACGAAATAACAATGCTGCGAAATGTATACGGGTAGGATTACTGCGAGTAAAATGCAAAACAGTGGCAATTAAACAGGTTGTTTAAACGCTTATCGATCATCGTGTTTTACGTTTTGCTTTCTTCGTTACGCTGCCGGTAACCGAACTCCGCGGACACCGACCACATGTTAATTCCGTGAAGATGTCATTGCGGATTGAGATAACTAATAAAAAGAGGGTGACGAATTAAACCGGAATAATCGGAGTACCGTTATAGCGGACAGGCGGACATAATTACTTTTTTCTATTATGGAAAATCTGGCAGCAATGAATATGATTTTTGTAAATCGGCAACATCGCACCAGCCGCACTAGGGACTGGATAGCCAACTTTAGAGGAATTTATTGCTTTTCGGTGTTAATATTTTTTTGATATTTTTATTTAATTTCGGGGATGTTATACAGGGTGTCCAAGTAGTGTGTCAAAGTAATATGTCTTGTTTATTATTAAATGTTAAATACAAAAGTTATAAATAAGACTATGAGAAACAATTTAAGATTTTCAAATATACAGAGCGGTTTATACCCTGTATATTATTGCATTAGTGGATACCGACTTTTACAACCAATTAATCAATGTAGGGTTGTAATTTTATTATACCATCAATTTTATAAAGTAGTGCAGTCATTTATTCTATACTTGTTAGTTCGAATCGATCATACAATAAAAATAAAAATAAATAATAATAATAAAAATACCAATTTTCCTGAAAAAAACAAATGGAACACCTTGGACTTATTAATTACTCCTATTAATACTCTTTCTATTTTGTTCAGCATTCCCTATATTTAAACTTAATATTTTTTCAGGTATGCACATTTTTACGATTAGAAGTCCAAAAATTTGTCAAACTATGAGAAAATATTGCAATAATCTCAGAAAAATAAAAATAAATAGGCAAATTTTCATTTTTGTGAAAAAAATGTTTCCTTCCTTTCCATTCATTTAGATTATTATAATTATTATTATTGTTATTATTATTATTATTATTAATCATTGTTATTATACTTCCCAATCGTTTAAAGTGAGTGAATCTGCAGTTTAATTTCTCACATATTAATAAATCACCCTGTATTTTTCAATTGTTTCTTTTAATCTCTATCTATATCTATTTAATCTTAATCAATGATTTTTGCATTTAAATTTTTTCTCTGAACCAAATAATAAACGGGATGTATTACCTTGACAAACTATTTGGACACCCTGTATTCATTAATTTAACACTAGCACTGTCCCTTTACCATTTGAAGATATTTTTCATTTGCTTTACTTTAATAAACTTTTATATATCATAAATCATAATATAGAATAGATAATACGATTGTACAGAGTGAGTCAACTATAGAGTAATGTTCATGGTAAATAGAAAAGTTGTATAGACTGTAAAATGTAAAAATATTTTAAAATATACAGGGTGGCTCAAAAATGCGGGACGAATGAACCACATTTTGTTTCGAAATCCTTTTAAAATTCTTCAACTTTTTTATTGATATTAACACATGCCTAAACCTAATGGTTATCCCATTATTTTAATTTTTCTAAAAAAAATACTAGTTTTCACACTAAAAAATTTTTCGAGAGCTACAATATTGTGGTTTTCGTCGATCGTATAGGTTGCGCGAAATATTCGAATCTGAGCTGAGCTGAATTTTTTTTATTTTTCAAGTGTGACTTTGAAGTTAGATAGAAGCCGACTACTTACTTCAGATGTTGGTATGTCGAAGGCCTCTGCAATCTTCTGATAGAGTTCTCTGACATTGGAAAAGCCCGAGACGAACGCAGTCGGGCTTCCGTGCGCCAGCTGGCAGTGAAAATGGAGCGAATTGGTGACGGGCGACACTGACGTCTTGTAGTTGTTGTTTTCCAGAGTCCCGTTGGACATGGGAGGCGCGGTCGGTGTCGGCAAGGGTGCCGGTTTCGGCTTGTGTTTTTTGAACATGTTTTGACAGTTCTGGAAGAAAATAAAAATTGTATTTAAGACATGAACAAATCCAAATCCAGATGGTGATATACAATACACGACAATCAAATAAAAGTGGATTCAGAAACGGTAGAAGTATCCAGGATCACATATGGATACTTAAACAAATAGCTAAAAAGGAAATAGCTGAAGATAAACATACTAGAGTTACAAAAAGCGACAAAATGAGTAACACGTCAATTGAACTGATGGGAACATTAGACGATAGGTAAAACAGGCATGGGAAGCTAAAAGACCAGGAGGTCTAGATCCTTAGAAGGCAGCAGCGACCACCAGTACCAAGAAAAGGCGTAAAGAAAATTATTCTGGACCGGTTCATTGTTGGAATACTATAAATGTGACTGTAGCAGTTTGAACAGTTATAGTACTGTGATGAGGAAGCAACGGAAAACCACCCCATTATTGTCTTTCATAGTACGACTATCATGGTATCAAACAAAATACAAATGCAATGCTGCCTTCAGACCCAAAAGCAAGATAAACTCGTATGACAGCGAAAATAGTTGCTTAATGTACGAAAGGCGTAAGCATAAAAATAACAGCATCAAATTTAAAGAAATCGACAACATCGTTCAAAGAAAAATTAAATCTGCCAAAGAAAACTGGATAACGAGGGAGTGTGATGAAGTGGAGGAATACGAGCGAAGATATGACAGCTTCAATCTGCACGGGAAGCTGAAAGAGATGACTGGAATGAAGAAATATAGGCAGTCTACTGTATTGAGAAGTTCCGACAGAATTATAGATGAAGATACAATTATGATCCTCGTAAATCTCTTTAATATCATATACTCAACCGGAGTTATTCCAAGACAGTGGCGTTCATCTACATTTATAACGTTACCTAAGAAACAAAATGTTACAGAATGTTCCGATCATCGAACAATAGCCCTTATGGGTCACACTTGGTGTTTTTAAGAATTATTCATAATAGAATATTCGCTAGGTTGGATTCCGAAATCAGCGATAGCCGGTTAGGCTTTAGAAAGGGTATGGGGACTAGAGAGGTTCTGTTGATGTCGATGTCTCGACATGAACCAAGATGTCCAAGCCTGTTTTGTTGAATTTGAAAAGGCGCTTGATAAAGTTTGACACCAAAAACTTAAAGAAACAGTACAGAACATGAACATTGATAATCGGGACATCAGAATCATCGCGAATCTTTAGTGGAACCAAACAGGAAGAGTCAGAATTGAAGATCAGCTTACAGATGAAGTGGAGGGCTATATTCTCTCTCTCCTCTACTAATACTAATGTATATAGTGAGACAATTTTCAGTGAAGCTATGGATGAACAGCAGGAGCACGTTGCCATAAACGGACAGATTTTAAACAACTTACGTTATGCAGACGACACCATAGGTTGAAATGCGGATCTTGTCGTAAAATTTATAACGGACAAACAGGTAGATCCTTCAAGAAACGCATTAACGAACATAAAAGAGCGTTTAAAAACAATAGCCTAGATTCTAATTATGCTACATAGTTAAAAACAGAAAAACACATTTTTGACGACAATTTTGATATTTTACATACAGGCACAAAAAGTAGAAAATTAAATTTATTGGAAGCCACGGAGATTAACAAAATGAGAGATTCAAGTGTATTGCTTAACGATCAATTAGATTTAAATATCTCTCCTTTATTGAACTTAAAATCTCACAAAAACATTAATTAAGGTTTTATTGTCATTTTTCAGTATATACAGTAGCAGGTAGTTTGTATATATTACATTTGATAAAGACACGGTGTTGTCGAAACAATTGTCATGTGAAAATATATAATTTCGTGAAAATCTGAACTCTTAGTTCTTATTTATTTTGACAATTAAAAATATTTGAGAAATCACCCCGCGATATATGGAGCGTGCATTAAATAACACCACTATTCATGTATAGGGCGACAATTTGCAAATTTGCGGAGGAAGGTTCAGTCTCCTTTCGAAAGTCGGCCGCACGCCGACTCACTCAATTATTTCATCATCGCCTATTGTCGCAACAATAACTGCGACGTCACTATTTTATTGTTCCTTATAAAAGGATCTGACTCACGGCGACGTGTTAGCATCATTCAAATACCGCAGTATTCGTTAGTTGGATGAATTTAGCAAGACAAATAATAAAAAATTAAACCAGTATAAGTGTGTACTATTTTTATAGTATATATTATTAAAGACTATAAACAAAGAAATAACATATTACAAAGAGTACAGGGTGGTCCTTTTATGGTCTGTGAAGATAAGAAAAAAATATATTGTTATATACAAAAGACGTTCGAATTTTTGTGGAAAACAAAAAACTTTTTTATCCTAAATGCAATTCTTTGCAAATTTCTGCACATATATAATATTGCATGCACTTGCATATTTGGAGTTGATTCCTTGATGAAAACATACTTAATTTTTTTTTTAAGGAAATGAGGTAACTTATAAAGTTAGAGACTTCGAAATATTAACAAAAAAACGTGGCGAAAAAAATTATTGAACCCTACTAAAAGGCACTATTTTGAAATCAATGTTTGACGCTCTTATGACACCTAAGATAGGCGTTCATTATTGATTTTTTAAAAAATTTCTATTTCTTATAAATCGATGAAAAAACCGCGGAAAAATCGTTTTTTTGGAAAATTTTCTACAGAGGTAACAATTTATATTTGAAAAAAAAAAGACTTCAGAAGATTTTTTTCATTTGAATTTTTAAAGATACTTTTTGATCACCCTGTATTTTTAAACAAAACCGTAACCACTTAGCTGTTATATAAGAAATATGTCTAGAGAGTTTGAAGAAATTCGAAAATACCTATATACAGTGTGTATTTATACCAATATAATATTTTAAAAGTAAATGAATTCAACAACTTTTGTGTTTTTTTTTTTTATTTTTTTTTATTTCTGTTTTTGGGATAACGGACACTAATTATAAAATACGTCATTTAAAGAACTGCCATCATTTCTTCGTATTAAAATTAAATATTTCCATCACGTTATAAGAATATTGAAAAGCGATCTATCGCCAAAGGTTTTTCTGAGAGATAAATCACTGAGGTGTTTCGTCTGTTCACTTTTTACACAAGTTTCACTCAAAATATTATTATTTAATATTATTAAAAATTATAACTGTCCTAATAAATCCTTGAATAATTGTTTTTTTTTTACTTTACTTTACTTTTATGTGCACATTTGGTGGTATCTTATTTGAATACGAAATATCGCTTATGATATGACAACATCGAGTAGTTTTTGAAAAACTGTATAAAATAACAGGGATGTTTGAAAAAATTGAGGTGTTTCGTAGACACGGAGTTTATTAAAAAAAACTTTACTTTTTAAATCCAAAACCCTGTATATTCCTACTTAAGATGAAAGTCATTTTCAAAAGTAGAATTTAATAATTATCATCAAGAAAAGTGTTGAGTATATTTTTGGGTACAACAGTTACTCAAAACAATCATTAATTTACAAATATTCAGAGTGATCTCCATCGTTGTCTCAATAGTAGATTTTTTTCTCTCAAAACAAAGTCATAATAGTCTCTGTTAATTGAAAATAATTTTTTGTCTTAAAATATTTCTGTTTCCCGGTTTATCGCAATATATTTCATTTTTTAAGTAACCCCATAAGAATAGGTCTAGGAGAATTAAATCAGGGCTATTCGGCGGCCTATCCAAAACTCATATTTTTTATTGAGATACTGCGTGACTGAGCATCATTATGTCGTAGAGCACAGGATTTCTACTTCATGTTGAAGCAATTGCCCATTATAGTGCCTTCGAAAATTACTCGTTTCATAACTTTATCAGCCAACATGCAGCACCAAACACGAAGAGACCACCTACCGCTTGTGTTTTGCGGAAATTTTCAGTCCAGTCCAGCTTATTTTTCCCGTTGAACATCCCTGTAGTAGTCAAGGTCGCTTCATCAGTAAAAATAATTTTGTTCAAAAAATTCCTACCACTTTTAAGATTTTCAATCATTTCTTGACAATATGAAGTCGCTAAATCATGTAGAGCGTATTTGTATTGGTGGAAATTGTATATCATGAAATTTTTCCGATGATCTGTTCATATCATTTACAGCATCAGGGGTTGTTTGAATAAAAACGGGAAATTATGTCATGTTTTTTTGATCTTCCCATAACCCATATTAGAAAGAAATAGTAATTCTAATGTCTGCTAGAGACCATCTATGTATTTTGAAATAGTGATAAAAAATATTTTCATCTTAAGAAGGAATATACAGGGTGTTTCATTTAAAAAAGCGGAGTTCTTATTTTTATTGGTACGTTATGACGCTATTTTTGTATAGAAAGGCTTTGCCTACTGTAAACCCTGCGGGTGGGTGTCAAAATATAAATGACAGCACTGTGAATATTTTTTCGATGATTTGTCCTCGATTTGTCCAAAGAAATTCATTAACGGCCTCTCAGAACCACCCATTTCCTTTAGCAAACCTTAGACCTTGGCCTCTTCTGACATCCTTTAACTTACTCAATGTGTTAATAGGATTATTAACTGATTCAATTTCCATAATTCCTATAATTAAACTAATTTCTATCATTTTAATCTTCGATAATGACGAGGCATTACTCTTCGACTTCTGTCGGATTGAATAACGCCATTTTTATTAGTCTTCGCTGCATCGGGGAAACCGATTGTTGCCAAAATTTCAAAATAATTAAATTTAATACATCCTGTTGCAGAATCCAACGCAATCAGTTGAACAAGTAGGACGCCGAATTGCGGCAGATTAAAAATATAGTCGACGCGATATAACCAGTTAGTTTTACGGGTGGCTTTGGACGCAAAGAGCAAATACAATTTCCACCGTGCCTGAAAATGTAATAATAATCGCCCTCAAGGTTATTTTGCAACGGTCGACGCAGTATCCGCGTTCGTGCGCCGTCCGAAGAAATTCACTCACACATTCCAATCTTGCTCGTTGCTATTTTATTCCGATGCAGTCATCGACTATACGACGGTCACTTGAAAAGTTTCCGACCTAACATGATAAAAGACATTTTTTCTCGTAGTCTTCTATACACTTCTTCCATCTCTCTAGCCCGTCCAAATAGTATGGTCAGTTCATAGATATAAGAAAGTGATCAATTGCTTTTGAATGGAATTATCAAAGGGTGGTCATTAACATACAATGCAACAAGATTATTACCTAAATTTTCGGAATTTAAATTCAGGTAAAATTCTGGTCCGTAATAGAAAATAATTTTATACCTACCTGTGTTTAATATTCTTTGGTTTGGTATACTACTTAGTTTAAGTTTATTATTTTTATTCTTATTTCATGCGTAATACAGCGTGTGTTGAAGCGTGTGCGAATTATGCAAAATATGTGCGAGTCTAGTGTATCTCAGGAGATGCTCCCGCCCAAATGTAGAAAACACTATTCTATTGAGTCTAAGGAAGTTATAAACAATGTTTATTTGACTCTCATTGAACGTGGTGCCAGTAAGCAAGCATCTTTAGAAGAAACGGCCAGATTGACGAAAATTCCAACATCAACTGTATGGAAAATTGTGAATGTTCTCGAGTGTAGATGAAAGTGATTGAGGAACAAAGCATGCCTACATTAGATATCTTAATTAGGAGGCTTTAAAAACATGAAACCGGTGTTCAACACATGGGTTTTAGTTTTAAAAAAATCAACAAAGGACGAGTATTAATGAAGTCTTTTAGAATTCGGAAATGGCGACTGGAATATCTAGAAAAAAATATAATTTACAGAGAACAACAAAGGCCAATTATTTACTTGGATGAAACCTGGTTCGACACTTATGATACCCCGGAAAAGGGTTGGGTTGACTCAACTGATAAGTGTAAAACAAACGCGCAATCAAAAAGAGGTAAAAGAATAACTATTTTGCATGCTGGCTCTAAAGATGGTTGGATTCCAAATGAACTTTCTCTGTCTGCGAAAAATATTAAAGATTCTTCTCTGGATTACCACCGCTGATTTATTTGAAAGTTGGTTTAAAAAGAAACTAGTTCCAAACATTCCTCCTAATAGCGTAATTGTAATGGTACACACAGTCACAGTAGACAGTTGACTAAAACCCCTTCCTCATGTGACACAAAACTACATGTATAATAACGACATTTATTTTCACGAAGGTTATACCAAAAAGCCATTAATTGAGGTTCTACAAAGATTGAACCTACAAAAGGAATACGTCTGTGATAATTATGCAAAAAATCTAGGGCATACAGGTTTCCACCTTACTACTATATTTTAATCCCATTGAACATGTTTGGCACCAACTGAAATTCGTCGTAACAATGTTTTTCCCCGTGTTGGGCAAATTCTGTTAAATATATAGAAAAAGCAGAACAATCGTATATCCATGTTAGAACAGACGATGATAGCAATAGTGATACTGATATATTATGTGAATAATTTTAGGTAATTTAAGTAGGTAATAGAAATAATTTATAATTTTATTTTAGATTGAAACATAAATACATACATAAATAAATAAATATTGTTCAGTATCTTTCCTAACAAAACCCCAAATAATTAAATTCTAAGTAAAGTACGGACCCGTTCGGCCATATTTGATTCTTACAGCTTGCCCGGGTCTTTCCTTAATTCGTATCAGTTAGTCACTTTCTTATATCTATGAACAGACTTTACCAATCAATTAATGTATGGTGTGGTGTCATACATGGGCATATTTTGGGGCCGATATTTATAAATCAAAAGTTAACTGGAGATCATTATTTGCAACTCTTAGAGCACTGAATAGAACACTATATAGAAGATTTACCCCTAAATATATCAGCGCTGATTATATGGCAGCAAGACGGCCGCCCCTCCTCACAATGTTGTGCAAGTTTATTATTATATTATATTATATTATATTATTATTAATGTATTTTTTATTTTGGGGACACCATAAAAAATCACGTGGACAGAACACCTTGTAATAATGTCGCGGAACTTCGGCAAAGGATTTCAGAGGCAATCAGTCAGTTAAGAGACAATCCGGAAAGGTTACTAAATGCAAGACGCCATACTATTAGAGTATATAAGAAACGTGTTCAGGGAAATGGTATTTAGAATGGTTAAAGAATTTTTTACTTTTGTATGTCTTGTCGTTTTTAATGTTTTTGTTCTATTTTAATTTGTAAATAATTATTGTTGTTGCAGTCAGTCAGGGCACCCTTTGAAATTATATAAAAATGTACTAAATTATAAAGTATATTACATTATTATAATCGGAATTACATATTCTATTAAACACATATATAATATACAGGGTGTTGCACTCAAAAAAATGTGATGTAGACTTATATATCAGAAAATTGATGGTGCGCTGTTTTATACGTCACTTGGAAAAAAGTTACAGACAATTAAAATGTTATCAAGATAAATCGAGCGCAGGGTGTCCGTCTGTAGACGTACCTTTTATTGTTTCTGTTTTCCTTTCTCCAGGCGGCTCGAACAACGACCAAGTCTCGCGGTCCACCCGAATCACCAACGAAACACGAAACACTCTCGAACTCTAATCAAAACCGCGCTGTCGCATTTCGTCGGCAAAAATTTATCGCCAACTCGATAAGACAGAGAACGTTATCTCGGGCGATAGTCGAGAGAGGTCGCGCGCAACCGTCGAATCACGATTCTGAAAATCGGCCCGTGTGCATTATCGGTAATTTTCCAACGACGTCCTCGATTTTTTTCGCTTTCCGCGCACAGCACTCTCGATCCACTCACGATCACCGGTAAACTGATCATCGACTGGTTGCAGTTCCGCCGTCCGGCGGGTTCAGAGACTGGGGTTTCGATCAGTTGACGCGGCAATCAGGTGTAATTGGATGCGGAAAATTAAATAAGCCCGTTCGTTTACAGAGTGCGCGAGGTTCAAGGCTGGACCCGCGTGGGAAAGCTCCGACGCTGCGGAGAAAATTTTAAACATTTCTCGTATCACCTTTTTTCCAGTAAATATCTGCCAAGACTTGCAAAAATGTTTAATAAGTATTTCTTCTGATCCTACAGTGTCCAAATAGTTCGTAAAACTAATATTACTAATTATATTATAAAATAATGTATATTTAACCCTGTCCTCTAAGAGACTTCCACCTTGTCGCTGGTGATGGTGCTTAGTAATCTTCAATATCTTCAATACGGTGCTAAGAATCTCCCCGTCAGCCAATTATCAAGGGAAGTGTCTTAAAATGCATAAAAATAACATCAGAATCGCAACGTGGAATGTAGGAAAGATGGACAACGTTCTTGCAGAAATGGAGAGGTTGAGAATTGATGTGTGGGGTGCGAGTAAAATAGTAGTTTATTATTAGCAGAAAAGCTAGAAAGCCACCACCAAACACAAGGCTTTTCACAAACATATAAAAGCAAAACCTCTGCTAGTTGGCATTAATATAAGCTAATGAAACATCAAACTAATTGGCAATTAGACAAGAGAATATGCATACCTCCAGCACACAATTAGCACTAATCTAAACAACTTAAAAGTTTTTTGGAGAAAATTAGGTTTTCAGTCTAATTCTTTACCAGATAATTTCAATAATCCCAACGAAATAAATAAACATTTTTTAAATACAAATAAATATATTTCCAATTCTATATAGTATCTTTCCTGATTACCATTGACCAAAAAAACAAAATATGGATTTCACACAAATAAGTAGCAGCGCCAAAATGTCCGGGCCTGAGTATGAAAGTAGAGCAACATTTTTTTATGATTTTTCAATATAATTCCCCTTAACATCCAATACACTTATTACATCTCTTTACGTAAGTCCTTTTTCAAATATCCGAACAAATAATAGTCGTTGAGGGCCATATCTGGACTATAGGGAGGATGATCTATCTGCTGGAACCCACAATCTAAAATGGCACACCAGCAGTATGGACAGGTGCATTATGGTCAGTTTTCCTCAACGTTTTACAAATATGCAGTCTCGCAATTTATGTAATAATGTTGCGTAATATTTACCATTGACCGTGGTTTTAGTTTCTTTAAAATCTATCAAAAGAATTCCTTCACAAACCCAAAAGATCGTGGCCATCACCTTTTTTGTTGACTGGCAGTCTCTGAATTTCCTTGGAGGTGCTTCACGCTTACTACGCCACTCCATTGATTCTTTTTTCTATAGTTTCATCTCCTGTCACAATAGTTTCTATCACGGGCTTCGGTTACGAGCCACAGAGTTCCAAAAAAGACCGCGCACACTTGACACGGCGTTGATTTTGAATAGTCGAAAGGTTTTTAGGAACCCATCTTGCATTAACCTTATGCATGTTGCATGATCATGCAGGATTCGACGAACACTTGTATCGGAGAGCTTAGTAATTTCTGAGATTTCCTTGACGTTTGAAAGTCGATCACTCAATACCACCTCTTCCATAATCGCAACATTATCTTCCGTTACGACCTGCACTGGTCGACCAGTTCTTGAATCATCTTCAAGGGACTCCTGCCCCATTCGAAAACGTCTTGTCCATTCTTTCACTACAGAATACGAATGAGAACTTTGGCCGTACACACCATCCAGCCTTTCTTTAATCATTTTAGGTGCTAACCCTTCTTTTGTCAAAAATTTTATGACTGCTCTATACTCAATTTGCGTTATTTGCCAAATTTTTTCGGACAAGTCTTGTTTAAAATGCTGTCAACAAAAAACTATTTGACGCAAGATTTCTTTTTTTTCCCAGCCTACTAAGATATATATTTAAAAGAAGACAGTTTTAGTGATGGAAAAGATTTTAAATTTTCCAACAAGAGAACATTTAAGTCTTCATAACATTTTGCGTCAATTCCAACCAGGATTCACAGAGCGCCTTCGATTGGTAGTAGATGAAGTAGATCATGAGCTACTTCTGTCAATTCTGCACTATATTGGATTTGTGGCACTCATGAGTTTGTGGAAACGCAGATATTTGGCGTGCCTCGAGGTTCAATTCGGGGGCCTATTTTATTTTGTAGTATAGTAGTAGTAGTATATGTGTAGTATAGTTGTACTTGTAACATAATGGATTCTATAAATCATTGGCAAATTCATCTATATGCTGACAGTACTGAACTGTACATTTCTTTTAACGCGAACCTGTTAATTAATTCCTTCATAAATCGTATCGCAACTTGTGTTTATTTTTTTGCATCAACTTTAAGGTTTAAGCCTCACAAATCTATTCAACGTGCCTATGCAAATCTGAAAAATTTTCTTTAATCTTATTTAAGATCAGTGGTATCCGTCGTCGTCAGCCTGTATCTCACAAATTGGCGGCAACCTCAGTGACCTTCCACAAACATATCTAATATGGTTAGTCTTGATTAGCTTTTTGATATCTGTTGGCCATATTTGTGATCTTGTATATGAAAATTTAAGCCATTTTGAAACGTGTCTAATAATTTTCTTCGCCGTCTCGAAGAGGACTGCCATTCAAGTTAAATATCTAGGTCATATTCATTATCATCATCCTTTACGATCTTTTCACATCTCTCCAATACTTGGCGTTAATTAGAATTTAAACGAAAACCTCTCAAATATTTAACATCCGTTGTGAAAACTACGAAGATATTTTGTCCAGTAGCGCCGCTACTGTTTAATGGTAAATTTCGAATATAGGAATAAGCGATAAAAAGTGTATGGAAGCTTTGTGACATCTCGTGTGTGGGCACGTTTACACATACACTTCTCCAGCTAAAACTGAACAAAATTTCAAAATAAATTAAAACTAAAAGTTCAGTTTTTTACGAAATAATATATTTTTTACATGACAGTTGTTTCGACGACACCGTGTCTTTATCAAATATAATATTTACAAACTACCTGCTACTATATATATACCCAAAAATGGCATTTGATAAAGACTGATTGAAAGAATTGTTGTCGAAACAATTGTCATGTAAAAAAATATATAATTTCCTGAAAATCTGAACTTTTAGTTCTTATTTATTTTGATAAATGGATTTTCTACAAGTAAAAGCCACCTCAGTTAAATTTAAAAAAAAAACTTGTTCGAGAACCAAGACTGGCTACATTATCGATTACTAACAAGGCTTTTTGCATTTTCCTCTAATCAAACCAAAACAAAAAGGTTCAGTATAATTCACGAATGTAAGTGAAATATGCGTTACCTTTCTGGAATGTGGTCACGCTGGCTTCAAATAACGTATTTCTTATTTATTTATATTTTAGCAATGATCCCGAACCTAAAGTGATATTTATGAATTTAAATTAATTAATGAGTTTGTTAAGCTCGTACAATCATCGATTTTGTATCTGGGTTTTTTCCATTCAAAAAAAAAAACAAGATATTCAAATCTGTCATTGCTGATTGAATCTTCGCGGCATCTTGCAAAGTTTATACTTACAACAAATCAATGTCAATTGTGGACGAATATAATCTGCAAGACATAACAAAAACCGGCATTGACTGTTATAAAGAAACGAAAAAAATTTTTGAAATTTTTTTGTCTGTCAGTTAATATAGATTAAACGAAACTAATAAAAAATGACGTCATTCCAGACCATTCATTAACCAGGGTATGTGTAAAATTGTAGGTCATTGCTTTAATTAGTATTTATTTGACAACCGTTTAATCAAAACGCTATTCACATTTTTGCACACACAATGTTTAAAATATGGGTTTGTGAATTTGTGAAAAATATATACTAACACTAACTAAAACAGTGAACTGCAACCGGTGAACCAACAAATAAAGCAAAGAAAATCAAAAAGTGTGGTTTTCATTGTCATGTCTGAGACTTATCAACTTACCCCCGTAAAGAGAAGGCGTTAAATGTTTGACCATGGTCCAATGTTGCTGTTGACTTTCTGCTTATTAATTGTGAAGAAATAAGCAAGATATGTTTAATAAATTCTGGATACATTCAGAATAATAACTTAAATCAAAAAAAATCAATACCTTTCTCTGGAAAACTTGAAAATGATGTATGTATATTAGATGATGAAACTGCGCACAATAACTACAAAATATTGAAAAATCTAGTAGATAAACAGGCCGCTGAAGAAAAAAAAGCTTTCTTTTCAAACTTGATAAATCTCCCAGAAAAACCAAAAAAATTTGGGAACTAGTCAAATATTCACAATGTTATTTTTAACAATGATAAAGTTATAGCAGACGAATTCGGAGATGTTTTTGCTACTCACGTGCAATCAAAAGTGGATTCGATGTTTACATACAATTACTTTTACGCCAACTAGGGAAAAAATCATGTATTTTATACCGTACTCCGACGAGGAAATGTCGGCTCTAATTCATTCGCTGAAAAGCAAAAGATCTTCTGGTATCGACGAAATTCTTGCTTGCCCACCATATTTCTGATAAACTCAATGTCTGGAAAACTGGAATCTTTAGGCATAAGACGGATCATTGGATCGGCATTACTTTTTTTACTATACGTGAACGATTTACCTGAAATCTTTAACAGTAACCGTCGAGTTTTCATGTACGCGAACGACACGTCTCTGTTGCTGTATAATAAATTTTGCATGCAAAATCACCTAATCATAAATTTAGAGAAAACAGTTGTGGTTGTATTTACTGGCCAGTACATTAGACCTTTATATGACTTATCCTTTAGTTTCTCTGGAACATCCTTAGAAACAAGTCAGAGCACAAGATTTCTTGGCTCCTACGTTGATGCATCATTGAGATGGGATCAAGACATAAATAGTGTTTGTAGCAAACTAAATAAAACATTCTTTGCCATATAAACAATTTGAGATTCATTTCTTGAGAGATACTCCTCATACATACGGCATACTCCTCAATTTCTTACAACATTATGAACTGGGGGCAACCTAGTGATGTGAAAAGGTGAAGACAGTCTTGCAAAGAAATATTTCAGCATCACAAAATAAAACATTTACATACGAAAAACATTGATGCCCATTGTCACTACACTCTTAACAGAGAAAATCTCTTAAAGCGTAAATTGAATCACATATTTAGTAGATCTTTAGGCTATGCAGGGCCACACTGTTATATGTTCCCGTCAAGCTTAAAGAACCTTTCTACCAAGCAATTTAAGAAACATATCAATATGCTTCTGACAACCAATGCTTTTTATAGCCTAAGTGAATTCGAAGCGCGTGTTCTAAGTAAATGTTTGTAATGTTATATTGATGTATTTGTATTGTTTGTTATATACACATCTTATATGATTGTCCTATATGTATAACTTCATTGTAAGACATACACATTTTCTATTTCATCAATTTTAAATCATTTTAATGTTATAAATGATCTATATATCTATCTCTCTATTTGGTTAGTTTCTGTTGGTTTGTTGTTTGAGTTGATAGAGAAGAGAGATGATTTACAAATACGTACATGGCAGTAATGGATTTGGGTCCAACATTTAACGAACAGAAAGCGTTCGTCAACTGTCAAATTAGTGTACAAATTTTCGGTTAGGTGTCAATTAAGTATCACCCACACACAAATCAAGAAGCAAGTTCCTCGCTAAACCATATTTTTTCATTTCAGTTCGCAATAAAAGATTGTCCGCATCCTCTTCCGTCCAATATTCGTAGAACATATATCGGGAAAAACTCGTTCCTTGATGATTATTAAACATGGTCGACGGCCGTTTGAATTTCTTCAAAATCGATTTCTCGATCTTAATTATTACGAAACAGGTTAGTGCAATGCTGCATTAACGGGTCTTTAATTAAAAGGAATGCGCTCCGTACATTAAACCATAGAGGAGCAATCGGAAGTCATGATATCTTAAGGAATATAAATATATATAGAGTGAACCAAGTTGGACGCTTTTAAGGGAAACTTCCCTTCCTATAGGAAAAATAATGTCGATGTGTGGTACTGCATTTACGTCTATTCATGGATATAAGAAAGTGACTAACTGATAGGAATCAAGGAAAAACCCGGGCAAGCTGTAAGAATGAAATATGGCCGAACAGGTCAGTACTTTGCTTAGAATTTAATTATTTGGGATTTTGTTAGGAAAGATACTGAACAATATTTATTTATTTATGTATGTATTTATGTTAAAATCAAAAATAATATTATAAATTATTTTCATTACCTACTTAAATTACTTAAAATTGTTCACATAATATATCAGTATCACTATCGCTGTCATCGCCTGTTCTAATATGGATATACCCTTGTTCTGCTGTTTCTATATATTTAACAGAATTTGCCCAACTTTGTGGAGGGAATGTTAAAAACTTCGGTTTCTATAAGTTTGAGGACATTGCAGTTAACACAGGGAAAAACATTGTTACGACGAATGGCAGATTTCAGTTGGTGCCAAACATGTTCAATGGGATTAAATATACAGTGGTAAGGTGAAGGTGTATGAAACTGTATGCCCTAGATTTTTTGCGTAATTATCACAGACGTATTCCTTTTGTAGGTTCAAGCTTTGTAGAACCTCAATTAATCGCTTTTTGGTATGATCTTCGTGAAAATAAATGTCGTTATTATACATGTAGTTTTGGATTATTGCTTTTGTGTCACATGAGGAAGGGGTTTTAGTCAGCTGTCTACTGCGATAACTTGCATTGTCCATTACAATTATGCTATTAGGAGGAATGTCTGGAACTAGTTTGTTTTGAAACCAACTTTCAAATAAATCAGCGGTGGTGTCTTCATGGTAATCCAGAGAAGAATCTTTAATATTTTTCGCAAACAGAGAAAGTCCCTTTGGAATCCAACCATCTTTAGAGGCAGCATGCAAAATTTCCTCTTTTTGATGGCGCGTTTGTTTTACACTTTTTAGTTGACTCAACCCAACCCTTTTCCGGGGTATCATAAGTGTCAAGTGTCATCCAAGTAAATAATTAACCTTTGTTGTTCTCTGTAAATCCTAAGAACCTTTTTACCATATTTTTATAGCCAATGGTTAATTAATTATCAACAGAAATTTTTATTTTGTGCAGTAGATCATAATGTAAATTTTTATTTTTCCAAAAATATAGCATATTTCACTGTTCAAGAGTTTTGAGCAAGTAGGATTTGGAAGGAACCGCCATAATACCAATAATAGAAACAACTGTGCACTGGTCGTTGTAATTACAAATGGGAAATGCAGGGGTACAAGCAATTTGTATTACAATCAATATCCTAAAAGAAACAACCTTTACAGACATTTTTGGGTGATTGGGACACTACCTAATTAATAGCAACCAGTTTGAAAAGAACTGGTCAAAGACTACATGAAGTCGGTATGAGTTACAAGAAACGGTAGTTTTAGCAGCCCTTAAAAAATAATTTTACGACGTCAATATTTAAGTTGAAGACCAACAACAGTAGCTAGTACCAACTTCCATTGAATCTTTGAAATTTATTTGAAAGGTTAAACAAAAACCAAGCGTCTTTACAACAAAAATGAGAATTTCTCTTCTGCATTTCGGTGTCCACAGCCTATTCGTTCAAAGTACAACACTATATTTTGCAAGAAAACTAGAGCAAAATATCAGATATTTGAAAAGGTAACTTTAAGTTCTTTTCAGAGATCCACAAATAACACAGGGTGTCCCATATAAAAATATCTATTAGTTTTCATCTCTGTCGCCTTTCCTTTCTCCTATATTATTCTGCCTATAAGTTAATTGTTCAAAAAAGAAAAAAATATGTAAATGCCAAAGATTTATGTTTTTTGTGACCTTTAAGAATTAAAAAAAGTCAAATTTTGACATGTTCTATATTTGTATTAAAGTTTTTAAAGCTTCAGGGGCAACCATAAGGTTTTGGTTAGTCACAAGGAAAATTGCTTCAGATTAAAAGCAAAACAATTCAGATATAACACAAAACGTTTCAGGGACAGGGCAAAAACTTTCAGTACAATAAGAAAAAAACAAATTTATATATAAAAGAATTGTTCTGACTACCACAAATGAAAATATTTATAAATTATTATATATTATTATTATACATGCATTATAAGGGGCGAAGAAAATAAGGCTAAATATTAATATAAAAAAATATACTTATTACATAAACACGTACAGCCGTAAATGTTAAAAGAATCAAATACATTCAGATCTAAATAAGTAAAATATAATAACGTAATATAAAAAATTGGACGGACAACGATAAGGCTAACCCTAAAAATAAGTTCTATAATTAAAATAGTCACTTAATTAATGAACCCAGCTGTCATTAGTGAATGCGTTTTTAAAGAAGCTAAATAGATTTCCTGACTTCTCTCAGCTTTTAATTTTGACGAAAACAAATTTCAAAAAATATATTAAAAATTCAAACTTCTTATGTTTTCTTAGATTGCTGGTCTAAGTATGGTTGGTACAAATACTAAAAACTGTTCATAAAAAACCGTAAGTTTATAATTAACAACTAAAAAATAAGCAACTGTTTTCGAAATATACAGTTTTACAATTACACACGATCGTATGACATATTAAGCATTTATGACGCAATGGAATGTTGTATATATGCAAAAACGACAAATATTTAATACCCAGACTAGAGTATAGTTTGAAAAATATGTTTTGAACCAAAATTGTTGACTATATTGTGGATCGCCGTTAACTATTTTAGGTTTACAGAGTACCGAGTAAGGTAGTATCACAAATTTGTTTACAACGTCAATAAGTTTAACCTAAGATTTTTAATCTCCTACTCTTACATTTAAAATAATTTATTGGTTAAATTTTATTCTTTATAACTTACCTTAATCAATATTTTAGTATATAAAATGAGTAGCAGTATTTTTTCACAGATCCTAAATAATCTCGACAGATAATTATTTTAATTGAAACGAAACTTGTATTTCAAAAATCAAAAAAACCATTAGACCACATTTCTATAAATATTTAGAAATATACCACTCTCAGAATTTTTTAATATCGCTAATTTTGCATTATCATTCTTTTACTTCTTTTTTAATGTGATTTAAGCATGCAAGTTCTGTATTTCGCATTCCTTCATACTCGAATATTGCAACAATTTGATTTTATTTCACTTGCGATCAATTTCCATCCATATTAAAATTGCATTTAATCATTTTCGGCCTTATATTGTCATCTCAAGTTCGTACGCAGCTTAATTAAAACATGATACATGCTTGTTGCTACCGAGTGCCCAATAAGAGCAGCGGCGTTGAAAGCGTCCCATCTTGTCTTGCTTATGTTCACTGTTAATATTTGAAGGTCCATGTATAGGAAGGAACAATTTTTGGTGCACTCGCCGGGTTGCCAAGTATTTCAATTTTTCCTGAAATCGATTTCCTGCAAAGCATCCAAGCTCATTCGCGGAACTTGGCCTTGACGAAGGAAGGCAGAGGGATCAAGTACAAGAACAAGTTGAAAACGATCATTCCCAATGCGAACGCGAATGTTATGCCGATATTCAAGTCGAAACCTAAAATTCCGTTGAAAATGTTATCCCCGGGGTCCCTGGTGTACCTCTCGGATAGATAACTTTGTCCATTGGCGTAGCGGCAGTAAGGGTTCGCAGGTCCGGTCAAGACGGACGTCTCGACAAAGTTCATGCTGGTGCAATTGTGTCTCCAATCGTAAGGGAGCGGATCGTGGAGTTGGGGGTGCAAGAAAACTTGCCGGTTTAGGAAAGCCGACGCGTATCTGGCCTGCGTCGCGTAGGTGAGATAGAAGAGCCATTCTTGGAGACCTTTAATTGACCTGAACATATTATAACAGTGTTACCTTATCATAAAAACATTATATTCTATATTCAGTGGTCCGTAGGTTATAAATTAACGTGATACAGTGCGACAAAATTTAGCTTCAGTAAATCAATCTTAGAATCAATGGTATTGGTTGTAAAGGAGTACATTTTAATTGGCTGTAACTTTATTGTATTTTGAGATCTCGAGGGAAACAAAAAAATGAAATGTAGGGTTAATAGCCATGTGACGTATAAAATAGAACACTATCAATTTTATGACATATAATCATATATCATATTTCTTTTCATGGAACACACTGTATATTAAATATATATTAATTAGAATATCTTATTCCGATTACAATGATGAAACTCACTTAATATTTTAGTACACTCGTTATTAGCAAATCGTCCCTGACTGCAAAAACAATAATTATTTACAAATTAAAGTAGAACAACAACACTAAAAGTGACAAGACACAGTAAAGTGAAAAATTGGTTAACTATTCTAAATAGTGCTGTAGTGACCACCATTTTCCTGAACACATTTGTCATACATTTTATTACAAGGAGTTCTGTGCACGTGATTTTTCATTGTGTCCTCAAAATAAAAAATACATTAATATTAGGTCCAACCTCTGGGATATTCCATGTTAAGAAAATTTTTAGCTTGCACAAAATTGTGAGGAGGGGGCCGTCTTGCTGCCATATAATCAGCGCTGATATATTTAGGGGTAAATCTTCTATACATTGTTCTATTTGGTGCTCGAAGATTTGCAGATAATGATCTTCATCTATAAATATCGGACCCAAGAAATGCACCACACCATTAATTGGTAAAGTCTGTTCATAGATATAAGAAAGTGACTAACTGCTGTAAGAATGAAATTTGGCCGAACAGGTCCGTACTTTGCTTAAAATTTAATTATTTGGGGTTTTATTAGGAAGGATACTAAACAATATTTATGACCCACCTCAATATGCCGCTGCTCAAAGTGAGACAAACGCAGGTGACGTATATGCTGAAAATGGCGGCGGAGAGGTGGTCTTTGACAATCATCAGTGTGGCCATGGTTTGCTGCTCGGAGAAAATGTAGCACGCCCAAAGAATCAGCCCGAAATAGAAGTACTCCATGAGCTGGTCGAAAGAGCCCACCAACCTACGGCAGTGGATAAAGTGTCATTCAAGTTTGACAATTTCATTGAAAATGCCAAATTTGAAGAAGGGATTCGATTGAATAATAACAGTTTTGAGAAAACCAAAAAGAAATACTATATTAATAGTCTATCTGATTGACTATTTTGTGCTGTTCTACATTTTTCTTATCTCATACGTCTATAGAGATTTTTTTTTACGTTGAATACAATGGAACAGCTGGTTACTTCAGATTTTTTTATTTTTTGGATTATGACATAAATTTGTGCGTTTAAATGGGATACCCCCCATAATTTTGCATTTTAATGCATCTTCTAAGGGCTTTTCGAATAAATATAACACAACAATTTATTTTTAGTTCAGGTCTGTATTCAATAATATAATATTTTAATATTACTTGTTATTCAAATAATATGAAATAAAAACTATATTACAGCATAATTTAATATATTTAACAATTAGTTCGTTCTACTTCATTAATATTAATTACTATATAGTACTACATTATGATTATAATTTTAGCTTAAAAAGTTTACTCGGGAAGTATTTTTATCCGTGTTATCTTTTTTCCTCTCGTAAAATTTGTTTAAATTTGTGTCATTTTAAGAATTTTATTTCTTAGTAAATCGTAAAACGTAAATCTAAATTTACAGCTAAAGAAACTGCTCAAATTGACCGTTATTATATTGAATGCAGTATAGGCATAATTATTTCTTCTGCTTAACGCATTAAGTAATATTAAATAGATCGTGCCATTTAAAATTCGAAAGTCACTATCGTTTCCGCTCAAACCAGAAAAATTTGACATTCATTAAAAGTTATAGCGTTCCCACTTTCTTGTGTCACCCAGTATTAGGAAAGCCTATATAAAAATACAAAAATTCATGTCATAATTAAAAAAAAAAAGAAAAAACTAGTCACTCCATTGAAAAGTCTCTATAGACGGATTTTTATTTTTAGATAGCTTGTTGGAGATACGAGCAGTGCCGCAAATAATCTGGTTGTTGGTTACTGATAATTTTTGGTATTTTAAAATTAAAATTGTTGTTTTGATTTTGTTGTGAGTCGAGAGCTTAATGTAATTAAATAAATAAATATTATATCGCTTTTTTACATTGCATTGCTAGAGTACTTACGGAAAAACAATGGCACTCGCTCCTAGGACAGAGATGAACGAAAACGGTAGGGACACGATATTGTATGTGATCAAAAACAACGTGCCACCATATAAGCCTTCTTGGGACTCCTGAAAGTATCTAGTCCTGTAAATCGGATCTAAAAAAAAAATAAACGTAAGGCATTCAAAGCTAATTTATTACAATTTGTTATTACATATTTTACAATTATTTTATTAATTATTTTACAGGGTGTCCCGAAATTAGACGTCAATATTTTAACTAAGTATTCTGTGTCTCAAAATAAGGATAAAAGTCTTAGTTTTCAACATACAGGGTGTTCAAATTTGAAAAAAAATTGCCCCACATTCACAACCAAAAAAAAAATTGCGATACAAACAACTGAAACGCGTCATTAACTTCCAAGGCTTACTAATGATTATCTGCACCTCGATTGTAAACATTAAAATACAAAAAATAATTTGTAACTAAATTTTCAATAGTATATTTCTCGAAAACGGTGTGTTCAAGCGAGGTGTGACTAGGGTACCTTATTTACGCAGAAAACTTCAGGTTTTCAAATTTTTTCCACGCCTCCCCTGTATTACCCACCCACCAATCCAATACTAAGTTTTAGTTCGTTAAATACAGCCTAAAAACTTTAGTACCTGTACCAAATTTTATTTTAAAATATTTACGTGTTAATTAATACGTATCAAGAGGCAAATTTTATTAAAATGTCTAGAGTCGTATTACAGGAATTAAAAAAATATATTTTATTTTTCAAAACTGAAGTTTTCTTTTTAAAATAGACCCAAAAATCACCCCCCTAATTATCGACATTCAATTAGAAAACACCCTGTATATTGTAATCAATTAATTTTCAAGACTTTAAGAAAGATTTTTTTACGTAGGATCGTGTATTTTTAAAAGGGACATATGAACCATTGCTCAAGCAAATATTTTTAGTCATGTTCAGGAATAACATTCCAAAAAAATTTTAACTTTTTACGTCATATGATGCCGTCAAATATTTGAGATCTTCCTGTAGATAATGACGTTTAATGCGGCCCCAAGTACTTACACATTAGAACGGCGTTCAAAATTCCTGAAAAATAAACTCCTGCCAAACAGTTGAACACCAATCCGTTTCGAGTGATGAACGTATGTTGAGCATTCTGCAAGCACAAAAGAATGACCAAATAGAATACCAGGCGGTTTCCTTTGCCTATTGGGCTCGCCTTACCTCCATTTTATTGTAGAAGATCCATAGAACGAAAAAAAAAATGGGCACGAAAAACAATCGCAGGAAAAGTTGGCGCAAGCCAGCTGCGTGGAAGGAAACGGTAGCCGTCAAAAGTCTCCTGCAAGCGAATGAATAAAATGTACCTCATCTCAGACACTTATACTCTTAAAATTATAATTCTATATATAGGGTACGTATAAAAATACAAAACTTAGTTGCTAGTTACCTTTGAAAGTACTTACCACCATGGGCTCTTAATATTACTGAGAAGATTATCCTCATTATAGTTTTGCATTTTCGATTTAGTCTCATAAATAAATAATAATATCATATCACCAATAGACCATTAGGCCAATTGTATTGATAATTTTTATAGGAAATTAAATGCTCTACAAAAATGATCTCCCATTTTTTCGATAAATCGGACTATTTCAAAGGCATTCGAGGTCAAAGAATGCGGAATCCAAAGAAACATAACTTTTTGTTCTGAATTTTGTTATTAACGGAAAAATAATTATCGTGAAATGTTTCCAATTAACCTTATAGGAAATTAAATGCTCTCTTGTGGTTTATCTATAATTCGAACCATTTTGAAGATATTTGCATTGGAGTCCCAATGTATTTATATATATTCGTAGTTTTTGATAAATATTTTGAATTTATTCAGTGAATTAGTAAATTTTCAGATTATTTATTATCTATTTATAAAAAAAAGTTCTTTATTCACTAAATATCAATAAATGCATTAATAAGAAAAGAATTCTCTTCCACCATATGAAATGTTATACCCCAATACAGTATTAGTGGTATTTTTTATATTTAGCTATTCAAATCGACTTTTGTTGCAGTCAAGAGATAGTCCTCGACGTTCTTTGACAACTTGCAGCAAGTATTGAAACTCTTTTTCTTTTTTTTTTCTTATAATTCTCATCTAAAGCCCACAATGCAATGTCGACATCAAGAAAATAATATCGTAGATCAAAGATTTTGGACAAATTCAATAATTTTACAGGAACGATTAGACATATTTCATGTAGATATCTTATATACAGAGTGATTCACATTGAATAGCCTAAAACGAAATTGGCAATGACAAATAGTAAACTATATTTTTAAAATATTTTGCCAGATCTACCGAATATCAATGGCAACATTGGAATATAAAATAGAACACAATGTACATTAAATTAAAAATTTGACAGGAGTTGTCAACTTTGACAGAAGTTGAAAAATATTGATATTTTAATTTAATCCGTTTAGATTTTATGGCATATCAAAGTTGTAAACCGTCCACTTTTCAATTGTCAATTTCAATATCTCGAAATTAGATGAAATTAGGTATAGGAAAAAAGGATTTCTTTTGAAATGGATTTACTGTAGATCTTGCAACGCTGCCCTAGAAAAAATATTTTTTTAGTTCTCCAGAATTATTGATAGCCTACTCAACTTGAATCACCCTGTATATAGTCGATCCGTTTCTGACATATTTGGAATTTCATATCAAAAGTGTCATTTGCAGGTCTATTTTAAAAAGCTGACGTAAATTTGGAAATATTAACATTAACATTGTAAAAATGCTGTGATGATGACACAATCGAGCACTACAGAAACTTCACTATACATATAGAACAATATAAAATTTTAAATATTTAAGTAAATCCAGACAACTTTTGTCTCTAAGTTTTTTTAATATTTTTTAACGGTTCTAATGTAAGAGCGTCGTAGAAATTTAAAAAAAAGTTTTAAGTCGACCAAGATAAAATTCTTAATTTTTTTTCAAGCAACTGAAGTGGCCGCCACCAGCTGTTATTGTAATATTGATTTTTTTAAGATAAAGTTTCTGCAAATGCTCTTCTAGAGCAGCTCTATTTTTGAAAGGAAGATGGTGGAGGAGTTCAATAAATATCGATAACTCCAAAAAAGAGTGCCTTTTGATCAACTTCGAGTTTTTATGAGGGGCTTCTCCCAGATTAATAATAGTGCTATAAGTAGGCGATTAGGATTGTTTATTTTGCCACCACGTTGACATTTTCTAAGATAATTGCAATTAAATTTTAACTTTTTCTCACCTAAATTACGTTTTGGCATTTTTACCTGTTGTGAAATATTGATTGTCACTTATTTTTTCATTGAAAGTTATCGAAAAAGAGATCAAAGGAAAGGCGATCATGAATTACAAACTTTGTAGCCACGCCTTACCTTATTTTGCATAATTTATGTCAATCGATTCAAGCGTTATGGAAACAACCACTTACGCGAGTATGGTCCAGCCGACCGACATTTTGTTAGGTCGACCTAGCAGCAACGGAATTTTATGTTCCGACGGATGTCCTGGTCCGTTGATGGATGTCGTCTTCCGGTAAGCCCCGCCCTCGATCTTGAATTTTTCCACCAAAGCGGCTATTTGGTGGTTGCTCTCCAGGAAACGTTCCCTGGATCTCCTATCCACCGTCGACAGACACACTGCAAGGAAAACACCAGTTAGGGAACGAGGAGGTCTAAAACAAGCAACGACTTCGAGATCGACTTACGGTAGTACATGAGAGGGTTTTCCAATTGGGGACATGGGAACCCGATGGCGTCGAAATACTCCAGCATTTGCCTGGTGCCCCCCGCGTACACGACGTCCCCCAAGCATAGATACAAAACTCGATCGAGAAATGGGAAAACGTCGGATCTGGGCTTCTCCATTGTGAGAATTATGGCGGAGCCGTATTTCTTTGCTGCGTTGGACAGAATCGATATCACCAGGTACGTGTTTAACGGGTCCAAATCCCAGGTGGGCTCGTCCAACAGCAATACCACTAGGGATACAATAGAACTGGTTTTCACTGTATTCAGTGATTCATTATAACTGTTATGAATATATTACATAAAAGTATATTCTACAATTTAGGAAAGATGACTATTACGTTAGCAATGACACCAAGCATATTCTTGTGGCAATTGCTGGTGTCATCATTATGACCTAGTCCTTATTTCGACTATATCGGTAATAGAAATACATTAAGACATTTTCCTAAATACACAGTTGGTTAGTTTATTAGTTATTAGTTAGATTTTACTCCCAATTAGTTCTTTAATGTAATCTATATTGTCAAGCTGAACAAAAA
The DNA here is from genome assembly GCF_029955315.1 of Cylas formicarius. Taxonomy (NCBI): domain Eukaryota; kingdom Metazoa; phylum Arthropoda; class Insecta; order Coleoptera; family Brentidae; genus Cylas; species Cylas formicarius. The sequence goes on along the minus strand of NW_026844347.1, from coordinate 36,421,980 downwards.
AGAATCTGGAAGAATAAGATGTGGGTTGTTGTCTGGCCAGTAATTTGTTCCGTATGGCCCAATCCACGTAACATACCTATTAGTTAAATATTCTGTTATTAGAGCAAAATTATCAGGAACGATGCAGTATAGTTTCTATATTTTCTATATTTTCTATATTTTCTCGTAAAATTCTTAAATAAACGACGTCCCAAATGGATTTTCTACCGAAAATTTTTCTATTGAAAGTCGATTCGTGAATCATTGTCCAACATTGGGAAGATATGTCATGAAAATTGTAATCGCTGAGTCTTATTTTGGTCAGTCAAATGCGGAACTTTGGTTAATTCAATTCAATTATTTTTTCAAAAAGTTCTAAAAATTTTTCTTAAACTCTGCTTCAAATCTTTCATATCTTGGCGTATGAAATTTATCTAATCTTCCATTTTTTTTAAACATTACGTTATTTTATTTAATTACTGATCAGGAATTAAAACGCGCTTCCTAGTTTTCTCTTTTTTAAATGTACAAATATATTCGTGTCCTATTTGCATTTTTATCATTTTTTATATGCAACGAGAATATTTTAATTTTTCGCCAAGTGCAAACACTATAAATAAACAAAAGATGATACATAGCCAACAATATATATAATATAATCCTGCAAATCCTGCATCCGACTGGAATCCTGCAGACGTTTCGCCTAACTAACCAAAATCTCACTTGGCATCTTCAATGCTCGCGCTCCGAAAACACTTCGAACACTGGTGTGTGGTGTGGAAGTGTTTTCGGAGCGTGAGCATTGAAGATGCCAAGTGAGATTTTGGCGAAACGTCTGCAGGATTCCAGTCGGATGCAGGATTTGCAGGATTCCAGCCGGAGTTCAACGAGCGAACGGATGATATCCCGGAGTATAGTGTCATCACATTTTTCCATCAATACGTGAGAATATATATATATATATATATATATATATATATATATATATATATATATATATATATATATATATATATATATATATATATATATATATATATATATATATATATATATATATATATATATATATATATATATATATATATATATATATATATATATATATATATATATATATATATATATATATATATATATATATATATATATATATATATATTATATATAATGTTATATTTAATGTTATATATTTTTGAAATAAGCGTAATACAACCTTTTTATGAAATAATCTTCGAGGATTGCAATTTTAAATAATTGAACTTATATATACTATGCTTTTTTGACTAACCTTGTAATTAAATAGGTATATAATACTTAATCTGCACATCAAATCTTGATTCCATTTGATATAAAAATATATATTGCACTTTATTTGGAGTTATTTTTGTTATCGTTGTAATACCACAATTTTATTTCTAAAAATATTCAGTTTTTTCTAAAAGTCTTACGTTGAAAAGGGTCTACACTTTCACTTTTTAACTCTTCGCAAACTTCTATACTTCATTATCCATGAGCACGGTAGACCGTTTCCTTTTTTTTTTTCTGAAAAAAATGTTACCTGGATCTTTGATGAGCTGAATACCAATCATCAATCGTCTATATTCGCTTTTTGTGAGATGTTCAGTACACCTATTAGCCACCTGGGACAATGCCAAATCCGCCATCACTTGTTTAACTCTTGATGATTTGAGGTAACCCGTCATCTAAAATGAAAACAGCATTTTGCGGTATTACAAATTTATCGCTACACCTAGTTAACCTTAAATAAATATTTGATGAAAAAATAATAATTATACTCTTGCATTTTATAAGATATGGGTTAGAATTTTCTAATACCATGGACTTTTGTAGTTTTTGAATTCTATTTTTTCCGATTTGTGTCAAGCAAGGCCAATACAAAAAGTGGTAAATGTGAGAGCACAATACAATACAATACAATAATTTCCTAGCTTTCTGATCTACAATATGCCTCTTGTAATCATACAGAATATAGCTTTTTAACTTTGATCAGTAAATGTTTGGTATTGTTAATTTAATTTTTTTTGGAGAAACAATTTGTTGTTTTTGTTACAAAGCTAATTAGTTACATTCAGCTAATAGTTGACAGCTGCACCAAAATAAATCTTAATAATAATAATAATAATAAATTTGACTCCAAAAATTGTTTTCCTGGTCTCTTCAGTAAGCTTTCATAACCTAATCAAAAAGGCAAATCAAAATTTACTTCGCCTTCGCTTCGCAGCATTAACATCAACTACACAGAATGAAGAAGGAGTATCATTCGAAAAATAGTGATACCAAAACTGTATGCAAAATGTGACGTATGGTATACCAACTTTTGTGGGCGTGAAGAACAGCGTTTGCTCTACCGTCAGTCCTTGAATAAGATCGCACTTGTGAGTGACGTAACCGCATCTTTGTTGGAAAAGGCACAAACTCATCGGTTGATTGTTGAGCAAAATTTGACCCCTGATTGGTCCTTGGGCTCGCCTGGATATAACATCTAGGAGAGCTTTCTTTCCGCTACCTGAAATATTGGAAACCATCTTCAATCACGGACTGCATTTCCTAAAGGCCTCTAATTAAGGTAAGATGTCACCTAGTATCCTTTTTTTTACCTTTAGACCCAAGGACAGCTAGAACTTCTCCTGAATGCACCGTCAGCGATACATCTTTCAGGATGATCCCCGTTTTGATGTTCCCTATCATTCGTTGAATGCATGACCCTGGCTCGACCTAGCAGTTTAAATAGTTTTTTAACAATATAAAAGTTCAAATTTGGTAAAACTCTTCTAAACTCACTATCAGGAAATACTTTCAATAATTTCCGGATTTGAGAGATTTGTTGGAAGGCTGCGTGTAAAATGGGTCATGCAAAGGTCAAGTGTCATTTTTTTTTTACGTAAATGACCAACCAAGCTTACCGCTTCTTGCAAATATCTGACACTTTGCATTCTTGGTTATTTTTTTCAGTTTTTTCCTAACTTTTTATAGCACAACTCTTAGTAAGTACTTATAGAAAACGCTACTGGTAGCTGTTATCTAGCTTTCAACGGTTATTTTGCAAATTTCAACAAATTTCAAGTAATATTCCTTGGTATCAATTTTGTTTAATTAAAAGTTAGTAAGAACGGATTTCATATTTTTTACTGGCTTCTATTTAAACAGAATATAACATAAATGCATACTTATAAGTAGACCTTTATAACTACAAATATATTATAAAATACTTGTACTACTCAAAAGTGCGTACTTAAAAATAACGTTACATTACACTTATGCATATTTTTCTAGAGATGGGAAAATAATCTAACTAAATGCACACTTATAAGTACACATTTATAACTTCTAAGTATATAATAGGTAGATGAAATTAAAGTATTTGTAAGTTCCTAATTATAATATGTACTTATAAATACCGCATTTATATAGGATGCTTACTCATCCCTCGCACTCCTAGTATATTCTTTTATTTAAAGACAATATCTAGATCACTAAAAATTGTCGATATTTTCTAAAACTGATTGAAAGGAAAGGAAACGAACTTAAAATAATTTCCGCTCATATTGGTATATATAATATTTTGTACCATCAAGAAAAATGAAACTAACTAAACAAACAAAGAAAAATTGTATTTGTTTTTTTTTAATTAAAAATACAAGTCTAATAAATGAAAAATATCCCGCATCTTAAAAATTAAGTTGTCATAGAAAATATGATATGAAATTGTGAAATGTAAAAATATGACAATATTTTCTGGGCATCAGTTTTCTTTAATTGCAACTTCTTTAATTTAGGTTATATTTTTTACTCGCCCGGTATATTTAGAAGCTAGAATTATTGATAATATCTAAAACTAAAACCAGGAAATTAACTTTACTTCCGGAAAATAATTTTTGACCCCATTAGTATAATATATATTATTGTATCCTTTTTGTTTTTTTAAAAAGTTGTGCAAACGTACAGTATAATTTCTTGTATGAAAAATTACATTAAATATATTTGCGCCGCGAAACAAAAGTTTACAAAAACATTTTTTTTCTTAATTGAACAAAAGCAACGCATAAATATCGAATAATATTCAGTTATTTTTAAAGTTCAATAAAAAAGTATTTTAAGCAGTTTAAGCCTGTAATTAGAAAAATCAAGTAGTCCTAGAATAATATTTTCTTAGTACACATTTTATTTCATTAAAGCTTGTGTACTCTTCCTGTAAAACAAGGAAATCAAGTTCCTTCTACGCAATTATTTTTAACTTTTTGTTTAAAATACGATATACCTATATGGTATGATTTTTTATAGTAAAATTAAATTTGCATTAGATTTTGGGCTGCCAAGAAAAATATTTAAAAAAATTCTTCCTTCATTGAACAATACACTTTGTAATTGATATGACATTGATATTTTAATTGTAATTATGTTTCTGTATATTTTCTTGTTATCCGATTGACCTAATGTCTACTATTAAAATTAACATTGCGAGCCATTTTCGAAAATCAGGAACAACATACGCAATTATTAGGTACTTACCTGCCCGGAGTAAAAAACGTTGCATAGTTCGAGAGTGTAGTCGCTTCCGATCATTTTTCCACAGGGAAAACGGCCTATCTTACCAAATTCCACCTGCACCTCGATAACAGGTATTCTATTGTCCCCAGTTACATTTCTGAATAATTCATTCTTTTCGATAAGAACCGCATTACCTGCCGACACATTCAACAGGTAATCGTCTATACAGGTAAACTGACTTTTGTCGAAGTCAGAAGCTCGCAGAGAGGTGAAAATAGCGGAGAGTAGTTTCGAGTCCATTTTGGTTGGGTAGGTGGGTCGGATAAGTGGGGGAGGGGGGGTGACTGGTGGGGTGTCTCGTGTTCTGTTGTGTAAGGGATGACAATAATCACATACACATGTATACTTATAAATATGTAATTCATGTAATTAGCATTTTCTACGTGGAAAAAATCGCTTTTATTTTTTAACGTTTTTGAAAAATTGTTTTTTGATTTTGAAAGAACCTTCAACAGCAAATTCGACATTTTATTCAGCATCTTTTTTACTTTTATGCGAGTTGCATTTTGCCGCTTTTTTTTATTTGAAAATTATACGGGGTTATGTTTAATAAATTCTGCAAGGTTAATATAATTTCTACATTTTTTCGACTGCTAAAATTTTGATTATATTAAATACAGTCAATAAAAATATATAACTTATCTATTTACATCCCGACCCAAACAATACTTTGGTTGAACGTGGTGGACGCTTTTGATAAATCAACACTCATTTCTAGTACAGCTTGAACAGACTATCTTACAATTAGCACTATCGGTACTGCCATCCAATTGCAAAGGTGCAATGGAAAATTTAAATTAAATAAAATCAGCAGCTTTTTTCACGTTTATATTATTAAATATTATATATTTTTTGCCAAGATTTGCTGCTACATTGGCATAGTATTAATAAAATTTTGCTGATTATAAATGAATTACAAATACATTATAAGTAGGCATACTTGAAGAACTTAAAACTCTCAAGTACCTCAGTATAGTATAAGTATACTATAGTATAAGTAATGATATAGTTATACCCCATGTCTATTCTAAGAGAATTGAAAAGAATATAAATATATTAGTACACAGTTACAAATAGAAATATATTATAAGTAGACTCAATTAAACTACTTGTAAGTTTCTACTCTTAAGTACGTACTTATAAATACCATATGGGAACTTATGCCGAGTGTTTACATTTTCCTATTTGAATAGATTAAAAAAAAACCTTTATACTTATAAGTGCACTTCCAACTACAAGTACATTATAAGTAGTTGCACTTATAAATACCGCAAGTACCGTCACTTATGTACTTATACTGGGTTTTCACTCATCCCTTGCATCCCTAATACGTTTTTCTTTTTAAATGGATGGAAAAGCATCTAATGTAAATGCATACTGCATAAGTGTTTAATGTAAATCTACCTTTATAAAGTGTGAACCATCTATACCGAAAGAAAAAGCGGGCACATCAGGTAACAAAGTAAGGAATGTAGGCCAATAGAGTCTCTTACCTCAAAATTCCTTACCCTAAGTGCAAAGAAAAATCATTGAGGCCGAGGCGGCAGGCAGTTCTAGTAAAAAACTAAGAAAGCCAAAATTTGAAGATTTGGATCGGGCAATGTTGCAGTGGTTCCAACAGCAACGTCTTCAAAATGTACCACTCTCTGGACCTATCGTAAAACTAAAAGCAGAAAAATTTGCTGAACAGCTTGGCATTATCGATTTCAAGGCTTCGGAAGGAGGGTTGGAGAAGTTCAAACAGAAACATGGTATAAATTATGGACAGAAAAGTAGCGAAGTCCGTGATGTCGACAGAAACGTCACTAACGATTGGCTGGGGAAGACGTGGCCAAAACTAGCAGAAAAGTACCCTGGTGACGACATTTTTATGGCTGCTGGTATTTTTTACAAAATGGCGCCAGGTAACTCGCAACGAAAAGTGTGTGGGTGGAAAACTTTTTAAAGAACGTATGATAGTATTAGTAGAAAAAAGGAAGCTAGTCGTGATTGGAAAGTAAACTAACCCAAGATTTTATGGTGATAGATCAAGGATTTGCCTACAACAGCAGACTTGACAGAGGAAGTCATTTACAACAAGCAACAAATGGCGAAGAAGAGCACCAAGCGGAAGAAAAATATTAAGAAGGAACCACTACCAACAAGCCTTAGTTAAATGCTGAAAATACAAGCCAAAGTACGAGATTCGTATTGGCATACTAAAAAATTCAAAAGAAAATGAACTTATTTGAAACATGAAATGTAGTTCTTAAATATTTATATGAAATGGTCCTAAGTAAATGTAAAAATATGTGTATAAAAGTAATCAAATATTACAGAACACATATGCGTATTGTTATTTATCAAGTGCCTATAACTGTTTATAACGAAAAAAAAAGCAGTCCCTTCAATTTCGCTATATAGAATTTCGACTGTACTTTATAAGTAGACGAAGTTGCAAGTGTCTACTCATAAGTCTGTAATTATAAATGCTCCGGGTAGAGGCAATTATGCACTTATACCGGGTGTTTACTCATCACTCCCATCCGTAGACCCATTTTATATTTGAAGAGAAAAACGACAGCCCCGACTTTTTTTAGTATTTTTAGTAATTCTGATCGATAATATTTTCTGGCTGCATACGTGCTCGAAGAAAAACCTCGGTGCTAAGGTAACGGCACGGGAAACCTTTGAAATTCTTCGAGCGCCTGGCGGTCGTCCGGGTCTCGTCACACACCGGCAAAGAATCGGAAACTTAGTCGAAACTACGTTCCGTTTGGAGGTAATCGCTACGCGGCGATACACCTCCGAGTCAACATTTTTATTTTACAACGTTGGCAGCGGATTCTTGACTCCTGCAACGTCATATTCAGGTTAGGCCATCCGTGTAGCTTGTACAATCTCCTCTGCTGCGCGGGTACTCACTTAGACTACAGTGTTGGGTGTCACACGCATGGATTGACTTGGTGTGTGTGTACAATCTCGGGAACTCGTGTTTTTCTCGGTATTTGAGTGTCGGTCGAAAGTAAATAGGCAAAATTGTTGTGTTGTGTGCGGAAATTTGGATGGTTAAAAGAGACAGCAGCGATGACCGGTGAGTTAAGTTTTGTGCTTTAAGATTTAGGACCAAGATTTGAAAATAGTTTTTGAATAAAGTTTATTGTCACTAGCTACTTCTAACATTTCCTTTACTTTTGACACACGTACTGAATGTGCCCAAAATATAATGGTTGTAGAAAAAGTATTGTATGCAGCACGTTGACAAAATTTCAATATTTCTGTTATTTATTTATCAACATTGTACAACAAAAATACGTTAAATATATACAAAAGTTTTCCACAGTGATGCCAAAGGAAGCTTTTGCAACTGAGCTAAAAGTGGGTTTGCGTTTTAGTAAATTAGGTAAAAAAATGTATGTTTCTCTCCACAAAAACGAAATAAATAAGAACTACTGCTACTATATATACTGAAAAATGACAATAAAACCTTAATTAATGTTGTTGTGCGAATTTAAGTTCAATAAAGGAGAGGTATTTAAATCTAACTCATCGTTAAGCAATACATTTGAATGTCTCATTTTGTTAATCTCCAGAGCTTCCAATAAATTTAATTTTCTACTTTTTGTGGCTATAAATCTATAAACAACCTAATAATCTTAACCGCGACTCGGGTCTCTGTTTATGTTTATGATGTTTATGCCCTTCATTTAGCTCCGCCCTCCTCAAAAAATATATAAGCAGATACAGAGTAAAATAAGAGCCATTTTCAGTGAAGCTCTGAAGAAGCCAACAGGATGATTGGCGAAACGTCAGCAAGTTCGACTCAGGAAATTCAGTTCGTCTACAATATTCTTACCTACATTCGAGAAATGATTATTCAACTCTTTAGCACTAGCATCAGAATTATTCACTAATTTATTATTTGCAATTAATTGCTCAATATTAGTTTTATTATTTTTTGTAAATTCGCAGCACAACTCAGTATCTTCCCTAATCGCACACACTCTCTTGTATAATCCGTCCCGTTGTTTCATCAGTTCTACAAGTTCCACTGCAATCCATGTGTTATTCTCTCTGCTTCTGACTCTTTTTGAATATTCAGATTGATTTTTACAAGTGTTAATTCGCTCAATTAACTCCTGAAATTCCTTTACATTGACTTCTCTAATGGATTGTTTAAATATATATTTAAATTTCTCACTATTCACTGCTTTAATACCATAAGTAACTTTAGGCTTCTGGATTTTGATATTTTCAGCTATAGTAACTATTACGAGGGCAGCGCCGAAATTTCCCGTCCTGAATATAAAAGAAACAAAGTAGAGTAACAATTTTGTATTATTTTTCAATACACTTATTACATCTCTTTATTAACAACTCAATCAAATGAGCAAAATGAGCTAAAACAGCCTCTTTTAACTCAACTTCGTCGTTAAACCGCCGTCCACGTAAGTCCTTTCTCAAATATCCAAACAAATAAAAGTCTCTGGGGGCCATATCTGGACTATAGGGAGGATCATATATCTATTGGAACCCACACTCTTTGGAACGCACGCATCTGGTCAATTTTCCTAGACGTTTTACACGTATGCAGTCTCGCAATTTATGTAATAATTCCTTCACAATCCCAAAAGATCGTGGCCATCACCTTTTTTGTTGACTGGCAGACTCTGAATTTTCTTGGAGGTGCGCTTTACCCTTACGACGCCACTCCATTGATTCTTTTTTCGATATAGGGTCATAATAGAGAACCATAGTTTCATTTCTCGTCATAATATAAGGTTGTTCGGAAAGTCATTTCGTTTTTTCCCGTCAGAGGACTTAATTACGTTTTTTCGAAACCAACTTCACACTTGAGAGCTGATATTGCAAGGCTTGTGTGTGAAAAAGTTCTATTAATTCTACGCAGTAGTTTTTGGTTGGTGCCCTTTTAAATATGGAGAGCAATAAGCAGCATTTTCGTCATATTTTACTTTTTTACTTCAGAAAAGGTAAAAATACTGTCCAAGCGAGAAAAAAAATTGACGGATGTGTATGGAGAAGGCGTGTTAATAGTACGCCAGTGCCAGAACTGGTTTGCAAAATTTCGATCCGGCAATTTTGATGTCGAAGATGCACCACGGTCTGGAAGGCCGGTCGAAGCTGACAAAGATGCGATAAAGGCATTAGTTGATGCAAATCGGCGAATAACCACACGAGAGATCGGTGAGAGATTAAATTTGTCGAATTCGACTGTTTATGGCCATTTGAAAGGCATGGGCTTAACCTCGAAGCTCGATGTGTGGGTGCCCCATGTCCTTACGGAGCGAAATTTGTGTCGTCGCGTTGACGTGTGTGATTCGCTCCTCAAACGTCAAGAAAATGATCCATCTTTGAAGCGGATTATTACTGGGGACGAAAAATGGGTTGTATACAACAATGTTAAACGCAAGAGGTCATGGAGCAGAAAAGATGAACCGGCTCAAAGCGTGTCAAAAGCCAACATTCACCAAAAAAAGTTGATGCTCTCCGTTTGGTGGGATGTCAAAGGAATAGTTTTTTTTGAGCTTTTGCCGGACAATACAACGATTAATTCAGAAGTCTATTGTCATCAACTGGACAAATTGAATGGTTCACTTAAAGAGAAGAGGCCCGAATTAATCAACAGGAAGGGTGTAGTGTTCCACCAGGATAATGCGAGACCTCACACAAGTTTGGTCACTCGCCAAAAACTTTTACAGCTTGAATGGGACGTACTGCAACATCCACTATATTCTCCAGATCTGGCGCCTTCCGACTACTATTTGTTCCGGTCCCTGCAAAATTTTTTGGATGGCAAAACCTTTACCTCAAATGAAGATGTCGAAAACCACCTGAACCAGTTTTTTGCCAGCAAGGACCAAAACTTTTATGAGAGGGGAATTATGTTACTGCCAGAAAGATGGCAAAAGGTGTCGGACCAGAACGGCCAATATATAATTTAATAAAATATTTATTCATTATACGAAAACTGTCTTTCATGTTCCCCAAAAAAAAACGAAATGACTTTCCGAACAACCCAATAGTTTCTATCACAGGCTTCGGTTCCGACCCACAGAGTTCCAAAAAAGACCGCGAACACTCGACACGGCGTTGTTTTTGGAATAGCCAAAAGGTTTTTCCACTAATCATACCTAAATGATCATGCAGGATTCGACGAACACTTGTATCAGAAGGCTTAGTAATTTCTGACATTTCCTTGACCTTTAAACGTCGATCACTCAATACCACCTCTTCCACAATCGCAACAATAACTTCCGTTATGACCTCCACTGGTCGACCAGTTCTTGAATCATCTTCAAGGGACTCCTGCCCCATTCGAAAACGTTTTGCCCATTCTTTCACTACAGAATATTGGCGCAAGACTTCAATTTTTTTTTCGCGCCTACTAAGATATATATTTAAAAGGAGACAAAGTTTTGTCGTGATACTGGAGCTGCATCTATGTCAAGCCGGAAAATGTTACAACATGATCTATTAGGCTATGACTATTTGCTGTCTCCCACGAGGCGTTCGATATATCTATTTTATACCCAATGTCAAAATTGTTTAACGCTATTACTATAATTATATTATTTCTATTAACTATCCGCCTACCCCTCCATTAACAAAACGTGTGTATCTCTAGTCTCCATTTAAAAAAATTATTTCTGCGTCACGCTAACGGTCGATCTTTGCGTTTTCGATTATCACACGGCGAGCGACGTCAAATTAAAAAAACGCTTCGGGCCGAAGTAAAAATTCCAATCGATATAGCATCGATCATGACGCGAGTAAAATTGGTTAACTGTAAATCTCGCCGTGGTACGCCATTGTAGCGCCCGTCCGTACTCTACGATTTAATGCGTAACCAGAAAAGGCAATTTCAGAAAACGATCCGTGGAAAAAATATACTTGGTTTGTCGAACCGGTAGTGGTGGTCGGTCGGTGATCGATTGCCTTTTATTTAGCGTGTATGTATTAGAGGTTACGTCATGATGGGCGTGGTTGTTGCTTTCGATACACTCAACAAATATAGAAAGCACGAAATTGACGAATATCCAGAATCTTAACGGGGAAACACAGTTGGCAAAAGAAGAGTGTGTCCGAAATTCGTTGTCGGTTTGAGGGTCTGCATTTCAGAGCTACAGGATGATTTTAAAAATTTTGCCAATTGAAGCAACTATCTACGTTGATATTTAAGCTAGCGAGAAAATAAAAATTTGTCTATACAGATTTTTTAACGTCGAATCCAATGGAGTGACTAATTGTTTTGTTTTTTTTATTATGACATAAAGTTGTGTATTTTTGAATGGGTCACCCTGTATAATTCGACGTCGACGCCGAAACTAAAAAACTTCTTGTCTGTCCAATTGCCATGTTACAAAAAGTACTCTATATTGCTTCTGCAATTTTATTAAGGCATTTAATTTGTTAATTAAGTTGTTTTAAATATTATGGCTGTCAACGGAGACTCTGGTAATATTGAAAAATACGGCATGGCGTGTTGTTTTGTGATGTATAATAAATAATATGGTATGTTTTGCGTTAATGTAAAATGTAAAAACCAATCTATTTAATTTTGGATTTTTTCGCAAAGGTTAGCGACAGTTAGAACGACTCCTACAAGAAAATTATCTGGTCTCATGACAAATTTAAATCAATTTTGTGAGAGGAAAACTGATAATACGGATAAAAATACTTCGTGAATAAACTTTTTAGTTAAAAAAATAATTTTTTACTAGATAGGAATTCATATTAATGAGTTAAAACTAATTGCTAAATATATAAAATATTGGTAAAATGTTTAATAATAATTTATTTGCATTTCAATTCCCGCTGTTCTTCTTTACATGCCGTCTTCTATCGAAGATGCTTCTCTATCCCCTGCAACATTGCATTCGTCCAGTCTCGAACATTTCTTATCATGCGTTCTTTTTCATTTCAAGGTAGATGCCCTAGGTAAGATGTTTTTCCGAACTTTAACTATGGTCATGACTTTTCTTCTATGTCCGGTAGGTCCTAATACTTCTGCATTGGTAATTTTTGTTGTCTAACGGATTCTAGGTGTTCGTCGGTAGAGTTAAGCTTCAAATGGTTCTATTCTGTTTGTAGTCTGAGCTTTAAGTGTGAAAGTCTCTACCCCGTACAACACCAACAATCAGAACGTGGCATTCTAATATTGTCATGTTCAGCAAAACGGAACGACTCGAGGTAGCAAATCGTCCAAATGACAAATTTTCGCATTCTCACTATACAAAATTGGAAAGATCCATGCACAATTCTCCCAATACTGTCAACAAAAAAACGAAAGGCATTTAAAAGGACAGAAGCAGCCGATAATGATGTGCATTTGCAATATTTTACTCTGATCGTGTTTTGTTTACAAATATACCTTTTATTTTGCAATTGATAAATTGTATTAGATATTTTCATCCGTGGCCGATATTTCATGCACCATTTTATTACTTCAAACACAAAATAATTCATGAGGTATCGACAAAGAACCTTTGAGTTACATATATTCAAAATTTGGTATAATACGTGTTTTTCCAACTTATTGGGTTAGAATCTGCTCCTAACCACCTTTGTAACTCAAAAAATCTTATCACTTCATCCAGGTAATAGATATTCCAGTTACTCCACAAATTTTATTCGACCCAGGAAGTTTAAATACACTTGAAGCGTGAAAAAATTCTCTGGACCTAAGTTTATATAACCTAACACATATTCAGGTCACGAAGTTGCCATTTAGAATTTTTAAAACCAATAAAAAATCTTTTTTTATGCAGCGTTGTTTTTGTACCGTAGAGGAGTACAAATACCAGATGCAAAATATACGATTCTTGACAGTGATTTGATTGTGTTCCATATCTTTCTTTTTTTTTGTTAATTTTTTATTGCTATATGTTTCATAAGTTGTATAATGCTTTTTATACTGATTTTTTGTAGATTCTATCTAATCTAATCTAAAAAGAATTCCTTAATCTATCTACATATCTATATTTATATTTTTATACTTATCTATCTATTTATCCTTCTATGCATCTATCTACCTATATATCTATAGCGGACCTAGAAACGATGATGGAAAACTTCAGCAGACAGCAAAAAATGGAGGGTAGCATTTTGTTAGTTTTACAAGCAGTATATCATATCACGGTAATGATCAGGTCAAACATTTCCCAGCGGGTACAGGTGAGTGGATTTCCACAACCGGAGCTCATAAATAACACTCTTCCCTTTCGTTTCGATAATAACAATCGTCACGAGAAAAAAATGGGAACAATAAGAAGTGTTATGCAACCAGAGTACCGTTCATCTGATGCCTCGTATAAGATGTAAATGCAACCATGCGCAATCTGATCAGAATATCTTAAACTAAGTTAATTGGTTGTTTTAAAACACATTGGAGCCACTAAAACGACTTAAAACATGAATAATTTATTATGCAACAAGTTTGAGAAACTCCATTTTAGTCACGAATCTCCTAAATTTTAGGGCCAAAATTATTATTTAATAGTAATAATGTTCTTTAGATCTTTTTCTTAAAGTGCCTATCCGTGACGGATGTTGGCGATCATCACGGCAATTTTTGTCTTGTCAGCAGCAATGCGGAAAAGTTGTGGTGTTGTCTGATTAAACCAGGATCTGAGATTCTTCAACCAGGGCGTTTGCCTTCTTCCTGGGCCTCTTTTTCCAAAAATTTTTCCCTGCAAGTCGGATTGAAGCAAGGTGTATCTTGGTTCATTTCTCATTATGTGGCCGAAGTACTGTAGCTTGCGTATTTTGATGGGGTTGATTATTTCACGATCTTTTTTCATTCGTCGAAGTACTTCTTCATTAGTAACACGATCAGTCCACGGGAATTTTAATATTCGCCTGTATAGCCACATTTCCAACGCTTCTTAATTTACGGTCCATGATTCTACACCATAGAAGAGGATGCAAAAGACGTAGCAACGCAACATTCTTATTTTGGTCTCAAGAGATAAGTTGTGGCTCTTAAAGGATGCACTCATTCGGTTGAATGTGGACTTAGCTTTTGCAATGCATGCTCTGATTTCTTGATTGTTGGTCCATTCTTCATTTATAATAGTACCAAGGTATTATCATCATTTTTGTCTTCTTAACATTGATGTTAAGGCCATACTGTTGACTATGATATGTGATGCTGTCCATTAAGGTTAGCAGATCCTTTAAGTTGTCGGAAAATAAAATTGAATCATCTGCATACCTTATGTTGTTCAATCGGAGTCCCTTTAGTCATATGCCCTTTTGCATATCATACAGGGCTTCGTTAAATATCCGCTCGGAATATAAGTTGAAAATGAGTAGGGATAGTATACATCCCTGCCGCACACCTCTCATAATTTTTACGTTTTCTGTATGTTCCCCTTCCATTCTTAGGTTCGCCGTCTGGTTCCGGTAGAGATTTTCAATTAGCCTGAGGTCTTGGGCGTTAATCCCGGATTCCTTAAGTATGATCATCATTTTCTCATGTTTCTTAAAATGTTAAAATATTCTTTAAATCTAAATTCGTATAATAAAACATTAATAGTATTTTTCAGTACATTTACTTTATTCATATTTCCAAAAAGTTACTGTAAATAGCCATCGTCAGAAATATAATAAAATATATAAGGGCAGCGATTTGATAGAAACATTCGTATTTAACAGGTCTGAAAATATGGTAGAAAAATATTTAAAATCAAAATATAAACACATATGGTTATGGAAATTGAACCGAGGTGGCTTTTACTTGATGAAAATCCATTTATCAAAATAGATAAGAACTAAAAGTTCAGATTTTCACGAAATTATATATTTTGACATGACAATTGTTTCGACAACACCGTGTCTTTGTCAAATGTTTCTGGAAATGTTTTTTTTTATGTCTCACGATTCCTTCAAAGTAAATTTCGAAAAGTGATTTAATTATTTGTTATTGGCGTGCAGAACTGCAGTGCAAAATCAAGTAATCAATATTAACATTCAAATTGGTCTTATGGAATAGACACTATGTAGAAAATCTTTTTGACCTTGATGACAGTAAGATCAATATCGACATCATGGATAAATATATTTACCACCTGGTGTTGTTGATGACTTGGAAATATGCATATGTCTTGTTTCGATTCTTGATAAAATTCGTTCATTTACTTTTTTTATAAAGAAATCAGATAACTTAACTTCCAGATCTTCCCCTACACTTGAAAGATATTTTAGTATGTCGTTAATAAAAGCTTACCTTGTTCATATATCAGCTATCGATACTTTTTTGTTGGTTTTAAATTTAATTTTTTTAGCTGATTTTGATTTTCTGAAAATATAATAAGTTTTTTAGATCAAATGTTCTCTTATTTTTGCATCTAGCTTAATCTTCAAGGACAAAAATTAAAAACCTGAATATTCCGAAGAAATCGATATATTTTCCATTACTCAAAAATTTAAAAATCGTTCTTTAGATCCCACTTATATAAGAAAAAACTTGTTTCCGGTTGATAAATGTGCCCCTAAAATCTTTGCATTCAATTTTAAGACACCCTGTGTATACGTGTTCGATCGTCGTCTGCCGTCACGTTAAATTTTCTGGCGACTCCGACGTTACACGGGACGGGTAACCCGACTCATAAAGCCCCTTTCCCCTCCAATATGGCCGTGATACGATACGTTATTATCATCGGACATGTGCTGCCGTGGCACCTGCGAAACGCATAGAAAGTAGCCTATCGGTATGATATAACAGGAAACGTTACATATATTGGTGTAGGTCGCTTAATATACCTGTTAATTAAAGTCGTATCTATAATGATTGACCCAAATTGGCGGCATTTTTTTTCGTGCGAAATACACTAAATATACCGGGTGGCCCAAACTCTAGATTAGCGTTATCTGATGAATTAAAGTCAGTTTGGCTTGTATCTGTATGATTTTTTTAAAACCAACTCTCACATATTTTAACTCATTATCCGCCGTGATATATATTATGTTTAAATTAATACCATTGATTCTTTAAGGGTTAAGCAAGAGTAAAGCTATAAACAAGATAATAATATACATTTATTCATATAAAACTATAGCAAACTAATTAAAACAAATAATCCAAACAATTATTCGGACAAAAAAGTACCTAATTTGAAAATTACATTTCTAATTATTTTTTTTAATGTGGTAGTCAAAACATTTTTCAACACATAGATGAATTTCACAATATCCGCACATAAAGCAAGTTTCTCTCCTTATGCCGTGAATTTTGCGAACTTTGCACAGTTTCTGTGGAACTTTTAAGTTTTACAGGCCTATGTGTTTTTATATCTCCTGAAAGCCTACTTGGTGGATCTTCACGAGAAGCTCTTCTTGATGGGCCTTCAGAAACTTCTGCTTCTAAATCCACATTTTGTTGATTTTCGACCTAACTTCTAGCAACTTCTAGTAAATAAGAGGTAAATTTTATTTTCTTTGCCTGGTTCAATTTCTTGTATAACACAAATGAATTAAATAATGCCCAGTTCAATATAAACATAAAAGCCTTTTTTGTCCATTTGAGACTTTTTCTTATAATAGGATTATAAGAAAGGTATTGATCTGCCAAATCGACACCGTTCATATACTTATTGCATTGTATAATACTTTCTGGTTTTTTAATAAATTCACCAGTTTTAAGATTTATTTTACCGGTTTCACTTGTCTTTCCATACTTGAATTAAAATTTCTTTTCTTCGACGGAAAACATGATGGTCTCTTTTTAATTTAATTTTTTTTATATCGTGAGATTACCCTTGATTTTCTCCAATTGTATCACATATTCTTATCTTCCAAATATTGTCATATTTATCTAAAAGATTTTTTACGAGGTTTTGCAACTTTTGTCGACTTCCGTTGTAGAATTAAAAGTTCGTTGTCTATGCACTTTGTGATTCGCATAACATTCTGACAAGCATGCCATTCTTAAGTTATCTTGCCTGGGTTGTAGACTCGGAAACTTAAACGGCCTCTGTGGGGTATCATTGCCTCACCCAATGAAAGATTTTGTTTGGGTTTATAAACTGTGCCAAATTTATTTAAAAAATATTACGTTATTCTTTCAATTTTGAAGAGCCGATCTGCTTTTTCTGGCGTTTCATCATTATTACAAAAATGTAATGATTGTAATATTTGTCTAAACCTATTTCGACGCATAACTTTGCCAAAAATTGGTGTTTCAATATGTAGATCAGTATAATACTTTTTCTTACCTGCCCCATTAAAATATTCAAACCGAGAAACTTCTTCATTTCGGCTACTGTTGTATCTGTCCATTGTTTAATCTTTTTCACGGATTTATATTTGTGTTTGTTTCCTTTACTAATAATTTAAAAAAGTCATCGCCAATAAACAAGTCCACTGTATCTTGTATATTTTCAGGATTTTTTGGAAACATTTTACCACCATAATTTCCCAAAAATGTATTTATATTTATATCACTATCATTTTAGGACCAGTGTGTAGTGTGTTTTCGATTTCGAACTCTGTTCCATCGGCATCGCTGATCTCAGAATCACTTAAAACAGGTAAAATCTTTCTTTTAGTATTGATTACAATGTCTGAATCATCGCTCTCATCTGTATCATTTTCATCCCCAGATAATATATCAGCATAAAACTCATTAGTCTCATTGCAAATTTTGTTCCATTTAAAATCATCTTCTTCGATTATAAAACAGGTTAAATAATAAATTAATCTATATTTATTTAAAAACTGATAAAAAAAAACACTTAAAATAAATCGACTGTTTGATGGCACAAAGTTATTCTGTCAAAAAACGTCAGCAGCTTTTAAATAAAAAATAACGTATTACTACGTCAGCGGCCAGTATTTAATATATAAATTTTTTTCTGACGTTATTTTTTTGTATTTAAAACATTTTGACATGAATTTTCAAGAAAACTATGCAAGCAGATTTTATACAGTGTTTCAGAATTCAGTACACAATTTGGTATACTTGTCTTTAGAGTGTTAAGTGCTTTATTTTGAGTAATCCAAATAAAATTATTCATTTCAGTAGCATCCCAGAGGGTGATCTAATTGATATGAATATGTAAAATCATGATACGCCATTGATTTTTAAAAAGTGAAACTGTTTTTACTTTTTCCATGCCTAGAGTCGTTAAAAAAAAATGACAATCAGCTCTACATACTATTTTTCAATGTAAAATTTCTCAGTCGAATCAACAGAACGAACCAACTATGAAAGATTTCTTAATTTCTTTCAGAAAATCTCTACTAATATGTCAATTACGGACACGCGCAGAGAAAGTTGCAGAAGCAATTAGCAACAATTACATTGTTTTGTTTCACTGTCACTTACGCGTGTAAGTAGTTTCTGACGCTCGACGAAAGAATGTTAAATATTATCGTACTTAAAACCACCTGCCCGCAGAGCTTGGACGGAATTTGGACTGTGCGTTGTTGTGCGGCTTTTAAAATCTGACATTAAATGATTTTTTCTATGAAATGGGACAAGTTATTTTCTCTCAAATGTTGAAATCCTTCAAGTATGAATGTTATATTGGTTAAACATTTTATTAATGTTTTAATATTGAAAATTTTCTATTCTAGAATTGGAAAATTTGAATAAAATCTCTAGCAGCGCTAATCACAAATAAAAAACCACATAACTTGTGACAAAAAGGACTCTTAATATTTTAATTTGAGAGTAGTAAATTTACAAAAAAGGGTAATATCTAAATAACGATTTGGAGAACAAATACTATTAAATTTTGAGGTTCTTTGTGAAATTCTAAAGATGTTTTATATACAATGTCCTATTCCTAAGTCTATTCTTTTTTGAAATATTTCGGTTTGAAAAAAAAAGTGCCTCCAGTTTCAGCAACTTAAAAAATGTAGTTTGTAGCTTTTGGAAATTTGATCCTCGTATTTGACAAAATGATAAAAAAGAGTCGTAAATTGACATTTTTGTCATTTTTGTTGCCTACTTTAATACAGGGTGTCAAATGGGACACCCAGCAACATTAAGAGATCAAGTCTAGGACTTATTTCTCGCTCAAACTACATTAAAGGATTATTATGGTCTTCTTCTTCTTCTTCCTACTTTAGTCTAGGCAAATTGCCTGTTCATTTTCGTCGTCTCTGCCTATCCCACTGCCAGGTTGTCACTCCATCGTTTTCGGGGGCGACCTAAGCTCCTGCGACCCAATGGTGATTTGTCGCGTGCAATTCTGACTATTCTTCTGTTGTCCATTCTACTAATATGCTCGTTCCATTCTTTCTTTCTACGCAATACCCACGCATTAACGTTTTCCACCCTGCATGTTCGTCTTATATTTTCGCTCCTCTCTCTGTCCAAGAGCGTTTTTCCAGTTATTCTACGAAGTATCCTCATTTCGGTTATCTCTAGTAATTGTTTAGTTTTCGCTGTGTTTAGTCGGGTTTCTGCGGTGTATGTCATGGTTGGTCTTACTATTGCCTTGAAAATTCTCGATTTGGTTTCGATTTTAATTTTTTTATTTCGCCAAATTGTGTCGCTTAAGCATCCTGCTATTCTTGTTGCCCTTGTTGTTTGCTCTCTGACCTCTGCCTCCACATCACCATAACCCGAGATTTCTATGCCCAAATATTTAAATTTCATTACCTGCTGGATGATTTTGCCTTCAACTTCTAATTTGCATCTTAATGGTGTTTTTGATGTTGTCATGCATTTAGTTTTTTGGGCCGATATTATCATATTAAGTGATTTGGCAGTGCAGTTAAATCGATGTAATAGTCGTTGCAGATCGTCTTCACTTTCAGCCACCAGTACGGCGTCATCAGCGTAGCACAGAATATTGATTTCATGGTCGCCCATTCTGTATCCTCTCAGTAATCGTACATTTCTTATTACTTCGTCCATGATAATGTTGAAGAGAAGGGGACTCAGGGAGTCTCCCTGTCGGATACCTCGGCCCACTGCTATTGGTTCAGTCAGGATCCCATTTATTTTTGCTTCGATCTGGTTTGCTTCATATATATTTACTATCGTTTTGATGAGGTTGTGTGGAGTTTGTCTGTTGTAAAGGAAGTGTAAAACGTCTCTTAATCGCACTCGATCGAACGCTTTTTCCAAATCAATAAAACACATGTATGCCGGTCTGTTGTATTCAATTGATTTTTCTGTTATCTGTCTTATGACAAAAACCGCATCTGTACATGATCTGCCCGATCTGAATCCTTGCTGTTCGTCGGCTAAGGGTGTTAAGTTGTTGATTTTGTTTGCTATAATTTTTGTTGTAAGTTTCAGTGCAGTGCTTAAGAGATTTATACCTCTGTAGTTTGAGGGTACTTTCTTATCTCCCTTTTTGAACATAAGGATAGTGATGCTAGTTCGCCAGTCATCGGGTATTCTATGTTGGTAGAGAATTTTCCGAGTGAGGGATGTTAGCTGCTGTGCAAGACACGGGCCACCATATTTAAGTAACTCGTTTGGGATACCATCTTTACCTGGACTTTTCCTGTTTTTTAGTTTTTGAAGAGCTGCAGCTACGTCGGCTACCTCAATTTCTGCGTTGCGATTCGTCACTATTTCGGGTGTATTCAGTTCAATCTCAGGTTTCTCTGGTTCATACAATTCGGTTAAGTAGTTAACCCAGGTTTCCTTTGTTATCTGATTTGTTTCGACTAGTTCGTTCACTTCCTTTCTTTGGGTTCTAATAAATCGCCAAATTTGCTTTTGGAGTCCATAGAAGTCTTCCTCCATTCGCTTTGAAAAAATTTCCCAGTGATGGTCCTTTGTTCGTCTTACTAATGCTGTTGTTTCGTTTCGGATTCGTCTATATATTTCGTAGGATTCTGGTGTTCGTAAAGTCCTGTAAGTGAGGTGATTATTATGGTGTTATTGTTATTGTTCGGCTGAATGTTTTGACAATTATTGTGTTCTGTTGTCAAACACGACACCTAATAATTAGTATAACTATAATAAAAGTAATGATGAAAAATAAGTCCTGGACAACACTTAAAGTTTCATTTGAGATAACCGAGTTTAACGTTTGAATTTTGGACACCCTGTATGGAAGTAGACAACATTAATAACAAAAACGTAAACTTAAGCCTCTTTTTAACATTTTTTTAAGCCGGGGTTTTTGTTTTCAAGGTCAAATATTTGGAAACCGGTTAGCCATAGGCCAAGTACATAAAATATGTTTTGAATTTCACAGGGAACGTCAAAAGATAGTAGTAATAATAATATATGGAGTATTCTATTTGAAATAAGCGAGTTGACAGGAGCTTCCGGTAGAACCGGAAGTGACAGGACGTTGAAAATATTTTAAAAAAGAAGTGCACTTGGCGCTTAGCACGCGATTTTTAATGAACAGGCTGGATGAAAAACCTTATATTTGTGCCCAAAAATGAAGGAAACACTTTTCAGAAGCTGCAAAATCAACATGTAGATTTATATATAGCATATATATTTCATATCTTTGACTTTTACGAACCGATTCTATTACTTAGGATTACATTTTTGTATGCTTTTGTAATCGAATTTTCCACAATGCCTCATCAATGAAGTGCCATATTTCAATTCAAAACCTAACAAATCGTTAAACATTTTTTAAACAAGTGTATAAGGGAGCTATTGAATTTTCTGGATTTGTGATAAAGGATTTGGGGTTTGAACTACTGTTTTTTGTTTTGCACTACTATGCAGCACACGCTGATTTGGTCGAGTTTTTTGGAAAATCTATAAATAAAAGTCAATTATGATTATTTTTATTATTACTATGTATTATTATTATTAATACTATTATTTTAGGTAGAAGAAGCTTTAAATTGTGACGTAAATAAATAAAAGGCTCCTAGTAAATAGAGCAGCCGAGGCCATTGAACTAACTAACTACTCTTAGTTGCTTTTTATGCAAATCAATTCTAATTATTTATTTTTCATTTGATTTTATAGGCAGAAATAATACATATTACATATTATTTTCTGCCTTTCATATTTGGATAGCTTTAATAATCATCTCGGAGCCAAGAATTGAGCTCAGTTCTTTATGTAACTTATATTTACATGAAAACTACTTCTTCATTGCAGTACCAACGCACGGTAGGACCCGATTTTAGGTCGCGGGGGAAGAAAATTTATTCTTCCACGTAGCGGTGGCGTATACTACGGTTGTGGGAAATTCCCACAAGCGAGTGCGTTGCTTCACCTGATCATTTATTTACAATTCTATAACTTTTTCTATGAATAATGGATGTTTGTTATCGTAACAATCGTTGTTTACGAGTGAGGTAACAACAATGTAATAGTATTAGCGGTAACGAGAAATTGTTTGACAAACCATTTTCTAGTCGATCCGGTTGATTTCGGAAGTCGCGTTTGTCGTCGCTACATACCGGGTGGCTCAAAATGTGGAGATATTTAAAACTATAAAAAATACGATTTTTTTTTAAACCTACCTATGAAATGACACTTTAATCGACACAGTAATTCTACATATCCTGTATAGTATACCCACACCCAAGCAAGTCGACTAGTTTCATGGTGAATGGTGAGTAACATATTGGACTCTCAAGGATGCCTGCATGAGAAAAGTTTGAGACATCACATTGAAATGGTGAGCCAACTATAATTCCAAACCCCATACACGTACAACACGAGCCAAAGCGAGTTCATTAATGGAAAGTCTTAAAGAAAAGTATATAAACTACTAGTTTCCTACCAATTATAAATTATTATACAATAAAGTGCCTTGTAAAAAAAACATATGAAAATAACGTTAGTAGCTAGAAGGTAAAGTATTGGGTTGTTCGGAAAGTCATTTCGTTTTTTTTTGGGGAACATGAAAGACGGTTTTCGTATAATGAATAAATATTTTATTAAATTATATATTGGCCATTCGGGTCCAACACCTTTTGCCATCTTTCTGGCAGTAACATAATTCCCCTCTCATAAAAGTTGCTGGCAAAAAACTGGTTCAGGTGGTTTTTGACATCTTCATTTGAGGTAAAGGTTTTGCCATCCAAAAAATTTTGCAGGGACCGGAACAAATAGTAGTCGGAAGGCGCCAGATCTGGAGAATATGGTGGATGTTGCAGTACGTCCTATTCAAGCTGTAAAAGTTTTTGGCGAGTGACCAAACTTGTGTGAAGTCTCGCATTATCCTGGTGGAACACTACACCCTTCCTGTTGATTAATTCGGGCCTCTTCTCTTTAAGTGAATCATTCAATTTGTCCAGTTGATGACAATAGACTTCTGAATTAATCTTTGTATTGTCCGGCAAAAGCTCAAAAAAAAACGATTCCTTTGACATCCCACGAAAGGGAGAGCATCACCTTTTTTTGGTGAATGTTGGCTTTTGACACGCTTTGAGCCGGTTCATCTTTTCTACTCCATGACCTCTTGCGTTTAACATTGTTGTATACAACCCATTTTTCGTCCCCAGTAATAATCCGCTTCAAAAATGGATCATTTTCTTGACGTTTGAGGAGCGAATCACACACGTCAACGCGACGACACAAATTTCGCTCCGTAAGGACATGGGGCACCCACACATCGAGCTTCGAGGTTAAGCCCATGCCTTTCAAATGGCCATAAACAGTCGAATTCGACAAATTTAATCTCTCACCGATCTCTCGTGTGGTTATTCGCCGATTTGCATCAACTAATGCCTTTATCGCATCTTTGTCAGCTTCGACCGGCCTTCTAGACCGTGGTGCATCTTCGACATCAAAATTGCCGGATCGAAATTTTGCAAACCAGTTCTGGCACTGGCGTACTGTTAACACGCCTTCTCCATACACATCCGTCAATTTTTTTCTCGCTTGGACAGCATTTGTACCTTTTCTGAAGTAAAAAAGTAAAATATGACGAAAATGCTGCTTATTGCTCTCCATATTTAAAAGGGCACCAACCAAAAACTACTGCGTAGAATTGATTGAACTTTTTCACACACAAGCCTTGCAATATCAGCTCTCAAGACGTATATGGTTATGCGGCTTAAGTGTGAAGTTGATTTCGAAAAAACGTAATTAAGTCCTCTGACGGGAAAAAACGAAATGACTTTCCGAACAACCTTATAGATACCGTGCCAGAAAGAAATATAAATAAGAATAACTAAAAACAAGTTTTAACCCGGGTTACATTTACTCTCGCTGTCACTGGCGTCATCCAAGTTCCCCTGCTTCCAAAAACTCCCTTAAGTTGCTTTTGAATGGCAGTGGTAGGGATCTAGTAGAGATATTCATCATAATAATCTGTCAAAGTCATATATCTCGAAAAATGTTAAATATAAAAGTTATAGATGAGACTGATAGCAACAATTTACAATTATTTCAAAATATTCAGGGTCATGGGAAAATAAACTTTCAGATTTTTGAATACGATATTCCGTTTTTTACTCAATCACCCAATGTATAGCTGTTATGGTCTATACTCAGTATTCTCGGATTTATAGCCATTTTTTCGTCAAAATTACCCTAATGCCCTATATTTTTCACGCCGACAGCTGTAAAGTGGTATAGCAATTTGTCCTATACTTCCCCTGAAGTTGGTGTGAATCATTTATACAGGGTGAGTCAAAATGAAAATTTTTATTAATTATAATAATATAACATGATAGTATAATACAATTATGAACTCTGGAAAAACAATTTAAACTGTATTTTATGCTAGATATAATATAAAAAATGTAATTTTAATATTGCTAACAGTTCAAGAAAAAACACATATAAACCAAGAAGAAGACTGCAAAACCAAAAAAGAACCGTTGAATTAAGTTTCACTTGAAGTGTGAAATGTCTCCTACCTACTTCAATACACGCTTTAACACTATCATTAAACTATTTTGCAGTATCCGCTCACATTTCGTGCCTAATACTTTGAAAGACTTACCCTGCGTTTCATCTCCTCTTTTGTTATGGGGGCAGTTTTTTGTACCTGGTCTTTAACATATCCCACAGAACATAGCCCATCTTTGTTAAATCACAGAATTTTTTTTAAAAAAACCTATTAACATTGCCTTAAAATTATACAATTTAAAATTTAAGAGAGTTACTCAAGTTAACATTTGAAACACATGTATTACGTAACACCAAAGGCTTTAACAAGCGCATCTGCTATTCTAAGTTATAATAGCATCATCAAATCCATCTTGGACATCAGATCGACAGGATCCAAAAAAAGCATTTTAGAAACCTTTTGATATTAAAATAACCTACATTTTTATAAATTGAGATCGCTCGAAACACGCATAAATACTATAAAATTGTCAAATATCTTGTTGAGTCACCTTCGTGTACAAGTTACTTATCTTTTGATGCCAGTCTTTGACGAGTGCGAACACTTAAGAAAAAAAATCGATAGTACGATCATATGTTTTGGTATGGATAACCCAGAAATGTTTTGAAAGTATATTCCAATAATTGAACAGGCCAGGTTAAAAAAAATAAGTCAAAAATATAATGCCAATTCGGCATGACGCAAACTTTGCGGGTAATACGGTACAGCTATAGGTAATGCCAAACAGAAACAAAATGTAACAAAACCTTATTTTAATATAAACAGAAATCGCAAATGGTGTTGCGACGCCACTGCAAAGCTTGTGTATCCAACCTTCACATGCAACAAAACGGTATCAAATTTCGTCTTTACTGATTTCTCTGCACACCAGACACTCTTCTCCTTCATTTTGTTCTGACTCCATATTTTCTAAATCTATATCATCTAATTTGTTATCATCATCCTTTCTGCTAGACGAGTTCAACACTTGTCTAATGACTTTTTTTTGTATGTACTTATTTTTTTTGTGTACTTTTTTACCTCTTTTCTCTTTTTCTTCCTTTATCACCTTTTTCTATTGGTTCTCCTCCAACGCCGATTTCAAAGGCAAAAGCAATATTATCCAGTTTTTCTGTTATTGGTTCAGCTGAATTCAGGGAAACATAAAAGTCGTCCTTACGAAATACACCAAGATTAATACGAAAAATCCCAGCCTTTTCGAACCCTATAATATGGCTTTGATTTTAAAAATAAAAATAAATAAAAAAAAAAGTCCAGTTCATTGGCTAAATACATGAATTCCATTGTCCTTACAAAATTCGTAGATTTGTATTGATATGTGACTTGTATAATTGTCGAGAACGGGATTGTCTGTTGTAGCATTGTTTGTTTTGGAAAAATATTTCAACCAAATGAGAAATACATCTTCCGTCATTCAACCGCTGCTCAAAGTACATGTATAAATAGAACCTGGTGGGCAAGTTCCTTCCAAAGACGGTAAACCGAAATATTTGTTCCTCTTTCCCCACTAGTTATAGTTCCAATTTGCTTTTGCTTCCCGTTTCATCAACGTTGAATATGCGAATATGGAGAAAACTTATATCTGACCATGAAGATTTTTAAAAAATCTGATGATTTCTTCTTCGTTAAAGGCTTGAATTCTATTAATACTTGTCGCTTCTTATTTTCTACAGCTGAGTTCGGGATACCTATTCATAAATGCATACATCCAGTCTTTAACTGCTCCCTTCTTATCACGATTAAATTTGTGAAGGATAGATAACAATTCAACATATGAAAAAGCAGCACGTCTCAATTGAATTGGTGTAAAACCGTAAAATATTATTGATAATGGTAACAAATGGTCAGAAATCCCCCGCTCTTGTTCTTCACTGAATATGGTACGAACCACCTTCCTTGGCTTGTAGTATCTTCCTTTTTTAACCCTTTGCAGAAACTCTCAGGCCACTACCATTTTGAACAGCATTTAATGCAGACAGCACATTCTCATAACGTTTGACATGAATTTTGTATACGTATACGTATACAAAATTTTACCTTAGGAAATATCTAGTTGAGTCTTTTGTATTAAATAAATAAATATAGTCGACAGGCCAGGCCTAGAGCCAAACTGTTTAGGGTTATTAGATCCCACTTTAGCCAATAACCATGGATACGAAGACGATATACTTTGAGACACACCTTACCCCAGTTCTGGTTTTACTTGATCCGAGAAGCCCGCCTATTTTAATCGCATAGTAATAAATCGTATCGAAACGCAAGGCCCGCAAATAACGTGCCCTTGCAGGCTAACGTATTCGTCCTTGGTCATCCCTTATTGGCTGCACGGTGCCATTGGCATACGACACGGACGCAGTCTCGTCGGTGCGCGAAACACAATCGGAAATGGAAATCTTTCGGTGTTTGTTTCGTGCACATACGAATGCGAAACGCGAAGAAATGTGTTCTACGAGTCTGGGCGAGGCCTTGGAAAGGTTACTGACTGGCAGCGCGCCTCGGAGAGATTATACCCAAAGGTTGGTGTACGTCGAACGTTTTAAACCGGTACTGTTTTAATGTACCTCCTGCCACTGGCGTCATTGTCTTTCACCGGTGAACGTTTCGTTGGCGATTTTGATGCCGCGCACCCCGATATCTTCATATTAAGTGAATCGAACGAGGTTTTTGAAAAGAGAAAAGCGAAAATTCCAGATTTCGATGCCGATGGATCCAAGAAATTGAAATATTTCCCTTTGAGAATCTTACATTTAACACGTAACTTTGGATAGCAATAAACAGATCGTTTTTTTGTGAATAAGTGTGTGTATCCGTAGATTTACCATATTAAGGAACCCTTAGAAAATTTCCTTTTAGTTCTTTTTCTTTCAGTAATTTTAATACGTATATAGCACAAATGTTTACTACTACCACTCGTTTTCAATGATTGCTTTTGCAATTTGCAAAATTTATATAGACTTCTTTTTTTTTATTTATTAGTTCTGTGACTAGATGCAAATTTGTTATTATATTTGTAGTAATTATCTCAATTTACAAATATACACGCTATCTACATAAATAAGTTTTTATTTTTGGTTAGTTAGTTTGATAGGTATATATTTTGTTTACCAGATGGACTTCACCCTGTATATATTTATATTTTTCGTACAAAATACTTTGATTATTATAAGTAAAGTGGATTATTATTATTATTATTATTATTATTATTATTAATTACTATTATTATAATTATTATATTAATTAGATACACAGAGCGATTGTACGTTTGTTTTTTATCTATTTTTCATATTCTAAGTGCAGCAATAACCAGGTTTAGTGGAAAACACTACTGGCTAGTACCATTCGATTTGATTTTTTTTAAATAATTTTGACGAGAAAACATAATAACCATGTTTTTTTTTGGCGTAAGCTACAAGCCACTGAGCTTAAGTAATTGATTTTCGTGAAATGTTGAATAATAAAAATATGAACTTCCGACAACAGTTTTAGTATTAATTTTAGGACTAAGTAGTAAAACATATTTTTCTTAGAACGTAATAAGTTTTAGGGTTCACACTTTGCGTATCAAATTAATTCCAAATTTAGTTTAAATTTAATTGTTTAAATAAAATTAAAATTAAAAGTAAATTAAAATTACAATAGATATAAAAATTATGTATTTTAGTCATAATTTAACAAACTAGAGCTAGGTTCAAGAATGTATGTGAAAATCTTCGAGGTTTTTAATTAAAAATATTACTTTTCAAATAAAAAGCTGAACGTCTCTCATTTTAGAAGCTCCAATATTTTCAAGCAAAGAATCTGTCATTAACTAGTTGAGCCATTTTTCGACTCACCCATTTTTTTTTTTTTTTGATCTGCTTAAGTCTTACAATTATTTTTCTCGGATAATTATTTTTACTAAACCTAGCATTTGATGTACCAATTGTTTTCAAAAAAAGTAGACCTGACTTGAGGTAAACATTTTTTATTTTTGGGCAGTATATTATGAAAAACTCCAGCAGCATAGTGACAATTCTTCGCAGTAAGAGAGATCAAATTTTGAGTATGGTTTTTCAAGACCGTAATGCATTCAAAAATGTAAATTACAGAAATTGTTAGTAAATTTTGCGATTTAAGAACTCCCCTACAACTTTGAGTGTAATCTAAATTTACAAGAATCCTTATTGCTTTTGATATAGAAGTACTTTATTTATGTTTGAGGAATGGTCCCGTAATTTTATTCCAAAACATCAATGGGAGAAAATGACTAAAATATTTTTTCCTTTGTTTATTTTTGTTGATGCACTGTGGTGTACTAATTCAAAAAGTTTCCGGCACAACCACCGGGTGGTGCGCCAATTGTTCTGATTTGAGTTTTTTTTTTTTTGTTAAGTTGGTACCACTGTTGTTGATGCTCCATGCCCTCTATCTCTGTGTATGATGGGCGATTTTTTACAATCTTAAAATTGGATTTAAAATCACAACAACGAACCTGTAATAAATTTTGCTTTAAAAACGGATTTAATGGTGGACGAACGCCAGAAATGTTGGAAAAGTGTTTAGGCAACCGATTCTTTAAAAAAAATGGTCGTTTCGCAGTGATGATGATGGTCAATAATCGCAAATTAACCATCAGAGAGACATTTTGGTTAATAATTCTGGTTTTGCATCGCTTATCAACAAAGTTGGTAACAAAATACATACATTTCATGCAAAAAAGAGACCGCGTTGACATCGCAAAAGTGATGATTTGCGAGGCTAAATCCGATCGCACATTCATCAAAAGGGTCATTACTTGAGACCAGACGTGGAGTACGACACGCAATCTGGACATCAGGCAAGTGAATTGCGTTCACCAAATGAGCTGACACCAAACAAAAAACACGAAATGCTCACTGTTTTTATGGATTACAACGGTGAAGGCCGAGAGTAAACAGGGAGTATAACGAGACGATTTTGTGTGTGTGTATTTGTACGTGACAATTGTGGTCAGAAAACTCGTGAATTTTGCACAAATGCAACAAAAATCATCCAACAGCCACTGAATTCAGCTGATTTGACTCCTTCTTTCTGTCCAAACGTGGCAAAAAAACACCAATATTAGATGAATCAACTTGTATTTTTAATTTTCCGAAAAAATTCGGGAAACTTTTTGATCATTTTTTTATAATAATAAATAAAGTGTAAATAGACGATTCTGGAACACGCCCTCCACGATAAGTTGGCAACCTTGGCTTTTACGTATATCGAAAATGACATTAAATCGAAACAGGTACTCGTCAAGTCCTGTTTACAAATTCTTATTCACGATTGTGAATCCAGTCCGCTTTAATGCAGGAATGTTGAGCCGTTGCCGAATGTTAATAGTATAAAATACCGTTCGCGTTGGCGAAGAGGCAACCTGTGGCGGCCACGGGCGTTTGTAACGCCTGAGAAATATCCCTCGCCATAATTTGATTAACGCTTAACATCCTCTCTTTATTCGTGTTTTACAATGGAAGGCATATTTTTATGGAACGCGCAATCGAGACGATCAATCTGCGTCTTTAGATACACGTGAATCACGCGTGGGTTGGTCCGTAGCTGCGTAATTTTTATTGGCATATTGACGATTTTACAATTCAGTGAGACCCCTAGCGATGAAAATGTTAAACTATTCCGGAAGTAAAATTGGAAATGGCGGCGTTTCATATTTTTTATATTGATATTGCTTTTCCCGGTTTTGTGTCTTTATGGATTAATAGAAGAGAATAGAATTTATTTCGCTACTACATTGAGATATTGTACACCGTGTGCCAAATAAAACGACAGACTATACGATATACGAGATACGAAAAAACGTTTCTTACAAAAGTTTCTTGGACTTCCCTGAATATTTAAAATATTATAATTTTGTTGATACAGGGTGTCCCAAAAGTGACACCCCGATATCAACTTTGTTATTTTAAAAGGAACACCCTGTATATTTCGACATTTTTGGGAATCCTTGGTTAAAATAAAGGTCACTTTCTTAAGAAATACCTATTCAAATTTTGCGTAGTTTAGGCAGAAATTGAGGTTACCTGTTTTTTTCATATTTTGATTGCCCCATATAAAATTGTGTTATCGCGCTACTGAGGTGGTACCGTTTTGGCGAATTCATTTAACAAAATCTCAAGATGTTCATATCGAAGACCCTATATTGTTATTCAGATATCATTTCTAGGACAAAAAATAAGTTGAGTTTGTAATTTATCTTATATTAAAAGTTTACTTACTTTTTGAAATATTCGAATTTTAAGATAACACCCGTATTCTCGTGAAATTTAAAGCTGCCCACATTAGGTCACTTGTTGCCAATATTAGCTATTTTTGACAATACTGAGTGTGCATTAATACGTTGAAATTTTTTAAAAAATCGACTCTATACTACACACTTCTACAGATTTAATAAAACTTCTGAATTCAAATTTAAAGAAACGTTTAATAGTAAATAAGTTATTTAGCTTAATTGAAAATACCTTATAACATAAATAAATAATTAGAAATTATAGGCCAACTAAACAAGGTAACAAATTTGAAGAAATAAATCCATAAAACAAAAAGTTAACTAAAAAGAGTTTGTTAATTCGGTCCATAAAATTCTCCAAAAATATCGGAAATATACAGGGTGTTTCATTTAAAATAACAAAGTTAATGGGGGGGGGGGGCACGCACTTTTGGGACACCCTGTATCAATAAAATTATAACATTTTAAATCTTCAGGAGATTAAACTTTTGCAGTAAAGTTTTTTCGTATCTCCTATGGCTTTCCAGATCCTATAGTGGGTCGTAAATACAAACTTTGTTAAGATTGTTAGGACGCACGATTTGAAATTATTTTGAAGTATACAGGGTGGCGCAAAAACACAACGAATACGACATACATTAAAAAAAAAACACCCCGTTTTCAAATTTTGTGTTGAATTCTTTTTGAAATTCTTCAACTGTTTTTTATTTATTATAAAACACACCTAAACCTAATAGTTTTTCCAATATTTTCATTTTTCTAAAGAAATTTGAGTTTATGACGACGCCATTAGTTTTTAAGTTAGAAGATGACGTAAAAGATATTTGGCTCATTTTAAATTTCGATTTTCTTAAATGGCATACCATATGTATTATTATTTAAAAGATACATCTCAGCAATTTTACAGAAAAACTGAGTTTCTTTGAAAAATGATATGATTTAGTTTTATTTTTGAGAAATAAGTCGCAAGTCGAGCAACTGTCTTCATAAATGAAGAAAATGCGTATCCATCGTAATGGGTTTTGTGAATAAATGATCTATCTATCTATCTATAGAAACAATACAAATTGCGGGAAAATCGGTGGGATCCGGCTTATACCGAATTATACGATTTAAATTGGTATCGAAAATGACCTCGAAGAATTTGGAAACCATTCTTCGGCAGTCGATCCGTAAAACCCGTATTTACACACGCCGGGGCATTTTTCTTTAGAAATCTAGGTTATCGGTTCGAAAACTTATTAAAATGAAGAATCCTCCTCGGTTGCTCCGGAATAACGCTCCCGATACGTGAAATGATAACGGCTTTGCGGTTAACAGTAGACGACAGTTTCGCGCATCAGACACCGCATAAATGGATTTCGAGCTAATTGGCTACAAATTCGATGCGAGATGACTTACTTGCGATCTGGTTTTCTCCGCCGAAGCAGACGATACCGATGATCAACTTGTCTGCGTAAAATCGCAATAAAATAAAAAAGGAAGACTAATTTATTTGAATTTCTAATTTTTTATTCAATCCCGTTTATGCTAGTAAAACTATATGTAAAAGTCAATATGCTTAAAAATGTTAATATGCATTGTTGCCAATTTTACCATTTTACGTCACACCACATAATTTTGTTACGGAACGATTATAATACGACCAAAAATATAGTGCATTTATTGCTTTGAATTTTACAGTACCTTAACCGCAGACCTTCGCAGGACCAACATTAAGTAGATCTTGCCTGAGATGCACCATAACGAATATTTGCAGAAACTTGAAATTTTTATTGGAAACGTAACGTAATGGAGCGTTTTAGATTTGGTGAAACATTGATGCTGCGGGGTATTTTCGAATATTGACACACGCCACTACTTTTTATAAAAGGAAATCAACTCCCAATATATAACAAGTTGAAGAAATCGACAGAGATATCTGCAAACGTCAATTTTAACATGAAATTCCAAATATGACAATATGTGTTAAGTGCTTACAAATCGCCATTAAACAGAGCTTCAACATCACATGATGGCATACGAAGCGGTATAGACAAATTATTACTAAATTCGGAACTACGGAATTTATTTAAAAAAAAAATAATTTAGTTACTGCGTAAAAGAGATTAATAAATTTTCTACCTAACATTAAGCAACACTCTGTGTATGGTATTTACAAACTCAAAGTTGGTACTGAGAAACTTGCATTGCGTAAAATAATCATCGGGCTTCGTAGGTTCGGTGGTTTGTTTAAACAATTGATCAGCATTAATGCATAGGCGCGCGTGGATCGAGCTTAGACAATACGTGTCGAATATTTCGCAATCAAACGGATACATCGATGCACTTTCTAAAATACCGCGGAAATTCAGTTAAGGTTATATTCGATGGGTTCGAATTTTATCAACAGCGTGGCCTGAAAAGTTTTAATCAAATGGAGGACATGGATGACTGGCGGTTCACTTAAAAAAGAACTCATTAGGACTTGTTATGGCTTATTGATGTCCTTAGATGTCCAGAATATACCAAATACATCTCTAACTCATTATTTTGGATGACAAATGATATTTAAAATCAAAATAAATTGTTGATTTTATTTTTTACTTTTTTTACAATACCTTTGGTTTGCTCAAGTAGCAATTTTTTATATCCTAGTAAATAGTTTAAGTCAACTAACCAAAACTAATAATTTACTCTTTATTGCTAACTGAACACAACGAAGATACTTTGACAAGCATTGAATAACAATATGCATAGCGTTTGGTCAGATAAAAACCAAATTTGTGTTCATGGCAATCTTGATAATTAAAAATGAATTATTTCTGACAAAAAGGATGTTTTAATCATTTTTCAAATGGTTTTCCACATTTCATTAATTAAAAATATCAACATGTAATAAAAATAAGTTAGTCGCCAGCAAAAAATAAGTGGTAAGTGGTAATTTTAAAAAAGCTTTGGAATATCAGCTACTGGGTAACTTGGTGTCCTTAAAAAAGTTACAAAAATAAATAATAAATTAACGTTTGATTTGGTTAGTTCGGGATAATGACTAACAAAGCGTTAAGTGGAAATGTTTCCCAAAATGAAACTTTTTTTAAGCGTTATTGATATTTTAGGTTAGGGTGAAGATATCGAGATGCGGTTTTCACTGGGTTGTTCGACGATCTAGTGTCATGAAAAAGTCATATCGGTGCATACATTCTTTTTCCAGAAAATTCGTTTGTTGAGATTAAGTCAAAAAGTAAATAAAGTAAAGTAAAATTAAGTAAAAAAGCTAAAAACTTGTGAACGGTTACCCACAAAAGGTACACCTTGTCAGTAGTTTAGTTTCATGATAGTTCCCACAAATTAATTATCACAAATAATGAAAAATGTATAGAATTAATGTATAACTTGTATTATTTAACTTGTCAAGTTCGGGGTAGTCCAAATTAGGAATGAAATAAAGGTATCGTGTTATTTAGTCTATGTCAGGTTTGGACAAATACTTCCTACTACATCGATTCAATTTTTTCTCTATTAGTGCTTAGCAAGCATTGGTTCAGTTTTACTTTAAATGGTTTTAATTTAGTTACTGTTTTTTTAGTTCCTTTGACAATTCAGCGTGTATTTTAAAAAAAATTACCATTTTTTTTCTTATGCACTAATGTGGTCGTGAAATTGACGCATTTAATTCTTTCTTTTATTGCGAAAAGGAATTTAAAAAATCAATTAGCAAAAATTAAACATAAAATAGGAGACTTGTAGACGATTATTTGGTAATAAGCTCTGATTCCATTTTATATTACGAAATATAAGCGAATCATATCAGACCGCGACATTTAAATTTAACTAAATTTCCAATTCACACGAAAGACGCTGGTTCAACTTGTGGCACGCCAAGGTCTTTGACCAAAAATCAACCGCAGAGTTGAACACCTCAGGTGTGAGTAGCCGGCGGACGTCGGTTTATGAAAATAAAAAAAATCAACGTCATTGATTTGACCGGAAGATTTGAAAACAATCATTAGTCATTGGGTAACAGAACCGACCATTCGACATTGTTATGGTCTAGTTAATAGCGCTCATTGAGTGGAAAAAATTGTTAATGACTTCCAGTGAAGTAAAATTGTTCAGTTTTGTTGATAGTGAACTATACGGGCTAAATGGATAACTAAGTACGGTTAAAGAGAAACGTAAGAACTTGCTAGTCCTTGTTTTATGATAAAACCTGTTTAAGGTAGTAAATTTAACATCTTATTGGAATTTTGTGGACATTTTGAAAAGGAGTGTGTTACGTATACTGAAATAAGAAAGTCGAATTTTATAGGCCACTAAAATCATTTTTACGGTCCATCAATATTAGCGACAGATGAGAGGCTGAAAACATGTTTATCTTTATTATTATAAGTTTGTAGTGTTTTAAATTAAATTTATTACAACGTTTAAAGGACCCATTTGTTTACTTCTTTAAGTACGTGGAAGATGGTTTGCGTTCGTCTCTTATAGCCCGGGAGTCAGCTGTCATTTTTAGGTCACCATAGAATGAAAGCTGAGATTTTTTTGGTTGGTTTATTTCATATTGATGGTATTTAGTCTTTGTGCTAGTTTATAAACAACGAAACTTATTTGTCTAATTCATTTCTCTCCTAAAGCTACGCAATTAAATTTTGAAACCAATTTAAAAACGATGTAACTCAAATAAGAACGCAACAAATAAGCAAAACACGCAAAATAAAAAAATAATTTTTATAGCAAGGATGTGCACGCCCATGCATAAAATGCATATCTGCTCTTTCTGCAATACTGCAATTCACCTTGAACTAAAACTTTCATTATTGAAAAATTAAATAATTAGATAATAATTTTTTGATTAAAGGAGTCGTATTTTGAATTCAACCTAACTGAGCAATGTCAAATAACGTAATAATAAGAAAACAATTAAGAAGTAACAGTAGCCCATCCGATTTTTTTATTTAATAAATTTTTTATCCCGCTATGTATTGTTTTACATTTTATTTTCTTATTTTCAAACGGAAAGTATTATGCAAAAATTGCACAAGACAAAAAAGTTAGTAAATTTATTTACCAAAAATTTATTATTAATTTTAAACACTTTTCACATTTATTTTGTATATATATAAGCTTCCCTTGCGAACATGTGGAAAATAGTGCTTCCTTTCATTGATATTAGAAAAAAAATAGTCTGCCCAAAAGTGCTCGGCTGTTAATCATTATGAGTAATTACTACTTTGCTACTGAGGAAAAAAGTTTATCTTTTTTAGTACCATGGGTCATCAAAAATAGCAGCTCTCTCCGGGACCATTATTTCTAAGCTTATTAAAAATCAAAAGCCACTTTTTTCTCCCAGATTTTATTTAATATTTTCAAAATTTTGTTAAAGTACAACTGTCCGTTTTTTATGGATTTCCTTCATCTGAATAAACATCAAGTAAACATTTGTAAAGGTAGATACTACTGCTAAATTATGAATTCAAGCAAAAGCACAAGAATGGCGCAATCTACAGAACTAATTATCAGTTAATTAATTGAACATAAATTGAAAAAATACAAAAGTTTTTCGCAGTCACGACTTTTGATTTAGTTTAAACCTATTGTTTCGTTTTATTCCAGCCAGAAACTTTATACCTGATAATTATTACGTGCATGGTGAACTGAATTTTACACTTTTAAAGGAAAACTAGGCATTCTAAACTAAATGTAATAAAACTGATAGCGATATCTTTTCATAAAAAACCATAGAGAAACCACAGAGAATTTGAAGGTGTTTCCTTTCAAAAGTCACTTTTTCTATTGATACCTCTCAAACTTTCATTTTATAGAAAATTTCAGTTATCAACGGAAAAATCGTTTTTTTTATATGATACACCCTGTATATTTATAAATTATTGAAAAGAGATTAAAATTACCTTTCCATACTTGATATTTTGTCCGACCATTTTTATAAAAATATGAGTTTTGAATTCACAATTCCACAAATGCATTTGTTTCCTTCACGTCAAAAAAATACCCTACAGCTCTCAATTGCAATTTTTTACCATTTTGTCCCATCGCTATCTCATTTGCAAAGGGGAGTATCCCTTCAAAAGAGTCCCTTACATCGGTTAGATTGCTTAATACATATCGTCAGATTTGCCAATAACAGAATGTCCCTTTTGCACTTTCAAAGTTCATTTTAACTTTTGCAGGGAAATAACTAAGTAATTTGTGTGATATATTATCATAAAGTTTTTTTTTATTTATTATATTGTGGGTTATGGTAAGGTTTCTAATTAATGCAGTATGAGTGATTGAAAAAAAAGTATCTTCATGTTGCAAAACAGCACAAATACTGGATGACGATACAGAATGAGCAAACCCCAAAACAACTGTGACTAAAGCCGTGACTAAAGTACCGGAAATGTCCGAAGTGGGTCGCCACCGTAGCTAATGTAGATGACATCTTAAAATGACGCGTTTTGCGTAGAAAAAAATACCATTTTCCCCGATGAGTGTAAAACTGCCATCGACCTTGAGCTTTCGATTCAAATTTTCCGTTATTCCGAATGTCGAACGAAGCATATGCCCCGACGTTAAGTTTTATATCATTACCAACACCGGTGTATCTTATTACGCCTAGAGAGTCCTCCATTTTATTATACCGTTTAGTAATAATTAATCGTTACTAAAAAGCTGGCCAACTATTGCCAACGTTCAGCACCTGCTGGAATGACTTCTACACGACGCGATAACCAACAAAAGACCTTTAACTTGATACCGTACGGTTCTAACAATAAAAGTGTTATGTGAGACCTGCTCGAAACATATTAGGCGCGTTATGCTGTTGTACGTCTCGTGTTTGACGTATAAAAAGGTACGTGGACACGGCAACGGGCGGTATATTTTGAGAGGCCGTCCGAAATCAACGGAACTTTGTTCCAAGGGCCGTTTACTTCGTTATATCTGATGAAACTCCGCCTCCTCGATGTTGACTAGAAAATCTCTTGTTCGCTCAAAATGTTTTCCAAATTTTAAGCACAGTTAGTGTTGAATACCAATTGATTTTTGCGATTTTGCAACTGGATTCGAACCAAATTGGCGCCACCGGAGTCAATATATTTTACTTAAGCTGTGTCCAATCGCAATAAAGGCTGAAGGATTCCTAAGATTTTTGTTAAAAAGTATTTTAAAAACAAAGCATTTTTATATTTATTTATTTATTTCAACGGCTGAGCTAATTTACAAAGGAAAAGTAACAATATAAATGACAAAACAATAATTTAGATAACAACTTAGATAACAAGCTTTTTAAATAACCATATAAAACATATAAAAACACAAAAATAGTAAGAAACAGTAAACAAACAGTATCAC
The DNA here is from genome assembly GCF_029955315.1 of Cylas formicarius. Lineage (NCBI taxonomy): Eukaryota > Metazoa > Arthropoda > Insecta > Coleoptera > Brentidae > Cylas > Cylas formicarius. Next base: position 36,383,094 of record NW_026844347.1, on the reverse strand, counting down.
CTAGTTGAAGACCGCCAGCAAAGGGATCAAGAGCGACAAGGTTAAGTAACCTCAAGGTTCGAGTTCAAGGAGAAAAATAGCCATAGTTGGCGTGATGAAATGGAATACAAAACATTGGGGAGCTCTGATTTCTTTCATATATGTTAAAATCAATGGACTGGAGGACAGCCGGACACTTATATCCACCGTTCACAATTTTATAAAACGTCAAGATATCGGAGTAGGTTCTTTTAATTTCCAGACCATCTATCCCAAAAGGCTGACATACCAGAACATAATTAATGTGAAAGTTATTGTAGATATTTATACCCGCTCTATATGCTAGGGTCCTCAGAAATGCCCTCTGAACAGTCTCCAATCTATCAATGTGACATCTGTAATGTGGAGACCACACTACTGAGGCATACTCCAGTGTAGATCTCACTAAGGAGCAACAAAGGGTTTTAAAACAGTCGGATGAGAGCAGTGTACTATTACGGGTAATAAAACTCAGACCTCTCATGCCCTTGTTAGCAATGTCCTCCAGCTGATCCAAAAAGGTCAGTTTACTGTCACGGATGACTCCAAGGTGTGGTGACACACTCTATCGTTGTATTGTTAATAATATATCTATTTTGAAAAGTGTTAGTTAAGCGAGAAAAAGTAATACTAAAACACTTTTACATCCAGACCATTTTCTCTGCACCACGAACTGACATTATTAAGGTCGCTCTGAGCATCCATAAATGTGTTTTGTAAAATTTAAAATCATCTGCAAAGGCAAGATGTTCAGAATAAAGAACCACATCACTCAGATCTCTTATAAACAAATAAAAGAAAACTGGACCTATGCGTGAACCCTGAGGCACACCCGAACGCACCACAATTTCGCTGCAATATAATTGTTGATTCGGATCTGCTGTGTACGCTCTGTTAAAAACAGTGACAAAATTCAACCAGAGTACCACCCAGTCTCATAGCCCGAAACTTACGAAGATGCTCATGACTGACTCTGTCAAACGCCTTCGAAAAGTCCGTGTAGACACCGTCCACTTGTTTTGTTATATTCATGTATAGTGTGTCTTAAAGTATACCGCATTCCCTATCATCTCTCAAAAAATAATTACGATCTTCATGCCTATTATTACTAAAGAAACCCAACAACCATTGATTTATGCACAGGTAAGGGACAATGACAGCTAGACCATGCAATACAGCACATTTTAAAAATTGAGGATTCTTACATTTGCATATAAAATAATATTGTTATAAAAGTTAATAATGATGATTCCGTATTTATTTATGTATTTATATATTTACTTTCATAATATTTGTACCAAGTTCATTCTGTTATAACTGAAAACACATCGTTATTTTTACACTTTAAACTTCCTTTCCAGGCGTTTTGTCCAACGGACGTGTTTGTAATCAAAAACCAAGACCAAACCAAGACTTTGAAATGAAGTATACTTTAGTCACGATTTGGGAGCGATCGGTAAATTTTGAAATAGTTCTGATGGTCAAGTCATACGTCACTCAACGAATGCATTAGTTCTGTACTCTGTATACAACTAGTTCACAACTAGTAAACAATTAGTACATACATACAATCAATGGTGGGGCCGGTTATGCCTAAAGAAACTCATAATCAAAGTGTCTATTTTTAAATATTTTTAGATACTAATTCTTTTAAGTGAAAATTAAGAACGTTCAATTGGCATTATGTTATCAAAAGAAAGGACGGACGTAATACTTAATAAAAAAGGAGAAGCAAGACTTTATATTAAGCCAAGATTTTTTGTAATTGCCTTGCGCTTTCGCCATTTTAGATGTACGAGTAGATTTAGCAAAAAAAGATATGTGTTTCAAAATAATTTCAAAACTTACATTGTTAAAGGAGGTTCAGGTTATTTTGCCCATTAAAAAGTTACATTAGATATACAATATCAAAGTCTGTCACAACTCCATCATAATTTTCTCTTGCTCCTTTTTTGGAATTTTAGAAAATAAGGCAAATTAATGAAAATATTCTGAGTAACGGTATGGCAGGATTGTTAAACCGACTAGCATATTATAACGAAGTTAATGGTCGGTATTTTCAACACCTACTAAAATAATCTTTTTTATACCTTGTTTCTATAAATTTTACTCACTGCGTATCTGGATATTTTGTTTCAAACAAATTTCAAACTGCTTTTTGAGTTGTAGTTCTTTATTCAACAAAAAATAAAATTTTATGACGGAAGTAATAATAATAATTATAAAGTTCCTCATTTGAATTATAGGTAAAATATAACAAGTTAACATTTCGACTAAAAGGCGAGATTCAGTCTATTAAAGATTAGTATTTCTATATCTATCTGAACTAAAGTTTTTATTAAATTGTTCGAGGTTTTTTATTTTATTTGGTGGATTATTCAAATATTAAATTACATTCTATCAGAAGGGGCATTTAAAAATTTCAGTTGCATGCGGATTGAAGGTCTCCTTAAATTGTATATTAAGATTTTGCATATCACAGCGATTGAAGTATTGATTTTCTCCGCAGTATTTTTGCATACAGAACTTCAGAATGGAGAAATATTCTATTTTTCATATTTGACTAATTCTGTCGAACCTTCGAATTACAAGGATCAACCTCAAAATAGCTTTAACAATTTAAGAATTTTTCTTAATTGTTCATTTTAAAATTAATTTTTTGTTTTTATTCTTTTGCTCGTCAAAAGTAACAGAGGTATGAGTGAAATTTGATATAGAATTCGAAAATGAATTTAAAATAATGGTGTTCCCTTTAAAAAAACAACTAGGTATCAACGCATACTTTTTGACCCGCCATGTACACTTTATGTTTGCTGTAAAAAAAAATTAAATGAATTTCACATCGCATCAAACAATTCAGATTAATAAACCTAAGGAAATATAGCCAAATAGATGAAAATCGTTTCCTACCTTTTCTCAGATTTGCAATTTTAATTAAAATTCACGCACAACCCTTTGTTCGAGCGTCACGAAGACTTTATTACTAAATTACCATAATTATAAACCTAATTATGACGGTTAATTTTCATTGTCTTCGCTGAGGATCTGAACCAAATATTTAGTCATTATACGTTTTAACCGTTAATTTCATCTATTTTAAAAATGTAGGTCGCTCCGGCTATAATTTACAAGCGAATACTCCCACAACTTCCAAAATGGCCACCACGCTGCTCCAGTGTGAAATAATTTCCTAATAATACTCTTATTTTTGTGTCCATAAAACATTGTATTGCTGGCAAATGATTTAATACATTTTGATGCATTTAAAATTAGTGGTAAAAAGTATTATGTTGGTAGGACTGACTAGAGAGTGATACGACCGTCTTTGTTCTTTGCTTATGAAGTTTCGATGATGTTGCGGTTATATCTGTGGCTGGGGTTCCACTATTATGATCTGAGGAGAAAAGATTGAGAATTGGTTATGTCTTGTTATGTATTATGTACACCTTACACCCGGTGTAAGTTTTAGTCAAAAAATAAAATTGCCTTTACAAGTTAAACTTGTTTGCTCGCCTTATTCGGTCGATTTTGTTACTAAATAGATGGTCTTGCCGTAATAAATTAAATATGATACTAATCAAATCTATCATAATGTATATCACCACTACTTTCTGTTGCAGATGACAGATAGCGCTGCGTCGCACCTACGAAGATGGTTCGAAGCCGCACCCCTTCGCAAGGGGGCGGATCCCAAGGATTCGAAATGGAACGAAAGTACTCGGTACCTTCAAATCCCGATTCGAGGGCGTTTTCTGGCACCACATCGGAAGATTTGCACGCCTGGTCCATCTATAGGTCAGTCAGTGAAATACACCGCGTGAAAAAAATATTATAAAGTATATCGCCCAAGAGAACATGACAATTATTTTTGGAGTTTTTAAAATGGCTACCAGGGGCGTAATTATTGTTTTGAATTTGGGAACTCGGTTTATACAAAAATTTCTAATATTAAAGCTGAGACAAGTTTCAATGTTCTTGTTTACTGTATTTCCGCAAAAAAAGTGGTAGGAGTGTAAATAAATTGGTAATTCCGTTCAAACTGTTACTTTTTTTATTAAAATTTATAAAATTTTGAAACTAGATTTTTCAATGTTTTTTATGCAATATATGAATAATAATTCATATATTTTACTCTAAAATTAATAGTCTGCAAGGATTTTACTGCAACTTCTAAGTAAGAAAACGCCATCGGGTGGCAACGTAAACAATCTCAATCGCGTCACTCATACTTTAATAAAATGCGTTAACCTTTCTTGGAGATACGGACATTTATTTAAGAAAACCTTCCGACACTACTTATAAAAGTTATAAAAAATTTAAATAATTTTTCTCTGCTCCCCGAATTCCCTACTTAGTTGTCCCTACTGGGACCACCGGTACAGTCCATCTAATTTATAAGTTACGATGAAAACGAAGGAAATTATTTCTCAGCAGTTTTTACGTAATCTTTCAACGAAAACCGACTCCCCTAATTTGCATAGTAATTATTAATTAGTAATATCGATTGCGTCGACTTAAATTAACCCGGAGGAAGTCAGATTGCGACACTTCTGCGCGTTCCCACGGCATACCTTTTCGATCTCAAGCCTTATTATTTTCCCAACAGGCAAAATTTGAACTCTGACTTCACCGATAGCGCCTTGGGATCCACCGACAAGAGTCCTTTACCCTACGGCAACTTTCAGCTGAGGGATACCACAGTGCAATCGATCTTGTCTCATCCCAGATACGGTCCCAAGTAAGTGTAACTGTAAATTTTAATCGATGACATTCAGTACAAAGCCAATAAATCTTAAAAGATTCGAAAAACAGTTGCGAAGTGTGGAGCAAGGCTGCCCACTTAAGCTTTTTATTATTTTTTGTGGCTTTTAACCATCAAGTCGATTTATTTCTGACTAATTTTAAGTAAATTTACCCAAATTTTGGCGAAGCTTCTGGCCGTCGTGCCAAACTCTCCCCTATTTATAATGTTATATACCTATAATAATTTTAATTATTTATTAAAAAAGTATTTAATTTAAAAAAAAAGTTACTGATTAATCGATTAAAAATGTGTTGTTGGTATTTATATGATTTTCTGAAGATCTGGAATTACCCAAAAAATAACACTTTCAATATATTAATTATGATTCGGTTATACGTCATAATATCCTCTGTGAGACTTCTTCTTTTTTGCAATTCCTGTGGTCTGCCTCTTCTCCTTTTTTGTGGTGGCATCCATTCATAATTTTTTTTGGGTATTCTGTCTTCACTCGTGCGACTCATATGTCCAATCCACATTAGTTGTTTTTCTTCAATAGTATCTAATAGTCTCTTTTCTACATTCATTCTGTTCAAAATTTCGTCATTTTTAATTTTGTCACCAGCTCCAATACGTCTGTTGGAGCTACCTTTTATTTCATAGCCTTTCACATTTTCCAGACCTCTAACGAATACCTAATTGTATTTTGCACAAAGGAAAAAAATCCCTTTATTTCCCTTTAATAATTTTGTTTTGTACGACCGATGTTATAGTCACTCCTAAGTACTTATACTGGTTTGAATGTTTAATAGTTCCCACATCAGTGTGTAAATCTTGTCCGTTTATTCCAATAGCCATGTACTGTGGTTTCTCCATATTGATTTCGAAACCCCATTTCTTGTATTCTTCTACAGGTTTCCTAAACATATTGTTTATATCGTCCTCATCTTCTGCTAATATTACTTGATCATCTGCAAATAACAGCCTGTAGATAGACTCACTGTTCACCATTACACCCAATTTATTGCATTTTCGTTTCCACCCCCTTTAAGGTCTTATCTATGTCTCAGGCCTTTATTCACCAAAAATTCTTGAGAAGTTTCTTTTCCAATTTTTACTAAGCTTTTCGTATTATAATAGAACTGTTTCACCGTGTTTATATACATCACTGGTACTTCTTTTCCTTTCAAAGCATCCCACAACTTATTTATCGGCCCTATATAATATGCCTTCTTGAGGTCTATAAATATAAGGCTGAGCAAGCTATAGTTTTTTGGGCTAGTTGTTTTAGGCAGAAAATGTTATACGATTTTTCAATAAACGTCCATACAGTCTGCCAATAGAAGATGTTACACTTATCCCCCTGTAGTTTTCGCATAAATTTTTCTTTCTTTTCTTATGAATGGAGCTAATATCCCCTTTCAGTTATGTAGTAAATATAGATTTGAGCTTACCTATGACAGCTGAGGGAGACGCCTTTAATAGTCCTAACAGTATACCTCCAGGACCTGATCGTAAATCTCAATGTATGTTCTACTTCTGTCCTTATAAACTCTGGTTCCTGTATGTGTATATGTGAAGAATCGGACTTCAGAATACTATTTGCACAACTTATGACCTTCAGAGCTTTCAATTAAACTCTCGCATTTTACTCTATACCTGCTTATATAAATTGTTTGAGGGGGGAGGAGGTACAGGAGGGAGACGCCTTTAATAGTTCTAACAGTATACCTCCGGGACCTGATCATAAATCTCAATGTATGTTCTACTTCTGTCCTTATAAACTCTGGTTCCTGTATGTGTATATGTGAAGAATCGGACTTCAGAATACTATTTGCACAACTTGTGTCCTTCAGAGCTTTCAATTAAACTCTCGCATTTTACTCTATACCTGCTTATGTAAATTGTTTGAGGAGGGAGGAGGTACAGGAGGGAGACCCCTTTAATAGTTCTAACAGTATACCTTCAGGACCTGATCATAAATCTCAATGCATGTTCTACTTCTGTTCTTATAAACTCTGGTTTCTGTATGTGTATATGTGAAGAATCGGACTTCAGAATACTATTTGCACAACTTGTGTCCTTCAGAGCTTTCAATTAAACTCTCGCATTTTACTCTATACCTGCTTATGTAAATTGTTTGAGGAGGGAGGAGGTACAGGAGGGAGACGCCTTTAATAGTTCTAACAGTATACCTCCAGGACCTGATCATAAATCTCAATGTATGTTCTACTTCTGTCCTTATAAACTCTGGTTCCTGTATGTGTATATGTGAAGAATCGGACTTCAGAATACTATTTGCACAACTTGTGTCCTTCAGAGCTTTCAATTAAACTCTCGCATTTTACTCTATACCTGCTTATATAAATTGTTTGAGGGGGGAGGAGGTACAGGAGGGAGACGCCTTTAATAGTTCTAACAGTATACCTCCGGGACCTGATCATAAATCTCAATGTATGTTCTACTTCTGTCCTTATAAACTCTGGTTCCTGTATGTGTATATGTGAAGAATCGGACTTCAGAATACTATTTGCACAACTTGTGTCCTTCAGAGCTTTCAATTAAACTCTCGCATTTTACTCTATACCTGCTTATGTAAATTGTTTGAGGAGGGAGGAGGTACAGGAGGGAGACCCCTTTAATAGTTCTAACAGTATACCTTCAGGACCTGATCATAAATCTCAATGCATGTTCTACTTCTGTTCTTATAAACTCTGGTTCCTGTATGTGTATATGTGAAGAATCGGATTTCAGAATACTATTTGCACAACTTGTGTCCTTCAGAGCTTTCAATTAAACTCTCGCATTTTACTCTATACCTGCTTATGTAAATTGTTTGAGGGGGGAGGAGGTACAGGAGGGAGACGCCTTTAATAGTTCTAACAGTATACCTCCAGGACCTGATCATAAATCTCAATGTATGTTCTACTTCTGTCCTTATAAACTCGGGTTCCTGTATGTGTATATGTGAAGAATCGGACTTCAGAATACTATTTGCACAACTTGTGTCCTTCAGAACTTTCAATTAAACTCTCGCATTTTACTCTATACCTGCTTATATAAATTGTTTGAGGGGGGAGGAGGTACAGGAAGGGTATGAACATTGTCTAGGGTGACTGATGCCCATATTGATGACACCTCCGGTATCTAGGATGTATTCTTTGCCGCATATGTAAACTTCTGGTATCTCAAAGAGGATTTTGACATTGGCCGGAGATATTGACAGATTTTTGGAAAAATGGTAAATCTGTGTTGTAAGGAAAGACAACCGTCGTAAGTGTGGGATTGTTTTCGGCTCACTATCTTTGGAAAGTTATACCGAAGTGTATTGAAGAGAGTCGATAACCAATAATTTTTGCGCCTGATGTGTATCGAGTTGTGTGCGTAGGTTTTTCGTAAACATATTAATGAAATGGAAAAAAAATAATAATATTAATTCTATGTACCGTTCTATTTCATTTTGAAGCGATTCTGTCGACAACAAATTTTGTACAAAGAGGTCTATTCAAATTTCCATCCCTTTTCTGTATATCTTTATAAAATTGCTCCTTATTTATTTTTTCGCATTTTCTTGAATAAGATTTGCTTGAATTAGTCTTCAAAAAGACTAGCCTTCATGTTTTATGACAGTCTCCGGTCCGTTTACCCAAATCCATTCGTTTCTGGAATGTTTCGATAAAGAAAAAGCATTGGTAAAATCGCAAGACTGCTTATAATGCTTTACTTAATAGAAGACTTTGACCTTTGACTTTTGTGGAAATAAATTCCATTTGAAAAAGAAGGAAGTGTAGAGATTTGGGTTCATCTGAGGGAACGGCTTACTAATGAAGAAACCTAAATAGAAAAGAGTAGAAATCTGTTTTCTTAACCGGGCATGTTAGCGCATGTGTTAGTGTTTGGAAAGTTTTGTCCAACGACACGATTTATCACATTGGTCAACTACGTTCCAGGATCAATCAATACAAAGTTGGAAATTCAAAACTACATGGCAGTAAATGATTTTTTTTTTAAGAGAAAGGAAGGAAGATACAGTGTTATGACTCTCGCTATATTATTGTGACACAGATTACACGTTGTACCAAATAAAATGAAGTAATAGGTCGCAAAATTCTTTTCCCATTTTAGTTGTTAGTTAGTGTTGTTTGTTTTTGTTGTAGTAACTTCACCGTCTGATTGATTTATTATTTCTTCAGGTCCGCCTTGGGTTCTAACATGTACACCTACCTAAAGTTCGGCTTGCCCAGGGTGTTTCCTCCGAACCACAACGGTTCCACCAGATCTGGTCGGGGGACTCCTCAGCACTTCGCGAGGAACTCGTCGAGCAGACCTCAAACGCGGTGAGCGAAAGGTTTATATATACTGGTTTAATTTGTCTCGCTCAGCGGTCGTTACCTTTTTAATAAGACTAGTGTTATTAATCGATATCTTTGCTTAACTCGAAAGTGACTTAAATAATGAATTAAATTTGGAAATGGTTTTCGAATAAATTAATTGAAAGTCCAGTACTAGCCAAATATATATATATATATATATATATATATATATATATATATATATATATATATATATATATATATATATATATATTTGGCTAGTACTGGACTTTCAATTAATTTATTCGAAAACCATTTCCAAATTTAATTCATTATTTAAGTGACACTATATTCCGGGATATCATCCGTTCGCTCGTTGAACTCCGACTGGAATCCTGCATCCGACTGGAATCCTGCAAATCTTGCATCCGACTGGAATCCTGCAGACGTTTCGCCAAAATCTCACTTGGCATCTTCAATGCTCGCGCTCCGAAAACACTTCGAACACTCTATATATATATATATATATATATATATATATATATATATATATATATATATATATATATATATATATATATATATATATATATATATATATATATATATATATATATATATATATATATATATATATATATATATATATATATATATATATATATATATATATATAGAATATTACAGAAAAATACAGTGATTTATATCAAAATTATTTAAATAAACAATTTTCCGTAAAATTCACAGATTATCTTAAAAGCACCTAGATTTTTTATTAATCATTAATGAAATTATAATTAATCCATTATTATAAGATCAAAAGTTCATTTTAAATACCTGCTCCAAAAATCTTAGTTTAATAAGCGCAAATGCCCAATTTTTCATTAACTTATGAAAATTTTTTGATGTTTCTGCATATTTAGTTTCTACAAATATAATAGCAACTTGTTTTTTACGCTAAACAAAACAGACAATTAACAAACTCTAGCAATTGCACTGCAAACGAGTATCATATCCCATAAGCAAGTGCACTGTGAATCAGCCTGCAGTGTTGCCAATTCATTTTTTGTTTTTGAATTAAATATCTACCATTAATCCGTATTTTTCTGCCAAAAAAAATCCTAAGTAATGGAAAAAGATGGGGAAATTTTAACAAAGGTCGCTCAGAATTTTGCGCAAAACCAGCAAGGTGTTCTATTGAATTTACAATGTTGTCGTCTGTTTCAAGTTGACTTGGCAACGCGGCAAGTGCGTAAATATTTCAAAAAATATTTAATTCTCCATAACTTCGAATAGCTTTATAATACTCGTATGTTATTACCATTATTTTAAAAGTAACTGAAAAATTATATCCTGGGTCTCAACAGAATTATACAGGGTGTTGTTCAAGCCAACGTATGGACAAAACAGTTGGATTAAAATTATTAACGCCAAAACTTTTACGATACTGATTTCGAAAACGGGAAGATTGTGGACAAAGTAAATAGAAAAAATGGAAAAAGACATTTCTTAGAGTTTTATGCTAGTTTGGGTTCTGCTTCCACATTGCTACGGTACGCGTACGCACTTTCCCAAACACCCAGTATAACGGGGAAAGTTCGTCTAATCGGCGGACCATTCGGACATGATAGTTTTATCAGAATCGGCAGAAACTCGAACCAATTAAGGATTAATCCTCGTCACGCGAAACAATAGAAATAAATAAAAGCCAATTAGTCAGCACCGCTAACAAGCCACGTAGATCGTGACTCCTAATGACTCGTTTTAAGAGCTCGTTTTGTCCGCGGTAAACGTGTCCGCTTCAGCTAATTTAGAACAATGCGTGGACAGTATTATCGTAATTATTTCGACACAAGAAAACCCGATTACTGTCCGGTCGTTAAAAGTAAAAGTGGAGATTACCAAATTTGAGGCAGAACCGATTACCCTTACGCACTCCTCGTGATTAATTGGATAGGCGTTGGCGCATTGTTTTAAAAGCCACAGGCGATTGCGTCGCAAAAAACCTCGCTTATATGCAGATTAGCGCCTAACAAATTAACGTCACTGGATCAGATCTGCGCTTTAGTTTGGGCGCTTCAGTGGCGTGCTCGATATTTTTGCTTGCAAAGTGTCACATCTTTCAGGAAATTGAAGCTGTGTATTTTAACCTGTATCTGTAAATAAGCCATTGTGCTTCTTCTTAGGTTTACATACATTTTGATTTCTGGACATACCTTGACCGTTGTTCACCACTCAGTAGTAACTTCCTATTCGGGAGAATGAATTACATTAAAATTTGTTTTTAACCAACCAAACCATATTTTTTTAAAATACGCTTTGCGTCCGTAATCAAATTTTCTTATTGCTTTTTAGGACTGCCAGATATAAAAAAAAATTATGTTTCAGCAGTCAAAAATTGATGAGCAGGGGTCCACGCGAGGGATCATCAGGTTACGACAGCAGCGACAATGAAACCACCAATCAATACAAACAAAACCGGAAGTATCGTTCGGATCCCGACTTCCGGATGCAGAGCGCTCATCCTTCGTACCATCACGGGGTAAGCCACGCCCCCGACTCTGTTACGCTTTAAAAAAAATTCTTTTGGGTATTTTCTATATACAGTTGTTTTTAAAGGGGTTGCGGTTTTCAACGCAGCTTGCGGCTTTTTTGTGAAATTAAAGACAGTGGTTGTCGATTTTTTAAAAATAACTTTATTTTCGAATTACAAATTTACAAGATTACAACGTAAACTGCTGCAGTCACGCTCTGAAGAAGCCATCAGGATTATTGACGAAACGTCAGCAATTTCGACTAAGCAAAAACCGGCGCAGGAGGAATCCAGAAGTACTGTAAAAAGCATTACAGCAGCCTGGGGAACATTCTTTGAAAAATGAAAATAGAATCTTTTTTTACCTCTTCGTATATTTTGGTATATAGATATACCAGATTAGAAAATTTAAAAATCACCGATTATCTTAAAAACTAAGAGAACTATTAAAATTTATTATTTTTTAATTATTCAATTGCATTTCATACGTTTTAATTAATTGTTTATTTATCGACCTCAAAGTTTTTACATTTCTTTTATGAGCTTCTCAAATCTCTAACCTCACATTCTCGTCGATGGCGTGATATCGTAGCGTCCCGTAAAATTTCTCATATAATTATGATTGGTTCGACGTTAATTGTGTGCGACCGACTCACAAATAATAGCGAACAGTATTTATGGTAAAGTCGCCAACGCATGACCATACTATGCAACCACCTGCAATGTTAAATGAATCGGATAACAATCCATTACGCAAGACTTGTTCGGAATAATGATTGGCCAGTTCCTGTCGATTTTTAGCGATTCTTTTGTTGCCGACGGTTCGCCTTATTGTTGGTTGTCGTCGGTCGGTCGTCATTCTAGGCCACGCCCGTTAAAAAATTAAGCGAATCGCTGACCGAGAAGCCATTAGTTCATTAATTTTATGGGATTAGTAAATGCGGAAGACAAAGCTTACCTATATCTTAGTTGACCTTATAAAATGCTTATAAAATGCTAAGGTCACTTGCTTGCTGAGGATTGTCTCCATTGTTCTTGCGTATTTCTCTTATACAGTGTCACCATTAAAGTCCTGCAACATATGAGCACATTTTTTATTAATGCGTTTTAGCAAATTGTGATCCAGCGAATAGGTAAATAATAAATAAATTAACTTACGAAAGTTTTTAAACTTCGCCTTTACCGATCAAAAGTGACATGTTTTAAAATAGTATATTATGCAACTTTTTCTGCGACCGTTAGTCTTTGGATACATTTTCGCAAAACAACACGAATACATTCACTGACATGACCGTCAGAATTGACAAGCGTCAAAATTCAAAACGCGGGCAATATCTCCGAAAACATCCGATTGCTCCCAAATCCGTGCGGTAAAATCCCGGAAATGGCCAAACTGACGTGGTAAAGTGACGCTTCCCGCACGCTAGATCGGTGTGTAATTAGGTATTTTACAGACGGGAGTAGAAAAAAGATATTAACAAAAAAAATAGGTTTAGATAGCTATTTAGGTTTCAATTTTTTTAAAAAACTAGACTAGACCAAATATTGTAATAAAGCATTTTCCTTTAAATTAGTTCTAAAAATGCTCGATTTCAAAAAAAGTGAATATGGGTTTAACATTTCAAAGCCAAGTGAAGTTTAGTTGATTTTATTGTAGTACAAAGATTTGATTTAATAAAAAAATTTTATTGTATTTTTACGTCAACTGAAATGTAATAAAATTACTGGTTGCCATTAAACCTATTCGTTTATCGTTCCGATCGGTTCCGCTATTGTCGCTTTTTAACTCTGTACGTTAGACAGAGAGAGATGTACAATTGGATATGTGATATAAACAACGGAATAAACACAATTTTAAAACGTTATGTTGATTATTTAACTTTTATAATTGACCATTGATCAGTTTATTTAAAGAAAAAGACTGTAATTGGAAGAAAAATCATCCAAGGATAGAGCTGTTAAGATCAATTTTGTTTTATGGGTACTGATGAGACATGGTTATTTGAAAATCGTACAATTTGTCTTGGCAAGATATTAACATAACAACCGTAAAAACCACCAAAGTTGTTGTGAACGGTATTTAAAATTTCTGTGGGAAGCTTAAATTATAAATGTCACTTTAGTCACCGACTATTCAACTAGATTTTAATTGTAGCCTATAGCACGTAGTATTTAAATTGTTTGATATATCGCATAACATTTTTCTGTGTATTAGTTTTTGGGTACATTTTTGCAAAACAACACGGATACATTAACTGACAAACGTCAAAATTCAAACCGTGCGGTAAAATCTCAGAAAAAAACCCATTGCTCCCAAACTCGTGCGGGGAAATTGCGCAAGTGACCGAAGTGGCTCGGATCCTTGGGAAACGAAATTGACGTGGTAAAGTGACGCTTCCCGCACACTAGATTGGTGTGTAATTAGGCATTTTACAGACGCAAGTAGATTAGGCATTTGACTCGCGAATTTATTCGACACGAGCGGAGCCCAGCGGAGCAACACGTTCCGTAAACTTTTTAAGTCACTCGCTCCGCTCGTGTCAAATAAACTCGAGAGTCAGATGCCGTTTACCGCACTTCTCGCATAATATACTATTTTTACACTTTATACGTTTGTATGTATTAGTTATATGTATTGATATCGTTTTATTTTGACCAGTCGAAGTGAAATAAATCTGTCAAGACTTCGTCCAAAGCAAAATCCGTTGTACGTCATCAACCAGAAAATTAGTCTTGCTGGCAAGTTGTGACGGATATTTGGAAATCTTTTATTTATTGTGACTATGTTGTTATTATTATTGTTCGTAAGAATCTACCTCCTTGGAAGAATCTAATTTATGTTAAAGACAATAAGTTGATGACCTAAAATGTCGTTTTTTATTAGGAGAAAATAAAGGTGAAAAATTAAATGTTAATTTTTAGTTTTTTAACAAGGAATTTTTATCAGCTCACTAAAAATTATAAGATAATTTAATGACAGTAAAAACCTCACAATTGGGAGTATTCTTTTGCTTATATTTTGAGTCTGTCTCGTCATGTGGAAACCTCAACACAAACCGCTTCACTTTAAAAATAACATTTGATTTTGCATTTTCTACAATTCTGCAATATTTAATTAACAATACAATAAATACTATAAATAATAAATTTGTAAATTATTATTTCACATGGCTAATAACATAACTGTAGCAAAAAAAATGCACGCACGTGTATATAAAAAAATAAAAATAGGCTTCAAACTAAACCTACTCGAAAATCACTTTCATTTTTCTTGATTTCTAAATATTTGTCTTTTTTTTTTAAATTAACAGTGATAATGCTTTTAATTATAAAATTTATCATTTTTGCTGCAAAAGGTTCTTTGAAAAAGAGACGTCTTGTGTGATGTATGAATTCTTGAATGCTATACTCATAGTGAATCGTAGGTTTTTTCTTTATATGGTTTAAGAAATAGTCTGGCGCGCTTTGTAAAGGATATAATTTTACTTATTTTTACTTCATCAGTAAGTAGTTGAAGTTATAAAGAGTGAATATTTTTTCGTAGCAGCTACAGGAACCTCCTCACGCTCATCTACCGCTGGCGGCGATGCACCAAGGGGGCATCAGACCCACACCCACCCAATGGAACCGAAACAAGAGTATATCGGAGGCTAACCTTCTGGCCGCCGAATACAACAGACCTTACCATCCGGCGGGAATACCACCTCATCTGAGGGACCCTCGAAGAAACAGCGTGGCAGAGTTCGGACACCACGTGGCCCAACACGACGTCGTAGATCACAGGTATACTTTGGGCACAGACCACATACATATACTGACCGTTATGCAAAGCGCTAATTTAATTATTTTTATGAAGTACTTAGAGGAAGTTTAATTGCTTCGGTATAATTAATGATTAATTATAAATTTGATACGTAATTTGAATCATATACACTAAAGTCGAACGACTTAAACGTACTAATTTGAAATTTTAATTTTGTATTGTCGATGATAATTAAAAATTACACTTACGTACGTCAATATACATAAAATTAAAGCCGTATAAGCATCGGAGAGGTTTAATTCATTCTTACCTACCCATGCACATTAGTATATAGTATGCTAATTTTGGCCAAAATGTCTAAAAGTCAATTCTGGAAAGTGAACTTATGGCTGGTGACACAATGACAACAAAATGTAAGGGCATTACAAACTACGAAAGTTTAGATAAATAATGCATCGGCGGCTGTGCGGCGATATCACGAAGTTGGCTTTGACTTTGATAGTCAAGTTTTTGCTTGTTTTAATGAAAGCTTCATTCGTGTTACGACTGCGATGTTTGGTGATAGTGATAACCTAGATTTTTTTGCAATGGAGATTACAAACTCAGGTAAGGTTATGAAAATTTTTAGAAGAGACTGTGAAAAAAAATTGTTACTTTCAAAAATCGATGAAATCGAATTTTTCGAATGTACCTACGCTCGTATAAAAATTTTATATCTCGGTAACGGTAAGTCCTATGCGATCACCGTTGGTACAGAAATGATCACCGTCGAAAAAAAAAAGTTATTTTTTGAAACACGATAAGTGTCCGAAATTTGAAGCAATCGACTTCATATTTGGCATATATATGCAGCTTTGACCATTGACAGAACCTATTGAAAGTGGGGGGCTGAGGGGTCGGGAAGTATTCTAAAAAAATAAAAAATCGGGTGTGCAAGGGTCTACAAAAACCATCATTTTTCAAAAACCGTTTAGGAGACCGAAAAAATTCTTGAACCAGAAGACGCATAAACTTTTATTCTTGACAATTTTTCAGTAATATACAGGGTGCGTCGCAAATTCAAAAAAACTGAAAAATGGGTCTTCCTATTATTGAAAATTGGTTAACAATAACTGAAAGACTACGATTCAGATCTCACTTTCTTTTATATTGCGATATAGCCCTCCTAGACAGCAACAACTTTTGTACAAGGTGTTCCCGATATTCTGTGCTAAATGAGAAATGTGTTAAGTGTCCTAAATTTCCAGATATCAATTTCAAATTTGCCAGAGAAGTAAAAGGTCTGTGTCCATATTTAAATCCAATTTTACCAAGTATTTTTTAAAAATGTTAGAAAAATTTTTTTTGGTCATTTTTGCTTCCATAAAAATATGTTTTCCTCTATAATCGTTTTGGTCTCCAAAGACGGCAACACGACCAGGAAAGCCAATGCTCAAGAATTTGCAGAGATAACAGGTGTTTCTTACAGTTTGATATTTCGGTGCTGGATTATTTTTATCGCACTCAATTGACAGCTTCCAATAAACTTATCTAAGTTCGAGGCGTACTGCTTCGAGACTGGCCTATTTTCATGGAACATATCCGCGATTTCCACAATTCACAAAATTATTGTACATAGTAAACAAATCATTGAAAACCACGTGTTGTGTTGTTGTGTTGATAGGTTTCTTCGGTGAGGGAGCTTCGAAGTCTAGAAATGAGATATACAATGATATATAGGGAGTTTCATGCCAGAAAAAGCAGCAGAATTAATAACTTGACCGCTATATTTCATCGAGCAATGGATACCTCAGACCCTTTCATATCTTCGTTGTCCCTTAAAACAAGAAAATCAAAATTGAAAATAAAACTGCTGCCGCCTGAAGTTCAAGATTTATTGAATTCTTATGAATACAGTCTTGATGACGATAAATTAGAAGATTTAGATTGGGAGTCGTCGAAAATAGAATTTTTTTTGGATTCCTTAGAATTGGATAACTTAGGTAGCAGTGAACATTTGTGAAGTAGGTAAAATTGTAAATACACATATATGTAGTTTTTCTTTCAAAATTAGTGTTTTTGTGCCCGAATGATTTTTCAAATGCAAGCAAAGGAAATAAGTAAAGCGGGTGTAAAACAAAGGAATTTTATAAAAGTGTTATAAAAGTTTTTTATATTAGTTTATGGTTTGATCAAGTTCTGTATTCAAGTATCCTTGGAGCAACAGTAACAAGCAACACACGTATTTGAAGTTGATTTACAATATAACAATATTAATAAACAATTTTGGCCCACGAATTAACAATTAATTTGAGTCGACTTAGCAATAATCTATTCATCAACCGAGGCAAATAACCGTAACAATTTGTAAGTCTGCAAAACTTGAACTTTTTCAGTGTGATCAGCCGTATTAGCAGGCCGGTGTCGAAAGCGGAGAGCCAGTTATCGATGCCAGTGTCCAGAAAAGCGCCCTCTGTAATTAGGAATGACTACCTGGGGGCGGAAGAGGACGTTACGCCGAGTTTTATGTACCCCCACTTGCAGGTAACCACAGTTGCCTATCAGCAGCTTAATTAATTAATTATTTGTTTGGATATTTGAAACAGGACTTACGTGGACCGCAGTTTAACGACGAAATTCAATTACAAGAGGCTGTTTAGCTCATTTTGCAGACAAACCAAAAGAATATTTTTTTAAAGGGATTTTTTTTTTTTAAATAATAAAAAATTGTTACTCTACTTTGTTTCTTTCATATTCAGGCCGGGAAATTTTGGCGCTGCCCTCGTACTAATAGATATATTTTCCAAATATAATCGATCCTATCTGAATTTCCTATCCGAGACAACTCCTCAATGTCCGAGTCATTCCTCAGTTGCCCGTGAATATGAAGAGTCTATAACCTCTGCTGGTATGTCTGTTACTAACTATCTAGCGGCTTGAAGAATGGATGAAGAATTTTGGAATAACGCAATGAGTTTGTAAACTCAAAATGCAATCAAAATGAAGTTAGTATGGCTCAGGCCAGACAAGCTGCTTCACACCTAATGAGCTCGCAATTTGCAGAAGCCAAGAAACTTAAGAAGAAGAAGAACCTACTTCATATCTATTCTATTTACTAGCGGATCATTTTTTAAAACAGCAAGTGTACCGTCATGGCCGCCGTTTTCATCAACAGGTCAATGGCGCGAGCATGTGGCCTTCATCGTCGACGCCGTCGTGCCTCAAATCGCGACACCACCTCCTCCTCAGCGAGATCTCGTTCGAAGCACGCGGTGGTGACGTCTTGGCAGTGATGTCAACGTCCGAAGAGGAGGGCACGGCCATTTTGGACCTCGTGGCTGGTAGGAAACGACTTACTCAAGGTGACGTCTTGCTCAACGGTCAGAGGCTCAGATGCGACGCGTTGAGGTCGAGGGTGGCCTACGCTCAGAGCAACCCCCATTTGTGCAAAGACATGACAGCAGTGCAGATGATGAGGTAACGGTTGTTCTGCACACGATACGATTTTTTTTTAACAACGTGGTTAAAATTCGGGAGGTGATTTTATTTATTATAAGTTATAGTGTGAATCGCGTAATTAAATACATGCATATCATCAGAAATAGTTCGACTTTCAAATAGTAGTATTGGCGTGCCGGTTAAGGCATCTCATTGAAATCAGATCACTGCAAACGACCTCTTTCTTGTTTAAAAATACCCTTTTTTTATTAACAAGTAACCTAAGAAAATTTTGTGAACTATGAGAATTGAGTGCAAAAAATGCCTAAAAACTTATACCCGTATATTATATCATGAGAAATATCTCAGTCTAAATAATAGCAATAGTAAAATAGTAATAATATATTTTTTCTACTCCCGTCTGTAAAATACATAATTACCCACCGATCTAGCGTGCGGGAAGCGTCACTTTACCACGTCAGTTTCGTTTCCCACGAATCCGAGCCACTTCGGACATTTCCGGGATTTTACCGCATGGATTTGGGAGCAATCGGATGTTTTCGGAGATATTTCCCACGCTGATGGTCATGTACGACGGTCGTAGAAAACGTATAGTATACAACACGTTCGGTAAACTTTTTAACTCACTCTTTTATTAAAAACTCGTGAGTCAAATGCCGTTTACCGCACTTCTTGCATAATATACCCACGTCAAAGTGTGGGAAATATCTCCGAAAATGTCCGAAGTGGCTCGGATTCATGGGAAACGAAACTGACGTGGTAAAGTGACGCTTCCCGCACGCTAGATCGGTGGGTAATTAGGTATTTTACAGACGGGAGTACAAAAACGGTATTGTTGGTTACCTTTCAACCTTAAGTTAAATAAGTTTTGCAGGTTATCGATCCAGCCGAACATTGTCATTCGGAATGATTTTATCAATATAATTTTTATAAAACAAAACAGTTGTTTTTTGTCCAGTCTAATGCTTACACAGATAGAACGAATTAATCTTTCTTTCAACCATGTTTGTTTATTGCCAGCAGCGCTACCATTGGAGAATAAATTCACGAATTACTTTTCAGATTTCACTACGATCTCAAGAGACCGACAGGAAAGTTAGGCTATTTGAAAATAAATTCGGCAGACCGGGTAAGCGGCTAAAGTCAAGTCTGTTCATAGGTATAAGAAAGTGACTAACTGATACGAATTAAGGAAAGACCCGGGCAAGCTGTAAGAATGAAATATGGCCGAACAGGTCCGTACTAAACAATATTTATTTATTTATTTATGTATTTATGTTTAAATCTAAAATAAAATTAAAAATTATTTTTATTACCTACTTAAATTACTTAAAATTATTCACATAATATATCAGTATCACTATAGTTTTCATCTCCTGTTCTAATTATTATTTGTTCTATATTATTTGCAATATACGATTGTTCTGCTTTTTCTATATGTTTAACAGAATTTGCCAAATTTGTGGAGGGATGTTAAAAACTTCACTTTCTATAAGTTTGAGGACACTGGAGTTAATACGTGGAAAACATTGTTACGAATGGCAGATTTCAGTTGGTGGCAAACATCTTAAATGGGATTAAATATACAGTGGTCAAATGGAAGGAAGCCTTAAAACTGTATGCCCTAGATTTTTTGCATAATTATCACAAACGCACCCCTTTTGTACGTTCAACCTTTGTAGAACCTTAATTAATTACTTTTTGGTTTAATTTTCGTGAAAATAAATGTCGTTATTATACATGTAGTTTTGGATTGTTGCTTTTGTGTCACATGTGGAAGGGGTTTTAGTCAACTGTCTACTGTGATGACTTGCATTGTCCATTACAATTACGCTATTAGGAGGAATGTTTGGAACTAGTTTGTTTTTAAACCAACTTTCAAATAAATCAGCGGTGGTGTCTTCATGGTAATCCAGAGAAGAATCTTTAATATTTTTCGCAGACAGAGAAAGCCCATTTGGAATCCAACCATCTTTAGAGCCAGCATGCAAAAGAGTTATTCTTTTACCCTTTTCCGGGGTATCATAAGTGTCGAACCAGGTTTCATCCAAGTAAATAATTGGCCTTTGTTGTTCTCTGTAAATCATATTTTTTTCTAGATACTCCAGTCGCCATTTCCGAATTCTAGAAAATTCCATTAAAACTTGCCTTTTGTCAATTTTTTTAAATCTAAAATCCATGTGTTGAATAGACTTCCATAAGGTAGTTCTGCCACATTTAACACCGGTTTCATCTTTTTCAAGCCTCCTAATTAACATATCTAATGTAGGCACGCTTTGTTCCTCGTATAACTGCTAAATTTTACGCCGTATTATATCGTGACCACTTTCATCTACACTCGAGAAAATGTCAGCATCGCTTCTTTTCTTCCTCGCTGAAATGGGATTATTCACAATTTAAATTACAGTTGATGTTGGAATTTTCGTCAATGTGGCCGTTTCTTCTAAAGATGCTGGCTTGCTGGCACCACGTTCAATGAGAGTCAAATAAACATTGTTTATAACCTCCTTAGTCTCAATAGAATAGTGCTTTCGACATTCGGGCGAGAGCATCTCCTGAGATACACTAGACTCGCATATATTTTGCATAATTCGCCCAAGATTCAACACACGCTGTATTACACACGAAATAAACTTAAACTAAGTAGTATACCAAAGCAAAGATTAAACACAGGTAGGTATAAAATTATTTTCTATTCTGGACCAGAATTTTACCTGAATTTAATTTCCGAAACGTTAGGTAATAATCTTGTTGCATTGTATGTTAATGACCACCCTTGGATAATCCCATTTAAAAGCAATTGGTCACTTTCTTATATCTATGAACAGACCATACCTAGTAATCAGAGCCTCTGAGTCAAATACGAAGTCCAAATATTTTCAGATAAACCTACTGATAGAAGAATTGGGGTTGGAACAAGTGCGCGACACTAGGATATCGGTGATGACGGCGTCGGAACGGCGACGGCTCAACGTCGCTTGTCACTTGCTGCTCGACACCGATATCATAGTTCTGGATCAGCCCACCAGAGGCATGGACATCTTCGACACCTTCTTTCTGGTCGAGTAAGGAGTTGAAGGAGTTCAACCGGGGTCTCGGAGCTAACTCCAACTTGCACTTCGCAGATACTTACGTCAGTGGGCCAACGGAGGAGCGGGAGGTAGTTCCCTGGGCAGAATTGTGATCCTCACACTGCATCCGCCCACTTACGAAATATTCACCATGCTGTCGCGCATCCTCCTGGTGTCGGCGGGGCGAACCATGTTTAGCGGACGAAGGCGGGACATGTTGCCATATTTCTCCATAGTCGACTACCCGTGTCCAAATTACAAGAATCCCTCCGATTACTACCGTAAGCATCATAATTTTACAACGTGGACCAAATTCGAGGGGCCTCTATGGCTTTAAGCATTTGCAGTATAGTTAGTCCAAAACTAATATGCCTCGATTTTCGAGAGAAGTCGAAAACTAAAAACCACATCATGATATGGCAAAGCGTTTCTATAAAAACCTTCTATAACTTTTTTATTTGTAGAGATAGAGATTTTTATTGAAAACATTTTTTGAAGGGCAAATCTAGCTGTTTAACCGATTTTGTCTTAAGTTCACGAGATATAACACAAAGTTACATTTTTTTAAATGGAATATCCCAATCTTTTCAAAAAATTAGTTTCCTAATAACATTTCCTGTCAAACGATGTGCTATATACATATTCCACAGTGCGAGGTTCAATTTTCGTATTTGCAGTTTTCACGCGACGGATATTTGACAAAATCAAAACATTTTTGGTACAAATTTTTATATTCATTATTCTAGAAACACTTTAATGAACCCGGATTGATTGTAATTTCAGTGGACTTGGTTACACTGGACGACCTGTCAGCTGAAGCTATGCTAGAGTCGTCGCAGCGGATCGAACAGCTCGCTGAAATTTTTCGACACAAACAACCCCCCATGAGCGACCCAGGCCCGCCCTCGCCGCTGCCCATGACCGTTAAAAGCACCAACTGCGTGTACCAGTCGTTTGTATTGTTCACGTAAGTTTGGGCATATTTTTGTAACCCATTAAACCAAGATTTCTTGAAATCAGCGAAAGGAAACCAACAGAGTGTATACAAGGTGTTTCAAAACAAATTTGATAAACTTGAGGAGGTGATTCGTTGTTTAAAATAAAGGATAGGTTGCAAAGTTGTGTCAAAAGCCAATTAGGGAAATATCGCACTACAAATATTGAAAAGTATTCAAACTAACTGAGCAATGTCAAAAAAACAAAAGGTTTAAGAAATATCAGCAGCTCATTAGATCTTTTCTCTAACAAATACATGCCGTTAGCATTTCCCTAAGCACTGGTAGGTTATCAGGTTTTATAATGTAGGTAAACGTAAATTTTCTGCTAGAAATCTGAAGGGAGTCCGTTTGAATAAATGTACATCTCCTCCAATCTCAATCTCTTCCAGAACCTTCTCAAAATCGGTATTTATAATATGACGCCGGTACGTGGATAAAGGTCCTTCATTGTCGTTGCGGTTTTTGGTTAGACAAATGACAAAGAAAAAAATAAATTTTTAGGTCACAATCCTGCTTTTTCTCACAGTTCTTGACAAGGATCGATTTGTCGCTGAAGAGTAAAAATTGTGTTGTTTTTTTAATAGAAATTTTTCAAGAATACTGTACAGGGTGCGGCAAAAAGGTAGGCAGGATTTCAAATAGTGGTTGTTCGGTTTGTAAAACCGGCAACACTGTGTACGCACTCGCGTTAGGCAGACAAAAATATGCAATTTTAAGTTATCGACATGGCTTGGAGCGGAGTGCATCGTGCTTTCGTTGTCACGGAAATGTGTAATAGCGACGCAGCGCGCCTTTCGTAATCAGTTTGATGTTGGTCGGCATGCCGCGGTTCCGGATGGAAGAACAATTCGTCGGTGTGTTTTACAGTTCAGGGAAACAGGTTCTGCGCTTAACCGAAAATCTACTAGCCGACAGTAAGAACACCGGAAAATGTGAATGCAGTAAGAGTTTCCGTACAACAGTCTCCAAGGCGTTCAGCTCGTAAGCATGCAGCTGCTTTGGGAACTACCGATAGAAGTGTTCGAAGAATTTTACACAACTCACTCCAAATGCATCCGTACAAAATAATGGTAGTGCAGGAATTAAGCGCAGGAGATTTTGAAACCCGTACAAATTTATGCCGGGATATTCTTCAAAACATTCCCAAAGGCACTGTATTCATGTCTAGCGATGAAGCTCATTTTCACGTCTCGGGTACCGTAAATAAGCAAAATTTCCGTGATTGGTCAGCAAATAGTCCACAGGAACTCACTTTTTCGAAGAAGATGGAATAACGGTAACAGTCAACGGAGATCGATATTTTCATATACTTAACAATTTCCTGCGTCCAAAGTGAACGAGTTGAACAACGATCAAAGAGAACATCTTTGGTTCCAGCAGGATGGTGCTACATCGCACACAACGCGTCGCTCACTAAATTTTCTTCAAGAAATGTTCCTAAACAAAGTGGTGTCTTTACGGGGTGATCTTGGCTGGCCGCCACGTTCGCCTGATTTGTCGCTATGCGACTTTTTTCTTTGAGGTTACCTGAAAGCGTTTTCGCACATCGTCCGTAGACTTTGGAAAAATTAAAAGAATTAAGACAAGAAATTGCCTCAATTCCCCAAGAAATGATCCATCTGGTGATGCGCTTCCGCGAGAACCTACAAGAGTGCATTGACAATAATGGCCGTCATTTAAAAGACATCATTTTTTAAAAGATAACGTTCCTAAATGGCATAAAATGTACATTTCAAAAATAATTAAATGTTTGCTTCATGTAGTTTGGTTAATAATACCTATCATTTTGCCGCACCCTGTATTTTCACATTTCATGAAAATACGTCCGTTTTTAGTTCTTTGCTATTCCCTAAAATTCAACTAACAACTAATCTACTCCAGGAAAGCCATGATTTACACTCAACCCAACACGTTCATCAGCTGGCTGACATTGATAATCATGTCGGCGAGCCTGTCCCTCGTCTTGGGTGCAATATTCTGGGACGTGCCCAACTCAGATCCCCAGCTGAATTTAAACGATAGATTAGGTTATCACTACAGCGTCATGTGCGTGGCCCCGTGGCCTATTCTACTCTACCTCACCCTGCACGAAGTCAAAAAGAACAGGAAGACCGTCGAGAGGGACATCAGCGACGGCCTCTACGGTAGATTCACTTATATTTTTACAAAGGTTCGTCCTTTATATTGCCCCGTAGACACGTAATTCGTTTGGGTTTCTGTTGCAGACTGTTATAAACGTATTCCCTTCGTTATTTATATGGTTGATCTACATTATACCGAGCTACTCGATGTGCGGGCTGTACATGCAAAGCTTGAACAATTACGACGGGTTCTACATCTACATAGGTAACCGCGTCACCATCAAAACGACGTTTTATCCAGAGCAAACCTTGAAACAGTTTCTTAGTCAAAATTATACAGGGTGTTTGGTAATTTATGTCATCTAATTTAATAAGCGAAGTTAGGGCTCGGGTTTTAAATCTTATCGGCACTGAAAATCGATGGAGCAACACAATGTTGCAAACAGAACTTTTTTGTAACTCACGAAAGAAGAGAAAGTCTCTTAAGGTTAAGAAAAAAAATCTTTCTGTAATACTCCGCGAAAGAAACTGTAGGTGACAATACAACTGATTAATACTTTTTGCAGGTAAAACTGATAGTTTCTTGCTTAATTTCTTTTATTTCCCACTTTACTAAAGTTCCCATTCGTGAAAGTCTCAACATGATTAAAATTCGAGAATCTGGAACCATCTTAATCGAAAAATGCTTGCCTTTTAACTGTAAAACGTATGAGCAAACATCGGGAACAGGTAAGGGTTTTCCATAATCACCAGTCATCAGTCTTTAAGAAGAAAGCCTTCGACACCTTCAATCT
Organism: Cylas formicarius; assembly: GCF_029955315.1. Taxonomy (NCBI): domain Eukaryota; kingdom Metazoa; phylum Arthropoda; class Insecta; order Coleoptera; family Brentidae; genus Cylas; species Cylas formicarius. The sequence continues at coordinate 36,357,344 of NW_026844347.1, read as the reverse complement.
ATAACGCAAATTATGGAAATTTTACGTTGATGACACTTTTGTTATTTTACCATTGAATTATAAACTAATAATAGTCTAATATTCTTAGATATTCTTATCAATAGAAAATTGAGAATAACACATAGACCGATAGCCCAACTCAACATTACTGACCACTTATCAAAAGATCTTAATAAATATGTCAAAACCAGATATACCACTTGTCCAAAAATCTGTCTACATCTTCGACGAAAAAATTCCATTTGAGATATGGTCTGTTCATAAATATAAGAAAGTAACCAATTACTTTTGAATGTGATTATCCATTAACGTACAATGCAACAAGATTATTACCTAAAGTTTCGGAATTTAAATTCAGGTAAAATTGTGGTCCGTAATAGAAAATAATTTTATACCTACCTGTGTTTAATATTCTTTGGTTTGGTATACTACTTAGTTTAAGTTTATTAGTAATCATTCTTATTTCGTGTGTAATACAGCGTGTAATGAATCGTGCGCGAATTAAGCAAAATATGTACGAGTCTAGTGTATCGCAGGAGATGCTCCCTCCCAAATGTAGAAAACACTATGCTATTGAGACCAAGAAAGTTATACACAATGTTTATTTCACTCTCATTGAACGTGGTGCCAGCAAGCAAGCATCTTTAGAAGAAACGGCCACATTGACGAAAATTCCAACATCAACTGTATGGAAAATTGTGAATAATCCCATTTCAGCGAGGAAAAAAAGAAGCGATGCTGACATTTTCTCGCGTATAGATGAAAGTGATCAAAATATAATACGGCGTAAAATTTACCAGTAATAAGAGGAACAACGCGTGTCTACATTATATATCTGAATTAGGAGGCTTGAAAAAGATGAAACCGGTGTTAAATATGACAGAACTACCTTATGGAAGGAAGTGTATTCAACACATGGGTTTTAGATTTAAAAAAATTGACAAAAGGCAAGTTTTAATGGAATCTTGGCTAAAACCTCTTCCTCATGTGACACAAAAGCAACAATCCAAAACTACATGTATAATAACGACAATTATTTTCACGAAGATTATACCAAAAAGCAATTAATTGAGGTTCTACAAAGCTTGAACCTACAAAAGGAATACGTGTGATAATTATGTTTTGTACCAACTGAAATGTGCCGTTCGTCGTAACAATGCTCTTTCTCCAATGTCCTCAAACTTATAGAAACCGAAGTTTTTAACATCCCTGCACAAAGTTGGGCAAATTCCGCTAAACATATAGAAAAAGCAGAACAAAGAACAATCATTTATCCATATTGCAGATAATATAGAATATAGAAGCATATAGAATAATATAGAAAGAATATATAATAATTACAACATTCGATGATAGCGATAGTGATACTTATATATTATGTGAATAATTTTAATTTAAGTAGGTAATAAAAATATTGTTTAGTATCTTTCCTAACATAACCCCAAATAATTAAATTTTAAGCAAAGTACGGACCTGTTCGGTCATATTTCATTCTTTCCCGCTCTATGAACAGACTTTACCAGGAGTTTACAGCATCCCACATATATGCGGCAAAGAATACATTTGAGAGATCGGACGAAAAATATCAACTAGGCTCAAAGGACATGAAAGAGCCTCAAAACTAAGGCAAACAAACTCATCAGCAGTTGTCGAACAAAATCACGAAACCGGACATCAAATCTTATAAGATAAAAGTAAAATTCTTGCGTATAATCTATTCTTCTACCAACGAAAAATCGAAGATCCTACATAAATCTCTACGTAACTAAATAATCTTAACAGCGACTCAAGTCTTCACGTTTCACCAATATGAGAATCAGTTATGCGAGACAATGTTCATGCCCCTCCTTTAGTATGCGAACCCGTTTTAGTTTAACTCTGAACAAGCTGATTGGCGCAAGCAAGTTTGATTTACAAACAACCGACGAAGGAAGCTAATCAATTATATGATAGGAATTCCATAACACCCTGTATATTAGATAATTGACTAAGGACCTAGGTTTAGAGCTTTGGTTTAGTTATAAGTATGCTAAAATTCCCTATTTAAAGCCTTGTTGCTGACGTTGGCGACATCGTAAGACACATTCTACAGAGTGGGAGCTTTGCTGGTCTTTGGATATAATTTTATCGAGTATAGCTTAAGTTAATACAAATACCCCTCTGGTTTTTCAGGTGTCATGCTCCTATATCTGAGCTGCTTGCAGATAATCCTCCTCTATTCCATTTACCTGCTCCCATTCTCAGACACGGCCGCCATAGTGGCTTCGGTGGTGGTGTCCGCGTTTTTCCTAGTCGCCGGCTACGCGCTGCACTTTAGAGACCAGCCCTATTACGTTTCATGGCTGAGGCATATAAGCCCCACGTCCTGGCTGATGCCCTACGTGCTCAACAGGGAACTGAGCACCGAAGCGATCGAGAGCAGTTCAATTGCGCCAGTGTGTCGAAACAAACAGGTGAGATTCATTTGGTTTTATTGGGATCTATATTTTTTTTCAATATGGCGGAAGTGCTACTTTTAAAGGCTTTCGACATTGGCCAAACGGATACCTTTGCATAAGTCCACTTATTAAACAAAAGCAACGCCAATGAACATTAAAGTATCTACAGTCGTTTAGAGTGGCAACGCTGTAATCGACTGTCATAGGTTTTTAAAATTGACGTAACACAATTTACAATGAATAAAACCCTATTGAAACTGATAAAGGTATACCGCCACGATGTAATTTACATTTAATAATCTCCACTGAAGGTTTGGGCAAAAATATATACAGTAGGCAGATCATTAAACACTATAGCCAACAACTTCCGGCGTTTCCGGTACTTTAGTCACTGGTTCGGGAACGATCAGCTGCTTTCGGTACATTCTAAACACTGTTGGTACTTTGACATGTGTCAGTTATCATAGTAACATCATACGTCGCCCAATGCATGTATTCTAACTGTCTTGTTTTCTAGAACCACTCACTAGACAGCACAATCATCTTCCTAGAAAACGCATAGAATATTGAAGAAATATATTTGAATGTTCAGTGAATATCTTAGTTACTTCTAGGAATATTCTCAGAACACCCCAAAGTTCTGAGAATGTACTGAAGATATATGGTAGAATGTTTTTGTAATATTCTATGCCTTTTTCTAAGTACTTTATTCTCCCTCTGCATCTCATGCTTCCTCTTCCTTGTTCTCACTCTCCTTACACTTCACTAGCCCTGTTTAATGACTCTTTCTCTGTCAGATTCAATTGTGGTATTAAAGAATTTTCTCACTCACTCAAGAGATTTCCGAGAAATTTTTCCATAATTTTTATCAGAATATTTTCCCCTTGAATTATAGACGCTACATTTTTGCTTTCATTTGAAATTATACTTAACCCCTAGAAAAAATAAAAAAATAAGTTAAGTGTGTGTTAAGTAAAAATAAAAATAAGTAAGTCAGCAATACTTGTTAATAATAATAAATAATTGTAAAATATTCTCTTTTAATGTTGCCGTGCATAGCTTCATAGAATATTTTTAATCATGTAATACATCTTATGATCATTTATTAGGTAGCGTTAAATAAAATCCTTCGAAGAAATCCAACTAAGCAACACAACGTCGTGACTAAAGTGGGGTGTGTCAAACTTGTTGCACTAAATATTAATATTATAATTTTGGATATTTGGACAATGTTTTTATTAGGTCCAAATTCTCAAATTTGCATTTGTTTTAATGCCGTTTATCAAGTTTGTTGCATAAATCGATATCTTAAAGAAATTCAGCTGTATGTTTTGTTTATTCTCCAGCATTTTTTTCATTTTGTAACATCAAGTAATGTTTGCGACAGCATCTTTTTATCTTTTAATTTTTATGTATAATGTACTTTGAGTCTTATTTTAAGAGCCTATTGGTATTTCGATTTCGTGACAGGTATATTTTAAAGTGGCATCTTCTAACTTCTTTAAAAATCGACTCTTCCTCAATTTTCCAAATGCGTTTGGTCAACGTCTTAAGCTTGTCATGATAATAAGTAGAGAAATAACATCTGTATCATTACTGCTAATAGATTCAGCATCAAGATATAATCGTTCAGCTACCGTGTCCGCCACCAAACGGCACCCAAGTACTGTTCAATTATGGATATTTGTCGTCCCAGAATCAAGTGTTCGACTACGGTAACGTCCCGATAGCCATGTTGGTGTTTTACGTCGTAGTATTCGCGGTTACCTGTTTGGCATTCGTGACCAACATTCGCAGAGACACTAAGCGCTCAAGCGATACCAACAAAAATTAAGTTATTCGGTATTTTTAGAGATTTTTGGAGGTTGTTAATAGGTTGGGATAGAAGCAATACGAAAGACCCGTTAGGTAGGTAAATCTACTGGATGGATGTTGTTGACATTTTGAAAATTAATCAGATCGGGATAGAAGCAATAAAAAGACCATTTGATGGATGTTGACATTCCGCTTATTAAATACTTAGATTGACTTAGAAGCAATAAAAAGACCCCTAAATGGATGCCGATGTTCTGAAAACTAAATAGGTTGGGATAGAAGCAATGGAAAAGGCCCCCCACTAATGAATGAATGACCATACACCATAAAACGTCTGCTCTCCATGGATAAAAGATAGACGAGTAATCAAATCAATGAATTACAACTCTACTAAATAAGAATAGAAAGGTGCTTCGAGACCTGAAAACCCTGCAATAACATTTATTTCATTAATTTTTTGATAAATAAATTTTTGTTGCGAAAGAAAAGAAAATATCTACATAATAATAGTCCAGTCCAAGCCCAATTTTTATCTTCTATTTTTACTATTGTTTGGTCGCTTACATTTTGTGATTCAGTTAGTGGGTTCTTCAAGCAATTCAGGTCTAATTTTTTCCAACTGTGATATTTTGCACAATAAAACGTTAATCTTAAAAATGTCCAAGATACTGTTTTAATAGTTTCACCAAGAACATATCCCAATTTTTATTATTGAATGAACTAGCCAATTAAATACACTGCTCAACAGTGAAAGTCGCGGTAGCCGTTGAATATCTAATTAATAAGTTTGTGTGCCTCACATTATATAAAACAATATGCAGATTCCTAGACATTTTAAGAAAATATTTTTAAAATGATACAAGGCATCGTTGAGCAGTGTATTGCACACAAATTAGTTTAAGTTGAATAATTAAATAAATATTTAAGGTGTACAAAACGTTGTAACGTAATTTATTTACTTAGACGATGAGAGTATTTTTAACCACCTTGTATATATAACGTGTAATAGCAAAATACCGGTATATCTATACAGTAATCTGCGGAATCAACAAAAACATACTGTCTCTAACCTTCAATCCGCATCACACTATTTAAAATGTTAATATTAAATACTTTTTGTACTCAACTTTTTTTTAATAAACGTTTTATAGAAGTCTAATATTTATTTCTTACTCCTGCCCTCCGTCACTTTTTTGAAACCGTGTCTGGTGATTTCAGTCCCGATTTTCGGGTGATAAAACTTGGGATCCACTTCTACCAGGGGTTCCGAATACCAGCCATATCTACAAATCGTACAACAATATCGCGACTCCAAATCAGCTCTTACTTCAACAAAAGGCTAAAAGAGCTAAATCGCATAAATCGTCGGATCGGAATAATATAAATTCGCATTTTGAAATACATTTTCTAACTTGGCATAGAGCAAAGAAAAACTGAAGAAGCCTTCCTCTTAGGTTTCTTTGGCAGTACCACAGTGTAAGTTTCCATAATTAACGTCATTTCACTCAAACAGAAACTTCGCGTTATTACCGCAATAAACCAATGACATAACCTCACCTTGGTGATGGAGACGGATATGTGCTTAGTAATGTAAAATCACATGTCCAAATTGTTTTCAGGTAAGTTTTAACCAAAATATGTGTACTAATTTATTAGAAAATAGTTAAATGGGCTAACCAAAAATAATTTTCTTTAACTTTTTACATTTTTAACATTTTCGCTCATACAGTTACGACTTGAGTCTCTGTTGTGGTTTCTAGTTGTGTCCATATAGCTTCTAGATTAATAGCGGTCCTGCCTCTGCTGATAAAATAGGAACGTTCGAAGGAACTAATATCGTCTGTCATTTCAAACACAGACAGAAGTATAATTTAAAAACCAGTCCACTATATTATCTGTTATAGCTATATAGTTGCACTTACGTTTGGTTTACAGTTTCAGGCCACTCGAGTTTACTTTTTGGTCCCAAGTCTTTGGCCCTGATGAGGTTTTTATACGTTTCGGGGTCGAACTCATCCACGCCGTGACCTTCATATTTCGAGTAAAACTTTGCGGTTATTATATTTTCTAAAATGCCCAAATTCGGAAGCTACCCTCGATTCGTGCAAGGTAATAACTTACTAGCGTAGTTGGGGGTGTAGGTGTCGTATACTGTTATATAACGTTCGTCTTTTTCGTACCGTTCCTTGAGGGATATGTCGCAGAGTTTTCTGGAACGTGACATTCCCGAGTGATTTGGATGACATTAGTCATTTTTTAACTTACTGGGAGAGTTAAACAGGAATCGTAATGTTCTTTAGATACGAACCCCTAATCCCCTTTCAGCTTTCTAAAGCAACCGCTGGGGGCGCGAGCAGCGCAAATAGCCAGTTTCTTATAAGCCAAATTGATAAAAATAAATAATAAAAATTTTGGTTTAGTAAAAAATATATATTTTCTTCAACTGGCCGTCACTTTTCACAATGTACCGAAGATTATAAAGAAAAAATATACACGTGTGCGTCCAAATTTTCGGAAATGCTGTGTGAGCCGCCATTTTTATCCATTACTCCCAAAGATCACAACTCCGGTTGGTCTCATTAAAACTAACTTTGCGTATCTCAGAGAAAAGATCGGTATTGTTTATTTACGAGTAAAAAAAAATTGCATGAATAATCAGTTTTTATAAAAATCGGAACAGCGATATGATAATACTTATTTCATTAGGTTTGTTCCAGCAATTAATATTCAAAACTAGAACAAAGAGTTCTAGAACACTGAAAAGATTCGTAAGATTTTTTGGGAATTTTAAGTTCCCGCTAAAACCAATTTAACAGTAGCAGAGTGTTGTGTCTGGTCGAATGTTATAATCTTAAATTCTATTTTTACTGGAGTCTTGAAATTTTGCAATCTGGGCAGTATTCCTTGCAAAATATGTTTGCGTTATTTTCTGAAGTTAAAATCAATTTCATATTCATTAAATTCTGTATTACTTAGAACAATCCTCGCAATCCTAAATTTGATCAAAATCGGTAAGAAATTGTGTGGAACAAACCTCTTTGTAGTCCTAGTGTTTACATAGAATTTAATCATAGATAAAAGTCAGTAGTTACTATACGTTTATGTTAAATCTCAGTTAAAGTGCAGAACAAATTTTTGTTTCCTGTCAAATGACGTCATATGTCAATTCATTTTTAACGCTAAAGAAAAGTTAACAAATGAACGAAAATGTTGGTCCCACTCAACAAAATAAATAATTATATCTCTGTATTTACAAAAAAAAAACAAAAACATATCCGATGAGCAATGAAACGCACAGATTTCGTATAAATTGATTTATTTATCAAATACCTTCTACCAAAATTGATTATCGCACAGTATACCGAAAATCACATAGTATTTCATATTTACACAATGCAAGCGTCACACTCACATCGAGAAAGTAATATATAAAACATATTAACAAGGAAAAAATAATCATCACATTAAAATGACTAAAATTTATAATGGTGGCACAAACGTTAACCGAGAAAAGAATGACGTCATCCGCGCGCCATTAAAAAAAAATCCTGATAATTTTGAGCAGTTTAAAAAAAGTTACATCTTTTCAGTTTTCACGAGCTTTTATTCTTTTTTAAGTGAGCCTTTTCAAATGGTATATATATGCCAGGAGATGTATGAAAAAGTTGGTATATTAGGAGATAAAAGTATAACCAAAAATAGATTTTTACTGAAGGACATTCCTCGTATAACAAATTAGAGAGATGAAAGCAAAATTCATTCTTCGATAAACATATTCCTTAAGAAAATAATATGGATTGTATATAAAACAAAAAAAATCGATTATGCTATTAAGATCTGCGTTTGAGGACATTATGGGAACTTTTTATACGTTATTTGAGCATACTTTCAGTACTCCAAAATGTATCAACTTATCCCACACACTCTATGCCTTCAAGCAGTTAAAACAGTTAAGTGTTATTTAACCTTTTTTTGCAAGCTTCCTTCCTACTTATATATAAAAATGGTACGGATCTGATAAATCCTGAGAATATTATTTTATTATATTAATATTAATTACACAATATTTACAAAATATTCAACTATTCGCCGCTAGCCGAGTGAAAATTGATTATGGTTGGCAAATGCAAATTTAACAAAATATTCAAAAATGTTAAAATAATAAGCGTCTAACTTTTCACCACTTCAACTCTATATAACTCAATCAATCCAAGGAACTTTGTTCAGGATTAAACTGATTGCATTCACTTGGCCCCTGTGAACTTCGCATCAAAACCAACGCATTACTATACCTTATGATGCAACGCAATATGATGACTATAAAACTGGTTTTTCTCTATTCGCTCTCTCTGTGCATGCGTAGAACTTAAGCTTAAATAAAAAACGTTTTTTGCAGTATCGTTTCTCGAGATTTAAGCTACAATTGAAAAAAAATATGTACATCCAATTTTTATTTTATTTTCATTTGCATGCGACATAAATCCCGTGTAAAATATTTATCTCGACGTACGCGAAGTTCAAAATTTCCCTCTAAATGATTATTCGGATACTCGACTAGCCCTTTTAGTTTGTTCCATTCATACGTACGAGGTTAAAACTTATTTTTTAAAAAAATCATCTCTATGCACAAGTAAAATAAATAATTAAAACGATCTTCGTCGAATCGAAGTTGCGGAGGCGACAAGCGATTTTTTTTTATCTCGCCGGTCACGCCCACTCAACCGCTTTCATCATCAGAGTTCTTTAAGCAACGTCGATTTGGCGTTCTTTAACTTATCCAACCGTTTCAGCAGGTGCGTGTTTGACGTTTCCAGCTCCTCCGCCCTGTTCTGCGCCTCCCTCGCCTGAAACACCAAATGGATTGAACATACAGACTTATATCGGGTGTTTTAGGAAACCATCCGCTCAATTCTGGGGTCAAAAGAATATTAAAAAATAACGTTTGCTTGGTTAAGAACCATAGACCATAAATACCTTTGTTTGGCCATATTTATCACTTATGTTTAACATTAAAAAAGAAAAAAGAATTATGGAGTTTTTTAAAGTTTAGATAACTAATGATGAACTATTTTCAGTCATTCTCATGCTCTGGGAATAATGATTCTTTCGTTAAAAATATTGGAAAATATTTTGAACTTTTATGGTTCAATCCAGTGTATTGCTGGTTCAAATGCCATTTAGATATCTTTAGAAAGTTTCAGAAATAATTTACAAATCCATATTTATTAACCCAAAACTGCATTTTTTAATATTGTTTACCCAAAAAATTAGAAAACGAAACACCCTTTATACACGCTAACCACGAATAACACGTAGACATTTAGTAATAAACATAAACACTCTAGAGCTAGTGACGTCACGCACAAAGTTAAAACAAAATCGGATCAGATTTACGCCTGCCATACGCGCAAGGCAGAGGTAAAAAATATTAACTTTGCCTTCTTCCTTTTCATGCTTTTCGCATTTTACATTCTACAGGGTGCGTTAGTTTTTTTAGCGAGATTTCAGCAACTCAAAGGTAACATATTCGCATGTTTATTTAGCGTTAGACGCGTTTTGTATGCCCGGAGATTTTCTGGTATCAAAAAAAAAAAAAAATGGAACAAAGAATTTGCATAAAATTTTGTTTAAAAATTGCTGCAAAACCCTTGCAATGTTGACAACGGTACATCGCAAGTCTACTTTGAGCAAAAAAAAAAGTTTATAGGTAGCACAAGCTGTTCCAAGATGGCCGAGAAGACGACCAGGAGGAACCTCGATCTAGACGTCCCGGCATGTCAATAACTGATGCAAGCGTGAAGAAATGGTTTTGAAAAATCGTCGAACCACTATTGGAGAAGCGGCTGTGTAGCAATTGAGCACAAAAAGGTCATAACTCGAGACGAATCATGGGTATGTAGTTATGACGTCGAAACCAGTCTAGTCGTTCCAATGGAACAATACACATTCGCCAAGACCGAAAAAGCACCTCAAGTTCGATCAAATGTCAAGGTTTTGCTTGTTTTCTTTGATTTTCGTTCTTGCTATACGGTCGTACGGTCAAGTTATGCGCCGTTTGCGAGACGCGAAGAAAAAGTCCGACCTGCTCACTCATCGTTGCTTGTGTCTAACATTGTGGCCAAAAACTTAACCACAATCATGCCTCAGCCACCATATTACCGGACATGTCCCCTGCGACTTTATCTTGTTTCCAAAACTCAAGAAACCCATGAAAGGAAGAAGGTTTGGAACGATGGAGGAGATCAAGAAAAAATCGCTGGAAGAACTCAAAGCTATACCGGAAAGTGCTTACTAGAAATGCTTCGAGGATTGGAAAAAATGTTTGTATAAGTTTATTATATCTGGGGGAGTATTACTTTGAAAGGGACAACATTATTTTTGGTAAATAAATATTTTTTGATAAAACTGAACACACTTCGTACGAGGTTGCCTTTTATATTTCGGGATTTTTTTAAACTAGTCCTGCCATCTGGCGACTGACGTTTTTATAGAGAAGTTTGACATTTTGAGGTTAGATTTACTCAGTTAGGTTTGGCGAAAGAGTGTTGTTTGTGTTTTTTGTGATAAAGTTAAAAAATTGTGCCCGTGATCGGGAGCATTTTTAAAACTTTAGACGTGGACTAACTCAACAACAGTGCATCGATAAATTCGACTTTTGGAGTCAAAGCACCACCTAGAGACTACTGTTTATCGCTGGTTTTCGGACTTCAGTCGTGGTCGTAGTTTTCTTAAGGATGAATTCGTGATGGTCGTCCACAGTCGGTGGTTGTAAAATAAAACATTGATGCAGTGCGGAAACTGATTTTGCAGGATCGTCATGTCACTTACCATGACATTGAGGTATATTTGGGCATTAGTGGGATACATACAATTTTGCATGAACATTTGCCCGCTAAAAAAATATGATCGCGGTGTTCCAAACACGTCTATGATATCGTGATAGGTGATGAATCATGGATCTATGCATGTGAACTTGAAAGTAAGCGGCAGTCGACTGTGTGGGTCTTTCAGAACTCTCAGCGATCAGTGCAAATAAAGAACTTTTTGAACATTAAAGAATCAATTACGTGGCCAACGATTTTTGATACCAGAAGAAGTGATTGATGCGTTTTGGAGGTGCCCGACTCAATGTGGTGCTTTGATGATTGGTTTTATCGAATGCAAAAGTGTATTGATCATCAGGGTATATATTTTGAGAAACAATAAAGTCATATTTATTGGTAGCTTATGTTGGTTATTACAAATCCCGAAATAAAAAAGGGAATTTCGTTTCTGAAATACTGCCTATCAAAATTTCAAAATTTGATGTATTCTTTAAGTGTCCTCTTGCAATTTTTGAAATAACCAATTTAAATTTGGTACACTAGGCAAGGTTAAATGACGCCATTAACATCTACGGGTTTTTTCGCGTGCCGCTCTTGATTTTTAGTGCAAAATTCATCATTATTTGGTCTTTTGAATATTTTTCGTGAGCTGTCACTCTCGAGCAAGTAGGAAGCAGCACCCATATTACCACATCCAAGCGATACGAAAAACCAAAACGGATTAAAATTTAGTAAGCACGCGCAGACTGGCAAAAGAAATACGTTACGAGGTGGTGAGAAAAGAAGGGGGTGAGGAAACGGAAGTTCTACAAAGCACCGACGGATCGACGATGCAGCAGCCGCTCGTGCTGCTGTCTCAGGGCAACGCAAGATGCTTCCTTGAGGAGTATCTGCCCGTTCGCGGTGTTTATCTGCGGTTTAAATTGTTTTGCAAGTTTTCTGAGCTGCTGAAGTGCAACAAATAACGTGGCTCGAGGACACTTCAAACAATTTTATTTTTTAATTAAAACAAAAACAGCGTGGGATACAGAAACTAAGCACTTACTGCTAACAGAGTTGACAGTCGAGAACACAAGTTACGCGATCTTAGCAACATTCATTCTTGTTCTTATTAAATTAAAAATTCTCAACTCTTGCATTGCTCCCTAGTAGCGACGGCGCAAAAGTGTCTATTAACGTACGAGGGCAGCGCCAAAATTTCCCAGCCTGGATATGAAAGAAACAAAGTAGAGTAACAATTTTTTATTATTTTTCAATATAATCCCCCTTAACTTCAATACACTTATTACATCTCTTTATTAACAATTCAATCCCTTTAAAAAATATATTCTTTTGGTTTGTCTGCAAAATGAGCTAAAACAGCCTCTTTTAACTCAAATTTCGTCGTTAAACCGCCGTCCACGTAAGTCCTTTTTCAAATATCCAAACAAATAATAGTTGCTGGGGCCATATCTGGACTATAGGGAGGATGATCTATCTGTTGGAACTCACACTCTAAAATGGCAGCTTGTGCAACACCAGCAGTATGGACAGGTGCATTATTTACACGTATGCAGTCTCGCAATTTATGTAATAATGTTGCGTAATATTTACCGTTGACAGTGGTATTAGTTTCTTTAAAATCTATCAAAAGAATTCCTTCATAATCCCAAAAGATCGTGCCCATCACCTTTTTTGTTGACTGGCAGAATCTGAATTTTCTTGGAGGTGCCTCACCCTTGCGACGCCACTCTACTGATTCTTTTTTCGATAGAGGGTCATAATAGAGAACCATAGTTTCAACTTCCGTCACAATAGTTTCTATCACAGGCTTCGGTTCCGACCCACAGAGTTCCAAAAAAGACCGCGCACACTCGATGCGGCGTGGTTTTTGAATAGCCTAAAGGATCACACAGGATTCGACGAACACTTGTATCAGAAAGATTAGTAATTTCTGAGATTTCCTTGATCTTTAAACGTCGATCATTCAATACCATCTCTTCCACAATCGCAACAATATCTTCCGTTATGATCTCCATTGGTCGACCAATTCTTGAATCATCTTCTGCCCCAATCGAAAAGGTTTTGCCCATTCTTTCACTACAGAATACGAAGAAGAACTTTGGTCGTACACACCACCCAGCCTTTCTTTAATAATTTTAGGTGTTAACCCTTCTTTTGTCAAAAACTTATTCTATACTCGTTCTATACTCAATTTGCGTTATTTGCAACATTTTTTCGGGCGCGTCTTGTTTAAAATGCTGTCAATAAAAAACTATTTGATGCAAGACTTCAATTTTTTTTTCGCAGTCTACTAAGATATATATTTAAAAGAAGACAAAGTTTTATCGTGATACTGGAGCTGCATCTATGTCAGGCCGGAAAATTTTGGCACTAATCTCGTATTTTTATTGTTTAAACTCCTTTATGTCTATTGATATTTGCGCGCCAGCATTTTATTTTTTGACACAATAACTCAAAATTTCTGACAGTAATTTTTAAAATAATCACTCAGTGTTGAGTTAAACGTGCAACAAATAACTTTACAACACGACATTATACACAAAGAGCAACAAGTGGTTGACCATTAAATGCTCAAAAATCGGCAGGCATCCCTCTTAAACAAAAGGCTTAACCTACAAAAATTTCAAATTGAAAACCGCTGGATTCAGCAAGGTGGTGCATCTCCTCACTTTGGTAGACAAATAACAGAATTTCCTAATCAAACAAACCGGTGGGTTGGAAAAAGTTCAGCAGGTCCCGTGGCCGGTAAGGACACCTGAGCTTAATCCCTTAGATTAATTTTTATGAAGAAGACTGACTACTTTATGCAGAAAGTATTGAAAACTTGTAGCTAGAATATGGATGCTGCAGAAACTTTTCGCGCTGATCCTGAGACTGATAGCAGAGCAACCACTTCAAAACTAAGAAGATTACTGCGGCAACTGGGTGGACATTTTGAACAACTAATTCAATAGAATGAAATATAAATTATAAAATAAAGGGGTTTCTTTTAAATGGTCTTTAAAATTTGAAATGCTTGTAGCTCAGTTAGAATAGCGCTCCAGGTATATGTTCATTTTAACTTGAAGTCAGCCCAGCAACACACTCTCAAGCTATGGCATCATGTCGTGAGACCCGCCCATAAAAGGGTCCATTTTGAACCCTTGGAGATTCTAAGGTTCATAAACGAGAGTCTCGATTGTATTATTCAGTATTATTTTAAAAATGGCCTAAAAATAAGTCCATCTAAGTACCTTACTATTTCTATTGGGTTAGGTTCGATTAATTTTTGATAGCAACCTTAGGTTCAAGCGCAGAATCTTCAAAATAGTTCCGAAAAAGAAATAAAAATATATCCTATAAGCCGAGTATTCTGGGGAGGCTTGATATACAGAATCATTTCGTTGGCATAACATTTTAACTGTGATGTCCTTCCTAAATAATACCTTGGCTAATTTAAACGATACTGTAAGCACCAAAAATATATGAGATATTTGTTTATTTTTTACCAAACTTCTGGATTCTTCCGGCCTCAGTTATTGCTGAATCTAACTTGCTGACGTTGCTGTTGCCCAAAACAGTCACGAAATCGGACATAAAATTTTATTCGATAAAACTAAAATTGTTGCATGTAATCAATTCTTCTACCAACGAAAAATCCGAGTCTTTATGCCCCTCATTTAGCTCCGCCCCCCTCAAACAATATATAAACAGGTACAAAGTAAAATAACAGCCAGTTTCAGTCAAACTCTGAAGAAACCCACAGGATGATTGGCGAAACGTCAGCAAGTTCGACTCAGCAAAAACCGAGGCAGGAGGAATCCAGAAGTATTACAGTGGCCTGTGGAAGTTTCTTTGAAAAATTCAGATATTTGTTTGTTGAAAATCTTGATTTCTTTGTGCTTATAGCAAAAATATAATGGACATTGTACATGCTCGGCAAAGAAAACAATTATACTGAACTTTGTCGATTCAAAAATAAAAGTCGTTTCCATTCTACCTAATTGTGAACTGAAGAAAAATTAACGTTTTAATCGCAGGCCATCGCCACTGCCACATTTACGAATTATTAATATACCCTTCATATAAATAACAATTTATTTAATAAAAATCAGAATTAAGACTGACAGTCAATACACTAGAAAACCCTTTTAAATTTATTTAGTACTGTTTTTCGATATTCTGACTTTTAGACGGCTTTATGACACACGGAACCACTTTTACCCCCTCCATATTATAACATAACCGTTCCAGTGCGTAAGAATGAGGAAACGAATGGGTTTTTCATAATTTCTAAAGGGAGCGAGAGTTAAGCCTTGGTATAAGCCGATTTTAGGCACCGGTTCGGTCAACTAATATATAAACGTAATTGTGCAAAAACCATAGGACAAAGCAAAGCGGCGTGTTAGTTAGTTACCCCGGCTCTAATAGCTTTCCAAACTCTCGGACACGTCCGTCGAAAGGTCGTCGGTCAACGAATCCGAGTCCTGCAAGTCAAATCAAAAAACGATGCCCAAAATAAAATAAAACTAAGAAAAAAAATTGCCGCGAAACTGAAAGCGGGAAGCACGAAACGTTTTTTTTTCCTGCTACTGCGCATGCGAAGCGTCCAGGCGCGCGGAATAATAAGCGACGGACTGCTACTACTACTACTACGACCTACCTCGCGCTGCAATTTCCTCTTTTCCGCTTTCAGCGCTTCCTCCGATTGCTCCGACACCTCCGCCGCTGTCTTGTACCGTATCACCTGGCTCTCTAGACGCGCGACGGTCGCCTGCAACGTTGCCACGTCCTGTTCCGCTTTCTGCGCGCGGAACTTGTAGTCGGCCAATTGCTTACTCGCCTCTCCTGCGCAGAAACAAAACAATAATAATAATAATAATAATAACGAAATAAATAAGAACTAAGAGTACAGATTTTCACGAAATTATATTATATATTCACGTGGCAACTGTTTCGACAACACCGAATATCTGTAATAAATGTCATATTTACAAAATATATACCGAAAAATAACAACAAAACCTTAATTAATGTTGTTGTGAGAATCTAAGTTTAATAATGGAGAGGTACTTAAATCTAATTGATCGTTAAGTAATACATTTGAAAGTCTCATTTTGTTAATCTCCATGGCTTCCAATAAATTAAATTTTCTACTTTTTGTGGCTGTATGTAAAATATCAAAATTGTGGTCAAAAATGTGTTTTTCTGTGTTTAAGTGTGTAGCATAATTAGAATATAGACTATTGTTTTCAAACGCTCTTTTATGTTCGTTAATGCGTTTCTTGTTTCTGTTTGTCCAATATAAATTTTAGGACAAGATCCACATTTCGACCTGTAGACACCTGATTTTTGAGATTTTGGACATTTCGTTTTATTGTTTTTTAAAAAATTTCCTATTGCGTTGCTAGTTCTGAAAGCTATTTTTAAACCACATCTTGACAAATGTTTTGAAACTTTTCCACCCGGTTCTATTTATGTAATTGTCTTAAATTGTTCGTGTTCTGTATTAAGTTTCGGATAAATAGAGATTACCGTTGTCTGGATTTATTTTTTATTTATAATTTTTTCAATAATGGACGGATTGCAGCCGATGTTCAGTGCAATTTATTTAATGATACTAAGTTCTTTGTTGTAATTTTCTGTTAAGAGTGGCGTATTAAGAAGTCTGTGTATAAAAGAGTGAAATGCAGCCATTTTGTGTGTATCATGGTGATTTGAGGTGTTATGTATGACTGTGTCCGTGTGTGCAGGTTTATGATAAATGGAAAAATCTAATTTGTTTTACGTTTTCGTAATAGTTAAGTCTAAAAAATTAATAGAGTTATCCTGTTCAATCTCGATAGTGAATTTTATACGATTATGTAATGAGTTAATGTAAATTAAAAAAGAATTCAATTGTCTGTCCGTTCCAACAAAGCAAACAAAGACATCATCCACATATCTATACCACCATAGAAAACTTCACTTAAAGGAGGTTCTAGTATGATATTTTCCAAATTATCCCTAAAAATCTCGGCTAACAAAGGACTAAGTGGGTTTCCCATAATCAAACCTTCCTTAGAGATGTAAATATATCCATTAAATTCAAAATAATTTTGGTCTAAAGCTACCATTAAGCAATCTAATAAATCTTGTTTCACCGATGAGTCAACCTGTTTCCGAGTGTATCTAATGTATCACATCCATAGGTGGAATACTGGAAAATAAGTTTTGTACATCAAAAGACAATAACGTTGCGTTAGAAGGGATTTTGATATCTTTAATTTTGTCGATTAATTCAAAAGAATTACCCAGAACTTTTAGTTCTTATTTATTTTGTTAAATGGATTTTCATCAAGTAAAAGCCACCTCAGTTCAATAATAATAATAATAACAATAACAATAAAAAAAATATAAATAATAATACTAATAATAATAATAGCAAAAAAGCAGGGTTGCCGATACTTACTCTGTACATCGTCGAGGTCATAGTCGGAGGACGGGCCATTTAGCAAACTGTTGCCGCCGGATTTCCGCCTCCTGTTCCTTTCCTCTTCCAGTTCCAATTTTAAATGACTAATCTGATCTTGCAGTTCGCTTTTTTCTTTAGCGAATCGGGCCAGCCGAACGTCTGCAACCAAAATCGCGGTTAATTTAGACATTATCAAACATTGGAGGCGGATAAAAAAAATTGTCAATAAAATAACAAGTATGATACTGCGTGCTATAGAAGCGAAACACCGCTCGCTGGCGAGTTCGTCGAAATGCAAAACTGTGCCTCCCGGAAGAATAAATTGATATAAATATACGAGGTTAGCGCCAAAATTTCCCGGCCTGACATAGATGAAGTTCCAATATCACGATATTACTAAAAAGAAAAATAGAAGAAAAATAATTACTACAAGCGATTTTTTATTAGTGCTGTATTATCTTTGACAGGTTTTTTGAACCGTAAAAGGGTTTACTGTTAATTATTTTACGTATTTCTGATAAAAATAGCAAATAAAAATGGAGATTTGGAAAAGTCACGAAAAAAATTTTGTTCTTTTAATTTTTGTGCTTTATCGGTAACACCTCTATTTTGTTTCTTAAATTGTTAACCATTATAAAAAACAAAAAAAAAACATTTAGCAGAAAATTAATTAACATAAGTAATTTTTATTATGCAATTTGGACGGGTTTTTCGAAATAAATTGAGAAAAACTACACATTTAACCATATATAGTAAATAAAAAAGTCTTTATTAATTAATTGCTTATATAGGTTTGAGAAAAATAGTGAATAAAAAAGAGTAAAAAAAAGCCGTGAAAGCGTGCGACATCATAGGACGAATGACAATTCTGACTCCTCTACTTTGTACAGCATTTTAATAAAGAAAAAGTATTTAGCAAAAATTTAATTAACACATGCAAATGCAATCATTATTCAAAATAAATAAGGAAAAGAACTTTATGTAGCTAAATGCAAATCGACCGTTAAAAATACGAACGAAAACGTGTGACGTCACAGGACAGTACAAAATGATTATAAGAATATCATTTCTATACTTTGAAAATTTCATTCCCTAACTCACCCAAACTCCCGTCGCCGGCGGTCTCCAGAAACTTGGCGTTATCGGCCGTGACGAGCGCCTTCCGGGGCAACCCCTGCTCGCCGTCCCCGCCCTCCGCGACGCCATCGTCCTCGCACGTCACCAACACCAGGCCCTTCTCGGCTATGAGGCGGTCTCGTTCCGCCAGTTCATGCTTAAAGGCGGCCAGGTCGTCCTTCAGCTGCGTGTACAACCTCTTCAGTTGGTCGTGTTCCCTGCACTTGTCCCTGTGTTCCCGCTTCAACTGCGACTGATCCTCCTCCAATTCCTCTAACCTGCAGATAGTAGACCGAGTTAAAAAATATATGTAGAAAATGCATCGTGCGTATCGGGCTTAAGATTTGTCCCCAAATGTCAGGTTCCAAGAAAAGAACCTCCCAAACGTTTTTTTATTAATGAATATGGCGATTTGGTGAAATTTGATGCTATTCTTTGATTCAAATATTAATCAAGTACAACTGTCAATTTGTTACAAACGAAAATAACATTAAATGGCTTGTGAATCAATAAAGTATAGAGGAGTAGGAATGTTCTACGTCAGGGGTATTCAAATTACGACCACTAGATGTCGTCAAGTGTCATTGTGTGCACAAAGATTAATATAGCTCTGGTCCTTGTGCTTACAACATGAACCTAAGGATGGAAAATATGCAGACTCCCGTTCTAGATCACGTGGGGACATTTGAACGACTTATTTTGGAAATGTTTTAGTGCACCCCACGCAAAGAAATAAAGTTTACTAACAAATAAGGTTCAACGCGTTATTTAGTGTTGGAAAAGGGAAATAATGGAGATGTTAAAAGAAATTGTCAGGAAAGGAGATAAACTGTATATAATAAATAAAATAATGATTTTGGAGGAACAACTAATAATAGTGCGATCAAAATAGGCGACAACAGTTTTGAAACAGTAAACACATTTAAGTACTTAGGTATAGGAGAAAGTACAGGAGTATAGTATATAATGTGAACCAGTTAAAAAATAACATTTTATAAAAGACCTCACAGATTAATATTTATAAAAATATTTATAATAAGACCAAGGTGTTTACAAATTCAGTGCCGATACTTAAGGGCGTGAATCCACGAACGATTTTAAGAAGAAATATAAATATCTAAAAATATAAAAAAATAAACGAAAACCAACATATCAAAAACACTCTTAAAAACCTTAAAAAAAGATTTTTTGCTTTTTATTTTTTCTTTTAAGCAAAAAAGATGCATCGTACCAATCGGAGAAAATTTTTCTCGTAAAAATTTGTTTCTTAAAAAATATGCGATTTAAACCCCGTACGGGCGTCAATGGCAAAACTTTTAAGTTAAAAAACTTTCCTCAATTATTAAAAATGTCGAGAGTGATAAAAAATTGTAGGTCAAAAATTGCGTGGTTTATGACGTGTAATCAACTTCTTAAAAATCATCCAATGATCCTCACCCATATGTAACGGCTCTCAATTAATCTAGTGCTACAAAAATAAAGGCATACTTTTCATTCATTGTCAAAAAATAATAATAAATAAATGAATAAATAAAATAAATAAAAAAATCAATCGTGTTAAAAATTGGTATAGAATTCGAGACTCATAGTTTTCATTCATTGTCAAAAAATAAAAATAAATAAATGAACAAATAAAATTAATAAAAAAAAACAATCGTCTTAAAATTGATATAGAATTCGGGTCGCATACTTTTCATTCTTTGTCAAAAAATTACAATAAATAAATGAATAAATAAAATAACTTATTTTCCCGTACCTGTCTTTTAAAAGTTCCAGCTGGTACGTTTGGGCCGCTTTGTCATTATCCAGCTGGGCGTTCGCTATCATCGCCTTCCGGAACTTCTCCTCCACCTCTTTGAGCTCGTGCTGCAAATTCAATTGAGTTAGTATGACGCCGTTCTGCATCTTCCTCCACGGACGATGACGACGATACGGATGACGCCGTGGACGATATAGGAGTGAGAAAAAAAAACCGCAACGACACCCAATATGCGACGCATGGTGCCTTGGACCGCTTTCAACTATTTCTTGAGTAACTTTTGCATAGTTTAGAACGAAAATAATGGCCGCACACATAGTTTCGAAGGGAGAACGAAAAAAACAATGCGTATCGATTGGCGTATGACTTTTTTACCTCCTCAAAAACATACAATAGCCAATTCTCAGAAACACGCAAATAAATGACAATTTGCTGAAATTAAATAAATAATAGTAGTCCATCAGCAACAACAATAATCATATTACTAGAAAAGAATTATATTCTTTTTATAAAAGCGTATAATTTTCAAAAACACCAATAAAGTTTCTTTTATAACAGAAAGTTTGTAACATAAAGTAACAAACAAAAAAATATATTATTAAGCCAAAAATAAAATGTTCAAAGGTGACGACTAACATTTTCCCTAATTCAAAATTGGCAAATCCTTGTAGATGTTTGATCACCCAATGAATTGCCGTTCGAAGTTCTGCTATTATGTCATATCGTATTTTATTTTCATTTATTTGAAAAACCTGGACATGGTGGAGGCCATGTAACTATACATAAATAGTTATATAAAATTGTTATTTATTTGCGTATTTATGAGACAAAGTGCTATTTTTGAAAAGGGAAATTTTATAGTCTGTGTTTCATTAAAACAAAGTTGGGTTATAAGGCAAAAATAGTAAATATTTAACCAAACTATTTACACCAACACGAAAAAAAATGTTAATTTACCTTTTCGATAAGTTGAAGGATAACGAAGAGACGAGGGGGGTTCCAAAATACAAGTTTTTCAAAAATATGGTTAACGGCATCGAAAATGTAGTAGTAACTTCTTATCTATATCAAATAACGGAGATAACCCGAAAAAGTATTTAAATTGGGACAACCGGTACATTGCAACCTCTGCCAACTGCATTTAAACTTACTTAATTCTTACTTAAGCGGTAATAAATACAAACAAGCTTTAGATATATTAATTTTCCTTTTTAAGTTCTAATTTGAGGTATGCATACGTGTTTATATATTTATTTACTTGATATCTAGTACTATATTAAACAAATAATCAGCTTACATAATTCTTTTCACACGCAAATATTTTGTTTTCTTAAATAATATTAACGTTGTCCATTTTATTTTTAATAATACTAAAAAAACGCAATTCTGACTAAGTATCAATTACCGAAACTAACTAAAACATTCTATTCTATGGTATTGAACAAAACTTTCAGAATTATATCATCAATTTAATTATTAACGTGGTCACTAAAAATAATATTGCTTAACAATACCTGGCACTTCTATTCATAATTAGCGGGAAGTAAAAAAAACTGTACTTTTAAAACGTAATGCACTAATAAAAAAAATGGTAAAAAGTTGACGCATTTCCTTCTAATTATTTTCTACTTATGTATATATTTTTGAAATGACTCTGTCAAATATTAAAGAAGCATCTTACAAACAATATAACACAATAAAAAACTAAACGCCAAGCCTTCAATCAACGATTTTCATACCAATATTCCTCGGAATGTTTTGCTTTATTACGGCAAGTATAAAATAATTTCTCAACATAGTTTTTTCATTTCACCTACTACTATGTACATAGTAAATTGTGCCACTTATACAAAAGCAATTCTAATCTGTACATGCTCTCAAGAAACTCAGATATTCAGTACAATTTGAGACCGAATCTTAACATAAAAATACCTACGCACCGAATGTCAAACAAAATTCAAATGTACTCTTAAAAACAAATTGCCACGTCCCGCCTATTACAATATTAAGGGTTTTCTTTCTTCTGATACCTTTTAATACCTATTCGTTGTTTGTTATTGTTTATATATTTGTTATTTATCTAACATTATTAATAATAATTATTTTTAATTGATTAATTATACGAAGATAACTTTATATTTTATATCCCTTCAAACTTGGGCCGGCGTATGTATTCGTTGTTTGTTATTGTTTATATATTTCTTATTTATCTAATATTATCCATTATTATTATTATTAATTAAGATAACTTTTTATATTTTTATATTCGCATTATACTGACGTTATCCAACACTTGTAACTCAAGTGTTATGGAAATAAAGCTATATTTTATAGGTATTTATTAAAATAAAAACAAGTTTTGTGAGCCGTAACGATAGGCCTTTCTCTCTCTCTCTCTCATTTGGATATGATGGCATTGTTACTGACCCTCAACTCTTTCAAACTCCGCCAGCGTATGTATTCGTTGTTTGTTATCGTTTATATATTTGTTATTTATCTAACATTATTAATTATTTTTATTATTATTATTAATGAATTACACTAAGATAATTTTATATTTTTATATACTGACAAAATCCGACACTTGCAACTCAAGTTTATTGGAAATGAAGCTATCATTATCTTTATTTATTAAAATATTAATAATAATGATAATGTTCTGTGGGCCGTATCGATGGGCCTTTCTCTCTCTCATTTGGATATAACGGGATCATTACTGACCCTCAACTCTCTCAAACTTCCGCCAGCGTCCTCGAGCGAATCCTCGGAACTTCTACGACTCGAAACGTTGTGGTAGCGGGCACTGCGGGGCGTCCTGACGAGGGCGGCTGCGGGCGGCTCCGACGCCGCCGCCAACATGTCGAACTGCCTGTCCGCGTTCTCTTCCTGCTCGCGCTGTTGCCGTTCCAGCTCGCGCATGCGAATCTCGCGGGCTTCTGCGCGCGCCTGGCGTTTCGCCCATAGTCGCGCCTCCGCCTGAAACAAAAACGGGGACCGTGAGAGAAAATCGTGAAATATACAGGGTAAGTACGTGTGTTACGAATTATATTACAGATTAATTTAAAAATATCAAAAACGATTGATCTCCCTCCTCCTTCCGTACGTCTAGGTTAGTGGTTCCCCTGTGGGTTCGCATGGACCGCATGAGGAGAAAAAGTCTGGGAAGCACTGAGCTATTTTTGAAGGGATGCTCTCCTTTTTAAAGGAGACCGACTTTAAAAAGTCGAGTTACGCTTTAAAAGTGTCATTCTAGGAATGGAGTTAAAAAGAATGGCCAGAGGCGTAGTTACAGAAAGAACAAGGATTGCTAAAAGACGAAATAAAAAAATCAATTCCACCAATTGGCATTGTGTATCTAAACTTTATTTTCAAGAAACTTCAGTTTTAACCATGTTAAACCAGTGTTCGAAGGAGATAAAATAGGGAAGTTGGAAGTTATTTGTTCTATATTATTTGCAATATGAATATGCGATTGTTCTGCTTTTTCTATATGTTTAACAGAATTTGCCCAACTTTGTGGACGGATGTTAAAAACTTCGTTTTCTATAAGTTTGACGACATTGGAGTTAGCACGGGGAAACACATTGTTACGACGAATGGCAGATTTCAGTTGGTGCCAAACATGTTCAATGGGATGGCCTTAGATTTTTTGCATAATTATCACAGACATATTCCTTTTGTAGGTTCAAGCTTTGTAGAACCCCAATTAATTGCTTTTTGGTATAATCTGCGTGAAAATAAATGTCGTTATTATACATGTAGTTTTGGATTGTTGCTTTTGTGTCACATGAGGAAGGGGTTTTAGTCAATTGTCTACTGTGATAACTTGCATTGTCTATTACGATGACGCTATTAGGAGGAATGTTTGGAACTAGTTTATTTTTAAACCAACTTTCAAATAAATCAGCGGTGGTGTCTTCATGGTAATCCAGAGAAGAATCTTTAATATTTTTCGCAGACAGAGAAAGTCTATTTGAAATCCAACCATCTTTAGAGCTAGCATGCGAAATAGTTATTCTTTTACCTCTTTTTGATAGTGTTTGGTGTTGATGGAGTTTGTTTTACACTTATCAGTTGAGTCAACCCAACTCTTTTCCGGGGTATCATAAGTGTCGAACCAGGTTTCATCCAAGTAAATAATTGGCCTTTGTTGTTCTCTGTAAATCCTAATTTTTTCTAGATATTCCAGTCGCCATTTCCGAATTCTAAAAGATTCCATTAAAACTTGCCTTTAGTCAATTTTTTTAAATTTTGTTCTCTCGTATAACTGGTAAATTTTACGCCGTATTTTATCTTTATCACTTTTATCTACACTCGAGAAAATGTCAGCATCGCTTCTTTTTTTCCTCGATGAAATGGGATTATTCACAATTTTCCATACAGTTGATGTTGGAATTTTCGTCAATGTGGCCGTTTCTTCTAAAGATGCTTGCTTGCTGGCCCTACGTTCAATGAGAGTCAAATAATCATTGTTTATAACTTCCTTAGTCTCAATAGAATAGTGTTTTCTACATTTGGGAGGTGGCATCTCCTGCGATACACTAGACTCGCATAATTCCACACGATTCAACACACGCTGTATTACACACGAAATAAGAATAAAAATAATAAACTTAAACTAAGTAGTATACCAAACCAAAGAATATTAAACACAGGTAGGTATAAAATTATTTTCTATTACGGACCACAATTTTATCTGAATTTAAATTCCAAAACTTTAGGTAATAATCTTGTTGGATTGTTTGTTAATGACCACCCATTTAAAAGCAATTGGTCACAGACCACACCTACATAATTTTTCTTGTGTTTTTTTATAGCGTATTTCCGCTTATAGAGTACTTATTTTCTGGTCCCTAGAGGGTACTTTATAATCGGAGTTCACTGTAATACGTATATTTATATGTATTTAAAATGACACACAGGTATCTTTTGCGTTGAACCGACATTCGAACTGATATACGATTCTCACCAACGTTAGAAGCTGAATCTAAATCCATAGTTCAACTAATAATTTAAAAATTGGTGAGCGAACCCTTGCGACGACGAGCGAATGCGTTCGCATTGGTTCGCTGTATCTGTGTACGCCTCCTCGCGTGTAAAAATACCCCTAAACACTTACTTCGTCGGACGAATTTTGCATAAAACTATGGATGATGTCACTCTCGTCGAAGCGACGGTCGAGATCGAGCGGGC
Organism: Cylas formicarius; assembly: GCF_029955315.1. Taxonomy (NCBI): domain Eukaryota; kingdom Metazoa; phylum Arthropoda; class Insecta; order Coleoptera; family Brentidae; genus Cylas; species Cylas formicarius. Next base: position 36,331,763 of record NW_026844347.1, on the reverse strand, counting down.
CGTGTTCGCCGATGATCCCGACGAAATTCGAAGCCTCGACGACGTCATCATCGAATTTGTCCACGTTGTTATTGTTCGGCTCTTCGTTGTCGGTCGCTGTCTCTTCGCCGGACGACGACATTGTTTCCGCGCGCGCGCGCGAGACAAAGACAACCGTCTAAGGTCACTCGATAAAATAAACTAAATCGTGTCGCATTATCTCCGGCTGTCAGCGATGCTTTTCAAATCGACGAAACGATAGATAACGCGCGACACCTTTTATTTATATCGAAAATTGTTTGTTTTAATGTTCGGGGCGGTGCCTGGATGTAGAAAAAAAACGTTTCCTCGAATGTAAAGCGGGTTTTACACGGCCAATTTTGCACAGCCACTTGCTGATCGATAAACTTGTTCCAATTTCCAAATGTTAGCAATAAAGTATAGACTAATTCAACAAAGTTTTAAGTAATAAAGTGGGAAATTCCATCCAGAAATCATAAAATATAACTGACTTCTGCAGGACTTACATGGGAAGGTTCAACACGACCTTCAGCTACCATTGAGGAATCGACACCAGAGAACTAGTGAAAAGAAGTTCGTGATTGTATTAAAGAAGAGAAGAAAGAGCGGAATCTACTTGACCGATCGATAATATAACTAATATATAATAATATAACTAATAATTAGTTTCTGCATAATGTTTAGCAAAAAAAAGGGGCACCTAATCTAATACTATATCTAAAATGTCTATTTTTTGTTATATTAAAATAAAATTCTTGTCTTCTTTTTGACCTCTGGCACACCAATTTCAATGTTGGTGAACGGATAACAATAGGCCACCAGAACTCCATAAAAAGAATGAATTTTGAAATGAAATCGATACCAAACAACGAAAGTGGCTTGCGTATTGGTTGAGTCACTCCGTAGTCCCTTTGCAAACCTAATGAGGACACTTATTACTCTACACCTTCCTGAAATAGACTATAGCCACGTTTAGCATTTTAGTATCTCTCCAAGCTAAGTTGGTTGGTCAGCACTTTGGAACTCGGTCTGTTGTTGGTCAGTGTTAAGTTTGTCAATTATTTCACAAAAACTTGGCGAATTTCACAGAGAGCTGGTTCACCAGATTTCACGCGTGATTTACCTGATTATTAGTAACAGTAAAACTAGATTTTTCAATATAAGCAAATATGGTCGGAACGATTTGTGATGGCATAGTCGGCGACAAAATAATAATACAATAAAATAGATTGTTCATCTTGCTTCTATTTATATTTGAATTTGCAAAGAGTAGATATACAAGCAATCCATATTTAGTTTGTATTTACAATTTACGAACATCATCATCGGAGCCAAAATTGGAACTGCCTCTACCAGAAAATGATCTTCGTCTACATTCATAACCAGTGGTTGTACCGTTATATCAAACGTATTCTCTTTTTCCCAATATTCTTTATTATATTTTCTGTATGTTTAATACAACTGATATTTTCTTTGGTACCTATCTGGAGAGCTGCGTCCCAGACAGATAGTACTGATATTTTGCACTGAGTCCACATTAAATATACAATTGTAATCTTAAAATTTGACCCATTTCAGCAATTATTTCGTCTGTAGCATACGGCAAGTTTCTTTTGTAATTTTTGTCAATTTTTAACAACCCACATTTCAGACCAATTGATAATTTCTTGAATGTACGGCACCGGAGCATGATAACCAGAGGTAGAAGAGCGAAGGGTAAATGGGTGGATTTTGCCATACGAGTGGAAGCAGATAAAATACAGAGGCACATTTCTCTCTTGGTTTTATGACCGACTATAACATCCCAAATCGTAGGGACTATATTTTATTCTTATATGATATGATGAGACGGGCGATTGAGTTTAGACTTCACAGTAGACCTATTTATTTAGGGTTTTACACTTCGAATGAAATTTTGAGGCAACTTTTACCCAGAGCCATGCGGGCAGAGTAATGGGGATTGTTTTCTATGTTATTGTTTAGATTAATTCCTGGATTTTTCTACATATTTGAGATTTTGCAGATAAATTACTTGCAAATACCTGCATTCTTCACCTATCGTCTTAGTTGTAACAAATATTTAACGGTCAAATTTGCGTCCAATTTTTAAGTCAATTCAGTAATTGCAAAGTTATGTTATTAGTATAAACCCTTATACACTCATATGCAATAAAACAGAATTACCGTCATAAAACAATAAAGAAATGTTGTTATCCTCTGCAAAGTATTGCAATATGTAAATTAGTCTACAAACTTTTAGTACGGGTAAGGAAATACTGGACTCTATGTTCGAAACAAGCAGATTAGGTGTCGATAAATTACACCATGTGGCTAGTTAGCCCAAAAGTTAGAATAAGTTTATCTTCTGCACCTATTTAGAAAATCTGTGTTCACTTTTTCTACCTGCGCCTTCACGCCATTTAACTTTCTTTCGACATCCTCCAAAACTGTTTACGATACTTTTTAACAAATTCAATTTTAACAATTTAATTTTTACTTTTTCGCCAAGGCCGGCTCAAAAACCACCGAGACTGGATGCACCTCAAGACTCGTGCACCCTCGAGTCTGCCAGAACTGTAGCCAACATTCTTTAAAAGAAAAAGAAGAAGAAGAAAGTCAAAGTCTAACCAGCCACCTTCAGGACAAACACAAGAATCCCCATTACCGTCCCTCTTTTTCAAATGTAAAATTCCACTTTAGATCCGAGTACACTGCCTTAATTAAAACAACTGCTACCTAATCGAAGCACCGACTTTACAGACTCGTTTACCGGCACTCGGCGTCAGCACTTCTTTCGCCGGCCACATTAAAGTCGACAAACACCATCCAACAACCCGTTGTTGCTATGCCATCGTTGATCGACGCATTTATCACAAATCACCCTGTGCAGCGATCGATTTCCGTTAGCGAAACTACTTGTTCACCCCGCAAATACGTAACAAGCTGACACGACACACAAACCCGACGGAGGATATTAGAAATGTGCATCGATGGGCACATTCGCATAAAAGAAAACCGAACCAATTAAAACCTCATCGAACTTTAAATGTAAACTCCCAAAAGACATCGGGTAAATCGTAAAAACACGTGGTGGCTTTCGAACGCTCCAAGCGCGTAATTTTCGTCGTTAGATTCGACGAGAGGTCTGCCCCCACCACCCGCGTACCGAACGACACGTTCGAATGTATCGCGATTACTAAAAGCGGAAGAATTTCGGACGGAATCGGCTCAGCGTTTAAAAATAAACACGCTCGGCTCGTCGTAAATGCATATAAAGATAAAAACCTCGTAAATTAAATTAAATAAAAATAAAAATCCCAGGCACGGAGATATACGGGGTAATACAAAAAAGTAGGTCAATAATTTATTTGTCTAAAATAATGGTACTTTCCATTTGAACGTTTTGTTTGTTGCTATTTAAGTATTATTAAGGCAATACTTTTATTTTTATATTTCGAGGAATACATTTCCTACATTTTTCGTGATTTATGGTGATTAAAACAAACTCTTTTACAAAATTTTATTCGAAAATACATGCATTCGTTACTTCAAACAAAAACAGTTTTGGTTACTTAAGTTTTTCAAGTAGCGACTGCGTAAAATATTTTTTTACAGAAAATATAATACAGGACCGTATACAAGGGTCATTGAAAGCGAGCCAAGACATCGACATGGGTCCCAATCTGGTTCAAATTATTTAGACAATCATGCAGGGAAAACAAAGATAAAAATGCAACTTTGACACCCTGTATATCGAAAACAAAGTATTTAAGACCACACGTTTAGAGTAACCTGTAATATTGGACACTTGATAAATAACATCCACTACGAATATTTACCCTGATTTTGAGATATAGTCTGTTCATAGATATAAGAAAGTGACTAACTGATACGAATTAAGGAAAGACCCGGGCAAGCTGTAAGAATGAAATATGGCCGAACAGGTCCGTACTATGCTTAAAATTTAATTACCTGGGGTTACTAAGGATTACTAAGCAATATTTATTTATTTATGTATGTATTTATCTTTAAATCTAAAATATAATTACAAATTATTTTTTTACCTACTTAAATTACTTAAAATTATTCACATAATATATTAGTACCACTATCGCTATCATCGCCTGTTCTAATTATTATTTGTTTCATATTATTTGCAATATGGATATACGATTTTTCTGCTTTTTCTATATGTTTAACAGAATTTGCCCAAATTGGTGGAGGGATGTTAAAAACTTCGGTTTGTATAAGTTTGAGGACATTGGAGTTAACACGGGGAAAAACATTGTTACGACGAATGGCAGATTTCAGTTGGTGCCAAACATGTTCAATGGGATTAAATATACAGTGGTAAGGTGGAAGCCTTAAAACTGTATGCCCTAGATTTTTTGCATAATTATCACAGACGTATTCCTTTTGTAGGTTCAAGCTTTGTAGAACCTCGATTAATTGCTTTTTGGTATAATCTTCGTGAAAATAAATGTCGTTATTATACATGTAGTTTTAGGTTGTTGCTTTTGTGTCACATGAGGACTTGATAATAAAATAAACATTGTTTATAACTTCCTTAGTCTCAATAGAAGTGTTTTCTACATTTGGGTGGGGGCATCTCCTGAGATGCACTAGACTCGCACATATTTTGCATAATTCGCACACGATTCAACACACGCTGTATAATGTACTAATAAACTTAAACTAAGTAGTACACCAAACCAAAGAATATTAAACGCACGTAGGTATAAAATTATTTTCTATTACGGACCACAATTTTAAATGAATTTAAATTCCGAAACTTTAGGTAATAATCTTGTTGCATTGTATGTTAATGACAACCCTTGGATAATCCCATTCAAAAGCAATTGGTCACTGTCTTATATCTATGAACAGACCTTAACTTTTAACTAAACACATATTCTGTTTGGTTTTTAGCAAGAGGTCCGTAAAAATATCGACAAAAAGAGACAGAATAATGTACTTTTCAATTTTTTCTGACATTTGAAAATATTTTTTTGCAATTAGCTTGGTGGTTAACTTCATTGAACCTTTGCAAATTTGTAAAATATTGATTGGAAACATCTTTGATGAGACATTTTCACTTATCTGAGTCCGTTTATAACTTTTTTACATTATCAGACTAATTGAAGGAAGCAACCCAAATTTATCTATTTTACAACTTTTATTAACCAATTAAAACACACTACATGAGACATTTTCACTTATGTGTTAGAACTTTTTCACATGATCAGACTAATTGAAGGAAGCAACACAAATTTATCTATTTTACAACTTTTATTAACCAATTAAAAAAAATCTTAGATTAAATGAAAACTTAAGCGGCAATTAATTGATCAACTTTTGTTTTTTATGACGTTTCCGGAATGTTTCTTCAATGCATTGCATTTTTTTTTGTTGCAATTTTAAAAAGCAAACGAAAATGAAACAATACGTTTTTTATTGTTTATAAACGAATTGAAGATTGCTTAAATAATTTTCAACAATAATAAAGTGCCAAAAGCAATTCAAAATTAAATAAATAAAAAAATTGAAATTTTGAGAAACCAAAAAAAAAATAGAACCCACAATCAAACTAGGCTTAAAAGTGGTTGAAAAAATAGTAAGTTATTTAAAAAAAAAACGTTGTTATTCCGAAACAATGTGAATATTTTTGTTTATTTTTTCGGAGAGGCAATAAGAAAAATAAGACTTTGGTTTGGGGCATTATTAAAAACGTTATGGCTAGTCAAGTCACACGGCAGAGCTATTTCGGAAGACGTCTTAAAAATAGAAGGCTATACGGCGGTGGCAAATACTCAACCGAACCACATCCGGTTTCTGTGAGTATTTCCGTTCTCGGAAAGTGTTGAAATTGTCGCGTTTACCACAATAAAACCTTAATTAACAAGATTTTCAAACTGATCGAAAATTTCTGTTTTTTTTAATTAAAAAATGCGAACAAAAAATCAAAAGCATAGTGGGTTTTATCAGCACAAAAAAAAACAACAACGGTTTTTTCAGATTTCAAATATGTTTTCGTACAAAATAAAATTTAATCCACTAAACACTTCGAGAAAGGGCACGAATGGAAACGGCCAAATAAATGGACACATTTTAAAATCTGGAACCCGAATAAGCGCGATGACGCGGGTCTGTGCAAAAGATGACATCATCTGCCGGGGGAACCAAGAGAAACGACCTTGAGCTACTTGTAAACCACAGACTAAATTTCGCAGAATATAAGGAAGCCGAATAAAAAAGAAAACAAGTGGCTGTAAATCGCACGGGATTAAAAAAATTAGAAATCCTGTACGTTCAGATGTAGATGAAGCTCTTTTACGATGGTATTGCACAAAATTACAGATCTGAGGATATTTTCAATGGTCACGAGACTGGGCTATTTTCCAAGATGACTCCAGATCGTACCCTTAAATTTAGAGGAGAAAAGTGTTTGGGTGGGAAGCAGTCGAAAAACTGCAAACTTCTTGTTATTGGTAAATATGAACGATCGAGATGCATGAAAAATGTGAAAAATCTACCTGTCATTTAGAAGTCAAACCAGTGAGCGTGGATGACTTCAGCAATTTTTTATAATTATTTAAAGGATTGGGATGAAAAACTAAAACGTCAGAATAGAAAAATATTGCTTCTGGTTGACAATTGTGCAGCTCATCCCAAAAATCTAATCCTTTCAAACATCAGATTAATATAATAAAATAAAAAATAATAAAATATCTTAAAACATGTTACCGCAGATATTTTTTCTATCCTAGACTACATAAAATTACTTGCACAATATTACTTCAACCGCTATTTCAAACTGCTTTCGACGTGCAGGTCTGATAAAATCGGAAGATGAGTTTGATTCAGACGATGACTGACCTCTGATTCAGTGGTTCGAGAAGTACAAAAATAATGACGACGATGACTGGGACGTTCCCCTAAGTAATTGTTTGCGCAATAGCGGCGAAGATCTAACCAGCATTGAAATATATCTTCCTGAATTGGATAGCTTCCCAACTGTTGATGATATTTTAATAACAACGGAGTTATTTACGGATAATGATATTATTACTGAATTTTTACAGTTCCTCAAAGCTCTATTAACGAAAGCGGCGATGATGTTCAACAGGACCAAGTACCAAGTTATTCTTATTATTATCTTTATTATTCATTTATTAGTCAAAAATTTCCTAGATATTGCCTATCAACCATTTTTTTCCTGGTGAATTTTGTAAGATCACCATGCGGCATCATTCGCCACATCAAAACGCCTATACTATGGCGCCTGGAATATCTAGAAATCTAGGGCATACAGTTTTAAGGCTTCCACCTTACCACTGTATATTTAATCCCATTGAACATGTTTGGCAGCAACTGAAATCTGCCATTCGTCGTAACTTATACAAACCGAAGTTTTTAACATCCCTCCACCAATTTGGGCAAATTCTGTTAAACATATAGAAAAAGCAGAACAATCGTATATCCATATTGCAAATAATATAAAACAAATAATAATTAGAACAGGCGATGATAGCGATAGTGATACTAATATATTATGTGAATAATTTTAAGTAATTTAAGTAGGTAAAAAAATAATTTGTAATTATATTTTAGATTTAAACATAAATACATACATACATACATAAATAAATATTGTTTAGTATCTTTCCTAACAAAACCCCAAATAATTAAATTCTAAGCAAAGTACGGACCTGTTCGGCCATATTTCATTCTTACAGCTTGGCCGGGTCTTTCCTTAATTCGTATCAGTTAGTTACTTTCTTATATCTATGAACAGACTAACTAAAATATCAGTACAAAGCTGGTCCAACTGTGCAAAACGAGCAATAAAAGAAGAAAATATTTATCGAGACAGATTAGTGAAGGATTGGATTTAGGTGACAACAGTAGCGACAGTATTATTATATTCAATATTTTGTAAATTAATAATGATACTATGTAGAAATGTAATGGAATAGCACGTAATAGATTGTTACTTTGTACTAATTTGTTTATGTCCATGTTTCAAGAATTTCAAAAATACTAATATCCCGCGTTTCAGCTAGTGTAGGTGGATAAACTCCTAGGACGGTCCTAGAATGATTGCGCGTAAGGGTCTGCTCGGCAGGGTGTTCTATAAGACGCTGCGGTTTTGGAGTAATAAACATTAGTAAAGGCACTATATTTCTGGTCGAAGTATAACAATACAGAAACAGGACAGTGTGGGCAAATCCCTAAAGTAAACTTACGCTCTTCTTCATGCTCGCCAGGCCGGTGACCAGCAACACTCCCGGTTTCGTATCCGGAGCGTCTTCGGGTCCGAGACAGTCCTCCAACGATGGACACCTAGGCACCGCTTTTCGCCAATTCGCGACGACGCTTTTCACCGCCGTTTCCGTCGTCATTTCCAAATCGAGCAACGTTTCCGTCGGGTTCGGCACGCGGGTACCGCAAAAACTGACGCCCAGTATGATCATGGCGCGCGTTGATCTTTTCACGTAATCCACCGGCGTTCACGGATTTTAACAATCCGCCGCGAAGGTGAGAGTTTGTTTGTTGTACACTACGATTTCCGTCGCGAGGCAAAATGGTTAATTGTAGTCGAATATTTATTATAACCCAAATTAGGTATGGTGTGTCTCGAAGTATATCGTCTTGGAAATAACGGGCCGGTATTATAGGACAGAGGCATCAGGGACTGACTTTAATTTAAGGTGTATTAAAAATATAGGGATTAAATATAATCGAAAGATATTTTTATGGGTTGCAGGACATGACAGGCAATAAAATCCAGGTTACAATTTGCCGATGTTTCGAAATATATTATTTCTTCATCAAGCAAACATAAAAAATTAAATTATTTGAATTTGGATTTCAAATTGTTTGTTTAAAAAAAAACACGACCAAAAATATAAACAGCTAGCAACAAAACATAAAAAAAATTAAAAAAACATAAACGAGATTGGTCGTAGCCATCATTTAGGCAAAGATTCAAAAACTGCGCTTTTAACAAAATAACTGGACACAACGGATAGCGTATTAGAAGTAAAGTCTGTTCATAGATATAAGAAAGTGAGAATTTAATTATTTGGGGTTTTGTTAGGAAAGATTACTAAGCAATATTTATTTATTTATGTATGTATTTACAAATTATTTTTATTACCTACTTAAATTATTTAAAATTACTTAAAATTATTCACATAATATATCAGTATCACTGTTGCTATCATCGCCTGTTCTATATTATTTGCAGTATGGATATACGATTGTTCTGCTTTTTCTATATGTTTAACAGAATTTGCCCAACTTTGTGGAGGGATGTTAAAAACTTCGATTTCTATAAGTTTGAGGACATTGGAGTTAACACGGGGAAAAACATTGTTACGACGAATGGCAGATTTTAGTTGGTGCCAAACATGTTCAATGGGATTAAATATACAGTGGTAAGGTGGAAGCCTTAAAACTGTATGCCCTAGATTTTTTGCATAATTATCACAGACGTATTCCTTTTGTAGGTTCAAGCTTTGTAGAACCCCAATTAATTGCTTTTTGGTATAATCTTCGTGAAAATAAATGTCGTTATTATACATGTAGTTTTGGATTGTTGCTTTTGTGTCACATGAGGAAGGGGTTTTAGTCAACTGTCTACTGTGATAACTTGCATCGTCCATTACAATTACGCTATTAGAAGGAATGTTTGGAACTAGTTTGTTTTTAAACCAACTTTCAAATAAATTAGCGGTGGTGTCTTCATGGTAATCCAGAGAAGAATATTTAATATTTTTCGCAGGCAGAGAAAGTCGATTTGGAATCCAACCATCTTTAGAGTCAGCATGCAAAATAGTTATTCTTTTACCTTTTTTGATGGCGCGTTTATTTTACACTCATCAGTTGAGTCAACCCAACTCTTTTCCAGGGTATCATAAGTGTCGAACCAGGTTTCATCCAAGCAAATAATTGGCCTTTGTTCTCTGCAAATCCTATTTTTTTCTAGATATTCCAGTCGCCACTTCTGAATTCTAAAAGATTCCATTAAAACTTGCCTTTTGTCAATTTTTTTAAATGTAAAACCCAAGGTCCAAAATATGTACGTGTATTTGGGACAAATGTAAATAAATTTGATTCTTAGTTATTAAGTGTTTTTTTATTGGATTATTAGCAATATTAATATTGCATTTTAAAAATTATCACTAGCGTAAAATACTGTTTAAACTGTTTTTCCAAAGTTGACCAGTTCATAAGTTTAGTTTTATTTATCTCTTAAAAATTAATAAATTATTATCCGCATTACATTTGGTATTAACATATTATAACAACACGTTCAGGTAATACTTATATTGTCCTCGATCTTTTGTGATATTTTCGAAAGATTCGATATTTTTTTATTCGTAAAAATGACTTAAAAAAATACTAAGTTTAGGTAACGGAATGCTTAATAAAATTGAAAGAGCATTAATGGAAGCATAATGTTCCATTTGATTTTTTCACGAAAAACCATAACAACTCTACATTGGATGATTGAGCATAAAAGGGAGTATCTCTTAAGGTCATAATAAACAAGGTGTTGCATTTAAAAATATATAAGTGTGATTTCCCACATTTTTATGCATCTACAGGGTGATCTTAAAATAATCATAAATTGTTTTTTCTAGCTCAAACTTTTACATTTAACAATAAACGGCACATATTACTTGGACACATTTTTTGCTTAGTTTAAATAGCACTTCCTGTATATCATTTCATTTTTAGATTCTAGTCGAGCCACAAAGTCCATTACATGAGTAAATATTTTATACGTCGTTTTGTACTTTGTTTTATGTTGTTTATTTGTTCCTATTTGTACAATTTTAACGATTATACAAGATACGAGATACAATGGAATTGTGACGACGAAAATAAAAATCTTTTACGATTGTAATGCGAAAATTAACCAGTCAATTTTTTTTTTATTTATATTATGCGTTACGTCGCCATAGCGTTGTTCGGAGTTTTGTATTCGGGTATTCCTTGAAGAGGGTAAATAACGCTATACAACTGCAAGATGTCATTGAAAACGTTTTGATCGAATTAGGCCTGTCAATTAAGCACAACTTATTGAAATTACGAACACATATTCGCAGTTTCCTGGTTTCCTATTTTTTATTTATTTATTTTTGGTTGGTGGTTGTTTATATTTGTTGAAACGACATAAGAAAGATGATACATTACATTTTCCTTACCCCTTTTTTTTGTAACAGTTTCAGTTCCAAATTCAAAGATTATAATATTGGAGCCTTGGAGATGAAACAATACATTTCGAAAAATCTGCAAATTAAAATTGCCCGCAAGATCCTAGAACCCATAAAGACACCTTCCGATTAACAAAAAAGGATGGTTAGGGAATTTTTTTTCATCCTCGTCTAGCTTAAACTGGAAGTTATCTAAAGTAGGAACTATCTGGCTTTAATTATTTTGCAACTAGTGTCTGTCTTGTCCCTTAGCTATGAATAAATTATTGGTTGCTGGATTTACCCAGTAATAGTTGGCCAAGACGATATACTTTGAGACACACCATATTGATGAGTTATGGCGCTGGTTAATCCGTGGTATTTCTAGGCGACCACTGGTGTCGATTTTATCTCAAGATTTTAGGGGAGCAAACCGCCGCCATATAATCATAAAGCTTATTCGGTTAGTTTATCCAACCTTTGGTTAATTTGTTATCATTGCATTTCACTTCGAATTTACTGCCAAGCATGTTTGTTGTTGCATTTCGCTAGATGTGAAACTAACCTATCCTTGGGAAAAGCAACCCAAAAAGCTTGCTTGAATTGTCCGGCCAAGCTATAGTTAGTTTTTTGTTGCATTTGACTTCGAATTTACAGAGATAACAACAAAATAATCAAATCTTTGGTAAACTAACCCAACAAGTTTATTTGGTTAGTCTACCAAAGGCTTTGGTTAGTTTGTTGTTATTACTGAAACTTATTTCGTTTGATAAAACCCGCACATTACACAGTCTTTGTCAATTGCAGTTGCCAAACTATTGCTTGAACAGCACTGAATAGTCTGAAACCAAGTCCATTATGTTGTTTATATGTATTGTCTTGTATAAACAATAAAACGTACAACCTGAAGTTAAACGTTATTCACGGATCATTGTACATTATAAACAATAACACTAACATTAACATAAAAGTTAAAAAATACATACACGTTTCTGATTTTCATCGACAAAACAAAAAATTGTTAAATATAAAAATCACGCCAACTTTTTTAAAATATCTACAAGGAACTTTGCTTAGTTTTTTTTCTTGTTTAGCGAAAATATAGACACGCTATTGAGCGTTGCATGTTAATGACAGTATCTCCCATAACAAGTTTAAATAACTAAGTTTATACGTGTAAAGCGTGTGCAATTGTTAAAAATTAATAATAGTAATAATAATAGGCATTCTTGTATTTCAATTACGTAAAATTTCTTTAAAATATTAAATTTAATAACGTGTTATCAAAAATAAACAAGAGAGACAAAATTATGAAAATTAACCAAAATTATAACATTCAAATGCGATATAAGAAATATAAGAAAGAATAAAACTCATTCATTCAATTCTAGACATAAAATCCTTAAACCTGTAGTAGAAAAACCCCAGTTTACCATAAACGTAAAAAAAATGCTACAAGCCCCCCACAGCTAACACTATCTACAAATGAAGTTTTATCACACTCGTACACGTTAATATCAACGCATCACGCACAAACCAGCAAAATTCGGTAGAAATATCCACGGAAAACCACAAAAGCCGCCGTAAATATGGTTACGTACAATTAAAAACACGAAGCACCGTCAATTGTACCGTCCGCGAACGAACGCACTGTACATCGCGTGCCGGCAAGAGCGCGAGCAGAATGATACCGAAATTTTCCGGTCTTCGAAGCCCCCCCGCGACACCGCAACCGCCCAAAAACTATTCATATACAACTCCGGACAAGCGTTTTCGTCCCGTGACGTCACTACAGGGTGCGTCAACCGCCGTCTCGCGGCAGAAAAATGGGTTAGGGACCTTAACATTAAAAAGTACACTTCGACCAGAAATATAGTGTTTTTACAACCGACCCCGTGATTATTACTCCAAAACCGCAACCACTTATAGAACACCCTGCCGAGCTTTTTAAATTGTTATTAGTAAAGTGCAAAGACATTTATATACAAATATTGTTCAATAAATACACACTAAGTGTACACTAAAAGCATAAACATTCAAAACGTCCGCGTCTTTTAAAAAGGTTTAATCAGTAGTCAACAACGGCGCCGGTGAAAAAGAAGAAAGATACAAGTATAGGGGTTTGAGTTAACCTGCGCATGCGCGGCAGCTGTAATGTGAGTTTTAATGCTGTGGCACTGTGGTCAGATATATGAGAAATTTCATTCTATGAACATTTTAACCACACAAAAAACAATTAGAATATGTTAAAGCAACCGTCGTCTTGTGTATTTTCTATGTCTGTCAGCTGGAAGTTATGCAAAGTGGACATTTTTGTTTTGTTCCCATAGGTTTCTATAGCTTTTTGTTTTGTATTCTGTGCATTTCCTTTAGCAATTTGAAATTTAAACGAGATTTGTGAATATGCTTGTGTCTCGTGTAATTATAAATTTAATCAAAAAATCCTGCTTTCAATCATTCAAGGTTTCATCATATCCAGAAGCCATGTGACCTCTCGCTTCACATAAATAGATTAGATTTAGCGTCAGTATATGATGTTTCTTGAAATATTCCCAGAAAAAAAAATTAATTAATTAAGACTTTGGTATCAAATCAAAAATATTAAGTGGAGATGTGAGTATATTAAGGATAATTTTATTGGAATGGTTTACTGATTAGACTAGTGGTTTCTTGGTTTACAAAAGGACCATAGACAGTATAATAGATATTTAAAGATCTACTTCCTATTTTTAACGTATATGTTTTTGCGCGTTTCAAAAGAATCTAGGTTTTATATTCAACGGTAATTTTCACTCAGTGATTACAGGAACTAAAGACGACTGCGTTGGTTGTTGATGAAAATAATGTTTCTGTCGATATATAAATATGTACGTTTTCAAGAATTTTAAGTTTTATTGTGTATGTGTATAATCACTTTTTTTTTGCATATGTATTTTACTACTTTCAGCGCTTAACTCAAACTGTTCTGGAAGTTTCGGGTAAGCTCTGAAAAATAGATGTAGAAATTGTCCATAAATCTCGCGATTTTTGTTTAAGCACTCTAAAATAGAATCTACCTAACCTAAAGAATGGGAAGTAGAATAATTCATGTGTATTCCACATCTTTCTGAAATATCCATCTGATTATACGAAAATTTTAAAGCATTAGCTTATACACAGATCTAGGGTGCGGGAAGCGTCACTTTACCACGTGACTTTGACGTTTGTCAATTCTGACGCTCATGTCAGAGAATGTATTCGTGTTGTTTTGAAAAAATGTATCCAAAAGCTAACGGCTGTAGGAAAAGTATAGCATGCCACCAGTTTTGAGGAAACTTTGATTTTTACATAAAAAAATAATTGTTTTTTTTTAATGAATTTTTGAATGAATAATGAAAAAAATTAATGAAAATAAGCAGAAAGAAACTAATACAGGTAGGTAAATAATATTTTGTTTTATTATTACTTATTTCACTTTCAATCTCGTAAAAGGTAGAATATACCATGTATGGAAACGCTGGACTTTTACCATTAGTAATAAAGTTGAATGCCCGCAATTGCCCATTCAAAAAAATTATGTTTTCGGATGAAATAATAAAAAAAACTTAAATATAATACAGTGGTGGACATCGCAAAAGGATGAGAAAGAAAAAGAGGGAAAATTAGCATTTTTGTTCAAACCATACAACGAAAATGCGAAAGCATCAAGTGTATATTATTACGCTATTTGTCTAATTTTTTTAAAGAGTTGTGTTTTACATTTATTTGAGATAATACTTTTACGTTGAGCTTTTTGCGTTCGTCTCGATGAAAAACGATTTTAAAATATTGAAGATTGACTTAAATCATGATTTTAAATTTAAAAAATCTGTTTAAATCACTCGTAACTTAAACGGCGTTAACCACACTTGCTGCACCTAATATAATACGAAAAAGACATAATTTAGAGAGCTCGTTTTGGTCTTCTTCTTAAACTAAGATAGGCAACAATTATGGCAAATTCTCCCCTATTACGTGCTTTTCTTAGTAATGCGTTGAGTCCAAACCAGTCCAGTCTCTGATGTTCTTGAGCGAAGCCTAGATCTTATCTTCCATTATGCGTTGAAGGAAATTGTATTTATTATGTCTCATAGGATGACGGAGATACGCTGTTTCTCTTTTCACGTTCCTTATTCAGTCGAAGAAGGGGACTTCCAAATTTGAAACGTGATCAGTCCCTGGTAGCATTCGACATAGTTATGTCTTGTGTGAATGCTTAGACAGAGACGGTAGCGCATCTTTAGGAAATTAGTTCTTGTCATTTCAATATGTGCTCTTATTTCTACGTCGAACTTGAGACCTTCACTGATCCAACTGCCCAAATATCTGAACTACGAGACTCTTGCTATTGGTGGTCCACCTACAGTTATGTTCGTGCGTTGGTTACCATTGCTTTTGGTAATAAGGATGGTTTTAGTAGCAAAACTAGAGACGGCATAAACTACGAAAGTGGAAAGTGTGGAAAGGCCAGAAAAAATGGCAACTTTTAACACGCGTATCGACCGCGTCTAATTTGACAGCCGAAAAACCGGTTAGAGGATACCTGCATGGTCCGTCCTGTAGTTATCCGGTTTCCTACAGCGGCAGACACCGCGCACTAAGGCCGGGGAGAGTTCATTCGCCTAAGATAAAGGCGTCGCGACGGGCGACGTGGTCGGCGCCCCGGGCATCGACGCAACGCATTGAAATATATCTTCTTATAACGACGTAGCGGAAGCTTTTCTCAAAAAGGTCGGAAACGTAAACCAGGAGACGCGATTCTAGACAACACACTTGGACATATTACACCTCCGAATCTAGATACCAAATCCTAAAGCACACGAAATAACAATAGACGGTGTTGACCGTTCTTATCGCGAAGTAAATTGACGCAAAGTTGTAAGGCTGAACATTTCTAGAGCGAAAGTCAGTCAGTTTGTTGTTTCCCGGCAATGTAACTTATTTTTTTCTTAGGTAAGCGAACGAACCAAGATATGTATTGACTACATTTTATTTTTTAAACGCAAATGTTTAGTACGTGGGCGTTCGATAATAGCGGAAAAGAATTTCACTCACTAGCCTGCATTTTCCGCCATTTTCTTGCTAAGCAGCGCTACCCACAAACGTAACTGCATATTTTAACAAAACTGTAGAACTTTCGGCGGGCATGTTGAGCATATTGAACATCCCTTTTCTCAACATTTTTTCATGTTGGCTTCAAAAGTGTCCGTATTATTATTATTATTGTTGCATTGGCAAAACCTCCATTTATTTAGTAGCTATGTACGAGGACGGGGTGAAAAATTTCCGGCTTGTCCAAGAAAAACCATGTTCGTCAAGCTCCTCAAAATACTGATCTACACCTTCGATAACTTCTTCGTTGCTCTTAACTCTCTCTAATACCGGCAAGAAATTTTTTTGAGGTTAGGAAACAGGTAATAGTCGCTGGGGGCTAAGTCTGGAGAGTAGGGAGGTTGCGGCGTCAATTTAAACTTCAATTCTTGGATTTTGGATATGGCAACAATAGACGAATGCGCTGGTGCGTTATAGTGATGAGACAAAAATTGTTTTCTTAGCCTTTTAATTTGCAATAATACCTCTGCGTAATATTGATCAGTGAAGACTGTCACTTCAGCTTACTACATACAGTAGCCATAAAATTGTTCTAGCCTTCTTTGTCAGCACGAATTCATTTACTGCACGACGTGTGACGTGACAATCAGAACTGACAAAGGTCCAAATACCATCATCGCTGTTTAAAATCTACCGAAAACAACCGATCGCTCCCAACTCGTGACTAAAGTACGGGAAACGCTCGAAATCACTCGAGACAGTGTTTAACGAAACTCGACACTTTCCATACGCATTATTAACAATTTCTAGGCTTAATAGACATTAGTTAAAAACAACCAACCTCACATTTGTTGACAAAATATTACTTCTTCTTCTTCTTCTTCCTACTTTAGTCTAGGCAAATTGCCTGTTCATTTTCGTCGTCTCTGCCTATCCCACTGCCAGGTTGTCACTCCATCGTTTTCGGGGGCGACCTAAACTCCTGCGACCCAATGGTGATTTGTCGCGTGCAATTCTGACTATTTTTCTGTTGTCCATTCTACTAATATGCTCGTTCCATTCTTTCTTTCTACGCAATACCCACGCATTAACGTTTTCCACCCTGCATGTTCGTCTTATATTTTCGCTCCTCTCTCTGTCCAAGAGCGTTTTTCCAGTTATTCTACGAAGTATCCTCATTTCGGTTGTCTCTAGTAATTGTTTAGTTTTCGCTGGGTCTGGTCGGGTTTCTGCGGTGTATGTCATGGTTGGTCTTACTATTGCCTTGTAAATTCTCGATTTGGTTTCGATTTTAATGTTTTTATTTCGCCAAATTGTGTCGCTTAAGCATCCTGCTATTCTTGTTGCCCTTGTTGTTTGCTCTCTGACCTCTGCCTCCACATCACCATAACCCGAGATTTCTATGCCCAAATATTTAAATTTCATTACCTGCTGGATGATTTTGCCTTCAACTTCTAATTTGCATCTTAATGGTGTTTTTGATGTTGTCATGCATTTAGTTTTTTGGGCCGATATTATCATATTAAGTGATTTGGCAGTGCAGTTAAATCGATGTAATAGTCGTTGCAGATCGTCTTCACTTTCAGCCACCAGTACGGCGTCATCAGCGTAGCACAGAATATTGATTTCATGGTCGCCCATTCTGTATCCTCTCAGTAATCGTACATTTCTTATTACTTCGTCCATGATAATGTTGAAGAGAAGGGGACTCAGGGAGTCTCCCTGTCGGATACCTCGGCCCACTGCTATTGGTTCAGTCAGGATCCCATTTATTTTTGCTTCGATCTGGTTTGCTTCATATATATTTACTATCGTTTTGATGAGGTTGTGTGGAGTTTGTCTGTTGTAAAGGAGGTGCAAAACGTCTCTTAATCGCACTCGATCGAACGCTTTCTCCAAATCAATAAAACACATGTATGCCGGTCTGTTGTATTCAATTGATTTTTCTGTTATCTGTCTTATGACAAAAACCGCATCTGTACATGATCTGCCCGATCTGAATCCTTGCTGTTCGTCGGCTAAGGGTGTTAAGTTGTTGATTTTGTTTGCTATAATTTTTGTTGTAAGTTTCAGTGCAGTGCTTAAGAGATTTATACCTCTGTAGTTTGAGGGTACTTTCTTATCTCCCTTTTTGAACATAAGGATAGTGATGCTAGTTCGCCAGTCATCGGGTATTCTATGTTGGTAGAGAATTTTCCGAGTGAGGGATGTTAGCTGCTGTGCAAGACACGGGCCACCATATTTAAGTAACTCGTTTGGGATACCATCTTTACCTGGACTTTTCCTGTTTTTTAGTTTTTGAAGAGCTGCAGCTACGTCGGCTACCTCAATTTCTGCGTTGCGATTCGTCACTATTTCGGGTGTATTCAGTTCAATCTCAGGTTTCTCTGGTTCATACAATTCGGTTAGGTAGTTAACCCAGGTTTCCTTTGTTATCTGATTTGTTTCGACTAGTTCGTTCACTTCCTTTCTTTGGGTTCTAATAAATCGCCAAATTTGCTTTTGGAGTCCATAGAAGTCTTCCTCCATTCGCTTTGAAAAAATTTCCCAGTGATGGTCCTTTGTTCGTCTTACTAAGTAAGACAAAATATTACATTCCTTAATATTTTTGAAAGGAAAATCAAATTATGACGTTTGAAAGTAAATATGTCAATCATACTAAATACGTAACATAAAGGGCCCTCGCTATCGCCCACCATGAAGTCGACGACCCCACCAAATCTTCATACGGGCATGTACCTTCTAATTACGTCATTAGTTTTCACGTGTCAGCGGCGTACCTATTTCGAGAAAGTAAAATAGGGTAGCCTGCATAGAACAGTTCGGTGGTAAGTGAAACTCTGTGTTGACGCAGAGGAAGCTCACCGAAAGGGGAGACAAAAATAATCGGCATAAATCAAGCGACAGAACGGTTTTAGACAAACCGGCCCCCTGTTGAAACCGAACGGCAATAAAAATAGTTTTATGGGGATTTATTGACGATCGGAAACGGACAAATTTACCTCGGGGTAATCCTGCATAGTTTGTTTTTTTTTTATACGAGGGGAGGAGCGAAAGAATCACAAAACCTCACTAACGATTATAAGTAGAGAGGAGTTAATAAAATTAAAAATAGTGCGTTGTCTAGCCTAGATTTCTTGGCAAAGATCCAAGTTGCAGAGGGCAATGGTCTAATAATTTTTTTTTAATCGAATGTCAAAAAATTTAACATAAAACTTTAGCCCGAAGTATTAAAATTATTTCTTTATATTTTACTCAATCCATCTATTATTTCTGCATTTACTTACTATATCGTTAAAAATGTCCAATCAGACAAAGCGTGCCAAAATATCAGTCAGTTGTTCCTCAATTTTTTAAATTTGAAATTTAAAATTATTCTAAATAAGGTTAGACGCTCGAAAGTTTTCGACAACAATCTTCTCCGAAAAACTACAGCCGTTAGCATGACAACGCCGAAACAACCAATTTTGGGAGGGACATTTTGTGCGCATGCGCGAATGCATTTCAAACTCGCTTTCAACCAATAAGAACCTGCGACGTTCAACTATCAACATGGCCGCTGACAGTTCGTTATTTCGAGACTTTTCAGTTTGGCTGTGACATTAATCCGGTAGTATTTTCTCGATAGAGGGTTTGAGTGTGTGTAAATCGCTGATTAGAAGAAAATGACGCAAAGTTCAAGTTAGTGTGCGAAATATGGTGGCGTCATGTGAGATTTGACTGTATTTAACACCGATTATTGCTGCGTTTGTAAAAACAGACATATATTCCCCTAACTGTGACTCATAATGCGGGAATGCGTTCTGCGGCGGTTCACAAACGAAAATGGGACATACGAAATCCAGAAATATAACAGGGCGAAGATTAATTAAAGAAAATAGTCTAGGCGGCCGGCCGGTAACAAATTTAGATACACTTACCTACTGGGAATGGATACAAAAAATTACCATAGCAGTTTCGGACGCCTTTTGGGGTCATAACCCACGACCAGTTATTTTATTTAACCACGTATTTGTTCATAAATATGTGCATGAATTTTTATTTTTAACGTACAATCAAAACCAAGTTCTTAGATCTCCATTTTCAAAAATTAAAATCGTAACTATATATTTAACATAAAATTAGGAATTTGAACTCCTATTTTGATAGCATTTTAAATACCTTGGAAATTTAGAACGATAGAAGGACAAACTTACATATTTTACTCATTTATCTATTATTATCACTTGTCACGTGACATTTACGTTGTTTTTTTTGCATTTCCAACCTAACTTTTGAGTTTTTACTTGCATATTGTATGGTCCAGTTTACCTCTTACGATCTCCTACGATGCGTTGGGTTTTAAATAGCAAAAACTGGCTTGTTTAAGGACAAAGATCGGCAAATAGAAGCTCCTCACTTACTTACCTCTTTGGCTATCTGATCGAGCGCCTGGTCCTCAGCGGAAGACTTGACGGCGATGCGACGCCGACCACCGACGCCATCCATGGCGTCGCGACGAACACAACACCACCCCACGTAGACCACCACCTGACCGGACAAAACATTAATTACCACAAAAACCAGACGCGCACAAAAGGCACAGACCACAGTAAATGCAACCACCAAATTCTGTTATAAAAAAACACGGACCACAAAGCATATAAGACGATCACATCAAATAACACAACAATTACAAATGACGTTCAGTGACTCCGTTCTATCAAAAAATATATATCTTGCCCTGCCATGCGGTTTCAAATGAAACCCATAGCACATATTCAAAGATATGGACACATTTTACAGCTTATACCAAAATTTTGTTAAGAAATATGTGCAGAAATTCAAGAACTTGTCCGATTATACGTTTTTCGCATTTAATTTAAATAAATTTGCGCAAGTTGATTAGAATTTCCGTTTACCCAATTTGTGCAGATTTTCTAAACTATCTATCAATTTGCATTTCGCCAATTGAGAAATACTTCAATTTTAAATTATTGACATAGGTAACTATTTTTTAATGGTAAAACCCGAGGGATAGTTTTGGAAAACCATTTTCTTTGAGAGTTTACTATTTTCACATTCGTACTCAAATTTTCATGGTAGTTTGATTCAAGACATCACAAAATTTTTCGTTTTGCTTACAGACTCATCTCTGTATTAAATGACTTGAAAAATACATGAAATATAATAAAATTTTAAGGTTATTTGACTGGTTTTGATCTCCTAAGAATCCGGTTTGCGCTTGGGTTACTCACCATCCAAATAAACAAATATGTTACTTCATTTATTTGTTGTACGCTGTTTAATCATCACTTTCACATACCTACGGTATAAATAAACCGTGTGGGCAGAGCTTATTAGCAGATGAGTGTCACAAAACAACTAAAATTCCAACTAAATTTTTTCGGGGCCGTGGGATGGTTCTATTTTAGTATATTTAGAAACGAAATCTCCTGACTTGTGTAATCTATACCGTTTTCCTGACACCGAAAACGCGTATTCGCCACGCCGGTGAAATTACAAGAGTACGAAAAGTAAATATAAACACTCCCATTGCGGAAAATAAAAATAGCTAACCCATATTAAAAAGCAAAAGTATTTGATCGAGTTTCGAGAGAATGTGGAACGAAATATATCGTCTAATTAAATCGTGTATACGCGGAAATATTTTTGTTGTAATGGGACTTTGGATAAACAAATTGACTTGGTCTCGTTTGAGCAGGTGGGTGTGCTCTGAAAATTTGGCACACTGCCAGAAAACCACCTTAATACTCACTTTACTCGAAGAAGTCTCATTTAATATGGTCTCCCGATAATTGGTACATTTTTTCGTACGCCAC
The DNA here is from genome assembly GCF_029955315.1 of Cylas formicarius. NCBI lineage: Eukaryota > Metazoa > Arthropoda > Insecta > Coleoptera > Brentidae > Cylas > Cylas formicarius. Next base: position 36,309,667 of record NW_026844347.1, on the reverse strand, counting down.
TTTCGATAAGAAACTGCAAAATCGATGTTCCACCTTCTTTTCGAGGTTGGGAAGGGGTGCAATGGTTTGTTTAGTTGGCTACAAGTACTACACGCACCGTCGGATTTTACGTCACCAACATAAACTTCGTTAACACAAACAGCACGGAATATTTGCGGGACGCGACATTTCTGTCAAGAAAATATTCACCCGAGACAGAAATTTAGACATGTGTGACAAAGTGACGACATTCCATGTTCGATTCCCGAATAGCCTGTCAATACCAACCCAATCGGTTTTTTTCAACAATTCCCTACACGTGTCAATCACAGTACAACTCGTTCGAAAAATTTTGGTCAGTCGTCGTAATCAAATCTTTGAGACGGAGAAGCTATTCCTAAAAGTTTTTTAAGTTTTACTTAAAATATAGCTTGATTAAATTATTATTCTAATAAAATATTTTGTTTTCTTACTTCGGCTAGTTTTCGTTAACAGTTTGTGAGTGGAATTACGCGGTTCGTCGATAGATGGATATTTGTTTGAATACATAACCTCTACAAAATAATTATAACCTAAAACTAAATGATCATTTGCAGATAAGGTCTCCAATCATTTAATAAAGCAGTGCTTTTTTATTTTCTTGGCATTGCATTTTGCATTGTGCAAAGTTGATGACCATTATGAGTTCCAAGGTAATACTTAGTTCTAACAATTTTGTCTAATTGCTTTTTGATGTTATTTTGCTGCTCTTTTAGTTAGATAAAATAGTTAAAACTTACAAGTCACTGGCTCAAATACCAGCTTTAGCAGGAGCACAAATTTACCACTCCAACGTTATAAACACAGTATGGTCACAGAGGAATTTAGAAAAAGGGAAGTCAACAAAATTCAGCCGCACTCTGATATTAAATGGACATAATGTGGATGAAACATTTCCTTTGGATATTACTAGCGAGTGAGCGAAAGCCATAATTTTTGGATACATTTGTACAATTCCTTCACTTTGTTTTTAGAATTTTATCTATAATTTCTGAATCAAAAAATTTGAGGGCTGTTCTCAGGGAAAATGACACCAAACAGTTTCTGGAAATTTGGAAAAATAACAACCTTTTGCGCTGTGTGGATTTGGGTGGTTTAGATATTCACGGAAATGTGTATTCTGATGGTGACACATTAAAACTTATTTGAAAGTTTCATGATTCATGATGGGTTAATTTTTAGGAGAATTTGGTTCTTTTGAGTTTTCCCCAGATGAGAAAAAACTCTTGTATGTTGCCGAAAAGAAACCACCTAAGAGTGAACCCTTTTATAAACGCAAAAAACCTGAAGAAGATGGTAATGGTCCCAAACCTACTAAAGTAAAATTCCCACAACATTTTACACCATACAAGTTTGAAATTTTTCATGTTTTTAGGGAGATGAGTATGTGTTTGAGCAGGATTGGGGCGAACAATTGGTGGGAAAAAAGAAATCTGTTATTGCCCAATATGATATTGAAAATGACAGCGTTGAGATTTTGGATGGTATTCCAGACAACATCTGTATTGCCCAACCCAAATACTCACCTGATGGTTTGTACATTGCTGGTATAGCATATTTTACAGAACCTAGAAAATTGGGTCTTATTTACTGTGGGAACAGGGCCAGTACCATTTTTACCCTTGATTTTGAAGGCAATTATTGTAAGTACATGTTGATGATACAAAAGTTGTATTTGTTTATAAAGCAAAGACAGATTTAAAGGTGTTAGGAAAATATTCATCAAACTTTCTTCGTCGGAATCAAATGCTAAATGAAAAATAATTGTGATTTTTCTTTAATTGCTTTAAAAGTATCATCAGTTATTTGAACTTATTATATTGTGTTTATTTTAGTGGCCTTGTCTCTCAATAATAATTCAGTAAAAGCGCCGACATTTAGCCCTGATGGAAAAACGCTACTTTGGTTGCAGAGGTCTGCTGGTGGGCCTCATGCCTCCGGTATGGCTCTAGTCAAGGCAGATACTCCGCTATCTAAAGATGTGAGTAGGCATATTACTCTGAATTTTGCAATATTAGGTTTTATATTACATAATCCAGTCCCTAGTGAAGACGGTGGTGGATATAGTCCCTTCAAAAAAGAAGATAAGCGAGGATAAAGATTTTTATGGATTATATAACAGTGGCTTCCCAAAACGCTGCTGGGCTACCAAAAACAGATTATTATTAAATACAAATCAAAAATATACCATTAATTCTTATGTTGTTAATGTAGGTAAGTACGTTCTGTATATATTCCATTATTTTACCACAAAATTTATTCAAATATTTTCCAACGTCACATTACGCGATTTTTCATAGATAATGGTGAAATAACTGAATTGGAATTTGATGCGGGCAGCCAGTTGGTGATAGATGTTTCAAAGGACACGGTCTTAGCGTTGCGACGTAATTTTCTTCATCCCGATCAACTGGTAATCGGTAACTTACCAGACACAGGCTCTGAAAACCAGATTCAATGGCAAGATTTAACCCCGAAAACGAAAATTCCGGAGCTAAACGATTTGATTTACAAGTATTTGGATTTGAGCGCTCCCCACGGTAATGTCAGTAAGTTTTTACGCGGATTCAGTGCCAAAGTAGCGAATAATCGGTGCTCTAATTTCAGCTGAATTCAATTCGATTTATTTAGGGCCGAGTTCCGGGAACGAAAAGGAAATTCCGCTGGTGGTGTGGCCCCATGGTGGTCCGCATTCCGCGTTCGGCAATTACCTTTTCCTAGAAGCGGCCATGTTTTTATCTATGAGTGAGTGGGCAACTCGTAAACTAACATTTTCAGTTCTCTCATCTCCCTGTTTTAGAGTACGCCATTCTATTGGTAAACTATAGGGGCTCCCTGGGGTCCGGAGAAGACAGCGTTCAGTTTCTCCCAGGTAAAGTAGGTGTCGCTGATGTCGACGATTGCATTCAAGCTACCGATGCCGCGTTGAAGATGTTCCCGTGGTTAAATCCCGAGGGTTTGGTGTTGTGTGGTGGCTCTCACGGTGGTTTTTTAGTTACCATGCTTAGCGGTATGTTTCCCGACAAATTTAAGGCGGTCATCGCCAGGAATCCGGTGATTGACATTGCCTCAATGAGTATTACTTCTGATATACCCGATTGGTGAGTGGTCATCTGAGAAATGACTTATTTGTAGATAGTAGTTCAAATGTTGGAATGAATGAGTGAATGTGAATGTGAATTGAGGATGCAACAGCTTTAAGTGCCGTCATGACAGCAACGGCACGGATAAAAGTGAGGCAATAGAAAAAGACTGCTGTAGTAATGGGGGTTGTTGTCTTTCTTTTGCTTATTTATAAAAATGGGAGAATGGGGTGTTCTTGTTTGATCATTTTATTTACGTATATTTTCTCATTGAAGTATTTCATTTATATTTATGTTCCCAATAAATGAAAGAAGCTTAACCGAACACAACTTAAAATTAAAATTCAAAAATTATAGATAGATTTGTTTCCTTTTTTTCTTCGAACATAAACAAAACGCTATTCCATTTTTGTTCCTTTTTTTCAACTACGGATATACTCTCAAATGTTCCTCTCTCAACACAAGTAACTTAAGAATCGACAATTTTCGACAGTATTTTCTTTTTTCTCTCATTTCCTTAAAAATTGTCTGCTCCAATGTTTGCATTAGCATAAGGGTCAGAAACGTTTGTGTTTTCTGTTCCTATTATCCTATTTGCTAAAATTAACTTATTTAGTTTTTACTGTAATAGAATCATAATCTTATATATAAATATACTGCAAATAAAGCTTTTGTTTCTTATTTTCTGTCGATAATAGGTGCTACGTTGAAGCCGGCAAGGAGTATACGCAAAAAGGCGAGCTAGATGACGACTTGTTGCTGAAAATGCGCAGGATCTCACCCATATACCACGCCCACAAGGTAAAAGCGCCGACACTATTGCAGATCGGATCCAAAGATCTGAGGGTACCCGCTCAACAGGGCAACGAGTATTACTGCAGATTGAAGACCAACGGCGTGAATGTCAAGTAAGTTGTGCGCCTTAGCCGGTTAACTTTTGATGTAGAATTACTTACAATTAATTGCAGAATGAATCTGTACGATGACAATCATCCCTTAGGATCGGTGCCAAACGAAATTGACAATATCATAAATACGATTTTGTGGATAGAGGAGCACTTGGGGTTGGGTCAGTCACCCACCTCGTGAAAAAATAAAACTTTAAGGATAAACGTTTGTTTTACATAATAAATTACTACTCTATTGCATGTCAGGATCTTAAAAAATCTTTTTTTTTTTTCAAGGGAAATTTTGAAAATGTCAATGGATGGGCGTTTTAACTTGAAATCGTACTGATTTTGTCGTGTATCTCGTCGTTGATAGGTGAGAAATATTTTATTAATAATAGTTGTTTATTGTTTTACAACATCTATGGTATGAATGCATTTAAGAACAAGATTTTTGGGTGAACAAATTACACAGTACTATTTACTGTATTTTAAAAAACCATTTTTATTTTTTTTTTCACTTCTCTAGAGTGAAGAGAATTATAAAAAGAGAGAAACATTTTGAGTAAAAAAAAATCAACCTAGAAGCACCTCCGATTACCCCATTTATCGAAATATACAACTATAGGATAACCAGAGTTGTACTGTACTTTAATTTCAGATATGAAACAATCACAGATTTAGAAAAAGAATCTGGCTCAATTGCACTATCGAGATTCTGCACGGGTCCGGTAGTTCAAACGAACCGAGCGTGTTTCAAATTAACCGAGTTTCATCAAGTTTGAATTAAAAAAAACTCAATAGAATGTAGTAAAAATTCACCATATAACTGATAGATAAAACCTTTTGCCTTTTGTCAAAGTTAGGAAAATGCCAATAGAATTTTGTTGATGGTGGGAAATATTTTGACATTTGAACTACTCCTTTAAGAAATTAACGGGCTTTCCGAAAAACAAACACTTTCTCATAATTAGTTGTTTATTCTGTTACAACAAAATCTATAGTATGAATGAATTAAAGAACAATATTTTCTGTGAACAAATTACATAGGAGTACTATACTTAAAAAACTATTTTTATATCTTTTTTAAATGGAAATTAACGCAGTATTAAAACGTATGAAAATAAAAAACAATTTCACCTCCCTAGAAGGGTGAAAAAAACTATTCAGTGAGCATAAAAAGAGAGAAACTTTTTGAGTATCGTCGAAGCATTGAAAAAAACCCTTATTAAACAAATATTTAAAAAATGCAAATCTAGATACCGAAATTTTAAAAAAATCGACCTAGAATCACCTCCGATCATTTTTCCGACAAAAAAATTAATTTAAGATAACTGGGGTTAATTTAGAGATGCTAAAATCACAGATTAAAAATACGGGAATCGAATCGAGATTCCGCACGGGTCCGGTAGTTCAAATGAACGCACGCGCGTTTCGAGATTACTGGAGGTATGAGTAAACAAAAAAAGAAACGCCATATTCGAGATTCGACCGCGCGAACGTAAATACCTAAAAATGTAAATTTCCTTTTTACCCGTCTGACCCTTAACCATATAACTGATACGTTTGTCAGGATATCTATATTACAGTGACGTCACTTATATCGAAGTTTGACATCCAAAAAAACACAAGTTTATAGGGTTGTTTTTGTGTGATATTTAATTAATTATTTCTTATATTCGTCAATGATTGCTAGAAATACAAGTTAAGAGTATTTTAATGAAAATTCACATATAACCTAAAAAAATTAATAGCCCCGATAAGTTTTGAGAAAACTAATTATCAAACCTGATTATTTGTAAGTGCCCGAATATTGGTATCCCACATTTCAAGTTTAGTCTGATGGAAACAAGCAAATTTTTTAAAGATGATAGATTATATTTTCGCTTTCGTAATTTTGGTTGTTTCATTTCCAATTTTGATACTTACTTATTGATAAACGATTAGAAAGCGCACACAAAGTCAGACAACGCTAAAAACTTCGTTTAGTTTGGCTCCCTAACATTGAGAGTTAAAAATCAAAATGGCCGATGCCACGTCATCACCAGTATAAGGTATTAGTCGTGGTCGTCGTCCTTAGATGTGTACGGACCTGTCACCGTTTCCTCCGGAAGCGACCACCAGCAAATGCTTGGTGCTTGAGCCGCTGGTGTAGCTATCGGCGCTACTTTTGACGCTCGCGTGCGACATGGGCGTGCCCGGCAACCTCTGCGGAGTACTTTCCACCGACGAACTCGAATTGTTGCCCACGCACCCGTTCGATTCGTACAAAACCGCAGACGTCGGCTCGTCAGGTGTGTAATAGTCCGACTCATCTCCGCGTTCTACATGGACCATCGAAAAAAAAATTTATATATGGTTTCGATTCAATAATTTTTAAGTCGGTTTGCTTCTATTCGAATTACACTGATTACACTTATTGGTGATTTGCCGCTATTCAAAATCAGTCTTGGGAAAAGTCGACGAAAACAACAAACAATTAATTAATGACTGGTAAAACGTTTGAAAAGGAACTTAATTTGGTCCACAGAAATTATCTAAAACAATACAGGGTGTTTTAAAAAAACATGCGCCAACGCTCGACTGGAGAGTTGCCGTCCAAAAAAAAAAATATATTAAATTTCCAAGATACAGGTTGTTGAATATTATGAAAAAACGACTTTGCGCGAAAATCCCCTTAATTTTAGTAAAATTTAATTTAATTTAAAAAGGTTGTAATTTTCGTGGAATATTTAAAATCTATTTGTAAAAGTCGCTCACATCTCTTTGATAATAATATTCCTTAAGATACCTCTTGATACGGCACTGGACACAATTTTAATCTAGCAAAATTTACCCTTTATTATTATAAATGACATTGCTAAATTTCAACAAAATAGGACAAAAAAATATTTAACGTATTGTGAAAAAGCCGTTTTTTTTTTGAATATTTAAGACATTGACAATAAATTTTTCCGGACCTACATTGATATGAGCTTTGATTTTTGCAAATGCAAATAAATTTAATCTTAACGAAACCAAAACTAAATAATAAAAATGTAATACAGAACTTGATGAAGTGAACAAAATATTTGCAGATATTTTTTGTCGATCAATTTCCATATTAACATTTTCCACACAATCTAAGGAAAAAAAGACTGAAATAACGAATAACATACTTTTTTGATAATCGACTTCTGCCTGAAATTAAAAAAAAAACTAAAAATGTAATAGAGAACTTGATATAACCATGCAAAAAAGAGATAGATAAAATTAAAACATTTTTTTTGACACGCTTCTATTTAATATTAGATAATAACAAATTTAGGGCGGTGACAAGACGTTTTTGTTAATTGATCTTCGGCAAAATCGAAGGGCAAAACAAACACGCACAACAAATAGAAATAAAAAAAAATTGAACTAAGAAAAAATTCATTTAAATTTATTGACTATATACGATTATTACACTTTTTCGTGGATCTTCGACTTTGAACGAAATCGAAATGAAAAAAACAAACACGCAACAGAAAAACTATCGAAAACGATAGTTACCATATTTTCCGGACTTTTCAGACGGCGCGCACGCTGTCTCCTCCAAATCATTTTCGGGATCGTGATCGATGTGATCTACGACGTCGGCCATTCGAAGTGCCAGATTATTGGACCTGTCGTTTTTTTGCAACAGCGGTGACAATTTTTCGGCTTCGCTATCATCGTCTAGAATCTGCAAGGACACGAAAAGGGGTTCGGTACATTTGAACTATCCACTATTGGCAATTTTACAGCTCGATGAGACCTCTGGCGAGAAAAATGTTAACCTACTTTGATCTAATTTATTCTTTCTATTCTTATCTTTAAGTTATCGCTTCCTGCAAAGACCTAGTCAAAATAACTCTGATACAATTTTTCAAATTATCACCCAAAGATTAGAAAGTTCAAATATTCTTGAAATTTTCACTGCCAATCAGTCTAACAAATAGCTAACTAAATGAAATATTTTTTGATGGACTAAAAAACCATTGTGTTAATTGAAAATCACCTTCGAGAGTGGTGAGATTAAATTCTTATATTTGCATGTATGTGCTTGTCTTGAAAATGTATTAATGTTTTATGATGATCATTTCACAGTGAGAAACAATATTTTTCTACTTAAATAACTATAATAATTTTTCAATACTTTCTCAATATATTTAGTAGATTATCCTGCATCTTATGGTCTTAAATCAAATCTTATGTTCATATGGGATTCACCAAGGATTAAGACTAAAATGTAGCTGCCCAGAATTACCTAATGAATTAATATGATTTTTTTTCTAATTTCTAATCAATCCTAGATTAAACTCGTAAAAACAGTGATATTAAGCCAAATATAACTTGGTAAAACATAGCTCATTATTTCTTTGTAACTCAAGCTGGTTTTGAGATATTGACATGAAAGCTTAGAATCGGGAGTCTTTGGAGATGAGGAATGCAATTACAACTTATTTTTATACATAAAATGTGGAAGGCGTTAGTTACACTCTAAAATCTCCCTATTTTATGTTATAACTTTTTTGTTGCTCTTTTGCCAAGTAAAAAAGATAATCTACATTTGCATTGTAATACAGTAACCCGCACAAAATGTTACTTTATTTAATTGTTTTGTTTTTGACACTTCTTAACAGCATTTGACTATTCCTAGACGTGTACAATCTTGCTTCTATTTAGTTTATGTTTGGGCCACATTTTTATTTATTTCATATCTGTTATAGATCCCTAAATATGTAAATCTACTTTGGGCTACACTACACTATAATGATAATAATTTGTTTTATTTTAATCAGAGAATATTAAATTTATCTTCCACCTACACATTATAACTAAGTTGTAATTTATTTATTTTTTAACAAATTTATTATTTTTTACAAAAACGGACCCGCTGAAGCTTTGTTCGCAAGATTAAGAGATTTACCCACAGTGCGATACATTCGAACTACCCGTTACCTCTTCCTTTTCCGTTTCATTCACCATCTTCACAGAGTCCCTGGACCGATGCTTCGACCTTATTATCACTTCCTTGCCGTCCCGAAGGAGCGGACACTTTTGTGTTACTTTATTTTCGTCGTCAGTTTGACTGGACATCAGAACGGCTGAAGAAAAAAAAGGAGAACGCCCATTCACAAAAATTATTTACACGATATAACGCGAGGGATCAGTACTTTTACTGTATATGGGCGTGACCGGCTCGGATCCCCTCTTGGACGGGGGCGAAGTCCTGTCGCTCTGCCTGTTCAACACGTGGGCGGCTTGGATCGCGTGCTCGTTCTCGGGGGTCTCCACCAAATCTGGCATCGCGGATGGAGGCTGCCTAGGAAGACATGGACCGTTCAGAGCTTCTATTAGCGAAACGGCCTCGTACCCTGGCGGAATGTTGTCGCAACTACCCTGCAATAAAAGATACGAAATTAAAATACATGAAAAACCACAATTATATTATATAACGCGCGCCTATGAAACGGATATTTAACGCACTAGGGGTTTACGTGGAAGTTAATGTCATTGATACTCTAGTAATAAACAGGTAAAACAGGCAGATTTGAAAAATACTAAAAAATAGGGGCAATTTTGGGTTGTTTACATGGAAAAATTTAGACAGGGTGTTAAACCGCAGCGTAAATTGTAAAGCAATCCAGGTTGCTTTATTATTTTAAATGGAATGAACACCTTATATTTTCCTTCCTTCAAATTTCATTTAAGATATAACAGAACACCGCAAAATTGACAAATTCTCACAGGCAGATTTTTTAAAGTAACTCAGGACCTAAAAGAAAGTTATTTCCTTCACATAATGCATAAAAATTATTATTATTTAAGGTACACTCCTATTGCTTAAGGTGCTGTCAGAAAAACTGAGTGGGAACTTTATGAAATTTTCGAGTTGTTGTTTGTTGCGGTTGTGGTGTGCGTAACCTTATGGAAATGATGCTTGAGAACCAAATATTTGATACACTAGATGATTTATGTAGAAGTTAGTGTCGTTGGTACATTTGAACTACTCGGCATAAACAAGTAATCTTGTGTGAATTTTAAAAACAAAAAAAAACAGTTGTGGTACACCAGCTTTAAGTTTTTGAAAAAACTTATAAAGGTTGTCATATCGCAATTTATTTCCATCATATCAAAAAAGTAAATAGAAATTGTACAACTTATATATTTTATATATTAAATATTGCACAGCTTACATTGATTTATATTTTTAAATTCGGCTGAAAATTCCGCTTCAAATTTGTATAAGTTATGGTATTCTTTGAAGTATTTAAGTTTCGTTTGAAATGTTTGGTTCTGTTCGCTATTTAATTTTTTGTTCTAAAAATGTTCAAAGTCAATCTGAGAAGCTTTTGATATCAAGCTTTTTTTATATTTCTGAGTTTCATAGAATTATATCTAATTACGTCAGGTGGATTAATTGGTGCCAAACTGGGATTAGAACATTTCTGCAATGCCCTGATCTGCAAGAGAGCACGGAAAGGCGCCCTGCATATGGGGCAATTGTTCGCCTGGTAGCGCAACGAATCTGCGCAGGAGTTGCACAAGCACAGGTGCCTGCACGGCAGGATTAACGTGTCTCTGACGTCACACATACATATGACGCATTCGGATCCGTTGTCCTCTATCTCGTCATCGCCGCTAGCCTATAACATCACCGTAAAATTAATGCGTAAAACCAATGGTGAAGCTTATCTCTACCTTTTCGCTATTTTTATTTTCGATTCCGTATATTTCCTGCAACAAGTAACACAGTCCGTCGACGAAGAGCTTCTGTTTCAATGCCTTGAGAACGTAAGTACCGTCGGTTATCTTTTCGACAGTGGCTATGGTCGCGTGTGACTGCCTCATATCTTTAAATAATTCAAGAATAACGGAAAAATCGTAACGCAATTGAAAATTACCTTCGGGTCCTTCTTGGGCAACGCAATGTATGACGATTGGAATAACGTCATTGTCGATATCAAACAGCAATTCGTCTTCGCTAAACTTGGCCGGGTTGAAAACGTGAGTCGGTTGGCAGAACTGTTGATTGGCGCCCCGCTTATAGTGGAACGTTTCGGAAGACAACAGCGGATCGCGAGGAACATAACTGTCGCGATGGGATAAAATGAAAACCGTTTTTTTTTTTTTTTGATAGAACGAAACTTAAGAAATGATCATTATATTTTCACACCCACCTACAGGGTTAATTTTGAAAAGCAGAAAAAAACGTGTCAATACAAAAGTTTGAAAAAACAAACGACGCTCGTAAGCTGTCAAAATGATAGCAACATCATTTTTTTAAAATGGAATGCCCTATATATTATTAGCTTAAATCGTAGATCTTTTTCCTGATTGCAAAAACATATAGTTTATTGGCATTTCATTTAGCCGTTTTTGAGATATTTCAGTTTTAAAATAATTATCATTATATTTCTGGACAACAGCCACATTGTTTAAAAATGGTCTAGTCTGCCTTGATAGCAACCATATTATCTATGTTCGCAATTGTTTTAACCATGTTGTACTTTTCACAACTAATCAAAACTAAAGATCTGCAGCATAAGATATTATTAAGATGTTTCAAATGGGTTGTACTTAGGAAGAAAAATGTCAATTAATAAAATTATATTATTTATCGGACATAATTTTGCAAGACCAGACCAGACTTTCAAGGTAAATTATTAAACTTTCTTAATTTTTATATTTCATATTTTTTAGAAAATCCTGACTATTCTATATCTGACGTAAAAAATTACCCCGAAAGTCTTATAGTAAAATTCAATGAACGCCATTTCAGCCATATAAGTTCCTTTCAGTGCAAAATTTAACTGATGAAATGTATAGAAGATCTAAGGAGACGGAAATTTTCTAAACAAAATAATATTTATGTGTGAGGCTTCGTTCATAACAGCAGGTGTAGTTAATAGAAAGAATAAACATTTTTGGTCCACCAATGCACAGTTAATCTATGGTGTGATATGTTGAACAATATGGTGGTCGGACCAATTATATGTGAAGGATCCTTGAATGGCCAACGATATTGAAGTTTCCTTGCAACAGAAATAGAACAGTTGTTAGAAAATGTACCAGTTGCGAATTATTTTAATTTAATTTGCCATCAAGATGGCGCACCTCCACATCATGTCCAACCGGTTACCGATTATCTGAATAATAAATATAGACTTTGGATAGGTAGGCAAGGAACTTTCAAATGACCTGCCAACAGCCCCGACCCGAATCCTTGTGACATTTTTTTTTATAATATTTTATATATATAATTTATTATAATAAACCTGAAAGTTTACAAGTGATAACAGAAAGACTTAATATCGTTTAACAAGATGTAAACAGAGGAAACACTGCTTTTGTCACCTGGTGTATTAATAGGAAATTGAAAGGAAATATTGGCAGATGTATAGAAAATAATGGAGGTTATGTTAATTATTGATATTTTTATTGTTATTGATATTCTTATTGTAGGAAATAAGTCAAGGAGTGGATACTGCAAAGTAACTTCAATATCAGTTTTAGAATTTAAAAATACTTCCTAATGGGAGTTTCTAAAATTTTGGAGCTTTACTATTTTTTTTAATTTCACATTTATGAGTGTTGTTTTACTATTGCTAGTCTTTTGGCAGATCTACCTTAATGATAAAATTAATCAGAAAGAAAAAAGGTCGCGTGATAGAGTAGTAGTCTAGATAGGGTAACTTAGAGCAATACTTTTCAACATTATGTAATTTATGTTAATTGCATTATGTATTATATTATATTATGTTACTGGTACCACTAATAAATAAAAAAATAATAAACCAACAATAATTACCTCACACCAGAGGCAGATATTTCTTCTGTACAGAAATAGTAAATAGTGATTGCGCATCTTACATCGCAGTCGAAGGTAAACTCTACATTAAAGCAAGTGTTGGTTCCCAATTCCAAACTCCTATTGTCTGATTTCTCATTGCTTATTTTGTTATATTCACTAGAAACCCTCACGAATCTGAGCGATTCTTTGCGAATATTTACCAAACACTTTAGCGTTTTCGTCGGCTCGCTGGGCTGAGGCGGCGGATACGGGAACTAAAAACGTTGAATTAATAACGGTAAACATTTTCCAAAACCAGGCTTACTGGTGTTGGGCGGCTACCGAGAAAGTTTAAATCGGAATTCTCTCCAAACAAATACGACTCGGGCTGTGGGGTGTCGAATCTCTCGCCGCCCATGATAAAGTGACTTCCGAAATAATTTCCTGAAAACGGTAACCCGAGCTTGGAATCGCGAAGGAAAAATCAAATTTTTACCTGATCTAGGGGGGTATTTGTACGCGTGACTCGTGTTGACGTCGACTTCTTCCACGCCGTCACGCTGCCTGGTAGACAGCAAAGCCCCCATTGTCGGCGTTATTGGTAAACAAATGTTTAGACAAGGTCCTGTTTTTTGCACAGGTGATCAGCTGTGCAGTTGTCAATTATATCAGAGTATAAGCATCTCTGAATATAATACGTAGCATGGACCACAGATGTTACGATCTACAGTTCACAGCATTGGGCTAGTTCAGCACAACAGGGTTGCAAGTAATCACTAAACAACCTGACTTTGTTATTTCTCAACATAAAGGGTTCGCCTGAACAGCATGTTTGGCGTAGACTCGTTTTTGGAATAAAAGTGTCTCGCTTTTTTTTTTGAGAGAATCATTCCATTTCTGTTCACACAATTAATAAGTTATGAAGAATGAACTCAAATTTGTGAAAAACTGGCCAGATCTGTTCTATCACAATCATGATAATTCAACATAACCACAAAAAAATCCCGATGAGTAAAGGAATGATAATTTCCTTAAAAAGTAACTTTGGCATCGTTCAGCATATATTTCTGATGCATCACTAAACAGTTGTGCATGGCTGGACAAAGCAGTTGAGGATCAACATAGGATCTCGGTCAAACATTTATTTACACTTAATCCAAATTTCTAGCAATTTGGTAATAGACAGATTGTAATATTTTACATTGTGTCTACATTGCTTAAACGTGATTTAAGATTGTAATGTATTTATGTAATTTAAAAATAATTGTTTTATTGATGAAGGGCGCACTTTAAGGTTAGAAATTTCGTGCAAGTAAAAAAAATCTGAACCAGACTTTCTGGATAATTTGCAATAAAATACGCATTCTCACTCGCAAGACATGCATTTTCTGGTCAATTTTTTAGGTCAAGTTGATAACGTCAAATATTTTTGAATTACTTCCCGTTTCTTTGGATATTGCATAGTTGCAAATATTCCCTGATGGATTGAACAAAAAAATCATTTCACCAAAAAAACGTTTATTAAGCTGTTTACGCAGCTAAAAGGTCTTCCTGGACTTTCTTCCAGTTGGCCAGAGGCCCATGCTCAGGTCTGTACTGCACGTTGCAACCATCGGGAGCCAGTCGACCCTGTCCCTTCAAATCTTCATAGACTTCGCGCTCATATTTCGTGAAGCCCCATTTCTTGGACACGTAAATCTTCTGACGACCAGGAAACTTGAACTTTGCACGGCGGAGGGCCTCGATCACTTGGGCCTTGAATCGGTCACTAGATCGCACACTCATAATCGGTTGACCGATGTGCACGCGCGCCACTGTCCCTTGCGGCTTACCAAACGCACCCCTCATTCCCGTCTGGAGCCTGTGGACAATTTAATAACATTAAAAATATGCCCAAATTTGGTTAAAAAAAACACAAAAACAAAAAATTATTTAAAAGTTGAAGAAATTCTTATTGATGAAAGTGTCTCCTTCATTTTAGTGAGCTGCACTTGATGAAAAGCAAATGAGCTTGTGGAATACAGGAGTTCAATGTACGCCCCACTTGACACCCAGTTATCCATGGATTTTAGACAGACCGGGTAACACTGGGGCGATAAATATTTTGTACATTGTACATCAAACATAGCAAAAATGTTTTCTACTTTTAGTGAGTTACATATGACAAAACACATGTACTTGTGGAATTAGAATAATTTTCTATGTCCCTCTCGCCATCTGTCTTTACAAACCAGCATTGCAAATCATATGTATTAGCGACGGGACAACACAAAACGAAATTAATGTACACCAATTAAGCACTTACCTATCAGCTCCAGCACAGGACAACATCTTATTGATCCTAATAACATGGAAAGGATGCAGCCTCATGCGGATGTGGAATTGATCCTTACCGCAGTTTTTCACTAAATATTTGTTGCAGCAAATACGGCCTGCTTCTAGCGCTTCTGAGCTAAGCTGTTCGTATTCGTCCGACACTAGATGGACGCATAACGGGAAATCTTCTACAGTTGCCTTTTTCTTGCCTAAATCAAATATGCGAATCTTCGGATCAGGCACACCACGGCAGAACCGAGATTTGGGGTAAGGTTTGTTCTTACAATATCTATAACTGAATAGTAAATTAGATCGATTTACATCGTCGAAACGCTCTAAAACACGTACCATCTTGCTGGGCGGCGACCCATCTCGGCCTGAAATAATCGTTAAGATTTATGCAGAAAATATTAACACACCATAATACAATAAGTTTTCAATTACAAAATGCAAAAACAATGATACAAATGATTAAAGGATCGATGAGATATTTACAAAATACAAACCTCCCTTTCCTGCACTAGCCACAAAATATTATTGAAGAAGGCCGAAGTTAGGTGATTCTTCTTCTTTTAGCATAGAAAAACAGAGCGTCTTCTTACCCATGGGCACAGGTATTGAATTGTATTTGTATAAAAATTAATATAATTTAACAATAAAAAAACAAAAATGGATTGATTTAATTAATAAATTAATCAATGAACAAAAATTATATGGCTGCAATAGATTTTGCACAATTTTGGTTGACAGCCAAACAAAAAGAGCTTTAAGAATATGTCATCTACATGCAAAAAATTATTTCTTAACTAAATTTTTTTCAGATAATTAGTCTTTCTAATTCGTTTTTGGCAAAATGGTAATACGTCCTATTATAATATTGCGATAAACAGGCAACAATGTCAAAGACCACTGAAAAAACACCGCGTTGAGTACGAAATATATGCCGGTATTTTCTTTGCCATCAGTATAGATATATGTACGAGCAGGAAAAGGTAAATTCGATCGTTGGAATTTGTTATTTAACCGGCTTAAAGTTTAGCGTTTGCTATTGTTTTTCGAGTGTACAAACTTTTACGCAAGTAGTTTTGTGAATAATGTCAAGTCCACGGTGTCAGGGTGATCCAGTTTTCAAGATTGGATTATGGCGTCCATGGACGAACGAAACATCGAATGGTCTGTACCCGAAAAGTTGCGTAAAACGTATTATATTGTAATATTTCAGTAACTCGGACTTTTTGAACTCTTCTCTCAATAATTTCAATATGACCGTCTATAATTTTAAATTGAACCAGCCATCCCTTTACCTTGTGATAACATTATTTGCTCATTATTAAAATAACCTAAATTGGAAGTCCTTTAGAAAAGCACAGAACAAGAATTATGTTTTTTCCCAATTCCATTCTTGCCTTGTGCTCCATTTATAAATGATAAAAATTACTGATATTTTGAATATATTGTTATGCCTCTTGAATATTACCAATTTTTTTAATTTGTCGTTCTTTAAATACTTATAATTTTTGCACAATTTCCTAAGTATTGCCTTGGCACAGTATTAACTAACAATAACTTTGTTAATTCTATGCCATTTGATGGCTTGTTTTTATTTTATTTTTAGCGTTCTAATATCTAGAGTTAATGCTGTCCCATTGTTTGTAAACAGTAAAAGTGAGGAAGTATGATTGGGTTTGAAAAAGTAACCAATTCCCACATGAACGTAAAAAATGGTATGGGGTTACAATTTTCCCGCCAATGGAAGTCTCCCTCAAATTGTGAGGCTAATAATTTTAAATCAAATATTTATTCGGATCCGTTATTGACTCCCTGCTATGTGAAACTTGAAAGGCTTAGTGACGAATATATCAAAGCAATGACAGAAAGATATGATGATGAAAGTGATCTGTTACGGTATGCCTAACATGATGATATCTTGACTTGCAAAGTACATTGCGTTGTTTCAGGTTAGTGAGAGTTTCTCCGGAACCGACAATACCCACTTTAGGAAAGGCACAAAATACAAAACGGGCAGGCGTTATCATGAAATGTGCGCGTTGTCCATTCAGAACTAAAAACAAAACCAATTTTTTGTTACACATCAAGAGAATAAATTATAGTTGTCCATTGTGTCCCTTCAAAGCAAATTTGAAGTGTGCTATTTTCGAACACCACCATTCTTCAACACTCAAGCTACAAAAGGAAAATGGCCTACAAATGCCCACATATTTTTGTGATTTTTGTCGGTACTTTTGTAAAGATGGGGAGCAATTGTTGTCGCATTTAAAGACTCATAAGACGACCATCTTCAGTAGCACCTACTCTTGTAGCTATTGTGATTTTAAAGCTTGTTCAAAATCTAAATTGAAAGATCACTATGTTTATAGCCACAAGATGCTTTTTAGTAATATAAGATTTGCTTGTGATAAAATTAACAGGTAAGGTGTCTTCTTTGCCTCCATTATAGAACAATGATTAGGTTATTGTAAGATTTCGTTATTCAGTCAGTCAGTGGGCTGCATATCATGTTATGTTAATTACTTATAATTGATTATGATTAGGTTTAAAAATATTAAATGAATGCGTATGTCATCCCATATGGCACATAGACCACAAACTGTCATTGGCATGCAAAACCTCAACACACTTGCCAACCTTAGATATCTATTAGAAATGATTCTATTATGCTTTGATTTTTGTTTAGCTGACAATTTCTTTGACTGTTGGTAATGCTAAAAAATATCACCTGTGATAAAAAAGTCTGATGTGAAGAGGTTTTCTTTCCTTATAGGTCTTCGTCAGATGTTGATCCAGATATTTTACATAAGATTAAAGATGAAGCAAGTATGGAAGATCAGCAAGAAATTATTAGAATTAAATTCACAGACAGTCTAGTCGTTTTGAGGTGAGCTAATATAAACTAACTTTTTTAAACCATTACACCTTTTTTTTTATCTAATCATAGTACACTTTATTGGGAAATAGGACAAGCATATAAAAGTAATGTAAAGGCGTTTCTAAAAATTTTAAAAATACAATGTGAAAAAATATAAATGTTAAATTAAACTCTTGAATAAATTGTTTGTTCTGTTGTGGTTAATGAAAAAGTGTAATTATATTTTTAGTGTTGTCCAAATTAAAAAAAAAAAGGGTTTTTTTTGTTACATATTTTTAGGATAAACCGGATATTTGTGGTAAATCAGCAAACTGGCCCAACTGGCAAAACCGAAATCATTATGGATGTTAGGCAGAAACAATTGGACGAAAACCAAGCCTTGGAATGTGACATAATCAAAGAGACCTCATATTTGATTAACTCTATGCCGGAGGCCCCGCGGTAAGGTTGCTATTAGGGAAAATTAAAAAGGAGTCAGGATGTGCCATTTCAAATGTAGATGCTGCCACTTTTTTAGAGAAGTGGCAACGTCGCATTGTTTACATGATATATGTTGTATTAATATTAATATTGCTTTTTTAATTTAATTTATTTTTAGGCGCTCTTCCTATAGAGTTTAGTAAGTATGGTAAGGGTGGTAAGTTTTGTATGGGTTTATTTATATAAACAAAAAAGTTCACTCAGAACACACACTTGAAGCGGGCCCATTATCAGTAGAGTATTACAAATGAAAGAAAATGGAATATTAGTAGTACAGAAATTTTAGATTTTAAGAAAAGGCGCAATATAATCAAATAATAAGTGCGCGGTTGTAAAAATTCTATTGCTGATATGCTTCTTAATAGCACATTAATTAATATGAATTACAATCAACTTTGACAATGCTATATATTCTCATACATTGTATAATGGCAGAGTTAGAAAGATAATTAGTCTTCACCGGTCATTTTTTTCAAAAACAAAGCCCATTTTAATGGCATTATGTTTCTCGTTAAAAAAATGGCGATTTTTCATAAGGTTGTCGATTTGAAAATATTAGCAATACAACGTTTTTTTTTTTCATTGTAAAACTGCTATGACTACGAAACATGGCAAAACAAACAATTGAGAACTACAAAAACGTCACTATTCTGGCTTTCCGTGAGTCTGGAAATAAATGTTTGACAGTTTTATGCCACCTAACTTAATTATTCCTTTATAGTTAGGATTATTTTAATTCAACAAAGGAGTCTCAAGTCTATAAATGGTTGTTCTAAAATAAAAATTTTCTTTACCACAATCAGAAAATATTATAAAAAATTATATAAAAATATATATCTTTTATATAATAGTTTAATATTACATTTGTAATTTTTGCATTAATTTTTAAAAGAGTGTTTTCGTGGATCCATCTGGATATTTTTCAGCAAATTTTTTTCATCAAATTTTTCCCCTTTTAGACATTAAACAAATTTGAAAACTTTTGTGGTAACTTATTTATTATTTATAAAATTTATAAAAAAAATTGTCAAACAACAGTAAACATTAGGTGCGACTTCCTTAGTACTCTATATTTTTTTCTGCCATGTTTCGCCCTTACCTTCTTGGCCAATTATTAGCCATTTAGCATAGTTAAAATGGAAGAACGTTTTATTGCTATTATTTCAAAATCTACAACTTTTTGAGATTGTGATTTTTTAAGGCAATAAAATTATAAAAATGAGGTGTTTCCATTTGAAAAACATTGCCTTTAACCACTTTTTCAGCAAATCCCAAAATATATCACAAATGCCTTAATATACAGGGTGTTCTTTTTATAATAAGTATATATAAAAGTATAAATAAATTGAACGAACTTTTTTGTTTAAGTTTTTTGAAGTTTTTTACAGATCGTGATATTAGCCTCTATATGGATTGGAACAATAGGGCTCCAAAATAACTCCTATATCTTTAACCACGTTTCCTGGATCTTTAAATACGTTAACACGTTTTAACGATATATGATACGATGTTTATGAACAGAACAGAGCCGCAAATTAATACGTTCGTTGACGTCACGAGGCGTCGTTATTTTTAATTTGCAATTATTTTGGTTAGCCATTATTTTAGGTTCTGTGTTGGGACATATTTCCTGACTCCTTTTTTATATTCCACGGCTCGACGGCCAGTTTTTAAGTTTTACCTACATTTCTAGGGTACCACAGATCGACACCGACGTTTCGCGCGTCACGCAACCGCCATCAGGTAGCGACCGAACTACCTTGCCGATAAAGGGCGAGGACAATTTAAGCCAGGAAAATTGGTACCAGTGCAAATATCATTGCTCCTTTAAGACACCTTCCAACGAAACGTTCCTGAATCACACCAAGCCCGTGTATTTCAAATGCCCAAAATGTCTGTTCTCGACCAAGATTCGATGCGACGTCTCACGTCACATGAAGTCGCATCTGGAAAAGGATCTCAAGTGTGAACTGTGCAAGTACCAGGCCCATACGACCACCGCTCTAAAGGAGCACGTCGCGTTGCACGACAGCAATCTGGAGACGCCGGTGTTCATGTGCGGCCTGTGCGACTACTTGTGCATGGAAAAAGAGACTCTTTTGGAGCACTCTGGGAACGCCCACTTGTCGTCGGTCGCGACCGACAGGATATTTTGCGGCTACTGCAAGTATGAGACGTCGTCCGAGGACAGCTTGACCGATCACTACGTCGAAGTGCATAATTTCGTGCAGCAACTCATGTTGAAAAGGTAACCAAGGGTTATATGTAGGTAGACTGCTACAAATTGGTTCACCAACAAATTTGTACAGTGTAACGATAGAGAGATGGATCCTTTATTGACCACTTTTTCCTTAAAAAAATAATACAACTGTGCAAGTGATGTACAGATAAAAATATAGAAAATGTGAAATGTAAAAGAGTGACAGTGCCATACACGAGACTATTAGCATACTCTATCATGATTGTGGGATCCATGTACTCTTGCACCAAGTAGAAACAGTGTTCTCGAAGGAGCTTTTTTACTTATATTTAAATTTTTTGTGCCTTAACATTTGATAGTAGAATTTCTTTGGCATTTAGTATACTTAAACTTCTTGTTGCAAAGGAAGTCACTTTGTCGGGTGAAATAATCCGTGTATTTTACTTTAAATCTGATTAAACTTATATAATATTCTATTCAATTTTTTCTTAACATAAATTACTTAAATAAAATATAAAATCAACAAGTAATGCAAGTATAAATAAAATGTATACTTAGGGTCAAACGCTTTTTGTTTTTAACTTTTTTTCTTCAGTACCGTACTTGAGATAATATATAGGAGGGTCTTAAATTGACCACCCTATACATTACTTTACCTACTATGTAGTACACGAGACATTTAATATACAAATTTTGTAGCGGCTCTATTTTTCCAAGAGCGATATGTCCCTAATTAGACTATACCTTACTTACAATTGAGAAGTAAATTATTTAACTCGGCAACAAACTGCTCAGTGTAACCACGTTAAACACTTTTTATAAAACTTCTGTATTCCTTCTGCGCCGGTTTTTGTTGACTCATCCCGCAAATCATTCAGTCGGTTTCTTCGAAGCTTGACTGAAACTGGCTCGTATTTTACTCTGTACCTGCTTATATATTGTTTGAGGGCGGAGGAGCTAAATGAAGGATATAAACACCCTCTCGGATGACTGATTCCCATATTGGTGACAGGTAGAGACCTGAGTCGCGGTTAAGATTGTTAGGTTATTTATAGATGTCTATAGACTCTCGGATTTTTCGTTGGTAAAACAAATGATTACATGCAAGAATTTTAGTTTTATGGAATCAAATTTTATGACCGGTTTCGTGATTGTGCTGATGAGTTTATTTTGCTTAGTCTTAAGGCTCTTTCATGTTCTTTGAGCCTAGTTGATATTTTCATCCAATCTCTCCAATGTACTCTTTGCCGCATATGCATGGAATGCTGTAAACTCCTGGTATCTCAAATTGTTGAGAGATTTTTAGACAAGTGGTGAATCTGGTTTTGGCGTTATATTTCTTTAGAACTTTTAATATGTGGTCGGCGATGTTTTGAATATAAGGAAGGGACAACAGTGGCAAATGTGGGATTGCTTTTGGTTTCATTGCTATAGTCTATAGAAATCTATAAGCAACGTAACAATCATTACCACGACTCACCAATATGGGAATCAGTCATCCGAGATGCTGTTTATGCCCCACATTTAGCTCCGCCGCTCTCAAACAATATAAAGGCAGACTAAAATGCGAGCCAGTTTCAGTCAAGCTCTGAAGAAGCCAACAGGATGATTAACGAAACGTCAGCAACTTTTATAAAAAGTATTACAGTGGCCTGTGAAAGTTTCTTTGAAAAAGTCACGTCAACCTCATTAAAGTCTCTTATTTATTACACACCCGACGTACGGCAAGCGTTTATCCTATAAGCAATCTCAAAAGCCGCTGGAACACATCCAAGTTTTCTTACAGGCGACTGGCGGAAATGCAGTACCTCAGGGACGCGAAGAAAAAACGCAACATCGCCAAAAGAGGCGGCAACGTCGCGGAAATTAAAAAAGAAGCGACGCGCGTTATATTGAAACGGACGCGGTATAAATGCGAGCATTGCGATTACGCGACGATCGACCGGCTGAGATTCAACAAGCACAATTTCAAGCACCACAAAAAGGTACTCGCCAAAGTGTACAAGTGCTCGAAATGTCCGTACGACACCGTGAATCACATCTCGATGCGCAGGCATTACACGTTCAAGCACAAAACGAAAAGGGGCGGGTCCGGCGAAACGTTAGAGTGCGACATTTGCGGTTTCACGTGTAAAGATGCCGCGTTGATGGAGGTGCATTCGTCGAAACACAAGAACGTCGACGAGGTGAAGATATACAGTTGCGACAGGTGCAGTTTCGAGACGATATTTAAAAATCACATGCAAAAACATAAGAAGGTACACGACGGGTCGACACCCGACGGGGAGGAGAACGTTTTGAAGTGTTTGAAGTGTAACTTCCGAACGGAGCGGCAGTTTGAGCTGATTGCTCACAACTTCACGCATATACTCGAGAAATGCAGCAACAAGGCGAACAAGGGGGCGTGAACGCGAGGGGGACTTTTTTTAAATTGTATAATGAGACTTTTAAATATATTACGTTATTCGCTCGTTTGGTCTTCTTTGGTGGTCTTTGTCACATAATATTTTTCCTCTTCAATTTGTTTATAGTGTTTTTGTCGTTTTAATTCCCTAAAAATGTCTTTCTATATTTTTTTTGAAAACTTTGTATTTATTCACAGCTACGTGGAGTGTCAAACTTTGCAATTAAATATTTTTTTACCGAAATGTGTGCCACTGTGATTTTTGCGCTCTCTTGCTTGGACGACATATCTTTATAATTATGATCGTTTCCAATTTGAAGTGCAATATTTAAAAAAATCAGCTTAACCATTTTATGTTTGAAATGACAGGGGGTTGATATTTTATATAACCTTAAATAAAGCTATATTAAAAATGCATAACCGAAATCCAGGTTTTCCAAAACCTGCGGTTGTCATGGTTTTTCGGAATATGTATATTAAACAAACGCGAACAAAAATAGGAATAATTTCGAATTTAATAAACGAACTTTTGAAGCCACCACGAACAAAATAATTTCAAATCACCCTGTAATTACAGCTGACAGTTCGTCAGTTTTTCAGTTTCATTATTGGCAGTATTTTTTCAGGAAACGCCCAGATGGTTTTAAATATTCAGGGAAAAACGAATTTTGTTTTAAACAAAAATTATATTGAAATAAAAATAGCATTGGTTAATCTATTATTTTTCTTATGGAGGATTATTTCAATTCAATCCTCTGTAATTCTGCATAATACGTTTTGGTAATATATTTTTATACATTTGGAGAACATCCACACTTTTGAAACAATATTTTCTCCTTTTACAAGTCAAAGCTATGCCTAGAGATTTTACGAATAAAAGCAGCAGATAAAAAAATAGTTATTTATAAACTTATGGCAAAAAATGTTTCGTTTTGGAGATACATGGTTTTTTCTTATTTCTAAAAAACTTTTCTTGATTTTGCTTCAAATTTGGTAGTTATAATAATTATAATTAAATTGATAAAATTGAGTCATTCTAATTTCTTTAATTGTTATGTAATTGAAAGCGAATTTTAAATAGCGCGATTTTTCTTAATTTAATTTAATTTGCAGATATTAGGTGCACATGTAAGTTTTTTTTTATTGAAAACGGTCTGTTTGGCGAAAAAACTAAAGAGACCATTTTTGTTTAGAATTGATCAACGCATTTAAATTTATTGCATTGCCCTATCAATTTTTTTATTATTTAAGCTAACTAAAACGGTCTGACGAACACCACTCGTTACACAAAAACAAGTTATGTATGCTATAAATTTGTTTTTAAGTGGCAATACCCACCTACTAAGTTTTAAAGGAAAATCTAGATTTTTTAAAATAAATAAAACGAGAAACCAAGCATTGTGGACATAAGTTTGTATGAACTTTTGTCCTTATTTATATATTGTGTTTACACAAAGTCTCTAATTTAACTCATAACACCTTTCTCCTTGTATTCCAAAGGAACCAACCTCACTTGCAATGAAATATTTACGCCGAATCCACCCGTACTTCAAGTTACTTGGGACCCCACTGTTGCCAAGTGAATTTATATGTGGCCTTTGTCACATCAAAACATTACTTTTTCTATGAAAAAAAAATTAAAAAAACAGTGCACTACATTAAGGCCGATTTAAAACAATATTCAGTGTTAATTTACAAATGCTATTTTAACAGCTTGTAGAGTTGTTCAGCCAATTTTTACGAAAATTCTAAGTAGTGGCAACAATGGCAAACTCTAACCTAGACTTTATGACTTATTTAAAAACCCAGGGCCATAAGGGCGTGAATTGCTAGTCTTTAAAAATAAGGCGAGAAAGCATTGAACCTTATGGACGGCTTCATACACCTGGCCCGTTCGTGCAGGTAAAAGAAGGTATGAAATGACAAACTAGCCTTTTGTTTGCTGTACTTCCTTTCGGTTTTGGTATATTTGCATACCTAAGTAGGTAGGGTCTCGGAATTATGTACAGAAGGTTTGCTTGAGGGCAAGTGTTTTTAAAAGCCATTTTGCGATTGGTAAGTTCAGTTTTATTAAAACAATTAAATAGGTAAGTTGTGTTTAAGTAAGTAGTTCGTTATTTTGTATTTTATGACCCTTATTATTGTTTGATATACTTCTTTTGAAAAAACTTTTTAATTAACCAAAAACGAAATTTTTCATTTTTCTTTTTAATTTAGAAATTTTTAACACCTCTTGGGTGACAAAATGACGGTAAATGGCGAACCTCAAACTATACACCACAACAGATGTGTCCCAGATCTACCTCCTTCACCTGTTAAAAGGGAACCTGAACCTTTACCTCCAATATCCAAAAAACTTTTACCCATTGCTGGGTTTTTTGTGGCCTTTGCAACTGTGATGACCGTCCTAATACTCTACATGGATAATACAGGTAAACAACATTTCACTGCCAACATAACGTGTTTTTTGCCCAAGGACGCTTTTTAATAATTCAAAACGTTTTTAGCCATGAAACACTACCAATTTACGTTAAATTTGAACAAAGACATAGAACTAAATGATATAGCACAAGATGATCCACAACTTATTGTTTATTTGAAGCAAGTTGCCCTTTCTCCGGCCATAGAGCCCCATCACAAGCCCCTGCAGCCTCAAACTGGAATCTCATATGATACTGAATATGTCCTAAAATTGCTTAATAATAAGGTAAGTGAATGAATACTGTGTAGTGTTTTATGTCTTAGAAATGAAGTCTGCCCAAATGTTTGGAATTATGAATATCTGATTATTTTGTCATTCTGTTGATTTATTAGCAGACCTTAACTTATTTTTTATGTTGCAACTTGCATTATATTTCTTTTGCGTGAGCATAGAAAAATACTTGTAAGAATGTCATATGTTAATTGCCAAAGATCTGATAACATGGCCATTCCATCTATGTGAATCTTGATATTGGTTAGTTTGGGTTAGTTTTTACCATTATTTCCGTTGATACTAGAAAGACGGCGTATTCGTGGAAGCCGGCGCTTATAGCGACGGTAAAACGTCTAAAACAGAAGCTCTCGAGCGCAAATACAACTGGAAGGGGCTCCTAATCCAGCCAGATCCTCGTCACTATTTCAATCTGAGAAGGCACAACCGAGTGAGATCGCAAGCGGTTCATGCTTGTTTAAGTCCGATGCCTTATCCGAGAGAAGTGACCTTACATCAAGAGACTGACGGTGTAAAAATTAACAGCGTCTATTCGAACAGTCTCGAGGATCCCGACTGGCTCGTGACACGAGTCAAATGCTTCCCCATCTACTCTTTATTGCTCGCAATGAACGTTACATCGGTGGATTACTTTAGTTTGCAGTCTGAGGGTACTGAACTTCAGGTTAGTAAAGACTTTCTGACAGGAATGGAATAATTAGTTCTAACCTCAAATCATTAAATTCTCATAAATAGCAATAAAACCTAACCTATCCCCTGCAACATTAGGCTATTTATTTACTGTATTGTTACGTCACTGAAGAAGAAAAAAATTACTTGATGGCTTTGCAGGTTTTGGAGACTATTCCATTCGATAGGGTGAAAATTGAAGTCATAGGTGTGCATTTGTTGACCAACGATTCGGAAAAGAGTACAATAAAGAAGTTTTTGTCCACAAAGCAGTTTACGTTGATGGACACTTTTAATAACACTTATATTTACATGATCAATAGGGTGAAGATTTAATGTAAGCAACTGAAAGTGCTAGAAAGACTGAGTCGCGCAAAGTTTGCATTGTAACCGCACCGTTCAATTATTATTAAAAAACATTGAGACTTATTAGTTTAAAAGCTTCGAACAAAGAATCATTCCTAAACCTTTTACTTGAACGTTTTCAGCAGTGTATCGTTTTTGGTTTTTTTTTTTTTGAAGCCATATTATTCAAAAAAATATACCACCACCAATTCCCCAATTAAAATCGTATATACGAAAATGTTTAGGGCTCTAGTAGAGCGTCGTTATTTATATTTAGTGCCTTGTGTAGCTAGCGTGTAGGTCCAAATGTAAACGTTAGCAATTACATTCCCGATATTTGTTATTACTTGCATCAAGCCTCCTAGTATCTATTTTTTATTTCGACCTTTGTAATATTATTTTTTTATGAACATTAATAAATAAACATTTTCCTAATTTTTGCGTTTTCTGTTTGGAACGAAAATGAGTCATGTAATCTCAAAATAGTTTAAAAATTTTTGCTCATTAGCGGTTCGATTAGCTTTTGGTTTTTTTTCATGCCATATATATTTTGCGTGAAAGATATTTCTGCTTTTTTTTTATGTAACTAATATCAAACTTGCCGCAGTAGATTATCAGGTCGCATGAAACGCCGGAATATCGGTCATAAATCCTAATAAATCAAACTTTGAATTATAGGACGCAGTACGTCATTCATTGTATTTAGGGGGAATAAGAGCAAAAGTTGGTTTGTCATAAACGGTCATAGCTCGATGTTGTGTTTCGCACTAAATTAAAAGAAAACAGGCGCGCGCATAAGCGGAAAATAAATGAAACTTTCTGGGTGCAATCTCGTGTCATTATCATCACTGAATAAAAAAAGTTAAGAAATTTGCGTTGTGGTCTAAATAAAACTTGCGCAAGTCGGATTAGACAGTTTGTAAAAACGTTTCGTCAAATTTTCTATTTCTAAAAGGAAAACAAACAAAAATATATCGATATTCAAATTTATATGAAATAAACATTATTTTGGGTGATATCTTTCAAAGTAAAGACAATCACAGAACACCAATATGCGAATTTATTTTACTGACCTAAAGGCGTTACACCTGCCAACTCTACTTGGCGTTGTTTGTTTGCATTTGATTCGCACCTGCGTATTGTGACGTCAGGAAAAGGACCTTTAGAAAGTTTGTTAAATTGGGTAGTCGCCTCAAAAAAAGACGTGAGCTCGTTGCAATAACAAAGAAAAATGAAAATACTGCATAATGGCTCTAAGGTCATTGCCTGCTTTGAATATTCACAGATCTACTAGAGAAATAGAACTTTGAAAAACATTTTGGGCATACACGATATTTAAAATCTCACTTTTGGCCAATCACCTTGCGGCATTTATCAACCGACCTGGCCATTGACAGATAGTCAATGAGTTTGATTTTCATGGGAGTGTTTTCTGCGTTAAATTAAAAAAAGAAATAGATGCGCACCATTAGCGGGAAATAAATAAAATACATTTCGCCAAACACTGAGTTTAATTTATGTCTTCAAATCCTATGCGACTACACGTGCGCATTATAAAACAGTGGGCTGGTGCATAAAGGCGTAATGTAAATAAATCAAAAACAAAATATTTGCCAACGATATCGTGCTGCAAATCAAAAACCGCATCGCTGGTACCGGGATGGTTCCGAAACACACCAGAACTAACCTCAAAGTACTGGAGCCGCCGAAGAACGTTAAGCACCAGAAAAAAATGTTACTATGCTCTTGATAAAACAGAAAAGATACAAGTAAGGTAAGTATATGGCCATAGAGACTATATCCAACTAGTGATACTGTTTCATAAATGTCGATTGTCGATCTGCCCAGTTTCAATGATACGAAACATAGAATTGGCATCAACGTCGAGAAAACCAGTACCAACTGTATCGGAGAACCGTGTTCATTAAATTGCTTAAGAGAATGACCGTAAAGGAGCAAACAGGTCAAAAGTACCAAAGCTAAAATTGGTCCTAAAAAGTCGACATATACTTTTCGATATTTTTTTAACAACGGCGGCACAAAAGACGCGAATATCCGAAACAGGATTTCACGAGGAGGCACTGCGAACAAATTTACATGATAGAACTGTTTTAATGAAGGCCTGTTCCGGTAATTATCGTGGGACCCTATAAAAATTATAGAATTTGACATTTCCTGGTTTATTTTAGTCTATTGTTTCATTTTCCTTTGCAAATTCTCTTGAGTTTGCTTTATCTGTTTCTGGAAGTTCTCCGCGATATCTCTCATAAGGGTTTTGAACTGTTCCGGCGTTAGCTTTTCGTGCAAACGGTTCTCTTCAATAAAATTTTTGCCATGAAACATTACGCGCACCACAAGTTGAGCGGCCCTGCGCATGGGATAAGACTCACTGAGTTTTTGAACTAGGTGCTCATTATTTGCCAAGTATCTTATTAAAAATCTAAATACCATCCTACTTTAAGGTTTCTGGAATTCAAAGGGGTACATGTATCGGTACTTTTGCAAGAGCTCTTGTTTCAACTTTAATTGTGTTTTAAGCGCTTCTAAATGATTCAGTTGCTGTTCTTTGCTAAACTCAATGCCCGGGAGTAGCCGAATCTACAAAAAATCAAATACAACGTAAACTTAATATTAAAATATTAATCAAGAAAATATGTACATCAGCCCTGGCCTGATCCAGTCGCCTCTGAAGCTCCAAAACCTTCTGGGCGCAATCTTGTGACTCTCTGGTTTTAGCTGTGTTATCGTGATGATCCTTTTCCACACTGAAATAAAATATGTTAAATAAATAGTTGTCATAAAATTTATCACTTACGCAATTCAAATCAGACAGTTTGTAAAAACGTTCCGTCAAATTTTCTATTTTTAAAAAGGAAAACAAAACCTAACCCATACCAACCTGCGGATAATTTCATAGACTACGGGTAATATTTCGATATTTAAATCCGATTCCATCTCATATCGCACATATAAAATCTGAACACTTACAATTTACACTAAAAATAAAACAATTTGGACTTTGGAAACCACCTTCCAAACTGGTTACATGCACAGAACACTTCTTCTTTTTGCTTTGACGCGTGCATTTTACCGCGGACAATAGCTCATTGACGAGGAAAATTTTCATTCCGGTCACAGATCGACGCAGATATAACGTTTTTTTTTCGGATCTTTACTGGGACAGCTGCTCAGTTTTTTAACTATCAACAAGCAAATTAGGCAATTTTTGCTTGCCGTCAAAGTAAAAAAAAGTAAATTGGTTAAAAACGAGGTTGTAATTTTACGCATGCGCATGCTATAGTGAAATTCCTTTTGTTTTTCACAGTTGCTTCATAAGTTTCTATATTATCGGCATTAGGCAGGGTCTCTATATCTCTAGTAGCTATATGCATCGAGCCTATCCCGCCTCCAATCAACTGGCAACACTTATACCTCCAAAACGTACGCAAAACTTACAAAACACCAATACTCAGTTTAGATCGATATCAATACATCTGAGACGAATATAAGTTTATTGTTCACTACAAAATTAAACACAGCACACCAATATTAGAAGTTTATCTTTACTAACCTAAAATTTTAATAATTTGAATTTAAAATACTTTGTAATGGCTCTGATGCAATTGTCTGTTTAGATTCTATTGCAATGAAATAAGCAAAATTTATTTGCATGTATATTGCGTTGCATAAGGACTTCTGTGCATTCAGAACTATCCCATGTTGTACGTTTGTCAAAAATATTTACTGCTGAAATGTTAAGTTTATTTTGATTTTTTACTATCTCTATTTCAGACTATGAGCGTATCTAACTAAACTAACCAAAACTCCGTTCTCTGAGACAAAAAGAAATCCCTAACCTAGCACAATAAAGCCGCGTAGCAAGTCAGCGCGCGAGAGAAACTTGAAAATACCCAAAAGTAGGTTATAAGATTATATAACCGAAAACCACTGAGAACACGCGTATTCCGATATTATGTGGAATAATAATGGCGAAAATCGAGCCAAGGTCGTACGGCAAAAGTTCTTTCACTTGTGACACTGAATTTCACTTGTGCAATGCACAAATGTTCGGACTTGGCGAAAAAATTTAACCAAAAGTTAAATTTTGTCTATTTTGGGACGTTGTTTGAAAATTAAAAAATTGTACTACACCGAAAAAAAACTTGACAGAGGCGCTTGTCATGGAAGGGATTCCCAGACTTCCACGGAATTGAATGCAAAAAAAGTAAACTGATGCCTAATTCAATTCCTGCTTGCGTAGCCATTCTTTTTGTAAATTATTGCAAATTATGGTCGACATTAATTGTAACTTTTTATATTAATTGCGCCACATTCAAGGGAGTCATTATGACCGGGCACATCGCGTTGTACGCGTCATGCAGAAAAAGTGTTAGAATGTTGATTCGCAGTTTTTTTTAACATATCAACCTTATGATTTCCTTGATATAGTCATAGAATATTTCCGGGTGTATTTAGTTGGCAACATTTGAGATCGGACAAACAGAAGCATAAACAAGCAAACTTGAAAATTATTTCTATTGATTATAATTAACTGCCGGACATCCCAAACGAGAAATAAAAAATTGAGAGACTTCTAATCTCTTCTATGTTCCATGTACCTGGTTAATGGGCTCAAGTACTGCAATAAAAAAGAAGATCTAGTTAGATCTGTACAAAATGCTCCTCACCATTCAATCCTCCTGAAATATACTGTTTCTTGGACTAAACTCTATATGCCAGTTAGGCCCAGTAATTGGTACCACTGTACCCGGAAAGTATGTGAAATTTCACACCTACATTCGGATACGACATATTTTGGTCCATTTGAACTCGACATGTCTCATTAATAACGCAACACGCTGTATAATTACTGGAACCCTAATTATTTTGAATTAATTTATGAGTTCGGTTCCACCGTCCGACACAATTGACGCTTTATGGTTTGCAATTGTTTTACTTACGCGCGATTCTCGCAAAACGTAACGCGCCATTAAATTCATAAATAATATAGTTGGGGACGTCATTTGCCGAAAAAAAAAAACAACGAAATTATCAAAAAAAAAAAGATGAACTTCGCTTGCTTCGATATACAATTATACGTTTCCTGGTATTTAAAACGATCGACATAATTTATAACGAAGAAACAAACAATTAGACGCGCTGAATTACGAAGAAATTATCACCTCGCATATAAACATTATTAGTAATAATTGATGGTGGCAATTGCGACCGCGGAAACACGAGCCAAACGTCTGAATCTGTCTGGAAGCAAACGCAAGAAATTTTCGCTGTGTTGTTTAATTTCTACATTCTATGAACCTTCAAAGTTCCGTCGTCTGTTGTTCAATCCAATATTCAATAAAAATGATTCCTTCTTAAGAAATGCGCAATGAACCCCTTAGATGAGCAGTTGGTGTGGTTATTAAATAATTATAATCAGGCAACCTTCTTGAGATCAAAGAAAACCACAGCCGTCAGCGTTGAAGAAATTGTTGAGGCCGAACTCCTTGTTTTGCAAATTCTTTATTATTGTTATTGATTTAAAGGAACAAAAATTACAATCAAAACTTCATTTTTTGACGTTGCGTAATTGTGTGTATAATGTGTTGCAGATCTAAGAACGACCCTTATTGATGGCATCGTGCTTACTTTAAACTTGACGTACGGTTTCCGCTTGGACTAACAGCGAACAATGCAACGTTACTAATCGGCCAATTATGCAGCCCCGTTATTATTATTTGGAAACGCATTTTCTCGACACGTGAAAACTTTTTATTTGTACAATAATTTAGAAACCGCCCAATTTGGTAATTTATTGGGCAATCCCGAGGATGCCGCACGAAATAAATACATTTAAATTTCAAATCCTCTCTCACAGAACAGAGGAGACGGTATTATTGATAAATGTGGTTATTGGCTATTGCCTTGCATCACTTATTACAACATATGCCTATTTGTTGCTTGCCAAGTTTGCGCGCTATTTATAATAGGAAGGAGTAATTTCTAACTATTTCTTTTGTGACATATCCACGACAATATGAATAAATTGAAGTTCTTCGTAAATTTATTCACAAAATAGAACTTGTTCTAGTCTTCGTCAATGTTTTGGCAACTGTGGAAATATATCAACAAGAAATACAATTTCATTAAGTTACTTGCAGAAATTCGGCCTTAAAAGTGTCATATATCTATTACTTTACATACTTTTAGTAGGAAGGAAATAGTGGACTGTGGATACAGTGGATTTGGACTGCTAAATGTAATTCGGACAGCTTAAACATTTAAATGGAACGAAGTAAAGGCCAAAGAATAAAAAGAAGAAATTTAATTTAGTACCAGGCCGATACTTTGCCAAATCCAAATTAGCCACATCGAAGGGTTTGGTTTCAACAGAATTGCAAACGAGGCGGAATTTTGCTCGACCTGACAGTGGATTCGTAGAAGGGAATTAATAGAATGGCCTGCAAGACCACCGGATATTTCTCCACTGGATCAATTGAAAATTAGGGACGAAATATTGCAAATTGCAAACACATTAAGAACCAGAAGGCTGGCATGGGAGGGCACGTAATTAGAGCGGTGAACAGGGGTATCGGAATAGTTTATGTATATAGTTTTTACATATATAATATAGAGAGAGATCTAAAGATGATGGATATAAAGCTCTGAGCGGGAAATAGAACCAGATGGAATGCTTTGTGGATGAGGCCAAAAACTCAAAGTGTTGTTCGACCATGTTAAGTGGAATAAACTTCCAAATAATTAGTCATAAAATGAAGATTCATCCAGCGGCTCCACAGATCCATTCATCCGGCCTGGGTACCAGCGTGCGTGTGAGATATCCGGAAACCGAACAATACACAATGCAAATCCTTAGACATCCGCATAAAACGAGCACTAATTCGAAAAACTATAGGCACTAAGCCCCAAGGATTCAATTAACGAATATACTAATCAAGATATTTAATTAAACGACACAAATTTGAACCAAAATTTAATTTAATTGGAACTGGACAGGAGCAAATGTACGCCATGTGCAATAGTTTCTTTTATTCCTCAATGGATATGGTTCTAATTACGATAGTATCGTTCCAAAACAAAAAAATATTCAAACATAACCTCTAAATTGTTGAAGTGTTGACATTTGGAGAGTTGGTATAAATGGACGAAGTTTGAACCCTTTAAAACCAGTAGGCGTAGACAAGAACTCTCATAAATGTCACGATGCCATTCAATTTTCAGGTTAAGTGTAAAATTTTCTAGCTTAAAAAATGAATGAGATAGTAAAAAAGACAATATGAGTAGTCGCGAATGATAATTTGTTTGTTGCTTTCGGTTTTCAAAGCCGTTTTGGTCCGTTTGAGCATGTAGCGAGACATCCCCCGATCGTCAGTTGTTTGGCAATGTTTATCGCATTTGATTGCCCCGAAATAATGTATTTTTTCGCGTCCATGCTCCAATTATTTTTATCGCTTCTGCGATGGCCGCATACAATTTCTATATCGCATTGTAAACTGTTATATAACGCGTTCGATTGCCTCAAGAAAAGTGACAGCTTCTTTCGTTATATCCAGATAATAGTCGCTTTTCACAATTGAATGTTGTAGGGTGATTAAAAGTTTCTATGATACTCATTTTATCAATTTTATCTATCATTAAGAAAAATGTGTTTTTTTCTTACTTCCTGCTCTACCATACTAAGCTGTATGAGCTCCTTTAAACACTGCCGCGTGTCACTTCAGATGCTTCTGGTACTTTAGTCACGGTGCTGATCGTATTTTCTTTGTCAGTTCTGGTGGTCGTCAAATTCAGACCCTCGTTTATCATATGTCGTTTATCACATCTATTGGATAATGTGCTATTAAAAATTAATTGACTTTTCAAAGTGGTAAGATCACATCAATTTTTTTAAATTTTCGATAATTTTTTTAGAAAATTAATGGAAACACTGTTGGCTCAAATTCTTTCTTGCCATCTATAATGAAAAATGGATAAGTTATAAGGTTAATATCTTTTTTATATATTGGTAGACCTTAAAAAGACAACCTTTATTCTTTATCGGATTTCGAGATCAGATTGAGTTTCACATTTATTAAGCAATTAAAAATGTTTTCAAATGTGTCCAAATGTATTAAAATATCGAAAAAGAAATACGCAGAAGTAGATGTTACTTTAAAATAAAACAATTAAATATTTCCCAAAAATTAAAATTGCCTTCATATTACGCAGGTTGTTCCAAAAGTCCCAAATGTATCAAAGTTGTATTTTTTAAAATGTATATTAGCGCCTTTTACGGTTGTTCATTAATGTTTGTGATGCCTAGACCTAAAAGAGTCTTAAATCATTTCAAATTTTGACAAAATTTATACTAAATTTCATTTCTCCACTAATCAAGAAGAATATAAATAATGTAATCGAAATTTTCAGTAAATTGTTGTCTTATTCCACAGTCAGTGAAAAAAATTTTTATTCTCTTCTGTTTCTATTGTTGGTTTTATATTACCATGTATTATATTGATAGCCTTGACACATAGCCTTTTTTGACAACAGAGTTGTATATTCTTAATAATAAAGTACTATTATCTTGTAATTCTAGTAAAATAAATTCACGAAAGGTTAGTGCAAAAAGATCAAATTTCCTATATACCAAATTAGTGCCCAACCCGGAAAAGAGGTCTTGTTTGGTTAAATAACAGAATAAATTTTCTGAAAAAAAAACTTAAACGAATTCATTTCAATAAATATACCTGCGAGGCTGTTTTCACCGGATAGTTCAAAGTACCTGTACTCTATTTATCTTACACGTAATTTTGACTATAATAATTTTTATCTTGTGTGCCTGTCGATTAACAACATTCTTGTATTTTTGTATCTTCTATAGATTATATTCGCGGTAGATGAAAGTACGTCATAAGGATACAGATAAATATTAATTAGAATCTTACAATTAAGCATTTTTTGAAGATTTTTGTTTTTTAACACTTTAAAATGTGAAGCCCGTGGAATGAAGCAAATGTTCCCCTGTTAGAAGAAAACATGAAAATCAACGCAGAATTTGAAGACGAAGTGGAGATGGTAGTCGAATCTAAAGACGAACTACCTCAGCAAATAAAATAACGGATCCATTTGTCTTCGGATGCTACACAAAATATTTTGAATGTTTACAATTTTATAAGAAATTCAGAAGGGGAAGTAGGAGCAGCAATAAAAACAAGTGACATAGAACGTAATAAATTGTTACTTTGTACTAATTTTTTTATGTACATATTTCATGAATATATATATATATATATATATATATATATATATATATATATATATATATATATATATATATATATATATATATATATATATATATATATATATATATATATATATATATATATATCTATATATATATATATATATATATATATATATATATATATATATATATATATATATATATATATATAGTTGAAAAATATGCTTTTCTTGGATCCTTGTATATTTTTTATAGGATGATTCTTAGGGTTTGGTCCACAGTGAACAAAACTCACAAATAATTTTAAAACACTCTAATTGTCATTGACGTTTCGACCGGCAACCCAGGTCTTTCTCAAAAACTGCAAAACAAAGGACAAAAAAAAGCGTCTAACACAGAATATCTTAAACAGTAGACATATACGAATTTAAAAATTACAAATATTACAAAAACAAATGACATATATTAGTCATACTCACAAATTTATTATTATTTTTTTTTAATGTCTATTATTAGCGCTGTTTGTGAAAAAGTACCACAACATACATCATTGCCAAAAACAATAACGTTCTTGTTTCGGCGTACGAATCACAAATAGAAGTGGAAAATAAACATTCATTGTATCTGATGTCTTTTTTTTTTCCCTCTTAGTTTTTATTTATTTATTTTTTTAGAGTATAATAGAGTAATATATATATATATATATATATATATATATATATATATATATATATATATATAAATATATATATATATATATATATATATATATATATATATATATATATATATATATATAAATATATATATATATATATATATATAAATATATATATATATATATATATATAAATATATATATATATATATATATATATATATATATATATATATATATATATATATATATATATATATATATATATATATATATATATATATATATATATATATATATATATATATATATATATATATATATATATATATATATATATATATATATATATATATATATATGAATTCAAAGGATATCGGGTAGCGGTCCGTGGTTAAAATAGAAAGCTCCTTTTTTCTTTAACTCAATATTTTGTCAATTTATTTGTTGACATCTTCAGGAGTGAAAAAATTAGAGTCTACCACATAGTTCCTCAAAAACCATACTTTACAGTTAAGGTAAATGAACGAAGCGACATAATGAAACAAACGGATAAACTTTTTTTTTTCTTTTTTTCTTTTTGTTACGTAAGAGGAAAATTCTTCTATTATTGTTCCTTGCTAAACTTCTGTTCAAATTTGCCCACTGCTTCATCAACTTTACGGAGCGAAAACCATAGAGTTGTCCAATCACTTGATAAAAACCCATCATCAATACTAACACTTGGAATTTCTTCTTATATCGACCGTACTAAACTTATTTGAATTCAAAGGATATCGGGTAGCGGTCCGTGGTATATATATATATATATATATATATATATATATATATATATATATATATATATATATATATATATATATATATATATATATATATATCCCACTTGATAGTGTAGGCAGATAAATTCCTAGCACGGTCCTGGAATGGTTACGGGTAAGGATCTGCTCAGTTCTATAAGGGGTTGCGTTAAGTTAAGTTAATCACGGGCTCGGTTGTAAAAGCACTATATTTCTGGTCGAAGTGTACCAATAGAATAGATTTTAACATGTCTATTCCCTACATATTAATTCAATAATTTCGATGACTAATTAACGAAACTCCCAGTAGAAAACGTTGCAACTGTAAAACCTAACCAATACGCTGTTGAATCAATGCTACTGCGCATCCGAAACCTTTCAAAAGTCATCGCATTAAGCGATCCATTTACACACGGATAAAATTCCGCCGAGTCACTCGAAATAACGGCCGCGTCTGTATTTTTCGAATTCTTGAATTCGCGTAGGTAAACCGGTTTCGATGCGTTCGGAAATCCCATTTAAGTAATAAAAGGGTGTATGACCCTGACTGGATCCTGCGAGGCCTTCCTGGTCGGCCGAGTTTGTTTGCTGCGCTTATTTCTGCAGCGCTGTTCAGTGCAAGCGTCGGGGATTTCCGACGACCGTTCATCAGGATGTAGAACCATGTTTTGCAGTTTATTTTGACAAAACTACTGAAATTATATTTTGTTTTGCGTAAATGTAAAATGCTTGTCCCAGCGTTTTTATGATAATTAAGTATACGGGGGTGGGGGGGATATTTCTGTATGGTATATTATTATTACTATTATTATATAGTATTATTATTATTATAGTAAGAAAATTTAAGAAAAAATAAAATAGTATATTATTATTATTATTATTATTATTGCTGTTATTATATATAGTATTAGTATCATTATATGTAGTATAGTATTATAGTTCTCAAAACTATTACCAGCAAAAATTAAGAAAATTTAAAATGAATTATTGATTTTTTTGTTCTGGTTTGTTTTGAGATTCTTAATATTTTTTATCAAAAAAAGTTTAGTTAGTAGGTAAACATTTTTTTTCAAATCCAGACGACCAATTTTTATCTTATTTAGAATCGACAACTATGGTTATTTTCTAAAAGAATGTTAATTTACAGGGTGTTTCAAAAACATGTGCTATCGTTGAAGGCATGGTTGGTGCTTAAAAATGAGACTTGTTTTATGTCCGTGGGTCCGGTTCTGCTGCGTTTCGTATTTACAGGGCGTTAAATAATTTATTTTTTTGATTTATTCCAAATTTATTCAATTCTAATAAAATTTGGACGGTACAAGTTATCTAAACTGGTACATATTTTACTACAAAAAGAGTTTGGACAATTTGATCAGTGCCGTGCGTATGGGCAATCGCTGCAAATTAAGATGTTTGTTGCTGTCCTGGTTTGAAAGTTGTCATTCTCGTTGACTTGTGAAAAAGTTGCAAACTGAAACTTTAGTATTTTTTAATAAGTTTTCGATAGGTATCTAGTAATTCGTTGCTTCGTATTGCGTAGTTCTAAAAGTTTACGTATTTTTACGTAGTTTCCTAGAATTTATCAAAACAGGTTTCCTGAAAGAGAGGCACACAGCAAAAATTATTTCTCCAATATCTGCAGACGTTTAAGAGGAACTGGTAAGTTATGAAACTGAATAAAGCTGCAGGTATCCATTTTTACCATCTATTGCAATTATGTTTAGAAAGGTTTAAATTTAAATAAAGATATTAAATACATTACATAACACACCATAAATGCATTGATCTCGCTAAGAAAAATTAAATCGACAAATGCTCAACAGGTAGCTCTTAACAAGCACTAAACAGCTTTGTTAATTTTGCTATAAAAAAAAGTCAGTGTCGCGCAAGTTTTTTTTACAAGAGTATTGCCGCGATTGATCATACGCACGGCACTGGTTCAAAGTCTTTTTCCAGTAAAATATGCACTAGTTTGATTAACTTCTCCCTCCAAGTTTTATTGGAATTGCTACAGTCGATTTGAAGAATCGTCGAAGCAGAATCGGATTCATGTTGATATATCAAAAGAGGAATTTATTATTCATCGATGGTACATGTTTTTTGAAACACCTTGTCTATTTTTCCTTGCATTATTTGAGCCGTTTATTTTGAAAGTGACTTAAGTCAATTTTCATCTTTAATCAAGTTGGCACTTGTGACATTTATAATTTATGCTGAACTGTCAAAAAAATAAATCGGTATTGAAAAATACTTGGTACATTTGAAAATTTTATATCACGTACATTTTCAAAATAATATAAATACTGAAAATCCTAATTCTGGAAGTGACCTAAGTCCACTTTTTATTGACGATGTCAAAAACTGCGGCCCAAAATGTTGAAAGCAGTGATGAAGGTAATTTAAATTACGTTTTGATATTAAATTGAAATTTAAAAAATAATATTTAATTCAAAGAGATTATTAAACCCATGGGAAAGGATAAAATAACAAGATTTTCTGATTCTGAAAGTGAAGAGTAATTAAATTCATACAACAGATTTAAAAAAAGAAGGAGAATTTTAGAAGTTCATTCTTCAACAGAGAAAGAGGAAGTATTCAGAGAACACATTATTTCATACTATTAACTTAAAATAACACAAAAAAATAAGAAAAAGAAAAATATATGTATATTTAAATCTAAACCTAGATGACGCATTCTTTCAACAAAAACTTTAACAGAGATTTTGATGGAAGTCTGCTAAGTGAAATCTACATCCAAATAAGAGATGTCGTATGTCGTCTATGTGACACTGAGTTTTACTGCAGGAAATTGCAAGAAATGATGTTAAATGTTTTTAAGCGTCTGCGGGACATATACAAATAACAGATGTCGCTTAACAGAATTCAACTTGTATGTAGATTGGAGCCTGGAATTAGATTGGTTTATATCAGCGAACTAATTTTTCGAACACAGAAATGATA
Organism: Cylas formicarius; assembly: GCF_029955315.1. NCBI lineage: Eukaryota > Metazoa > Arthropoda > Insecta > Coleoptera > Brentidae > Cylas > Cylas formicarius. Next base: position 36,269,202 of record NW_026844347.1, on the reverse strand, counting down.
TTTTGAAGAAAATTCGGTAAGATGCATAATTTCAAAAGTTTTAACAAAACCAAAAATTAAAATTTCAAAGAACTGCTATATCGATCAGTTAATATAAGTTTCTACTCTTAATTATATTCCTTTCGTATTTATTTACGCCAACCTTATATGCATTTTTTTGAAATGGTGTTTAGGGTCTTATTTGTTTAAATATTAAGTTAAGTTCAGTGTTTAATTTTTTACCTGTTCACTTTTTTAGTTTCTTTATTTCTAACAGTTATTGCTATTTGTAATGCCATGTCGATTTAATTTTTCCGTAACTAAATACTTCCTTATTTACCATAAAACGTTCCCATTTATCTGAGGATATTTTTCTTAAGGTTGTAAATGAATGTATAACATTTCTATTATAGTTATGAGTGACGCTTTGGAATCGTTATAAAGTGATCTTAAATTACATTAAATACAATAAACTTTTGAGATCTAATCCTAGATGACATCTGTCAACCATAGATATGGGATATGTTAAATTCTAGATGACGTAACCCAACAAAGTTGCATTAAAAAAGTCCTCATTCATCTTCGACATTTCTTCGCTTCGTTATCTTCATTCTGTGATACTGGGTCACAGTTTCTTTGCGAAGCATCGCCAATTCCAACTGTAAATGTGCACTTTTTTCCCTACGAAACGCAGGTAACGCGAACAAGCCTAGTTAGTTTGACGTCCTCCTATGCGACGCGAGTGCGCCGCGATTGGTTATTCGCGAATTCATTTTTGACAAATTTGACGAATCGTCGACGTTCGTTAACCGCCACTTAACGAGTTATTAATGGAATTGTTTGCGTGGCGTTGTTTTGCGTCGCTGGAAGTCGTCAACACGATGAAGGTGTGTTTTTTGCGTCTCGTTCAAAAAGTCGACTCGAAAAGTGCTCGCAAATCGAAATTTTATTCAAATTTGGCTCGAATTTCTGTTTTGGGCCACGTGTTGTAAAAAAGTAGATATTATTGAGGTGTTGATTCTACCGGGCAATATTGGTCTACCTTTTTATCAATGCCTTTTCAAAGATATGTCACAACTTAATATTTCCGACGAAATTGACTATTTTCTAATAAGTCAAGAGAATATAAAAGGAAATGATTTTAGCTACTAAAAGAAGTCTTTTTCGTCTTTGCTGCATGAGCGAATATCGGAAGTCATTATTGCTAACATAAAAAATAAGATAACAAAAAAAATAATTTGTTAAGAGTACAATTTGAAAGCTTACTTAACGTAAAACAAGATGGCAGTTAATAAATTTACGGACATGTATTTTAGATTTCAGAGAAATACAACTAAGTAATTAAAATCCTTATATTATTTTTTATTCTAAAAGTAGCCGTCGACTGCTGAAGCTAAAACACCCTATGAGGATGATTCTAGAAATTAAAAAAAAACTAAGTGAATAACAAAATTCTGGAAATTACTTTCAAGTTTTTGAAAAATATATGTACGTACATATGCGTCCAAGTAAAAAAAAACGGGCATCCCAACGAACAAAAACAAATTGGAAGACATAGACCACAATCAAATAGTGGCCACTATCAAGAAACAGAATCTTATATCACTTGTTTGTATTCCTCTACCTGATACGAATTAAGGGAAGACCCGGGCAAGCTGTAAGAATGAAATATGGCCGAACAGGTCCGTACTTTGCTTAGAATTTAATTATTTGAGGTTTTGTTAGGAAATATACTGAACAATATTTATTTATGTATGTATTTATGTTTAAATCTAAAATAAAATTTCAAATTATTTTTATTACCTACTTAAATTACTTAAAATTATTCACATAATATATCAGTATCACTATTGCTATCATCGCCTGCTTTAATTATTATTTGTTCTATATTATTTGCAATATGGATGGCGGAACATTCGCTGTTTCTATATGTTTAACAGAATTTGCCCAACTTTGTGGGGGGATGTTAAAAACTTCGGTTTCTATAAGTTTGAGGACATTGGAGTTAACGGTTGGCGCCAAACATGTTCAATGGGATTAAATATACAGTGGTAAGGTGGAAGCCTTAAAACTGTATGCCCTAGATTTTTTGCATAATTATCACAGACGTATTCCTTTTGTAGCTTCAAGGTTTGTAAAACCTCATTTAATTGCTTTTTGGTATAATCTTCGTGAAAATAAATACAGTTGATGTTGGAATTTTCGTCAATGTGGCCGTTTCTTCTAAAGATGCTTGCTTGCTGGCACCACGTTCAGTGAGAGTCAAATAAACATTGTTTATAACTTCCTTAGTCTCTTAGTTCCTTCCTCAGTGTTTTCTACGTTTGAGGGGAGCATCTCCTGAGATACACTAGACTCGCACATATTTTGCATAATTCGCACACGATTCAACACACGCTGTATTCACACGAAATAAGAATGATTACTAATAAACTTCAACCAAGTAGTATACCGAACCAAAGAATATTAAACACAGGTAGGTATAAAATTATTTTCTATTACGGACCACAATTTTACCTGAATTTAAATTCCGAAACTTTAGGTAATAATCTTGTTGCATTGTATGGTATGTTAATGACCACCCTTGGATAATCTCATTCAAAAGCAACTTTCTTATATCTACGAACAGACCATACCTACACATGAATCTTTATGAGTTAATATTTCGTTTCGATTACTGAATACATATTTAAATATATATTTGTTTCGTCTTTTAAAATATGAGTTCGTCAAGAAGAAAGTGTAAATATAGTACTGATTTGTTTTGTTATATCTGCGGTGTTTATTTAACAAAAAAACAACGAAACATTACAGACTTTGTTAAGGACGCTTACAATGAATATTTCGGTTTTAAACTGGTAAGCAGAGACAAAATCATATTCCCATCATTACATATTAAGTTAGGAATGATCAAACAATTCGGAAAAGCATTAGACAAGGACGGAAAGTGTTTTAATTACATTTGTACAAAATTTCCTAAGCTTAGTATGGAAAAGTTGAAACGTGGAATATTTGATGGTCCTCAAATACGGCAAATGATGAAAGACTCAGAGTTTATCAAAGTTATAACTGTTCCGGAAAGTAAAGCTTGGGAAAGTTTTGTATTGGTAGTCGAAAATTTCCTAGGTAATCAATCATCAAGGAACAAATTATGAAGAAATTGTGCTGACAAATTTTCAGATTCAAGGAGCAAATATGAGTATCAAGTTACACTATCTTCGCAATCATCTATTATCTAATTATAGTGAAGAACAGGGAGAGCGGTTCCACTAGGATCTAAAAGTGATTGAAGAACGGTTCAGGGTCGCTTGGATTGTCATATGATGGCAGATTACTGCTGGTCTTTAAAAAGAGATTGTCCAAAGAAGAGTTATAAAAGAAAAGCTAATAAAAGGCGTTTTATGGAAATATGTTATAAGTTTTTAACATTTTTTTCTCTATTTACTTCAGTGTTTGTTAATCTATCAAAATAAAACTAATATTTTCAAAATTTATGTCATTTTATTTCTTATTTTCCGATTTTTTGAAATTAAAATGAAAATAAAGATTTTAACAAAATTGAGAGCAATTCTTACAAAATCATTGATGGTTTCATGAATTGTGAGCATAAATATATCTAAAATTAGTCTCATATCCAGGGGCACAAAACCAATGTATACCAGTGTAATCATTTGAAAAGTTCAACTTCTACGATAAATAGATACACCTCGTTGATGCAAGAACGTTGAACGGCGAACAATAGCGGCACAAAGACGCAGAATTTCTTGCCAGACAGCGAACGGCCTTCGAGGACCATCGAAGAAAATTACGCCAATCTTCGCAGAGCGGAGAGCGCGACAACCTTTACGTACGGTGTCGTCATCGCCGTAGTACGTAGAACGTACCCCCCTCCAACGCCGCGACGCGTGCGAAGTCTCGAGACGCGGTCGCGGTTCTTTTTTTTTTTGCTCTCCCGAAAGTCCCCCTATGCTGACCGGCGGTGGTGGTGGTGGGGGAGAGTACCCAAACTCGAAACGTATTTCACAAAAGTTTCGCAAAAGGCACCGGCATTCCGATCGCGGCCACGCTTCGAAAAATTACTTTCGAATTTTCGGGCAGTGTATTTTTTTTTTTCGTTCGCGTCGTTCTGTGACTTTTTCGGTTTCCCGCTTCTCTCTGTTGGTGACGTTTTGGTGAAACATGGAGATCGATATCGACGCGATCAGAGATTTCGTCATGGAAGAGGCTCACTATCTCATCAACGTCACGCAGTACCCCAATACTTCCGTTAAGGTAATTATGGCGTTAAGAGGAAATGAAGACTAGAGCTCTATTTAAACTCTCTAAAATCCAACTCAAAAATACAAACCCCATTGTCAACACGAACTTGCTCAAGGAAATTTAACAACAACTTAACTTGCCAGCCCTTTGATCATTTCCCTAGTCCTTTTTTTAGGTTCTTACGCAGAGGAAACTGAACATCTGGATACTCTTCTATTCTTCTCTCATTTTCTCTTATCCGTGAGCTGATTTCGACTGAGTTTTTACTCTCGAAAACCAAGTTAAGAAGTTCAAGCTCCATTGTAAATAAGAATTCTTGGAGTTAAATTTAACAAGTGAAAAGTAAATCCTTTTGTCCTTTTTCTATTCGTCGAGTTTTGATTGTTTTGTTCTTGAGCTAAAGAAACTTCATTCATTGCTTTTGACGTAGTTAAATGAAAAAGAGTTTTAAACGATGTTTTTCAAAAGTGAACAACTCTTTTAAATACAGTGCAAAATGCAAGCCCCATTGTAAACACGAACTCATAGAGTTAAGTTTGGCAAGTACAAACTTACGAGTTCTTCCGCCCTTTTTCTATTTGTCGAGTTTGGATTGTTCTGTTCTTAAGTTAAAGAACCTTTAAACTCTTTGAAAATTAATGCCTTTTTAAATGTTTTACGTCGTTAAATGAGCAAGGAGCACAGTTGAACAAGCTGAAGAAAATATCATGGGGGAAGGGATGAACTTTTATTCTTCCCTTGGCACAGTTTTCTATGAGCTAATTTTGAAGGAGTTTTGGTTAGTTAACAATGTTTGGTAGAATTTTTCAAAAGAGTACAACTCTTTAAAATAAAGTGCAACAATGCAAGCTCCATTATAAACACGAACTCGTTAAGTTTAGCAAGTGCAAACTGATTAGTTCTTTAGTCCTTTTTCTATTTGTCGACTTTTCTACGTTCTGTTCTTGTGCTAAAGGAACTGATTGATTTTGAAGAATTAACATTAACATCTGATGCTAAGCTAAATAAAGAATTAAAAAAATCACTTGGATAATCTTCTATTCTCCTCTTTGGTGGCTTATTTACTGATTTCCACTTCGTTGGTGGAATTTTTCAAAAGTGAACAACTCTTTAAAACCAAGTGTTAAAATGCAAGCCCCATTGTTAACACGAAAGCAAATGCAAACTTCCGAGCCCTTTTGTCCTTTTTCTATTTGTCGATTTTTCTGACCTACGGTAAAGAAACTAATCGATTTTGAAGAACGAACGTTCACTTCTGATGCTTTTTAGCACATTCGTTGCTGAAGCAACTCAAAAAATAATCTGGATAATCGTCTATTATTCTCTTATCTTCTCTTATCCGAGAACTGAATTTGTCGAACAACTCTCTAAAATCCAGCTCCCCTTTGTTGCTGACATTTCTACAAACTGTTCTTAAGCTGAAGAAACTGATTGATTTCGAACAAGGGACGTTAACCTCTGACATCCCTTTTACTGCGTTTCCCATCCTTAGTTGAGGAAGCATCATAGTTGAAGAGATTGGAAACTATTGGATAACCTTATTTTGGTGGATTTTTTTTCTAACCGGGAAGTTCTTCTATTCCGGATGTTTCTCAAAAACGTCGGTTTGGTTAAAGATGCCTCCATCGAGCGATACTGCTCTGTAAAAGCGGCCCCCAAAAATTGCTTTTTAAATTGTTTCAGAAGCGATTTCAGATACCTTAATGAAATTTTGACCACAAAAGCTTAATATTTTGCAGCTACACTAACCAAAAGTATGAAGTAAAAATATTGTAAATTATCTTAAATTTTAATTGCAAGTTTTAGTTTTTTGTAGTTTTTCATTTTTAGTTTCAGAAATAATGAAAAAAGATTTTTTTTTGTATCCACGTATTTGTGAACCCCGCATTTTCGGATATCATGTTTATTAACCAATCTAACCTTAGGGAAATATCTAACTTTAGAATGTCACCAAAATTACGTATTTTAAGCAAAATATTCCAGATTACATCTTCAAATATAGATTCGTTATTATTATTTACATGTAATCTGCTAAAATTAAGTGAAGCAAACAAAGCCACGTTTGTATCAAAAAAGCATTGGTCTCATATAATGTTTTGTTTGCAAATGGATTATCATAAATAACTTAACCAGCTTAAATAAGCATTTATTGATAACATTAATAAATAAATAAAAACAAAATAACGGTTTTAACAAAAAAAAATGCATAGGTAATATTAGGCACCCTACATCTAAGTTTTAATACACACTTTTTTTTAATTAAAATTAATCCTTGTAAAAATGCACAAACCTGTTATTAAAAATATGTACTTAAAAAAACTATTTTCATTATTGATACTTAGCAGTTTAACAAAATTTCACTGATAAATTACCGCGTTATTTGAAAAAAATGACAGGTGTTGCTACAAAACTGAGACAGTTTTATGTGGTCCTGCAAAGTCAATGAGCCTCAATTATTTTTAATTTCATTCAAGAAGTACACTGGCCCCTTTAGCGGACATGTGTCCTTTATATTTCTAAAATAAATCAAATTGATAAAAAAATATAATATATAAGATCTAAAAATTCGTTATCAAAACATTAATGCAGTGAAGGAGTACGAGGATATGACGAGTCTAATAAAGATTGAGCAAAAAGTGATCAGAAAGATGAAAGTGGCCAAAGGACTTCGACAAGGCTGCTGCATTGCATCTCTTTAAGATCTATTTGGAAGGGGCCTTAGAAATTTGGAAAAGAAAATGTGAACCAATTAGAGATCATAAGCTTTATAGCTTTCATTTTGCAGATGACCAAGTAATATTTGCATGTTGCGAGAAATCGATGAAGAATATAGCAAGTGGGGTTTAACAATTAACCCATCAAAAACAGAGTATGTAGTGGTGGGAAATAAAGGACGACATTTAGAAATAAGAGGCACGCAAATTAAAAACGCTGATAGTTACAAGAATAACAGATGATGGCCATACAAATACAAAAGAAATAGCAACTAGAATTGCACAATAAAATACAGCAATACACCAACTATATACTATATACTCTTAGAATATAATAAGTATTGCATCTTATGGATCAGACCTTTGGGTAATAAATAAAAAAGAAGCCTCCAAAATAAAAACTATGGGAGTGAATTGTTGGAGCAGATGCAAGCTACCTTGAAGGGACATGGTGGCAAATACTGAAATCAGAGAGCAAATGGGCATTGATATTGTGATCCGGGAAACTATAGAATGTGAAAGGTTGGAATGGTATGGCCACGTCGAAAGGATTAATGATCACGGATAGACAAAACAACAGTTTGGATCCCCACCAATCCCAGAAAAAGAGGTATGGTTTTGGGGAATTGCTTTTGAATGGGATTATCCAAGGGTGGTCATTAACATATAATGCAACAAGATTATTACCTAAAGTTTCGGAATTTAAATTCAGGTAAAATTGTGGTCCGTAATAGAAAATAATTTTATACCTACCTGTGTTTAATATTCTTTGGTTTGGTATACTACTTAGTTTAAGTTTATTAGTAATCATTCTTATTTCGTGTGAATACAGCGTGTGTTGAATCGTGTGCGAATTATGCAAAATATGTGCGAGTCTAGTGTATCTCAGGAGATGCTCCCCCCAAATGTAGAAAACACTGAGGAAGGAACTAAGAGACTAAAGAAGTTATAAACAATGTTTATTTGACTCTCACTGAACGTGGTGCCAGTAAGCAAGCATCTTCAGAAGAAACGGCCACATTGACGAAAATAAGAACAGGCGCTGATAGCGATATTGATACTAATATATTATGTGAATAATTTTAAGTAATTTAAGTAGGTATTAAAAATAATTTGTAACTTTATTTTAGATTTAAATATAAATACGTACCTAAATTAATAAATATTGTTTAGTATCTTTCCTAACAAAACCCCAAATAATTAAATTCTAAGCAAAGTACGGACCTGTTCGGTCATTTTTCTTACAGCTTGCCCGGGTCTTTACTTAATTCGTATCAGTTGGTCACTTTCTTATATCTATGAACAGACTTTACACCAAGAAAATCGTGGAAGCAAGAAGTAAACTGCGCAATGGTGGATAGAGGACTACAAGCACATGACTGGAATGATCGCAAGCGTTATATATAGCTTTTATACTTTAATAAGCAGGACGATTTCAATTTACAAAATGCTAGACGTTCATAAAATCTTGCCTGGAACGCAGCCTCGCCAAACCTTTATACAATTGACGGCCACGTTTTGTCTGTTATTTTCAATGTGTAAGTCTAATCACGGAAATTATAAAAAAAAATACAACCGGTTTGTGGTTATTTAAGCGCACCTATATATGTGCCGGACCATACCTCCAAAGTTAAATACACGTATAAACATTCTAAAATAAATATATTAAAAAATTGGCGACTATTAGAACTAGGTTGAAACAAATTTGTTTCTTAAATCGATCGGTTATATAACGAAGGTGTTTGGGTTTGAAGAAATTCGTTACTCAATTCGGATTATTTACAGTTAAGCAAAGGAGATCGGCGAAAGCGCACCGACCGATAGTTTTTAGGCGAATTGATTTTTTAGGATCAGAAATTATTTAATATACGATAAACCTACTACATAACCGGTCGAGTTAAAGTCAAAAAAATATTTTTTTGATGTAATTTGATATTCAAAATATCTAAAAGATGCTGTGCTTTTTGCTGTTTCAGAAATCCCGAAAAATCATTAAAAAAAAACTTTTAAGGACAATGTTACATATTTTCGGTGGAATTGCGTTTCTGGTTTTATTCACATGCTTTTCTGCAATGCTAAAGATATATATGTTCAGTTGGATAGTTTCCCGTAGTCTCTCTCTTCGTTATCAGCATTATAGATCTCCTTACTGTTGCAGCTCCAGTCAAACATAATTTTTCTACAGAGTCACATAACCTAATGTTTCAATGAAAAAGCAAAGAAATTTGTCGCCGAAAAGTAGTTTTATTCGATAAAAGGAATTTTTGAAATACTTTTATAGTTTATATGCACTTGTCTTGTTTTAATTTCTTTTTTACACTCAATTTACTTTACAAATTTTTGTATCTTCCTCCTTAGACGACTTAACAGTGTTGTTGATAGAGTTAAAGAGAATAGGATAGAGTACATGTTTATTTGTGCCTTAAAACATACAATAAAAAATACAAATAAGTGTTTAAAGTTTAGTCTGAGAATTGAATATTCACGCAATCTTAGATGCATTGTCTTAATTCAGCAAAATATTGTATTTCCACTGGTTCTTAATATTAACATATTCCAATACACACCTGATATCTACAGATACGGGCAGTACGCAAACGGAAAATTTTTCTAAAAATAGGTTTTGCGTATCTAAATCCGATATGAAACCCCCTGCTGACAAAAATTGACAAACCTATTCGTACTTCGTTCGTTAAACTTCCCTAAAGACTGCAAAATCGTGGATGAATTTTAATTGGGTCAATATTCAGACTTGATTTTATATATGGTTTTATTTCTTGTATGTTATGAATTTTCATTCTTTGTAAGTAATAGTTTTACTTTAAACACATTAGTTCACCCGATGAATGAATAATGGCCTAACAAATTGATTGAATATATGTAGGGTATGTTTTTCAACATCTCATATACTTTGTCTCAAAGTATATCGTGTGCTGATGGTATACTTTGTCTCAAAATATGTCGTGTGCTCATGACGTTTAAACAATAAAATTATATTAAATTAGAAAATACGATAACGCTAAATATATACATTAAGATTAATTAGAATGGGTTCTATGTTATTTTGTCAACACGTATGTTATTTATATATAAATTAATTACACTCGGTTTAAAAGGCGACAAATGTTCTATGGGGTTGAATATATGATATGGATATATATGGACGATATGGAGGAATATGATTGCGGCTTTTGTACTTGATGAATTTGCTTTTTAGCAGGCAATTTTGAAAAAGTTCTGCACCTTAGACATATTGAAAACACTATTACCAACAAAACTTTAGGCCTTAAATTGAGATTCAAGCTTATTGGGTGCTATTTGCGGGGACAACTACCGTATGGATTTGAAATATGGCCTCTTAAAGCTCAGACCATCAAGAAACTAGAACCTTTTCAAATGTGTCTCTACCGTAGAACCTTAAAATATCACGCACAGCTGGAACTGCTAATAAGAAAATCTCGAGAAGAATATTACAAGAAATTAAATTGTTACTTATTACAAGAAAAATTATAAGGGATGTTCGAATAGTAGTAGCTGTTTTTTAATTTTTTAAAAACTAGCTGGTAAACATAATTTTTTCAATAATCTGTCCGATGGGGACTCGCATATGGTTAATTGGGTTGAAACCAACAGTTTCTAGCTTTGCAAGCCTTAAGTTTTCCATAGTTTCAGGAGGTTTCGGGCTCAGAGTTAAGAGAACCATTACAAAAAAGGGCATATTAAATGTGTTTCGCTGGTTGAAAATTCCATTTTTTGTTACCATACTTTTGTCCGGGCAAATCATCTTATGGGGAATATTTCTGAAACTTCCTAGTATACCATTCGCAAAATGTTCCTCGCCTTTCTTCATCACCCGGTCTGAGCGCTTGACCAATTTTAAATTTGAATGGGTGAAATTTTTGTATTCTCAATTGAAAATGAGCAGCAGATATTGCGATTCCAGTTTTACCGTGTGTTCAATTTATCTTGTAACATTTTTGTTTTATAGATATCAAAGTAAACAAAAAAAAAAAAAACAAATGTAGGGTTAGTAACCAAGTTTTTTTCTAAGTGACGTATAAAAGAAAACCCTATCTATTTTCTGACATATAAGCCTACATCATATTTTTTTAAATGGAACACCATGGTATATATGTTTAACAGAATATCTTATTTCAAAAAGGGTCCTGACTGACAAATAAAAATGTGATTATGTTATTAAAAAACGTTGATGGTTGAATTATTGTCCAAGTCATTATTGTTAAAATGGACACGCTTGGAGTATATTAGACTTTATCCAGAGCGTCGCGCTCCTTCAAAACAGATATTTCCAAGGCTGGCACAGAAATTCGCAGAAAACGGTAGCGTATTAAATTCTGAAAAGGTATGCTGGAATCATAATGTTATATACAAGGCATACATATCAGGATTCTATGAAGCACATTCAGTTTCCTCTATTGAAGAGACAAGTATTTCTCGGCGATCAATCCACTTAGTTTTGAAAGAATATAGATATAATAATATTTAGCTACAGCTAACAATACCTTATTTATTTATTTATTAGAATTTATTTTTGTAGAAAACTATTTACATAAAAGCACCATACAGGTGAAGATGTGTAGTTAAAATCTTCTTTCTGGGCGGTTATTTAAATTACACCGTGTACCAATATGTCAATAAAATTATTTTGACATTTCCACGTCACCATGTTAGCGCCTACTAAACCAAAAAATTAAAAATTTAATAAAAACCTTGTTTTGTGATTTTAACAATCTAAAATCATGTTGTGTGATATGAAAAAATTTAGTTGATGATTTAGCCGAAATTTAAATTTTCTCAGTTCTATCTTGTAGAGATCAAAAAGTGGTAACTAGAAAGGGGCCTTTATTTTTATAGCTCTTTAAATAACACGAGAAAAAAATAAAAACGACATCGGAAAGGTTTCTCCGTGTAGTTGTCATTTTTTGGCCTTGCTCAGCGTCATCGATTTGATTGACGACTGTCGATACTCGATTCGCGAAAATCGAGTGACCGTCGGTGACCAGAGCGAAAGCGAAAATCCATTTGGGCGAAGGTCCGTCCGAATTCTAAACTTTCAATGAATTTAAGTGGGCGCTGCGTAACTCGAAAAATCGCCCGAACTTGACCTTGAGCCGGAAGCGAGATTTCTTCGGATGTGCTTGCGTCTTCTCGCAACACATGTTAAATGAAAACCCGAGGTTTCGAAACTCCGTGTCGAAATAAATAACGAAAAGTAAATACTGTTGTTGGTATATACGATTCGCTATTAGATAATAATAATAATAATAATAGTAATAATAATAATGTCTTACAAATGAATAGCGAGAACTAAGTAAACAAATGTTCAAAAAATGGCGAAGTTCAGATGAGAAACTCACAGGAGCAACTCCCTGATCCACTTAACCAAGTAGGAAATTAACTAATTTATGAACTTAACCTAGGCCAAGAAGTGTACCTATAATATATAAAAAATGAAAAAAGTAAAAGTGATATAAGCAAGTAATTCAGAAAAACTTATATAAATAAATAAATAAATAAATAAAAAGCTCTATACATTGCAGAAAACAACTATGCGTGTATGCGTTGCCAAATATAATTTTTATATTTTCGTTTAAAATTGGAGGCAGACAATGCCTGGAATGCGTCTGGGAGTGAGTTAAGTCGGGCAATGTTAAAGGTAAAACTACGCTCAAACGTTGCCGTCGTATGAAACGGTGGAGTGATCTTTCCTCTAAACTTTAAATTATGCACATGTGTTCTGGATACAATGGGCATGTATAAGTACGTACGGCATTTGAAAAAGCAAGCAGAATGTAATTCTCTCGCCCTCTCTATGCTAAGCCTTCCTGTTTCAAAGAGACCTTTTTTGATATAAAGTGACGATTCTATATATATATATATATATATGTTTTATTCTAATATAAGCTCTTCCACAACAACTATTTATATGAGCTGTAAATCTAAGAGAACCATCAAATACTAAGCAGAGATTACGCACAGTCTCCTTTATGGGCAACACAGTATTCCCGATTTCAACTCTTATATTGTCCTTTGCACTGTCAATGTCTAATTTACGTCCCAATAATAATAAGCAACATTTTTGGGGATTAAGAAGGAGGGAGTGCTTTAAAAACAATTCTTTCATTGCATTCAGATCCCTACTCAATATTTCAAAGCTCTCTCCGACGTTCTCCCTACTAAACGACAGATACACCTGCGTATCTTCAGCGTAAAATTGCGCTGTGTAGTATAGTATAGTAGTATAGTAGTGAAAGTATTTTATTTTGCCATATTTTGTAGACATTTGTTGAAAAACCAAATGTTTTGGGAACATATTCGGCAACGTAGAAGCAATTTGAAATACCAAATAGCCAAGAATCCAATTTAAGCTTCTTTCAAAAATTGAACTGATGTGGCTTTTACTTAATGAAAATCCATTTCCCAAAATAAATAAGAACTAAATGTTACACATGTTGTTGGCTCTTAGGCTTAGTTCGGCAGTGCTGGCGGTGAGAGCCGATTTATTTTTAGCACCTACGTTTTATTTGTTACCGGACCAATTACAAAAATCATGTTTTTTGATATACAAAGAAATTATCGCGTGCAAATTTTAATATTTTTTCGAGTATTGTTCGGGTTTATTGGTTATTTCGCGGCGGGATAAGCGATTTATAAAATTGCAGCTGCCATAAATTCGATACTAAAATTGGCGCGTTTCACAGAAAATAACGTAAAACTTCGGAAAGCCTATAAGCGTGGAAAGTGGCAAAACTGAGAAAAAAATTCAAAAATTTCGCGAAATCGAACCATAGGGTTCCCCGAGGTTCAGTCTTGGGGCCACTTGCCTGCAATCGTGTAGTTTTATTACCTAGTTTTTAATGAAACCGTAGGTCACGCTTCGTGAAAATCAACGTATTTTATATAAATATCTGTTTTTAATATTTTTGTTTAACGCACGTCGAGTATTAATTTTTTTCTTGGTGATGTGTTATATAACTTATATTGCCAACAGAACGGCGTCCGATTAGATAAATGTTAATTAATACCGTATTCGATTGGTCACTTAACACATGACAAATAGTAATTAACTAAACACGTAAAACTGATATTGCAAATCTAGTAACTCCCAGGATGAACAAAATTCTAATGGAAAGCATTTATCTAAATGAACATTACTAACTAAATGAACTACACATTGGAAAAGATAATTTATATATTATTTTTGAAAGCCACTTCAACACATTCAGGTGAACAAAATTGTTATAAACACTGAAAATAGCTTGAATAATTATTAAAATGACGCAATATTGTTTCCATACTAATTCCAATACGGAATTAAAGATGTTTGAGAATATTGATTCGGAGTATTTAAAATCAATGATATTAACAAAAATAATAAATATTCATTAAATAATTAAACTGCAACACGAAAACATGTTATAGTTTTAATAATAATAATAATAATAATACTGTACATTTGTAAGAAAAAACAACCGAATTCATGATTTTTACCAAAAAAGGTACTTTTGTCACTCTCGGTTATTATACCTTGTTTTGAGTGAATCATAGAAGCCAACAGCCAGAGGTTGAGAGGTTGGTCTCCTTTTCGCTAGTTGATGTCGAACGTTTCATCTAGACCATTCAGAACGTGATTAATTTAAATAGAATAATCTAGAATACTGTGCTTAAATAAGACCAATAGAATTGATAGAACCTCTCTGGTCTTATAAAACTTTTCAAACTTATTAACTTAAAAGTCTTAAAAAACTTATTTTTATAAAAAAAATCAGGGCTATTTCCATACGACAATCCTGTGATATCGATCCTGCTGTTTTGACAACTCAGTAACTAAGTACTTGCGTTGTTTGCTCCCCTATTGATTTCGTTTTTTTCTTAGTTTTAGATAATTCAGAATAATCTGCAATTATGAAAATAGATAATAAAAAAATGAATATAGATAAGAATAATTGACGGGATTAGCTATTCACCGTAAAGTCTGAGAAAAAATAAATCAATCAAAACGTCGGGGTTCATTCTTTGCGTGGCTTTTGATTTTGAAGGTGCTAGTTTTAAAACATTTAGCGTATTCTGAAATAATATCAACAGTAATGATAGAAATAATAGTAAAAATAAGCATAACTGACACGTTGCAATTTTTTTTGTTGGTAGAATTCTCTCAAAATCCCATCAAAGTGGTTGGGGTTCGTCGTTTGACCGCTTGTTGATATTGAAAGACAATTCAGAAGATTCTAGTATATAGCAACATGAACAATAATATTAACCGATATAATTATCTTTTTACTGTAAAGACTCAGCAAAAATATATCATCAAAGAGGTTGGGTTCTGTCGCTTCACCGCTTGGTGTTTTCCAATATTCCAACTGACAATTCGATCTTTTTCCCGTGAAAAAAAAACATCTCGAATATTTTGTAATAATAATTACGATAGCAATAATAAAAACAACGATAAAAAATAACAACAGCTGACACAATGCAATCGTTTTATAGTAAAATTTGCGCAAAATAATCCATCAAAATATTGGGGTTCGTCGCCTGATCGACCGTTAACTTCGCACGTGACGGTTTCGATCTTACATTAATATAATTAAGCGGAAATCGCGTTCGACAATAATAATAGAGCAATTTTTAATCAGAAGCGTCGAAGCTGCTCTCGATTGGGTAATAACCCAGAAGGTTTCCTCTTACCACTTGCGGTACTCGGTACCAATTAAAAACGAAAATATATTTGGCAACCCCGCTAAACGTGTGTGGTTGCAATATGATTTCTGCATTAGCGCTTGTGAAATTGCAAACTAGAAAGAGAGCAAGAGAGCGTGCGTTGTGTCGAAACGAATTTATATCTAATGCGAGATGATTGTAACTACCCCATAAGAAAAGCAACTTTCGATCGCATCTCGAACGTGTAATTTCGTTTCAAAATTTGCGTTTGGGTTTGAGTTTTGTTTAATGAAAGCGTTAATTCTAGCCAATTATCCGAAATTATTATTCGGCGTTCATTTTGTTCGGGCCGTCGAAGGATCCAATTAATAAAATGTCGGGTTATAGATGTGAGAACTGGATCGTTTTATTTGTGTCTGTTTTTTTTTTTCGAATAATTACAACACAGTCGCTAACAAAATTAACACGCGTTTAATACCGGCATTTTTCTGCCTACCGGGATAAACGTTGGCTGGCTTGCATATGCACCGAAATGCAGATATGTACTTAAAACAACTCTTTTTGTTACAAATAATTGGTTTTTGCTCTTAATTTCGAGCAGATTATAGTCAAAACCTGCATTTTCATAACTTTGCAGACTTAAATATACATTAAAACCGCAAATGACTACTTAAAAACCCAATTTCTTGGATCCCAGTCAAAATCTGCTTTTTCGCCTTTTATTGCACCGAAATCTAAATTCGAAATGCAGAGACGTACTGAAACCCCCTCTTTTTGGGACAAATAATTGGTTTTCGCGCTTGATTTGCAGCCAAAACAGACATTTTCATAATTTACCGGATTGAAATCTACATCAAAACTGCAGATGAGTACTTAAAAATTTACTTTCTTGGATTGATAGTAGGTTTTTCTTCCTCATTTCTCATTCAAATTCTAGTCAAAATTGGCGTCATTTCTGAGTGGCCAATTTCGTTAAGATCTCTTTTTCTGACAAATAATTGGTTTTCGCTCTGAATTTCGAGCAGATTATAGTGAAAACCTGCATTTTCATAACTTACCGGACTGAAATCTACATTAAAATTGCAGATAACTGCTTAAAAACCCACTTTCTTAGATTGATAGTAGCTTTTTTTTCCTTTATTCAAACAGACAAAATTAGACAAATAAGATTTAATCTTGTCAAGTTCATTTTCATTTTTGCTATTGAATATTAGTTTCCTATTAGTTTATATAAACGAGTAGTTGCTAAATCTGTGGATGAGACGATTGGTAAATCGACTTGCGAAACAAACGTTTTTTTCAACGTTTGACCGATATCATGCGCAAATGCATGTCTGCAACTATGGCAAATGTGTCGACTGACATACTTAAACAGCAAAATTATTGTAATACGTCGTCGCAAGGACAGCCGTAAAGGAAGAAGGTACTTATATATTGCTTGCGGCTTAGGACAATATAACATTTTTTACCGTAACGTACAACCATACGAGTTTTTCGTTCTTTGACCTTTCGTACCTGTTTGAGTATCCCAAACAAAGGCGAAAACTATACTAGTTCAAATATTTTTCCACCCGTCCTTGAAACTTAACTTAACTTAAATTGCGAAAACTTAAAAAGCTCATCTTTATACCAGTCTCGCATTTTTTAACAACTTAACTTTTTTCTAAGGATTTGGGGACCTCGGCATTTGTTTTATATTTTTTCTCGAGCAGTTTAATCTAGGAGTGGGATTGTATTGAAAATAACTATAGAGTGTGACCAAAATAAACCGTTCAAGATGTTGGGGTTCGTTGCTTGATTGCCTGATGATATCGAATGTTCTTACATAATTTGAGTTTCAAACAATCTATAATATTCTGTTGTATTAATGACAATAACTGATATAATTAATTGTAGTACTTGACGTCTGTCCGTAATTTTCGACTTTTGAATAATAACAGTAACAATAAATTAATTTGTAAAAAAATATAACTGACATAATGCAATATATTTTTTTACCCTAATAAAATTAATATGTTTTTCAATTCTTTCTTCAAAATTATATTTAAACTGTGAAAACTTAAAAAGTGTTCTTCACTTTATTTTATCCTTCTTACTTTTTTTAATGACCTGGAGATCTTGATCTTTATTCATTTTTTTCTTTTTCAAAATCGAGAGCTGAGCATGAATTGATAATATCTGTAACGTATATAAGGCAATATATGTCGTTGAAAATGCGCAATATAATCATCCAAGAGGTTTGGGTTCGTTGCTTGATCGTCTGTTCATATCGAATGTTATAATATTTTGTTTGCAATATATGTTTTATCTTAACTTTCCAGTTTTGGACGGTTGGACGGTTAATAATAACCTAATAAGAAGAAGATAATGTTCCTTTACACGTTTCTCATTTCTTCCTTGAAAATTAAATTTATATTGTTAAAATTTAAAAAGAGCAACTTAAAGCTAGTACTTCATTACTTTTTTTAAAATGATTTGTTGATCTTGCCATTTATTTTATATTTTTTTCCTAAGCAGTTTAATGGCAAAATGGAGATATGAGAATGAATTGAAAATAACTATAACCTACATAATGCAATGAATCCCATCCGAGAGGTTGGGCTTCCTTGCTGGAATATTCTATTGTAATAATGGCGATAGTAATAATAGCAACAATAATAAAATCGCAATAATTGATGCAGTAATAATAAAAATAACAATAACTGATAGAAATCAATCTTTTGACCTTGAAGCCTTCCCAAATTAGACAAGGGGTTGACGTTTGTCGCTTGACCGACAACGTACGTTCCAATTTTGGACCATCTAGAATATTTTGCATTAATAATAACGACAATAATAGTAAATATATTTGTAAAAAATCTGCAACTAATATAATGCAATATATGTAGCTAATAAATCAACAGAAACCGCTATATTTCAGTTTATAAAAACAATTTTAAAACACTTGGAGGGCGAAAGAATAGCTCTAGGTACGTGCTTAGATCTTTCTAGAGCATACGACTGTATAGACAGGGACTAATTGCTCAAAAAATTGGATTTATATGGTGTAAGAGGTAATGTTCTAAAATTGTTTGAATCATACTTAATAGGAAGGAAGCAACAAGTAAGAATAACCCAAAATGGCACTAGTTATTTTTCGGATATTAAGGAAAATAGCCTGGGCATAGCACAAGGTAATATTCTTGGTCCAATTTTATTTATTATTTTTGTGAATGACTTGTATTTAGTAACACAGTCAGAAGAAGGGAGCATAATATGCTATGCGGATGATACCAACCTGCTTGTAGGTGGAAATAATCTCACTGACGTTAGTGATAAAGGCAACGATATTTTTACAAGGGCATATGATACAAAGAGAAAACGAAGTTAATTATGTTTAGAACTAAATTATGTAGAGTTGAAATACCATTAAGAATACGGTTAGGTAAAGAAAATATTACTATTGTAAATAACACTAAATTCTTAGGTTTACAAATTGACGAATTTCTTGATTGGTCTGAACATATAGATTATCTGCTAAATAAATTAAATTCAATTTGTTATGGACTTCGAGTTGTTGCAAATTATATGAATAAGGAAACTTTAAAAATTATGTACTTTGCAAACTTTGAGTCGCGCACGAGGTATGGAATTATCTTTTGGGGGGGTAGGGGTCAACTACAGAAAATTTTCGTGGTTCAAAAGAGAACTCTTCGGACTGTCAAAAAAATGCAATTTAGAGAGAGCTGTAGAGGGGTGTTCAAGACTGAAGGTATTTTTACTGTATATGCTTTATATATTTATGAAGCATTGATATTCTTCTTTAAAAATCGAAAGGACTTCGAACCACAGATATTTCGTAGATATAATACCAGAACCCTAAATGTAAATTACCCTATTCACCGTTTAACCTTAACTGAAAGGAGTCCTTATTATATGTGCCTGAGATTGTATAATAAATTACCAAATGAGGTAAAAACAATTGCAACTCTAAAAATCTTTAAATATACAATAAAAAAGTTATTGATAGAGTTAGAACCTTACTCCATGGAAGATTTTTTCTGTAAAATTTAAATAATTGTAAATACGATGTAATTGAAATTTGTAACAATATCTGGTGCTTTTTTTTTTTTTTTGACGCCGATTTCCTTTGTGTTTGGTATATTATGTTTAGGTAATGTATTTATGACACAATGTGAAATAAAGTTGATTATTATTATTATTATAAATTTTATTACCCTAGTTAAAAGAGCACAATATTAGTTTAAATGTTGGATAATTGCTCCTTCAAAATTCTATTGAAATTTGGAAAGCTTTAAGAGTACATCTTTGTTCATACCTGCTTTAAAGTAACGTTTTAGGTTCACTTTAAATCCAGGTTTTGGTTTGAATTGAAAAACAGTATATTTCAAAATTTTGGTTTGTTTGAAAAAGCATAATATGGTAACATTTTGTCTTAACTGTAAATATATTACATTTTTAATATATTATATTTTTAATTTCTAAAAATATGACGAAGGTATGCGGTTTTTATTTATTGTTTATTGGTCTCAGCAATCTCAAGAAACCGTCTGAATAACCGCATTTTTAACGCTTCTGTTTTATTAATAATGTTTAATAATGTTTACCATCAGCGTATCTATATATTTATAAACCCGCCACGCAAATATTCGGCCCTTGCGGCTTGCAAATTTCCAAATTCCACAAATTCATACCGGCGTGGCAAAAGAAAACGGAATCCGCGTTTATTTTCGCGCAATGTTTAACCGTATTCACCAAATCCAGTCACTGCTTTGTAGTGGCATACCTTTTACAATTTTTTCTCGACGATATTTCGCAATCTCCTCACAGATCGCCTCAACGCGAGAGAATTTAAGAAACTGTTTGTTCTATTATTATAAGGCGACGTTCGAATTGGCCGAACGTTATATAACCGCGTGACCCAAATTCTTTTCGGTTCTTGCGTTTAATACGTTTTAATTGTCGATGAAAATGTACCACAGGCCAGACGACTATAATTGCACCCCATTTTCCGCGTCAGCGGGTGCACTTTCGCACTATTCTAAAGTACCCAATTATGAACTTCACACATCGACACGCATGGTGTTTCGGCATTTGCGAATTGAAACGGTCACGTCACGCGTGACGAAACTGAGGTGGTAAAGTGACGCTTCCCGCACTCTCGATCGGTGTATAATTAGGTATTTTACAGACGGGACTAGAAAAACACATTTATTTGATTGCTCTTGATAATTCTTCTTCATTCTCAGTAGTTCTTTTTGAGATGTGTTAATCCCATATAGCTATAAGATAATATAGTGGCCCTACTACGGTAAAAAGTGATGTGCCGCAGGTGGCTATGATATTTTCGTAGAGGTGTGGATCTTTTGCGTATGCGTCACGCCCCAACTAACTGAGTTGCCAGTTTCCGTAATTTTTCTGAAAAAATTGATTAATTTTCATAAGAACGCAAAATCAGCCGCTGAAATCCGAATATAATTGGCAACGCCGAACTGTGCCATTGTTGTTGTTTACATCTTTGGTGGTTATGATTCTCTCCGTACCTTTTTCGTGTTTTTGCGAAAAACTTGTTGTGGTTGTGGGCGTGAATTCGACTTTATTTACATTTTCAATAGAAGTTAAACCAATAAGTTTATAAAAACAAACGGCTTGCGCCGATTTACGGGCACACATTCCGGAAAAATTTGCCATAGCGCTTAAACAACTAAAACGCTAAAATACTTACAGAATTATACTAAGGTCGCCGATCCGTGTACTCTGAATCAGCATAATATTGACCCCGCACTTGTCGCTAATTTTTTTAACAACACTTTGTGCACCTTAATGCCATTTTTGCCTGAAAATTTAATGGGATTTCGACATATTTTGAGAAAATACTGCCGTAAAAATGCAGCATCTAAACATTGACGACCTGCCAGCGGCCATGTTGGTTGTTGGAAGCTGCAAGGCCTCATCAGCCGAATGTAATACAATTCGAGCTGCCATTCGTTAAAAACGAAATTTCAAATCTCGCGCAACTCTCTCGCATTGACCAGACCTTCTCAAAATTTTGTTACATAGTTGCTTCACAAGTTCCTATACTATTAGCATAGGCAGGGCCTCTATATGTCTAGTAGCTATATGGTTAATCCTGATCAGTGCTTAGATTTGATGAATTTTATAGCGGAATAAAATACGTTTTACCGAATATCTAAATAATTCAATGTCAGCTTTTCTTAATTCAGGATACTTGAGTTCTGGTCCAGTTTTACAAGATTCTTAAGTCGGTGCCGACTTAATTGTAAACCTTTAACTTTTTGCATCTCTGTTAATTCTAATTCTTCAGATCCTTTTTATATTAATTATATTGGCAATTGAAAACTTACCATTGATCATATTGATTTCAAAATTAAGAGACTAATTCCAAATTAACCGACCAATCAAACCAAAGTTCAAAATACAGTTAAACAGTTCTCTAGAAACCAGTCATGCACACACGCAAGATTGCCCTGCAGAGTTAAATGCTCAAGTAAAGGTAAATAATTCATCAGTGTTGTCGAATGCATTCTGAGTAAAAAGACTTTATTTTTATTTTCTAAATTGTTTTTTTTTCAATTGGTTAGTTTGCGTCAGTCTGGGTTGACAATAAACGTTCGTATCATCTTGTCTGGTTCCAGCGTTTTTTCAAAAAAGCAGATTTCAATCCACTAAACCCGAAGAAAGAGAAAGAAATACGTTAACTACTCGCAGCGAATTGTGCTACTTAAAAGTTAAAATTGAAATGAATGTTAAGCGTTTCCATTTACCATCCTACATTTTTAATGTAACTGTAAATGTTGACTGTAAACCGAAACACGCCACCATCAAAAATAGTTAAAAAACGACCTTAGACTACATCCAAGTAACTTAGCTGAGACAAGGTTTGTCCTTGTCCATTATCATACCCAAGTTATTATCGAATCACATAATTTATTTTTTAATTATTTATTTATATTTATTATATAGTTGCGGTTTGATTATCATCGCTGGGGAAGAACAAAGGTAAAATTCTGAGTCATCTGAATAGTAAGAGAAAGTTTTCAAAATTAAATTTTATAAAATAAAAAATGGCTAACCTAAAATAACGTTAATATTAATAATTAATTAATAATATTACTGCCTAAGATCGATGCTTAAAATTTCTTAAAGTATCCTATCACTTCAAAACCTCACACGATTATCAAATTGTTCGTAAATCTAGTTTCGCTTTACTTCGAGAAAGAATGCATCATATCCGCAAAGAAATAGACCAAATCAATAAGGCTCTTCTGTTTGTACATCTTGAAATTTGCCTCAAACATTATTCATGACAAAGCTGAAAAACTTTGTTTATCTTCTAGAAAGAATCACATTAAAAAATTTGAAAAACTAACGTCAATACTAGTGAAATCATCAAACTGTTGTCAATTATCAAAAACTGTGGCAAATATAAACATTCTGACACGGAAAAATCAGTTCTTGCAAAAGGTTCCTCCGTCCTACGTTTAATCTGAGTCTAAACAGTCCTTAAAATCCTTAAAAAATCAACTCCTAAATCTAATATTTCAAAGCCTGAACGTATTGTTCTAAAATCTCTAAAATATAATCCCGACATCGTAATTTTAAAAGCAGATAACGGAAATGTAGTGATATTGTGAATATAAGGCAACAAAAAATTTCTATTTTTTTTTTGGTAGGGATTTAACAAACATGGCAAGTTCTGTTGTGAATCTCAAATTCATTGCGTTGCTATATAAATACTGTCATTTTATGAAGTTCCAATTTTATTTTAAAATTAGAACCAGACTTGCAAAGAAAAGAGTCAATCAAATCAAATTTATTTAATGTATTAAGTTTCGTTTGCAGAAAAAGGTCTGTTTAAGAAATTTGGTTTCTGATTTGGAGAAGCATATTTATTATTAATATATTAATAAATCGGGCAAAAAATTTTTTATTGCCAATTTTTATAATCCTATCCATTTTTTTGTTCGGTGCAAAGTTGTATTTTCCGAATCTTTATAGCCATTTGCTGATTAACCATATTTTGTTTTGGAAATAAAGTTCATGGTGTTTCGTGTGAATAATTACATATTGCTTATCATTAATAATTAATTATGAGCTCAGCTGGCCGTATTGGCATCATAGGACGCGTTCTTCACATTCTCTGTTTGACATATATAGATTTTTTGTAAGTTTCTTTGATTTTAAAAACTGTGGTTTCGGCAATGGGCGAATGTCCTTGGATGACGGGTCCACTTTAAGGAAAAGCAAAGAAGAAGAAGAAGATAAACTATGGTTAGATGCTTTACTATCGATCGGATATTTTGTCACTTGTCTGCTCTACTACGTCTAATTGGGCGTATATAAAAATTAGAAACTTCAACTTGAAAACTAATAAAATACATCTTTTATAAGTTTTGAAAGAGAAAATTCCAAATTATTTATAGTACTACAATGCCACGTGAAGTTTTTTGGTGCGGCAAGGGAAGAGGAACGGCAAAAGTCTAATCTAATAGCACCCTAGTTAAATAAATAAATGTGACTTTGGTTAGTTAGCCAATGCATTAAAACTTAAGCTGGTCCCAACCGTAACGAAACAATGCAAAAAAACATGTGTTTAGCAAATAGCGGTTGACATTGTAATATTGCTAGTGGTTATCATTGTTGGCAGATCTTCTCGCGAATAAGAGTGTACGTGTCGTGAATGGGAACGGTTGTTATTTATGCGAGTGTTTATTTAAACAAAAAAATGTTTACTTCAGCGGACTAGTTCATATAAAGGACGACCGGAAAGTTAGCTAAAAATAGTAGGGAGTTCACTTTTTTTTTCTCTAATAGTAAATATTTCTCTCATTAAGTTTACTACAAAATTCGATACATAATGCTAAAAGTAGCGTACAGGAAAATTCAAAAAATATATTCTCCTGTATCCTAAAATTCACCAAAGATTGCGAGCATTAATATCGTAGAAGATTCATCTTCTTTGTTAAGATGTATAGATTGACGGATAATTCAAATAACAAAATGGTCCACACTAAATTATTATGGCACCCAGATCACAAACCATCGTATGCTTAAAACTTTAGCTGGTAAACTGATTCCAAAAAGTTTACTTAAATGAAATATATGTAGTGTTATTTTAACCTGCAAGTATGAACAAAAATAAGATAATTAAAAAAATAGGAAAACATGAAACTGGCGTGAAATGGCGGAGTATCTAAAACACAGGCTATAAAGAGTTACATTGAATCCAGAAAGGTCTCAAAGTTGGTGAATACAATTTTATGTCTGCGAACCCAAGTTTGTTGCAAATCTATGGTTACAGTTCTGCTGTGTTATTTGCCCGGATGTTTTTTCAACTTTTATTTGTTCATAAACTTACGAATTTTTTTAAATTTATAGACCACAACCATCTAACTAACATTTAAGGTTTTATCCTTTGATTTATAAGAAACCTTAGCTTTATTAATAGTTTAAAGAGAAATCCAGAGGTGTTACAAGCTTCGAACATTCAAATCGTTTCCATTACTTTATTTATAAAACATTTGGTGTTGGATACTTTAGGTTTTTAAAAAAGGTTCCTAAAAATCATACTGCAAAATTGGTACTGGACTCACTCCATAAAATCCTTATAAATCATAAATATTCTACAGCTTCTATCAAACTTGCACTCCAAAGCGCTTAACATGTTTCATTTGCACAGTTTTATTGGGTTGTTCGGAAAGTCATTTCGTTTTTTTTGGGGAACATGAAAGACAGTTTTCGTATAATGAATAAATATTTTATTAAATTATATATTGGCCATTCTGGTCCAACACCTTTTGCCATCTTTCTGGCAGTAACATAATTCCCCTCTCGTAAAAGTTTTGGTCCTTGCTGGCAAAAAACTGGTTCAGGTGGTTTTTGACATCTTCATTTGAGGTAAAGGTTTTGCCATCCAAAAAATTTTGCAGGGACCGGAACAAATAGTAGTCGGAAGGCGCCAGATCTGGAGAATATGGTGGATGTTGCAGTACGTCCCATTCAAGCTGTAAAAGTTTTTGGCGAGTGACCAAACGCATTATCCTGGTGGAACACAACACCCTTCCTGTTGATTAATTCGGGCCTCTTCTCTTTAAGTGAATCATTCAATTTGTCCAGTTGATGACAATAGACTTCTGAATTAATCGTTGTATTGTCCGGCAAAAGCTCAAAAAAAAAACGATTCCTTTGACATCCCACCAAACGGAGAGCATCACCTTTTTTTGGTGAATGTTGGCCTTTGACACGCTTTGAGCCGGTTCATCTTTTCTGCTCCATGACCTCTTGCGTTTAACATTGTTGTATACAACCCATTTTTCGTCCCCAGTAATAATCCGCTTCAAAAATGGATCATTTTCTTGACGTTTGAGGAGCGAATCACACACGTCAACGCGACGACACAAATTTCGCTCCGTAAGGACATGGGGCACCCACACATCGAGCTTCGAGGTTAAGCCCATGCCTTTCAAATGGCCATAAACAGTCTAATTCGACAAATTTAATCTCTCACCGATCTCTCGTGTGGTTATTCGCCGATTTGCATCAACTAATGCCTTTATCGCGTCTTTGTCAGCTTCGACCGGCCTTCCAGACCGTGGTGCATCTTCGACATCAAAATTTCCGGATCGAAATTTTGCAAACCAGTTCTGGCACTGGCGTACTGTTAACACGCCTTCTCCATACACATCCGTCAATTTTTTTCTCGCTTGGACAGCATTTTTACCTTTTCTGAAGTAAAAAAGTAAAATATGACGAAAATGCTGCTTATTGCTCTCCATATTTAAAAGGGCACCAACCAAAAACTACTGCGTAGAATTAATAGAACTTTTTCACACACAAGCCTTGCAATATCAGCTCTCAAGACATATAATGGTTATGCGGCTTAAGTGTGAAGTTGGTTTCGAAAAAACGTAATTAAGTCCTCTGACGGGAAAAAACGAAATGACTTTCCGAACAACCTTATAAAATGCGTATTCAGTCCAATTCTTTATCTACAGGATTGTAGAACACTAAACACGATTCTTTCACGAAAAAATGAACTAAAAAGTGAGGTTAAGAATGCATTTGACATTTGCCCACCAATCTGTTCAATTGGGTTTCACGTTACTTTTAGTTCTATGGCGGTGATTAATCGATTCGACGCATTTTTCGTGCCAAGTCGGTTAGAGGGATGTTTCCAAAGTTTCTTGCTAGGTTCTTCCATGTTTTTCATTGCTGAAAAATTTTGAGATCGGTCTTTAATATAGGGTAAGTAGAGTTCAGAGTGTTAATCAGTTTTGGTTAGTTGAAAAGACGATTTGATAATTATTAATTCATTTTAGTCCAGTCAATGTTTTACTCTAATTATTATTATTTATGGTACTGGCTTATACTTGAATATTCTATAACGCATACCCGTTAGGCAGCCTCTCTTGTAAATAAATAAATAAATCACAAAGTCATGCTTTGACAACAAAAAACATTTTTGTCTGCATTTTTGTAATTTTCCATGACCTTTTGTTTGCAATTAATGCGAAACATCGTATCGAAAATATTAGTCAGCGATTCCAGAGATTCGTATTTTCGAAATATTATTTTTGTATGTTAATTAGTTAATGTCGGCATTTTAAATAGCCAAACAATTAATCGATTATCATTTGAACGTGCGCTACGGAATTCAAAGACCTCTAAAGTAATGGTCCGGCGTATTCGGCCAATGCGACGGAGAAGCGTTTTGTTTAATTTCGGCCATTACGGGGGCACTTAAGATTTTTGCGTAATTTTGGTCGAACCGGCGATAATTTGAACTACGGCGACCTTGGAAGAAAACCAGTTGATTATTTACTTAATTACAGCCGTCGGCCGGTTGAAAGGGGTCAAGAGTGAATTTCGTGTGCTCGCGTAATATATCAGATCGTCTCGTATTATTCTTCTTCTTCAAAATATCATTTTTCAGCATGCAAATTAGGTAGTAGATTTCCTGTACTTATTTTCAATTTATGTCCAATTTTTTCATTGCAACGCCACTGATCTCTAACGTTCAAACATTTTGATTTCCCATTCATTTTACAAAATTCCTTTTTAATATATTTTTTAATATATAAATCCAAATTACTCCCATTTGCATTAATTTGAAAAAAAAACCGATAGATATAACAACAACCTTACTAGATGTTTTTGAATGGTTATTTGAAGTTTTCATTTTTCCTTATTTCTTCTGAAAAGTTTCTGATTATACCCTGTTTATATTATTATATAATTATTCTTATTCCGTCAGTAGATCGGACGATACTGTCGACGTATTTTATCAGGATTGCGAAATAAAATTGAACCTCCAAAATCAAAAGTGTGCTATCATAATGAAACCTAAAGTATATTCAAGAATAAATTGTCCTCTAATTAATTGAGAGGACATAGATTTTTTAAAACATCACTAAATTTGAGAATCGTCTTGTAAAAAATTTGAATTGCAATAAATTGTAGACTTTAACATTATACTGACCATTAAACCAAACAACGAGGTAAACTTTTTAAAAATTAATTTAGTGCATTTCGATTAGAAGGAAGCTCCTTAGCTATAGGCAAAAACCACCGATAGATTTGAGGAGATATTTTGTATTTTTTTATCAAAATTAATTTGCCCATTTGCAAGCATTAAATAATTGAATTCACTGGTGGGACTAGTGAATAAATTTAAAAAAATCTCTAACTCTACAACTATACAAACCCTAAGAGTTCGAGAAGTAGTTATATCTGTTAGTAGTTAGACCTAATTTTGATAAGAAAATTCCGAATCATCTCTATAAAACTTTATAGTCATAAATTTAAATATATGCTAAAAGATAGTTGGAGATAGTTGGTGCCCTTAATAGCTAAAAATTAGTTTTTAACTGTGATAATAATTTAATATAATAATCAAAATAACAGTATTAAAGGTCTTTATTTCCAATACTCAACAAGTCCATAATAAACAAAAAAAAATCAATTTACAAAAAGGCGGCAAAATTTAAGGCCCAAAAAATACAGAGGGTAGATGTGACAATTATGAAATAGTATCATACGCAATGTAATCTTTAATCTCACATGGAAGAACAATAATCGTTAGACAATATCGTTTATTTGAACTTATACCTATTTTATCCTATAATTAAGTGGCGAACACTGTTTTTCAGAAAGATATAGAAAAAATGGCGTATTAGTTTTTGATGAAGTTATTATATTTAATTGACTGTTTATAAAACTCATTTTTTTACTTATTTTAAAACTTATTTTATCCCACGAAGGGGTAATTTATTTCTGTTTTAATTTTGACAATATCCGACGGAATTCTAAACGGGAATAATTTGTTTTGGATATGAATATGAATTTAGGAAAATTTCCTTTGAAATGGTTTCACAGGAAAAGCAATTATTATTATTTAAAAAAAATCTGACGTATGTATCAATAAAAACTCTTAATGAACTAATTAAAGCTAATTGAACATCTGATTTTTTGATGAGCAACATTTAATTACGTCTCATTCACATATTTTGGACCTTGGAGGTGTTGGTAAACATCGGCATAACACGCGCCAAAATATTTACAACGCCGATAGTAACCTTTTGATAACACTTCTGTAAAGGAAATAAGTGTGAGCAAAGGAAAATAAATTAAAATCCGAATAAATTAAACTGTTTAATTAGGCAAATTTCGTAATTTTAAAATTCTAAACAATCCGTTTCGTTCTTTCAGGACCTCCCTTTCATCTTCAGGATAGTGGCCGACAGATACGTCGACATATATCACACGGCTTTAGACAAAATAAGTGGTAAGTATTTTCGATGTTTTGGCGCACGTCAACTGAAAGTCCGCGTGGGATAAATTTTATATGATTCTAATAGCAAACAGTTTTATTTTTTGCCTAAAACTACTTGATGGAATAAGTTATGCAAATTTAATCGCCAGTTTTATGGCTCGTTTATCTTCTCATTTCCGTTTACGGCCGTGAATCCCAAAAGTGTCGAAAATATAATAAATTGCTCGTTCATTTTCCAGTTATCCCAGCTCTGACGTTATCTGCATAACAAATGTTTTTTTTTTTAATATGTCTCTGAATAATATTTCTAATACGTCAGAAAAGAGAAAAAAAATTGAATTGATTGATTTAAACTGGTAGGAAATGGCGTAATAGAAAAACTACGTATATATATATATATATATATATATATATATATATATATATATATATATATATATATATATATATATATATATATATATATATATATATAGTGGGATCCTTGGCGTGGAAAATCAGGAGAAAATTGAGTTTTTTTAAACTTATTTATATGCCGTTTACAAAATTGGAAAATTTTGAGATATTTTATTACAAATTCAACGACTTGCACAGTAACAATTTTTTATTATTTTTCAATATAATTACATCAAAAAAATTATTAAAAAATATTCTTTTGGTTTGTCTGCAAAATGAACTAAAACAGGCTCTTTTAACTCAACTTCGTCGTTAAACCGCCGTCCACGTAAGTCCTTCTTCAAATATCCAAACAAATAATACTCGCTGGGGACCATATCTGGGCTATAGGGAGGATGCAGCAGTATGGACAGGTGCATTATCGTGCAAAAGACGCACGCCTGTGGTCAGTTTGCAGTCTCACAATTTATGTAATAATGTTGCGTAATATTTACCATTGACACAGGTATTAGCTTCTTTAAAATCTATCAAAAGAATTCCTTCACAATCCCAAAAGATCGTGGCCATCACCTTTTTTGTTGATTGGCAGACACTCACTGAATTTTCTTGGAGGTGCTTCACCCTTACGACGCCACTCCATTGATTCTTTTTTCGAAAGAGGGTCATAATAGAGAACCATAGTTTCATCTCTCGTCACAATAGTTTCCATCACAGGCTTCGGTTCCGACCCACAGAGTTCCAAAAAAGACCGCGCACACTCGACACGGCGTTGTTTTTGAATAGCCGAAAGGTTTTTAGGAACCCATCTTGCACTAACCTTATGCATACCTAAATGGTCATGCAGGATTCGACGAACACTTGTATCAGCAAGCTTAGTAATTTTTGAGATTTCTTTGACCTCTAAACGTCGATCACTCAATACCACCTCTTCCACAATAGCAACAATATCTTCCGTTATAACCTCCACTGGTCGACCAGTTCTTGAATCATCTTCAAAGGACTCCTGTCCCATTCGAAAACATTTTGCCCATTTTTTTACTACAGATAACTAAGGAGAACTTTGGCCGTACACACGTCAACGTCAAAATTCAAAACGTGGGAAATATCTCCGAAACATCCGATTGCTTCCAAATCCGTGCGGTAAAGTCCCGGAAATCCGAAGTGGCTGGGATTCATGGGAAACGAAACTGACTTGGTAAAGTGACGCTTCCCGCACGCTAGATCGGTGGGTAATTAGGTATTTTACAGACGGGAGTAGAAAAATAAAGATAAAATCAAATTTAACACGAATTTAACATACACAACTTGTCACTGTCAAAATATCTTAGAATATATCATAACTACTTGGTTCCAAGAAGGATAGACGAAGGAAATGATGTGAGAAAGTATCCCTAGGCAACAAGTTGAAAAATTGACAAATAATAAAATACAATTTTCTATCGTAATTATGTGCCATTAGCGAGTGTGGTAGCTAAAACAACCCCTATTACTACCCTTCTCACTTTTAACAACAACAGTAAATAAAAGTAACGCTAGTTTTAATGAAACAGTTTGGTTAAGCTCTGAAGAAGCCAACAGGATGATCGGCGAAACGTCGGCAAGTTGAATTTTTTAACGACTGCGTGTGTTTTTATCGTTAAAAAAAAACGATAATCTTGTTAAACCTTGTTTTAAGTATGCAACGTCATTCTGACGTCAGCGGGAAGTTCATCTCCGACGGTCAATTAATTAAAACGTCCGCCGGTTCGGGGATTTGAAGATAAAACACACCTGGCCAAAATTTTAGTTTTAAAAATAGATAAGAGGCACGAAGAACATGAATATTTGATGCCGTCTGAAAGTTTTAAATTTTGTCCATGTGGCGAATTATCGATGACGAGCGTATACCCGAAATTATCGAAATTTCGGTTCAATGCCGACTGGATTTTCGTTTGCCAAGGTGCTAGGAACCAGTTCTGCGTTTGAA
Source organism: Cylas formicarius (assembly GCF_029955315.1). NCBI lineage: Eukaryota > Metazoa > Arthropoda > Insecta > Coleoptera > Brentidae > Cylas > Cylas formicarius. Next base: position 36,237,416 of record NW_026844347.1, on the reverse strand, counting down.
AATCACGGTCTCGTATTATGCGGCAAGCGCGTCGATAATTGCGATTGTTTGAGCAGCAATTAATAAAGCGCTCTCCATCGGAATTCACCCGAAAAATGTTCTTAACGATGTCGCGAAATGAAGTAATATCGGTTTTGGTATATACAGTAAGCAAAAAAAAAATAGTGAGAACGTTTAATTTGTACAGACTGGCTAGTGTTCAACTCTTATTTTTAAATGCGATTTAAGGATGCCGAAATCCGAACACCCCGTACATGGGAATCTGTTTCTGTGGCGTAGAACAAAGTTGTATTTTCTCGCAAAAAAAAATTACATTGTCACAAAAAGCGAAATTTTTTACTAAATGTCAAATATTACAGTCTGATTTTGTCTTTTTTTGTTTATACTTCTCTTTTCCTGGCTGCAACTACGGGGGGTTATCCATAAAAAAACTGCAGGGTGTTATCAAAACAAAAAAGAAAAAAGTGCCAAAGCTTTTCATCCGAGTAAAGTATTAAAAAAACCTGAACTAATGAAATTACGAAGTATCTTGGGTTTTAGTATATACAGTAAGAAAAAACTAGTTAGAAAGTTTAATTTGTACAAGCTGGCCAGTTTTCAACGCTTATTTTTAAATGCGATGCAAAAGTTGTATTTTCTCGCAAAAAAAAAGAATTTACAATATTACAGTTTGATTTTGTCTTTCTTTTTTTTATACTTCTCTTTTCCTGGCTGCAACTTCAGATTGTTATCCAAAAAAAAAAAAAAGAAAAAGTTCATATCTTTTTTTCCAAGAAAAGTATTAAAAAAGCTGAAATATTAGGGTTACGAAGTAATATACAGTAAGAAAAAATAGTTCTGGAGGTTTAATTTGTACACGCTCGCTTGTTTTCAACGCTTATTTTTATTATTATGCCAAAGTGGCGAAAACCTAAAAAAAAATAGTTGGAACGTTTAATTTGTACAAGCTGGCCAGTTTTCAACGCTTATTTTTAAAGGCGAGGCAAAGAAAAATTATGTTCTATAAAAAAAAAACGAATTTATATTGTCAATTTTTACTAAACGTCGCATTTTTCAGTTTGATTTTGTTTTGATTTTTTTAAATATATCTCTTTTGCTGGTTGCAACTACAAAAAGGGCAAAAGTTCAATCGCTTTTTCCCAAATATAAGTATTAAAAAAAAAGTAATGAAGTATTATCGGATTTAGTACCTACATTAAGAAAAATTAGTTGGCAAGTTTAATTTGCACACCCCGTAAATGGGAATCTTGTTACGTGCACACAAAATTATGTTCTCTCGCAAAAAAAAAATAATTTAGATGGTCCAATACATAAAATTTTTTACTAAATGTCAAATCTTACAGTTTGATATCATTTTATTTATTTTTTTATAGATCTCTTTTCGGGTTGAAACTACGGGTGTTATTTGAGGAGGTCCATTAAACATGCGCACGCCCGAGATTTGAAATTTCGTTTCTAACCTTTTTGTCCTTGCCGCATTCAACAACCAACATGACCGGTGACAGATCGTCAATTAGATCGGAGGCGGCAGTTTTATGAGCAGTATTTTTTCAAAATATGCCCAGATCCCGTTAAATCTTTATGCACTAATTAACCATTAGTAATAATAAATGACGTTGCCATCTTTAAATCTCCATGTTTTTGAGACACCCTGTGCATCTGTGAAAAATTGAAACTGGCAAGGTAACATTTGAATCAGTACTCAAACACAAAATAGTGTACAGTGATATGGAGTAGGAGATAACTAACCAAACCTATTTTCAGATCCCAGAACCGCGCACTGGCCTTTGATGGATAGCCCCATACCGACGCTGCTGATGGTACTCACGTATCTCTACGTCATTCTGTTCTTCGCGCCACGAGTGATGATGAATCGGAAACCTTTCAAATTGAAAGAGGTCATGATCGTTTACAACGGTGCTCAAGTTCTGTTCAGTTTGTTCATGCTCTATGAGGTAAGCTCGACCTTACTTTTTCTCCATTTACAGGGAAACAATTGGATTATGTGTTCTTTTGGAAGTCAACTTATTTTCCTGTTTTTTAACACTTTAAAATGTGAAGACTGTGGAATGAAGTAGATGTTCCCCTATTAAAAGAAAACAATTTTATAAGAAATTTATAACGGCAAGTAGGAGCACCAATAAAAATAAGTGACAAGACCAATGTTTCAAAGTTAACTGTAAGAAAAATTGTTGCAAATGGGATAGTCAAGAGGAAAATGCGAGAAGATGCTGATATTTCTCGAGTTTTTAAAGAGCAACAAGCAGATTCAATTAGGCGTATAATCTACGACGCTTATTAAGTGAGTAGTGTTTTAATCCTAGAAGAACTACATTAAAAAGTACTGACAGCCTTAAACATTAGTTGTGCCAAAGAGTAGTTGCGTACTTTTTTGAAGAAAATGAATTTTCAGTTCCAAACAATTAATAAACGTCAATTGCTAATGGAATCTCAAAGAATTTCGCAATAAAGGGTGGATTATTTAAATGCAATTGAAGAGGTCCACAGTGTATTTAGACAAAACGTGGTTCGACACTCACGACACAAAAAAAGGATGACAGTAACAAGTGTGTACTAGACGCATAATAATTCTTCATGCTAGGTCCAAAAATGGTTGGGTGGAAGATGCCTTATTTTTGTGTGCCAAAAAACGTCAAAGATTCAAGTGTGGATACCATAAAAACATATAAACTGTTACTAAAACTATCTTCAAGTACTATTATTATGTTGGATAATGCCTTGTGCCATTCAGCCCAAATTAGAAAAATTCGAAATACTTCTCCAAATGAAGGATAAATTAAAGAATTTGTATTGAAATAATTTATATTTTGGAGAAAGCTACACGAAATCCTGCTTGTTAGTGTTGGTGGATAAATTACTGGAATGGTTATGGGTAAGGGTCTGCTGAGCAGGGTGTTCCATAAGGGGCTGCTGGAGCAATAAACAGTAGGCAAAGTTAATCACTAGGTCGGTTGCAAAAGCACTATATTTCTGGTCGAAGTATACCATATTGGGCGAGTACCCTTAGCGGTGAAAATCGAATGATATTCTATGGTAATATGATCTCTGCTTGTCTCTAAATAAAAACCTGAGCCCAGCTACTCCTCTCTCTCATGAAACATGAACATTTGTAACGGAAATTGAGATCTGTTTAAATTATTAAAAGCGATTAATATTTCCCTAAATATTTAACTAAGATCTTGCATCAAATAGAACGCTGTTTATTTTAAATGGGTTTTAAATAATAGGAAGTGTTATTGAAATCAAGTCATATAATTTGACAGGTGCATCTTAAGTTTAAGGGACAAATTTAAAAAATATTATAACGATCAACTTGTAGAAAAATAGCAAATGTGTGGTATAAAATGTCAAGATGGCATATAATGCCACATAAAAAAATCTCCGCTGGTCTTACTGTATCATCTACTAACACTACAAAAGAGGCTCGGGATTAATTTTTGACACAAAATAATTGTCTTTGCCAATGGCGCAAACTACATTTCATTTTTAGTTAAACTGTGGTATCATAGATCATTATATCAACCTCTGCATGGAAGATCGTTTGTTATTCGGTCATAAATGAAAATACTAAAAACGAATCTCTAATTACCACGACAAACGCTTGGCATCAAAACTGGTGTGTAGATTTGCTGCAACTTGACCTTGCATTCGAGAACTGCACCGATACCCCGGTGATTAACATTGAACTAGAAAATCTAACGAATATTATTTCTCAAACACACAATTTGTTATAAACGTCCGTGAACGTTCTGAATGGTAGCTCGTCAAGGGAATAGAATGAAATTCACAACGAGTCAAGTTTTATTAATACCACAGCTCTACGAAAAGTGTTCGAAGTGTTTTCGGAGCGCGAGCATTGAAGATGCCAAGTGAAATTTTGGCGAAACGTCTGCAGGATTCCAGTCGGAGTTCAACAAGCGAACGGATGATATCCCGGAATATAGTGTCATATATATATATATATATATATATATATATATATATATATATATATATATATATATATATATATATATATATATATATATATATATATATATATATATATATATATATATATATTTCTCTGATAATCTTTAATTTATGTCATTACTAAATTGCTAACTAATTAAGCAATTGTTTTTTAATAACTTTTTTACTTACAGAAAATCAAGGTTTACCAATTAGATATTATATATATGACGACACTATATTCCGGGATATTATCCGTTCGCTTGTTGAACTCCGATTGGAACCCTGCAGACGTTTCGCCAAAATCTCACTTGGCATCTTCAATGCTCGCGCTCCGAAAACATTTTCACGTGTTGATTCACGGATGGAAAAATGTGATGACACTATATTCCGGGATATCATCCGTTCGCTTGTTGAACTCCGACTGGAATCCTGCATCCGACTGGAATCCTGCAGTCCAGTTGTTCGAAGTGTTTTCGGAGCGCGAGCATTGAAGATGCCAAGTGAGATTTTGGCGAAACGTCTGCAGGATTCCAGTCGGAGTTCAACGAGCGAACGGATGATATCCCAGACTATAGTGTCATCATGTATATATATATATATATATATATATATATATATATATATATATATATATATATATATATATATATATATATATAAATATATATATATATAAATATATATAAATATATATATATATATATATAAATATATATATATATATATATATATATATATATATATATATATATATATATATATATATATATATATATATATATATATATATATATATATATATATATATATATATATATATATATATATATATATATATATATATATATATATATATATATATATATATACGTTCTGAATGGTAGCTCGTCAAGGGAATAGAATGAAATTCACAACGAGTCAAGTTTTATTAATACCACAGCTCTACGAAAAGTGTTCGAAGTGTTTTCGGAGCGCGAGCATTGAAGATGCCAAGTGAAATTTTGGCGAAACGTCTGCAGGATTCCAGTCGGAGTTCAACAAGCGAACGGATGATATCCCGGAATATAGTGTCATATATATATATATATATATATATATATATATATATATATATATATATATATATATATATATATATATATATATATATATATATATATATATATATATATATATATATATATATATATATATATATATATATATATATATACAAACATCACGTAATCCCTACTCTTAGCGATCCCCACTCTTTGCTCCGCAGAACAGCTGAGATCTCAGTTATTCGACAATACCAAGTACCTAGACGTGAATCTAAATAAGTTCTTATGAGTTAATATTTCGTTTCAATTACTAACTATATATTTAAATATATATTTTTTTGTCTTTTAAAATAGGAGTTCGTCAAGAAGAAAGTGTAAATATAGTACTGATTTGTTTTGTTATATTTGCGGTGTTTATTTAACAAAAAAACAACAACGAAACAGTACAGACTTTGTTAAGGAGGCTTACACTGAATAGTTGGGTTTTAAAATGGACAAACTAGAAAAACGATGGGTTTCTGGTAAAGTTTGTAAGTTATGCGTTGAGTCTTTACGGTTATGGAAAAAAGGAGGCTGTTCTGGATTAAACTTTGGTATTCTGATGATCTAGATGGAGCCTACAAATCTTTTGCGTTGTAGATGCTAAAGGCTTCAATCGCAATCAAACCTATCCAGATTTACAGTCTACAAAATGTCCTATACTACACAGTGAAAATCTTCCTCGACCTATTTAAGTTTCAAAAGTTATTCGAATGCCTCAGAAACAAGGATGTTACCAAATTCACAGAAATCGGGACAGTCAACAAGTGGAAGTGAATGGGAAGGTGAAACATCTCCGCCTCAAAATGAACTCAGTGACTTAATACGTGATCTCTATTTATCAAAACAAGGATCAGAATTATTAGCCTCAAGATCGAAAGAAAAAAAATTATTGGCCCCACCAGTGACAATTAGGACCTAAAGGACACGAGAAAAAGAGTTATTCGAATTTTTTAGTGAAGATGAAGGTCTGGTGTACTGTAAATGATACCGCCAAGCTACTTTTAGACATGGATTTAACAGCATACAAACCTACTGAGTGGCGACTTTTCATTGACATTTCTAAAAGAAGTTTGAAATGCGTTTTACTGCACAATGGTAATAAATTTGCATCTATTCCAATTCTCCATTCAACCAAACTCAAAGAGGAGTATGAAAATGTAAAATTAGTTTTAGAAAAAATTAAATACTCGTAACATCAATGGCCGATTTATGTAGATTTGAAAATGGTTAATTATTTACTCGGTCAACAGAGTGGATACACGAAATACCGAAATACTCGTGCTTTATTTGTTTGTGGGACAGCAGAAGAAAGCAATATCATCAATGTAATAAGAGAGCCATTGGTAAGCAGAGACAAAATCATACTCCCACCATTACATGTTAAGTTAGGAATGAGCAAGCAACTTGTAAAAGCATTAGACAAGGACGGAAACTGTTTTAATTGCATTTGTAGAAAATTTCCTAAGCTTAGTATGGAAAAGTTGAAAGGTGGAATATTTGATGGTTCTCAAATACGGCAAATGATGAAAGACTCAGATTTTATCAAAGTTATGACTGTTCCGGAAAGTAATCCTTGGGAAAGTTTTGTATTGGTAGTCGAAAATTTCCTAGGTGATCATAAAGCACCAAATTCTGAATAAATTGGGCAAAATATACTGACAAATTTTCAGATTCTAGTGATTATAGTGAAGAACAAGGAGAGCGGTTCCACCAGGATCCAAAAGTGATGGAAGATCGGTATCAGGGTAGCTGGAATTGTCACATGATGTCAGATTACTGCTGGTCTTTAAAAATAGATTGTCCATAGAAGAGTTATAAAAGAAAAGCTAATAAAAGACGCTTTATGGGAATATAGTATAAGGTTTTAACATTTTTTTTTGTCTACTTACATCAATGTTTGTTAATCTTTCAAAATAAAACTAATATTTTCAACGTTTATGTCATTTAATTTCTCGTTTTCCGATTTTTTAAAATTAAAATGAAAATAAATATTTTAACAAAATTGAGAGCAGTTCTTACAAAATCATTGATAGTTTCATGAATTGTGAGCATAAATATATCTAACATTAGTCTCATGTCCAGGGCCACAACACCGCTGTATGCCAGTGTACTTTATTTCTTACATAAAGTTTTCCATTAGCTTTCCATTAGCTTCATTTGGGTTTAATAAGCGGAACTGACGTCAAGGGTGTCCCAATAGTAGATATTATATCCTTAAAATAGAATAACATGCCATACTGTAGACGTATAAAAAGCGTACACTCTAAAAATATTTAGGATTATACAGGATGCGTCACAAAAGTATGGGATGAAAAAGTATAATTTTTTTAACAGAATATGTCTGTGTGTTATTGCGTACCTTTTCAAAATAAAACATCACATATTTGTTAAAGGGCGTTACATTCAGTATTTAAAAACCCTAAAGCCCTTTAATTTATATTACGTCCTAATAAAGATTCAAATATGTGGTCTTTCTCTCGAATACACACCATAATAATATCAACTGATGTACAGGGCGGCCAAATAAGAATTTAAAGTACGGTAACTGGAAAACTATTTGTTGTCGGGACAGCCAATCGTTAGTGACGTATCTGTCTATAATTTATACCATGTCTCTGTTTGAACTTCCCCAACCTTCCTTCCGAAGCCTTAAAATCGATAATATCAAGCTGTTCAGCAAACATTTCTGCTTTTAGTTTTACGATAAGTCCAGAGAGTGGTACATTTTTAAGAGGTTCCTGTTGGAACCACTGCAACATTGCCCGATCCAAATCTTCAAATTTTTTCCTTCGATAACTATCCAGATACGCCGCTGGCTAAAAGAACTCGGAATATGGAACGAAGTAGATTCAGCGCATCTGTCGGGTCCTTACATAGCAAGTGGAAAATTTCTAACGGCCATATAACAAAAAAAAAACGCTTCCTTGTTCTTTAACCATTTCGGAAAGTAAACATATTTTATCGTAAAAAAGCAATATCCGTTAAATCAACTAAAACGGCGGAGTTTTCAATTACCTTTTTTTACATTATTATAGAATATTAATTCAACGATTATTATGTTTAATTTGACGTTGATGTTGACGGAAAGTGTGGGACCAATTAATAACGAGTCGGTTCGTCTTAATGGGACCGGTCCGTCTTCGCCAATAAAAATAATTACACCGGGTGTTCCCGGTAAACCTTTTTTTTTTTTTTAACGCGACGCGATCTTTGAACCCGCGGTCAAGTCGGCAATTTTATTTTTTTACTTGGCATTGCTTTTGATGTAATTTTACCTACTTAGAGCTATCTCTTTTAACTTTATTTAATATGGTTTATAGGAAAAGCTTAAAATTTTTAAAAATAATAAATTTTGAGAAATTTTTATATCTCTTTATTGAAATTGTTGAAATATCTGTTTTAAAGTTCTTAATATATATCTATCTTTAATGATAGTAACTTTGAGAAACTTTTTTACCTAATACTTATGCTCTTTAAGGGAGAAATGTATTTTTAACAAATTGTTTATTTTACAGAACTAAAACGATTTAAAAGAAAACCTATGAATCTTTTAAACATAAGGTGATAGTCATTTGGAGAAAACTTTTTTACTTACTTCTTTTAAAGAAAAATGTTGAGTGTTTATGAAATATCTTTTTCAAAGATCTAAATATGATTTATGGGAAAACGTTTAAACTTTCAAAAATGAGGTAATAATTTTGAAAAACTTTTGTTTTATGTTAACTTAACCTTACTTATATTAATAGTTGACGATATATATATATAAGTGCGACCTACGACAATGGGAAACGCCATGAATAACAATAGTCACTCGATTAACGGTTACATAAGTGCCAAACACCGATTATTTAAACAATGCGCGATCATTGTACGCGAGAACGTCGCTTTTAATTTGCATCGGCCAAGTTCTTTAACGCGGAAACGCACGGCCAACTTTCCGCTTTCGACGACCTTGACATTGCGATCCGTGAACCCTTTGTGTAACTTTTACATAAGCGGAGCCTACTTTTCGGTTTCTCGTTTCCGCATTGTTGCTCGGGCCGCCGCGTCCTTGAAACCGTCCTTGGAGTGAAAGCGTCTCGTATGAATCAACGGTACCTGTTATTTTGTTTGGGTGGCGAGCCGGCGAATGACGTGTAGTTTGGCGCGCGCCCGACGAAAGTAGGCTGTGAGTCGAGGTATTTTTCACCTGTTCTCGCCTCGTTGTTTTAAGGATCTGCCGTGGAAGGCGGAATGACGTATACCGACACAATTTACCACCATATGTGCAAATGACTCTTCTTAGATCGGCAACACATTATACACAAAATGTTTTTATCGCAAACTACTAGTTTTGGGTTTGTTTTTTCTTTGGGATGTTGTTGACACATGCGCGCAGTAAAACTTATCTGCGATTTGAGGTTATACTGTTACGGATATGTTGTTTGCAAAACTAAATATTTAATGTTTTAAAGAATATCAAAAATGGATTTGACAGTTGCTTTAAAAGAGAAAATATCACCAAAGATAGCTTTAATTGAAATGAATGTATGAAAGAATCAGTAAGTTCTTGTTGAACTATAAAAATACATACTAATAACACAGAAAGTATGATAGTAGTTTGTAAAATTCTTTTTATGCTAAATTTTGTTTTAAATAAAGAATGCATTTGAAATTATTCGATTTCATTGATGCGAAAATGTGGTTTGAAAAAAATTCGAAGAACGATTTTATACATCAAGCCAGGTTTCTTTGTACAGGGTGAGTCAACAATAGAGTAAAGTTCATTATCTCATTGGCTTTAAAAGTTATGAGAAAATGGTAAATACATAAGTTGTAAAGATTGTTAGAATGCACAATTTGAAATTATAGGGTGGCTCAAAAAGTGCGACGAATAAAACATACTTTTTTTGTATTATTCGAAGATGACGTAAAAGATATATGCCACAGAATTTGAATTGGATGTAAGAGGGTGTTCAAAATAAACGAATATTTTTGATTATATTTTAAACTGAAAAATCTCGAATTTATATTATTATTTTGTTGAAGGATCTTTCAAAAACCTATAACTTTATTAAGTATTCCATATACCTATTATTAGCCTCTGGCATATATTTCAAATTCTGTTGCATATATCATTTATAGTCTGTCTCCATCTTCATCGTGTTGACTTTCGACTGTCCCTCCCCAATAAAACGTTAACGATTTTATTACCTATTGTTATTGGGTAAAGCCATTAACAAAAAATGTATTAAAAGAAACCTGTCTACTTACAAAAACGCCGTTATCGTCTATAGGGGATATTATTCATAGCGGAGAATTGATGGACAGGAATAAACGTAGTGATTTTTAAAATCATTGATTGAGACAGACTTATACGTTGTGTTCCAATGACGTGATCGTAGCTTTTTTGCAAGTGTGCAAACTAGTATTTTATTAGAAAAACTAAAATATTAAAAAACCTAAAACGTTTAAGAAAATGTATGTTTTATTCTTCACCCAATGTGCATCTCAACAATCAATCAAAACAAGTAGACATGTCGTAGTTGATATTCGATAGTTGATTGGGTTGATTTTTGGGCTACGAAGGTACTAAAATTAATACGAAAATTAATACGAATCGAAATGATATAGAAGAATATATAGACGCCTAGTGAAATTTTTGCGTGAATACTTCGCAAACACAGTATAACACAGCACGCTAATACTCAGGTCGACGTAATCTACGTCAAAGTGTATGAACTTGTAAACCACGATGTTTTTCTCCAAATGCTTTCATGGTTTCAGTCTCTGGTATAGGGGAGTGCGTCATCAAAACTTTTTTTAACTTTTGGGTGTGCCGCAGGGTTCTAATCTCGGGCCTTTGCGTTTTGATACTCCCATTAACGATATGCCCAAAATCTATATAAAGCTGACGTGGTCTCCTTTTTGCACATGATTTCAAAATATTTAGAAAAATTCAATCTCGAGAGGATTTGGAAACAATGCAAAATGATCTGGATAAAATTGTCAACCAACAAACTAAAATTTAATGTTAATAAACGCTTTTATGACATTTAGGAGAAAGACTAACCGAATCGATCTGCATTAGGCAGAAAATCGGTAATTTTTCGTATGGCTTTCAAGATACACTGACGCCAAATCTGTATTTAATGTATTCGTTAGAAGTAATTCAAAATATTGTGTTATATGGAGGCTCTTTTATACGAAATACAGTGTTTAAAAAATACCATATGCTATCCTAGTTGACAATTGTCGAAGTGTCTAGGTGTCCCCTTTTTTTATCGTACCTGATGAGAACCAAGGCGTATACCAATTTCAAGCTCGTTTTCGGCGCGCCCAACAATTCCAATTTTTTCCGCATATTTTAAATTTAATTAACACATAAATCGAATAAAAAAACTAATTTAAAAAATATCGTCGATTTTTTTCTATAATTTTGCTTGCTTAGCTTATTGATCACCGTATACACTGCGTGTTAAAAAAAAAACGTTACGTTGTTTTCGTAAAGGAAATATTAAATAATAACGTTACTTTGATTAATAAAGAAATGCCCGCAAATGGAGAGGAGATAAAGCGATCCAAAAAAAAATATTTTCTGAACGATTTAACCAGTTTTTTGGGCTAAAAGATATTTTTAAACAATTTGCTATAAAAAGCATTAAAGTAAAAAAATATTGGTTTTGGAGTTATCTCAACTTTTATCAAGAATTAATAAATTGCCCTAAGAATATGATCGTTTGACTAGTTACCTGTAGAAACAAAACTGCTCAAGACGACTTGGATCTGTGAAGATAAAAACTATTTTTAACAATTTTTTTTTACAAAATTTCTGGATTCCTCCTGCGTCGGATTTTACCCTGTCGAACTTGCTGACGTTTCGCCAATCATCCTCTTGGCTTCTTCAGAGCTTCATTGAAACTGACTCGTATTTTACTCGAGCCCAGAATTAAAACACCTCTGCTCTTCTCTCTAATAATTTCAACATTAAAGATATTAAGCGTTCCATCAAAAAATACACGTCACCACAACCTTCCAATAGCAATGAGGCCGAATGCAATCCTACACTTGCCACTGTGGTCCTTAATGACTCTTGAAAAGAAAAGAAATAGTTATATTTTATATCACCCGAAATAATTTCTCCATTAAGCTTCCCAGAGAAAGCACCAATCTCTGTCAAAATAGTGTGTTGTATAGGATGTGATATAGACAACCATATTTCAGACAGCTTTTAATCATTTGTAGCTTTAGCGCTTTTGTTTTTAAATTTATGATTTATTTAGTAATAATTGTTGTTATTATTATGAGTTATGTACTATTCGCCTCATGTTGGAATTATATAGACTTTAAGAAGTGTGTTGACTATTTAATAATATAAAATAAGAAATAAACTAAAGGAAGATTTTTTTTCAAAAAATTTCTGATGCCAAAACATTTTTAGTTTTACAGACCTGCGCTGAAAACTTTAGAAACCACGTACTTTTAGGATTAAAGTGATTATTTTTTCATAATAAAGAAATCTGTTTCAGCATCTGATGAGCGGATGGTTTTTGGACTACAGCTTTAAATGCCAGCCCGTCGATTATTCAGTCAATGCCAAAGCAATGAGGGTAAATATCGCGCTGTGCAATGACGATGTGATCACTTGGAACGTTCTGTTTTTTTGAATTTTCTCGCATTTTTAAGGATTTAGAAAGAGGCATATTTCGTCATATCAACACTCTTTTTTGGAATTTTGCGTTGCATGAAAACATGAAGCTCACATTTGCTTTTAACTTTCATACTCGTAAACCGTTATAAAATGAATTTAGTGTTTTTCAAAAATCTAACTTAGCATTTTTCGATTAAACAAAAAAAAATGTCTTAATGCGAGTTTAAATTGATTAAAATTTATTTATGCTTTTTATGTTTAGCATGGTAAAATAACTGGGAGTCAAATTAACTTTTTTTTATTACTAAAAGCAAATAGGGTTATTGACAATTAGCAACCCAACACTTATTTTTTAATGATGGGTATGACCGTCTTGCCCTAATATGAATGAACACATTTCATTTGTTTAACCGTAGGTAAGCATATAAAAGATTAGCACTCTTGACTAATTTAGACTCATACTAAAACATATTGAATTATCTTCCGAACGCGGGACGATTTCTATGCACTCAAGTTTATTTATTCCCTTTGCCCGTTGCCCTTTTTAATGTCGTTTTTATGTTTCGCACTGCAGATGGCAAACCTGTGCTGGTGGTATTACATCTCGAAGCTGACCGAGTTCTTGGACACGCTTTTTTTCGTGTTGCGCAAAAAGGACAGCCAGGTGACCTTCCTGCATCTGTACCACCACAGCCTCACGCCGCTGGAGACGTGGATTCTTGTGAAATTCATCGCCGGTAAGCGAGAGAGGGAAAACCGTGACGATTTTCACTTTCCGTGCATGTGCCAATTGAAAAAACGCGCAAAAATAGCAAACACATCATTCGCCACTTTGGTCGGTTTTTCTATATGAATTTTTGAAGCTAAAACTTCCAATCGTATAATAAAAAATTCAATTTCGAATAACTTTTTTGAAATATTATTAATTTAGTTTCATTTATTACTTTCGATGTTTCCAATTCTGATAAAAAAAAAATCTTTTATGATTTTTTTAAATAAAACTGCACCACTGGATTTGCGACCGTTGTAAGTAGAAACGTTAAAAAAAATGTTCACTTACACCGAAGTTATTAGTTATAGTTATATTTATAAGTAATTATTAATTTTGAAACCGGATCATCAAAATTTATTTGTGAAAAATTCGAAAGCTTATTCTGTCCTATGGCTAGACAAAATACGGCGTGATTGACTTATTTTTAGCATCGATATGAAGACAAGATATGAAAAAATATCAAACAGTGAAATAGGTATATGGTTTGTCCCATTTTTTATGGTTTTATTTTGTCAGTTTTGCATTATTTGCGCAGGGTTTTTTCTGTAGGATCCAGTGGAGTGGTCAATGTTATTTTGTAGCTCATAAATTTTGGTATATATATTTTTATGGAAAACCGTGTTTTTATTTTAGTATTTTTGTTAGGTCTGTTAGTAGTTTTGGTTAGTTAGCAGTGGATTTGAATCGATGGCTCTATATTTATAATAATTTTTGAAAACGGGTGTCATGTGATGCCACCGCCTAGAATTAATGTGCATGCGCAAAATAAGAAGAATCGTCACTAATCAAAAGTTAAATTTTATATGCTTTGGTTAAACCTTAAAGCCTGCTTTCTGCTTTTAGTAAGTTGCCATTAGTTATTACTGTATGGTTCAAAAACGTTTATATTTGAATATTTATTTCTTCAATATTGTTTAAAAGAATATTTTTGAATTTCAAAAGAAATAAGTATGACTTCCAAGACGAATCCACACTTGGATTGCAAAAGTTTTACCTGTTAAAATAAACTTGTGTGTGTACAATATTAAATTTGCGCTGATAATAGACCCCTATTATATCCATTTTCCCATTTTGAGTTAACCTTAGCCCTAAGGGGCAGTTATTAAAATATTAATCACCAAAATATCACGACTGTTTGACTAAAGTATATTGTAGAAGCTGGCACCTTTTTTTCATGGTCTACTCAAAAAAATGTCAACTCAAAGATGTATTTTTCGTATATGTTATATATTTTTGAAAAGCTTATAGCAAGCCTAAAAAAAATATTGAAATACATACAATGTTTTCCATTTAGTTCATATATTTTTGAGTGTCAGAAGAAACCAGTTTTTATTTATTTTATAAGTGGACCCATAACTGAACTATAAAAGGGTGTTTAAATATCCAACATTAGCCAAAAGTAGCGTTATATCACAAAAGCGGCAGCAAGCTAGCTTCATCAATAAGTTATAATAATATTAGTTTCTTTTAAATACATTACAAGAACATATCACAATAGGCGAACTTGAAATTATACTTTCTCACTTAACCTACGATTTAGGAATACTAATTATTATTCAATTAATCATAATGGCTAATGTGCAGCAGAGACACCGCTAAAATTCAAGATTGTTATCTAATTAGTATACTAAATTCGCAGTAAATGATATTTCGAGATTAGAACAAAAACGAATTTTGGCAAACAATCTTCCAGTTTTTTTTATATATGTGAGTTAAATTTTATAAAATATGCAATGTATACTATACTATTTTTCAGTTCTTAGATCTCCTATATTATTGCTTTTGAATTTTTTTTAGTTGATCACGCCACTGAATATTAAAATCGCTTTATATATTCTATATGAACTCTCCGATTGGATTTTTTCATTGTTATTTTCATTGTTTTAATCAACAAAGGATATTAGGATCCCCATCCTAATATCCACAGACACAGCTTATATAGGGTGTTTCATGGATGATGGTACCTTAGACGTTTGTTCTAAAAATTTGGTTAGTTCCATATCTATCTAAAGTATGTTTAACACGGGCCTTCGAAAAAGTTACATTAACATTGAAATTTTAAATGTGTATTACTGGATTTTCTGATTCCCTAATGCTTTATGATTGTTTTTGAATAGCACGTTCCTATACCTATATTTTTAGTGATTTTCGAGAAATTAAAACATAGCATCAATTTTTTCATTTTTATTACTACACTGGGGTCAGTAGATAGTTAAAATTTTGGATGTAGCTTAGGAATATCGAAATTACTTCTACATCATATTGAGTCGGTCAAAACTCTCGATTTGTACATTTCTAACACCCTGTATATTATCACATATTCTAAGAGCACTCCTACACCTCATCCGTTTGGTTTCTGAAATACAAACAAGTTTCTTTGAAAACTGCATTACTTTGGCATTTATCTTTTTTCGGTCTTATAATAAATAATTCATTTTCCGTTTGACAGTTCAATAAATGGTAGTAGTTTTATTTATCTCCGACGGCTCTATTTGTGCACAACATGGTACAATCCGATGATGTAACTATTGCTTGCTTTACACCGGTGTCAAATAGACAAGAGAGAAGAGAGAATGAAACTAATTTCCAAAATTTGAACTTTCTGATATTTCCAGCGCCGTAGTAATAAAATTTCCATCGAATCTATGTTTTTGTCGGAAAAATGAAGAAAATAATGATTATCTTGTAAACTGCTGAAGATAGGAAAAGGAACGCATTGTTCAAAAACAGTCATCGCCGCTTATGGAACTTACCGACGTCTAAGGTACCATCAACCGTCAAACACCTCGTATATTACTGATTTCTTCAATTTCTCGTTAAGATTCTAGATACATACTTAAGCCTTGTCGTTTTTGAGTTTAATATTTTATGTCCATAATGTAGCTTTTACATCCTTAAAGTTCTGTGTGGAAAACTGGATTTTATTATTTTACCAATCATAACAACGTAACATAAATTCTAATTTCTTATTCGCAGGGCTCTCAGTTATGTTTAGTTACGGTTGAAATTCGATTGTGTAACAGCAGTAAAAAAAAGCTAACATTGGCTTGTTTTCCAATGAAAAAAACACGAAGGGTTTTGGAAGAATAATTTTTTAACATAGAAAAATGCTAATAGTTTAGTTTATTGGTATTTGGTACTTATATAATTTCAAAAAAATTAGCTCTACTGAAGCGACATAATTTTTGATAGCACTCCGTATTTAACACGCTATAATTTTTGATCGCACCTCGTACTTGCAATGTGCAAATATTAGGTGCGGTTTGAGAACCGCAAAACTTAAAATGTCCGCCCGTTTCAATAGGTTTTAAGTTATACTTTCGGCCGGAACTTATCTCCATTAACCTTTAACTAAATAATTAACGTGATACGAAACGTTCACTAAAAGAAAGACCTTCTTGAGAAGCCGCGCGTTCGTAGAAATCGCAGGCACTTTTACCAAAATCATCGGCCGCCTTGACACAAAATCTCAACGGAACAGAAGTTTACAAATTCATTACGATTTTAAAATCGTTAACTTGGTATCGATTCCGTTGAGACTCGTTTAAAGGCCACCGAAATAACGCGAATATAATTTTACGACAACTGTCAAAGCACCGTAGGCGTCTTATTGCGTTAATCGTCGTGATTTTCGATTTTTGATACAGCGATAAAGATTTGTTCGTTTTTCCGTACATGTCGAAACGTCGATTTACTAATTTAGCTAATTAATAATAGCCGATTCAGACGTGGTGATTCTAATTTGCTCCTTCCATTTTGGATTGACTACAATCCTGAGCGAATGCTCTTAACATAGAGAAAACAATACACGCATATTTATGATATAACCTAAAAATAATACCTGTTCTATAAGTAACTTTGTGCAGAGTCGGTTGTGGGAAAACAAAAAGCAATCGTTATATTCGGTGAAACCGTGTTAAAAATCTTAAAACAAATTTGCTGTTTCATGACAGGGGCCTGTTGCATATACGGCAGCTGTATTGTTGACCGTATTAAAAGATACAAGGTAAAATTCCATTACATTATAATTATCATATGTACAATTCCAGAAATAGTACTGCTACGCAAAAAACACACAGACAACGTTCTTATAAATATTATGCACCCAAACTCTACAGCATGCTACCAGCATATACAGGGTGATGCGTTTTCCATTTTTTCTTTTCCAATTTAAACTAAATAACTATTAAAAACAAATACCTATTACATGTCTATGTCCATGTACATATATAATATGTACTCTAAACACATAACAAAGATAAAAAATGATTGGATTTGAATTATAGGAAACGAAATCCTATTTATAGGAAAAAAATCTAAAAAATGGCAATTTTGTTTTAGTTTGAAACTCGATTATTCTTATTTAATTCGTCACTCTCTTTCTCTTTCTCTCCCTCTTTGTTATTTACCTTGTGCGCTTGTGCTTGGCCACTAAAATAATTTCACGGAATCCACATCAAATTCGCACCTATTTTCTTTATCCCAATTCTGAGCTGTTAACTGTTTGCTAGGTCAGGATTCCAAATTTACATTCCAAAAACTAATAAACAAATATTAAATAAAATAATCAAATTCTAGGTGCTTCTTTCGTCTCCCCCATGTATCACGAAATATGAGTCTTAAAAGTGAGAATAAAGCACAGGAAAAATTTGGGCGGAAAAAATGTTCAAAGAAGCCACAGAAAATGCTGTAGGCTCATTCTTTCATCGCAAGTAATTTCAGATGAAACTTTTGCTTCCCAAATACATGTCATGGCAATTGAGAATTTGTTTAAGAAAAATTATTTACATATGTAAACTAAATTAGCCCTGAATGTAAGAGAATTGTTCAGAAATTTGTTTTAGAGAATTCATAAATTAATATAATTTCCTTCTTTCTAGTATTAGAATTTCCCAATACACCCACAAATTATTATATGTACGGCAAAAACCTTTTCCATAAAGTTGAGCTTTTTATCACTAACAAAACTGAAAAGTATCAACATTTATAAAACAACCTTTAAAAACAAAATTCCACCAAAATAATCAAACTCATCAAACAGCAATTTTTATCTTTTAAAAATACATGTAGGAATTGTATTATGTGTACCGGACTTAAAAGTTTAATTTTTCAATACGTCAGTCTTATTTCCCCATAGAAAGACGAGTTTGCCGGTTTTTGGTTTTTGAAAAAAAAACAACCCCTAATTATTTTGTTTGTTTTCGTTGAAAAACACTGTATAACACTGCTTTTTAAAATTTAATTGAAGGATTTTGCTTTGATGTTTATTACCTACTCAATAATTAAATTATCTAATCACCTTCTTTATCTAGGTATTTAGGGGTTCAACATCACGGCGAGATTGATAGAACCACAGTCAATTGACAAAGTTAGGTTAGTCGAATATCACAGACGACTTACCTAACAATGCACAGAACATATGACAAAATCATTCATTATTTTTGGAATTATCTTGATGGACTTAAGGAAAAAACCGGACTGGGTTTTTCCTGACCGATCCCGCGGTTTGGAAGAAATAAATATTTACCCTTTTAATTTTTAGTCATTTCGATTGTATTTACATTTTTAATCATTTTGCTAGTTTTATCTGTCAAATTTATTGCGATGCAGTAGTAGACACGTTGTAATATTTGCCTCGTGTTTATCGTACTTTAGTTGAAGCCGTTTAGCTAGTATTCCGACCGGTTGCACCATTAAAACAGCTGATCGCAGGTGCATGGTATAACGCAATCCGTTTATTTTGATACGGTCCGCATGATGCAGTTTATACGTGCAAGAAGGCTGGGTCTTGCCATTTGCGCGTTTTGCAGTAAGAGGCGGTTCTGTTACAAAACTCGTTAGAAAGTTTTCGGGCTCGGACCTAAATTATTATTCGCTGAGATCGGCGCAATAATATTGCGCCTTATTATTCAAACGCGGGCGAGATTTGCAAATTTGCCAATAATAGGCGCGACGCCTCAAAGGACGGACGGCCGCTTATAAATAAAATGACGTTTCAATGATAAAACTTGATGCGTCTCAGGTGACTTTGATATTTTCGTAGATCGTTTCGTTGGTCTTGCGCCCATGTCTCAAAATTGATACAACAACAGGGATCTTGGTCGTTGAATGCTATCGACGGTCTACGTTTCAATTGAAGACCATAACGCAAAAATGTGTTAACTCACTTTTTTAAAAATTTTAGATTTTTTTTGCAAAATGGTGTCAACTTCGTTTTCTATTTGTTAGTAAATCATTCGAGTCATAGGTGGCGCCCAATTCTCGTAGACGGGTAACCTTAAAAGTGTTATCTCTACCAAACAAATAATTTCATCTTGTAAAAACATTTTACTTACTGCAAATATGGCTCTATAATCTAGGAGTTCATTCAGTTTCAACACAGCAAAAGAACGGTAAAGGGTGTTTTCATATTTGGATCGAAGATGAAGGATCTCCGGGACCTGAGGAAATGAATGGGTAGTTCAACATTAGCATTTCTCGAAAATACTAAAGAAGCAAATAAAAGTTTTGATCACCTAATAGCATGGAGGACTCTGCAGGAGGTCAGAACAAAAACCTTTTCATTGTGTGTTTATGGCATTATTTGATAAAATCTGGCAGATTTAAAAAAATTGGTCATAAGTTTCCCGAAGTGGGACATACTTTTATGGAGAAATTTTGCTACTGTAGAAAAGGCAATTAGGAAACATCAAATACTGTTGATCAAGACGACTGAAGCCAGAAGAACGACGCCCTTTAACATAACAAGGATAGCCGATAAGTTTACTGATTTTAAGGAATTGTCACGAAAACTAGGAATTATAGATCGCAAAAAAAAATGAAGGGATTCCTTTCATCCCAGAAAACCTCAGAGGTTTCTTTTATAATTTGAAATGACGAGAACATGAAATTTATGTTTTCTTTGTTAAAAAGGGGCATTGAATTCAAAAATGTTGCTAAATAAATAGTTTTTGTACGGATAACGCTCTTTTCATTTACATATGATCATGGCTCTTTATAAATAATAATTCTGAAAAAGGTGTTAACTCATTTTTTTACTTCTTTTTACTAATTTTTTTGACATTACAAATATGTTTCTTCCAAAGTTGACCTTCTACAAGATTTTTCAACGTATCTTTATACATTATAACATCTACAAATATTTATAATTAAGTCACATGAAAAGTTCCATTCAATAAACTTTAGCTCAATTTATTTCAAAACTAAAAAAAGTGAGTTAACACCTTTTTGCCCCTAAAGACCTGGAACTGGGAACCAGTATGATGGAACAAAAGAGAAAAAACTCTACTTGAATTTGCACAACCGTGATATCCAAACACTTAACTCTGTTTTGAATGAATATTTAATGGATCTGGCCATCTACGCAAAATGCTCACACTGTGCTGCCAACGTGATTGAAGTGTGAACTATATTTTACCGCCAAAATATGAATTTGCGGGAATTCCCACTGGCGTAGTAGAAAACACATTTCGTTAATAAGTTTTACTTATTAGATGCAATGAAATAACTACCATTTTCAACAGTTATATGATTTAAGAAATTTTTGCTTTTGGATGCGGTGGTTTCCTTCTGGACAAGGGTCAAGAACAAGAGATTAGTGCTTACAGTCATTTATATAAAAACTGAAATCGTGTTCTAAAGCATATTTGACGTGTTTTACAAATACTGAATGGATTAGTAGTGGTATAATTATTGAAAAGCAATATAAAATGTAAAATAATTAATATTAATTTTGAGAAAAGATTGAGATTACCTCACAACTAGTATTATATATTATAATAGAATATAAATATTTGTCTTTTGGGTTCTTAATTTTAAACTTTGAGATTATTAAAGTTATACCAATTATATTTCATTTTAGAATAATGATTTTGCCATAATTTTCGTAATCTTTTCGTTCACACAAAATCTGAAATTCCTACACAACAACTGATTAAAATAAATGTATTTCATTTTATTCATTTTACGAGTGAATTACAATGGCTTTTACTACAATGTTGTTACAGTAACATATTTCATGTAGGGCTGTCGCTAAATTTCAAAAAGCTTCTAGAGACCTCCAATGTAAGATTGAATAATTTTATATACTCAATTTTCGTAAAAACAAGGATGAAATCTTCACAACAATTTTATCCCCAAAGAAGCTGACTAATGCATCGAAGAATTCTATCTGTATAATGAAATACTGTATTATGATTTTTTTAAATAAACATCGGTACGAAAATTTTTCTTCAAACAAACATATTTCGAACACAGTAATATTACAAAAAATGCAATTACATTCATATAGAATGAACTGTGCCAGAGTAGAATATATTTACATCTCATAGAAATTGAATATTCTAAACATTTTAACTAACTTATTGTCATTTTTACACGCAGAAAACACAACATTCCGAAACATCATCAATAGTTAATATTCAAAATGAAATGGTGACGTTTGACGGTTATAATTTTAATTTGTTGAAAATAAACATTTCTTAGGCGGCCATGGAACGTTCTCCAATCTGATCAACAACTTCGTCCACGTCATGATGTATTTCTATTACATGGTGTCGGCAATGGGACCGGAGTACCAGAAGTACATTTGGTGGAAGAAGCACCTGACGACCATTCAGTTGGTGAGTACCAAAAATTAAAGTGTAGATTATTTTAACTTTTGTTGTAACTTTTTTTTTACTTGCGAACGACTTAAGTGATAGGCGAGACATAGAAAAATCATTAAATTTAATAGAATGCTATAAGAACCATTAAAAAATACATTTCACACCTGAGAGTGCTTAATTTAAACAAATTTTTTAAGGTTAGTTTGCAATTGAATTTCATACATAAACAATGAAGAGTCGTATTAAATTTTTATCTTTCATTCAATAAAAGTTAAATTAATTTTTCAGCTTCAGTTCGCAGCAGTGTTCGTCCATTCAGCACAGTTGCTGTGGGTCGACTGTGGGTACCCGAGGTTCATCGGGGGTCTTCTCCTTCTCCACTCTACGATATTTTTCGGCCTCTTTTCTAATTATTATTACCAGACGTATAAGAGGGCCGAGAAACAAAAAACCGTCAAACGTGAATAACAACGAACTTGTAGATAGTACCTGTAGGCTCGTTATAAATAGGGGTGTACTTTTTTGTAAATATATTATATTAGAGTTAATCCTAACCGATAAGACGGTTGCAAATTTTATTTAAATCAATCCGAAAGTGACGTAGCAGAGAAATATACAGGGTAGTGCTCAAAAATCACGTCAATAATACTTTTTGGCATGTTTTTTTTCTTCGAAATATTTGCGGTGAGTCTTGCATCGTTTCGACTGTGATCGCCCGTGTTTAAATAAAATTTGAACCATATTTATATACGACAAATATATTAAATATTATTTTTAAATTCCACTCGATTTCCCCACGAGGTTTTTGATGAAAAACACTACAATTTCTATTTTTACGCTATGAAAAATTAGTACAAAATTTACGTGCCTTATTCATATTAAAGCCAAAGAATTTCAAAATAATATTTCAACGTATTTTGAAAAAAATAAGTCTGGTATAATGCGTTATTTATTCTGACAATGCTTTGTGTAGCAAAACGAGGTGAATATTACAAATTGGCTAACTTTGTGTAGGTAACAGACAAGTCACAGTAATGGTATTTGACAGTGGCTCTATCTATGGACGAGTGGTTGTAGTTCCAATAGTTCAGAGATGGCGTTGACTGGTATTTCAAAAATTCTTTAGCAAAAATGAACAAAACTTAACTTTTTTTATAGGAAGGTTATATATGTAGTGATTTTGGAATATTCTCCTCCTTAATAAGATCTTGAATTTTTAGGTGATTCTGTCTTTTATACATTAAATACACCTTCAATACCTCAACTGTTCTACCCTTTTTTATTGATTGTTCAGATAACGTATAGGTTAGAGTTAGGGAGGTATAGAAATTTACTAAAGTTTGAGTTACATGTAATGAGAACCTAGTCATAGTCAAGTGTAAGCATTCCATTGATTAAACGCTTGCCTCTATTTGAATTTGCATTTGTTTGTAACTTTCTATTTTAAATAGATTGATAAATTATAAATCCTAAAGTGGAAATTATATAAATTTTAGCTCAACTTTTTGTACTTAAATATGGATATGCCGTCAAATAAACTATTTAAATGACTGCGTACGGACCATCTGTTCCCTTCCATGTAATTTCCCTGGAACCGTGTTGTGTTTTTTCCAAAATAGTACCTTTGGCTAATTCTGTTCTGTACGGCGGACGTCGGTAATGGGCGAGTGCCCTTTGCTAATATACCCAGCGTTATAAAAGACAAAGTGGATTAAGTGGAACTTTTCGCGGTTATTTTCAATGTTTTCTGTTTTTTCGATTTCGTGGCGTTAGTTTTCGACCCACGCAATCCACATAAATTCATAATAACAAAATTCCTTGTGGGCAAGACTTTTTAAACGTTTGTGCTTTGTGAAATCCTAGTTTAGCAGGCAAGTGATGCTGTTGTGTAAGCTGATTTTAATCCGAGTTTTCGATATAAAAAAAATGGAATAACAAATGAACATCTTGCAAAATTATTTTATTCAAATAATACAAATAATTTAAAAATTATCTTATAAATATTCATTCAGTTCTGGAGTATCCTCTTTAACCTTGTGGGTTTTTCTATGAACCGTTAGCTGTCCTGATTGGGCATACCTATAAGACAAACAAATATTTTAAGTCAATCGCAAATGCCATTTTATACCTTTTGCCACATATGGTACATTCATATGGCTTCTCCCCAGTATGAATCCTAAAGTGCCTCTTCAATGTTTGAGACTCTGTAAAAGCCTTGCTGCACACTTCGCAAATGTGTTCCTTCACACCCAGATGGGTCCGACGATGTGCTGCCAAGTTGCTGGATGTCGGAAATCTTTTAGGACACTGATCACAAGCATATGGTTTTTCACCTAGAAACATAATGTTTAAAATTAACAGTATGTGGGTTAGAAATGAACCTAACCTGTGTGAAATCTCATATGAATGATTAAATCTGGCAATCTTGCAGCCCCTTTGCCACACAAATTGCATATATATTTTTTCTCATCAGAATGGGTGCTGCTGTGAGCTTTAAGAGCACATTTGCTAATAAAATTCTAAAACATTGACGGTTTGTTGAAAATTAATTGCTAAAAGTTTCGTAGCTTTACCTTTGAACAGACTTCACACTTGTAAGGCCTTTCCATAGTGTGAGTCCTTTTGTGGATGATAAGAAAGGATGAGGTGCTATATGTGGCATCACATATATCACATTTATAGGGCTTCTCTCCTGTGTGTGTCCTCAAATGTCCCTTAAGGACAAACCCATGCACAAAACTCTTCCCTAAAATTTGTATTCTCCAACCATATATCAGTAGAATTAACGTTTGGTCTCACCACATGTTTTGCACAAGTGTTTATTTTTGGTATCGTGAAGGACATGGTGCTTTTTCAGTGTGGATATTACGGAGAACTTTTTGTCACAGAATGCACATGAAAATGGCTTGTATCCAGGATGTTGTTTCAAATGTTTCTCATAAACTTTCAGAGCTAGAAATTTAGAAATAGCACTGACCAAAGGAATAAAAGGAAATTTTTAAAAACTCACAGCGAAATGAGGCTTTACATGGTTCACACTCCATCAATTTTCCATGTTTAACATTGTGCGCTTTTAGACCACAATCATATTTAAATGTTTTAGGACATTCTGTACATTTATGGAGTTTTAGTTCCTTTGTTTCATCACCTGTTTCTTTTTTAAAATTGAATTCTTCAACTTGCTCTGCCGTTTCATCAAAAGCACTCTCTTGAGTCTCCTTAGATTTCCACTGCATTTCATCAGAATCAATTGATTCATATTCATTCGTGTTTTGGGGATTCTCTGATTCCTACAAATAGCACAAAGTATTGCCTAGACTAGAAAACAATAGGGCACAAAATGAACAGAATTATGTACCTACGGTATCAGAAACGTCTTTATCAAATTTCAATGGTCCTTCATTCCCTGCTTGCGATACATGGAAAATTGTTTTCAACTGAATTTCCGCATTCACAATTTTATGTTTAAACCTTATGGCGGCTTTCAGATGAGATAAACAAGTGCTGCAGACGTTTGTGGGTAAGTTGGGACTCTTGTTAAGCTAAAAGAGAGCTCATAAATATGACTTCTTTGGGCTATGCTGCCACTTCACCTGTATATTGGCAATATCCGAAAGTTGCTGATCCAAGCAATTTTCATATATGGAGCGCAACCTTTTGACCGGTTTCTCCTGTATACAGATTCGGCACACTTTGGTGGAATCTTCGAATGTCTTCATTTTGTTTGCTTAATTAGAACATTATTTTTGTTTGGGAAAGAATACAGTAAAAAGAAGAGAATCCATTGTATAAGAGAGAGATTAAACTATTTGCTATCGGCTGGGCACATGTACTGTGGTCATGGGCCCATTTTCCGGCATTCGCGGAGGATTTTTTTTGGTCACAGACCAACACGTAAAAAAACTATAATCAACAATTGTTCTCAGCTTGCAAAGAAAAACTTTGACCGATAACCAAAAACGACTACCCCCGCTTCAATCGCGAACCATCCGGGTCCATCCGGCCTTTCACCATTGTATAAAGAAATGTTCAAGGCGCAGATGTAAAATTAGTATTTCTAACCAATGTATTCTGGGAAAATGAACTGAAATTTGCTGAACATTTTGGGTTTTTTGGGGAAACATTCTTAATACAAATGTTTGGATTCTTGGAAGCAAGATTTTTTTTCTGCTCGGCGTATAAGAAAATTCGGCGTCAAGCTAAACCCTGCTCTTACTCTTAATAGTGGAGTGGAGTTTTCTTTATCTTCACGGATAGTATTTCTTGCCAGTTCAGTATAGCTACGAATTAAGCGGCAGGTAATAAATAACACCAGAAATATGACAATTTATTCAAGAACAGTCTTGTTATAAACAAAAAGTTATTGATCGGCAATTATTGACTAGAATTAGATTTTAGCGGTACACTGACAAAAATATACAGCGAGCTGACCGAGAAAATGTCTTAGAACATTTCATTGTGTATACAATTAATTATTGTCTATTAAATTTACTTATACATTGGCAAATAACACCAAACCAACTGTTGTACATGTCAACAGTAGTTATCACAAAGAAATAGGATTTTTTAAAATATAATTGACTATGGGCTTAGGTTTAATTCAATTTTTTGAACTCAAGTTTGGTTAAAACTGGGCATTTTCAGTTCATCTCTGGATAATGTATAATGAAGTTTTTATTTATGTTACCCATTAGTGACAAAAACAAAAATAAAATAGGTTATGTCTGAGTATTAGGAATCCTGCCAATAGGCATTCATTGGCTGCTATGGACTGATGACGCTCAGTTTGGCGGGAAATTTTAAATTTGTAACAAGTTATAGGCATTGAGAGGTTTTGTTTGTTGGGGAATTTAAATTTAAATTGCTTGAAAATTTCCAATTTTGACTTTTCTATTGATATGTTTAAAAATTCAATTTTTAGAATGCGTAGAATGCGTCGTAGCCCTACATAAAAATATTTTTTCGGTAACTTTGACTTGCTTAGAGTAATTTACGTAATTTTCGAGTTTCCCGGGTTTCAAAATTTATATTCGGGGGGTTAGCATATTTTTTGAAAAATTATATAAGCGTACATTTATATTTTTGAGATGCAAATATTTTTACGTCGCCTTTGGCAGTGGCCTTTCGTTATATATATCGTTTTAAAATTTCAAACGTTTCAAAACAGCATTTTCCTATTCTCTATAACGTCGTGTGTTTATCCTATCCTAAATATCACCCTGTATGTAACTGTTTTGAAATACATTTATTTCTAGATCTGTTTTATAATATCTACATTAAATGTTACGTGCTTATTATCAGGATAATATGTGTTTTTGTCTTTTTCGTTGAATTAATACTTCGTTACTTTGCTTCTAGATGGGGCCCCTATCGTATCATACGTATATTTCATCCCCTGGCAGTTTAAGTCCGTCGATTATGATTTGCGGGGTCGCTCTTACGTAAATATTCCTAGATCTAGCCCTAGCTTCCGTAGTTTCCTCCTCCGACTTTACTTCTTTCACTTCTTTGAGGCTGTTCGGGTATCTGAAACATAGGTTTTTATATGTAAATATAAAAATTTACAAAATACAAGCAACACCGACTTAGTATTAGTAGGAGATTTTAATTTATCTTGTTTCACTTGATCAAGAGACCTAAACTGCAATGATTTTTTGCCTAGCACTTTGCTTAGAATTTAATTATTTGGGGTTTTGTTAGTTAAGGCACTAAACAATATTTATGTGTTAATGTATGTATTTATGTTTAAATAAAATTACAAATTATTTTTATTACCTACTTAAATTACATAAAATTATTCACATAATATATCAGTATCACTATCGCCATCATCGCCTGTTCTATTTATTACTTGTTCTATATTATTTGCAATACGGATATACGATTGTTCTGCTTTTTCTATATGTTTAACAGAATTTGTCCAACTTTGTGGAGGGATGTTAAAAACTTCGGTTTCTATAAGTTTGAGGATATTGGAGT
This sequence comes from Cylas formicarius, assembly GCF_029955315.1. Lineage (NCBI taxonomy): Eukaryota > Metazoa > Arthropoda > Insecta > Coleoptera > Brentidae > Cylas > Cylas formicarius. Next base: position 36,209,369 of record NW_026844347.1, on the reverse strand, counting down.
TAATACGGGGAAAAACATTGTTACGACGAATGTCAGATTTCAGTTGGTGCCAAACATGTTCAATGGGATTAAATATACACTGGTAAGGTGGAAGCCTTAAAAGTGTATGCCCTAATTTTTTTTTGCATAATTATCACAGACGTATTCCTTTTGTAGGTTGAAGCTTTGTAGAACCTCAATTAATTGTTTTTTGGTATAATCTTCATGAAAATAAATGTCTTTATTATACATGTAGTTTTAGACTGTTGGTTTTGTGTCACATGAGGAAGGGGTTTTAGTCAACTGTCTACTCTGATACCTTGCATTGTCCATTACAATTACGTTATTAGGAGGAATGTTTGGAACTGGTTTGTTTTCAAACCCACTTTCAAATAAATCAGCGGTGGTGTCTTCATGGTAATCCAGAGAAGAATCTCTAATATTTTTCGCAGACAGAGAAAGTTCATTTGGAATCCAACCATATTTAGAGCCAGCATGCAAAATAGTTATTCTTTTACCTCTTTTTGATGGCGCGTTTGTTTTACACTTATCAGTTGAGTCAACCCAACCCTTTTTCGGGGTATCATAAGTGTCGAACCAGGTTTCATCCAAGTAAATATATTTGGCCTTTGTTTTTCTCTGTAAGTATAAATTGGCCTTTGTTGTTCTCTGTAAATCCAAATTTTTTCTCAATATTCCAGTCGCCATTTCCGAATTCTAAAAGATTCCATTAAAACTTGCCTTTTGCCAATTTTTTTAAATCTAAGACGCAATGTGTTGAATACACTTCCATAAGGTAGTTCTGCCACATTTAACACCGGTTTTATCTTTTTCAAGCCTCCTAATTAAGATATCTAATGTAGGCACGCTTGGTTCCTCGTATAACTGGTAAATTTTACGCCGTATTATATCTTGATCACTTTCATCTACACTCGAGAAAATGTCAGCATCGCTTTTTTTTTCCTCGTTGAAATGGGATCATTCACAATTTTCCATACAGTTGATGTTGGAATTTTCGTCAATGTGGCCGTTTCTTCTAAAGATTCTTGCTTGCTGGCACCACTTTCAATGAGAGTCAAATAGACATTGTTTATAACTTCCTTAGTCTCAAAAGAATAGTGTTTTCTACATATGGGCGGGAGCATCTCCCGAGATATATTAGACTCGCACATATTTTGCATAATTCGCACACGATTCAACACACGCTGTATTACACACGAAATAAGAATGATTACTGACAAACTTAAACTAAGTAGTATACCAAACCAAAGAATATTAAACACAGGTAGGTATAAAATTATTTTCTATTACGGACCACAATTTTACCTGAATTTAAAGTCCGAAACTTTAGGTAATAATTTTGTTGCATTGTTTGTTAATGACCACCCTTGGATAATCGCATTCAAAAGCAATTGGTCACTTTCTTATATCTATGAACAGACCCTACCCGCACTTATAACACGGTAGAGAACACGTTTCCGGATCTTGATCTATTTGCTTTGATGCCTTTAAACGGCACTTAAGACGGTCTACCAATCAAAATACTGTAATAAAAAGCTGTAATTAGTTCTTAATTTGATTTAGCTAGTAAAACTAATTTAAACTAGTCCACTGACAAAGTATCTCTTTTTTATACTTTTTTATAAATAAATAACTCAATTGTCATTTTCTTGCCCTTTGTTGTGAAATAAATAAGAAATAAATAGTTTAATCCTTCTATGTTTGGTTTTCGCTTTTTCATTTTTTATTTAGCCATTTCTCCTTTGAATATAAAAAAAAAATGTTCTTGCCATTTTACATTTAGGCTCAGAATAACATAAAACCTAAGCTCAGATCTTTCTAGTCACCTCGTTGATTGAGTCCGGCTGTTCCTCAAGCAGCTCTCCGACGTAGGTTGCGACGAGGGCGTCGTCGAGCTCGTGGTGCTCTTCCTCGTGGTCTCCGTCCTCCTCCTCAGTTTCCGCCTCAAATTCCTCATACCGCACAGTTTGAGAAATCCTCCCCTAAACTTGGAGCTCATTATGTTGTACAGGATGGGGTTGACCGCCGAATTGATGTGGAACATGATCCTGGAGAAGTACAGTATGTTGTATCTGGTCTCGAAGCTGATGTCCACTATCGATTCTGCAGGCGCCACGACTATCCACAAGGTCAAGGCTCGGAAAGGAAGCATGCAGATGAAGAAGGCCACGACGACCACCGCAAGCATCATCATCACTTGCTTTCGGTATTTGATCACGCTCTGAGACGGTACCGTTACACTTTTCTGAGAGGGAATAAGGTTGGATGGGTGAGTCATAAGTGTACGGGCGACCAGGGCGTATATACAGATGAGGATACCCAGGGGGAAGATAAAGAAAATGACTATGGAACCGATGAAGAACATACAAGGGAAGAGATCGATGGACATGCTGAAACAGGCGAACACTAGTGAGCCGTCGTAGTAGCGTTCTGGTCCGTAATACTGGGTTATGGCTAGAATGGGGCTGCAATCAAAAAACAAGTAAGGATCAGTGACCCGATGGGCGTAATGGAGGAGATGGCGATTTATTAATAAAATAGAACAGCAGCAATAGACTTTTCTACCTCAATTTTAAGAGTTGTAAAAAATGTATATTTTTTGTAATCTGTTTATAACTAATCAAATGTCAGCAAGGAACGCGCCGTATGAGAAAACATACTTTTTATGTGGAACATTTTTGTAATGTAATGTAATGTGTCTTGTAATCGTTATCTTTTTAAAGCCCGGTAGACATGATGCAATTTCTGTTACTAATTTCTAGGTATTTTTTCATGTTGATATTGTAACGTGTAAAGGAACTCGAACATCAGCGCGTCTGTTTTCATGGTGGCTATTACTAAATTTACTATAAAGAAAACCATTTAGTTGCGTTTTTTTTTTTAATTTATGGGTTACTATAAAAAACAAGCAGGAAAAATCTATGTGGTTTTTGAAAAGTCTAGTGATTGTTGAAGAAAGTAGTAGACTAGTTTCGTCTCCCAAATATTACAAAAAATAGCAAAATTACAAACTATTGCATAACAAGCCAATTTACAATTTGTTAAAAAAAGCTGTAATTTGAATGTAACCTAAATTAAATGTACGAGAATATAAAAATTAATGTAATTACTATATTGAATTGTTTTCAGCAAATACCTCCATTTCTCTTGCTTTTACTTTTGTTTAGCCACTTAGTTAAAACGTCCGAACATTGAAAACTTATGTTTGTATTAAAGTGTCCAAAGATTAAAAAAAAAAACAATCTTGCAAAATTGCATCGTGTCTACCATCAAAAAATTACCAGTTAAAATTGTTTATCTGTGTGGAAATAGTGCCTGCTCGACTTCTGATTCTGATTTTATGTTTATGTTTACTACTTATCCAACATAACCTAACCATCTAACCTATAGAATAACTAAGGTATTGTTCATGCCAATATCATTGTTCTATGATGGCGAAGAAAAGGTTCTTGGAGGAAATCTAAGAAGCCGTTAAATGTTTGACCGTGATCCAATGTTGTTAGTTTTCTAGAATTTAAGTAGTTATTATAAGGAGAGCATAACATGACCCCATTTTCAAAAATTGACCGATTTTTAAGAATGAGCGGCTAATATAATGATGCATTTCAATTGTGTATAAATAAGCAGCACGTATTTGATTAGATATCAAAAATTATATGATCTTCCATTATGATGCTCCATATTAGTACTTAGAATAAAATAGTTTCGACCATTATGGACATTACCAGATTTAACTATTAACTTCCTTATTCGACCTTTTATTATGATATTTGGTAGTCTTTTCATTGTGTTTTTTTTTTGCTGGTACCCGAATTTCGTTTAATTCTATGGAAATGTTGCCCTATTTTACCTCACAAATCTTACTTAATGCGACAATAGAATTCAGGGCCTGGACAATTTGTTCTCTGTCTGACGTGTCTCGATTTCATATGTCTATCTGAAATGCAGCTGCTGTTATTTGTGTGTTATGTGTTTGTAATATAGGTAAATTAAACATTTTTAAAAAATTTCTTTAATACATTTGTTTATGTATCAAAACTCAAAACTCAATATTTAAGTTGCAATAAATTATTCAAGTTGTGACACCCTTTTAAGTTTGGCAACATTGGATCGCGGTCAAACAAAAATGTATATTATGTTGTCCGGTTTACGAAAAGAAAAAATAGTAGTCTATAAAAACTAAGTTAATATTCGACATCAACATTTTTTCTGTTTTACTCTACACCACAAAGAGTACGTTCAACAACATATTTGTAATTGCATGATAATAAGAATTATTGTTACTGTAAATTAACGTTTATTACTTATATAATTAAAATTTTAAATTAATCTGTAACATGTTAAAGGCAACAACGATATACACACAGGACAAAACGTCGAGAAGAAAGTGTGGTGAATACTTACTCGAAACGTAGCGTTCATCATCGGGGACGACTTCGGTATGCGGAAGTGAATGTTTTTTGGTTAACGTGTGAGTTATGCGGCTACTTAGTTAAGCGACGTCGCCGATCTGGTAGCTGTCCAAATTGGTTAATTTGTTGACGGCGTAATTAAAACGAACGCACGTTTGGCAGTTATTTTATTAAAACATTTAACATTAAATCTTTGGCAAACATCCACGTGTGTTTCACGAAACGTACAATGGCGACGAAGACTTTAGCAGGATTGTTAACAAAAAGCGGTAATATTTTTTTATATACTGGGCGTCCCCCGAATTTTCGGAAAAGTGTAACCAGGAAAAATTTGAAAGTTTGTTATTATATTGATCTCGATGAGAGCCACGAAGAAATATTTTTAAAATGGTTATTGACACCCGATATCAATCATGTACGTGTCCAATTGATTATTTTAATACAGTGCAACCTCAATAATCCGGATCTCCATTAAACCGAATTCTTTAATAATTCGGACCATTGTGTACTTTATAATCTGGATTTGATAGTGCTTGATAATTTGACATTTATTATGGACTTCTTTTATATTTATGTATGTCTGGTTTCGTAGCAACGATTAAGGCGCGTTCCAATTTCCTACGAAATTTTATCTACCAAGCAAACAAAGTTTTATACGGAAATGATAATTTTAGGGCTTGCAGAGGCTGGATTATTAATTTCATAGTCTACATATTTTAAAAATGCGCGGTTAAAAATTGTCGAAGAATATTATTACTTGTTTTTTTCAGATGTTTCAGATATACTGAATCTTCTCACTGAATAAGATCTGACGAACGCGGAAATATGTTATTGGCTTGAGAATGGTGAAGATTTGTTACCAAGGGAAGGGTGCTGCAGAATCATACAAACCAGACTGTTAAGAATGCTGCAGCAGTTCAAAGTTTTAGTTGTTTTGAATTATTGCAAAAGTTGTATTGCTTCAGCAATCCGAATTATTTACTTACCCCGATCACCGTGGTTTTAATTTTTCCGCATGATCGAGGTCGCACTGTACTGTAAAAAAACTTAGACTAATTATGATAGATATGAAAACTTGAGATCGGGGGGTTTTCTCGACTACGATTCATTACATTCTATTTTTTCACATACCACACCCTTAAATCTATATGTAATAATTTTGTTGCTGTCGTTTGTTATTAATTTTTGAAGATTATGACAGAGTGATGTTTTCTTAGTAGATATTTACTGTGACAAAACGCATCGGTTGTGAGATTTTTGCATTTTAATACACTCATCTTATTTATTAATTCTTCGCCAACAATGCTATATCACAAACTTGCATTAATAAATGACAAGCTTTGAATATTCGTTATACATAGGCTTATTAATCAGTTAAGGGTAACCAGATACGTCATCGCACGTTTTTCTCACTTCTTTTTTTGTTCAAAAACTTCGACATGATGATTATGACGTCAAAGAAACATCGTATTTGGATTACCAAAACAAATATCAAAAAAGTTTGGTCAATCTAAGAAACTCAGCTTTTAGAAAATACCGAATTATATCAATGACATTAAAAAATATTTTATGGTTATTTGCCTAACGCACGTAAGAGTTTGCTGAAAGGCTCTATTTTTTACCAAGAAAAAAAACTTGAGAGACATCTCTCAAGTAATCCTCACGTGAGAAGCACGTTACCAAATGGACGTCTAGGTCACGTGACTTCGACGTACAATAAGCGTCTTTTTGGTTGCCTGCGAGTTTTTTATTCCTGAATCCTGAAACTTGAATCTAAGGTGTCGGTATCTCGAAAATATAGAGAGGTAACAATTTCAAGCGACATTTTACTATCAATGTCATTATTTTGACGAGTTGATTGGTTTTTGTTTCATTCATTACGGACCACCCCGTAGATAGCTCGCTTCAGTTTTTTGAAGAGAACCTCTTTTAAGAGATGAAAGCGCTGACAAAATTTTGTTAAACAGAAGTCACGTTCACTACGTTATCTAGCAGCGAATTTAAAGCTAATTTTGAATAACGATTTTTTTTAATTTTCAAAATATTTACAAATTACGATTTCCATCTAAAAAACAATTTTCATATTTTCGTCTGTTATACTTTTCCAAGAATTTGCAATTTCTCAGAAAAAACCATATAGAAAACTAATAAAAAGAGAGTGAAAGATTGAACTAGAATATTCGGCGTATGTTATAGCGCAATTCAGGCGTCACAATTCCAAAAAAAAAAAAAAACAGGACGGTACCCAATTTGAAACAAAATACCAATTTTATTTATTATTGTGTCATATTGAAGAAAACTGAAACAATTCTACATTGTAAGTGAGGTTATTATTTTTATTCTTTTCGTGTAATTAGAATTTCGTTTCCAATAATTGAAATACAATCACTTTTTAGCTTGCATTTGGAAAAGATGGATGTTATAATCCAACTTAATTGTACCGTTATCATTTAGTTTTCAGATGTGGTACGGTTCTGTTCTATCATAACTTATAATCAAAAATCACTTTTATTAATTTTTTCTAAAATAAAAAAAAAGAAAATTAGTTAGTCTGCTGCTCGCATTGGCGCTGGCGATTGCGAGGCCGATATTTCCTGCAAAATTGCCAGTTCTCTTTTTTTATTAGTCTTCTCTATGGAAAAAACACAGAAGTACGTCACATCCTAGTGAAACGGGATAACCTAACGAGATCTGTGGTTTATTTTATGAAGGAATTTTCCTTTCCTTTTATTCCCTTTGCTCTAAAAATCTTACTTCGTCGAACACATTTCCTACATTTGTTTATAATTCGCGACAAAAGAAATCAGCCAGCAACGTTCAAACCAGCCGGCGGAGCAAAAATAACCTTATTGTATTTAAAATTGATGTCAATGCTTTTAATCGAGACTAAAGTCACTCATTAAGACGTAGTCAGTTCCTACACTATCGCTAACCCCTACTTCGCCTAAACGAACGTTTCATCTTGAACTTTTCCGGCTTTCAAACCGATTTGCTCCTCCTTGTCGTTCATATAGCTCCCTTCGAAGTACCTGCGCAGGTTCTTCTGATTCTCCGGACATATTATCACCTTCTCGGTGAATATATTCAAATTCACGCGACTCTCTATCGAAAACCGTTTGGATTCGGAGGCCCGTTCCTCGTTGATGCAGTCTTTAGTCAGGCAATGCTGCTGCTTCAGAGGACTGTCCTTAAACGAATCCAAACTCGATGAATCGGTAGAAGTTTTGATCAGTACCGAGCAGTTCCTCGGCCTGTAGCATACTTTATAACCCTCTCGGCTTCTCCTGCTACTGGAACCCGGGTCGGTAATGTAGTTACCGTTCGTGCAGCGGTTCCGAAACAACCTCCTCCTGGTTTCGGAACATATCACGAACCCCGTACGAAACTTGGAACTCATCAGGTTGTACAAGATCGGATTCACCGCCGAGTTTAAGTACACCATGATCCTGCAGAAGTACAATATGTTGTAGTACCGTTCGACTCCTAATCTGTAAACGTTCTCCTCTGGCACGATGATAATCCACAACGTAAACACCCTGAAAGGTATCAGGCATACGAAGAAACTCATGACGACAGTTCCCAGCATGAGGATCACTTGTCTTCTAGCCCGCATCGAATAATTGTCGATGTGCTTGTTGAGGAGCAACGCGGCAGCGTTAGAGATGAGGTTCTTGGCGATGATGCAATACAACACGAGCAGTACGATGAAGGGAACGATGAAGAATAGGAATATGCTGCTAAGGAAGTACAATGCCGACCAAAAGGTGTTGGCCAGCGTGTGACAGGCCGGCACCTTGGAGCCGTCGAAGTATTCCACGTGTTTGAACTCGGCTATGCCGAGTATTGGGCTGCGAACAAAGCCAAAGGGCGTCTCGGTTATTTGTGTTTAAGCGGATGATTCTGACGTTGCCCTGACACGAGGGAGGGGCGACTGGTTTGATACCGTGAGGAGAAATATGTGTCTAACCACACTCCGCTTAATATAATTAGAGGTGTCTTATGGCATTCTGGTACCAATTTTTATAATTTGCATCCAAATATTGGAAATATTATCGCCCCTTAGATTAAACTTGAGAGAAAAAAAGCGTTGTTGCTAAGGGCGTCTTGACATAGAAAATCTGTTTTGAATCGTTTGAATCTTTGTTCCTCTGGAGATTTAAACTAGGGTGCGCTTTTTCGCTTTGATAAAAACTTAGTGTTTTAGATAGATCCCTCTTCTGATTCCCCATCAAATTACAAATTCCGAATTAGCCAGAGAAATTACAGGTTCCTAAACAAAGTTTTGCCGCTCGTCGAGGGCAGCGCAAAGTTGGAGATTCCTAACTAAGCAAATAACGAAACAAACGGCAAAAAGCGGTATTTTGAAAATGAGCTATCGACTTTTTCAAATTTCAAATTGTTTGTTAACAGCAGCCGCATCTTATGAATCATATTAATAGACGACAGGTTCTTATTCTTCGCTTTTGTGGTCTGCAAACAAGGCATTTTTTGGATGAATGTTTTTTAGGGTGTAGTTCACACAAATGTTTCCTCACATCGTAACCAAAATGTACCCGTCATCTTGGGTTTTAATATATGACCCACATGTTTCGAATTAGTAGGAAAATGCGGTTCGGTTAGTGAATCCACTCGGTTAGTCACAAAACACACAACACAAGACATACGTAGCTGGGTTATATAAGTCGGGAATCACAAGACAATATACATTGAACACCACAAGACCACGAACACATGGACAGGAGGATGGATTTTGGTACAGTTATTGATTGAAAACGAGATTGGAAATGGAAAAGTTTTTTTATAGTTTACTTGTTTATACCCGATTTGCTGATATCGTATTTTCAAGTAACTAGGTTTTGCCAGCCAAATTATAAACATAAAACTTGAAAGTTTTCATAAAAGATATTTATTAAATACTGAGTTTTGTTAAAACATAATTTTCAGACAGTCTGAGTAGTAGGAATACTCCTGTTCTCCATCCACCGTCAGGTTACACATTGCTGAATAATTAGAGCAATTACAGATTCCTAATCGATGTTTCGCCGCTCACCAACAGATGGCAGCACGAATACCGGTTTATTGACAGCAATCATATCTTTTGAATAATTTTGAATTTTGAATAAAAATAGTATTGATTAAGTAATGCTGAAATATTTAGAAAATAAATTATTTGAACGAAGTTTCTGTATTATGTTTTTACAACCGATTTGCTAATATTGTATTTTCACGTAACTTATTTTGACAAGCGAACGATAAATCTCGCAATCTATCAAGTCAATAGCAAAGCAAAAGGGCACGGGAGTTTATCTCGACCTTTCGAGGGTTAGTCTGTCGTAAGAAAATGATTGCCGCTCATTTTTTATCCCGGAAAAACACTCCCACTTTACTTAATAAAATCATTCCTTCCATTTATTTGATAAGGGGTTATTATATCACTGGCAAAGTCAGCCATCACTTGGGGGTGGAATAAATTTGCAAAAGGGAAATATAATTAATCTACCCACAAAAATAACAAGCAGAAGAACATATTACACTCAGGTACATTTTAGTTTGGAAGTCATTAAAACGGCAGGTGATAGTTATCGGCAATAATTTCGGAAAGTTTCGAAAAATACGGACGAAGTTGACTTCGATAATATGGGGCGATCCATTCGGGATTGCGGACAAGACAATTCTAACCCTAATTGACCTGATTTTTTCCCACCACAACACAGATTGCCTCATGCGGTCTCGTCTAATGGCTTTCCGTCGGCTTTGAGCCACTTTTTCCCGGAGGAGTTGCGTTCAAACAATAAAATTGTCTGACGCGGTTTACCCCGGATTCTTTAGTATACTTTCCGGGCCGGATTTACAACCGCGCGGAAAGTTTTCAAATTAATATACGCTTTTTATGGAAATAAGGATCGCGAAAACTTTCGCAATTTTGCAATTTTCAAATTTAACTTCGCGAACGTTTTTTTACCTGGTGAGCTGCATGGGTTCGTTGGACAGTTTAAATTGAAGTTTTCCTTTATTTTATAAACCCTTTTAAAAAGATTAAACCCCAATTTTCCCATACAGTTAAGATGTAATAGAAGTCAATTTCCTTGAGTTTTACTTTAAAAAACGCGAACAATGTAATTTTCAATTTTAAAAAAGTAGGACTAGCCATCTGGCAACTGAATATTGTTTTTTGTTATGTCTATCAGTTTTCGTTTTCATCCTTTTTGTTTTCTTTTTACTTTCCTTTTTTGTTCATTTTCCTTTGTTTTATTACATGCTCACTTGTTTGGCCCGTTCCCGAATCTCGTTTGGTTTTACAGGCATACCACGTTAGTAATCTAATCTGATAGGATATACTTGGGCCTGAAATAGCAACTGATTGGAAGTGCGCTACATGTGCGATGTTTCTCTCGATAGGTTACTAAATGTTCTCATTAGAGGGGTACTCCAGATGGGCCCCTGGATTTAGTGTAAAAACTTTTGCTGCCCGCTTTGCTTGATACTGCTATTTTTCCCCAAACTTGAATGAGAAACCAATTTGATGTTTTGTTAGACGACTTGCTTCCGTAATCAGCAGAATTTATAGAAGAAACTTAAGAAATTTGATTTTTTTTTTCAAAAGCATGTGGATCCAATCATAGGCCGTCTTTTCATATTTCTTCTTCTTCATAAATCATCGATAGTGAATGGAAAACCTCTGCACTACATTTCTTTTATATACTTGTTCAGGTTTTTTTGGTTGTCTGTTCCAAAGGTGATGGTCCCATAGGCTACTTTGTACAGTTGATTTGTTTAATTTTTTTTTAAGTTTTTCTTGGAATATTTGAATATGGTAGATTAAAGACACCGCATAAATTGTTTGGGCATATGTAGAAAATATTCAATGAAATCAGATGGTCACATGATCAACAATTTTGTAGTTAATTTTGAGGTTAAAGCAGAAAGTTGTTTACTTTACAAATAAAGCAGGAAAACGGTCAACCTTTTCCGAACTTTTCTGTGATGACTTAATATGCCAATCTCTTCATTTAAATGGAACGTGTTATAAAGAAACATCGACAAAATGGTTTATTTAAACTTACAATCTCCAGTAGCTTTTTTTTAAGCATATTTTTTTGAAATGAATGATGTCAGTTTTTTTCCAAGAAGACATTTTTACAATTTTCATGATTGGTAGCATTTTTGCTATCAATTTTTCCCAAAAATGGTTTTATACGGTGTATCCTCTTTTTACTCAAGTGTTGTGCAGATAATAGATATTCCTGTTTTCCCTACGAAACTGTCTATAACTGCTTTCAAATGTCGTCTTCTCCAGCATCTTCCGCTTTGAGAAAATTCATTTCCTTCAATGTTTTCCATAATTTCTAGTTACTCATAACTCTCTCGCATTCAGAAAAGCATAGACGGTTTTTACTACGATCGGCCTCGATTTAAAATCAAACCGAACCCAAACAAAAAATCCCATCAGAGTCAAATAAATAAATATTTCCGGATCTGAAGAATGTCGATGAAATATTTTCAGCGGGGGATGTCCTTATCGCGGCCTTTGCAGTCCCTGCGGTGCATCAGAATGACCCCGATAGAATGGCTTTCCGATTATTCGATATTCTTTTGCCGGGAAAATCGTGTTAAACCGGATTCGTCGATTTGATTTTTATGAGAAAAAAGGAACGGTTCATGTTATTGTAGAAAAAGGATACTGAGGCACCCTGGACATTAAAAAGGACAGTCCACACCCACAACGCGATTTTTGACAGCTTTACAAGTATGATATATCACTTGTTAACATTAAACAATTGATAAATACCGTTTGACGCTTATTTTGTAACGTAAAAAAACCATGTCTTTATGACCTTTTCTAACTTTATGTATGCAATTTTTCATGGGAGAGGCAAAGAAGGCTATGGAAAACAATTCCGATGCATTTCTTAAAAAGTGGAATTCTTTATTATCGCTATCAGTTCCTGTAGTATGCTTCTATGGTTGAGTTTGAACCTTATCAACAAAATCGAATCTTATTAAGATTGTTTGAAAATAAGTAGCTATTTCACTTGTGAAAAGAGGCATACCACAAGTTCAAGTGGCGTTCTGTCATATCCAGAGACAGGTATCAAGAGACTGGCAGAAACCAAATAACACCTGGACAACGATGAATAAATAATCACGATCAATTGTTGCTAATGCAGGTATTAGGACTTACCAGAAGCAGTATTAACAAAGATACAATGCTGAAAAGATTAAAAGAAAACGTCAAAAGGCGAAGAAAACAAAGAGCCAAAGTGTGTCACAATAGACACCCTTTTTATTTTTTGTTTATATGATTTTGGTATTGAGACAGGTTATAAGAAACATTTGGTATTGGTAAAGATTTTAAATATTTTTTACATTTCTTTTTATTTATGAGACGATAGGCTAGACAGTCCCCATCTAGAGACTTAAACTAACTCAAATATGACAGGACGAAATCAGACTTAATAGTTTGCCTATAAACTGATGCCTATGATTTAAAAATAATGTTTATTGTTCAAAAATTATGTTTTTCCAAAATATTTCCTATCTCTGTTGATATATTTTTATGCTGTATCCAAACTGACTATGCTATAATGTTGTAAGTTATTATTTTGGAATTCTTCACCTCTCCAATTAATTGCCACAAAAATGTAAAGAACAACATTAAATATTTTCTCCTTTTTAATGAACGAAGCTTATTGGTTAAATTTAAATGAAAAATAATGTATATTCCTGTTTTGCGATAATTACATAATTTTTAATGTTAGAAACATTTAGAAATATTTTAACTTGCGTCAATTTGAAAACGACTTTTTTCGGAGAAAATTTATATTATTATACATTTTATTTTATACAAACTTTTAAATGATGTATTGTTCGATCATGAAATAGTAACGTGAAAATAATTTTATGATATTTATATATAACATGATATGACAATGACATGATATGATATGATATTTATAATATTGGGTTGTTCGGAAAGTCATTTCGTTTTTTTTGGGGAACATGAAAGACAGTTTTCGTATAATGAATAAATATTTTATTAAATTATATATTGGCCATTCTGGTCCAACACCTTTTGCCATCTTTCTGGCAGTAACATAATTCCCCTCTCATAAAAGTTTTGGTCCTTGCTGGCAAAAAACTGGTTCAGGTGGTTTTTGACATCTTCATTTGAGGTAAAGGTTTTGCCATCCAAAAAATTTTGCAGGGACCGGAACAAATAGTAGTCGGAAGGCGCCAGATATGGAGAATAAGGTGGATATTGCAGTACGTCCCATTCAAGCTGTAAAAGTTTTTGGCGAGTGACCAAACTTGTGTGAGGTCTCGCATTATCCTGGTGGAACGCTACACCCTTCCTGTTGATTAATTCGGGCCTCTTCTCTTTAAGTGAATCATTCAATTTGTCCAGTTGATGACAACAGACTTCTGAATTAATCGTTGTATTGTCCGGCAATAGCTCAAAAAAAACGATTCCTTTGACATCCCACCAAACGGAGAGCATCACCTTTTTTTGGTGAATGTTGGCTTTTGACACGCTTTGAGCCGGTTCATCTTTTCTGCTCCATGACCTCTTGCGTTTAACATTGTTGTATACAACCCATTTTTCATCCCCAGTAATAATCCGCTTCAAAAATGAATCATTTTCTTGACGTTTGAGGAGCGAATCACACACGTCAACGCGACGACACAAATTTCGCTCCGTAAGGACATGGGGCACCCACACATCGAGCTTCGAGGTTAAGCCCATGCCTTTCAAATGGCCATAAACAGTCGAATTCGACAAATTTAATCTCTCACCGATCTCTCGTGTGGTTATTCGCCGATTTGCATCAACTAATGCCTTTATCGCATCTTTGTCAGCTTCGACCGGCCTTCCAGACCGTGGTGCATCTTCGACATCAAAATTGCCAGATCGAAATTTTGCAAACCAGTTCTGGCACTGGCGTACTGTTAACACGCCTTCTCCATACACATCCGTCAATTTTTTTCTCGCTTGGACAGCATTTTTACCTTTTCTGAAGTAAAAAAGTAAAATATGACGAAAATGCTGCTTATTGCTCTCCATATTTAAAAGGGCACCAACCAAAAACTACTGCGTAGAATTAATAGAACTTTTTCACACACAAGCCTTGCAATATCAGCTCTCAAGACATATAATGGTTATGCGGCTTAAGTGTGAAGTTGGTTTCGAAAAAACGTAATTAAGTCCTCTGACGGGAAAAAACGAAATGACTTTCCGAACAACCTTATATTATAAGATTTATAAAATACCTTTGCATATTATAAAGAATTTGAGATATACATTAATGATGACCTTCGAACTTTAAAACAGATGTCTCAAGACCACAACTTGACAAGAATGTTAACTTAATGTTAAAAAAAAATGTTTCAAAAATCTTTTGCCTCCATGAAAGTTTTATATAATAATAAACATATTTTGAGTAAACAACTGAAACCAAGTTTCTGTCTGGTCCTGTATAATTTGAATTATCGTAACTTTGTCTATGGTTTTTTCATGTATTATGTTTGTCTATGGTTTGCGGAAATTTCATCATGTATAACACTTATATAATGATATCAAATGGCTCAAAAAAAAATGAGCGCAGGATCCTACATTTCTCGACATTTTTATTTAATGTAATAAATAATCTTAATTCGCCAGTTTCCATAGAAAATCGTTTAATATTTCATAATATTGTCCACAATATTTATGTTACAAATAATGGCAAAATAACTATGCCACATCAAAACACTGCAATCTTCAACGCTCATTTTCATACAACGCTGTAAAGTATTTTTTCTACGCCCCTCTGTAAAATACCTAATTACCCACCGATCTAGCGTGCGGGAAGCGTCACTTTACCACGTCAGTTTCGTTTCCCACGAATCCGAGCCACTTCGGACATTTCCGGGATTTTACCGCACGGATTTGGCAGCAGTCGGATGTTTTCGGAGATATTTCCAACGCTTTGAATTTTGACGTTTGTCAATTCTGATGTTCATGTCAGTGAATGTATTCGTGTTGTTTTGCAAAAATCTACCAAAAAACTAACGGTCGTAGAAAAAGTATAGTATGCAACACGCTCGGTAAACTTTTTAAGTCACTCGTTTATTAAACACTTGCTCCGCTCGTGTCAAATGCCGTTTACCGCACTTATTGCATAATATACTATTAAATTCATTCCCAACCAATTTCTTGACATTTCATTACATAATTTCAAAATAAAATATAAAAAATAACTTTTAAGTATCTAGTAACGGACTTAAACCAGACTAACTAATATAGTACGTACATAATATAGTACCAACATATAACTGAGTTCAAAATGTTATAAAACCAATTAATACTACTCCAATGTTATAACCTAAAAGTTGCTATGATGTATATAATTTGTTTTTGTTATTTCCACAGGCATAATTACACTAAATTGTCTAGATAAAACTTTTATAAGATTAACACAGTATAAGTTATATAGTTAAACTATATTTGTCTCTGTCTGGTTCAGGAGAGTAGTCAAAGGCTAGACTTGCGTCAAAATTGGACAGGTAAATGAAATTATTTCTTTGTAATAATAATGTCATCAAAATCATTATTATTATTATTATTATTATATTAATTAATATTTTCCAGATGGTAAGTATTTTTATACTTCTTTTTTCTCTATAATTAACTTTTCCTAATAAGAAACTTTTTTTTTGATCAAATAAGTTGCTAATATACATCGTTCACTGTATTATTTTGTTAAAGCATTTCAAAAAGACATTTTCCTAGTTGTAAAAATATATGAAAATACACGTAACTAAGCGCTTGAGGCTCCGTGCACCTGAGTGGAAATTTCGCTTTACTGGTCGAAAAGGAAACGTCTATTCGGACGATCCGGACACATGTTTTCCGCAGCTGTTGAGAGTTACCGAAAATTGTTTACCGGACCACTTAACGGCAATTTCAACCAATATAAAGTTCCGGCTTTGTGTTCCCAAACCGTTTGCGGAAATTCGCTCCAAAGTTTTTTGTGAAAAGTCGTCTAGACGAGTGCGCGATTCTAGTTTACTCTGTAAGAGATATTTTTTTTAGGCGAAGAACCTTTTAAAATCCTTTCAAGCGGATAGTGGTATCACTGATAAATCAAGACGTCAAAAGTCTGTGGCTCGACTAGTAGTGCCATCTGCCGTCGCAAATTATATTAACCGGGAATAAGAGGCGGATTATCATTCTATTATGCTATATTATTTTTGAGGTGTTATTTTTACACTCAGAGAAAAATGGCATTTTGTGAGATAAATGATCGGACATTACTTCAATGTACGACATTACTAATGGAAAGCAATAACAGCCAAATGGCCACCACGACTATGCTTACAGGGCCATATCCTTTCCATGAAATTTTCCATCACCAAATCGCAAAGTAACTGCTGTATACCTTCAATGGCTTCATGAATTCTGGGCGGTTGGTGTAGACCTTATCTATCATGTGGCCTTAACAAACCTGGGTTTTTTTCAACACTTTGGGCCACAGCAGCAATATTTTCGGCGATGTACCCAAATTCTTCCAATAATTTCTGTAGTGTGGACCGAGAAGGTGCTTCACGACGACATAAAGTGCTTTAGCCAAATTTTTACCAATTTTATAGAGACTTTTAATAATTTCAGTACCTTCTTGGAGCGTTCCATTTCTATTAACGGCGTAGTTTCTACTTGCCAAAAAATTTCAGCTTCAAAAGTGGCACCTTAACGAAATAACACCTCTTATAGGAAAACCTGACGTGTTCTTAAGTAAATTCAAAATATAACCTAGCGTCAGTTTGCGCAACACTTTTTTTTTATATATTTCTTCTCATCCAATACAGAGGACCAAAAATAAACTCACCCACAAAAAAAAACTGGCACCTAATTTTTGAAAACAATTTTAATATATCATAATTTTTTTGTTTTTGAATTAATTCTTTATTTCTTTGTTCTGTAAGATTGCGATGCAGTTCCATTTGATGAAATTTTGGTTACTTTGGAAGTTGTGGTGTCAACAGACGTCGATAAAATCGTTGCTTTATTAAAAGATCCCAACAACCACACAACCGTACCACATGTCAGGTTAGCATTAAATGAGGAATATGAAGCTATTCCTTAAGAAACAATCAATTTGCAATCAAAATGCAAGTTGTTATTGCAGCTAGAGCTCGACACAACTGTTGTTAACTTTCGTTTTAATTTTTAAAAAAACTTTCGAAAGGCTTTCATTTACAAACGAACGCAGACAAGAACATAGTCCGATCATTAAAAAAAAACTGCTAGGAACACATTCAGATTTATTGCAAACCCTGTTCGAATAAGATTGTTTGGCATATTTTGCAGGTGGTGATTTAAAATTAAGACTAAAACCATCATTTGGAATGGTATTAGGATCTTTCATAGATAACTCTTCAGAGTTTTCGCAGAGCAATATTTGCAGAATGCCAATTGGTGTTTTCCTAGCTATTATCTAGGGAATTTACAAATGTCAGCTATTCTTTTAGTCTTGTCTATTTTGTTGTAGAAGTATTATGTTTTGTAAATGTCGAAAATTTTAATCATTATAGAAGAACGTATTGATATGGTTTTGATCATTGGAGACTGTCATCAAAATACAGTTTTTTTTAGTTTTTTCTTAAGTTTAGTTCTTTGTCGTTGTGGCTTAGATAATAATAAGTTATTTTTATAACATCTGAATATTTGTAAATATTGTTTGGAGTACCTATCACAGTTCCTTGGTTTTTAAAAATGTAACTAGCTCTTAATAATTTTGATTTGAAATATCAGAAAGTATGAAAATATAAGGATCAGAGAAAGCGATCTTCTTCTTTTCTTCGCTCCGAATATTATTATTTATTATAATATTATTATTCTTTATGATCACCTTATACCATAACCTGTATTTACTATCGTTGCTCACAGTATGTCTGTCTAAAGTATTCTAATTTTCTTCTCTTGTTGCTGTTCATTATTTCTAAATGCTTTTGCATTCGTTCCAGTATTTTTTTGTTTGTCACTCTCCACTTACGAAATCCTTAATATTCTTCTGTAAAACCCGTCTGCGTAAATTCATAGACCACCGAATAAACAGACCAGCGAAACCAGACCAAAATGGCAGCTTCAATAAATTATATGACAATTTTAAATATCATAGTGAAACTAAATGAAACAGACACATTTTATAGGCATGGAGTTCGATTAAAAGGAAAACTTTGATAGATTCAACACTTTTGAAACACCATGAAAGTAATTTTAGAAAATAAGCAAAAGTAAAACTTCTTAAAAACCTTGTAATTTGACCACAATATTCTATAGCGTTAAAAGGACAACAAATGTGTCAATATTTTAATTTTTACCATTTTGAAAAAATCAAGCGTTGAATGTTTTGATGATTTTACTCTTTTTTTTGTTTTGTTTCTTGTTCATTTAGTGCTAATTTTTCATTAATTAATTCTCTTTTACGGTTTTACAGGGATTAACCTGCTCTTGCTCGTAAATTTAGGTTAACTCTGGCCTTTTTCTCTACATATCGGCCCCAATTATATTCGCCGTCGAAAATTTATAGGGCTTTTTTCCGAAACGTCCGACGATTTAAATTTATAAATTTAGCGGGGAATGAAATATGGCGGGGAGTAAATCTCCATAACTGGAACCGTAACGTGTAAATTATTACGCGAGATAGTTAATATGATTTAATACTGATATAAATCTAGTAGCTGCAGGCGGATGAATCAGTAGAGGAATGGAGATTTTTTCCATTTGTTTTTGTCGCTTTTCGATGCGTTCTGCTCTGTTTTATTATAATTATTTTTCTAATTTTTTTCAGTGGAAGGATAAAGCTTCTTTTAACCTTGAATCTTAATAGAAAGTGATATTAGTATTATATAAGGTGTCCCTAAATTTGTCAGCCAAACTGAAATATTATCAATTCAAAATAAGTCCCAGTTTTCTATATAAATATTAGTATATATGTGTACATATATAAATATATCGTAAAAACTGTTTTGTGACTTTTAAACTTTTTTCTTACAAAATCGAAAAAGATTGAATTACTTAAATGTTCAAAATTCGCGAGAGCGTTTTTAAAAACATTTATTTATACAGAAAGCAAAATTAAGGTGTATTCGGACTAGCCGATACAAATGCTGGAATAATTATCAGCAACTTTCGAAAATAACGCAGCGTTTTTTCGAAAAGGCTTCAAAATTTTCTTCTTGGCAGGTCCTTGCTTCTCTTTGGATACGATTTTCTTCAATTCTCGTACCTTTTCCAAGAAGAGCTTCTTACTGATGAAAACTAAAATTAGAACCATGATTATTCCAAAAACAATAACAATTATTTGGAACGTATTTGTTTCTTCTTTCACTGGTCCCCCGGGAGTCTCTTGGCTGGCACAGTTCGTTAATATTTAGTTTTTGACAGACTGGGAGTATCCAGGATTTTTGGTAAAAATATTGGTTTTCCGAACTGGATTTTTATATATTTGAAGAATTTTTCTTCATTAATTTCAATTTGACAGTTTACTGGTATCTTAATCAGTACTGGCTCTTCGATTTGCATATATCGATCCGTGTTACACTTGATTAGCAGTTTTCCAGGCTTCTGTCGCAGAACAAGAACTACATTTTGAGTGATTTGTTCGATAATTGCTGCTGATAGGTTCATTTTCGTAATAGGGCAGTTTTCCATTCAGATGTCGTCAAATAAGTTCTTCACGCATACATCTCGGGGGTGAGTTTCTTCTCTACAAAAGCAGATTTCTTCGTTGACGGGAAATATTTCTACGGAGATCTTCTGGTTTGAAGAGTATCCATATTGAAGGCCTTAGCTATAATAATGCAGTTGATCTGATAGTCATTATAGATATTGATATGCACCTTTGAAGCTTTCTTGAAACTTATCTATGTGGCAGGCATAATATGGAGACCATACCACAGATGCATGCTCCAGTCTAGAGCGAACCAAAGAGATACAAATGAGTTTAAGGCAATGTGGAGTAAGTTAGCGACTTATGCGTACAACAAACCCAAGGACAATGTGTCACAAAATTTAGTTTGGAATCGAAGCAAGCACCCAAGTCTTTAATACTAGTGAGGGCATCGATCTATTGATATATTGGTTGTGAACCATACTCAACGAACGACTAAAGCTAATACTACAGCATTTCTTAGGACCACATGCAAACAATGTCAACGTCTTTCTGAAGCAGCAGAGCATCCTCGCTCGATCTGATCCTCCTGAATATCTTCAAATCATCCGCAAAAAAAAAGACACTGCGATTCCGAAACTGCATTAAAAATATCACTTATAAACAAGTTAAAGAGGATGGGTCCAGTGTGGGAACCTTGGGGGACTCCCGAAAAAATATCAATTTTACCTGAGGCATAATTAGTAATACGAACCAACTGAGTACGACCAGACAGAAAAGACTTAATCCATTGCACCAGCCCAGCCCCCAGGCCCATAGCTCTAAACTTAGGGACAAGATGCACGTGACCCACCCGGTCAAACGCCTTCGAGAAATCCGTGTAGATACAATCCACCTGACCGAACTCCTAAAAGGCGTTCAATAAAAATTGTTGGTAGGTGAGTAAATTTCTTACGGTAGATCTACCCTGTACAAAACCATGATGTTGATCGGCCAGAGTTCTCCTGCAATGCCACGAACGTCTCTCACAAAATAACCTATCAAGCAATTTAGGAACCATCACCACTCTTTAAATATTTTGATATTTCTTTGTTTTACAGATTTATTTATTCAAATTTGTTATCTTGTTTAGTCAGCCTTTAAATTTCAATTATTTATTTTTGTTATTAGGTATTTTCAATGAAGCTAGATAATTAATTATTGGGTATCCAAAAGATTCGTAACACCTTGTACCTCTATCGACCATTTTTTTTTTCTCGCCAAAATCGGAAGCGTTAATTCCTCCGGGACGGGTGACGTTTCCAAAACATTGAGCCGCAACGCACATAAGCGATATTATCAACAAGCAATAAACCAACTCGAACGTAAAACTAACGATCTGGCAACGGTCCAGGCGATTTACACTCGCAACGCGAAAACGTTTTAAGTGGACCGACTCTCTTCATCGTGCGTCCCGGTATTTAATCGCGATTTTCGACGTTAAAAAGGGTAACGAGTAAATATAACGTATTCGTCGCGCAACGTCATCGTAATTTACAAAAAGCGCGTTATAAACGTCATATTTGCGGCTTTATTAGCGGCGAGACGCTTTCGGTTTCGCGCGTTATGAAATGGTTTTCTGTTCCGCCTCGTGATTTGTTGGCACGCGCGTGGCGTCTCGCGACAGAAATAAATGATAAATCGCATATTATGGTCTCCGGCCGACAGGCCCACCGTTACGCAAAACGTATTAGAAAATCAAGACGATATTGCGGTTTTAACCCATTTTGTCCCAGTGGTGCGTTAATGGACCACCTATTCTATGATTTTTTTTGACACATCCAGGAAATATTTTTGCACATCCATTTAGACATTTTATTATGAAGGACATAAAAACGTAGAAATCACAAATTTATGTGTAAAGGAAAGATCTTATATATGCCTTCAAAAGTTAACAAAAGCGCTAAATACATTTGCATCACATTTTCAAGTAAATCCAAAATAGTAAAAAAAAATATTTTGGATTTGTATTGCCATTTTTGTTAAGTCTATAGCATGCAGATTACATCGCAGAAAATATACATTTTAAATACTATAATGATTATGCTTTATTTTTGAAAATATTTACTGGTGCGTGAATGCACCAATGGTTTTTATCTGCAAAACAAAACTTTGTTATTGCAAGTTGTTTAGTATTAGTTTGTGCCTTGTGCAGTGAACGTTACAGTTCGTAAAATATGGCATTTCCGAAGTATTTGACTCAAAAGGAATTAGAGAGAGACAATAACAATGAAAGTCGTAAGTATTATTTGGATTTACGTATTCTCATGTATTGTAGCATTCCATTCCTTGTAAATTTATGCTAAAAATAACATGAAAAAAAATTTACAGAATATATTGACGGGGTCTATATTCTACCCGACGTGGATACCTTGACTGACGAAGAAGATATGAACGATAACATAAATCTGCAAGAGTTTGGGGAACCTAATGATATAATTGGAACTTTCGAGTTACATACAACGAATGATACATCATCATACATCATTAGACGATGAAACCCTGGAATTCAAAAGAAGACGTATGCTTTCTGCAAACGACAGGCTTGCTTCTACTGTCAAATGGAAGAAAGGTTAGATTGAGTACACTCACACACCTATATCAGATGAATTTAGTTCAACTTCAACTCCGCTTGAAATATTTTCATGTTTTTTGATGGCGAAGTGATTGATTTGATTTTAATGTTAAATGTAGGCATTCATTGCCACATATTTAGCATTATTGGTCTACTGATGAAGACAAAGGATCTTATGAAAAAATGTATGATCCGCAATAGATTCCAGTTGATATGGCAAACCTTGCACTTTTCAGACAATAATCTCAGGGATAAAAATTATATATTTTCAAAAGTTAGACCCTTCTTTGATGTAATAAATAAACAAAATATTCAATTTGGCATATTTTCGTTCAGCTTATCCATAAATGAACAAATGGTACCTTACTTTGCCAGCCAGTTCGTCTTGGTTTCAAGCTTTGGTGCCTTTGTTTAATTGATGGGTTCCTATTTTATTCACTTCCATATGGTGGTGCTCAAAATAAACCTCATTCTGACCTTGGTCTTGGCGGTGGCATTGTCATGAGTCTACTTTCTGTTGTAGATAAGTCAGTAAATCACCAAATTTTTGTTGACAATTTTTTTTCACCACTCAAACTATTTGTCCATTTAAAAACTAATGGTTATATTGCCACCGAAAAGCAACATCAAAACAGTTTCTTCGAGTTTCAAGCGATTTCAAATTGTAAAACTTCAAGTTTTCTTCATACGAGCAAAAGTGTCGATCTCTGTTGTATATAAAGTTTAAGTTTGTTATAAAGTTTTTTTTGTTTGCTTTCTATTCTGATGATATATTTACTATAAATGAATTCCAAACTGTGGACGAGTACTATAGTACAGACCTTATCATGCTATTATACATGATTATTACTGATTGATGCTTGTTGAACCCTTTGGTAGTTCTTAAAATGAAGCCTAAATGTTTTTTGACAATAGTTTCGATATAAGCCTCAAAGTTTAACTGTGAATCAAGAACAATTCCCAAATCTCTTATTTGCTTAACTCTTTTCAGCTGTTTATTATCAAGCATTAAGTTAATATCTATAAAATCCTTTTTCCTTGTAAATAGAATGTATCGACATTCATCAAGATTTAAGAATACTCTGTGGTTTTTGCAATAATCAGCAAATCTGTCACGATGGCTCTGAAGCTCTAATACATCTAAATGTGAACGAATCTCTTTTTTAACTTTTAAGTCATCGGCAAAAGAAGCCTAAACAGAAACCGGGAAACAAAGGCCAACATCGAAAGCAAAAATAGATGACATTCCTGGGTGGCACCTGAGGTAACAGTGCACAACGAGCCTTTCTGTAATATAGCTTTGCTTGTTGGAAAAGGTCGCCATGAACATCGAAATTTCAGAGTTTTATCATGATGACGTACTTTATCATTATGCATGGAAAAATTGATATCATGGATGAACGGTATCAAATTTGTGAGAACTGAACGTTTTGTGTGAAAACCATGTTGATTTGGATCTATGTCATTTTTTACCAGAAAAGGCAACTGTGGACAAATTGCAGCCTCAAAAACCTTGGCAAAGTGACATAAGAGAGAGATAGGACGAAAAATAGCGTCGCCTGCAAAATCGCCAGACTTTAAAATTAATACTATCTGGGCCACTTTCCAGCTTTTTGGAAATGTCCCTTGAGGGAGGGAGAGGTTTCGATAAAATTGGATAATTTTTGAGAAATTGATATGACGACACTCATGCTCATAGGAATCGATGAAAAGTAGGACGGAGTTTCCCTTGGTTCCAACTAAGCAATGGCCCGCTGATATTTAGCAAAACAAATTGTTGTTATTTATGCAGGTTTCAATTCAACTGAATTGAAAACGAAATAGATAATAACCCTGAACAACCGTAGTGTCACAAAATAATTACATTTGAAATTTAAAATTTTTATATATCTCAAAACAAGCATAAGCATAAAACGATAATTTAGAGGTCTCCTAGACTCATAAATGACAATGGAACATCGGGAATATTAAGAAACCCTAGCAGATCGATTTGTATGGTGGGAAATTAATTTATAGATAAACCCAACTAAAGAACAGGGATATAAGTGACAAATTAAAAAAAAAATGCAAAACAGCAAAGTGGTACAACATAAAGTAAAACAAAAATAATTATAAGCCATTACTTAAAAGACATGTTTTAACGTCACGTACAGAAGAAGAAAAGGGGAACTTGCCGAGTTGCACAGATCGCACATTCTGTAGAAAGGACAAAATTTTGAAATCTTCGTACGCGGCGAAGAAAGGTAATATATTTGATCTACTCTTGAGGTAACCCTGGAAACACCAAGTGCAATTTTGATAAGAGGCCTGGATCAGCAACCTGATTATGAATAATTCTGTACAGGAATACCGCCGAGTGTCAATCGCGGCGAGAACTTAATTTGTGTGCGCTATGCCTATTACGAAGCGAAGTATTGCTTATGCCTATTAGGGGATACTTATTATCATGCGTGAACGGCAAGAATTTCAAGAATTTTCGTTGTACAGATTCCAGCTTCCTTGAATGGACTTGGTAAAACACACTCCATATATTATCAGCGTATTCTAGTTTGGATCTAACGACTGCGTAGTACAGAGTCTTTAACGTTTCTAAATCTGTTAAGTCTCGAGAGTTCCGTGCTATGAACCCCTACATTCTATTCGCAGCAGACACAACGGAATGAAAGAAAGTTTAGGGTCAAAAGTGACACCTAGATCAACAAAAGTAGCTGGACGCTGAAGTACGATATCATTGATTTGGTAATAATATCGGACATATTACTTTTAAGTGAATACTTCATTGGGATTTAACGAAAAGTTATTATGGACACACCAATTTTCAATAGACTTTACATTAAATGACAGGTTTTGGCAGTCCTGAATGCTATCAATTTTGCAGGACAACTTTAAATCGTCAGCGTGTAGCAAGCAATTAATATCAACACTTTCGACAATGTCATTAATAAAAATATTAAATAGAAGGGGGCCCAAAAAGCTGCCTTGAGGAACACCGGATGTTGCGACTGGCGCCGATCTTTTAGATAAGATGAAAAAAAAATGATTAGAGGTAATGATAATCCGTAATCATTTAACTTAGAAATAAGTATCCCATGATCAACTCTGTCAAACGCCTTCGAAAAATCGGTATAGACAGCATCAGTTTGAGATTGCAAGACTAGATTTTCAGCTTTAACTTGAGTGATATTTGCCAGATTAGTGATGGTAGACCGCCCTTTCATAAAACCATGTTGCTTTGGTGTCATACTGTTTTTTAAATGATTGTATTATATTTGTAACCTTAGAAAAATAGCAAAGTAATGAGATGGGACGAAAATTATTGATATCTAAATTGCCACCTTTTTTGTAAATGGGTCTAACTGCATAACTTCCAGATCAGACACAGTGCAAGATTTAAGGCACGTATTCAGTAGAACTGTAAGTGGTCGAACAAGAACACTCGCACAGTCCCTTAAAACAAATGCCGGAATGCAATCAGGTCCCGACGTCATCTTATTTTTTGTTTGCTTCACAGCCGCTAGCACTTCACGTTTTTGAAAAGATGTAAAAAAAACTAAGAAGAGTTAGCAGAGTAAAATATAGCGAAGACTTAGACGTCACTAGGACTATCTAATAATTTATCATTGTAGAACATCCTGTTCAGCGGCGGCGCGTGGTTCCATATTTAGGGGGTGCACAACGTAAAATCAAAAAATTGGCGGCCACGCGACGACGCCGAAAAATTTTTTTGCGTTATTCAAAGGCCAATCAATAATAGAAAACTATATCTCAATTAAAAAAATAATAATAAATAACTTACCCTGCTGTCACCGATGAGTACTAACTTTGGCCTCGCAAAAAAAAATGTTTTTATGTACATAAGTAATAGTTTTTATCAAAGATTTTGTATTTCACAAACACGTTTTAAATTGAAAATCAATACGTCTGTCCTTCTTCGAGATAAATTCTTCAATCACTAATTCATTAAAATTTGGAATTTCTTGAATCATTTGTTTCTCAATGGATAACATTGCGAGGACAGTCAACCTATTTTCACCCATTGTACTTCTAAGAAAAGTTTTAATTCTTTTTAATGTGGAGAAACAACGTTCCGCTTCTGCAGTTGTCATTGGCATCGTAACAATTGCTTGTAGTACTGAAAAAGTCTCTGAGAAATCTGTTTGCAAATTATTTTCAACTAAAAATTTAAGTAGGTGGACTGCTCCTGAAACTTCTCTAAAATCTGATCTTTTGTAGATTATTTCCAGTTCCGTCTTCAATTTATCTTTGTTCAGAAAAGAAAAATTCATAATTGCTGAATTTAAGTGTTTGGTGGGAAAATTAGTTGAAAATATCTCGAAATTTTCAACTGAAAATAAGTGCGCTACTTCCAAATGGCCAGTGAATGAATATCTTCTTTTGATTTCTGCAAGTATAGTATCACATACTTCCTTGGCTTGCACAATCGTAGAAACATAAGAATGCCTCTCTTCTGTCTTTCTTCTTTTTCTAGTTTGACTTTCATCCATGTTTGCTAATTCAATTTCCTTTATGGTGTGAATTGTCTCCCGTTCTTTCTGTATATTTTTTTCAAATTCATTAATACATCTTTTTACGGTTACCGAATCAGTTGATCTTTTTTGCAGTTGTGAATATAAAATATTGACGTGAGGCATTATTCGATGAAAAACGGATAACCAAAAAATAAACTTAGGATCATACAATAATCTTAAAAGTGCGCCTGCCTTCGTGATTGTATCGGATTGTCTGGATGTGGATTGTATTTTTTCCATACACTCTATAAGTGCCTTCCGGTTTTCATATACGGTATTCACAGTTCTAATTTTGAAGTTCCACCTGGTAGCAGATGCACTTGGAACTCTATTTCCAACCACTTCATCCAGTATCGCAACTCTTTGTGGTGAATTTGAAAAAAAATTAGTAATGTCACTAAGTTCGGCAAAAAAAATGCGTGCATTTGTATTTATGCTTGTTGCCTGAGACATTATTAAATTTAACTGGTGTGCATAGCAGTGGATGTAATGAGCGTATTTAAATTTATTTTTAATAAGTTTTTGAACACCACCTTGAGCGCCACTCATGACGCTTGCTCCATCATAACTTTGGGAAATTAATTGATCCGGATTTTTTAAAACATAATTTAACGCTTCTTCTATGCAGCCAGCTAAGGCAACAGCATCATGTTCATTTGGTTTTACAAATGTCCAAAATCTCTCAACGGGGCTGCCATTCGGTAATGTATAACGGAAAACTATAACCATTTGAAAAATATTTGAAATATCACTGGTTTCGTCACTCATAATAGATACAAATTTTGATGCCGCAATTTCTTTTTTGATATGTGCCTGACAAACAGAGAGCATACATTCCAATAAATCGTTCTGAATGTCTTTTGATGTTCCTTTAAATATGGTGGCTTGCTGCAAATGATCCCTCAGTGCTATATCGAGTTCAGCAGAAAAATTAATGAGTCCCCTAAATATACCAGGGTTTACAGAATCTTCTTTTTCGCGATGTCCGCGGAGGGCAAGTTCAAACGCACCACAAAATTTTACACAGTTTATAATTTTTGATAAAACATATCTATTATTTTTTACTTGGACATTATGTTTTTCTATGCTTAAACGATAGACACTATTTAATTGCTGTCTAATATCTTGTTTTCCCAATAAATTAAATCCTAATTTGGCAGATAAGTGTGATTTAGAATTCTGTTGTTTTTTAATTTTTTCGGATAAATGAACTAAATCTTTTACTCCGGATTTTGTCCATTCTGATGGATCTGATGCCTGATCGCTTGAAAATAATAAGCATGGAAAACAGTAGAGACTATTACTCACATCACACCCGCACAACCAGTCAGTTTTTTCATACATTTCTATTTTAAAAGTACGTTTATATTCTCGATTTTTGCATTTAGTTGTATTAATAATTAACACATTCGGTTTGGGACGTCCAACACTTTTAATTTTAATTTTTTCTTCCAATGGAAGAGAAGAAAATTTAATTGTCTTTAAATATTGCACGTTATAATTGTCCGTCATTTTAACAGAGTTTTAAAACTATTTTTCGAATACTAATTTTCAACACGCACGCGTCATCGGCTATTATATTTGCAAACGCGAACTACAAGTGCACTCATTACGTGTGCACACGGGCCAGCTTAGATCGGTAGACCGCCGCGGGAAACAAAGAGTGCGGGCGGCGGATGATTGACCAATCAGATCTATTAGTTCCATGAGCAGTGAACGAAGCATTTTACGATCGGCGGAATCGGCTGCTGGCAAAGGGGGTTTGGAGTTTTGTTTATACAATGATTTATACCGGCGCGGCGGTCGCGGTGACGGCCGATAAGAAATTCCTAGTTTTTTATGTATTAATTTCAATTTTATGAATTTTGATGAATCGTTTTTTTTTATAAATAGGATTAAGAGAATTGTAGGATATAATTACATAAATAATTTTTTTTCCGAGCGGGCATTAAATTTGGGGGTGCACGTGCACATGTGCACTTATGGAGGAACCGCCACTGATCCTGTTTGAAATGTTAGTTGAGCCCTTTTTATTATTAATGAAACGCCAAATGCCAAATACGTGCCGTTTGTTACTATAGTCACTCGTTCTACAAGAAGCATATGGACCAAATAATCCGCGACGAAGAAAATAAATCGGTTAAGCAGTACTTATAACGTATTAAACGCTCTGTTAGCGTTATGGACGGCCATTATTTGTGGACGTGCATCAATGAAGTGTCTCGTAGGCTATAAATCTTGCCCAGAAGATTGTGCGTTTATGGAGCGGTTAAATGGTCGATCCAACACCTGTTTGCAGATAATTTGTCGGTGTGTCCCATCGGAGAAGAATATTAATCATTACGCAAGTGATTCAATTTTTGTTCGCAGGACTTGGTCTTGTCTAACACTGCTAACTGCAACTGTATTATGTGGCAGTAATTAATTTTGCACAGGAGATTAAACTAGACCGAAAACTAACCAGAGGCATTTTATATCAAAGCACTATGTAACTTAACCAAACATCAAAGTCAAGTCGAACTTTGGACATAGTATATTATGCAACAAGTGCGGTAATAGACGAGTGACTTAAAAAAATTACCGAACGTATTTCATATTATACTTTTTCTACGACCGTTAGTTTTTGGGTACATTTTCGCATGACCGTCAGAATTGACAAACGTCAAAATTCAAAGCGTGGCAAATATCTCCGAAAACATCCGATTGCTCCCAAACTCGTGCGGTAAAATCCCGGAAATATCCGAAGTGGCTCGGATTCGTGGGAAACGAAACTGACGTGGTAAAGTGACGCTTTCCGCACGCTAGATCGGTGGGTAATTAGGTATTTTACAGACCCGAGTAGAAAATAGTTTATTATGCAACAAGTGCGGTAAACGGCATGTGACTCTCGAGTTTGTTTGACACGAGCGGAGCGAGTGCCTTAAAAATTTTATCGAACGTGTTGCATATTATACTTTTTCTACGACCGTTAGTTTTTGGGTACATTTTCGCAAAACAACACAAACTAACCAAAACTAACCAACTTTTGCCTTCAACATTTTTTGATATTGTTTACAGGTTCTGGGATAAGGCCATTCGGTACATAAAATTTGCCGACGAATGGGACATCCTGTATGCGTTGAACAGACGGTTCTTGGTTAACGTCACCGAGCATATTGAATTTATTATTATTAATCGTAATGAATATTCCGCAAATCGCTCGTAACGTACGTCGACATCGGTACCGCTAGATAAATCACCAGCGAGAGAGAGAGAGAGAGATATTTGTCTTGCGAGTCCGTAAAATGACGGACCTACGCTACTGGCCGTTTAAATCCGCCAGACGAGATCCGCATTGTTCGACCATATACGGAGTGATCCGTGCCGTTAACGTATCGAGTGACAAGGGATATATTGTTGCACCGACAATCGTAAACAACTTGTTAAAGAGATTAAGCGATTTGAATAAATCAAAATTCGTGAATCACGACCTAAGTATTATTAATTTGAGGTTTGGTTGTTTACGTCGAAAAGACGCGAAGCGGATCATTTTCCCCCTAGTTCAATATCCTCACAGTGTAAGAAAAAATGATTAGATGAATTTCCAATACCAAGAATTTTACTAAATGATACGGCCGACATCGGTGTTTATGCCATCTATGCAAAACAAAAACAGGAAATGTGATGATGATTAGAGGCTATTTAAGAAAAGTGTTGAGTAGAGTCGAATTTTGTTCAATTTCGGTGATAAATAGTCTTTGTTGTCATTTTTGGCCTCCATCCAATCTTACCTATTATTATTCCTTTAGGACTGAGTAAAGGGAAATAAATGACACTTAAATGTAATTAAAACATACTTATTAAAGTATAATATATATAAAGTTCACTCCAATGGATGATGAGTTCATAAACGTTCCATGGAGTTAAGGTGTGAATTGCCAAGATGTCATTTAAATAATTTTGTACTATTGTTGCATAATGTGATCTGGCATTGTAAAACTGCTTTTATAATTGCGCAAAATTTATTTGTTTGACATTGTTGTTGATTGTATTCGTGTTGTTTGTTGTTGATTTAATCATAGAGATAAAGATCAGACCAAGACTTAATAGTGTTGATAGGAATTTTCACCGAATAAGACAAACATTGAATTTAAAAAACACTCTGTACAAGATGAGTCAACGATGTTATGAAAAAATGGTAATTGCAAAAGTAGTTAAGATTGTAACGGGTCGCTCAAAAAGCATTACGAATGAAACATACATATTTTTAAAATTGTTTTTCAATTCCTTTTAAAATTCTTCAACTTTTTTATTAATAATGAAACATTCCCAAATCTAATGGTTTTTGCAATATTTATTTATTTTTTCTTAATTATTAATTTTACTTATTTTTGAATTTAGTCTTGACTCAAATTGATATTTGATTATTATTTAATGAGTTGAAAGAAACGCATATATTTGGGTTATTTTAAATTGAAAAATCTATGTTCCTTAATGGTACACCATATATATTATTATTTTTTCTGAAAGATCTTACAAAAACTTACAATTTTTATTCAGTATGTTATATATTTATTTTTAATACTTTGCGACTTCTATTAACTTTCCAATATTTACCCTTTTTTCTGTCTTTTGTTATAACATTAGCTGGCCATGGCAAGATGACATTGATTGACATGAATAGTGCTGTCAGACAATAAAAAAAAGTAAGCATGGATTTTTCTAAAGCTGAATTTTCTAAATGCGCCATAATAATACTTAAAAATAAAATAAATTAGTTTTTAGTATTTTCACAAAAATTGCGTTATCTTGCTTTATCTGAAGTTCCAACAAATTTCTGTCTCCTGTTCAGTTTTTAACAGAGTTTTGTCATGCGCAACTAATATTATAGTAGCAGTTTAAGACAGAAAATTATAGGTTTTTGTAAGATCATTCAGAAAAAATAGTAATATGCATTTATGGGGTGCTATTTAAGAAAATCAAGATTTTTGCTTTTAAAATGATCCAAATATATTCGTTTATTTTGTATCCTTTATATCATTTCCGCATAACGCTAATAACAAATGTAAGTGATCTGGCAATTGCGCAATTGTGCAAACAAGTGTTTTTTGAGAAAAATTAAAACATTGGAAAAACTATTAGGCTTAGGTACGTATTATTATTAATAAAAAAGAGAATTTCAAAAGGAATTCAAAATAAAATTTAAATATAGGTTGTTAAAAATATACTTCAATATATGTATACTTAAGAGATAAATTTTATTATTTTAATTCTTATTTATTTTATCACATTTTAAAAAGTATAGAAATACATCGTGATAAATGATTAGATTACCTTTCATGATCTAATTTTGTGGTCATGTGACAGGTAGAGACCTGAGTCGTCGTTAATATTATTAGGTTGCTTATATGTTTCTATAGACTCTCGGATTGTCCGTTGGTAGAATAATTGATTACATGCAAGAATTTTATTTTTATCGGAAGTTTCTTTGAACAATTGAAATATTGACAGTTTATTTTCCTGTAGCGTGTTGTTTTTAAAACTATGAATTAGCTTTAAATGGCTTTGTTTCGTTTTCGCAGTTGGAACACCTAAAAGGGTCATTTAAATTTGAGTAGCAGTGAGTAAAAATGTCAATTAGTGTGAAATCGGTGCTTTCGGGTACGATAATGCTAGAGGATTTTTTTTTAAGTTTATAAAAAATTATATACAGGGCGTAAAATTGCTTTCGAACAATCGTCACTGGGCGGGGCAAGTTCGTAGCTCGTAGCGCGAAGCAACTTTATTATAAAAGGAAGGAACTTCGCTATTTCGTATGGTAAAGGGATGCTTTATTTTTCTATCGTGCAAAGTTACAGCAAACATCGGTAAATATCAAAATTTGCACAAATAATAATATCGTTGTCGAATGATATTTTTTTAAATATCTCGCGCCCTGTATAATTGACGAAACCTGAAACTCTCACGACACGGTTTACGATACTGTTCAAATAAAATTATCCCATCTTTAACGGTTTTTCATTTAACGCCAATAATTTAGCCACAGAAACGGAAATTTTTAGGATATTTTAGATTTTTTGCCCATAAACGACACACCCTGTATATGGTACAATCATTGTTCGAAGTAGAGGTTATAGCCCTGGATTTTCCACGCATCCTGGTTCCAGAATTTTTTGAAAATAGTAAATGGTTTTCGAGAAAATATATATATTTTTTTTAAACCATGCAGTGCGCCGTAATAATAAATGACGTCATGGCGTCTTGACAGCCCCCGAAATAACCATTTCAATATGGATTTTTTCAAATATCCCGAGCAGCGTATTTGATAGACGAAAACCGCAAATACAAAAATTGTAGCTCTTGATGCGGCCTATGACAACGTTTGAACCAATCAGCCATATTTTTTACGATTTTTGATTTGCGGCTAATAATTTACTCTGTAAAAAAGCAATTTTCTAGATCTTTTAGATTTTTGCCTATAATTTGAAAACCCTGCATTCAATCGAAAAAATGCCTTAAATAAATGTTAAGCCACTGGATCTTCTGCGTCTGCCGGTTAAAGAATTTTGCCAATCGGATGAACGATTATGGAGGAAAACATATTTTTCTGGAAGCTAAAATTACCAAAAAAAAAAAAAAAATTCAAATATATTTAAAAAATACTTGGTAATATTTGATTGCGCCCAGTTTCTGCAGTTTAAATGTGGACACGGACTTTTACTTCTCTGCCAAATTTGAAGTTGATATCTGCAAATTTAGGACAGTTAACATATTTCTCATTTAGCACGGAATATCGGGAATACCCTGTACAATAGGTGAAAACCTTAAATACAAAAGTTTTTGCTATCTATGCGGACTATATCGCAATGTAAAAGAATGTGAGATGTGAATCATGGTCCTTTATTTATAACCAATTTTCAATAATACGGTGACCCATTTTTCAGTTTTTTTGAATTTGCGCCGCACCCTGTCTATTTTTGAAAAATTGTAACGAATAAAAGTTTATAGAGCCGTACCTTCTGCTTCTTCTGGTTCAAGAAATTTTTTGGTCTCGTAAG
Organism: Cylas formicarius; assembly: GCF_029955315.1. Lineage (NCBI taxonomy): Eukaryota > Metazoa > Arthropoda > Insecta > Coleoptera > Brentidae > Cylas > Cylas formicarius. The sequence goes on along the minus strand of NW_026844347.1, from coordinate 36,175,124 downwards.
CAGTTTTTGAAAAATGATGTTTTTTGTAGACCCTTACACGCGTGATTTTTTATATTTTTAAAATACTTCCCGACCCCCCAGCCCTTCCATTTTCAACTAGGTTTCGTCAAGGGGCAAAGTTGCATATATGTGCCAAATATGAAGTCGATTGCTTCAAATTTCGGACGCTTATCGTGTTTCATAGCAAGGTCCAAAAAACAGTCGAAAATCGAGAAAAAAAAGATGGATACCGGCGTCGGATCAGGGGAATTTCTTACAAGCTTATGTGCCTCGTAGAGGGCGAAAAAGGAAAATTTCGATTTTGTAGCTCCAACGGTTCGATAGTTATTCAGGAAAAACCAAAAGACGAGAAAGGAGAACGGAGAACGGACATACAAAAAAAAATTTTTTTTTCGACGGTGATCATTACCGAGATGTAAAATTTTTATACGAGATTTCATTGATTTTCGAAAGTAACAAGGTTACTTTCCTCTTCCAAAAATGCAGTTATCATTTCCTTATTCTCCGTGTCCCTATTATTAACACATTTTTGATTTTTCGACAAGAATGCGGAGGCCATTTCGTAAACTAGTCAGCTTATGCCGCCGAAATACAATATACAATAAAATTCCGATAAACATGCGGCGCGAATACGAACCCCTAAAACACTTTGCAGACGCTTAGACGTCGTGGATAAAGCGACGCCCCACATGGGGAAGGCGGGGGCGGACCACCGACTGTGGGAAATGTTTTCACCCCCCACATATCGTGTTCATATTCAAGGAAAATCTCGGCGATATTTTAAATAGTGTATAAATACATCTGGAGGTCCCCGACGCCATCGCAGGCTTATTCGAAATATTTGCACGCACTCACTTTAAAGGCAATAAGGAAAATAGGACGCAATACGTGACCCTACGTCCCAGGACGACGCTGACATGTTGGATTTTGACGCGCTAAGCCACTATTTCCGGCTTTTAGCGTAACGGAAGGGAAATTTCCTCAAATATACTTTAATTTAATTTTTTCCTCGATTTCTTTTTACCGGAGATATTTTATTTGATTGATTTATCTGTTGTACCGGATGACCCATCACGGGCACGGTCTAAACTCAGCAACTTTGAGTAAACATGTAAATGAAACAGGGTATAGAGTCGACTATTGCGAGGCTTCCTTAGTAGAAGTAGAGGCAAACCCGTTCAAAAGGAAGTTCTTAGAGACGTGCTATATATATAATTGTGAAAACAGTATTAACATAAAAAAAGATATAGAGGGATTGAGTGTAATTTATACGTATTTACTAGGTCAAAAACTCACGAAAAAAAGTGAACTACCAGACTTTTACCATCACAGACCATAGTGGTTTTGCGCATGCCGTTAGTCCAGTGTCAACAATTTAAATGATTAAAAGTTGGTATTACTGTTGGCAACATTTTGTTACAAATGTCACTCCCACCATTGATCAAAGTCACCCTTGGCTGTATTTCCACGAATGTATTTACATTTTAAATTCATTAATATGTCACCAACAAGAGAATGTCGGCCGCGATGTGTACCGAGTGTTTTTCCATCTTTTAGAGTTTAAACTGCACATTCTGTAAGTAGTTATAATAAATATATTTAGTTTGATATAATAATTAAACGATACATACGTTTTCTTGGTTGGTGTTTTTGATGTAACGTCAATTGTTAAAAATAATTCTAAACAAAGATAATTAATAATTGAACATTAGGCTGAGCTGTTTGTAATAGAATGTTTTTCCATATTCCAGTCTTCCTGATGAAGCCTACAATCTTGGGCGAAAGCTTGAAGTAGTGAAGTATATATATATATATATATATATATATATATATATATATATATATATATATATATATATATATATATATATATATATATATAATGTTTATAATATTTTGAAAATAAACGTCAACTTGCAGAAGATTATTAAACCCTAAGCCGAATACAAATAGCCAAAACACGTACATATAATATTAAATAAGATTGATAAGTAGCTAATCATAACTGTGGAAAAAGCATTGATCTACTGAGCAACAGTTTCTATATTTTATGTTATAAAATAACCATCTTGTCTGAGGAAGCTAACGATTTAATCACATCTCTGGCACGATATCAAACCCGGAAAGTGTAATAATTAAAGCAAGCCTTGCGGAATTCCAATCCGCTGGAAATTGTTCTGGATATAAAGTGGTGAAATACTGGATAATGAAAATCGTAAATTATAAAAGCGCGGAAGATATTAAATCAAAAGAAACTGCGTATTTTACATTCGAATGTTTACGACTTCGGCGTCTGGAGCTGAAAGCTGAAAGACTTCAAAAGCAGTAATTAAAAATAAAATATCGAACAATTTGACTGAAAAAAGTAGGTTCTTTTCCCGTTTTCTTCAAAGAAGCATTTCAACGAAAATCTTTAAATGCACCTGTAAAAATTGTCAAAGCGGTTTTGACATTTTAAAAACAAATATTTTCTTACAATTTTGACATTTGTCAATCATGTCACATGTTGATAAACATCTTCAGTCAATTTAAAACTCATCACTTAATGGTTTATAAAACTTGTTGCATAATATACAATTTTTTTAATGGGTGGTGTGAGATTTTAGAGTCGAACTATTAGATTTGATTGATCGATCTAATTATATTGAGTTTTTGATTAATGTCTTAATCTGTAGAAACTAATTATACTGGTTGGAAAACAAACAAATGAGAAGAATACGAGGTTGCCGTGGAAGATGATATACATATAGTTATAGTTCATTGATTTGAGTTTTGTTTAACAATAATAAATAATAATATTTTCTGAATTTCTGAACCCATAATTGCACAATTAATAAATGTCTATTCCAGAACTATTCAGCTGAAACTTTATACCTTAAAGTTGCAGCCTCACTTTCGAAAACGATGGAGCTACAGCTCGGGAGGACAACATTGCCATTTATTTGGAACGTGTACGAAAATAAATCAAATTTTATCAAGCTATTTGACTTAAGAAGAAGACCGTTCTTAAACGTTAGTATCAAATGGGTTGAAAGATTAGACGAAGGCCGGCTATTTCGGTTCGACCAATATTTTCTAAGTGTTAACAAAATGTTTATGCGTCACGAGCAAATACGAATTCTTAAAAATAAATTATTTTAAGTGTTCCTACAAGGGGTTTGATGATACAGCCCGCTAAAATTGAACTCGTCTATAATTTAAAAATCTATTTTTATTAAATTTAAACATCCAGAGTATGTTTCAAGCATAAGTAAAATCATAATTTTTGATACAGAGAAAAGAATTAGAAAAAAATAATGGCAAAATAAATAAGAACTAAATAAAATGAATATGACACCTGATTTTTGAGATTTTGAACATTTCGTTTTATTTGTTTTTTAAAATTTAAAGAAACCAAAAAAAATAAAACGAAATGTCCAAAATCTCAAAAATCAGGTTAAATGCGGAACTTGTCCTAAAATTTATATTGGACAAACGGGTAGATCCTTCAAGAAACGCATTAACGAATCTAAAAGAGCGTTTAAAAACAATAGTCTTTCACTTCACTTTTGATATTTTACATACAGCCACAAAAAGTAGAAAATTAAATTTATTGGAAGCCATGGAGGTTAACAAAATGAGACGTTCAAATGTATTGCTTAACGGTGATTTAGAGTTAAATGCCTCTCCTTTATTGAACTTAAATTCTCACAACAACCTTAATTAAGGTTTTATGGTCATTTTTCGGTATATATAGTTGCAGGTAGTTTGTAAATATTACATTTGATAATTACACGGTGTGCTGTCCAAACAATTGTCAAGTCAAAGTATATAATTTCGTGAAAATCTGAACTTTTAGTTCTTATTTATTTTGATAAATAGATTTTCATCAAGTAAAAGCCACCTCTGTTCAAAAATAATGGCACTTTCGTGTGTGCAAGGATTTTGGATCTAAATTAAATCAAGTCCTGTTACCAGCGTTAATTTAATAATATGATATTCGGAAACCATAAACTATAGAAATTGTAGTCCAAGATACGATCTACACAACCGTTTAAACCAAACCGGAGTATTTTTTACGGAATATCAGCTACGGGTAATAATTTGCTCCATTCCAATCGAAAACAGTAAATATAAAAATTACAAGTGGCCAATGATATGAGGATATGATCTTCAAATTAAAACACCCATTTTCAGTATATTTTTGACAAAAAGCTATATTTAGGGCATTACCCCGAATCTCGCGCAGCTTCACGATCGAACCCACGGTCTTGTAGAAAATCTAAACTTTTCCGGTCCGGAAAAAAAAATCAAAATTTTCAAAAAAATACTTTGCGACTTTTGATGCCGCGCAGTATGTATTGGTCACATCCGGTGGCGACTCCCTGCCTTCCTGAAGAATTTCATTTCAATATTTGGACATTTCTACTTGATTTCGCAGCCACTTTCGAAGTGAAAACTAAAAATAGGCCAACAAAATGGCGTCCGATGTCGGATCGAATTCATATTTGTCGGACCACTGCGGACCGCCTAGTATTAGAAGGGAGGAAAATTTGAAGTCGGTAGGTGCAACTGCTCGTAAGTTCTCCTGCTTCAAAATACTCTCGCCAGTCCGTTATGGACGATATTTAGTGCATGGGGATTAATTTTTGTGTTTTTTTTTTGTTAAATTAGTCAGAAAGCTTTATAATATTGCAATATACAGCAAAAGGTACATAATAGTGCTTGAGTAAATCAATAATAAACATGTACTTCCCTAAGTCTACTCATGAGTATGTGTAACTTAATTTCGAAGTCATTAGTTACATTTAACCTGACCACAGACTAGATAGACCTAGACTAACACCGCACATCTCTATATCTGCGACCAAAACATAGTCAATGAAGTCTAAGTTTATTTAGTCTGTGCCCCAAGTATAGCAAGCAAGCTTTTGTACAGCTACCTGTTCCATCCTGGAAGTGCTGAAAGCGTTCGTGCAAACACCTAATGACGAATGCCGCGTACACACAAAGGAAAAAAATTGTTCGTCTTACCTAGTGAAGATGGCGGCGATGAACCAAGCTAGAAGGCATATCAACGACGCCCTAGCTTTGGTACAAATATAGCCCGCTTTCAAAGGTTTGCAAATGGCGTAGTACCTTTCGAAACTGATAGCGAGTATGGTCAGGACGGAGGCGTGAGCCACCGTGAGTTCCACGAACGGCACTGCTTTACCTGCGAAAGAAGAGATGCCAAAATTAATCGATTCTAAATCACTAAAGGCTGGAGATTCGAGTGAAAGGAAAAAAACACACACTTCGTTGGAATGTCTTACACAAATCACTTAATATATAAAAGATATTTTTTTAATTTCTGTAATACATTTAGATATTTTAATGAAATTTGGCACACATGTATTATGCATCATAAGGCATTATTTAGTATACCAATTTTTTTTTTAAATGCATTAGTGGCGGGGGTACGAAATTTCATCTGTCTATTTTGGCTGTTATCACGTCATAACCTCATCCGCTTATAAAATTCTTCGAAAATCTAGTTTCGCTTTACTTCGAGAAGGAATTCATCATACCCTTAAGGAAATAGACGAAATCAATAAGGCTCTTGTTTCAAACATGATTCATGACAAAGCTTTATTTATCTAAAATTTGAAAAACTAACGTCAACACTAGGAAAACCATCAAACTCTTCTAAACTACCAAAAACTGTAATAAATATTTCATCGCACCAACTTTCGGAAACTGAAAAATTAGTTCTTCCAAAAGGTTCCAACGGCACTTCTCATCTAAAACCAAAATTATGGAAATGATACTTTCGTTATTTGGCCTCATGGTCAAGAAACCCTAGTAGATTTTCTTAGACATTTAAACTCAATACACCCTAACATACGTTTTACTATTGGAAGCTAATAATAACCTTCCATTCTTAGATATTCTTGTCAATAGAAAATCAGACCTAACATTGGGTCATTGTGTTTACAGAAAACACACGCACCCGGACCGATACCTTAATGCATGGTCACATTACGATCCGGCCTAAAAATCATCGATTATCAACTCTCTTGTTAACAGAGCCGTAAAACTATCTCAGCCCGAGTCACTGAAAACAGAATTAAAACACCTTACCTCTGCTCTTCTACACACCACACTTCACCACAACCTTCCAATAGTAATGAGTTCAAAAGCATTCCTACACTTGCCACTGTGGTCATTCCTTATATTCAAAACATCACTGACCACATATCAAAAGTTCTAAAGAAGTATAACGTGAAAACCAGATTTACCACTTGTCCAAAAATCTCTCCACATCTTCGGTCCGTCAAATACCATTTGAGTGTCCAGGAGTTTACAGCATTCCATGCATATGCGACAAAGAATAGATTGGAGAGACCGAACGAAAAATATCAACTAGGCTCAAAGAACACGAAAGAGCTTTACGACTAAGACAAATAAACTCATCAGCTGTTGCCGAACACACTCATGAAACCGGACATGAAATTTTATTCTTGCATGTAATCAGTTCTGCTACCAACGAAAAATCCGAGAGTCAATAGAAATCTATAAACAACCTAACAATCCTAACCGCGACTCAGGTCTCTATCTGTCACCAATTAGGGAATCAGTCACCCGAGACGGTGTTTATGCCCCTCATTTAGCCCCGCCCCCCTCAAACAATATATAAGCAGGGACAGAGTAAGTAAGTTTTGTAAAAAGGATTACAGTAGCTTGGGGAAGTTTCTTTGAAAAATCTCTCTAAGGGTTTCTTATGTATTTGACATTGGGTCATTCTGTTTACAGAAAACCTGTCCACACAGACCGATACCCTAATACATTGTGACACAATTAACCGGCCCAAAAATCGTCGGTTATTAACTCTCTTGTTTACTTGTCCTAAAACTATTTTAACTGAAGTCACTCAACCCAGAATAAAACCCCTTACGTCTATTCTTCTCTCTGATAATTTCCATATTAGAGGTTTAAAGCGTTCCATCACAAAATACACTTCACCACAACCTTCCAAAGACAACGAGTCCGAAAGTAACCACACACTGGCCACTGTTGTTCTTCCTTACATCGATGAAGCAGGACGAAAAATAGCCTTAAGACTACGACAAATAAACTCATCACAAACCACGACTCAAGTTGTTACATTTCACCAATATGTCATCAGTCATCTGAGGCAATATTTATGTCCCTCCATTATCTCCGCCCCCTGAAACATTATAGAAGAGAATGCGAGTCACGTTCAATTAGGCTCTGAAGAAGTCAGCAGGATGACTGGCGAAAAGTCAGCGCGTTCGATTTATCACTATGTAAATATTATTGTGGAAGTTTCTTTGAAAAGTTGAGGTATCAGTAAAAATAACAGGCGTACTAAGTGCAAAAATTTGAGTGACACTTAGGTGACCATGTGGTTGTCACAGTGTGTGTGAAATTATAACCCACCAATACGTTGCCAAAACTGAAACACGGCCGGTGGTCGGCGAGGTCGATAAAGAAGACCGGTCGTAAGTAAACATTAAGCATTTTTAATTCCTTGATGATAATCTGGATCCGCGTGCCTGTCAAATTCAATTAGGAACATCACCTGTGCCTGCGGCACGGCAATTCTCATTCTCACGTGAATTATGAGAGAACCGGTAACGATAGCGTAACGCATAGCCGGGGTCTTATGCTAATGGAACTCCTGTGCAATAAATAATCTTAATATTCCCGGTGGTGGCTTTGCCTAATTTATCGGTCCATGTAGGCTTTAATTTTTTTAATGTAGCCGGCGTAAAGTCGACTCGAATGTCTTTTATTTGCGTGTGAAAAAGCGAATACATTCGAGATTATGTCGCACGTTTTTGCTCCGCGTATAAGATTAACCGTCCATATAGTCTGTTCTTCAGTGAGAGGGAGTAATAAAACGATCGGTAAACTGAAATTATATTTCATCTCTTAAAGACAAGTTGTCATGTATACAGAATGTTTGTGTTTTCGTGGACGAACAGTAACTTCCTGGCATGTTTTGAATTTTACATCAAAAGTGACATTTAAAGATCTAAATATATTTTTAATTGTGTTGTCAGTTTAAAAATTATTAAGCACAGGGTGGTAAAAAACTTACATTAAAAATTTTAATGGAAAAATCGTTGAAAGCAATTTTTTTAAATTGAAATTGATTTTTGTTGTTTTATCGTATTTAAAGTTCGAGATTTCTAAATATTTCGAACAAAAAAATTCTATATGCTTATTAATTGGGTAAAAAGATGAACTCCGCCTCTGCTAGAGATTGGGTGGATTGAGTAGCCTAGGATCTATCAGTGCTGGTCCCAAACCCGGAAAAAGGAGGAGGGTTACAGCGGTAGACCGGCTCCCTGCCATGTGAAAAAAAACCATTGCTTAATATTAATTAATTAATATTAGAAACACAAACATTTATTTGAAGTTAAAGTTTTTAAGAAGTTAAAGTGTGTTTATACTGATATTTTTATTTTATTTTTATTTTATTTTCTATTCGATTTATAAAATCCAACTTTTTGTAGCCGCTCAACAATGGTCTCAGTTCTCTGTTCACATTAAACATTTGTTTATTCGGCACATTCTTACGTCAACGAATATACATAGGCATTGTACGACCAGAAATATTTATTGCTTCGACGTTTCAAGTATTTTACAGTATCTTAACCGCCGACCTCGGCAGGACCGTGGTAAAACCCACCCCAAAAGAGTTATTCTGCATTAAGTAGTTTGCCTGAGATGGACCGTAACGAATATTTGTAGAAACTTGAAATTTTTATTTGAAATGTAAATGAACCGTTTTGAATTTGATTAAGCATTGATGCTGCGGGGTATCATCTAATAAGTAGAAGCGTTTATTTTAACGTCAGGTGATATATATCGCTCTTAAGAGTTAAAAGTGTGTTAAGTTATTTGAATGTGATCCTTTCAGTATGTACTTATTTGAGTACGTGATTCTCGAGCTTTCACCCTGCGAGGCTGTTTTCACTGGATAGTTCAAAATCTATCTCTAATTATCTTAGAGGTAACTTTGAAAATAATCATTTTTGTCTTGTGTGCCTATCGATTCGCAACATTATTCTTCTTGTATTTTGTGCCTTCTTCATAGTTCTTCAGTTTGTAAACAACAATAGTCTTTTTTAAGATTATAGGGTATAATTGCGGTAGATAAATATTTATTATAATCTTACAACTAAAAATTTTTTGGAAGTTTCTGTTTTTTAACACTTTAATATGTGCAGACCATGGAATGAAGCAGATGTTCCCCGGAAAACATGGAAAACAACGCAGCATTTGAAGACGAAGCGGAGCAGCCCCGCTGCTACCCCAACAAATAAAGAAACGGATCCATTCGTCTTCGGATGCTAAACAAATTGTTTTGTTGTGACATAGAACATAATAAATTGTTGCTCTCTACAAATTTTTTTATGTACATGTTTCAAGAACATGCTTACAAGAAACATACTTATATCCCGCTTGTTAGTGTAGGTAGATAAATTCCTAGGACGGTCCTGGAATGGTTACTGGTAAGGATCTGCTCGGCAGGGTGTTCTATTAGGGACTACGGTTTTGGAGTAATAAACAGGCAACGTTAATGACGGGGTCGGTTGTAAGAGCACTATACTTCTGGTGGAACTATACATAGAATATGCAAAAGTGGTTTAACAGCTTCTTCTTCTTAAGAGCTCCTTACACTTCTATCTTCACAGTATTACATTTTACATTAAACTCGCCCTTTTCATTTTGTATTTGATTTAGATTAGATATTTCTTGACTAAAACAGCATTTATAACTTTGAGATTTACTGTCCCGTTTTTGTAAGGTGCTGCGAGCAAACCCAAAATAATAATAAAGTAATTAAAATTGCTGCTAAAATAGTTATTAATAAGTATCTGCAAGGTGCATACGAAGTATTGCATTTTCCCATTTTAAATATCGTTTTAAATCTTCTTGGTGCTAGTTATAAGACGTTTTGGGATTTAAATAATTATAAACGCATTACTAAGGTCGTTACATTTACAAAACAAAAGTTTTATGATCAAGAATCTCTCAGAAATTTTCCTAGCCATTTGACAGAAAAACCTACGCACACAGACAGATATTTTAATGCATTTTCGTATAATCAACCGTCCAAAAAATCATCGGTTATCAACTCCCTTGTTTATAGAGCAGTAAAACCATCTCAGTTCTAGTCACTGAATCCACTGAAAATACCTTGCATTTGCTCCATTTCCATATTAGAGATATTAAGCGTTCCATCACAAAATACACTTCTCCACAACCTTTCCAAGACAACGCGTCCGAAAGCAATCCCACACTTGCCACTGTTGTTCTTCATTACATTTCAGATATCACTGACCACATATCAAAAGTTCTGAACTAATATAACGTCAAAACCAGATTTACCACTTGTCCAAAAACCTCTCAACATCTTCAATTCGTCAAAGACAAAATTCGGTTTGATATACCAGGCGTTTACAGCCTTTCATTACAGACAATATCAGATGCGAATGTCAAACGTCCATTTGTAAGATATTTGGAAATGGAAATGCAACTAATTTAGCCAGACAGCCTCAGACCACACAGAGATAAAAAACATTCTTTTTCTTCTTCAGGACTGGCTTCACTACAAGGCAATTTTCGAGATGAAAAAAAATTTAAAAAATAGCTACGTAATAATAAAAACTAATTACATTAACTAATAATCAGATTCCAATACGCAATTTTAATCCGTTCCAGCTTAACAACTTTGGAAATGTATGGAATTTTGTTAACAGCTTTGCTTTCAGTTTGTTCGTTATAGAAAGCGGTTTCCTGTTCCCGGGACACGTTGTACGGCATTTTGTTATGAAAACTTTACTCCTTATTTCGTCCCGCAAGCGAGATTAATGCGCGAAGTTCGAAAGTTTCCAGTTTTTATAGACGAAACCCCAGCCTCAACGTTTTCAGCCCATGGCGCGAGAGCTTTACAGTGTTTTGTACTTTGTTCGGTATCAAACGAATCAATTTTCGCTTATGATATTTTATTTAAACAATAAACTCTCCCGAAAATGACATTTTCCGAGCTAATATTAGGCCGGAAAATAGCAAAAGCTTTTATCGTTCTTACTTTATTTCCTTTGCTCTGTTTAGATGGCTTTGAAGACTGCTTTAAAAAATATTTAGTTGAAGTCGTCTTATAACTGGTTTCAATGGCGACGAAATAAACAAACTGAAATATTGACATTTTATAGGTTGTCTTACTGATATTGGCCAAGATTGCCAGGATCATTCGACCAATTTTTTGATTGTTATTTTTGGTACGAAGCTCATAGCCTAAAGGAAATTAAAAAGAAATTAAATTAAAGAAAAAAATAATTATGGGCGCGATTTCAGATCAAGCTTGCTTTGGTAATAAAGTTTTTGTGATCTGTGGTTAGAAATGTCAAATTTCGCCACGGCACACTTGGCACCTTTACATACGAGGCGCTGCTGCATTGCACAGTTAACGCAAGCTCAATTGCCGACTACGCCGCTGATTTTGGATAAACAAAAGCGAAATTGGGCAAATTTTTGAAACACTGCCACACACGCGCACGCAATTTCAACCAAGAGGTGACTAACGGATCGTTAACCACGCTAAATAAACAATCTCATGCCATAAATAAGACACAAAAGAACCGTAGTAGGCGACGCCGTTGGCGTTGAGAACCGTATCTTTACCGCCATTCATAATATCAGTTTCGCAATTTTATTAAGAAAAAAAAAATGAACCACCTGTGGGCGTCTTTTAAATTGCAAATCGAGATGTCTTTTTTGCAGCTTCAAGTTCAATTAGAATTTTCACGTCGAAGTAAAGGACGAGTTTTGAATTAATTAGATGTGATATTTTGAAATTTTTGGTATCAACAGCTCCTTGGAAAAGATGGTCATTTGTTAAGTGGTGTTTGTGTATAGAAAAACTAACGTACGCTATAATCCTATCCGATTCATAACTTCATACTTCATACTTCCTGAACTTATAGCACAGTTAGTCCCAGGACTCTATAACCAGTTTCAATAATTGGAATCCCTAGGTGGTAACACGTAGATAGGTTATCAACGAAAAAAGAAGAAGAAGAGGGAAAAACACTTAGGGTTAAAACAAGAGGAGAAAAAGTATTGATGATGCAGTCGAGGGAAACAAATAAGAGAATTTGACTAGTGTGAGAGGTAAGCCAGAAGGCGGATATACACTCGATGAAGAAGAAGAAATTTATCGTTCGAAGTAGGAGGAGAGAAAGTGTAGTGAAGAAATCCATCGAACACATGTGCATTTTTGTAGCAAGAGGTTTTAGTCCAAAACATTTTGATATTTCGATTTTTAGATTAATAATGGCTTTTGCAAATCAAAATTGTTTGTTAGTAGATGCACCACATGGAAACTGCGTTTTTAAATGGAAAATTAAATGAAGAAATGTATACGAAGTCTGCATTATCACAAAAAGCCGTCAGATGATGGTTAAAAGAGTTTGAAATCACCCTAACAGAAAAAGGTATTAGAAATCCTTGCTGCTTGTGCTAGATTGGGGAGATACATAAAAAAAAATTATGTTATTTTATATGCCAACGATATTGTATTCGTTTCAGAAATTTGATTATTATTTGAATTCTTTCTGGAAATGAAAATTACTCATGAAAGAAATAGAATTTTCTCAAATCAAAGTGCCCATAAATAATCTCAAATAAATTTCAATATATTTTGATCTCTGCATAAGATAAAATGTGATTTTTTTTATATCTGCATAAAATAAAATGGGGTGTATATTTTGATATCTGCATAAAATAAAATGGGGTGGATATTTAGATATCCGTATAAAATAAAATGGGGTGGTTTTTTTATATCTGCATAAAATAAAACGGGGTGTATATTTTGATATCTACATAAGGTAAAATGGGGTATATATTTTGATATCTGCATAAAATAAAATGGGGTATATATTTTGATATCTGCATAAAGTAAAATGTGGTGGATATTTTCATATCTGCATAAAATAAAATGGGGTGGATATTTAGATATCTGCATAAAATAAAATGGGGTGGTTTCTTTATATCTGCATAAAATAAAACGGGGTGTATATTTTGATATCTACATAAAATAAAATGGGGTATATATTTTGATATCTGCGTAAAATAAAATGTGGTGGATATTTTGATATTTGCATAAAATAAAATGTGGCGGATATTCTGAAATCTGCATAAAATAAAAAGTGGTGAATATTTTCATACCGACATACAATCAAACGGGCTGGATATTGTGATATTTCTGTAAAATAAAATGTGGTGTTTTTTTGATATCTGCATAAAATAAAATGTGGTGGATATTTGGATGTGCGCATAAAATAAAATAATGCCAAGGTGTTAAGGCTATCTGAAGGTCAGTCAGCATAGGGATTCGAGGGATGTAGGGTAGTAGGATGGCCGAATGTCGTGGCTAACATTTAGCTAATAGCGAAATATTTATTGGGTGTAAACACTTTTTGTCAGGTGAACTTAATAGTATAAGAGACGAGAATTATTGTTTTGCTTTGGTAAGATTAAAAAGGATAAGTGGGGCAAATGAATGGAATATAATATGAAAATAAATTTTATTGCTTAGCTATCCAACAGAGTTTTCCTCTTAAAGCAAACTTTATATTTTATAAGCATAACAAGACCTTTATTTATTTTGCTACAAACTTTGACGGATCAAACACTTTTTAGTGTCCAGAGAAACCGATTATGGTTGAGGAATAAGGTTAAAATTGCAACCGAGTAGTTTATTTTAGCCGGTGCACCTTCGCTTCCATTTATTTTTAACCCTGTTTCTATTAAGCCTCCTAGACGCATATTTATACAAATGCTCGATAGCACTTTCATCTTAAACTCGGCAACTTTGGACGATTAAAGTTAATCGCGACGACAGCTGAAAACGGAATGCTCAGCCAAACGTTTCTAATCGTTTCTAATAAACCGTAGTTTTCCGTTTACTTCGAAGTTGACTCTATCAAGCGAAAGAGAGCGAGCAAACGAAACGAATTACCTTAATTAGAAAGGTGATTATTTTTTTTTATACTCACGTTGGTCTTCGGTCTGTACACTTGTCATTTTTGAGCGGGGAAAAAAGTTTCGAAAATCTTTCCATAGATGTCACTTATAGTTATGTCACGTGATTCGAGAATATATTATCCAATGGTGGCGCTGTTGTTAGTGAACAAATGAGGGAAGACTATTTTTCTTATCAAGTACATATGTTGCTTAATGCGACTGAGTAATAAAAGGTAAATTCGTATCGACAGAAAACATTGAACAGGCTAGACAACTTAAGGGTTACATAGTAAAGGTTGTAAATTAGGTTAGCACTAATTTGTATGTTATAGTAAGATGAGCTTGGTGAATGAAAGTAATGTGACAGTAGCGTTACTATAGGCAGTTTATTAGAATAATAGATTATAATTATAGAGATGGTCCAGAAAGTTGAGATATGAATTATTCTAATAATAATAATAATAATTATAATTTATCTATTTTCATAATATTGACTTCTACATATGTTTTTATGTACTTAGAATAATTAATATGTACAAAATGCACTGAAAAACGACAATAATCCATCCATTATCGATAAAATTATAAATAAAAAACAAATCCAGACAACAGTAAACTCTATTTATACGAAAGCTAATACAGAACACGAACAATTTAAAACAATTACATACATAGCAGAACCAAGTGAAAAAATGTTGAAAACATTTGTCAAAATGTGGTTTAAAAATAGCTTTCAGAACTAACAACACAATAGGAAAATTAAAAAAAAAAAGAATACAACGAAACGTCCAAAATCTGAAAAATCAGATTTTTGACGACAATTTTGATATTTTACATACAGCGACAAAAAGTAGAAAATTAAATTTATTGGAAGCCATGTAGATTAATAAAATGAGACATTTTTGTATTGTATGTATTGCTTAACGATCAATTAGATTTAAATACCTCTCCATTATCAAACTTAAATTTTTATTTTTAATTTTTAATGTCAGTTTTCGGTATATATACAGGAGCAGGTAGTTTGTAAATTGAAAATATGTAATTTCGTGAAAATCTGAATTTTTAGTTCTTATTTATTTTGTTAAATGGATTTTCATCACTAACCTATTCATTTCAAAATTAAATTTCGTTTTATTTTTGCTTATAAAAAGGAAAAGAAAGGGTCGGGGTTGTATCAACATCTACTTTTTGACCCATCCTGTACATTTTCTATTTACTGCAAAAAACGCGCATGAAAAAATATGGTGGATGGGTGCGAGCATTTTTCTTGAAATGAAATATAGGATTTTTAACTGTTCACTGTATATAATATATATTATAATACAATTTTATTAGGTATATATATATTGACCCCTCTACAGAGCAATAAATTAGTTATTTTTGCCGAACCAGGAAAATTTGATACGAGTCGAAATGAGTCGATCCAAATGGAAACAAGTTTTCTTAATGACGCCGTAGTAAGAGCCACCGGAATTCGCTGACGTAAAATGTACGCGACTATTAGGTTACAAGAAAAAAAAACAGCAGCTAACGCTAATTGCTAACCAATCCACAACGCGCGGTTTGATTTTTCAAGTACGCAAGTAATAATTCATATTTGATGAATTAGTATTGGTGTTATTCTCCTTTTAAGCGTTGTTGTCACAGGTTACTTACCTTTTTTGATTAATTACCGTCATCAATTAACAAGTCGACAGGAATAAATTAAGCTGGAAACGATCGTGATGACGCTACGGTCCAAAGTGTCGCTGTATATATCGGAATGCAGTAAAAAAATGGAGTAGAAACCGAGGTATATATTTGCTTTATAGATTCGTTCGAGTACATCATGTAAAACTCCTGAAAATATTGGACTCAAGTCGACTAGATAGGAACGATATTGGAATCATTACAAATTTGTATTGTGATCATACACCTGTAGTAAAATGTAACAACGTAACAACCGGACCAGCAATCCTACGAAAAGGTGTCCGGCAGGGGTGTATTTTATCCCAATGTTATTTAATCTGTACTGAAGAGGCAATAAAAGACACAAATGACGGGATCAAGATTAACGGTATAACGCTTAACAATCTTAGATACGCTGATGATACATACGGTATTAGCGAATAGTTCAGAAGCCCTGCAACGCTTGCTAAATGAACAGCACAACAGCAAAAATACTAATAATATCAAAATCCCCAGAGCCTCTCATTAATATAACCATATACGAGGTGAGCGCCAAAATTTCCCGGCCTGACATAGATGCGGCTCCAGTATCACGATAAAACTGTCTTCTTTTAAATATATATCTTAGTAGGCTGCGCAAAAAAGATCGAAGTCTTGTGTCCAATAGTTTTTTATTGACAGCATTTTAAACAAGAGGTGTCCGAAAAAATGTCGCAAATAACGCAAATTGAGTAATAAACTTTTTGGCAAAAGAAGGGTTAGCAAATAAAATTATTAAAGAAATGCTGGATGGTGGGCAAAACGTTTTCGAAGGGGGCAGGAGTCCCTTGAAGATGATTGAAGAACTGGTCGACCAGTGGAGGTCATAACGGAAAATATTGTTGCGATTTGAAGGTCAAGGAAATCTCAGAAATTACTAAACTTTCTGATACAAGTGTTCGTCGAATCCTGCATGATCATTTAGGTATGCATAAGGTTAGTGCAAAATGGGTTCCTAAAACCTTTCGGCTATTCAAAAACAACGCCTTGTCGAGTGTGCGCGGTCTTTTTAAGAACTCTGTGTGTTGGAACCGAAGCCTGGGATAGAAACTATTGTGACGGGAGATGAAACTATGGTTCTCTATTATGACCCTCTATCGAAAAAAGAATGAATGGAGTGACGTCGTAAGGGTGAATCACCTCCAAGAAAATTCAGTCTGCCAGTCAACAAAAAAGGTGATGCCCACTATCTTTTGGGATTGTGAAGGAATTCTTTTGATAGATTTTAAAGAAGCTAATACCACTGTCAATTATAAATATTACGCAACATTATTACATAAATTGCGAGGCTGCATACGTGTAAAACGTCGAGGAAAACTGACCAGAGGCGGGCGTCTTTTGCACGATAATCCACCTGTTCATACTGCTGGTGTTGCACTGGTGTTGTATTGAAAAATAATAAAAAATTGTTACTCTACTTTGTTTCTTTCATATTCAGCCCGGGAAATTTTGGCGCTGCCCTCGTATAAGAGACGAATAGAATAGAAATTTCAAATAATTGGGGACCTGCATCAGCAACAACGTAAATTCAGAAGTAGAAGCACTTTTAACCTGATCCGGTCATTTCTGTGTAATTCCTACCTAAGCCTGAGGCTCAGACACCGATTTGTGAAGTGTGTAACAGTTAGTTTTCTTGTACGGCTCTGAAGCGTGGACTCTAAAGGTTAATACCATCAAAAAAATAGAGGCCTTTGAGACGTGGACACATCGTAGGCTTCTCAAAATACTAGAAGGAGTTGTTTAAGCATGCCCCGTGCGAAAGAGAATTGGTTCACATAGTTAAAAAATGAAAAACATCCTATTTGGGTGGAAGTAGATATGAGATAAAATGGGGTTCAAAGTTCAAAGATATTGTTTCTATATACAGGGAAAATGAGCTAGGCAAACGGCCATAGTGGTCTTAGTCGTATTCCTTTGGCTATTGTCAAGGACGCAAGTATTTCATTGCACTCATGAGTAAGAAGAAACTGTGGAAAACTTTGAAGAAAATGAATTTTCGTTACGAAATTATCTGTGAAACATCTGTTATGCTTGGATAAATGCTGATATACTGTTGTGCGAGGCAAGTTTTCATGGAAGGATGGTCCTCTGCAGTAAAAGCACCCTTGGTAGCAAAAATAGATTTGCCGATTGTGGCTTGCTAGCATTCCAATCAAAACGGACTGGAGACTATCATGAACACATGAATACTCTTTCTCATTTAGGCCATGTGGCACTGGCTTAATTGCACACTTGAGGTTCGAAAAAACAATGATTTTCAAATTTTTAGTATTATATCCACGAACATTGCACATGTAGAAATAGCAGTCCAATTACAGGAATTCCAAAATATAGGGAACGCCCAGCTCCATTATTCCAATGCCTTAAACCTTGTTCAAATACCTTACAAACAATATGTGTTGCCCAAGGTTTGTCTTGAACACCAATTTTTAGTTTAAAATAAGCGTAGTATCGTTTTTTAAATCCAGACACTATATCTCACTTTCTGAGATTCCCCGCTGGCGGCGTAGCAATTTCAATTTCAATAATGTTATGTAATGTTCTTATTTTTAAAACAATAAATATGACATCACAAAAATTTATTCAAAATAGTTGCGTGATAGAAACAGAAAAACATTGTTTTCTATCAGTTTTGTTGATTATAATTTATTTAAAAAAATTGTGTTTTCTAAAAACACTGCCATGAACATAACTAAAGAATAGATCCCTTTTTAAACATTGGATATCTCTCGAAAAAGATTTTATTTTGTATCTAATTTGAGGTTAGAATCTACTCATTTGACCACATAAAATCAGATGCAAAGTCACTAGATATTCCAAAAAAAATCTTCTTTTTATTAAAGCTCAAAATTTAATCTTATTTGCAGATTACTTTTTAAATTTGGTTTTATCAAACTCAGGTGCATTAGATGTCCGTTGTCAAATACGTGGTATGAAGAAACACACAAAGTATTTTTATAAATTAATGACCGAATGACCTTAACAGTGGTGGCCAATAGAAGTAAAAGAAAAAGAAGCATAAATCTTACTCCTACGTTATTCTTTTGGTTAGTTTGAAAACTGCCTCCTCGAAATCGAGCATAAGCTGGTTTGTAAAGTTGAAATACCCTCGACCAGTTCTGGGATTATCCTCTAACTGTGCAGAACTAGGCCTGCCTTGGCTTGATCCTTGAACTGCCAGCGAATTGGTAAAAACCCGAACGTCCTTTTAGGATCATTTCTTGAAGTTTTTTCACATAACCTATATTATTGTTTTCGCAGTCCAATTTAAAGCAATTTTGTGGGTTTGATTCCAATACATACATGACGAAAACTCGAACTAGAAGATCTGAGGATATTAATTAATTTCATCATATTTATCACAATAGGTCTACAAAAACCAACAAACAAAAATGAATATACAAAAGACGTCGTCGAGAAAGGGCAAAGCATAAATACGATAATTAAAAATGGCCGTCAAAAATAATCCTTGCCCTGAAATAAGGACTGCTTTGGACAGTTCTAAAAAAGTTCGCATAGTATTTAGAATTTAACCCGAATTGCGCACACTGCTGACAGTTCTGAGCAAAAATATGAACAAACATGTCATCTTTAGTGAGGTATATTTGACGTCCGTTTTTGGCGTCAGTAACCAACGCAATCCACGTAAATAACGATCGGTAACCTTATCTGAGATCCGCATCGGTCTAGTTTTAATGTTTGTTCGGAATAACAATCACGTGATATGGTCATTAGCCGTTTGAGTTTGAAACGAACGGGCTTGATTGCGAAGCGACCGAATCAACAGGGAGCGTTACGAAAGTTGTTTTCGACGAATTTTACTAAGGGAGGGTTTTAAAAACCTCGAGCAAATTTGCGAAGCTAGCGGCCGACCTAAATATCGACGAAGCTAAGTAGTTGTGCGCGGTTATTTAAGATTTACATTTGCTTTGTAGCGACTGGGATGCTGACAGAGTTTACAGCGCTTCCGTCTCTTATTAATAACGAATAGATACTAGATGGGAAAGAGGATAAGTGATTCCGCAGCGTCTCCATTACATTACATCTTTTGTAGTTTTCTGCTTTCTGTTTAAATGTAGCTTTTAAACTATTCTTTTCATTGCTTTTTATAAAACTTCTGGATTTCTCCTGCGTCAGTTTTTGATTAGTCGAAATTGCCGACGTTTCGCCAATGATCCCGTTTCAGTTTCAGTCAAGCTCTGAAGAAGCCAACAGGATGATTGGCGAAAAGTCAGCAATTTCGATTAAGCGAAAACCGACGCAGGAGGAATCCAGAAGTTTTGTAAAAAGCATTGGAAGTTTCTTTGAAAAATTATTTTTTTATTTTGTCTGGATAACTGAAAAATTGAACAAATATTTCGTATTTTATTGCTACGTATAAAATGAAAAATGATATCTGACGATTTCTGTTTTTTTTTTGTTTGGGTCCGCGAGGTATTATTTAAAATAGAATCGTGACTTCCCGTTCATGCCAAGGGAACTCCTTATGGTGGTTTCCAAACAATATGATGCGCCGATTATATCAATGTATTAATAATAGATATTTAACACATTTTTGTCGTATGAGTAGTACTGATTTGCAAAGGTTATTGTGCAAAATTTCATATTTAATTAATTAATTAATAAGATGCGAACCATGGAGCTACTATATATCTCCCTCCTCCTGTTAACACTTCGATTTCTTGAAACAAGAGATTCGTTCATACTTCCCTGGTGTCCTTATTTCCAATTTCAACAACAAGCAATTTCCGTACTTGCACCAAAAGTCTGTGATGTCTGGATTAAATTGATTTAAGAGCAAATCTTTCAATATTGAAAGTAAACATAATTGCTAATTTATTGAGAAAATATAAAAAATATAATACATTCTGCATATTTCTAATAATAACGTTATTGTCAGAACGATTTTGAATTCAAAAATAAATGATAAATGGTAGAGCATTTTAAATAATATCGGGTAGGCCGTTTGGTGGTTGTTGAATATTGAGTTGAACTTGAGGTGGCCCATCGTGTATATTGGGGGCCTATTTTTTATTTTTTCTGGATAATTGCAAAATTGAACAAATATTTCGTATTTTGTTGCTACCTATAAAATGAAAAATAAAATATGACGATTTTTGATTTTCTTTCCGGGTCCCCAAGGTATTATTTAACAGAAAAAGCGGAAAAAACGTCACACCATACCATAATGTAAGAACAGAATAGATCAACAAAGTATCGACGGACGCCACTGGTACTATTTAAAAAATGTATCATTTCGGAGAGAGGCAGTTGGTAAGGGTTACTAATTTAATTAACTTTAAATTAATGGTTCAATTCTTTCTTAAATCTCCATCTTTTAACGATCCGACGGAGGCGATAAATATGGTTTAAGTAAAATACGTTTTCATCGAGAACGTTCCATATAAGGGGGGCACATCATTTTCGAGAGACCCCATTTTCGCTAAATTACTGTTTATTGTTTATTGGCTCTTGAAAACGGAAACTCTTTCCGCAAACCAAGCCGGTCGCCATATTACACGTAGAGAGTTACGAATCGCTCGACGCGGACCCATTTATTATTATACGCAACGGCAATAAAGGAGATCAGCAATATTTTTTGGGGAGACGCAGGGATCGATGTTTTTAGGGTTCTTCTTAAACCGGAACTAAATTTCATTTTTTTCGATAATAAAACATTTTGGGTGAAAAAAGTTAACCGCTGGACACTCGAAATTTGGGAAAAAATATTCAGAGATCTGCAACAATAGAAAGATGGAGATTTCGGAATGTCTAATGGTTTTTTCAAATAATATAGTGTTTAATCAAGATGGTATAGTGCTTTCACAGATAAATGGATTTGACCTAATGACTGCAGTAAAAAAGTGGTGGTAATTGCAGCCGAAATAATTTATTTGAGAGAAAATAAGTAGGAAGAAAAAAGGAGTTTTGTATTTTTCAAAAGTTAGTCTTAATTTCTGACAGTGCATTAGTAATAGTGCGTTTTTGTTTTGTTAAATATTGAATGTAGAAACATCCTTATGTTTCGTCCTTGTGAGTACATTAGTATTGCTAGACA
Organism: Cylas formicarius; assembly: GCF_029955315.1. Taxonomy (NCBI): domain Eukaryota; kingdom Metazoa; phylum Arthropoda; class Insecta; order Coleoptera; family Brentidae; genus Cylas; species Cylas formicarius. The sequence continues at coordinate 36,153,334 of NW_026844347.1, read as the reverse complement.
CAGTGTTTCATTAATGAAAAAGCATTTAACTCTCGATGTCAAGCAACTGTAAGAAATTTTTATAATTACTTATTTAACGCTAGTCCTTTTGACTACTGTGAAAAGAAAAATTTCAAATTTCAAGAGTAAATATTTGGGTTCCAGCAAATTTTTACGCAAAAGTACACAGGGACGGCATCTTTATGACGAAATGAAAGTTCGCTTTGCAATTACTAGCTTTTGAAAAATTTTGTCTTCAAATATCAAAGTATCGACAAGAGGCAAGTAGTTATGAAATCCCAGTATTAGCTAACAAACTTCTTTTCACATTTTTAGTGGTAAAAATGTGTTAATTATTGTAAAAGTAGGATCATGTCTTTGCTATTTAAAAAATACCTTTAGCTTTAAACTCAACAAGAATTTATACGGGTGTCATCTTAAACCTCGAATATCTCAAAAAGTAAGAAAAATTTTAATATAAGATGAATTACCAACATGCCTTATTTTTTATTCTAGAATTGATATCTGAATAAAAATATGGTGTGTTCCTCTTGAAAATCTTGAGATTTTGCTAATTGAATTCGCCAAAACGGCACCACCTATTTGCCCACCCTGTATAAGCTGAGGCGCATCTGTCAATCTGATAAAGTAGTGCATCATGTCCTTAGTCTGTGGTTAAATTTTCGTTGCAATACCTCGATCAGTAGCGTCACAACACAACTTTATATGGAGCAATCAAAATATAAAAAAATAACCTCAATTTCTGCCTAAATTATGCAAAATTCAAATAGGCATTTCTTAAGAAGGTGACCTTTATTTTAACCAAGGATTCCAAAAAAAAAGGAGACACTTTTGGGACACCCTGTATTAACAAACTTATAATATTATAAATTTTTCGGAGAGTCCAAGAAACTTTTGAACGAAACTTTTTTTTTAAAGAAATAGATGAAAAGTAATGTGTGATGCTCATTTTCAATAAAAAAAACAGCAAAAACCTTACTTAGATAAGTGTAACCATTTTAGAATTATCCGCAGAAAATAACAGCTTGTTTAGCATTAATATTATATCTTCATTGCCTCGATGATTATTTTTATTTTCTCAATAGACTATTGTGTAGGGTGTTTTCCAAAACTATGCATTGTTTGAAAATCGCTAGTAACTTTTTTGCAATGGAAAGTTTTGTGCTTCAAACCGTCAGTTTATTTAAAACTCAATAGTTTAAAACTAATAACTTAACAGAATAATATTTTTTTATATGTATATTTTTGAGTCATTGAATTGAGATCAGAATTATCATTATATTTTGTTAGAATGTTCTTCGAAAGATTAAGAGAAAATAAACTTTAATAAGCACATAAACCTTAATAAAAATAATAAATAAACTACGTCCATTTTCTCAAAATTTTTGTTTCTATTTATTGGGATAAATTTCGAATACGAAATGAAATCTTTAAATTTTAAAATGAACGATTTATAAATGCCGACGCTATACTTCGAAACAAACTATACATCCTTGGAGACACTTTGAAGATCAATAATAATCGGTCTTTGCATACGAGTAGAAATTCTTCGATGCGGTTCCGACATGTTAAACAACAATTATCCACGGCAGCGGCTTCGCGAACTGGGTCTCGCTTCCAATTTTATCCGTTTTTCTGTATAAAAAGCGCCGTTCGGAATTTATTTTCAGGGAATACGCAGGTTGACTTTCTTCGGGCCATAAGCGACGTCTCGTCGGTTGACTTATAAGGTTTCGGCGGCCATAAAAATTTACGATAACGTCTAAACATAGAGAGAAACATAACTTATTCGGCATTTGATCGCTTTTTTTTCGTTTAAATTCTACGTGTTTTTTTATATTCCGGATCTTGAATTACGTCAAGTTCGATGTTGATCGGTGCTGTCTACCGAATCAAGTTCGAGCGGCAGTTGATTGGTTCGTATTTCGAGTAGTTAGATGATTGTATCCTACCGACTGCGCCAATTAAGTTCGAGCAACGACCATCGATCGCCATCAGTCAAACCAATGGAAAATATTAGCGCATGTTTGACATATTTTTCCATTTATTGCTGAATGACCAAGAGGCTGAAGGCTTACGACTACATCATCACGTACCCCGACATCGTGTGTGGTTACTATTTGGGTAATTTGAGTGCTATCGTTAATTTGTAAGTTAAGTGATAAATTTCCTTTACAGCGATAGTAGTAGTAGTAGTAGGTATAGTAGTATAGTAGGTATATAGTTAAACGTGAATAAGACGTCGAACTGACGACAATAAAATATTGCTTTCTTTTGCGTCGGGCACAGTATGATTTTCTAGTAGTTGACCAAATCTTAGTATTCTATGGACCAGTACACCCAATAGGCTGGGCCAAATGAAAAATGTTAAATCATTCAATGTATATAGTCCATTTCCGATAAAACTTATTCCCATAAATATTTTTAAGTTAATCGTTTGCCTGTCTTGACGCATTAATGAGATCATGACAAAACCATTGAACATGATGGACTTCTTCCCGTTAGTTTTATGGGCTCAAATTTTAGTAATATTTTCTTCATTTTCATAAAAAAAAAGATTTTTTTGGTCAAGTCTTCTATCGGTATTTGTTTAAGTTTTGCGTTTTGAACAATTAGTATTTTTATTTCACCTAGTTTGTAAGAAATAGACAAATTTTTTTAGTATTTAAGATTGGCTCTTCCAAACCACATTCTGATGCTTTAGATACCACCATATATATCTCTCATTTTCTTCAATGTTTCTTGTCTGGACGGCTGTCTATTTCTTGCGGAAACTCCATCACCTGCTTAACCCATTTTGGGAACCACACGATCCCTCTTCCACCCACTGATACGGGACTGGTTCCATTTTCATCCTAAAATGCGGTATCCATCTCATGACTGTTGGCGACAATTGTGGCAATCTATGTGCCTTGCCCAGCTTTTCCCAATCAGCTTCAACGATTTGTACTCAGAGTTTGATGACTGATTGCTAGAGGTTGATTTTTTTTAGGTTTGTTATTATTCTTTAGGTAATCACGCGATCCTATCGACTGCGCCGGTTAATTTAGAAACGACGAAATGGCTCTTTAAAAGAATAAATTAATGATTTCTATAGGAACAGTGATGCAACAATGTCTTAGCATTAACTTTAGCTTGCCTTAATTTATCGAAGGCTCGAACTTAATTGTCCGTAGTGTATTTTTTTTAAACGTTTTAAATCGCGCGCGCTACACTTGGCAACGACTTACGTCCACTTAAAATACCTCCGTTACTTCTTTATCCGTAAAACAGGTCGTTTTTATCCTGAAAGCGGCAGTTAGTTATAGGCGTGTAGCTCCATCTAACTAAATAAATCGCTGAGCAACACGGAACGTTCGCTATTAGATGAAAGCTTTTAAAGGATTCGGACTATTAAGGAAACAACGAAACGTCTTGTAAGGTCGATGATGCTAATCTCAATTCAAACAAAGCGGCACGAATACGTAGTACGAATTTCCGTATCGTTCGAGTGGTCGGGAAACGCTTCAATTCGTAGCTGGAAAAAATTTGTGTTGCTTTTTGTCTTATCGCTTTTAGTGGTTTCGTTATATCCGCCGAAAATCACGCTTCATACTGTTTTTCTATTCCAAATATAAAATTCAGGAGATTTACGGGATAAAAGTGTTCGGTAGAACAATAAGGTGATGTTTTCGCTACAGAATCATGTGCTGGCCTGCTAGGAAGGAATATTGGCGCACAATGTCCATTTATTACTTGATTATTCTTATTTCGCTCAATTTGGATGTCGTCCATAGGCGTAGCACAGAAATTTACGTAATATTCAAAATTCTCAAATTAGTATTGTCATTAAAGATAAGTTTATTCACGGAAACATTTGCATTTGCATTCAGAATGAAAAGAAAAACTAGTGGCTAGTTAAAAACATTTACAGAAATTCACTTCTTGCACCACTAGACGAGGGATAATTTTTGTAAAAATATTCCTCGACCTTCTGTGGTAATCGCTAAATATAATTGAATATTTAAAATTTATTTTTCGACATCCGACAAGCAAATCATAGACGGTTCGATCGACTTTCTTATTTAGTTACCATGGCAACTCAGTGAAGCCCTAACCTTAAAATTATTTCCGTTTTGAAGTTGTCAAGCGGCACGGAGTAAAAAAATGTTTCGCCTCGGTCAAGAAAGCAAAGGAAATATTCGCCAAGGAATATAGAAAACAATTTAGCTTTGTAATTCAAATGTATGATAATTATTATGTAAACAAATGAAAACCGGACTGTCAGAAAAATATGCTGCCACTATAAACGATATAAAATTTGTCTTGGTTATCTACCAAAAAGAAACGTATTGATTGGTTGAAAATTTCCACTAAAATTCATCCGTTGCCATGCTGATCTGTCAAAAAACAGGTTTTGATTGGTCAAAAATTGAAGGTATGGAATTTTCTTTGCAATCGTTCAATGATTTGTGTCAATTGACCAGTCAAATGGCCTGCCAATTGATCAAAATAATTTTAAAAATACAATGAAATTTATATTTATTTATATTATGTGTTATGTAGGCGGTAGCCATTGCTTGTTCTGAAAATCTAATGGAGTTGATATGTTTATTGAGATTCTTTGAAGAGGGTTATAGGTAAATTAGACATCACAAACGCATAATAATTTATTATAAAATAAATTTTATTAAATAATTATAGATAACACTTTACAATTTCAAGATGTTACTTATCGAATTTGACTAGTCAATTAAGAAGTGGCACTACGCTGGTCTTACCAGTAAGAAAAAAAAATGGGGATATCTATCTATTTTTATTCAATAAGATCTAAATTACTTACAGAAAAAAATTTGGTGTCACGATAATCAGATTCAAATTTAACTGTCGATTGAACTTTTGGGTTTCTTTTTTTTTTCTTTTTCCTGAAGGTTATATGGTACCAAAAGTGTGGCGAGACATAAATATAACCAACACCCTCAGCAAAAGGGAAGTCAACCATATGGAAAGCGAAATTTCTATTTGATCAAGCCATTGATGAAGTGACATCAGAAAAGCAGCACAGAAGAATATTATGATTTTTTATTTTTTAATTTATATATAATGTATTTTTTGTATTAAGGGTAAGGCTAATACTAATGTTAAAATAAAATTATTTCCTTTGGCATACCATTTTCAGTGTTACGGATTGGATAATAATAAATAGGCCAAACCCATTAATTCACCCAAACCGGGGTGGTACAATCTGCATTGAATAATAAGAAAGAATTTTGCACTTAGGAAAAAGTGGTTTAAGTATTCGTTTTGGTCACGCTGTGGTCCCTTTATATACTAAATGAAATTTTGTTACTCCATACTTTTGTGAAATAGACTTTAATCAGTAAGAAAGCATTTTGGGAACATCCTACAACCTTTAATACTAAAATTTAGATCGCGCCATGGATTCTTAAATATTAGACACCAACAAAGTTTGCATTTGGAGGTGTCTAAACAGGATTACATTTTCTTTTAATATAATTGAATGCAGCTAAATTATTACTGGCCAGTTAAATCATTATAGGGTGGACACGAAAAATTATATAAAATACAAAATAGTCCTAATAACATTGCGCGTTTCGATAGCAACCAAAGTAGATGTATAAACACGCATTTTGGGATTATTATACGACGTTATTTTTCCATTAATTTAATTTTATAGGGCAATTAATTTATAAGCAATGAGCATAACCCGAGATGTTGGAATTCGTGTTCAATTAAGAATGTAGATTGAATGTTATTCAATTAACATTTTGCTCGGATTGACATTCCGCTTCCATATACGAGGAGGACAGAAAAAAAAAACAAATTAAACGCTTTTATTTTGTAGTAAAATTTGTATTTATTTTCGTATTTTTCATTCGTGTTTTTTAGCAGAAATATAAGGTGAGTGAGAGGAGTGAAACGATTTGTAGAAGTATAGAGACTTCCATTTGGTATTTTTCATTTTCTTTATGAATACAGTCGCTTTTCACATTATTTACATATTTTTTGGACACCCGGTATATCTTATCTTATCTTACCGGAAAGACTCAAATCATACGAGTTCTGAACTTTAAATCGTAAGAGATTCTTCTCTGGAGCGTGCCTCAGGGACCCCACCGGGTCCTTCACTTTTCAATGTTTATGCGTCCTTTTTATTGTTTGCTGTTTCATATGAAAATCCGCAACACATCTACAGCTACAGACTCATATGGATCGTACAGCCGGCTGGTATCAGAATAATGGCATAAAGCTCAAGTGTCATCTTATGATCTTTGGTCGCAGCCAAAATCCTATCTAACGTGTTTACAAGTGTCACGGAGGTATACTTCGACCAGAAATATATTGCTTTTACAACTAACCACGTGATTAATTTTGCCTACTGTTTATTACTCCTCCCTTATAGAACACCCTGCTGGGCAGTCTATTATCCATAACCATTCCAGAATCGTCGTAGGAATTTATCTGCCTACATTAAGATGCATTACATTTCTACATAGTATCATTATTAATATACAAAATATTAAATATAATGATAAAAATAATAAAGTATCAGTCACTTAAAAATTCGCCACTATAGCTACTGTCGTCACGTTTCTCTAAAATTTTGGTTGACGTTATAGGAGTCTAAAATATACTTGAACTGAGGTGGCTTTTACTTGATGAAAATCGACCACACCGTATTTTTATCACATCCACGGGCCTACAAAAGAACATTGCTATAGATTTTTTTGGCTTTAGATAGAGTGAATGTTCCCGGGACACCCTGTACATATACAGTATAAAATTGGCCCCAGAATGGAGCCTTGAGGCACCCCAGATAACTCAGAACATTTGAGCCGTTCAGTTAGATTCGCAACCACTTCGAAAGTTTCCCCTGTATGATTTTTTTATGGTTCTAAGAGAAGGAGAGAAGAGAAAAGAAATTGGGGGCAGCTTTTATTAATAATAATTGTTTATTTACTGAACGAAACAAAGCCACATAATTTTGATTAGTTGTGAGCCTTGCTAAATGCAATATTGCAACTTAGAGCATACTATTCAAATAGAAAAGATATGATTAAATGGTAGTTTCTATCTAAGCCGTCGTTGAAGGGTCTTATTGTTATTAGCCGAAACGTCGGGTCTATGGCGGGTCATCGGTTGCTAATTTTATTCAATTCCATAGACCTCTCGACCAAAACACTTATAGGGCAGAATATAAGTTGGGGATTTATGTTCCGACACCCCAAAGCTATTCTTATTAATATTCAACAGGGCATAGGCCGAAGATATCAAAATGCTAAGTAAATGTTCGGCTTATTGAAAATATTTACAAAACTTCCGAATCGCCCGACGGGAGATTGTTTGTTACGCGGTCTTTTTGATCGAATTGGGTAGCTATTTACTTGGCACATGGCTGGGGGTCGTTAAGAGGCCAAGGCCCCGTTTTAATGCGAGGCTCCACAAAAAATAAATGAAAAATGTGCCGCAGAGAATGAAATTGTTGAGGGAAGATTGTACATCGTAATGTCTTTTGTACTTGTAAAGTGGATTCATTTTTCATTATTATTATTGGGTAGGCTAGTTATTAATAAAAATAGAGCAATACTTTTAACAAAGCTTCTGAATTCCTCCTCCCTCTGTTTTTGCTGATTCGAAATTGCTGACGGTTCGCCAATCATCCTGTTGGCGTCTTCAAAGCTTGACTGAAACTGGCTCGTATTTTACTCAGTACCTGCTTATATATTGTTTGAGGGGGGCGGAGCTAAATGAGGTGCATAAACAACCTCTCGGATGACTGATTCCCATATTGGTGACAGGTAGATTTCTACAAACTGTCGAATTTTTCGTTGGTAGCAGAACTGATTACAAGCAAAAATTTTAGAATAAAATTTTATGTCCGGTTTCATGAGTGTGTCCGGCAACAGCTGATGAGTTTATTTGTCTTGGTCGTAGGGCTCTTTCGTATTCTTTGAGTCTAGTTAATATTTTTCGTCCGGTCTCCCCAATGTATTCTTTGCCGCATATGCATGGAATGTTGTAAGCACCTGGCATCTCACATGGAATTTTTTCTTTGACGGACCCGAAATGTTAAGAGATTTTTGGACAAGTGGTAAATCTGGTTTTGACGTTATACTTCTTTAGAACTTTTGATATGCGGTCAGTGATGTTTTGAATGTAAGGAAGGACTACAGTGGCAAGTGTAAGATTGATTTCGGCCTCATTGCTTTTGGAAGGTTGTGGTGAAATGTATTTTTTGATGGATCGCTTAATATCTTTAATGTGGAAATTATTAGAGAGAAGAGCAGAGGTAAGGTGTACTCAGACTTTTGAAAAAAACATATGTAACTTTTAAAATACGAGCTGAAGTTTTAGTTCTTTAAATTTGATTGCACTTTTTATACACTTTTCAAAAACGTATAATTGTGTAAATATATTTTTTTAAATAATCATGTTTAAGCAGCTTCTTTTAAGTTTTCTATTTTTTGTGTTCTATTTGTGTTTTTTGCAATAAAATAGTAATAATAGTAATAATAATAACTGGAATAAAACAAATATATAGAGGAACAAGCATTATATAAAATACAAAAAATTAATACATTTTCACAATTTTGAAATGACTATTAAGAAATTAAATTTTGGTTCGAATCTTTGAAATTACATTTCTGACAACGTCACCGGATTTTAATGAAGATCTATAAAATCTAGTTTTAGTCATACTATTAAACTACGGAGTGTTTAAATAAAATATAAAAGATCTAACAGGAGAAGAACATCGAAACTGCGCAGCAGAGGGAGACATCATTTTTTTCGTTAAGCTTACGACACACTCATAAAACTCATAAATGGAAAAATTATATCAGCAGTGCCACACCAATAAGAACACTTGAGATCGAGAGTAAAAATAGGTAATAAGTTATCGCGAAGCTTCATAGTTGTCAACGGGCTAGGACAAAGGTGCAGGGTCTACACCTCCACGCTCTTTTAAATATCCTTTGAACCCGCCCTAAAAATATTGAAGAAAATGTACGTTACTAAGTGTTTCGGATTGCAAAATGCAACAACATAAACACTACAGTAGGAGGGGTGTCAACTATGAGGCCTAACAGCTGATGTCGAGAAAACTAAATATATGTGTATTTGAAAGAATAACCAAGTTGGAAAACTAGAAGATGAAACAAGAGTTAAAAAATGCTACAACTTTAAGCTTTTATCATTTAGGTTTAGTGGTGAGACGAGTAAAATTCCAAAAATAGTATAGGCTCACTGAGAATGGGGTCTTATGGTTTTAACACATAACTGCTGAAAAAAAGACAAACTTATACCATGCAAACGATTAAAAGTACACTCACATATAGCTCCGAAATGGGATAAAAAGGCCACAGATTAATGAGAATATCAATATTGGAACGTATGATAAAAGAGGGTGAGAAAGTAATGAAGACAGACACCACAGTTATAGAGGAGAACAAAAACAATTGGTATCGTATGCAAAACAATTGAAATGTTACTAACGGCGTATGGTAAAACCACTTTGAGCAAAAAAAAAGATGGCCGAGAAGACTAATAGATGAAAACGTTGAAGAAGTGGTGTTGAAAAATACATTTTTTTTCGAAGTTCTTACCATAAAACGTGTACCAGCAAAATTTGTTCCGAAACCGCTCAATTTTGAACAAAAAGACCGTCGAAGGAGCATCACTCAAGAGCTGTTAAACGACGTCAATGATGATCCGCATATGCTCAAAACGGTCATAACTGATGACGAACCATGACGTCAAAACCAAATCCCAGTCGTCGCAATGGAAGAACCCAGAATGGCCAAGACGGAAAAAAGCATTTGATCGAAAGATCAAATGTTAAAGTTTTGCATGCTGTTTTCTTTGATTATCTCCCCCCCCCCCCCCACAGGTACAATATTAATTTTTGATAAAACTTAAAAGTTACCTTACTTATTGACCGCACCTCGTACATACACCTGAAATGGATTGCTAGCATCAAGTAGGATTGTTTTGAAAAAAGGAGTCTTTTGATTGACGAAAAATGAGCACAGAAGAACAATCAACAGTGAACATACCATAATTCATCTGCCCTTCGATAGAAACCGTATTAAATTTGCTCATTACGCAACTTTTTTTCATGTTAGGTTTATTGTGGTATAAACATTTTTGCTCATGTAAAAAGTCCCATAAAAAAAGGAATAGAATAATATATCGATTAACAAATTAGGGAAGAAACCGCGAATTTTTTTCTTTCATTATTTTTTATATTCCTATTCCTCGATTGAGCCAGCAAGTAGAGAATCAAAGTAATAATAAAAATTAATAATAATTATACTAAATATTCTCACTCTCACTTTCCCATTCAGTTTTGCAGCCGCTAGGGGGCCGGGCGTAAAAACTTTAATAAAGCATAATTACGTTATCAAGAATTTTTTTACGACGTCGATTTTTGCTTCGACGGCGTCCCGCCGCTTTTTCGTATCGCGCTCAAGGTCACATTTTCCGCTTACGAAAACACGCGAAATCAACCCCCCGCCGTCCCCCCCCCCCCCCGACGGGTTAGGAAAACGATCTTGCGGCTAAGTGCGTTCGCAGGCGATGGGGCCCTCGAATTCGGAGTGGATGCCCTCGACTGGTAACTGCCGCCCTTTAGCAGTCGTTTTTCGTTAATTGGGGTTAATGTTTCCGTTATAAATCATAATGCGCTCGCGAGTGCCTGTCGGACGTAAGCGCATATACAGGACGTTTTAAAATACGACAAAACATCTTGGTCTATCCAACTAATTAACCAAAACTGTCAATTTTTTCATCCAATTAAATTCTCATGCAAAAAAGGAGTTAAGGTCTAGAAAAGCAGTGCAGAATTGCAGCACCCACGTCGGCGTCAGTATAATTCTGTAATTAATTTGACGTTTTTGTTTCTCCGTTGATAGGATAAAATATGTATTTTTTATGTAGGTTTTAAGGTTTAAAACAACTTTGAGATGTTAGATATCGCACATGAAACATGTAAGCGGAAATAAAAGAGATATTTCTCATGCTTGTTCTAGTAGAAATTTAACTTGTAACTTAATTGCTTTGTTATATTTCCTGTAATTCTTGTACACGAAAACATATTAGCCAAACCTTCTGTACCTAAAATGTAGGGAATTCTGTTTAGTAAATTCACATGTAAATATTGGTGTAAATCCGTTCTCCAGTTTGTTAAATGAAAATATATAGGCATCATTGTATTTTTAAGATGCTATTAGGTCCTCGTATTGGCCACATTTGATGTAATTTCGTGAAAGAACAAAGTATTGAAAGCACAAATTATATAAGTTTGTTAATCCGACACCGATATTGACACCAAATGTAGCAACTCAAATGGGCAAAAGATCCATACCTTCTCTACGAAAAAATCACAGCCATTTGCGGGGCATCAATTTTTACCGTAGTAGGGCCACTATGCTATCTTATAGTTATCTTCTCGGCCTATATAACCTTATATAACATTATAACATGTCGCCGTATCGATCGAAAAGCAGCGGTTTGAAGTCACGATCATTTGAATTAATTATTTCAACTTAAAAATTGTGTTTTTAGTTTTGATATTTGGTATGCGTTATTTCTGTATATAAACAAAAATATTAAAGAAAAAAAAATGCATTGAATTTGAAAAGCTATTATGTCCTTGGGTAAATAATAACTTTCAAATATCACATAACTGTTAAAATTACGATTTCAATTGTTTACTGAATAAAAACCGATCAAAGCTTAATTTAATTAAAACATTAATTCAGAACCAAAATCTCTTTTAATTTAAGTTAGAAAAACTAAACAGTAAGTAACATATTTAAATTAATTAATAACTTAAAGGAATTGTAATAATTTTTACCGACACGGCAAAAAGTATTTTGCATTGGATCGCATTGCTAAGTTCAAATATAAAATAAATCGTGAAAACGGCTTAAAATGCACGTATCGAACAATAACACAATTTACACTTAGACAATACCATAAAACAACCCTCTTTTTTCAGAAATTAAATTTAATTTCTCATACCAGAAAATCTCCATATGCGAATTTTTAAAATCTATTTTTAAAATTGTGAACGTAAGTAATAAAAAACGAAAAAATTAAATGACTTTTATGACCCTGTATCTGCATAAGTTTTAAATTTAGGACATAAGTTTATTTTGATATATTCGATGAATAAATATTAGGGTATTCTATGGCCCATTTCATTTCCGGTATAACCTCCAAAATATTTTAATAACATACTTTCAAAGTTAGTCACAGTTTTGCCTGATCGTTCCCCGTATTGTCGGACCTATTAATATGCCAATTTGCTCAGGGTTGTTAACCTGCTTAAGAACGGACCTCTATTTAAAATGCACTCAGGTGAGTTGCTTCTATTTCAATTCGTTGGCGGCGTCGCGTCATCGTCGGTCTGACACGCGCAAAGCGTGGCTCATCTCTCTCACGCGGTCGTCTGATTGTTTTGGTCATTTGCCAACATCGCAAATTGCCGATTAGCTTGACTGTGAATTTGACGACACCGTCTGTTTTATTGGCGATTTTACAATTCGATGAGACGTCCTACGGAAAAAAATTCGGAAGTAAAACATGAGTGTCACCATTGACGTGTGTGGTTTTTGGTGATATTGCTTCAATTAATTTTTTTTAGGAACTACTGATCAGATAAAAAGACTGTTGTTGGAAAGATAATTTATCCCAAGCTTATATATTAGAATATAGAATATATTATATATATTATATGTGTCAAAAAAAACTCGAAACCACTAGGAAAAAACATTAAATAATGTTTTGGGGCACATAAGATGTAACATATAATTTATACATAAATATACAAAAGAAAGTTCAAATTCGATAGAAAACAACCAAAAGTAGATTGTTTTCCAAATAGAACCTGATTTGAAAGATGAATTCCTTTGTCTTCATCAGTAGACCAATATTGCTAAATATGTGGCAATGAATGATAACCCGAGAACAATAAAATTTAAAAGTTCATTTTTTGACAACGAGAATTCATGGCGGTTATTGTCTTGATCATATTTTACCGAAAATTTTAAAAGCAAAGCGGAGTTTTTCCAGAAAGCCTATTTTTTAGTTCCTCACATGATCTAAATTCATCGGATATAGGTGTGTGAGTGTACTCAATCTGACCTTTCTTCCATTTGACAGTAGAAGTAAGCCTGTAGTTTGCAGAAAGCATACTTCTTCTTTTGAATTCCGGGGTTTCATCATCTGATGAGTCCCATTCAGGTTCAGTAGTTGATGAATTACAGGACTGTTGGAAGACAGGTGTAGTATGTAACTCGAAAGTTCCAACTATATCGGTTGGTTCCCCAAACTCTTGCAGATTTATGTTATCGTTCATGTCTTCTTCGTCAGTCGAGGTATCCACGTCGGGTGGAATATAGACCGCATCAATATGTTCTGTAAATATTTTTTCACGTTTTTTCACACGAAGGAGTTTGACCGGTTCAGATTTTTTACTTCTTCTGTTGGTATTGAAAATTAGAGTCTTTGTTTTATCGGAATTTAATTTAAGTTCCATTACAGACAATATATTGTCCTCTTCCTGTCAAATACGATTTTAAAAGGGCTAGGGTATTTTAACGCATTCCGTAGTATTCAAGTTTAGAAAGAAGTGTATTAGTATCCACGCAGTCGAATGCCTTGCTCAGGCCGCACACCGAAGTCGACAGGACCTCCTCAAACCCATCAACCGCATGCTCAATCATTGTATATAAGGCACCAAATTGGGAATCTGTTAATAATTTCCTTTGGATTTGAAATTGAATATTGTACGATTTCCCTTTCGAGAATCTTAACTTAACAAATATCTTAGAATTGTCAAAAGAATTCTCTATCAACATTCAGACGATCTGATTTTTTAAAAAGTTTTTAAGAAGGTAATAGCATGTAATTAAGAACTCAACATTAATTAAGAACAAACTAATTAACAAGTTCTCAATTAAAAATCAGTTTTAAGTATCTCCAGTCAATCCAAGCGAAAATCAAAAACTATTTCAATAAAAAACAAAGGGTGTAGGACACTGACTTAAAAAAAAACTACAAAAATGTGCGTAAGTGAACGAAAAACGTAAATGTTAAACAAAGGGCCACCCAAATCGCATTCAAAAATGATGCTCTAAAAAAATAATCTGCGATGCTTTTCTTTGGTTTTTATTTTTCTTGTATTAATCATCTTCATTAATTTTTTTTTATCTACTTAATATCATGGTTTCTCCGGTTCTTTCGTTTAATGATATTTACTTTTTGTCGTCACAAAGCATCCATTGATATTCTTGGTAGTCTATTTTCTTCCAAAGAAGTCTTAAATTTTTTTACGTTTCTTTTAAATGTACCGAACGTGCTGACGCCTAACATGGAACAAACATATCCATGTCATAGGTATTTATATTAATAAAATATCATTTTTATAATATAGAGCCCTATAAAAAAATATGGCGTTTTTTGGAAAAGGATCCAAAAAAATATACGAATAAGCAACAACTTTCAAACATCAAAATCACTGTAAACCTGTGTTATTGTTCTTTAACGCACGTTACCTATCAACGGCTAGAATGTATTTGTACAGGGTGTTTCACTGTAACTTCGTTACCCTGTTGTGGGAAAACTATGATTATAAGCAAAAGTTTGAAAATTTGGGATTGTACTCTAATCAATGGGGAACATTCAGTTAAAATATTTTCAAGATGCCGTCTGTACCGGAGACTTATTTTTTTTTAAAACGTTGCAAAAAAGTGTCGGTTTTTGAAAAAAAAAAAAGATCATCCTAAAAAAATTATTAATTCATCATATTAAACGCAATTTGCCGTTTGACAGGCAAGACGACCCGATAAATAAACATCGTACTAAAATTAACGCAACTAAAATTTGGGTCATTTCCAAAGTTAATTTTCTCGCGAACTGCTAAATCGATTTTTTATGTGTATATTTTTTTTTAATTGTAGCCTAAATCTGCAGACACGATATTACAAAAATCATTGTTACTTAAAGTTACGATTTAAGCAGCTTTATATTCAATCTTTGTCATTTTCCATGGAACTTTTCGTCAACAATATTAGCTCTTTATCTAAGCTCACGTAAAGTATCTAAGCTAAGCTGTCTATCCATTTAATCTCACAACTGTTCTATTTGGTTAAGATCTGTAATGCGCGGAAGTAAGTCAAAGACCTCATTTAAATAATTTTGTATGGTGTGCCTCAAAGTATATCGTCTTGGCGTTTGACGGACTTTCCCCCAATAAGTAATTATTTGTTGTTACTGGGAAAACCCAACTACCAATTGTATGAATATTTAATAATTCACTAAACAAGAAGCTTTAGAAACGAATAAGTATATTGTTGACATTGTCACTGTATCACAGTGGACGTTGGGTAATATTTCCTGTATCATCCTTTCAAACTATACAAAATTTGTCTGGATTGTGAATATTTACAGAAATGGTATTCCAATTTTTGAAATGTAGGAGGCAAGAAAAAGTATATATTTTAACATTCTCAATTCCATTAGCGTTAGTTTTTTCTTCGACGCTTTCCCTGAAGAATTTTTCTGTGTATAAATTTAAAAAAAGTGGGGGAGAGCACACATCCTTGTCGAAATCCTCTCATAATAGGCACTTCTTCAGATGTCTGGTCGTTAACCCTTATGTCAGCTGTCTGGTTCCAGTATAAGTTGGCTATTATCTGAATTTCCTGAACGTCCAGACCTATATTGTTCACTATAGTATAATCTATCATACGAAACAGTGATATACATCATCAACGTTCACATCTAGATATTTTTGTATGAGAACTTGTATGCTAAACAGCGCCTCTCTTGTACCAAAACCACTTTTTACACCAAATTGAGACATACCAATGTTTTCTTCGCATTTTACGTATATTCTGAGAGTGAATAATTTTCAAGAACAACTTCAATACATGGCTCATTAAACTGATGTTTCTATAATCTTTGCAATGCCTGCAGTTAGCTTCCTTTGACAGAGTAACGAAAGCTGGCTTGAGTCAAGTATGCAGTTTAGGAAACCTAACAGTCAAAGCGCTATGTTCCCCAACGGTTTTAAGGCCTCCATCTGTATTTCTTCTGGTCCTGGTGCCTTTCCATTTTTTACGCTTGATATAACGTGTATGAGTTCTGGCGTGGAGATATCCATCCCGTCTTCTCGAGTAATATTATGTGAAGCACTCTTAACTTTGACTTTTAACTGCTGTATATCGTTGCACTGTCCTGTTAATCAATTGTCTTTCGTTTGTCTAATCTCAGTCTAATTTCTAATTTCTTTAAGGATCGATAGGGTCTTTATTTCTATATGATCTACGGCGGTCCATTAATTTCAGGATGTCATCGGTGATCCAAGCTTTGTTTTTAGTTTTGGTACTTTTCAGCTTAGCTTGACTCACCCCAACTACGGATGTTTTAATCTGTCTCCATGTGTTTTCAACGTCGTCTTCATTTAACGTTTGTATTTGCTTCTTCTGGCACTTCTATCCTTACTGCTGAGACTAAAATCTGTGAATACATCTGCGCCTGGGTAGGTTTTATCATTTTTTATGGTATTCCTGAATCTTTACGTTAGCAAGTTGCAGTAGCCTGCGGAAGTTTTTTTGAAAAATTGATGATGAAGTCTATTTGGTTGCGTACATTTTTATCTGCAATAGAAATCCATGTATATAGACGCCTTGAAGGTTACAGAAAATGTGTATTTGCTATTTTAAAAGTCGTTTCCTTGGCAAAACCGTAACAATCGATCTTCCCGATCACTTGATTTACCATAATCCCCTACCTATATTAATTTCCGACGATTTGGTTAATTACAGTGCCCTCTTGATGTCGCGTCGTCATAAAAAACTTCTACGTCATCATCAGGAAGTAGTGGAGAAAAGAATTTCGGTAAACTGGCTAGTATTTATGTGTTAATCTTGAAGCATGGTCGATAAACTGTCGATGTTCCCATCGGGCTGAGCGTCGATGATCTATGGGTTATAAATTACGCTGGGAACGTTTGGTCGCACCTGGTAGCCGATTTCTTTGGCGCGCCGCGCCGCGGACCACTTAAAAGCTGACAGCTTACAATTTTAATGGCACCAGATATAAGTTTTTGCCATTATTCGAGCGTTTCGATAATACGCGAGCAAATATCCGAGAGACGAGAGTAAAAAAGAAAAAGCGCGACAGAAATACGGCGGCGGCGATTCGGGACGCAAAAGTAATGCATATAATTTTAAAAAAACCTCGCAAGAACAAAAAAATATTTTTATTTTAACGGCCCGGTCCGTCCTGCGCGAGTGTTTCTTTTTTAAACGGCCCCGATCAATTATCTTTTATGGGTTTCGGTATGCCCGGGCCTACCCACTGGCGGTGTTCCGTGGAATTCGGTAGTCGAATTCATAAATATCAATCGCGGCCGGAATAAACATGTATTAATTAAAAAAAACACTGACAAGAGCGAGGCCGTCGAGGATTATTCCGGCGCCAGTGGCGTGCGTCGTCGCCGATTTAATTTTACCAAACAAATTGAATGAAAACAAAATACGGGTGTCCGATTAACAGACAAAATGAATTAATTAAATGAATTTGCAAGTGACGTTCAACAATAATTATATGACGCGGCTTTTCGGAGAGATCAAGATATCTAATCAACCCAGTTTGCACCAAGAGTTCAATAAAACCACTTGGAGCAGAAAAGTTAAATTTCAGAAAAACAGGGTTGAATTAAAACAAATTGGATAATAAAATTCCTCTAAATTTTTCGATTTTTGCTTAAGACTTATTTTTTATCAATTAGTTCCGGCGTACTGATGGATTTTTGGTTTAATTCGTCCCTATTTTACGCCTTTAAGTCTCAACCAACGCACCCGCAGAAGCTTTTTTTTTTGTAAACGTGTCCAATCTCAGCGTCAAATCGAATTGTTTATTGTTATCGGCGAATTATTTAAATCGGAACGCCAATTTGAATGCAAACATGCGGTATATATTCAAATTAGCCTAAAAACCGGGCGTCGAGAAAATACCGGCTAATTGCAAAGTGCACGGCTGACATGCAAATAAAATTATCGCAGCGTGCCAAGTTGGCAGAACTGATCGCCCCCATTTTCAGATACTGTCGGTGCGTACGGTACCGATCGTTTCCAGTTCGAACAAAAAGAAATCGTCAAAAAACGGGTTATTGATTACATGTCGTTTCGGGAATTTTCAAAACAGGAGGAACACTATAACTTTCAAACGGTATGATGCGTGTGTTTCGCTTAGCTATCACGTACATATTGGTTTTATTAGCATTATACATCTAACACAAAAGCCGTCGGATTAAAAAAAAAACATTTGGTTACATATTATTGAATTTCAGTTTTCGAACTTATGAATTTGATGCTTTTTGTGGCAGGAGGCAGTGATAGCTTGCGATAACCATTATAGTTTGACACACGATAATCGGTCATGACTGTACTAAAGCTATTAACGTAGGCATTTTTGAACCAATAAATCAGACGGTAGTAAGCAAATTGACCCACAAAATATATGAATACGTTTTGTTATATTGCGTAATCTTAGGTCTGATTTTCTATTGAGAAGAATATCTAAGAATGGGAGTTTATTATGTGTTTCTAATTATATGGTAAAACGTATATTAGATTGGTGACTGGTTATAACCATTTGTTCATAAATTTGGTAGTTAATATTATTATTTATTTTAGGATCCCTGACAACACTATCAAACAAATTCCTCAAATTTTTCTAACCGCTTTACATTAACGAAAAATGGAAACATTTCCTTTATAAAATTTGAATAAAATTACTTTATGCAAGGGTGGTCAGAAGGTTTAGCGGTAGCTCTAGCGCTTAAATAAATATTATTTCGGACATACAAACAAATATGTCGGCATATGTCGGTTGATATTTTTAATGCTCCCCCCAGATTCACCTGTTTGTTAAACATATTTAGAACCACATCCGATAGTTTACCTTTGGTTCCGTTGTTGTCAGATGTCACAAAAAAATAGCAAAAAGACAACAAGCTATCTAAACCTTCGGGAACTTATAATAGTTTACCTATTAAATACAATCGTAGTACTTGCGCAACCAACAAGAAAAAGGGAAACTTTTTTTTGTTCAATTTGTTAATATTTTTGTCACACGAACCACAGGTTATTTGGTTCCAGAAAAACTTGATGTAATATCTTAGCGTGGGAACTTTGGAAATAGTAAGAAATCTGATTTGTTTTTAAAATATCAAAACCTTTCGAATGTCTGTCTCTGCAACATTTTATATCTTTAATTTCTTTTCTACTCCCGTCTGTAAAATACCTAATTACACACCGATCTAGCGTGCGGGAAGCGTCACTATACCACGTCAGTTTCGTTTCCCACGGATCCGAGCCACCTCGGACATTTCCGGGATTTTACCGCACGTGTTTGGGAGTAATCGAATGTTCCCGGAGATATTCCCCACTCTTTGAATTTTGACGTTTGTCAATTCTGACGGTCATGTCAGTGAATCGTTTATTAAATACTCGCCCGCTCGTGTCAAATAAACTCCTGAGTTAAATGCCGTTTACCGCACTTGTTGCATAATATACTATTGTTAAACAAGCTAAAAAAAAAACAAATATTACAAATATTTATTGATATTTGATGCCCCAAAATCGATTTTTTAGCGCAAGTGGAATGAAAACGACGTGTTTGAGGAATTTGGTGCATCGTTACCGTAAATCTACACTTCAACTTTTTGTTAAATGGTCATGATTTCAGAAGAATATAGAATGATCAGATCCTCTTGAAATTGATATTGCAGAATCCTTGAGACCATATTGCCTTTCCGAACATTTCATCAAAAGTTTAATATTATGCTAAACAAGTTCCCCCCAGATGTTCGCATTTCGAAGCAACAAATTTGTGTATTTTGTTTATTTTCGCCTCAAACAGCAATTTCAGTCTACTAGGGCTTGTATAAAGATCGGAAAGTCGATTGATGCTGGCAAGTACACAGTAAAAATGGCCGTGGAATGATTGATGGATATTCCTATAGAAGTTTGCTTTTCGCGTCGCCTTTCTGAACTTTTTTTATCGGAATCAAACTTTGTTTATCGCGGCTCAGTTCGCAACCAGCGATAACGATCTTTGGCTTTCTGGTGTTCCGAAAATGTCGGTTGCAAATAAAAATATGTACGTTTTCCAACGAGGTTGCCTGATGGTGCTCGTTTTCGTGGACTGGAAGAAATTTTTGGCTGGGATTTATGGACAAAATAAACTGATTGTTGGGAGCTTTGTGGGAAATTTATTGTTAGTCAAAAATATCTCTGGAGAATTTAGCGTAAACAAGCTAAACATATAGTCTGCCTGAATCTGAAACAACAATTTTTTATTATTTTTCAATATAATCCCCCTCAACTTCAATACACTTATTACATCTCTTTTTTAACAACTTTAACGCTTTAAAAAAATATTCTTTTGGTTTGTCTGCAAAATGAGCTAAAACAGGCCCTTTTAATTCAACTTCGTCGTTAAACCGCCGTCCACGTAAGTCTTTTTTCAAATATCCAAACAAATAATAGTCCCTGGGAACCATATCTGGAATATAGGGAGGATGATCTATCTGTTGGAACCCACACTCTAAAATGGCAGCTTGTGAATCACCAGCAGTGTGCATTATCGTGCAAAAGACGCACGAATCTGGTCAGTTTTCCTCGACGTTTTACATGAATGCAGTCTCGCAATTTATGTAATAATGTTGCGTAATATTTACCATTGACAGTGGTATTAGTTTCTTTAAAATCTATCAAAAGAATTCCTTCACGATCCCAAAAGATCGTGGCCATCATCTTTTTTGTTGACTGGCAGACTCTGAATTTTTTTGGAAGTGCTTCACCCTTAAGACGCTACTCCATTGATTCTTTTTTCGATAGAGGGGCACAGTAAAGAACCATAGTTTCATCTTCCGTCACAATAGTTCCTATCACAGGATTCGCTTCCGACCCACAGAGTTCCAAAAAAGACCACACGGCGTTGTTTTTGAATAGGCGAAAGGTTTTTAGGAACCCGTCTTGCACTAACCTTATGCATAACTAAATGATCATGCAGGATACGACGAACACTTGTATAAGAAAGCTTATTAATTTCTAAGATTTGCTCGACCTTTAAACGTCGATCGCTCAATACCACCTCTTCCACAATCCAACAATATCCTCCGTTATGACCTCCAGTGGTCGACCAGTTCTTGAATTATCTTCAAGGGAATCCTGCTCCATTCGAAAACGTTTTGCCCATTTTTTCACTACACAATACGAAGAAGAACTTTGGCCGTACACACCATCCAGCCTTTCTTTAATAATTTTAGGTGCTAACCCTTCTTTTGTTAAAAACGTTATGACTGTTCTATACTCAATTTGCGTTATTTGCGACATTTTTTCAGACACGTTTTGTTTAAAATGCTGCCAACAAAAAGCCATTTGACGCAAGACTTCAATTTTTTTTCGCAGCCTACTAAGATATATATTTCAAAGAAGACAAAGTTTTATCGTGATACAGGAGCTGCCAGGCCGGGAAATTTTGTCGCTAACCTCGTATGCAATAAATTTATAGCTAGAAATATCTATACATAATTACATTTTTATTTTAAATGTCTAAATCTATTTCTGTTTCACTATCTCAGTCGTCATTGAGATTAATTATAATTAATTTTTAAAATGTGCTGTACTGAATTTTATAAGACGGGGACGTAAAGTAGGAGGAACATTTTTTGCTCTGACTTTTGATTTTACTCGCAGAAAGTCGTAATTATCGCATATATACCGTATATTAATTGCACATCCATTTTTTCAAAAGTTGCGCTTTTTTGAAACCGAATTGAAAATAAATATTATTTTCTAACAAACATTCCTGGATTTCGGTTTTTGATGAGGCTGGTACTTTGCGTAGCAGGCGGCTCTGGCAGCTCGCTTATCCATGACAATAACCCTGTTATTGGGAATACTTTCTAAAAGATTGTTTTGAAACCAATTTTCGAAAAGTTCGTCACTTGTATCCTCATGATAATCCAAGCTAGAATTCTTAATATTCTTCGCAGACAACGGCAAGCAGTTTGAGACAAATCCGTCTTCTGACCGAGCGTGTATTATGATGATGCGTTTTCTTTTATTTATATTGACAAAGACCATGTATTTTCCTTCTTATTAGGTGATCACTATTGTCTATACGGTGGGTTTGAAAATCGCTATGTTGCTTCTTCTTTTCTTCAATTCTCCACTATTGATAGTATCTCTTATTTTTTCGAAGCGCACAGTAAAAACGTTTATTAAACACTACCACAAATGGTCAGCACTCAAGAAATATGTCAGAAAAAAAGACATATAACTGACCCATCTCTGCCTTGTCACTCCAGTAAGAATACATTTTTTGTAATGAGTTTACCCAATAACAAGATGAAGAAAATTGGTGATGATAGCTTTTACATTCACTTGTATATTTGAAATCAATGAAAATGCTCAAATATGAATGTTTTGTAATGTAATTTTGCAAAGAAACTTCCACAGGCTACTGTAATGCTTTTTGCGAAACTCCTAGATTTCCCCTGCGTCGGTTTTTGCTTAGTCGAAATTGCTGACGTTTCGCCAATCATCCTGTTGGCTTCTTCAGAGCTTGACTGAAAACTGGCTCGTATTTTACTCTGTACCTGCTTATATATGTTATATATAAAGAGCCTTACGACTAAGACAAAAAAACTCATCAGCTGTTGCCGAACACACTCATGAAACGGGGCATAAAATTTTATTTGATAAAACTAAAATTCTTGCATGTTCTTCTACCAACGAAAAATCAGTCATCCGAGAGGGTGTTTCTGCCTCTCGTTAGCGTCCCCCTCAATATATAAGCAGGTACAGAGTAAAATACGAGCCAGTTTCAGTCAAGCTCTGAAGAAGCCAACAGGATGATGGGCGAAACGTCACCAATTTCGACTAAGCAAAAACCGACGCAGGAGGAATCCAGAAGTTTTGTAAAAAGCGTTTTGTGTACATTATTAACATATATATTGCGTTTTTATTAAATTTTTGTTTCCGTTTGTAACAGAAAATAGGGTTTACAAAATTACAGAAACCATAATTATATATTTTGCAGATGGGTAAATTTACCACGCATTTCCAAAAATATATTTACATCATTTGCTAAACAACAATAACAACAATAAGTTCTTAAAACTACTATAAAAAAATATCAAAAGCATTGGTTTGTATCTTTATAATGAAAATGCGATCGTATACATCATATGGGGAGAATAGGTTTGTATCAAAACCACTTAAAGTAGCCAAAGAGATAGAGCATAACAGGCGAGTACCCATTACTTTCCTCCCCCGGATTATGGAATTCCCGACACAAAGGGTCATATAACTTACATACGGAAACTAAGCGCCCGCCTTTGAGTTTTCCTCTGCAAATAAGGGTATGTCGGGTGATAACCCCGCAGTTGTAAATAATGCGTGCCATCTTTGATATACGCGGTGGAGGCAAAATGCTAAATTTAATGCATTCACGCTTATTCTTAGTAATAATTAAATTATTATATTTTTCGGAACATTTTTTGCGATTCTACA
The DNA here is from genome assembly GCF_029955315.1 of Cylas formicarius. Classification (NCBI taxonomy): domain Eukaryota; kingdom Metazoa; phylum Arthropoda; class Insecta; order Coleoptera; family Brentidae; genus Cylas; species Cylas formicarius. The sequence goes on along the minus strand of NW_026844347.1, from coordinate 36,129,734 downwards.
GAAATTCCTTTAATTATATTTAGTTATTAAGTGATGCCACAAGATTTAATAGATTCTTTATCATTGTAAACCTGTTTGTAATTTATATCTAGGTATAAAGGTATTTAGGTATTTATGTAGTGTACAAAAAAATCTAATTGACCAGAAGACGCTTCTTAATATGTGTATTTAAGTAATATGTGTATTTATGTGTATTTCTATTTGTCTCATGCAATTTTTTCGTAATACTTACAGTTTTAAAATTGAAAAATTAATCCAAAGCAATACATAACAAAATATTTTTTTTTATTAGATACAACAATCTAGTGGACTGCTGTCACTCAATAATGCAGGACTCAGTGATGAATACTATAAAAATTGTATTTTTGTTTTGCCTTAGGTGTCCTGGCTTATTTGTTGTCTTTTTATGTGGGTTATAATCTATAAATAAAACGTTTTTTCATTTATTCATAGTTTACGCAATTAGTTTCAAAAATGTTTATTAATAAGTTGTTTTTAAAATGTTATTGTTTAGAAGATAATTGATAACTGCGGTGCAAAATAATTTTTTTATTTGGAAACTGTAAGGCTTATGGAAAAATGCAGAAGAGAAAAAATTTCTGACTTTTTCGTATTTGTTCTGAAAGATTCTGTAGGGATTCCTGTAAACGAATCCGTGCAAAAAATTTGTTTATTAAGGTTCCCTATGAAATGAGATCTTTCCTCAAAATATTTTTACTCTTTAAGTTGAGGTTCTTTTACTGTTCACAAAAATGTAATATTACTTATATTACATACATATATACTATATTTCTGAGATGTTGATAATAAATGTTAAGTAAAAATATACCTGGTGTCCCATAAAAAAAGTAGTGAAGCTTCTTGATCTGACTAAGTAAGTTTATCCTGATAACAACATATGAAAAATGTTTCGATGTGTATCTTAAAATTTAAGCAAGATAGCAAAATTATCCTCGTAAAATCGCTCCATCTTAATTAATAACGGAGATTCCTTGCACTTACAACAAAAATTGGGCGCAGTGTACAAATAAATATGAAATTTTAATGCGTAGCTTTATATTGCCCAACGGTGACTATGTAGGGGAGGGTGGGGTAAGGGTAAAGGTAAGGTAACCATCAAGTCGCCTTATTATTGACTAACTTTAACTAAATTTAATCCAAATTTTAGCGAAGCTTCTGGCCATCGTACCCCACCCGCCCTTATTTATAATGTTATATATAATTATTATAATTAGTTATTAAAAAGTCTTTAATAAAAAAACGTTACTGCTTATTCTACGGATTATAAAAATTATTATTGGTATTTATAAGATTTTAGAAAGCTCTGGCTTTAGGCTAAATGCATAGAATTGTTCAAAAAGTTCAATAAATTAATTATGATTCCGTTATAAAGTGAATTTTTCAGAGATCCATTTTAGCAAAGGACTGAAAATCTACAAATAACCAGAATTTATAATTATAATAACGAAAAAAAAAAGGTTAATTTTTGAGGCGGACCAGGGGGGGCGCCTTGCCACACGCTCCGCTACTCTTATCCATTCTAGTATTTTGTTTTTAATAATTAGTTTTTATGTTTACTGGCAGTATGTTCAGTAAAGTAAAATGACATAAAAAATTAGAAACTTTAAATATTCAAATAGCAAAAAATCAGATCGTTCAGCGGGCAAAAACCTCTCGGAAAATTTTAATTAAACAAACGCATCGGGCAAACAAGTCGACTCGCCTAGTTTGAAGATTTTTTTAGCCGATTTGCGACTTGTTCTAGATTCATAATTATCGAGGTATTAACAAAAGCAATTAACCAGTTATTTATTCTTAGATAATGCGTTTCGACACTACGTTAAACACTCGACGAATTTGCATAAAGGTTTTCGCGATAATTTTTCCAATATACGCGTCTTTTTTTGTTGTTAAATTTATACTGGTTGGTATATTAGAAGTTCCTGATGAGCTAACCAAAGGATTTACTTATTTTTAGATTCTATTCAAGAAATAAAATATAGTTGATTCAAGCTTGTTATTTTTGAAATAAATATTAACTCCGTCAAAATTCTTCAATAGGCCACCCAAAATGAGCGTTTTGACTATTTATTCTTCACATTTTCAAGTGATTAAAAATACCAACAATATTAACTAAACTTAAATAACCACCAATTATATGGAAATAAAAGAACAAAAATCTAAAAACCAAAGAAACTGGTACTAAATCAAATCTGAATTAAAAAAAAAAATCTAATAGACTTCCGAGGCCAATTAAAAGTGGGGGACACTATGGATATTAAATATCTGTGGCAAAATCTTAGTCCAAGCACTTAGCCTAACATTATTTAAAATTAAAATTATAATTAAAAATTATTAAATACATCAAATACATAGAAGTTTGCTCTCAAACTGATCTCGACTTGACTTAACTATTAGTGACCATTTTTCAAAATACATTAGCTCTAATTTACTACTTCACAAAATTAGGATTGTAGCTCAACTTAGGCCAGACTTAGATAAAATTCACAAATTCAAACTCTATTCCATGTCCTCTTTATAACGAGGTTAGAACTATAGTTTTTAAGACGTGTTTAAAAAAAAACATAGAATCCGGGTGGATATCCGTGAAGAGTGGATGTCCCTTCTAAAACTAAGGTTGTTTCTTATTAATCAATATTTTTTCTTTTTTTTGCCTTCTTAACGGTTTTCAGGAAAATGTTTCACCAGTCAGGTTATATCTCTTAATCATCGTTAACATCTTGTTTTATTCTATTTTGTTTATTTTGATCTAATTCAGAGATACTTGTTGTACATAAGTACACTGGATCGGCAGGTCCTTATCCTTATGATAATAATTATTAATTACCTCGTGAATACACGGATACAAAATAACTAAAACAATAGCTTGTCCATAGCATACCATGGCATGTAGTTTTGGTTAGTTACTTACTCCGTTTACGAATAAATAAAAATAAAATATAACAAATACAGTACTTAATTAATATGGCATAGCAAGTAGCCGTCACACTTTTAATCGCTCTGCAGTTCATGTTTATTGCAATGGATTGGATGTAAACATTCCGTTCGTGGATTCTAAAGCTTCATCAAAGGAAAAATCGGCGCCAAACGTTTTCTTAATTACTTTTTGTCGCCCTTTTTACACCTGTAGCGATATCTGGCATACCTACGTGCATGGTCTGGAAATAGCGTCTTGTTGCTTCAAAACTAACCAACAATTCTGAAGAAATAAAAGTGCGAATAAGTATTTAAAAGAGAGCAAATAATCACGAACGAAATTGAGGCAGACGCATTCAATATACTAATCGAAATTATTGCCGATAAAAACTAAACATGACCGAAAGTCTCAAACTGAAGACTTTCCCTCATTCAAGTTCTTGCAAATGCTATTGAATCAAGAGAAAAGAAAAAATAACCAATATGATTTTGACATATCCACGGAAATTTTAAGGCAAAATTACCCATTCATAAAAGTCTATTTCCATGGTCAAAATCAGTATTAAAAACCCAAATTAACCGCTGATATATTTTTAATTTAGTCAGCATTACAGATTCAAGGTGGGGAGGTCCACCGACTATGCTATCACCAAGCTGGTGCAGAGTTTAACAATAGAACCTACCGTTTGTGGACGACACTACTTCTTATTAAATATAGAAGATATTTATGAAGCACTCGTAAAAGTCAACATCGACTTAACCAAAGTTGAGGACTGGTTTGCAAAAAATAGCTAGACTGTTTTTGCATAACGAAGCAAAGTGGCAAGCTCTTGGGAATATTGTATAGTAAATTGGCGTCCCTATACATGCCGGTACGAGGGATGAGAACATAATGTTTTCCCAAACTGAACAAGAAAATGCTCAGCTTTTATGGAAAAAGCTGTATTCCCAGCAAAGATTCAGACCCCATGAAAATGAAGATATCTATGTCAACAGAAAAGGAGTTCATTCCAAGAACATGCAGCTAATATGTGAACCTGACGGATCCATAATTGACGCTTTTATATGGCGTGCGCATTTATAAGCTCTGCATATTATGCCCCTCATTTAGCTCCGCCCCCCTCAAACAATATATAAGCAGGTACAGAGTAAAATACGAGCCAGTTTCAAACCGCATTACAGGTTATGTTCGTAGTTCTCAATTTATTTAACCAGTTGCTTCCACACATGAGAAATAGTAATAGGTATTCAAGAATTCTAATCATTGGATCTGTTTTCCCCAAACTGAACAAGAAAATGCTCAGCTTTTATGGAAAAAGCTGTATTCCCAGCAAATATTCAGACCCCATGAAAATGAATTCATTCCAAGAACATGCAGCTAATATGTGAACCTGACGGAACCATAATTGACGCATTTATATGGCGTGCGCATTTATAAGCTCTGCATATCATGCCCCTCATTTAGCTCCGCCCCCCTCAAACAATATATAAGCAGGTACAGAGTAAAATACGAGCCAGTTTCAGACAAGCTCTGAAGAAGCCAACAGGATCATTGGCGAAACGTCAGCAATTTCGACTCCGCAAAAACCGTCGCAGGAGGAATCCAGAAGTTTTGTAGAAAGTTCTACATATTTTTATTTTCTGCTCTTCACTATGTAGAGTATGTGATATATCAATCATTATTTTTGAATAAATATGATAAAAAAGTTCTACTCTTCAGAACTTACTTTATTTTTATGCCAACTTGTATATTTCGAGGCATATTTTAGTTATATTTGTTTCCTTCATTCGAAGTCAGAGGCATATATTGGTTGTTAGGGGATTCAGGGTATGCATTACAACCCTGAGTGATGACTACATTTGAGAATCCGGCACCATTCACACCTGAAGCTTCATACAACATTCATACACAAGAAACCCCGAAGTACTGCATATCATTAATTATTAATTAAGATTTATATTCGTTCACTAAATTTTAGAGTGGCCACTGGATTACAAACATGAATAGTTTTCAAATGTGCATAATTAATTATTATTTAATTATAATTTATTTAATAACTTATTTTTAATTTTCTCTATTTAATTCCAAAATAATTTTGGAAATTAGGAAGTTGAATTATATATTAACTAAAATAAAGCGTTCTTTTGTTTATAATTAATTGCTATTTAATGTAATAATAAAGGATTTATTATTTTTACATTAAAGAAATGATTTGATATCAATTATAATGAATATAGGAACTTTTTGTAGCAAATTTTATGCTCTACAAAGGCTATACACGCGTTTTTACCAAAAAAAATATATCGCCTAAACATGAAGCACCCCAATTTAAAAAAATATTTTGGCTTCAATCTCCTAGATGATTATGAAAACAAATTACTGTGTCTTTCTTGATTTTGGTATATTCGAATAAACTAGTAAAACAAACGACGCTCAAAACAAACTTCCATTACCGAAATAATCTCTCCTTCTTCACATAAAACGAATTACAGAATCCCACCCCAGACCTTTTGTAACCTCAAAACCAGCTAAACATAATGAAATGACTTGCAGTCGTCGCTAAATCATCAACTTTGTTTTTAAATACTGACGAGGAGTTTTTTGAAGAAGTTGGGAGCTTTCGGTTCTCGTTCTGATGCGGTCTGATGTTCGAAACCTATCCAAGGCTATTCAAAATAAAAAATTCAAAAAATCAGTCGAACCGGAAGAAATTGAGTAAAAAAGCAGCTCGGAAGAAAGTGACGATTCATCGTATCTTGGATCATTTTCTTGTTTAACGGATCTAGAGTTAGAAAATCGAAATGAAGATATCGACAAAGATATTGTACTCGATATTGAACTAAACAAATTTTATAACGTAGCTCGTAATAGAGCAGGTGATACTAAGTTTAAAAATAATTTCTTGCAAATGAAGCTTAACGATGATGAATATTGGTAATTAAAACTTAATATCGCTAATAAGAGGTACATATTTTATGGTCAATTTAATGCCGACGACGGTTTACCATTTATTTTCAAAAGGACTAACGAAAGGTAAAATAATTATTGGATCGGGAGTCGATCGGGAGTCAAGCAAAGATTTTAAACTATTTAGGGTTATTTTGAAGTGCATTGATCTCTATAATTTGATGAAAAGTTTAGAGAAAAAATGAAAATTATTTAGGTATCTTGTCTTACATATGATTTTAAAACTTTTTCTAAAACTTCCAAAGTTTTTTTTTTATACTTTAACTGAACGGAAACAATAACAATAATAATAGATTATATCAAGTTGATAATTAATGCACCCTCAGTTTAATATTATAAATTTTTTAAATTTTTGTCTTTTATTATATTTTAACTGAAATGCTTTTGAGAAAAATTAGCATTTATTAAATAAATAATAACTAAAAGTTCAGATTTTCACGAAATTATATATATTCACATGACAATTGTTTCGGCAACACCGTGTCTACCATATATATAAATTCTTGAAAATCTGAACTTTTATTTCTTATTTATTTTGTTAAATGGATTTTCAGTAAGTAAAAGCCATCTCAGTTCAATATTTATTATTAATTAAGTTTTTCGTTAATGTCAAGAGTTTTCCAAATATAATACATTTTTTAATAAAAAGCTGCTACCAGTTTCAACCCCCGAATGGAGGACTAACTGTGCTTCAAATTAATTGAAATCAAATGAATGACTTTTAATTAAGTTTTCCTATGTATTTTTCCGTTTTGTTGGCTCTTCATACGTTTCAAAAAAGGTGGTGGGTATATATATGGACTAACAAAAGAATTGGGGGCATTATGAGGAATTGTTAGAAACTATTAGATATTGCATTGTAAGAGCATTGTGGCGAACTACTCTCTCTGCATTGTGGGCGATATAAGGTAGTGTGGGGACATTGGAGGGGATTATAGGAACTAGGAGGTATTATATATGAGGATTGAGGTCAGTTGCAAAAAAACTGTCAAAAAAATGTTTTGCCCAAATTGAATATATTTCTTATAGGTCAGTGACGTTCATTCTTACGAAATACGGAATACGAAGCTCCTCAGACCTGATTTTCTTCGTCTCAATGCGAGTACATTCAAAATTCAAAAATGTAGTCAACCACAACGCAGCTTAACAAAGCAAACCTTCTACACTTTGAAGGCGAAACCATTTACTATATCTACAGACAGATGATTGTTCCGTTTAACTTTAACGTACGTTCAGGTGCTCTTTTAACTTATTAGCTGTATTTTATTGCTTATTATAATGATTGCATACATTTGCTGTTATGTATGTGACATGCTAATAAAATGAAATGAAATGATTTTCAGTGATGGCAATTTATGTATAATGTTAAAATTGGAAAAAGAATGTCAACCGTGATTACATATTAACTTTATCGCCATTTACATTGCGCAAAATTAACACCTGCACTTTTGACATTTTATCGCAACAGTGAAACCTTTGCCGATCTGTCCATCTTCCTACAATTACTTTAGACAGGCGCCTGCAGCCTCATATTATCTGTTATTAGATGGATGATGTTACGATACAAAAATTCATATCTTTTGCATCATAGAAATTATGATTGTAAGTTTCTGGGATAAAAGTAGTGAGCATAACAAAAAAAAACACAACGGCACGCGGTGTTCCCAAGCGGTCACCCATCCAAGTACTAACCGCGCCCGACGCTGCTTAACTTCAGAGATCGAACGGGATCTGGTGTATCAGCGTGGTATGGCCGTTGCATGTAAATTTTATTTAATCCCAGGTACATTTAGTGTATCAGAGTCGTTGTAAGTGCATTGATTAAATATGCTTAAAATCTAGAACAATTTACCGCTAATGCAACTCCACTACCGTACCGTAAAGTAATCCCCTGCAGATTAGATTACATATTTACCAAAAATAAAGGTTGGTTCGTTTGATATTATCCGCTATTAGCCATTAATATATGTACCCTTTTTGGGAGATATAATTTGTTTGAGTGTCATTCGTATTCATAAATGCGTATTGGGGAAACATTCTCGTCGATTAAACCGCGTCGTATCAATTCAGTAGTCCCCGAATGTCGACGCTGGAGATAAAGTTTTTTTATTAGTTTATATGCATGTGTCGCTTAATGTACAAAAAATATGTCGTAAAACAAAAAATAACACGCCAAACAACAGTCGAAAAATAATTGCAACACTTTCCATATTGTTTGAATTTCCGATTCTAATTTGTAGTGTGTGGTAATGTTAATTCACGCAGTATCCGAGTATAAACTTTGAAACGACTGAAATTTACATGCAACGGCCATACCACGCTGATACACCAGATCCCGTCCGATCTCTGAAGTTAAGCAGCGTCGGGCGCGGTTAGTACTTGGATGGGTGACCGCTTGGGAACACCGCGTGCCGTTGTATTTTTTTAATTATTTCTTGCGCAAGTTCCATTGTATAAGCTTCAAAAAAATTAAATTTTACATGCAACGGCCATACCACGCTGATACACCAGATCCCGTCCGATCTCTGAAGTTAAGCAGCGTCGGGCGCGGTTAGTACTTGGATGGGTGACCGCTTGGGAACACCGCGTGCCGTTGTATTTTTTTGTCAATTTCACATTTCCAATATTTCATTACCTATTTTATTAATTATTTATTTGAATTTCGTTTATTTGTTGAAATTTATTTTAGAAGTTTTTGTTTTGTTTTTTTGTTATAATCATAAGTTCAAAAATTGATTTGCGTCATCTATAATATTATTTATCAAATCAGAGGGTGGACTACACTATTGTTTGTCGATATACAATAATAACAAATAACGATATAATTAAGATAAACTCAAGAGGAACATGAAGCGTGATGAAGAGGTGTTGTTGACCTATTATATCTCTTGTATAATTAAAAAACAAATTTTTGAAAAAATGCACAAATCCAGCAAATATGTTATTAAATTAAAATGAATTTTGGCAAGTTGATATTTTCAGAGCGTTTCTTTTTGTTTCATCTTTTTCAGTGACTAGTATTTTCGCATTTTAAAAACCAAAATTGTGTAAATTATCTATAGAATGTTTACTTAAAGCGGTGAAATTATAGTTTTGATTTTTAACATCATATTTAAATCCTTTTAGGTCAATATATAGATATAGATTGTTTGCCTTTACAATAAATTTTTAATTCCAGATTTTGGTTTTAATTTGCTGATAATTGTTTCAATTATATTAGAGGGTTTTTGAATATTTTATGATACATCTTGTACTGAAAAGTCCTGTTTAGGGTGGTCAGATTTATTGTGATGAAATTGGTAGTAAATTTTATGGATTCTTTTATAATACTACTAACAAAATATTTATCATAATTACTTTCTTTTAAAACGTGTATGTTTTTAAAATTTTCATGTTTTTTTTTCTGGATGTGACAAAAATGACTGCTCTTTCTTTGAGGCCAATTACTAGTATCTTTGAGGTCATATTGGTTTCGTGTATCAATGAGTTTCTGAAATCTTCTTCTTCTTCTTTTTGTATCTCTAAATTTGTGACACAGTCATCAACATGTTAGTTTTCTAAATTGACAATGATCGAAGAGGTTGGTGAGTCCGTACTTGTCTCGAAAACTTGAGAAGTTTTTATATATGAGTTATATATAAGTATTCATGTTATTATATTAATTTGACTTTTTATCAAAACAATATTGACACTTTTACAAAAATGGAGGAATGTGAAAAACATGCAGTTCTAAAACACTGAAGGGTTTACCGTCTTTTAAAATACAAAAGGAGGTGGAATAACACACTGAAAGGCACTTCGCCATCGTATTCAATGGTTAGAAGATTAATTGATGGAGAAAATAGCGCTTAAAGACTGCAGATTAAGATTATCTGAAATAGTGGAGACTGTAAAAATATGATAAGAGCACGTTGGAAATATTTTTAAAAATATTTTAGCTCAGGAGAAAGCTTTACGCAAAAGAGGTCCGCGTTTGCTAACGTCTGAGCACAAGAAAACAGGAAAACGGTCCGCAGTGAGAATTTGGCATTTGATAAACGAAATTATGATTAATTTTTGCGTCTATTTATAGGTAACGATGAACATGGACCCATCACAATACTAGTAAAAATAAAAAATAGTCAAGACAGCAACCGGGGAACCGACTTCAAAGGAGACAAATTGATTTTTTTTATTTATTACCTTGAAAAGGGTAAAATCATCATGGCAAGCAAAAAAAATAAATAAAATAAAATAACGACGACACTGGGCGAAAAAATTCACAACCTTCATTCACCATGATAATTTACCAGCACATTCACGAATTAAAATTGGAATTTCCTCTTCATTCACCTTATTCGCCCGACTTAGCACCTGGTGACTAGTCTATGCTCCCTAACCTCAAAATGTTGCTGCTGTGTATTTATTACATTTGTTATGTGCTAATATATGTATTAATTTATAAATAAAATAATTAAATAAAAAACGTTTTTTTATTATCGGACCGGGGAATTATCAGTTTTGTAAAACTAATTTCCGATTGAAACTTAAAATCTCAATTTATTGTGGTCTCGGAATTTTTCCATTAAAATTAAAAAAACGGTCGCTTGACAATGCGTCTATATTTACGAACAAATCGTCGTTACTTATCAAAGTAACTGCGTCATTTTTAACGGAATACGAATGGTCCAATTATGGTAATGCAAGGGTGCTTCAAAAATAGTTTATTATTATTTTTCCGCCATTAGGGAACATCTGTTTTGGTAACGGCTTGGCCACAACAGGTTTTCCGCTCCGCCGTTGTTGTGTAATTAATTTTTCCGTCTTTAATTGCGATAATAATTTTTTATAACGCCCACCCTATTTAATTAAATAAAAGCTAGTTATAAACCAATCTATGCAAAAAAATTGATTAAAATTCTGAATATACAATTTGTTTTGAAGGTGCTAGCCGTGATAAATCAAGATATATTATTTAGTTTTAAATTTAAAACCATTTTTGAAAAGATTTATATTATTAATTTTATACTCCTTTTTCTGTATGTTATTAAAAAAACACAGCATAATTTACATTCTGTAATAATCTTGCTACTAATATTCTGCAGTAACTGCAGCTTCCTACAAGAACATGTATCTACGTCGGTGCTGTTGTAGCGTAAAAACAATTAGGGAAATAATATTTCAACAGCTAATATTACTATGAAAATATTAATAGATAATGAATAATAGATAGGGAAAAAGAAAAAATATATTATGGATATTAATAGTTAAACAAACCTTATATAAGCTTATAAAAAAAGTCGATAACAAAAAATTTTTCAGTTTTTTTGAATTTGCGGCGCACCCTGTATATTTTCGAAAAATTGTCACGCATAAAAGTTTATACAGCTGTATCTTCTGCTTCTTCTGGTTAAAGAATTTTTTTGGTCTCGTAAACGGTTTTTGATAAATGATGTTTTTTGTAGACCCTTGCAAGCGCGATTTTTTATTTTTTTAGAATACTTCCCAACCCCCAGCCCTCCCATTTTCAATAGGTTCTGTCACGGGGCAAAGCTGCACATATGTGCCAAACATGAAGGCGATTGCTTCAAATTTCGGACACTTGTCGTGTTTCATAGCAAGGTCCAAAAAACAGTCGAAAATCGCGAAAAAAAGATGGATACCGACGTCGGATCAAGGCCATTTCTTATAAGTTTATGTGCCTCGTGGAAGGTTAAAAAGGAGGCAAATTTCAATTTTGTAGCTCCAACGGTTCGAAAGCTATTGAGGAAAAACCAAAATCCGTGAACGGAGAGCAACATATATGACTATAACTTACACATCTCTCTGCCCAGCACCCACGTTTCCGGTTTGGAATTAACCTCGACCAGAACTGTAGGGGTACACACCAAGAGCACCATCAGGTCCGCCACACTTAAATTCACTAAGAAAATGTTCGTGCTGTTGCGCATATCTTTTGTTTTGAATATCACTATCGGCACCATCACGTTACCGATCACACCGAGGCACATTATTATTATGCAGAACACCTGAAAAGGAACATGGCTATACAAAATCACATACTGAACAAGAATACAATAATATTTGGAAGATTAAGAAATTCGAAAGCAATTTATAAATCGGAAATCTGATATCCGCATACACTACATGCTAATGCTAAAGAGAATATCAAAATTTAATTTTGAATTTTTGAGCGATAGTAATATAAGCAATGTAGTAGGGACCCAAATAAAAAAAATTGATTTTGGAAAAAATAAAAAATAATTTATTTTTACGTACAGTATGTCTACATTTAGCTGTTGTTTTGTTTTTCTTACGCTTTTTGAAGTATAATAATTTCTAATTGGATAAGTTTATGTTATATTTTAGTAACAAAATTTGGAAAAAATCAAACTGTTTAATTAGCTAAAAATTTAATAGAGACCAAAACGGAAATTGTGATTTTGGAAAAGAATGATTTATTTTTTTATACAGTGTACAAAATTTAATTTTTAATTCGTTTTTCTGGCACTTTTTGTGGGATAATAATATCTAATTTGATATATATGATGATGATTTGATATATATATATATATATATATATATATATATATATATATATATATATATATATATATATATATATATATATATATATATATATATATATATATATTTCTCTGATAATCTTTAATTTATGTCATTACTAAATTGCTAACTAATTAAGCAATTGTTTTTTAATAACTTTTTTACTTACAGAAAATCAAGGTTTACCAATTAGATATTATATATATGACGACACTATATTCCGGGATATTATCCGTTCGCTTGTTGAACTCCGATTGGAACCCTGCAGACGTTTCGCCAAAATCTCACTTGGCATCTTCAATGCTCGCGCTCCGAAAACATTTTCACGTGTTGATTCACGGATGGAAAAATGTGATGACACTATATTCCGGGATATCATCCGTTCGCTTGTTGAACTCCGACTGGAATCCTGCATCCGACTGGAATCCTGCAGTCCAGTTGTTCGAAGTGTTTTCGGAGCGCGAGCATTGAAGATGCCAAGTGAGATTTTGGCGAAACGTCTGCAGGATTCCAGTCGGAGTTCAACGAGCGAACGGATGATATATATATATATATATATATATATATATATATATATATATATATATATATATATATATATATATATATATATATATATATATGATGACACTATATTCCGGGATATCATCCGTTCGCTCGTTGAACTCCGACTGGAATCCTGCATCCGACTGGAATCCTGCAAATCTTGCATCCGACTGGAATCCTGCAGACGTTTCGCCAAAATCTCACTTGGCATCCTCAATGCCCGCGCTCCGAAAACACTTCGAACACTGGGAGGTTATCGGCGGTGCGTGTGGTATTTATACTCTGCGCCGGAGATGGTAACGGTGCTGCTTGTGCGTGGGGGGAGGTGGCTCCGCCCCCTGAATTGTCGCGTTGTTAATTTCGCCCGATCGTAGTTGCGATGTCCCCGTTGGCTGCTGCGCATCGCTCTGCTGTTTGATTATCGTTCTCCACGTGTTGGATAAATGCAGAGCGTCGTCTCTCGTATTGAGGTGTCCGGACTTTTCTATTTCGATGGCCTCTCGTATTATCCTAGTCCTAAAATCAGGAATATTAGCTATTTGTTTGCAAGTGCCGAAATCAATTTTATGGCCTGTCTGATGTTGGTGCTGAAACAAAGCCGATGTTGTTTGTTTGTTTCTTATGGCTAAACGATGTTCCTCGAGCCTGGCTGAAATTCTTCTGTTGGTCTGTCCCACATACGTCAGGCTGCACGATCCGCATGCTACACTGTATACTCCTTGGTTTTCCAGAGTAATTTTTTGTTTTGGGTTTCTTAGTATTGCTCCGATGGTATGGTCAGGTTTGTATGCCGTTGATATGTCGTGTTTCCGTAATATTCGGCCGATTTTGTCAGTAACTCCCTTGATGTATGGCAGGACAGCGATCGATCTTCGTTGGGTCTCGTCCTGCACTCTCTGCTGCGGCTGTTGTTGTTTATTGATTGCCTTGTTGATGGTGCGCCTTTGGTATCCGTTTTGTTGAAGACAGGTACTAATTTTCTTCAGTTCTTTATCTCTGTTCCTCTCGTTTGTGAGCCTGAAGGACCGAGCAATTAATGTATTTGCCACTGCCTGTATCTGTGATGGGTGGTGATGAGATTTAGCGTTCAGATATCTATTAGTGTGTGTTGGTTTTCTATAGACAGTGTGTTCCAAGTGTCCATCTTCGGTCCTTGTGATGTGCACATCTAAAAAGGGCAGACTGTTATCCTCTTCAAGTTCTATTGTAAATTGAATCCTTGGGTGAATGGAATTCAGATGATCTAGGAATTTCAAAAGCTCCTCCTTGCCAAAAGGCCATACAACAAATACGTCATCAACGTATCTTGTCCATAGTTTTGGCTTCAGATTTGCCTTCTCTATTGCTTTCTTTTCGAAGTAAATCATGAAGAGGTTGGCAATCACAGGTGAGAGAGATGATCCCATTGCTGCTCCATCTATTTGTCGGTAAATTTTCCCGTTGTGCATAAAGTAAGCGTTTTTCAGGCAATGTCTTGACAGATCCATTATGTATGGAGGAAGATCTTCGTTTTCTTCTATAAGCAAGAGTGCCTCTTCTACTGGAATACTCGGGTAGAGGGATTTGACATCGAAACTTGCCATAATGTCGTCCTTGTCCATCCTGAGAGAACCTAAAATCTGAGTGAAATGTTCTGAGTTTTTAACATAGGAATCTGCCTTTTCCACTATAGGCTGAAGTGCACTGGCCAGATGTTTTTCCAGCTTGCATAATGGTGAGTTAAAGGCGCTTACGATTGGACGCAGGGGAACCCCGTCCTTATGGATTTCGGCACTTGCAAACAAATAGCTAATATTCCTGATTTTAGGACTAGGATAATACGAGAGGCCATCGAAATAGAAAAGTCCGGACACCTCAATACGAGAGACGACGCTCTGCATTTATCCAACACGTGGAGAACGATAATCAAACAGCAGAGCGATGCGCAGCAGCCAACGGGGACATCGCAACTACGATCGGGCGAAATTAACAACGCGACAATTCAGGGGGCGGAGCCACCTCCCCCCACGCACAAGCAGCACCGTTACCATCTCCGGCGCAGAGTATAAATACCACACGCACCGCCGATAACCTCCCAGTGTTCGAAGTGTTTTCGGAGCGCGGGCATTGAGGATGCCAAGTGAGATTTTGGCGAAACGTCTGCAGGATTCCAGTCGGATGCAAGATTTGCAGGATTCCAGTCGGATGCAGGATTCCAGTCGGAGTTCAACGAGCGAACGGATGATATCCCGGAATATAGTGTCATCACATTTTTCCATCCGTGAATCAATACGTGAGAATATATATGTATATATATATATATATATATATATATATATATATATATATATATATATATATATATATATGATGACACTATATTCCGGGATATCATCCGTTCGCTCGTTGAACTCCGACTGGAATCCTGCATCCGACTGGAATCCTGCAAATCCTGCATCCGACTGGAATCCTGCAGACGTTTCGCCAAAATCTCACTTGGCATCTTCAATGCTCGCGCTCCGAAAACACTTCGAACACTGTTCGAGTGTTCGAAGTGTTTTCGGAGCGCGAGCATTGAAGATGCCAAGTGAGATTTTGGCGAAACGTCTGCAGGATTCCAGTCGGATGCAGGATTTGCAGGATTCCAGTCGGATGCAGGATTCCAGTCGGAGTTCAACGAGCGAACGGATGATATCCCGGAATATAGTGTCATCATATTTTTCCATCCGTGAATCAATACGTGAGAATATATATATATATATATATATATATATATATATATATATATATATATATATATATATATATATATATATATATATATATATATATATATATATATATATATATATATATATATATATATATATCATTTCTACAAATAATATTCCCACAAAGTTGCTAAAAATAAATATATATAATATAATTAAAGAAGTATGAAAATTATGACTACAACATTTGAGTGGCCTAAAACACTCTGTATTATATCTACGTGTACGAGAAACTGTTGCTGTTGATCGTCAAAGACAACAATTGTAGAAATGTAGAAAATGTAGAAATCTTTAACTTACGGAAATATATATATCACTATTTCTTATGACCGGTTTCTAGGAAATAAATTGATTTTAAACAAATAAAGAACGAATTTAATTACATGTAGAACTAAATATATTAAAGAACACTCAATTCTTAGGTTTAGAAATTAACGAGTTTCTCGATTGGTCTGTACATATTGATGATTTGCTAAATAAATTAAGTTTAATTTGTTATGGAATTAGAGTCGTTGCAAACTATATGAATATGCAAACTTAAAAAAATTATCGTCTCACAGATATAATAATTTTAATGTAAATGTCCCAATTCACCGTCTCACCTTAACTGAAAGGAGTTCTTTAAATGCACCACAAAAAAAAGTTATTTTTGGATTTAGAACTTATTCCAAGATTTCTGTAAACTTGAAATACTGTTTATTCAACAAAGTACATAATTGAAATTTGTAATAGAATCTAGTGTTTTTACCTTTTTCAACGCCGATTTCCTTTGTGTTTTGAATATTATTTTTATGTAATTTCTGTGCAATACAATGTTATTATTTTTAGTATTATTGTTCTGCTTTCACTGTAAAACACTATTCTTGTGTTATTTATAATTGTGTATTTCGTAATATAATATTTTCAAACATCCGAAAGCATAATAGAAGAAATAAAAACATACACAGCCTAAAAAAAATAATAATGTGGCTTAACAACCACGGAAAGTCCAGAAAACTAATTCTTAATAAATAAAACGAGCAATAAGTTTGAACGTGGCAACAGATTTACGTGCGTTTAGACTGTGTCTACTTGTTGAGTCCTTTATCATTCTGGTCTGTTTTTAAACAAGGTGTGTTCAAAAAATAATTCTATGTACATTCGATCTTTGATTGCTTTTTTGTTATATTGGTATAATGTTCCTTACATATGTTTGCAGTTTCAGCCATTTGGCACGTTGACTTTTTTTTCTGAGACAGTAGTGTGTAAAGAATGGAATACAGTGCTGCAAAACACTTGAAATGTTGAAAGCGGCATATGGTAAATCTACTTTGAGCAAAAAAATGTTTATAAGTGGTACAAGCTATTCCAAGATGGCCGAGAAAACGCCGATTACGAAACCTCGCTCTGGACACCCCAGCACGTCAATAACGATGTTAAAGAAGTGGTATTGAAAAATCGTCGAATCATTATTGACTAGTGCCATGGAATTTTTTCTCAAGCTTTTGGCATGAAACGTGTAACAGCACAATTTGTTCAGAAACTGTTCATTTTGAACAAAAGGACCATCGAAGGAGCATCGCTCAAGAGCTGTTAAACGGCGTTAATGATGATCTTGATATTCTCAAAAAGGTCATAACTGGTGACGAATCATGAGTATATTGTTATGACGTCGAAACCAAAGCCCAATCGTCCCAATGGAAGAATCCAGAATCGCCAAGACCGAAACAGCATGTCAAGTTCGATTAAATATCACGGTTTTACATATTGTTTTCTTTGATTCTTACCATAAGGTCGTATGGTTAATAAATTACCTCGAAGTTATGCGCCGTTTGCGAGAAACCATACGAAGAAAACGTCCTGAATTGTAGGATTCATGCATTTTGCATTACGATAATGGACCTGCTCACTTATTGTTGTTTGTGTCTAACTTTTTCCGACTTTTTGCGACTTTTTCCTATTCCCAAAACTCAAGAAACCCATAAAAAGAAGGAAGTTTGGAACGATTGAGGAGATATGGAAAAAAACGCTGGAAGAACCCAAGGCTAAACCGGAAAGTGCTTACCAGAAGTGCGAGAATTGGAAAAAACGTTGGCACAAGTGTATTATATCTGGGAAAAAGTCACTTACTTTTTGAACACACCTCGTATAATGTCGTCTGGTTCTTACCATCGACGTGGTCCTAATGTAGTTCGGGAAAATCGGAATGGAAAACGATACGTTTCCGGAGATGTTGAAAGACGAGTTGTAAGCGAGGTTGCCGACGCCGCCGCCATCTTGGAGCTCCTGCGTCGAGGTGGTGTAGAAGTAGTTGACGGTCGTTGTGTTCGCTTCGAGTGGGTTGGCGCTGATATTCAAAGTCGTCGTGGCTATCGTGACGATTGATGAAATCATATCATAGTTCGCTGCGTGGGTTTGATGTTTCCGTCGAAGATAGTTGATGGCGCCCCGTTTTCTGAAACGTACGAGGCCATGAAAAAACAACAATTTCGGTAACTTTGATGTATGTGATTTATTTTGATTAAGTCCTCCTGGGTGTCGGCCGTTCTTCGTCACTTGTCCTAAACGATTTAAGTTTCAACTTTTATATACGCAAAATCCAACAAAACGAGAAAAGATGAATGAGATGTAGTTTTCGCTGATTTTTTTATATTCACTATAAATTTTTGTTTGCGTGGGTGCCAAGTGCCAATTTTTTTTTCTTAATTATATATGAAAAAAGCTTATTCCAAATGGAACACACATTTAAATGTCAAACAAAACACCACAAGCAAGAAATAAGAATAAATTGCTGATTTTCACGTCATCACACATTACGGGATCTGCTTCACACATTGTATACTTATTTTGCAATCACACTATTTGCAATTTCTTGTACGCTTTAAGAATATGTTATGCAACAAGTTTTTTAAGCTTTTTACTATATTTTGTAGCTTTTGACTCTCAAGTCGATTTATTTTTGACTAAATTTAACTAAATTTCCCTAAATTTTGTGCCCCAGGGTGGCTGTTGTGTCCCACTCTGCCCTATTTATAATGTTATATATAATAATTATAATTATTTAAAATTTAAAAAAATTATAATATTAAAAATGTTATTGATTAGTAACTACGTTTCTATCCATTAAAAATTTTTTATTGGTATTTATTACGCAAAGGGCTAAAAATAACAAATAACCAGAATTTATAATTATTAAAAGAAAATTCGAAAAAGTAAAATTTTGGTTAATTTTTGCGGTGGGCCTCCTTGCCTCACCCTCCCTTACTAATGCCGGTTGTTATTTTAAAAAATTTAAGAATAATTCTTAATATTTCCTTCTGACAGATATTTTATTTATTCTTATTGGTCAAACTGTAGAATTCCAGTTAAAAGATTATTTTCGTCCTCTCCGACTTGTGATGAAAATGATGATAATATAGCATACAATAGAATAGAGGTGTAATAATTAGAAAGTATTTCTCTATTTAGAATTTTTGATATATCTCTATTCTAGTATATTAATACCCTTTGCTCTATTCAAGAAAATTATTTAAAAATATCAGACATTTTTTTAGGCTGTAGTAGTACATTGCACAGAGTTAGAACCTGCACATGTGTTAGATTATTATTTCTTATTATAATAATAAAAAAGTACTTGCGTATTTACAATTTCTGTGTATCTGTATTATGTATTTCTGTATTCTAGTATAATAAGACCCTTTTCTGTATTCTAGTATATTAATACCCATTTCTGTATTCAACAAAATTAATTAAAAATATCAGATATTTTTTAGGCTGTAGTACCTTGTACAGTGCTAGAACGGGCACAAGTGTTAGATTATTATTTATTAGCGTAATAATAAGAAGGTATTTGCGTATTTACAATTTCTGTAGATCTATGTGTATTATATATTTCTGTATACCTGTATTGTAGTATAATAAGACCCTTTTCTGTATTTAACAAAATTATTTAAAAATATTAGATATTTTTCTTAGGCTGTAGTACATTGTACAGTGTTAGACCTAGCACAAGTGTTATATTATTATTTATTAACATAATAATAAGAAAGTATTGTTGTATTTAGAATTTCTGTGTATCTGTATTCTAGTATATTAAGACCCTTTCTGTATTCAACACAATTATTTTAAAATATCAGATATTTTTTTTAGGCTATAGTATATTGTACAGTGTTAGACCTAGCACAAGCGTTATATTATTATTTATTAACATAATAATAACAAAGTATTGGTGTATTTAGAATTACTGTGTATTTGTATTCTAGTATATTAAGACCCTTTTCTGTATTCAACACAATTATTTTAAAATATCAGATATTTTTTTAGGCTGTAGTACATTGTACAGTGTTAGAACTGGTACAAGTGAAAGAAAAGTATTTGTGTATTTAGGATTTCTGTGTATCTGTATTCTAGAATATTAAGACCCTTTTCTGTATTCAGCAAAATTATTTAAAAATATCAGATATTTTTTGAGGCTGTACTACATTGCAGAGCTAGAATTGGTACAAGTGTTAGATTATTATTTATTAACGTAATAATAAGAAAGCATTTGTTTATTTAGGGTTTCTCTGCATTTGTATTGTACTATATTAATACCTTTTACTGTATTCAACAAAATTATTTAATTTTTGATATGGCCTAAACCGGCTACACTTAATAATATGGTTTGAACCAATGATGAACACATAAAGTATGAAAGGCAGTGATAAATGCTGCATTAATCTATCATACTTCGTCACCATACATACATACATATTAGCTATAAAATGTCTAAATTTGCAGATCAACCAATAAACAAATGTTACAGCAGAACCAGAGCAAATTGACAGCTTCAATAAATTATCTGACATTTCTAAATATCATCATTTAGAGCTAGAAGTAATTAAGAAGCACGTCCGGTAAGCTAAAAAATATGGCGTGCCATTTAAATTTATCAAGTCATAGTCATACACCATACATAGTAGCTTGTACGGCGTAGGAGCGGCGATAAGTTACTAACCAACATAAACTAAGTAAGCGCTAAACGAAATAGGCGGTCTAGACTCGGACGTTCTTCAGTTATCTTCGCTCTTCTTCGTTAGATGGGATAAATGGGTTCCGTTATTTATTGAAAGGAGTAATACGGGTACTAAAATGGAAGTAACCCGCATTCAGCGGCTTACAAGTATTTATTTTGAGTTGACAATATAATGCGTATCGCGTTTTGGTTTCTGTAAACCTTACGATATTATTGTCCCACGGACACTTGTATGCTTTCGCGAAATGAATGGGTCGGTTACTCCATAAATGAGGATTTAGACGGCGACCAACTCCAAGAGAATGTGAATTATTTAGGAATGTGATCTGCGATCATGTCCGCAATGTCTTTTTATAACTATCCGGCGTACCATATCGAGTTTTGTTTGTTTTATACGCTTGTAGTTTTTATAAGCATTTGTTTAAATGTTGTGACAATAATAATAACAATTTTATTTTCTAATGAAGAGAGGTAATTTGCAAAAACTATAGGCGAGTTCTGGAAAGTGTAAAGCGTGAGAAAAAATGTTGCTTTATAAGAAACCGACAAAATATTTAAATTATGGGGAGAAAGATAACAGGTCTCAATCTTCATCGTGTTGGCTGCATTGTTTCTCTATCGTGCCCCTGCGTACCACTATGCAACTTTCGCAAAATCGATGTAATTTAATCCTGTCGAATTTCAAAGTTACTTGATACTTTGGTA
This sequence comes from Cylas formicarius, assembly GCF_029955315.1. Taxonomy (NCBI): domain Eukaryota; kingdom Metazoa; phylum Arthropoda; class Insecta; order Coleoptera; family Brentidae; genus Cylas; species Cylas formicarius. Next base: position 36,108,289 of record NW_026844347.1, on the reverse strand, counting down.
AGTATTAAAATATGTACTGGTTATTGTGATTTAAAATGATATTTTTTCAAATATCTAGCGCACATTCTACGGTAGAGGAAAACTGAAACTCTCTCTCGACACTGTTTACGATACCGTTGAAATCATATTATCCTATCTTTCACGCTTTTCCATTTATCGCCAATAATTTACCTACAAAAACCGAATTTCTTAGGATCTTTCAGAATTTTTCAATATAAACGACTCACCATGTATATAATTCAAAGAATGTTCGAAATAGAGGTTATAGCCAGTGCTATAACCTCTAGATCCTGTTTTTTAATAGAGTAAATGGTTTTCGAGAAAAGACTTAGACAGTACGTACGTACGTCGTACTAGTAAATGACGTCATCGTGTCTAGGGTGAAGTCGAGAAACAATGATTTTCATTTGCATTTTTTCAAATGTCTCCAACAGCGTATGTGATAGACGAAAACTGTAAATACTACAGCCTATGATACAGCCTATAACGCTCTTTGAACTAATTAACCATATTTTTTACGGATTTCGATAATTTAATGCCGAAAAGAACAATTTTCAGTTTCTGTTAGATTTTTGTCTAAAACCGCGTTTATAATCGAGAAAATGTGTGAAATTAAAGTTATAGTCCCGCATCTCCAGCATTTCCTGGTTCACAAATTTTGCCGATAGGATTAATAGTTGCGAGGAAAATACATAAAATAAAAAAAAAATACTTCATGAGATTTAAGTGAGCCCCGTTTCAATAGTTGGAAAACGGGAGTGATCTTGTACCTTGTCGCCAAATCTGAAGTCAATAATAGCTGCAAATTAAGGGCACCTGTTAATTTTTCAATATAGCATCTTGAACACCTCTCTAGCCTTTCTAGACATAGATTTCTTCTGATTGCACGCTTTTGTACTATAAACACTTTTTCAATGTCTCTGCAACTCTCATACAGCAGTATTTCATAGTCAATGTGATTTTCAACAACATTTGCATGATACAACATCTTTTTCGTTTATACAAAATACAAGATGCTTTTATTTATTGCTGAGACATATCGTACATCTGTGTTACGTTACCCCAATGCCTTAGACAAGACATTAGACACATTCCACGCAAAGGGCTGTAGAGTCAAAACACCATAACATTGATTGAAGACCAGTTACAAAAAACAAGAGATCTTTGTGTTTTTTATGCTTTGGATTTGCATTTTTTTTGTTGAAAGAGTGTCTAACGAACAATACGAACGTTCCATTACAAATAATTAATTCAAGGAATTTTATCCTTACGTCATGGAAGTATTTTAAATAAATAAACGCACGTGGGACTGAATGTATCAGGGAGATATTGAAAGTTGTGATTATTTATTTAATAATATTAATAACAATAAATAAATTTATTGCTTTGCCAACTACATATTATTGCACTACAAGATATTAGATTAGACCACTTTTAAGGCAAACGAAAGCCTAATAAAACTCACGCTTCAATTTAATGAACGAGAAAAAAAAAAAGAATCAAATAAACAAAATTAAATATGTTACGCAGCGATTAGAATGCATTAATCATTAAATATAATTTTCAATAAAGAGAAAAATCACAGGACAAAAGAGAAAGGAGGGGGTGAGGGTAAACAGCAGAGTGGTTTTTCGATACAGAAATTATTAAGTTTTTAAAAGTTTTGGTCGATTATGTTAAATCGAAAAGACTTGAATTATTTATTGCATGTGCAATGCTACAAGAAAATGATCTTTTAAACATTTCTTTTCGATGTGGTGGTATTCTCAATACAAATTTTCGATTCTGTTAAAAATATATTAAGAAGATTTATACTTAATTAATTTAAAATATAATATACCACGATGTAACCAATGATTGAACTGTGACAAAATGATGGATTCACAAAGCAGTTTTTCTGTAACAATTGGAAGGAAATATCTATGACTGTATATTAATTTTAAATTCTCATATGCTATTCTCAATTTGTTTGTAATGTGATCCTTGAACAACAGCCTAGAGTCCAAGATCAATCCAAAAATTTTCGATGTATCTGAGTATAGTATAGGAGTGTCATTAATGTTTATGATCAATTTGTTTTTGACATTATGTACCTGGAAGTCATTTCTGAAAAACCAGCACCAAGGATTTAGTTGGACTGTGTTTAGTTAGACTGTTATTTCATGATCTTGAAAAGGAAAGTAAATTTGGTGATAATTACAATATTTTAAAGCCTTTACAAAGTTAAACGTATAAATTCTATACAACAAGGGACTCAACATGCTACCTGCTCATGTCAAAAGTCTGCAGTAAATTACCAGTAATACACATCAAAGGACTCTCACAACTATAATCTTTTCTAAACCCAGATTGTTTTGCAGGAAATATATCAAAAAGAGCTAAGAATTTTCTTATTTGCATAACAATTATTTATTCTAAAACTTTAGAAATAGTAGGAAGCATGCTAATTGACCTCAATTGTCTAAATTCTGTGGGTTTCCTTACTTTAGGAAGTGGTGTGGCCTTTGCATGCTTCCGAAATTTAGGTACCAATTTTTGTATTCACTTTTTTTTTAATCTTCTGTCTGATTTATGTGTCGTGGGTTAATGTTACAATCAAAATTAAAATAAAAATTCAAGACAACCAAAAGTAACTTTCAAATATTACAAAAATCTTTCCAATATTACCATGCAAACGTGACAAGGACAGATGGAATGAAATCCTTACGACTTAATTTTCGTATGAGCCTGTGACATCCAGTTGGCAAAAACTAGACCCCCGTGGAACATTTGTTTCCTCGCCATTTGCAAAGTTCCGGCGTTTTAGCAAGGTTAAACAAACTTTTAACTATTCCCAGACGCGTTTTCCAATTTAAAATTTAGATCCCATCGCTGGGAATGTACCCGAATAAACGGCATTCGCAATAATTAAACTGGCGGGGGTTTTGGGAGGGGGCCATTAATTTCAAGGGTCCGTAACAGGTGGAATTCCGAGAATAAAGTCCATACTAATTTAAATGACTGCGTAACACCCCTTTGAAGTGCCACAAGAGTAAACCTAATTAATCATAATAATATTAATAAAGCAATTATAGTGAACGTAAAGACAATCCCAACAATGAGTATGACGGTGATGATGGGTGGTCAAGTCTTTGGATAAAGATTCCTATATTGGTATGGAATATTGCTATGACATCCATAGTAGCTTAAGTAAAACTGTTAAGCTCTGAAGAAGCCAACAGGATGATTGTCGAAACGTCAGCAAATTCGATTCAACAAAAACCGACGCAGAAAGAATTTGTGAAATGGAAATTTGTGAATAGTGTTACAGTAGCATATCAGTAGCTTCCTCTTTGTAACATCTCCTAACGAATCAAAAGCTGTCGTAAGTGGAGTGTCAATATTAATGAAATGACAATGTTACTAATTATCAGAGCCTCCTATGTAATATTTTATTTTTATACAAATTAATTTAATAATCTGTTTTTTCCTTCCTGTGAACTTATTTTCTATCGGGTTTTCAAAATGTTGGGTGCATATTGCAAAGAACGTGCCGGTTTTGAAAAGTGTTTGATCCTACTAGGGTGCTATTTGGAAAAACTAGCCTACTTACCCAAATAGTTACTGGCGATATAGATTCATTCGATATGCGCATGCGCACAATTTAAATTCTCGCGTTTAATCAATGAATGCGGCGTTTGACGAGCAATATGGCCGCTGACAGATCGTCAATAACTTTGGATTCGGCTCGTTTTTTTTTATCAAAATTTGCCCAGATTTAGTTAAGTGTGTGGAAATCGCTGTTTAAAAAGAAAAGGGCGTAAATAGTCATCACTGTTTGTGATCAATGCGAAGGGTGCCCTCGTTTTTTAAAGATTTGTTGATCAGTTGTTTTCTTTTATTTATAATTACTATATTTTGAGCTTAGGTATATAATATTTTTTAAGGATTTTTAGATTTTTGAATAATAATAATATTTTTCTATTGTTTTTTTGATTATAAGTGTTTATATGTAATAAATCACATAGAACTACTTTGCATCTTATTTTTTTTTGTCATTTTCGCCATTAACCCATGGTACTGACCCATAATGTTACACTCAAGCCAAAACTCAATATGACAGTGAATTTGTACAGGCCAAGACTCTCAAACTATGTTCCGTGTATCGCTAGCGATTCACCTAGCAGTCAAAGTGTTAAAGAAAATATTGCATCTTTCTATTGAATGCCTCACTTTTTTTCCCAAACCTAAGAGTGCCTAATCCCAGTGCCGTAATCAAAGGCGCCCAATATTGACTAATTCCGGTCCACCGAAATGATCCCTTTTATGTCGGCAAATATGACGGGATTGGAGCACGAAGACGCCGTCCGTCTTCATAAAAATTATGACAGTCCCCGCGTTCGCCAGACCCAATTTCGAAATGCATTCGATTCGCATCGCTAATGAAAACATTCGCGTTTCCCACTTTCCCGGTAAGTACACTTTGAAAAGGGCACTTAATTTTAATAAGAATCGCCGTCGTACTAGGTCCTTTCTTTCTTCTACGACTACGCCTTCGCTTGCCGTCTCGCGAGGGCATTTTTTGAACTTTTAATGGACGCCACAAACGTGGGAGGATCCATTTGGAATAATGCTTCGACGTGTTGTCGCTTTCGACTTTTTCGTGGAAACTTTCTTAACTAAATGCGCCACTAAGAAGTCCTGTGTCGTTTCGAGGTTCTTCGGTAGATTATTAGACCAAAATTTATTTTCAGTTCTACAGATTTTATGGTTTATTCCCCAAGCTTCGACCTGTTTGCATTCCAAGGCCTTGAGGAATTTAAATCTAATTGATTTTGTTAATCTCCATGACTTCGTATAAATTTAATTTTCTACTTTTTGTGGCTGTATGTAAAATATCAAAATTGTCGTCAAAAATGTGTTTAAGTTTGTAGGCATAATTAGAATCCAGACTATTGATTCTAAACGCTCTTTTATGTTCGTTAATGCGTTTCTTGAAGGATCTACCTGTTTGTCCGATATAAATTTTAGGACAAGATCCGCATTTCAACCTGTAGACACTTGGTGAGTTTTTGAGGTTTTGGACATTTCGTTTTATTGTTTTTTAAAAATTTTCATATTTTGTTGTTAGTTCTGAAAGCTATTTTTTAAACCACATTTTGACAAATAGTTCTGCGTTAGAAGGGATTTTGATATCTTTAATTTTGTTGATTAATTGAAAAGAATTTTTTATTGCAAATTTTGGTTTAAAATCTGTGTGGAACTTTAAAATATTTACTAATTTTGTTGAGTTTAACTGGTGGAGCCGTTACATAAGACACGACTGGTCTAATGGGCATTTTTTTTAATGTAATTTAACTAACGAATATAATTTCAGCGGTTGTGGATTCATAATTGTTAAAAAATACTTGTCTTTGTCACTAAATAGCAGTAGGTAGTTTGTAAATAGTACATTGTCGAAATAATTGTCATGTGAAAATAGATAATTTCCTGGAAATCTGAACTTTTAGTTCTTATTTATTTTCTCGATTTTGTTTCACCCCGAAAAGAAAAAAAGTGGAACTTTTTAGCCCAGTCTAAGGACACCAAGGAAATCTTCCGGGGACTGCGTTAAGAAAAACGCAATTATTTTCCACGTAATATCAGAAATCTCGTTGTAAATAACTGAAAATTAGCATACAAAGGGGACGTATCGAAAGCGCAACGCGAGAAATTGCTTTCGCAGACCAAACAATTCAGATTTTGCGGGTAGGTGTGCGCGGGTTACCAAAATAACTACGCCGATTAACTGCTCCGATGTCCGTTCGCCTTTATTATTTCGCCAGGCAAAACGTTAACGCGTTTTCGGAATCAATGGACGATAAAAATGTAAATACGTGTCGGTACGACGGCGCGGACGAGGTAAATAAAACGGTACAATGTCGATCGCCAAAATGATGGTGTGTACGCGAGAGAGCAGCAGGCCATTTGTTAGTAAATATTATTCAAAATTCCTTCGTAAAGAAAGGGTCTGAACTAGTCCATCATCCTCCAATCGTACTATAAAAAACGCAGCTCCACTGGCTTCCGTCACGGACCTCCGGGCCCATCCGGTCCGGTTACCGGCGTGCATGGGGAAAAGAGCGAATCCGCGGGACATCATAAAAAAACACTAACTCTTCACAAATATCCAACACAATAACAATTTCACCGAAAACAGATCTTAAACGGCGCATATGGCTTTAAGCTGGGTGCGGAATCGTACCTTTCAAAAAGAAAGCCGCAAGTTGTAATGGGGAAGGGTGAAAATCGGGTAGTATCAGAAAGCAAAAATATTGCAGCAGGAATACAGCAGGGCAGTGTAATAGGGCCGTTATTATTAATTGGTCAAAATTGTAAAATCCCTAACTACGCCTATGATACCAATACTCTAATTGTAAACCAAACCTCAAAAAGGAAACTGAGAGATTTTATAAAGATCCAACAATTAGCGTGTTCTTTAGTATTAGTTTGTGCCTTGTGCAGCGAACGTTACAGTTCATAAAATATGGCATTTCCGAGGTATTTGACTCAAAAGGAATTAGATGCCCCTATGGAGTAGATCGTGATGGGTGAGGACAATAACAATGAAAGTCGTAAGTATTATTTGGATTTATGTATTCTTATGTATTGTAGCATTCCATTCCTTGTAAATTTATGCTAAAAATAACTTGAAAAAATATTTACAGAACATATTGACGTGGTCCATATTCCACCCGACGTGGATACCTCGACTTGGGGAACCAACTGATATAGTTGGACAGTTCAACAGTCCTGTAATTCATCAACTACTCTACCTGAATGGGACTCATCAGATGATGAAACCCTGGAATTCAAAAGAAGACGTATGCTTTCTGCAAACAGGCTTGCTTCTACTGTCAAATGGAAGAAAGGTCAGATTGAGTACACTCACGCACCTATATCCGATGAATTTAGATCACATGAGGAACTAAAAAATAGGCTTTCTGGAAAAACTCCGCTTGAAATATTTTTTATGTTTTTTGATGACGAAGTGATTCATTTGATTTTAAAATTATGGGCAAAATGAGCTCAAGACAATAACCGCCATGAATTCTCGTTGTCAAAAAATGAACTTTTAAATTTTATTGTTCTCGGGTTATCATTCATTGCCACATATTTAGCATTATTGGTCTACTGATGAAGACAAAGGAATTCATCTTATAAAAAATGTATGAGCCGCAATAGATTCCAATTGATAAAGCAAAACTTGCACTTATCTGACAATTATCTGTTGGATAAAAATGATAAATTTTCAAAAGTTATGCCCTTCTTTGATGTAATAAATACAAAAAATCTTCAGTTTGGCATATTTTCGTTCAACTTGTCCATAGATGAAGAAATGGTACCTTACTTTGGCCGCCATTCCTGCAAAATATTTATAAGGGGTAAGCTAGTTCGTTTTGGCTTCAAGCTTTGGTGCCTTCGTTCAGCTGATGGGTACCTATTTTATTCACTTCCATCTGGTGGTGCTCAAAATAAACCTCATTCTGACCTTGGTCTTGGCGGTGACGTTGTCATGAGTCTACTTTCTATTGTAGATAAGCCAGTAAGTCACCAAATTTTTTTTTTTCATAATTCAAAGTATTTCAGTTGTAACTGTGGCAAGTAATATTTCTAGTGTAGATCTTGTGCAAAATGTAAAACGCTATAATAGAAAAGAACGGAAATATGTAAATATACCCCAACCTTATCTAATTGCCGAATACAATAGATATATGGGTGGGGTAGAATTACATGACAACGGAATTGCTAATTACAGGTGCCAGATATTTGGGAAAAAATGGTGGAGGCCTTTATTTTGTAACTCACTGGATAGAGTAGTAGTGAATGCATGGAAATTGTATAATATTGTCAACGAACAAAAGATTTCCCAGGTACATTTTAAATCTTACATTGCTTTGCGACTTTTAAAAACTGATAAAACAACTACTCAAAGAAATCTTGCACCTGCCAAAGGTGAAGTGCGTTATGATAATCAAGGTCACCTCATGATTTTTTGTGCTAATAAAGCTCGAAGGATATGTAGAATCTGCCACAGCCACACAACGTTTGTAATAAGTGTAATATGCATTTACATACTTCATGCTTTGTATAAAAATGAAACCGGGTGTTACCAATGGGGCGCTCAAGCATCATAAAATATTATGCGTTTGTTTGTATTAAATCAGGTTTTATTTGGAAAACAATCTACTTTTAGTTGTTTTCTGTCGAATTTGAAGTTTCTTTTTTATATTTATGTATAAATTATATGTTGAATGTTGTTGCATGTAATTCTAAATTGTTTGTATGTCTTATGTGCCCCAAAACATTATTTAATGTTTTTTCCCAGTGATTCGTTTACGCACCAGTATGTTTGTATGTTGTATGTTTCGAGTTTTTATTTTTTTTTTTTGACACATGTAATGTATTCTTAAGTGCAACAAAATAAATAATTTCAGAGATTTTTTTTATGCTTGGGATAATATGGGTTAATTTCTTTTTGGTCCGTGGCACCAAACGGTGACGTTCGTTGAGCGTCAGCAGCGCCACCATCGGAGAATAAATTCGTGAATATACCGAGAAACATTTGAACGTCGCGAACGTCAAGACTCGGCATTTGTGCGGGATAATTCGGAGATTTTTTAATGAACGAGTACTGCTGGTCACGAAAACAAATCGTCTCGCAGTCACATTTTCATTAATCATCGCGGAAATTCGCGGGATTCCGCGAAATTTTTTTTGGCAAATTTACGAGTTTCGCGGTGTCGCCTTAATAACACCTATTAATGATGTTTTCGTTTGTGTGTCGGATATTAATGGTTTCCGTGTAAAAAAAAGTCGCGGGAAAAGAAAAACATGAAAAGGGACATGACGCCCGTCGGTTGTTGATTTATGTTTTTTTTTTCATCGGGCTTGTCATTCGGATGCCTTTGCCAAAAGGTCCGTCCCGTCGATCCAGATCACCCCCCTCCCCGCTTTTAAAAACCACGCTATTGTAGGTTCGCTATTCGCCAAATTTTTTCCAGATGGCAGCGCTGCTGACGGTAAACGAATATGGCGAAAAGTACAGTAATGTCCGGATATTAAGAAGCATTAAAATGCCCTGAAAGTGGTTCGTTAAATCCGAAGTATATGTATAATAAATAATAATAATAATAATAATTATTATTATTATTACAATAAATAATTTTTATTTCAAGCAAGCAAATTCTTGTTTTCTGAAACCATGCGCACGTGGTAATAGTCAATGACGTCATCGCGTCTAGATCGGGGCGAGAATCAGCGATTTTTGTTTGGATATTTTCAAATATATCGAACAGCGTATGTGATAGACGAAAACCGTAAATACAAAAATTGTTACTCTTGATGCGGCCTATATGAACTGATTGGCCGTGTCTATTACGAATTTTGGTTTGCGGTTAATAATTTATTTCCGAAAAAAATACAATTTTCACGGTCTTATGGATTTTTGCCAACATTTAAAAAACCCTATATATAATCGAAAAAGTGCTTAAAATAAAGTCATAGCCTCGGATCTCCCACATTTTCTGGCGCTAAAATTTTGCCGATCGGTTGAACAGTTTTTGAGAAAATCATGTTTTTCAGGAAGACAAAATAATCAAAGAAATTTTTTCAAATTTTTTTAAAAAATATTTGTTTATCTGTTTAGATATGCGTACAGACTTTTACTTCCTTGCCAAATTTGAAGTCGACGACTACATATTTGAGACACCTATGACGTTTTAGAATATAGCACACAATATTCCGAACACCCTGTACAATATGTGTAAACCTTAAATACAAAGTTTTAGCTGTATAAAAATGTGAATGAATCTTACAACGGAATCACAATCTTCTAGTTATGGTCAATTATAACGGGAGCTCAATTTTCAGTTTTTTACAAGTTACCGACGCACCCTGTACATGTTTAAAAAATCATCACGAATAAAGGTTTTTGGTCCGGATCTTGTGCGTCGTTTGGTTAAAGAATTTTTTTGATCGCATATACTATCTTGGAGAAATGATTTTTTTCTCGATACCTTGCAAATGCGGTTTTTAAATTTTTAAAAATACTTCCCGACCCCCCAGCCCCCCAGTTTCAGTAGGCTTCGTTACGGAGCTAAGCTGCATATATCTGTCAAATTTCAAGTGGATGGCTTCAAATTTCACTTACCGTGTTTCATAGCAATGTCCAAAAAATAGTCGAAAATCTAAAAAAAAAAGACGGACGCCCTGGTTTGATCAGACTGGTTTGTGTAGCTCGTGCACGGCTTAAGCCAAATTTGAAGGCCATGTTGCAAACCGTTCAAAAGATATAGCCAATTAATGCCAGGTCTACAGAGAAACGGAGAGCGGATAACAGATAAGGGAGAACAGAGAACAGAAAAAAAGTTTTGGTTAGTTAGAACCATGTCGAGCCAGTGTGAGATAACATACCTGCAAAGATTTTTAAGTATCTTATTAGGAATATAGTTAACTTGGCAAGGACTTATAGATCATTTAACAACTAAGACCTTTGTTATCAGACTTTTCAGTAAATATATTGAACTATAGTGTGTTATGTTGGGACCACTTCCCGTACACCGATAAAATTTTCGGAGTATAGATAATAATTAAACTGGCTTTACGAGATAACGTGAAGAACCAATATCTTGAATTAGAGATTATGACAGGACCTTCACGTACATGCTTCAGTGTCTAAGACATGTAAATATGAAAATAGATAAATATAAATTGTGGCCCATTTTTCTAATTCAACAAATTGAAATAAATTGAATTGAGGTGGCTTTTACTTGCTGAAAATCCATTTATCAAAATGAATAAGAACTAAGAGTTCAGATTTTCACGAAATTATATATTTTTACATTATGTATATGTTACATTATGTATGTATGTAAAAATATATAATTCTGTGAAAATCTGAACTTTTAGTTCTTATTTATTTTGAATTGAAAAAACAAAAACAATAAGTTTTATAACTCCAGTAAAACTATGTCTTCTGAGTTAACAAGTAAAAATTTATGTTGACAAAATTTTTGTGAAAATGAAAACCTTTTAAATTTTAATATAATAGACCTAAATAGTTTTTATTTTCAATCTCAATCAACTATGTCATCGTGTGATCCAGATAAATATTTGAATTGGCAAAATAGCATTTATTGTCATTGTCAATTGTGTGCAGTTAATGAAATGTAAGTTTGAAAATAAATTGTTTTTAAATGGCTGATATGCTCGAGTCTTTGAACCATTCGTTTCAGATATATTACAGTTTTAAGTAAAATAAAAAAATATCTACAGGGTGCGCCAAATTTGAGGTTTTTGGAGGTATGGGCTGTTTTTAGCGAAGGTAGGCCAAAACCTTCTGTTATTTTTCTTTCTGTTAGTTTCACAAATAAAAAAGGTATAATTCGTACTTAGTACTTAAAAAAAAGGTATCGATTATTATTTGACACATAATTATTTATTTTAAAGAAAATTAAGTAAGGGTGTAAGTATTTTAAGTATTTTTAGGACCAACGTTTCATATCAACATATATGTCAACATAATTTTTTGAAAAAATGTCGATGTTTGCGAAGAAAATTGGTTCTTGCCAGTTTGAAAATGAAAATTTCAACTTCGAAAAAGCAAAAAAGAATAAATAATAAAAATTCTAGAAAAGCTTGCTGTGATTGGTCTTCCAACGAGGTGGTAAATTGAAATGAGAGTCGATTTAAACCTGAACCCTTCCAGCTAAACAGTGTTCCCTTCCCTTTCAGTTATTAAATAGGCTATAACGTCCCTCGTATTCGAAGAGAGGATAAACGTTTAAGTCCCCGAGTGTATATTTTCAATTGCCCGTTTCACTCCGGACGATTGGGCTTCTGGGTCAGTAATGTTAAACCCCTCACGCTGGACTAAGGGCAAGTCTTGATTGTGGTTGAAACTTATGTAGTCCCAAATCAAAGAGGGTCTCTAGAAACGGATCGGCTGCATAGGTTAAGCTAAATGTATCCATGAAGTTTTAAGCAAAATTAATATTAATTGTTATATAATCAAAGTAGAGCCCAAAATAACCAAAATTATTTAATAACATGTTTTTATTCATTTCATTGTCATTCACTTGTTTCCAATAGCTTTCGCTTCTGTTACAGGAACGTTTCCCAAAAATACTATTCCAGTTTACACGTAAGTTTCATTTTTTAAGTAAAGCAGTTGAGTATTCTACTCCTACTTAGTGCATCAATATCAAAGATCATTGAATCAGTATTAAAAAACCACTACTACTTTGGTTCGACAACGAATGGCATAGGGTTAAAAAAAATTAAGAAATTACGGGCGTTGCGGGCTCTGGAGGGAGGGAACCTTCAATCGGGGTCCATACGACATTTTAGAGGGCTGTCGCGGGGATCGCGGTGTCATGGGCATGCCGAGTGACGTCATGATCCCCGAGATGACCTTCTTTGACAAATTGACCTTTCTCTTCCCATCAAGGCAAGAGTGGAGAGAGGGCAGAGTCGGCTTCTGGGATGGACTTGTCTGGTGCACGGACGGGTCCAGAATGGGAGATCTGGCCGGAGCTGGAGCGTACTGCGAGACAACGGGATCGAGCTTGTCGGTCCCTCTGGGTCAGTACTGCACTGTGTTTCAGGCGGAAATTTTCGCTTTATTGATGGCGGCCAGAGAAGTGCTTCGGCTCAGCCACGGAAGCAGGAGAGTCTTCTTCTGCTCGGATAGTAGGGCTGCACTTATGGCACTGAAGTCAGTGCGTACGCGGTGTTTGTTGATGAAGGAGTGCAAAGGGGTACTGAGGAGGGTGGCTGAGGAGAGGAAGGTCACGTTGGTCTGGGTCCCGGGTCACACCGGTATCCGGGGCAATGAGGCAGCGGACTCCTTAGCCAGAGAGGGCTCCTCGCATAGGCATATAGGGCCAGAGCCCCGCTTGGGGATCGCCCCGTATGTGAGGCGGGGCGAGAGACCGGGCCGCGGTGGGCTGGAGAGTTGCTCCGGGAATGAGGCAGGCGAGGCTTATGATGGATGCGCCCGCCCTCCCTCGGACGAGAGAGCTGCTTTGACTGACCAGAAGGGAGCACTAACAGGGGCCTACACAGGACATTGCAGGCTTAGGAGGCATCTTTGCTTGCTAGGCATTGGAGACGACCCGGAGTGCAGGTGGTGCATGGAAGGGGAGGAGACCCGTATCATCTGCTCACCGAGTGCCCTGCTTTGAAACGGGCAAGATTGGGGTCTTCGGAATGGCCCTGATCGTTCCGGACTCAGTGCACGGTATTGGCTAAAGGAGTTGCTGCCCTTCTATAGGAGAGGCGGCATTGTGGCCCTCTAGAGCGGCCTGGGGGCACAACGGCCCCATCTGGTGGCCTAAGTGCTTGGACGCCCGCGAGGGCGCCCCCCTTTAAACCAATACCAATAATAATAATAATAGTATTTTTTAGAAAAATTAAAATATTTAAAAAATTATGTATTATTATTCATAAAAAATTTGAAGATTTTAGAAACGGATTCAAACCAAAATTTAAGAATTTGGCGTTTCAATGAAAAAAAAAAGTATCTTTTATTTGTCACGTTTTTTGAGTCACCCTGTATACTTTGAAACAATGTTAAATTGTTAAACAATATTTACAGTTTTGGTAATTACTATTTTCTCATAACTTTTGAAATCTTATTCTATCTTTGTCTCGCCCTGTATAAAACTGTAAACAAAAGGGCGATATACCCATAGAACACGAAAGTACCAGCGATCTGGATCCGAGCGTGTATCGCCGCTCCTAGTTTATTATCCCGTCCCCTTCGACTGAGTTGTTCCCTTGACTCTTTTGGCATGTTTATTGCCCTAATTTAGGCGTACATCTTTTCGGGGTTGCAGAGGGTGCAAGTCGGGTGTTTCTGTGTCACTGGACGGCGATAAAATCCTGAATTGTGTAAAAACCCAGCCCTCTGCGAAGCTCCGTGGCGTTATTTGACACGCGTCCGAACGTTTTACAAAATTAACTGAGTTTGCGTGAGTAAAGTCCTTTTCGTAAATGCAATTCAATTTAACTGGCACTAGTAAAATCTCGCACTTAAATTAACAAAATTTGTTAAAAGCAAGTTTTCTTAAATATACAAATGTATGCGAAAAAAATTGATGACGTTACTCAGTTTCCAAATTTGGAAAAACACATAGACTTGAGATTATTTAATTTCATTTAGAGGTATTGTATTCGATCACTTAGGCTTGAAATTGAACGTTAATAGTATATTATGCAACAAGTGCTGTAAACGGCACGTGACTCATGAGTTTATTTGACACGAGCGGAGCACAGCGGAGCGTGTGTCCTCTGATAACTTAATCTTGGTAACTCAATTGAATTCCAAGTAATGTCTAATATTTAAAATGTTTATTCCATTTTTATTGAAGAGAGGGCAATAAAAAAGAGGCAATTTTCTATTTCAATTCGTAAATGATTTAATATTTTGAATATTCGAATATTTTCAACCTTAGATTTAAAAAAATACCTTGTGGGCGACAGATATTTTCAACGTTTAACTGAATTATCACAATTTTATCATAAAAAAAAAGAAATATTTTACAAGAAAAAACGAAGGTTGTTATCAAACATCAAACAACATCAAACAAGCTTTCTTAAAATTGGAAATTGGAAAATAACGAAAGACAACCAAAAATGAAATCGTAAAATGTTACATCTTTTTATGCAAATTAAAAAACTTAAAACAACTTTTCATCTCATATGAATAGGGCTCTTCGACAAACTATTGTAATTGGAGAGAATGAAAAAATAACCAAAAAAAAAAGCCGGAGAAAATAGTGTTTATTTTGTTTAACAAATTTTGTGAAAAACGGAAAAAAACATCAGTTTCGAAATGTTTTTTTTAATCAAATAAGTTAATAAAAAAATTAAAAATAACATCGTAGAAATAGAAAAACTAAACAATATATATAATATATTTAAATATATTCACTAGGACTGTCTTTCTAATTAAAGGGAATCAAAAATAACCAAATATAAATCGAATGTCGCATTAATTTAGAATTAATGAAATATACAAAAACTAAACACATATAGAATAGGAATTTTTTAAAAAAATTTGTTATTAAAGAGAATCAAAGATAATCAAAAATAAAACCCAAGCATTATTTCACATAACTTTTTTGCTGAAAAAGCAAAAAACTAAAACAACTTTTGTAATTAAAGAAAACCAAAAAAATAGAGTCGAGACGGTCGCTTTTATTTTGCATAACGTTTTTACTGAAAAAGACAAAAGAATGGTTACTGTGCAACGCATATAGAGTGGGGTTTTCTCAAAATATTTGTGTAATTAAAGAGAATCAAAAATAACCAAAAACAATAAGCTAAGATATAACAGGAAGTGGCATTGATTTTGTATAATTTTTTTTTTAAGACAAGAACATAAACATCATTTGAACACATATACGGTGGGGTTTATCCAAATATTTTTTTAGCTAAAGAGAATCAAAACTAACAAAAATATTTTTGTCATTAAATAGAATCAAAAAAGTAAAAGTCTCATTGATTTTGTATAACTTTTTTAGCGAAAAATACAAAAAAAAACTAAAATAATTTTTCCACGCATAGAATAATTTTATTCTCGGATAACACCTCAAGCCGCAACCCTCTATGAGCGGATTTTTTTAAAATTCAAAATTCAACTTTTAATTCTTTCGGCTAATGTCATTACTCACGAAACGATCCTCTGTTCCTGTGGTCAGCTCTAGAACCATCATTCAAAATATTCGACACTTTATCCGCTCCAGATGGCTTTACATTTTAGAAAAAATGTCACGACTTCACTTCCGGTGCACCGCAAATAACGTCATAGTGACGTATTCGCCGTAACCAAATTAATACCAAAATTATGATTCGAAATTTTCGTCGTTTTGGATTTCGCGCCGCGCGTTTTCGTTCCCTCACTCTCCGAACCGAGCAACTAGTGAAAACAAACTAACGTCGAGCAATGTTTGGCCAATGCGATGTGTGAGCGCCGGTTTCATTCACGGAAAACTCGCGGGAGCGATGAAGAGGGGGGAGGCGCCAAAAGGAAAATCGCTTTTGACGGTTTCTTGTTCTCGTAGGAGGCGACGACACCGTGACGTCAAGAGGACGACGTATCTGAATACGTCGCACAGTGATAGAAAATGCAATTCTAGGATTCCAAAAATATTAACGCTAGATAAGCATTTATTTCGGTTATATAAATTAAGGTAGATACTAATTAACTCTCAAAATATACATAAAAGTTGTTGCAAAAGTTGATTTATATATTTATTTTTTGTAATAATTATAATTACAATATGACAAACTAGTGTCCCATTTCTTACCACTACTGTACCTATTAAGATAAATTTAACTAACAATGCTGATACGAAACGTGATGCTAGAATTATTAAATTTTACCACTATGTAAAATCTAAACATATTCTGTGTATACAAGGTAGGTAGGTACATTTTTTTTATCTACCAAATTTAATAAAAAAAACAATAATTGTTCATGTTCTAACCAATCCAATCAGTTAATTTTATCACCTGAATAACTTTACACTTCAGTTCATTTTTTGAGATAAAAAAAAACAAAGTCACTGTAAAAGTTAATGTTATACATTTATAAAGTATTTGATTATAATAAATCAATATTACCTAACTATAATTAATAATACAAATGGTGAAAAATGAAATATCTTATATATCAAATTAAATTCAGGTTCTGCTAGAAGATTGATAACTTCTGTACTAAAAACACTTTCTTTTTTTGGTGGTACAACTCTCAAACTAGATACAAGAGAGTCTGAAGAGACTAAAAGAATATTAAATAAGTCTTTGTTGCAATCATTTCTAGATATCTTCCTAGTATTATGCTCCCTATAGTACTTAACCTCTTTGTGCCTCAATTCCCGGGCATCCTCTCCCAGCTGTCCTATCGGTAATAAAAAGTTATCGATAACTGGATTCTGGATGAAATAGCAGGGTCCGAAAAAAAATCTCCTAGTCGTATTCCCATCACTCGTATTACCGAACCCCGCTTTGAGAATATCGACTAGCAAACCTACTTCTTCCCAAATTTTTTTAATTATTTTCTGTTTCCTTAACTACACGAGATGTAGTATGATCTAATAATGATTGCAAAGGAACTTCGACTGATGAGTTAGTCACTAGGATTTTATTAGGGTAGCATTGTTTTTTGGCCACTAAAATTTTATCATAAGTGGGAAACAATTTTTTGAAACCTTTTTGGTGGTCTTGGTCCTGATTTTAAAATTTCTTCCAAAAGGCATTTTTCATGTATACGCTTGAACTTTGTTAAACAACGTTTCGATTTGTTCCACTTTTCATGCAGTTTCTTGAGAACCAAATACTTATCTTGGGCTAAAAGATGCTCACCCCCAATGATATGTAAAGTATAATCACGTCACGTTTTTTAGGGTGTAAAGGGCCATGTGATTTTAAAATTTCGAATAAGTCGATACGCCTAATCGTCGCGGATTTGTCTCTAAAACTACAAATTGATGTAGAACGGGAAGGGGCGCGTGGTGGCAAAAGTTTTTTGATTTTTTCGAAAAAAAATAAACTAGGCAAGAAGATGGTGTTAATATCTAGCAGTCGCAAATAGTCGCAAAAAAGTTCTACTCTGCTATACAACAATGCTACCGCATTTAGACTTTAATTTTCAATGTATACCTAACTGAGCGGCATAAAAACTCTTTTTCACTAGATATCATAAATATATGTAAAACATACACTACACACCTCCAGAAATATGCATATATGAAATGTCGCGACTTGTTAGAGCGTGTAGCTTTTGTTTCTCGTCTAGGGCGACTAAGATTATATTGTTATTGTTAATTAAGTATCTCTAAAGGATGAATGAATGATTTGAATTTTGGAACTGAAGGGCTCAACAATAATAATATTCTTATTATTACAATTTCCAATCATTTCTAAAGAAATTTCATTTCTTGATTTTTTTTCAATCCAATTTACGGCTTTCGCTTAAAAAATAAAAACTTCTTCTCTGCCTGGTCATAAGAACATGCAGAGAAATTGGTTTTTATTAAATTAATATGCTCATAAATGAATCTTACCATTTCCTTCGTAGCACTTTCATTCTCACTTTTTGAAAAAAATATACGAAAGCTGTAGAGTTCAAGATGACTTTCTGCATTATTTTCACTACCAAGTGGTAAATACCACCTTTGCGGGGGTGGGGGGTATGCTAAAATCGAAGAATTTGGTTTTTCTAAAATATTTATTGATATGCCTCTGATTCCAATTCCAAGTAATGTCTAATGTTTAAAATACTTATTCCATATTTATTGAAAAAAGGGCAATAAAAAAAGACGCAATTTTCTATTTTAATGCGTAAATGATATTCGAATATTTCCAACCTTAGATTTAAAAAATACCTTGTAGGCGACAGATATTTTCAAACATGGATGCTTTACAAGCTTTCTTAAAATTGGAAATTGCAAAATAACGAAAGACAACCAAAAATGAAATCGTACAAAGTTGCAATTAAAAAAATTGTAAAAATAACCAAAAATAAAGCCGTAGAAAATCGCGTTTATTTTGTTATTAATTATTATTATTATTATATTATATAAAAAATTCGTCTAGACTATGAAATGTTCTGGAAAACAAAACAAATTTTTTCTACTCCCGTCTGAAAAATGCCTAATTATACATCGATCTAGCGTGCGGAAGGCGTTACTTTACCACGTCAGTTTTGGTTTCACACGAATCCGAGCCACTTCGGACATTTCCGGGATTTTACCGCACGGGTGTGGGAGCGATCGGATGTTTTCGGAGATTTTACCGCACGACTTGAATTTTGGCGTTTGTCAATTCTGACGGTCATGTTAGTGAATGTATTCGTGTTATAGCTCAAAAGGCAACTCATAGCCCTTTAAATCCATTACAGAGAAACAAAATTTCTGTTACGTGGTTATCGAAAAACTCGAGTTCATCAATTTTGCGAAAATACCGCGGTAATCTCCATCTGCCAAGTGAGACAAAGGATAAACTTGTACGTGCACGTATATACGTATGATTTATCGCTACTTTCTTGGAACAAAACACACCAATCGATTTGGTTTCGCGTCTACCAGCGCCAGCTTCTTATTCAAATCCCGGATAAATATGCAAACACGTGAAATATATTCGATACGTGCTCTTCCAATCGCATTCGAAAATTAGTTTCGCGATTTGGGTTTCAAATAGCCCATCGTGTAACAAATATTATAATTTTTATGCTTAACATTGTAGATACATAGATAAATAGTTTATTCATAAAAATTATGTGTACAAAATTATTGTTACAACGTGTAATAAACATTTTGCAAATGCAAATTAAATTAGAGCATAAGTTTTGTTTAAATATTGGGGTTTTTTATTTGCAATACATATGGTATTAATTAACACAATTAAAATTTAATTTAAAGAAATTAAAATCATAGGTTTCAAAATCGGAGATATCCGAAAGAAAACATAATCATCAATTTCTTTTGAATTTTTTCTTCGCCTTAATTAAACATATATCTGCATTTTTTGTTTAACAACAACTTGTCGTTACGTGACGTGAGATGTTACATTTTTATTACAATTACAATTCTCTCAGAAATTCCAGAATGGTGTCGAAATCAATATCTCCAGCAAGAGCAACCGTGTATACATTTGTTTTGGAAAATAGTTGTAGGAGTAATAAATATCGAGTTATATTTCCGGATCTCTCAATGCGGTTGAAGTTTGGCACTAGCCTATTGTAATTCTTTGTTTTTACAGGTCTGTATTCTGTCCACACGAGGTGGAATTAAAATTTTTAATTTCCTAAAGAACTACCGACACTTCTTCCTGCAACGAAACTCAGAGATATCACAAACCCATTCTATTTGCTGTACAAATATCTTACCAATATGACAGGAATGACCCCACGGTATGCTATTTGAAGAATTTCGCTGGATGTCACTTTTCGTTTATTTATTTATTTATTTATTTATTTATTTTTTATTTATTTTGTTCATTTTATTTATTTATCTTAAAACAAAGTTCCTTTATATGACGAACTAACGCCACAACAAGAAAAATGAAAGAAAGTAGAAATAAATTACATTTAGTTCCTTAATGACATTGAGTTATAAAGCAAAAATATCTATGTGCAAAAGTAACTGTAATAGTTTCTTTGCAAAAGAGATATTTATGAGTTGTTGCCTAAATTTGTATTATACTTGGCACATAGAATAAAGCGGGCGTTCTAGTCATTACCAACTTAGCAGTAAACGATAATTTTTAACAGTTTTCTACAGCCTACTCGATTATTAACAATATAATGCAAAAATATAACACTTCTAGAAATACGATCTATAGATCAGCGAACTAAACTTCTAATAGGAATTTGTTTTAATTATTATTGACAAATGGTGGAAGCCGATAGAGTAAATGGTTTTCCAGAGAATAAGTTTTTTCTGAAACATACAGTGCGTCGTAATAATCAATGACGTAATCGCTTCTTGACTGAACCCGAGGTATAGTGATTTTCATATGGATTTTTTGAAATATCTAGAGCAGCTTGTAAATTGTAGCTCTTGATGCGGCCTTTGACACTCTTTGGACCGATTTTTGATTCGCGATTAATGATTTACTATGGAAAAGAACAATTTTCTGGTTCTTTTAGATTTTTGACTATACTTGGAAAACCCTGTATATAATCGAAAAAATGCCTGAAATAAATGTTATAGCACTGGATCTTCCATGTCTGCTGGTTAACGAATTTTGACGATGCGGTCAATCGTTATGAAGAAAAGCATGTTTTTGTGGAAGCCCAAATAACCAAAAAAATTCAAAATTTTGAAAAAATACTTGGCAAAATTTGATTGCACCCAATTTCTACTGTTTAAATGTGGGCATAGACTTTTACTTCTCTGCTAAATTTGAATAATTTCTTATAATTGAAAACCTTAAATACAAAAGTTTAGTAGCTGTCTATACGGGCTATATCGTCATGTAAAAGAAACTAATAGCACACTGTCTTTTAGTTATAGCCAATTTTCACTATTAGGGGGTACCAATTTTTCAGAAATAAAATTTTTCGGAGCCAAATCTTGTGCGTCTTCTGGTTCAAATATTTTTTTATTCACAGAACCAAGGGCATAGGTTATATTATCACTTACATTTAATGCAATAAGTTTAATAACAATAATTTAAATAAATTAATAACAATTCTAGAAATACGATCGATAGATCGATGAACTGAAACTTCTAATAGGAATTAGTTTTAATTAATATTGACAAATGGTGGAAGCCTGGACGATTTCATTTTAATCGAATTCTTCGTCCTACCAAATCTTATAAGCCAACTTTGCTGTAATTCATTTCAAAAAATGGTTCAGTTGCAAGTTTTTAAAGGCATGAAAAGAAATCCATTTTATCAGTGTCGAATGGCATTATGAAAATTAGTAAAATAAAATAATAAAAAAAGAAATCATTCGTTATTACGTCAAAAATTCCTCAAAATAAACGTCGACTTTTCATTATACAAACGTGTCGACGTGCGGCGAAAATAGTTCAAAATAATGACTCGTTAATTTATTTGTTTATAGTGAATGTAAACGCCGAATCAATAAATAACGGTTCCAGATAAATGTTCATTCTTTCGCTTTGTAACGAATTCCTTTGATGTTTCCGCTGGCGAATCCAATAAACTAATGGGACAGCTAATTTAACCAACTTATCCGTGACACGTGTCCGACAGGGCGAAATAGTCCACGTGTCGAAACGCGTCGAGCTTTGAAGTCGCTTCTTGTTTCCGGACGAATATTAAACGCATTCAAATGGGACGTGTTTTCCGCGATTATGTAAAAATATGCATTAAATCCGTACGATCCGTTTACGTTTTTCATACAGAAATGGACAGCTGATATTCGTTTATACGCGAGAGAAATTTATAAGAAAAACTGTTTCTCGTTGATGGTTGCATTATTTGTTTCTTTTTTTTTGCAATCGTTAGCAGATTAACAACCTATTAAGCGCAACCGTATAATTGGTTGCATACTCGAGTACCGTGTTTTTACTGGTATAAGTCTCTGGGTATAGAAACCAAAGTCACATTTTATACAATTTAACAAACAAATAATTAGTGTTTTTCAAGACATTATGTATTAGAGAAAGTTAAAAAAAAAATTAGCACATAAGCCATAAGACACGTTTGTATATTCTGTGACCCAGCGTAATACCGGTTTGCTTGAATAGTATTATTTACACCGTTGCTTGGCAACGCACGGCCGCGTCATTACATTAAGTTTTAAGAACAAGTGTAACCTGCATTAAGATTTAAATTATTATTAGATGCAACTTCCTAGGTGTATGTATCTATATTATAATAGTTTTACATAGACAGTTTCGTCATGAATTAATTTTACGGGTGTAATATTAATTACTCGCCAAAAAAACGAAATAGAACTTTGTTTCGTTAAATTCAGTGATACAATCTGCTGAAATAAATCCAAGGGCAATTATTAATAAATTATATATTTGACAAGCTTTATATATTAGGGGTTGAGAAGATCTCGAAAATTTGTGCTTTATCTCCATCTAAGCCTTCACAGCACTTAGTATTTTATCAATGCTTAGTTTCTTTTGACATCCTCAAAACCTGTAATTTTTCATCTTCTTTTTAACCAATTTTAACACCCCAGCCAATGCCTGAGCTACCACACCATACACAAATATTATATTGGTTAGTTTTGGTTAGTTTTCACCACAGTTCCTTTCTAAATACTATGAGCTGGGTTGTGAATAAATTGACGAAACTCGTGCCCAGTGTCAAGCCAGTGTGTCAAGAACATCACAGTGTCACAGTGTAAAACAAGATTGCTTTCGAAAAATCGTAGCTGGGCGGGGCAAGTTCGTAGCGCCTAGCGTGAGGCAGCTTTGTATTTCAAAAAGAAGCCGCTTTGCAAACGTACTGTGAAACATACAGTGCGTCGTAATAATCGCGTAATTGTAGCTCTTGATGCGGTCTTTGACACTGTCTGGACCGATTTTTGATTCGCTATTAATAATTTACTATGGAAAAGAACAATTTTTCTGGTATTTTAGATTTTTGACTATACTTGGAAAACCCTGTATATAATCGAAAAATGCCTGAAATAAATGTTTTAGCATATACTTTCCATGGCTGCTGGTTAAAGAATTTTGACGACCCGGTCAAGGGTTATGGAGAAAACCATGTTTTTCTGGAAGCCAAAATAACCAAAAAAAAATCAAATTTTTTAAAAAATACTTGGCAAAATTTGATTGCACCCAATTTCTACTTCTCTGCTAAATTTGAAGTCGATATCTGCAAATTTAGGACACTTAACAGAATTCTTATAGGTGAAAACCTTAAATACAAAAGTTTAGTAGCTGTCTATACGGGCTATATCGTCATGTAAAAGAAACTAATATCGCACTGTCTTTTAGTTATAGCCAATTTCCACTATTAGGGGGTATCAATTTTTCAGAAATAAAATTTTTCCGAGCCAAATCTTGCACGTCTTCTCGTTCAAGAATTTATGAACGCAGCCATTTTTATATATTTTAAGCATCCTTTGGTGTATAAAATTGGAGCAAAATTTGAAGCTTGTAGATCAAACCGTTCGGAAGTTATCGTCAAAAAATCCTGGAACAGAGAACGGAGAACGGAGGAGAGACAAAAAATTTTTTTTCAACGCTGATGATTTGTTACCGAGATCTCGAGTTTAGTGAGGAGCGCGTATACTTTCGAAAAATTCGATTTCATCGATTTTTCGAAAGTAACTAGTGTTAGAAACTCTATCCGGACGTGAGGACAGAAAAAGAGTTTATTGTTCGATATAGCGAGAAAGCTAATTTTATCGCGGCCCGAAAAAAAAAAGTGCCTTAACCTTAACTAAAAAGAATGTTCTCCAATTTCCCGTGGTGTCTGTCAAGCGGCTTAACTCGACGATTTTTCCTAGTACGATGTTTTAATGGATCGACCGTGAACTTTTATTTCTGGATCGGGAATCGAGGTAAAAATAAAACAATATTCGTATCATCAGGTCATATTTATTATATACCGTCTATAAAAGATTTTCGGACATAAAATTCGTTATTTTGTCCAATATCGCAGAAAATTTTCAATATTTTTTTTAAAATTATATATATATATATATATATATATATATATATATATATATATATATATATATATATATATATATATATATATATATATATATATATATATATATATATATATATATATATATATATATATATATATATATATATATATATATATATATATATATATATATATATATATATATATATATATATATATATATATATATATATATATATATATATATATATATATATATTTATTTATTTATTTATATATAATGTTTAATTAAAATTAAGATAATTTTATCTGCTCTAAAAACGGACCTTCGTATGTCGATCTAAGCCCATGTATAGATACGTCTACGCATAGATTGAAATCATCTTCACGAACATGAACGTTTGTGCTCTTGTTCTACACCCCTTCTGCATGCTTTTAGCCATTTTTTTCGTCGCTTGTTATCTTCAGATACCCGAATGGAATGAACATTTTATCTGGATTTTTCATAGAACTCTTACAAAAAAGTCGATTCAGTATTTATAACTATTAGTTTCCATGACAAATAAAAAAATTGATCATTAAACACTTAAGAACCAGGACTAACGATGCAAATTTGGTAAGAAATCAATGAGAAATGCTCGGAATGGCTGCTATACTCGTAACATGACGTGTATTTTCCTGCGGTGTGACGTCACACCGGCTGCCGCGCATCTTGATTTGTTTGAATATGTCCTGCGGCTATTCCAACTTTAATTGCTTATTATTAAATAAGTATTGCGATTGAAGGGTTCATAGTTGGTATAATGTGTTTTCATATGTAAACACATTCTAGTAAAATGAAAAGAATGGGCAAGTTCCCTATTTATATATCGCACGCCAGGCTTGCTACTGTCTGCTTTAGTTGGATTTTTGACTGCTGAGTGCTACTAAATGTACTAAATACATTACTAATCTTAACAAGTTAATAATAACAATAATAATGAGATTATTATTATAAATAAAATTTCTCTCGTCCCTGCATTCATAACAACTCCAAATCGAAACCGTGTTATCACAACAACATCGGCGTCGACATCGATGGCCATCAGCTTCGCCATTCAATGACGAGTAAGAGAGGGGATGGCAATTATCCCAGCGTGCAATTTGGCGTCGTAGGATACGCGCAGCGGGTGGTTAATCCTAAAACGCTGCTGGATGTACGGGGTTTCGCGTTCTTTTAATTTACTTTTAGCCGAACGCTTTCAGTTTACTTTGGTTGGGTTTTAGTTCGCTTTAAAAACGAGTGGTCCGTTATAAAGAGGTGGGGCGACGATAGCGGACGAGTTTTAAACCCCATCATGATTCGAACGGCGTTTATTTTGACGGAACGGAATGTTTACTTGTCGAAAATGACCGGCTTATTGTCGGTTTTACAGTTCCTGGCGCAAAAATTGTGCTTGAAATTCAGGCATTGTTTTCACATGAGTTTCGTGTTGGCGTTGTATTCAGACCATAAAGCTATTAGACATTATAGTGATCCTGTTATATAATAATAATGTACCGTGCGTTCAATTTATCTTGATAACATTTTAATTGACTGTAACTTTTTTGCTGTTAGAGATATCAAGGTCAACAAAAAAAACAAAATGTAGGGTTAGTAGTCAAGTGACGTGCAAAACAAAACATTATCAATTTTCTGACATATAATAATAATAATAATAATTATTATTATTATTATTATTATTATTATTATTATTGCCAAAAATTCCTTTTACATAAAAAATATTTTTATATTAAAGGACCTATAGGGGGCAGATACTGCATACTATATTGGTTGGTTAGTTACATAACTTACAAAAACAACTACTTACTATAACTTACAACTACTTAATATTGGTTGTAAGTTGCACCTCGCCAATTATACACACAATATTTTACTATTTATAATTTTTGCAAATTGAAAAAAAAACTTTTACATTTTATTTATTAGATTGTAACACTTCTAATGGTTTCTTTAGCTTTTTTTAAGTACTTTTTTGTAAACATTGAGATTTTTCAGTTCATTAGGTAATTCATTAAAATATTTTACTGCATGATACTTTGTCCAATAGTCAGTTGGTGTCGGGGCAAAATAATACTTTTATTACGAGTGCTCATTTGATATTATATATATTCATTTTTTAATTCACTATATTGATACACTATTGAATTCATCACAAAAGCTTGTTTGATACTCAGTGGTCTATCTGCATCTTGTTCCTTTATTCCAATAATTTTAAGAATACGCTTCCGACGCCGATCCAACAGGTCGAACGAAGAACTGTAGTGATCTCCCCAGCCTATGACTGCATACACAGCGACACTATGGAAAAGACCATTATCAATTTGTAATAACTGCTATCTTGTTAGTACTTCCTTGACATATACTAAGTATAAGGTTTTTTTCTACTATGTTAGCCATGTGAACATCCAATTTTATATTATAGTCGTAAGTTATTCTTAGATGTTTACTACTGGTAGCTCTTTTCAGATTCACACCATTAATCATGATTTCAAAATCCTGTGGCAGTCCTATAGTTTCCAAAAGAGACAAAAACAGGCTCGTCCGTGTTGAGTACCAGTGTATTTTGATAGAGCCAGGAGTATATAATATCCAGAATTGATGACATGGCTGTTGAAAATTCGGGCCATGATTTTGCTTTCATTGGTACTGCAGTATCATCGGCATATGCTATTAAAGTATCTTGCAAAACCAACAAATCGTTTATATATAAGACGAACAATATTGGTCCAAGTATTGAGCCCTGAGGCACTCCAACATTTGTTTTAACTTGATGACTTTTAGTAACATTTACCCTTACAACTTGGCGTCTATCTTTCATATTTTTTTAAATGGAACACCCTGTATATTATATATGTGTTTAATAGAATATCTTATTCCGATTATAATAATGTAACACAGTTTATATTTTAGACCACTCGTTTTTATGTCAGAAAATTGATGGTGTTTTGTTTTATACGTCAGTTGGAAAAAAACTTGGCTACTGACCCTACATTTTTTTTTGTTTTCCTTGAGATCTCTATAACCAAAAACCGAAAACTAACCAAAAAAGTTACAGCCAATTAAGATTTTATCAGGATAAATTGAACGCACTTACCAAAGGATTAAGTAACTTAATTTACTTTTCGAAAAACGACTTCGATTATAATTAATACTGCGATACATTCTAATTTCGCAAATTCCTAATATTCGTTGGCAAAACAAATTAATTCAAACGAAAATCAGACGGGCGAGACAAAAATCCAAATTACAAACCTACGTTAGCAAACAATAACATTCAAAATACATCAAGTAAAGTTTATTTTTATTTTCAATTGTAAACATTTTTTGGGTAAATGTAATAGAGTAATTGGGAATTTTCGGAAAAGCGGCATGTGAAAATTTGTGCTAGGGCGGATGGTTTTTTGGGTAGATTTTATAGATTTTGAGTTAGTGCTAAAGCAGAACATATCTCTGTGGTCAGAGTGCTAAATGTAATTGAAAGTCGAAAAAATGGTGGAATTACCAGAAAAAAATCCGAGTGTCAGTTATTCTTCGTAATACTAGAAGAAATAGATATATGAGCATTCTGATTTCATCGCACTACTGTGGTAAAAATTTGTGCGCCTCAGGTGGCTATCTACCCACCTAACTCCTCAAGATTTAATGGGATCTGGACATATTTTGAGAAAATTTTAAAAATGCCGCATCCAAACTTTTTAATGTCAGCGGTCATTTTGGTTGTTGAACGCCGCAAGGTATTAGTTTTGCAATTCTTGGTGGAAGATTCTAGTAACTGTATAATTAATACCGATTTTGTACCTCAGTTCTAACTTGAATAGTAGTAATCGATCCTAGAACAACAAATTAAATGTCTGATTGCTAAAGTTAACATTTTATGCGTCGGGTGTAAAAAAAAATAACCATATCTAGTGGATGTATAGAAAATCAAAATACCTTTCGAATGATGTATGATGTAACTTACTACTCAAATTTCTTTAAGTTATGACGTAACTGTCACTTAACTCACATATCCTCAAAAAAGTTCGCATTAAAAAGATCAAAAATCGATATCTCCTTCCGCTTAAAAGTTGGAAGAGTCTCTATTTATTTCCGTGCCGTGTACTATTCTGCGTGATAGAATTTATTATTTTTTTCCCTGATGTGAATAAATATTACGTAAAGCAACCTTTACTCGATCTGCATTTCTTATTGGCTTTTGTGAGTTTTTTTTTACACAAGTCTTTTGGCCCCTCCCCAAGACTATCAGACTCGACAAAAGCGTATCAATCATGATTGACAGCTGGTCAGTATTTGTCCAAACAGCCAGATAGTATTTTGAAATACTGTCAATAATACTAATTCCATCTGAACAGGGATTATTGGGGTAATGTCCATGTGTATAATTTACTTACCGTTATAGAAGGTTTTATGTAGCAAAAACTTATTTTAGTACACAGAAAAAATCCATTCAACAATCGTAATTGTGTTGTTTGCTTGGAAGATTTATGACTTAACAATAACAACAACATCATTAAAATTTAAATGAACAGGGATTCGAAATGAAAGTGAGCAGATAAATATGTTAAAATAACATTTATCGATCGTCTTAAAATAACAAACTAGTAATGTCTGCATTAAAATACACAATAAAATATAATAATTGACGCGTAGAATCGCCCTATATTTTGTCATGTATTTTTTTTTAAATGAACATACACTATGGAAGAACTACATAAGAACGGGCTTCTCGGACCCACTATCAAAACTAATTCATCAGAAAAATAACATTGAATAATAAATTTAGAACGGGCCCTTTTTAACAGCTTATTTTTGCCATTCTAGCTGGTTAGACGCGTGAGCAGAATAATTTTTAAGCGGTAAGCAAATTTAAAAATCGGGCAATATTATTTAGAAGTGGGATTTCTTTTCCTTTGTGATTCTGTTATGAAGAAAATGTCAGTTTGTTAATATTAATCCAATTCTGGCATAATCATATCTCTTTAATCAACACTAACGCAAGGTTGTTGACAAATTGGCGAGTGCTACAGGGATATTACGAATATTTGTTTCATTTACATGAGGATCCGCTAAAATGTAGATATAACGAATCAAGATTAACGACAAAAATATGGCGTATCTGAATATTGTTGGCTTAGGAGTTGAAATTTAGCAGTTTTTGCTTTTTTTTTACATAATTGGAGAGGTTGGTAAGAAATGCAAATCAGGCTATTGTAAAATAAGATATTGTTAAAAAAATAAGTTTGTGGGGATTCGCATTTTGTTACATCGAAAAACTGAGGATTATTCGAGCTGCACATAATATTAAAATGCTATATATTTTCAGGTGAAACATTAACTTGACAAAGAACAATAAACATGTATAAAAAACATGATAAAAAACTGTAAATAATAATAAAGTAGATAGATAGATAGATAGATTCATTTATTGACTACGTATCGTACAAAAGGGACGTACAATTGTAGCAAGTCAGAAGTGATATTCAAGTGCAATAAAATCAAATTAATAAATAACATAAAAACACACATCCAATACAAAAAAAATTAGACAGTACTATGCAGTTTTATAGCGCATCGATACCAGTGACAGTGTCAATGCATGCTCGCAGGGAGTAAAATCAATGACGTTGTAGCAATTCTTTAATAATATGTTTAAATTTTCTATTGCTCATCTTTTTCACGGTACCTGGCAAAACATTATACAATTTCAGGTTCAATGAGTTGTTCTCAGACTTCCTCAGTCTAAACCTAGGCCGTCTAAGGAGATCCCCCGAACGAGTTGAATAGGCATGGCAATCGGAATTAGCGCTAAAATTTCCTTTCGTTCTCTGTATCTCTAATAACTGGTAGTAGATATAGATGCAAGGAAGGGTCATCACTTTGAATTTTTTAAAATATGGTTGACAATTGTCCCTATATCCTATATTAGCAACGACTCGAATGGCCCTTTTCTGCATTCTAAAAATCTCCACAGCAGCTGAGGAATCACCCCACAGTACCGTGCCATAGCATAAGTGTGAATGCAACAAAGAAAAATAGACCATGAGCAGAGTCCTTGTTCCTATCAGGCCTCTCAGTCGTCGAAGAACAACTTAACGGACTGTCCACTATTTACCAAGCAATTGGAGGAAAACACAATACTCTGGGTCTTGTCTAAATTTAATTTAAGATAATTATTTTCGAACCAGACATTATCCCTGTCCTCCAACATGCCAACCCTAACGGACAACTCCTCGATACTCTTAGCAGATGTAGTGAAGGATGTATCATCGGCAAACATCACGCACGCAAGGTCATCTATGTAGATTGTAAATAGTAGTGGGCCCAGGACGGAACCCTGGGGCACCCCGCTTACTACTGATTCAAGTCATGAACGGTCATCCTGGTATTCTACAAACTGCGGTCGGCCCTGCAAGTAGGACGCTATAAGATCTAAGGGCAGACCTCGTATACCATATCTGTATAGCTTTTTAATAAGAAGCTGGTGAGAAACACAGTCGAAGGCCCTGGAGAGATCTCTCAAGGTCAAACCAACTAATTCACCCCCCTCGAGGCCCTCAACTATACAACTCACAACTTTAGACACTGCTTGGATCGTCGAACACCCTCCCCTAAATCCAAACTGACCAGCACAAAGACATTCGATCTTATTAATATAAGAAGTTAGCTGATCTTTTGGTAAGATCTCAAAAACTTTTCCGAACAAAGGCACGATTTAAAGTATTGAAAGTAACAACCAGACCTAACAAACTTAAGAAATCTAAAACTTCTAACGATGGTTCATCACAAATATCACGTTTTTAAGATATTATAGACTTGTTCAACCTATGCAAATCACTCAAAAACCCTCTGAAAATAATGTACAAATAGTTCTTTTTTTTATTTTTCCATTTATTATTATACTATATACAAAGACTGGAAACTGTTTAATATATGTATAACATATACATATCATTCATTAACAAAGAAAGAGTTAGATTACCCACCGCTGACTGAGCAATAAAAATCTCAAATTTGGTAATATTTTTAACATGATTTAATCTTTTTGAAAACCGTTAATTTTAGATCTCCGTAAAAGCGACAAAATAGTTCATTTTTCTTTAAAGTGGGCTGCCATTTTTTTTTTCAGCTACCAAGTACAATTTTCTATTTTGTTAGAAAAATTATTAGCCCCAAGTTCAACATTTAACATGAATTCGTTCCATCAAGTAGTGTAGATTCCGTATTTTATCTTCTTTAATAACTGGTTCCTTCCTTGTCAAATTTAATAATTTTGATGGTTGACGAGTCTATAATTTCTTGTTCGAAAGTATCTACGCTATTATAAAAATTTTATATCTCGGTAACGGTAGGTCCTACGGGATCGCCGTTGGTACAGAAATGATCACTGTCGAAAAAAAAATTTTTTTTGTCTGTTTGTCCGTTCTCCGTTCTCGTCTTTTGATTTTTCCTGAATAACTTTCGAACCGTTGGAGCTACAAAATCGAAATTTGCCTCTTTTTTAACCCTCCACGAGGCACATAAGCTTATAAGAAATGGCCCCGATCCGACGCCGGTGTCCATCTTTTTATCGCGATTTTCGACTGTTTTTTGGATCATGTTATGACACATGAAAAGTGTCCGAAATTTTTCAAGATTCCGCTTTCTTTTATATTTCGGTATAGCCCGCATAGACAGCAAAAGCTTTTGTATTTAAGGTTTTCACCTATTGTACAGGATGTTCCCGATATTAAGTGCTTAATGAGAAATGTGTTAAATTGGCAAATGTAAACTTCAAATTTAGCAGAGAAGTAAAAGTCCGTGTCCACATTTAAACGGTAGAAATTGGGCGCATTAAAATTTTACCAAGTATTTTTTTAAAATTTTTGAACTTTTTTTTTTGGTAATTTTAGCTTCCAGAAAACTATGTTTTCCTCCATAACCGTTCACCCGATCGGCAAAATTCTTTATCGGGCAAACGCAGAAGATCCAGTGCAATAACATTTATTAGTCGCAAATTAAAAATCGTAACAAATATGGCTAATTGGTTCAAACGATGTCATAGGCCGCATCAAGAGCTACAATTTTTGTATTTGCGGTTGTCGTCTATCACATACGCTGCTCGGACGCGATGACGTCATTGATTATTACGGCGCACTACATTTTTTCAGAAAAAACTTATTTTCTCGAAAACCATTTACTATTTTCAAAAAATTCTTGAACCAGGACGCGTGGAAATTCCAGGGCTATAACCTCTAATTGGAACAATGATTGTATCATATACAGGGTGTGTCGTTTATGGACAAAAAATCTAAAATTAAATTATTGGCGATAAATGAAAAACCTCAAAGATGGGATAATTTTATTTGAACAGTATCGTAAACCGTGTCGTGAGAGTTTCAGGTTTCGTCAATTATGCGTCAGAATTATCCATTTGATTACCCTACACCTTTCTAAAATGGCCTATAGCAAGTTGAACCTTGGCTCAGCATAATGACAACATTAGAGGATGCAAATTATGAGTTCCAGACCCTTGTCAGAAAGCATACCGTAACTAATCAAATCTTAACCCAGATAGAACGAAATATTGTTGGCCATAAAAACTTTCGCTGTGCCAGAACGGACCTATAAAGTTCGGGAAAAGTATGTGGATTTTATCTGGAAAAATTATACGGAAGTATTCTTTTTTAAAATGAAACTAAACCGCAAACTTTTTTCATCTCATTTTTGCTATGTATTTAGCCTCGTCCTTCAAGAAAGTCTTTAAACCCCGTTGCAAATATACAATTAAATGTCAAATTTATTTTGTTAAACGCAAGATTATTTAATGTTAAAATTATTTTGTTGATTAAATTACCTACCTATTTAACCTATACCTACCTAACTTGATTATTCCACATCCGTCACATGACTAATTAGCAAAAAAAGTAGAGATTCCTAACCAAAAGCGAAACAATTTTGAAATCTTGGTTGCACTTGGCAAGGTGGGTCAATATGAAGTTTAGCTTTTTCTGGAATATTTAAAATAACCAAATATAGCAAACTGACGAATTAGAGCCGAAATTGGATAACGCGATATTTACATTAGAGATGAACGAAGAGCTGCTTGAGCTGATGACGTTAGTTTTCTAGCTAATGGTGGCTATCCAGGTGACTGCACGTAAGTTACATTTTCGTTTTTTAATATTTTGATCTACAAAATGTGATTCAATAGTGCTTTCAAAAAGTACTTAATTATGTTTTTAATGTTACACTTCGAAATGTTAAGTTAACATTTATTAAAATTTATTTATTAAAATTTAAAAATAACGTTGATAACATTGGTTGGCAATGAAATCCTCCTTTATATATATATATTTCAAAATTTTGTTTTTTTTTTTCAATTTTTTCATTCGTCAACTTTATAAAAAGTAATTATACATACAAAATGAGTTTCAGAGAGTTGTAAGAGAAAGGAGGGAA
Source organism: Cylas formicarius (assembly GCF_029955315.1). Lineage (NCBI taxonomy): Eukaryota > Metazoa > Arthropoda > Insecta > Coleoptera > Brentidae > Cylas > Cylas formicarius. The sequence goes on along the minus strand of NW_026844347.1, from coordinate 36,074,681 downwards.
GTGTCGAAGGTGATTTTTATGGTAGTAAATACGCGCATACGCAGTATTCATTGTGACACTACAACAGTTCAGTGAAAACTTGTCGTATAATTGTTTACCTTTTATGTCAAATATTTTGTTAAGCTTTGTATAAAGTTCATGTTCTCTACATTCGATTTAAGTATTTGATGTGTAGTTTGAGTATTTTTTTTAAGTAGAGTCAATAAATATAAAATAGAAGTTTGAAAATTGTTTCGAAATTAATTTTATGTGATTTTAGGTTACAAAATGCCACGGACTTGTAAAAATTCCTCAGATTGTTTTTGCTACATTTGTGGGGAATACATACTAAAAACACAGCGACATGTCATGACCGATCTGGTTAAAACAGCTTATAAGCTATATTTTGGTTAGTTTTGGTTAGTTAACTAACCAAAAGTATGCTGCAATAGCTGCTCAAGAACGTTGAGAGGTTGGCTTGAAGAAAGTCACAAATCCATGCCGTTTTCAATGCCAATGATTTGGAGTGAACCTCAAAATCATGGGAATGATTGTTATTTCCGCATGACATCTACACGAGGATTCTCGAAAAAAAAAATTATAATTTATACTTTAATAATATTGTTTTTTGATGAAATAAATATTAAATTAAAAACTTACATGCATGAAAACAAGAAGGAGAGAAAAATTTTTGTTTTGCAGACCAGTATAATTATCACTATATTCGTGAACCTGTGATTTTGTGTTGTTTTTTAGGATTAGGAGTTGAAAAACTACTTTTTCTACGACCGTTAGGTTTTGGGTACATTTTTGCAAAACAACACATACATTCACTGGTATGATCGTCTTAGTTAACAAACGTCAAAATCTAAGGAAAGATCCGATTGCTCCCAAACCCATGTCGTAAAATCCCGGAAATGTCCGAAGTAGCGCGGATCCGTGGGATACGAAACTGGCGTCATAAAATAACGCTTTCTGCACGCTAGGTCGGTGTATAATTAGGTATTTTACATAAGGGTGTAGAAAAAAAAGTTATAAAAAAGTAAAAATTAAAAATAGCACGCCAAACAACTTACGGAAATTATATTGCTTTAAGAAGATCAAATTATCACCATCAGAATAATTAACTATTACCAACTATCTAAATATCACCAAGCTTGGAAACAGTAACACTAAACACAAATAATTATTAAATTAAAAACTAAAAAAAGAACTTTTGGAATTTTGGGTAGAATTTTAAGCGCGCCTTTAGGAAACACCCTGTATAAACTATGTTTTTGTCGTCGTTTGCTGATTTGCTTCGTTTATTCCAAGGGCTTCTTTTTCCTTTAATTACGTTTTTCTGTAGAATTGCGAAGACAGGGTCGTACAAGATTGCCGTGAATCTATAACTCGTTAACTACGTACATAAATTATGTTAAATTAATTACTTTTCGCTTTCGTAAAAAAAACATAGTCCAGTCACGGCCGATTGATACGTTCGAAAAATGCCTTGATCTGCGACGGTAATAATTGGAAGTAGTGAAGAGAGAAATGTAACAACCGAATTATTTCGATTAATCTTGACCCACAAACCGCCACGTCCTTTCGACGTTTATAAACAAAGGCGACAGATAAATCGGCAGGTATCACATGGCGCAACATTGTCCGTATATATATTATAATAAATTTTAGTTTTAATATATAAAAAAAATTAAACTACGCGCCATTAGGTATGGTCTAGTAGAATGACGCACGAGTTTATTTGACACGAGCGGAGCGAGTGCTTAATAAACGAGTGAGATAAAGAGTTTTTTTACTCCCGTCAGTAAAATACCTAATTACCCACCGAACTAGCGTGCGGGAAGCGTCATTTTACCACGTCAGTTTCGTTTTCCATGAATCCGAACCACTTCGAACATTTCCGGGATTTTACCGCACGGATTTGGGAGCAATCGGATGTTTTAGGAGATATTTCCAACGCCTTTGAATTTTGACTGTTGACAATTCTCACGATCATGTCAGCGAATGTCTTCGTGTTGTTTTGCGAAAATGTACCCAAAAACTAACGGTCGTAGAAAAAGTATAGTATGCAACAGGTTCGGTAAACTTTTTAAGTCACTCGTTTATTAAAAATTCGCTTCGCTGTGCTCCGCTCGTGTCAAGTAAACTCGTGAGTCAACTGCCATTTACCGCACTTGTTGCATAATATACTATTAACAAACGTGTTGCATACTATACTTTTTCTACGACCCTCACGAAAAAATCACAATTTAACACAATTTCACAATTCACAATCAAATTCAATCACAATTTCAAACAAAATACTTGCTAGTTGCCATTAAGCCTATTCGTTTATGTTCCGATGGGTTCTGCTACTGTTGTCTTTTGAACAGAAAGAAATGTATAATTTTAAAAGGCTATGTTGTTTATTTAATATCTACAATTGATCATTAATTTTTTTTTTTAAGAAAAATACCGTAATTAAATTTTTAAGATAGTATAAACAAGAAAAAGCAGGTCCTAACCTTCAATTTTGTTTTGTAAGAAAGCTGTCGACACCTTTAAACTCTATACACCCTAACATTCGTTTTACTATTGAGTTTGAAACTAATAATAACCTTCCATTCTTAGATATTCTTATCAATAGAAAATCAGGCCTAACATTGGGTCATTGTGTTTACAGAAAACCCACGCACATTACGCACACAGACCGATACCTTAATACATGGTCACATCACCATCCGGTCCAAAAATCATCGGTTATCAAACTCTCGTAATTACTCTGCACCTGCTTATATATTGTTTGAGAGGGACGGAGCTAAATGAGGGACATAAAAATCGTCTCCGAGATTGTTAGGTTGCTTTAAGATTTCTAAAGCCCGTGTCACTGAACCCAGAATTAAAACACCTTACCTCGGCTCTTCTCTCTAATAATTTCCACATTAAAGAGATTAAACGTTCCGTCAAAAAATACTCTTCACCACAACCTTCCAAAAGCAATGAGACCGAAAACAATCCTACCCTGCCTGTCGTCCTCCCTTACATTCAAAACATCACTGGCCGCATAGCAAAACTTCTAAAGAAGTATAACATCAAAACCAGATTTACCACTTGTCCAAAAATCTCTCAACATATGTGGTCTGTCAAAGGCAAAATTCCATTTGAAGAATACATTAGAGAGACCGGACAAAAAATATCAACTAGACTCAAAGAACACGAAAGAGCCTTACGACTAAGGCAAATAAACTCATCAGCTGTTGCCGAACACACTCATGAAACCGGACATAAAATTTTATTCGACAAAACTAAAATTCTGGCATGTAATCAGTTCTTCTACCAACGAGAGTCTATAGAAATCTATAACCGCGACTCAGCGATGTCATCTGAGACGGTGTTTACGCCCCTCATTTAGCTCCGCCCCCCTCAAACAATATATAAGTAGGTACAGAGTAAAATACGAGCCAGTTTCAGTCAAGCTTTGAAAAAGCCAACAGGATAATTGGCGAAACGTCAGCAATTCCGACTAAGCAAAGACCGACGCAGAAGGAATCCAGAAGTTTTGTAAAAAAAAACAAACCAAAGATATTAGAGATATCAGCCAGAGGTCTCGATGATACTTAAGCATTTTTCTCAATTCTGTGCGTGTTCGAAAATACTCTTCGATGTGGTTGTCGTCTTTGTGGAAACCGTCTTTCGTACAGCGGGGCGCATGTTATCATTTTAATAACTGAAAATAAAATAAATATCTGTTAATTCTCTGTTCGAAAAACGCTATATACTTATAAAAAAACAAATAAAAAAGAACTTCATATTCAATGTGAACTCCAAACGCCATAAATATCAACAAAATAATAATCTTATCTTTTTGATGAGTGAATAAGATGTTCATGGCTAGTCAGTGTATTTTTGAAATCCTTTTTTTTTCAGTTTCTTTGATTTTATAAAAGAAATTCTAAAAATTATGGCACCAAACAGTTATTGCAGTTTTTATTACCTGTACCCCTCAAAAGTTACCCATTAAGTTAAACATTTTCAAGTCCATTCCTGGGGTTTGGTTAGAATACAATAGGCTGTTATAGTAAACGTACGTATTATTAAATAATATTTAGTTGTATATGTTGTATGCAATTTCCGTTACTTCTTGTTCATTGAACCATTTGCACCAAACACAATTTCTAACCCACTAAAAATGTCTAAATCTTCAAAGATCTTTACTCTGTGAAACAATCGAATTTTAAATATGTTTAGTTACAAAAATAAATAAAAAATGTTAAATTTATCTCTGGGACATACGGGCAATAAATAAAATTTGACTCACTCATCAAAATGGTTAGCTAGGGCTGGCGAAATGGTAAAATATTCACCCAAAGCTAATAAATGTTTATTTGCAATACTCCATATAACATCATGTCGGCACCTAATTTGAATTACTTGAATTGACGTCATTTTAAGTTTATCGCGCTGTAGCTGTTTATTTCAAAATTAGTTTTTTTTTAAATTCTTAATTACAATAATATTGAACAACTGCTAATTTAAATTAGATACTCCGTCACATCATTGACGTACGAAGTAAAAACAAAAAATTTAACTTTATAAAAAGAAATTTCAAGTCGTTATCATTAGTTTAAACATAAATAAGACAAATATAGAAAGGTAGATTTACACAAATGTTAATAACAGACACCAAGCAGAATCTCAGCGCTTGCATCGTTAGTGAACAACACATTTGTAAGTTATATCAATTTCTTTCTCTTATTCTGTGCAAAATTAATCCAAAAATATATTTACCCACTAGAAAATGTAACATAAGGTGCAGTACTGTACTTAATTATTTAATTGTTTAATGGTATTCTCCTTCCAGTTTTAAAAAGTAAGCTAATTCCTGAACACCATGGGTTGTTTTCCAAAAAGTCCCGTCCAACACACTTGCTTTGTTTCTCAGATTTTCTAACAAAAACAATTCATAATGATGTCACCATCGTCCGACTGTATGACCGCTACTTTCTTGGTCCAGATGGGAACGTTGCCATTTATGGATATAAGTCGGATCTCTTTGACATATAGCACCAATGTTTTTTTATAACCTGATGACCTAAAAATATATATGTTGAGATTGAGAGCCCTGATGACGCCTTGTGCTCCAGGAAGCTCTCTTTCGAGTACTACCAAAATAACCGAATATTTTTGAATTCTGCAAAGTGCTTTTCCATTTCTTTTTTCGAAAACGTAAGAAAACTAAATTCGTAATAACATATTAACAAATATAAATTCAAGAAATTTTTTAAACAACAGGCTTTCGAAAAACAAACTCGACAGATTTCAAACGCCTTAATGCCCAATGCAACCAAACTTATATATTTAAGCCATATTGAATTCAAAATTAATACGAATGTTGAGAATCTTAACAGTCCTATACGTTCAAAATTTCAGAACAGAGGGCATCGCTGGCTGTTAATGTTGCGCAGGATTCTAGGACTGTCGCTAATAAATAAAAATTATTAACTCTCAAATTTAATATCGTCGCATAAACAAAAGTAGGCTGGGGCATCGTTGTCAAAGTCTTTGTTTTTTTTTTATTCATTAAGATGGTAGTTCGGTTCAGATTTTTGATTTTAGTATATTCGATTTGCAAGTACATGTTTATTTTCAATTATTATTTTCTAAGTTTCAGATATGCTCTTTAGAGTTATCAATATTTTAAAGCTAAATTTAATTGCCGAAAATAGTAAAGATACCAAAAGAGAGAAAATGAAAAAATCAGAGTTTTGTTTTCAAATTAATTCTTCATTATAATTTACCTCAGTGTTTATTTAGGTATATAAAGGCTAAATAGAGTGCTCAAAGTATTTCCATTCTTCGAATGTTCAATAAGTTATTTCGAAACACCCCGTACACATATTACATTGTTCTCCTGAGGATTCTTATCACTGCGCGTTTAATTATAAATTATTAATTATTATTAGGGATATTTCCGTCTATTTGGATTTTGACCAGCTATCGTGTGCTTTAAACTGCATTGAATACAAATAAATAAAATACCGACGCAAACGTTATTTTACGTTACGTTGAAATGTTTCCAGGCGCTTAAAGTAGACAAAAAGCACCAAAATACTTTTCAATCTTTTCAACTTAAAATCAAAACAAAATATGTAAAATATAAAATAGCAAGAGTCAATTTGGTTTTACATTCGCTAAAAAAAATGGAACCAAATGGAAAAAATTGAGTATTCAATTTTTATAAATTCGTTAAATTGTTAACGTTAACTACCAATAATTTGCTTGAATACGTAATATATAAAAGCTGCAATCTTCCTATACCAGCGAAACAAAATATATTCTTTTTTTACTATAAAATAATGTGCTTGAATTCGTAATTTATAAATGCCAAAGCAGGGTTTTTATTTGGCACCAAAATGCAATAAAAATTCCTTTATTGGAAAAAATGCATGTTTTGTAGAAGAGGGACAAAAAATGCAAAATTGCATTATCATTGGAAATTTGGTACTCTCTGTATACAAAATCTCAAGAAATATTTATTCAACATTTTTCCAATTTTTGATATATATTTAGTGCCTTAATTATGAAAATAAATTAATATGAAATATTTTTAAAATTTAAGTTACTTTTTATTTGCTTAAATCGATGTTTGTATTCTCTATCGTCACTACAAATACCAATACTCGGCTATAAAGTGTGTTTAATTTCCATAGTCATTCCCTGGATACTGATATTTTTGGTAATTTTGATCGTTGATTGTTAAAACAAGGTGCTTTAGCTGCATGCAACCTAAATTGATCATAATAAAATAAAATAAAATAAAATGATTGATCATATATCAATAAAACAAATAAAACAATTTTGAAAATAACAGTGTATTTTTTTCACAGTTTTTAGATGGTTTGTGTTGCCACACATGTGTATTCAAATTGTCCTTAAAGTAAACAACTCAACTAAATGATCGAATTACTAGATATGCGAGTCCAAAATGTATCATTCAAGATGAATTACAATAAAACGAAAACCATGACAAGCATAGTTTTATCCCACAGAGCAAAAAAACTTCCACAATACTTGAAGATCAGCATTACGTACTCCCAGTACTTACATAATATTCTTAAGATAATGTAAACAAAATTAGTAAAATACAAAGAGAAATAGAAACACTTTTAATAGGCATAAAATTAAAGGGTAAAAGAGCAAACACATGGATTGACAAAAAAATAGAACCAGAAACGTCGGAAGAGGAATATCTACGCTAAAATGGGAATTTGGAATTTCAATTTTAGATATAATGATAAAAGTTGGAACGAGGTGATCATGCAATGGACGACCATGGACACCACGTAAAAATAAAAAACAAAAGGAAGCATACAGATGCAGTGGATAGATGACAATTGCGGGTCTGAGCTCGGATAAACATTGCAAGGGATTGAGGAAAATGGAAATTTCATTAAAGAATTACGAAATAACGAAATTGCCAGAATTATCAGTCCGTGTTATAGGAAACCCGCGGTAACAGCTTTGAGGTTCTACTGGTCCGGGTTTTATTATTTGGTAAAATCGTTGATTTACTTAGCTGCAATTACAGTTTCGTATATATATCGCACAGCTGTCGCGTGTCTTTCCGGCGTATTAAAAGATTCTCGGGATCCAGATCATTACGACGAAAATAAAAATGTGCGGACATATGGCTTATTGGAAACCTTCTCGTTCCGAATGTCTTGACACATTTGCGATTAATGTTCTTTTCGTTTCTGCTTCGCGATAAAACTTGAAACGTTTACGTATCAGTTGGCGTAAATTCTCGGGAATAAATGGACATAAACAACGAATAAAGCCAATTAGAAAAATACAGACGCAGAATTAGTGGTAAATAACGATGCTTTGCCGATGTCAACTCCGAGTTGTTAAATTAATATTCTACAGGGTGACTCGATGATAGAGTAAAGTGGTTTCAAAAGTTATGAGTCAATTGTAAACTCAAAAGTTTTAATGATTGTTATAATGCACAATTTAAAATTATTAACACATATACAGGGTTGCCTAAAAAAGCGCGGCGAATATAACTTTTTTTAAATGCAACAGCCTATTTTTAAATTGTGTTTTGAATTCTTTTTTAAACTCTTCAACTTTTTTATTAATATAATACATATCTAAACCAAATACTAGTCTTCACACTTGCACAAAAGTTGCGATAGCGTCATTATTTTTAAGGGTGACGTAAAAGATGTATTGGTATTGGTATTGGTATTAAAGGGGGGCGCCCTCGCGGGCGTCCAAGCACTTAGGCCACCAGATGGGCCCGTTGTGCCCCCAGGCCGCTCTAGAGGGCGTCCAGAATGCCGCCCCTCCTGTAGAAGGTCAGCAACTCCTTTAGCCCAATACCGTGCACTGAGTCCGGATCAATCAGGGCCGTTCCGAAGACTCCCAATCTTGCCCATGTCAAGGCAGATGTATGAAACGGAATTTGAATTAGATGCTACAGAGTGATCATAATAAACGAATATATTTGAATGATTTTAAATTGAAAAATCTCGATTTTCTTAAATGGCCCACCATATATTATTATTGCTTCTGATAGATCTTACAAAAACCTACAACTTTTATTAAGTATGCAATATACGTATTTTTATGAAAAAAAAAACTAATTATGGATTTTACTAAAGTTGAATTAATTGATGTGAGGTTGAAGTCGAAATAGACAATCTCTTAAGTGTTTAATGGAACGGTTTCGTGCTAGTGGTAGTATTGAATATGAAAAACGGAAAGTGGTAAGTCGGAATGCTCCCAATGAGGAAAAAAATGATAATTTCCACAGGTCAGTAGCCATCAGTAGCTAGCTTGTGCGATACATCCCAATTTACCGTCAACTGAACCACTAGAAAACGCACATATCAGCTCTTCCATATGAAACTACACCAAAAACTTCTAAACTGTGATTTTGAATAAAGGGTAAACTTCTGCAACTAATAGTAACATGGTGGCTTGTGTTTCTGACTCAGCTTTTCAAGGCATTTGTGAAACCATCTGCAGAGGATCCTATTTTACTCATACTTAGAATGCAGCCTTTAGATTTAACTTTGCGTTGTCCACTAAAAACAGCATATAACAGAGAATGCGAATCCTTCATGGTCAACCATCCAGGCACTAAAATTACGAAATATGATGTATGTATGTATGTAAAAGAACCACAAGTACTGGAAAAGCTATAAATGGGTTCAAGTCTGCTGGAATTTGTCCAATATATCAGGATAAATTTAAAAATACTTTTTAAAGTTTTAGCGATATTTCAGCATATCTCTTAAACAACTGGTACAAACAGATACCAATAATCAACCCAAAGTAAGCCCCAGTATGAATCTCAAGTTGTTTTTGATGTTACCAATGAACACATTTCTATTCCAATAGAATCTCAGGAAATATTACAACTCTGAATGAAACAATACCTACGTCTGCATTAGTGGGTGACGTTAGTGAAGCTGGTGTAAATCAAACTATAATAAGTCAAACTTGTCCATCTCACTAATAGTACAAAACGATTAGTAAAAAAAAAACATTCCATCATTTTCATCAGCACATGAGAAAAAGTAATCCTAGAGCAAAAAGAACAAAAGAAATTGGAAAGAAAGAGAAAGAACCTGGAACAAGAAAAGACTTAAACTATAAATAAGAAACCACAAAATTCTAAAGATAAACTCCCAATTTTGAACCTGATAAAGAAAATGATGAATATTTCTACATTTATTGCCAGGAAAACTGGACTATGTGTAAAAGCCACCTCAGTCCGATGACTAAAATGTCGTTTATCTTGCATAATACAAAAAATGAATGTGAATTTTTGCGTTGCACATTTAAAACTACTACATAATTGTAAATGTTTCACTTCACTTGGAGCAAACTTATTCTCTCCTTGAAATAATTTCTAAGCGCTCCAAGATAAAATCAGATTCAATTATAATTAGTTTTTTAATCAAAATTAAACCCACCTTAATAAGATTGTTAAACTAATTCGATCGAGGCGAAAGCTTTAATGAGATTAAAGTTAATAAGGATAAGGCGAATTAGTACAATTTGTTGACAATAAGCGCGATTAAATTAACGAATGTGCCCTTACGGGTTTCCCTTGTCGGCGAATGAATATTTTGATTTATGGGACTGCTTATAAAAATCTTTTTTTTACAGTTGATTTAGATTAGAACTAAAACAGTGAGAAAGGTGAGTGAAATACTCAAGCGTATAACTGGTTGCATACTGCGTGAACAGTGGTTTCACTAGATTATATAGAATTCATTGGTGGTTATAGTATAGGAAATAGAAACAAAAAAGAGTTGTTTGAGGTATTTTTCCTAATTGCACCATTACGCAAAAACCAACAGCATTATACCGGGTGCTCAATTTTTGTGTGGAGCGTGGATTATCTCACGTATTTAAAAAGATAAGGGAGGGATGATTTTTGCTTTGCCATTTTGCCACACCCTTTGCAACACCCTGTGTGTCTCACTCGTCTTTTAAAATATAGAAAATAGTTTTTTTTAACCAATGTGAAAACGAATACACCCTATATACCACAGTACCCAGGAAATCTAACAGACTATATTATCTACTTTATTATATATTATAGAATAGAGAGTGATTCAAAAGTAGAGAACGTTATCAAACAGAGTTGTTCAAATTTATAAATGAACCGAATTAAAACAAAAATTAATTTAAATAAAACAGTGAGCACGGACGTTACGGATCTGCAATAATATTACTCAGTTTTATTGAATAAAGAAAAAGTTACATTTGCTCATTAGGTTATGGCGTGTGTTCATCCGTATAGTACGAACATAATGAAACAGGGTTATTGTGCGGAAAAGGTCAACAGTTGCATGCATAATTTTGCAATAAAAATTATAATCTCGTAAAACGGAACAATAGTATTGGTACGAGAAGCTTCTTGAATAGAAATCGTATGGCCGATGCATAAAAGAAGGAGACGCCATGTTTTTACTAAACTCCCATGTTCTAAATGTTTTTTGAAAAAGAAATTTTTTAAAATTTTTGTCAAAACTTAACACCAAAATTCTAATTTATCTATATTTCTAAATGCTAAATTTACTTTATTTTACTTTAATTATTCAAGGAAATAAACTTTCTTTTGCCTGTAACGTATACATTACTGTAATTGAAAAAAAGGACAACCAGTTAATACTAAATATCCTTTTTTGGGCCAATGCATATTATGTTTTAGTAAACTGCGGAAAACGAATCTAATTTGCGTTTCTGCCATTAAACAGGGTTAATTTTAAAACATAAATAAACTTATCGTAGGCCCTATCGTCACTTGACACAAGAACTACGTTATTATCTACATCGCAATGACTTTATACCGCGAAAGCTATAAACCTATTAAAAAGATGGCGCCTCGAAATACAGATCCATTGTTTTGAAATATCACACGTTTTTCATTGACTAATAATTATGGCCATGGTGAAGTTGAGATACTTAAGTCCTCATAACGCCTTAAAAAAATGTTTTGGTCTGAAAATAGCAGTATGCAATTTTTCTGCATTATTATACATACATTTTCATAAACACGTACCAACATTTAATCAATATTTGCATTTTTTTGAAAAAGGAAAAAAAAAATTTTGGTCACAACTGAATGCCAAAATACTGGTTTATTTATATTTCTAAATTATACCCGCAGATATTATTACCATGTAACACGTATGATAAAATCAAACTGAGGGTTTTATTTGTTACAGGGGAATATTTTAAAATAAATTGTTGAGTTTTTATTTATTTATAAAACAAAAATTCAATAGATGTAAATGCTTTACTTATACTGAAAAATAAACTTTATTTTGCCTGTAACGTATACATTATGATAATTCGAAACGAATTCACGATTTTAAAAAATTTTGTGGGAAAAAAAATACAACCAGGTGAATACTCAATATCTTTTTTTATTTTTGGGCCAATATTTATTACGCAATAATTATTTTATACAACGAAAGCTATAAACCTATTAAAAATATGGCGCATCAAGATATGGATCCTTTGTTTTGAAATATCACACTTTTTTCATTGACTAATAATTATGGCCAGGGTCAAGTTGAGATACTTAACGGTTAAGTGAGCTTAAATAATTGGTAACAACATCATTGTTGTACTCAGAAATCGCCTTCAGGCTTCGCAGTGATTAAAAAAAATCGTATTTTGTTTCTTATGCGTCATATTCGAAACGACCAAAAAAAAAAAAGAAGAGGAAATGAGGAAACCCGTGTGTTGTTTTCATCAGCTCCAAATATTCGTGGAATTTCTTTGTTTTTTTTTTTCGGCAACCTCGCTAAGATGATAAACGACGCAATTAATGCAGATTTTATTTAAATTAAGGTATTGGTATATCTGCTTTACTATGCTGTGGGCGGTAAGGAAACATGGCTGTTCTGTATTGATATCAGTAAGCAGTATTTTATTTTTTTAATTACTTGAAAACATTTGCACCGTTTAGCAATTTATACTCTTTCTGGGCAGTATTTTCAATATATTTTTTTCACAGTGGTGACTAAAGATTTTAAGGACAAATGGATTCATCCTGTGTCGGTTTTTGTTGAGTCAAACTTGCTAACGATTCGCCAATCACCCTGTTGGCTTCTTCTGAACAAACCGAACAAGAACCGACGCAGGAGGAATCCAGAAGTTTTGTGAAGAGAATTATAGACATCTAAAATAGTTACATTATTAGCTTCTAATGGTTTTAATTGTTTTGTTGAAAATATTGAATACATACATACAACTCCTGTATCTAACTTTAACAGGTTTTTGAATAACCATTACACAGTCAACATCCCAACTGACAAAGTAATCACAAATTGGTGTCCAGTTAAACCGAATTGTATATTAGTATTGCAAGTGCCCCAAAAAAAATGACTATAAATTTTTAAAATAATGTTTCCGATATCTGATTTTAAAAAAGTCATGGTAAAGTTAAAAGGATGCTAAAGAGTTTTTTAATAGCTGAATTTACAATTTCATAAAAATTCAGTCACCTTTGTTGAATTCCATCTTTTGGGGTAAAATATTCAAGTATTGAACTGATCTGAACGTCAATCATATTCACTTTCCATTTTAGTGCATTAAATAAACACAATTTAAACCTAAGAGTTTCAAACCCACAACAACACTATACAAAAATTAAGCTCAATTAGGTTCACGTTTTTTGTGTCATTCTGTCGCGTCGCGTCTTTTTTTGGACTGCAGAAAAGGCACAAAGTGTAAAGGAACAGTAAGCAGTATTAATTAGAAATAAAGCATGAGACTGTTTTTAAGAGTATGGTTGGCAAACCTAAACTAAGAATGAATCAGGACCCTTAAGGCAAGTGCTACGAGCATTGATTGAAGATTTACCATTAATCACTAATTTCTACCAACATATATACATTTTTTGTACAAAAGTAGCTTTGTATTAGTCTATTAGTTTCAAATATCGTTTTTATCGCGGATAATTACTTCTTTTGTTAAATAACAATAATGAATAAAAGATGAAAAAATAAATTATTTTCAATTTCAGTTTGCTTGTAGTCATATGACTCTAGATATGGAAGTTACTGGGATTTATATAACGCTTAAATTAGATCTAAGTTTATATAATTTACATTTTGTATACAAACGCAACTTTAGTCAATAAGTTATTATGTTGTTATATTGTATACTTTTCCTAGATCCAACACGCAAAATTGTTGGGTGTTTTTCCGAGTTTCATGAAAATTCAACAAACCTTATTAAGAAAATGTTATAAAGCAAATATGTTAATTTATGATTAACTTTATTCAATTTTAATCTATAGTTTTGTTGAATAAATTTACTGATAATTATAATTGTGTCAGTAACAATCAACAAGTTTAATGTTAATATTATGAAAAATGCAAACAAATTAGTGAAAATTAGTATAACGCATTTACAGGGGGGGAAATAAACAATCTGTTTCTACATTATGGAAAATTAAAGTTTGAAATTTGAACTACGAACAGAATTAGACAGTTATGCTTTTCCTTGCGTTTTCGATGAGCCACCCTGTATAATTTCATTTACATATATGTAATTGAAATGTAATTTCTGTCGGGAACAGTTACGGGTGTGCAATTTACTGCGAAAAGTAAATCAATTTCATTGCATCGTAACTTCAGGTGTGTACTAGAGTCTTGATATATAAATTATTTTTCAATTAAAATGTTTACAACTGCGCTTACTGGGAAAACCCCTGGTCCGAAAAATAACCGTCTTACGGCAAATGATAAATGAATCAGGTTATGAGTTACGGAAACGTGAATACGCTCTGCGGTCTTGGCTTCTATCTTTTGTAATCGAGAGTAAGTTGCAGAGTGCACGACGAAAAGAGAGTCAAGGCCATTCGCCTAATTAAGCTTACGCTTTATAATTAAAGCCTCTCGCTTGGATTCGCGTATCTGTTTGGCTTTCCTCTTCTAACTACCGTCTCGACAATAATAACAATAACAAACAACTTTTTTTACTGTTATTAGGTGAAGTCGTTAAGTCTCAATCATTATCCTACGTTAAAATATGATGAAGATTGAAGTGTGAAAGTACTACAACGTTGGTCTCGAATTCTGACCTTAAGGCAGTTTGTAATTTTATGTCGCCTCCATACAGCATTTGTCATAAGGTATGGTGTGTGTCGAAGTATATCGTCTCGATTATTGACGGATTCTCTTCTATAATGTAATTATTACCTTCGAATATACGAATATATCTCTAACTTTTTCGCTATTAGACGTCGAAGTCACCTGTCATTAGATGGAAAAGAGATTATAAAAACTCTGTACGAAGGTTTAATAAGTAGAGGATTTATTAAAAGAAAGTTTAAAAGAAACCAACCTACTTATAAAAACGCCAATATCCTTCATAATGGTACATTCAACACGTGCGGTAAACTGCAACTGAGTCACGAGTTTATTTTTATATTTTATTACATCACATTAGAAATATTAAGCTTTCCATCACACAAAATAAACTCCACCACAAACTTCCAAAGACAATGAGTTCGAAAGCAACCACACACTTACTAGTGTTGTCTTTCTTTACATTTAAAACATCATGAATCCCATAACAAAAGTTCCTAAGAAATATAATTTCAAAACCAACCAAAATCAATAAGCAACAAAAAAACTTCAACCGCGACTCAGGTCTTTACCTTTCACCAATATGGAAATCAGTTATTCCAGATAATGTTCATTCCCGTTCTGCATTCATTCATTCCTCTGGATACAGGAACTCAGAAGATTTGTAAAAGTTTCTTAGAAAAGTTTCAATGATAGTCCCTAAGTTGGGGTAATGTCATAGCGGCTTTACTACAAGCATAATAATTACAGGGATGGGCACATAATGTAGATATTAATCTACATCTTCATCTGTAAATTCTAATCATATAGTGGCTGGAGTCCGAAGGAATAATAAAAGGCTATACAGTATTTCCTAGCGTTATCAGCTTCCCATGCATCTTCACATTTCCATCGGATGTTTAGTTACTCCATTTTTCACAATTCACTGTCTCTATTCCCTCTTTGAAGAAGATCTCAATATCCCTCATTTTGAAAATAGTTATGCCTTGCTTCTACCAATTTTACTTGCGGTCATACCAATCCTATAGGGTTTAATTCACAGTGATATGGCGAAAGCTCTTTTTTCAGCATTTTTTTCAGAAACTACCGCTTTACAGGTCAAATATCAACTAGGCTCAAAGAACACGAAAGAGCCTTACGACTAAGACAAATAAACTCATCAGCTATTGCCGAACACACTCATGAAACCGAACATAAAAAAAAAGGGCGAAAAATCCGAGAGTCTATAGAAATCTACAATCAACAATCTTAACCGCGACTCAGGTCTCTACCTGTAACCAATTTGGGAATCAGTTATCCGAGACGGTGTTGATGCCCCTCATTAGCGCCCTCCTCAAACAATATATAAGCAGGTACAGAGTAAAATACGAGCCAGTTTCAGTCAAGCACTGAAGAAGCCAACAGGGTGATTGGCGAAACGTCAGCAATTTGGACTCAGCAAAAACCGACGCAGGAGGAATCCAGAAGTTTTGCTAAAAGTAAGGTTATAGTAAGAAGCAGAACACCAGGTTTGGGTTTAACAACTTGATTAACGGCCAACAGATCCAACAGATCTCCAAATTTGGATAACCTAAGATCTAGATCCAGACACTCAGATTCGAAGCAGGATCGAACAAGCCAGAGCGACATTTATCAAAATATAAACCATACTGTATAATTATCACAGACGTATTTCTTTTGTAGGTTGAAGCTTTGTAGAACCTCAATTAATTGCTTTTTGGTATAATCTTCGTGAAAATAAATGTCGTTATTATACATATCATTTTAGATTGTTGCTTTTGTGTCACATGAGGAAGGAGTTGTAGTCAACTGCCTACTGTGATAACTTGCATTGTCCATTACAATGACGCTATAAGGAGGAATGTTTGGAACTAGTTTGTTTTTAAACCAACTTTCAAATAAATCAGCGGTGATGTCTTCATGGTAATCCAGAGAAAAATCTTTAATATTTTCGCAGATAGAGAAAATCCATTTGGAATCAACCATCTTTAGAGCCAGTATGCAAAATAGTTATTCTTTTACCTCTTTTTGATGGCGCTTTTGTTTTACACTTATCAGTTGAGTCAACCCAACCCTTTTCCGGGGTATCATAAGTGTCGAACCAAGTTTCATTCAAGTAAATAATTGGCCTTTATTGTTCTCTGTAAATCCTAATTTTTTCTAGACATTCCAGTAGCCATTTCCGAATTCTATAAGATTCTATTAAAACTTGCCTTTTGTCAATTTTTTAAAATCTAAAACCCATGTGTTGAATACACTTCCATAAGCTAGTTCTGCCACATTTAACACCGGTTTCATCCTTTTAAAGCCTCTTATTAGGATATCTAATGTAGGCACGCTTTGTTCCTCGTATAACTGGTAAATTTTACGCCATATTATATCTTGATCACTTTCATCTACACTCGAGAAAATGTCGGCATCGCTTCTTTTTTTCCTCGCTGAAATGGGATTATTCACAATTTTCCATACAGTTGGTGTTGGAATTTTCGTCAATGTGGCCGTTTCTTCTAAAGATGCTTGCTTGCTGGCACAACGTTCAATGAGAGTGAAATAAACACTGTTTATAACTTCCTTAGCCTCGATAGAATAGTGTTTTCTACATTTGGGCGGGAGCATCTCCTGAGATACACTAGACTCGCACATATTTTGCATAATTCACACACGATTCAACACACGCTGCATTACACACGAAATAAGAATGATTACTAATAAACTTAAACTAAGTAATATACCAAACCAAAGAATATTAACCACAGGTAGGTATAAAATTATCTTCTCTTACGGACCACAATTTTACCTGAATTTAAATTTCGAAACTTTAAGCAATAATCTTGTTGCATTGTATGTTGATGACCACCCTTGGATAATTCCATTCAAAAGCAATTGGTCACTTTCTTATATCTATGAACCGACTTTATATAAATAATAACAATGTCATTGTCTCGTATTCTGCGAATCCTGCGCGTTTTTCCCAAGAGCAACGACATGCGATACAGTAGCGGTTTCGCGAATACCAATCAGTTACGCGCGGTGTGCGGGTTTCCCGCTACCCAGGGTATTCCTGTGCTAACGTAGATACCCCTCCGAGCAGAAGACCACCGCTCTTACGCGTCGGCTCCCCCCTTTTACCCCACTAGTTTGGCCGTTCGGTTTCGTATTTCATGGGAGCCCGAGCGCTTTGAACGCTCTTCGTCCCATTAACATACATATTTTGCGGTACCGAAGGTACAGCATCTCTTCGCGACTGTTGACCAGTACGATCCGCGAGTGCGTAAGAATTGGGTGTTCGTAGTGGAGCGGTGTTCCTGTAGCTGCTTCGAAGAACCTTCTAAAGTAAGCGTTTTTCTACGGCTTATGATAATTTTCGCAGGATTTGTCTCGAAGTGCAGATCCTGCGGAAAATTTCTATTGAAAAAAACGTGTATTATATATAGCTAAAATCGCAATTACACTGGGTAAGTTAGAAGTATGAAAAAATAAATTCGTGGCTACGGAAATCAACTTCAGTTTTTAAATAGCCGTTTGCAGAAGATTCATTTTAAAAAAAATTTTTTTCAGGCTTCATACATTGCCAAACAATATTATTCCTCAAAAACCGACAGCATATCTAAATGTAATTTTCAAAAATTTCTCGGTGAAGCAAAACAAATTACAATGATAAAAAATGCATTCCTCTATCGAGATGGAAAAGTAAACAAAATCTTCAAAAGTGTCTTGTGTTATAAAATCTACTTTGTCCCTTTTCTGTGTAAGCATTTTCACGATAATATTAGATATTTATATTAAAATTTAAATTAACTCATGCTTCGTAATTAATTCGATTTATTAATAGATATGTAAAAATTTTAAATGCTTCATTTTTGAGGCGCTCAATTTTTTTAATGTAAATCGAATAATGAATTCAAAACAATAGAAAATATCCCTCTTAATAATCAAAGTTGTTGCCTTACCAATATCAGTGCTCAAATAAAAATGCCACTAAACTAAGCCCCATAGAAGAACATGTTTTATTAATTAATTATTTACCAATTTATAAATTATTAATTATTAATTATTACAAACTTTATTTGCTTTTAACTTTAAATTTGCATCAACTCTGACGATTTCTATAAGTGGCATTTGAAGAATTTCTATCAAGTCGAATGTTTAAGATAAATTATTAAAAAACAGAAAAAAAATCAGGTTTGTCCGATGTTTTTGAAAATTGGTGGGAAACTAAAATGTAAACGACTTTTCCAATGATATTTTTCGATATTTTAAAATGTCAATTTGGACATGTAAAGGTAAATGTAAACTCATTAAAAAAATGTGTTCCATATGATGCGGACGTACTTCCTTCACGATCATCATTATTGATTTTTTTTTCAAAAAAATCACCTATGTTTGAGTTCTTTCCATCTAAATTTAATGAAACGCTGGTTAAGGCACGTTCACCGAAAAAAATTACTGCCAGTCACTACAATAAAAATCGCAATTTAAAAAAGAAACTTTCATGATTCAAGGTCCACCAACAGCATATAATTGAACAAACAAATCATTTCTTAATATGCACATTTGTGAGCGTTTTAACAAATTTTGTTCCCTTGTGTCCTTAAAGCATCTTATTATTATTACTAACATAAAATAAATGCCTGCTTTGTAGGGAATTAAAAATCATTCATTTTGGTATTTTTAATTTTTGTAATAGGCAAAGAACAAACACATGGCGGATAAATTCCGCAAGAAATTTTGTTTTTTTTTTGTAAACTATGACTTTCTACACTTCTTGTCGAGATAATTTTGCACACTGCTTTCGAGCTGCAAAAAAAAACATTTTTTGATCTGATTTTTTTTAATGCCGTTCCTGATTTTTAAGAAAAAAGGTACGCTACTGTCTTTTCCTAAAGTAAAAATTTATGTTTGAAATCCCTGTTTAACCTGATGCAATTTTGATCGCTTAATTTTTTTCCGAACAATCCGTTTTTAAGGAAAAAGGGAAAAAGAAAAACAAATTATTTATCATAAAAGTTTCAAAATGTGTTTATTAACACATAATATTAAAAAATATCTGGCATCAAAAACGGTCTTTTGCTGACTGAATTAAAATATAATTGTAATAATAATAATAATAATTGACTGAGATAAATCACTTAACAACGTATAACATAAGTCTTTATATATCTTTAAACATGTAGGCGAAGTTTAGTCAAAGGATTATTCTTACACTCAACTTAAAAAGATGAACCTGAACCAATACCAATACTAATTAAAATATTAAGCCTAAGTCTAGTCTACACTAAGATGGATTGAAGAAGAAGAACAATTGAATACAAGTACTAGATGCCATAGTGTATATTATTCTTGGTAGAGTGATAAAAATTGTTTATGTCTAAGCTTACAATTATTTAAGATTAGAGATTTATAGTTAGGAATATTGTTATAAAGTTTTCCAGATTCAAATGAAAAAAAATATCCACAATGATTTGAAAATTATGGTAAATTATTTTGCCTTTACCTTAAATGTGCAATGTTCGTTATTATTTATCCTATTGTGACGAATAAAAAAGAAAATAGCCATTTTCTAATCTCCTCCAAAAAGGCATTTTATACAAACACAGTAAATGAGAAGAAACAAGTTTCTTCAGTGCGACCCTGTCGGAAATTTAATCAAATCACTTTCGACATTCATTTGTCTATGAATTGGGCCCATTTACTAAAAAAACGATAGACGCTTTGATGCAATAACGAGCCGTGATTCTGCAACAAAAACTTCATGGAACGCGCGCTCGCATATCGAGTCAGGGCCGTAGTGTTTTTTTTTTGTCCGAGAAACTAGTTAACGATCCTAAAGGCAATGGGGAAAATAACCACATGAATGTTTTATCGCCTTTTACGCAATCATATGTTTGAGTAAACCGGCGATTTGAACTTTTAAGCACGGCTCTTCGATCAACGCCGACATCCTTAATTTGAGCTTTCGCATAATATTAATACGTAATTGCCATTCTAAATGTTTTAATTAGACAGAAAAAACCTACACCCTGTACGATAATGGTAACTGTGAAATCTTAATTACTTACGTTAATTTATTTTTTGATCTATAAATATTTCCATAACGCTAAAAGTTATTACACAATACACACTTTGAAAAGTTTTTTTTTTTTTTTAAAGATTATTAGTTAATAAAAAATATACGCAACAGATACAAAAAAATAACAGAACCTTCGAGATCACTATTTGAAAACGTTTTGAATGCTGAGCAAAAGAAAACTAAAGACTATCAAAAGACAGAAAAATAACAAAAATATTGTATTTTTTAAATTATGAGACCCAATATACGAGGGCAGCGCCAAAATTTTGAGGACTGAATATGAAAAAAACAATGTAGCCTAACAATTTTTTATTATTTTTCAATGTAATCCCCTTAAATTCAATACACTTATTACATCTCTTTATTAACAACTCAAAAAATATTCTTTTGGTTTGTCTATAAAATGAGCTAAAACAGCCTCTTTTAACTCAACTTCGTCGTTAAACCGTCGTCCACGTAAGTCCTTTTTCAAATATCCAACAAATAATAGTCGCTGGGGTCCATATCTGGACTATAAGGGAAATGATCTATCTGTTGGAACCCACACTCTATAATGGCAGGTTGGACACGTGCATTATCGTGCAAAAGACGCACGTCTCTGGTCAGTTTTCACCGCCGTTTTACACGTATGCAGTCTCGCAATTTTTGTAATAATGTTGGGTAATATTTAATATTGACATTGGTATTAGTTTCTTTAAAATCTATCAAAAGAATTCCTTCACAATCCCAAAATATCGTGGCCATCACCTTTTTTGTTGACTGCCAGACTCTGAATTTTCTTGAAGGTGCTTTACCCTTACGACGCCACTCCATTAATACTTTTGTCGATAGAGGATCATAATAAAGAACCATAGTTTCATCTCCCGTCACAATATTTTCCGTCACAGGCTTCGGTTCCGTCCCACAGAGTTCCAAAAAAGACCGTGCACACTCGATACCGCGTTGTTTTTGAATAGCCGAAAGGTTTTTAGGAACCCATCTTGCACTAACCTTATGCATACCTAAATGATCATGCAGGATTCGACGAACACTTGTATCAGAAAGCTCAGTAATTTCTGAGATTTCATTGACCTTTAAACGTCGATCACTCAATACCACGTCTTCCACAATCACAACAATATCTTCCGTTATGACCTCCACTGGTCGACCAGTTCTTGAATCATCTTCAAGGGACTCCTGCCCAATTCGAAAAGAACAGAATACGAAGGAGAACTTTGGCCGTACACACTATCCAGCCTTTCTTTAATACTTTAGGTGCTAACCGTTCTTTTGTCAAAAACTTTATGACTGTTCTATACTCAATTTGCGTTATTTGCGACATTTTTTCGGACACGTGCTGTTTTTTCGCAGCCTACTAAGATATATATTTAAAAGAAGACAAAGTTTTATCGTGATACTGGAACTGCATGTATGTCAGGCCGGGAAATTTTGGCCCTAACCTCGTATAATAAAACACATCCATCGTACTCTATACCTACATATTATTGCATTTTTTAATTCTTCTCAAATTGCTATTTCCGAAAGTTCAAAAAGAAAAGCGACTTTTAAGTTTTATCAAAACGTATTTGATTTTTCATCAAAATTAATGTTATCCCATTCAAAGTAATCCCCCCCAAAATTATAATACACCTGTGCCAACGCTATTTCCAATTCTCGAAGCACTTCTGGTAAGCACTTTCTGGTGTAGCCTTCAGTTATTCCAGCGATTTTTTTCTTTGCCTCCTCAATCATTCCAAACTTCCTTCCTTTCATGGGTATTTTGAGTTGTGGGAACAGGAAAAACTCGCAGCTGGCCATATCCGGTGAATATGGTGGCTGACGCATGATTCTGGTTTTGTTTCTGGTCAAAAAGTTGGCATTATCGATAATTAAAGAAAACAGTAAGCAAAACGTTGACATTTGATAGGACTTGACGTGCGACTGGACTTTCGCTTCGAACATACCAAAAAAAAATTTCGAAAATCGAATGTACGGAGCCCGCCTAATTACAGAAGTCCCCGTATTTTTTGAACACACCTCGTATATAATATGTCAATCTTTAAACTAGAAGTTTTTGAATTATTTCATTTAATAAAAAAATATTTTATTTTAGATTTTTCTATTTTTCTATTAAAATTTGTGAGATAATGGTGCGAAACTTTTATTAAAACTTTTTTTTGTATCTCTTGAAATAACGTTTTTAAAGATAAAACCTGATTCGACAAAAATGTTCATAATTTTGACTTGGCAGTGTGTTTCAATCTTTATAGTCAAATTTTGAAGTTACAGTTTGATTATATGTTATACAATCGCTTAAGATTATAAATATTTTTACCATATATTGAATTTGCTATTTTTTACTATTAAAGTTTAAAAAACTTAGTGTTCGTTGATTGTTTCATTAATTTTAAATGATTATTTTGCTATATTAAGTTGAGACATCCTGTGTAAGCGATTATTGATCTTTGCCAACATTGTCGCCATTACCACCTGTATTTTATTCACTACAAATAGTGATTTCATTATATTTTGCAATCGATACGTTGCAAATGTAAAACAAATCAATTAAATTCATAGTAGGTTTGTTAATAAGAGTCCGTTTTAATTTAAAACCTGGGTGTATTTAATTCCTTATTTAAATTTAGCCGTTACTTTCTTTAAAAATTTGCATGATAGATTACTGATATTATTTAAAAATTTTCAAAAAAAAAACAAACTTGTTGATATATGCATTGGCATTTTTGTATTTTTTTAACTCGATGTTCTCATTTAGGTGTTAACTATTTGCATACGTTTAACCATATAATTATTAAGTGCCATACCGCCGTCGCATACTGAAGAATATTGGAATTAAGCGACTATATTATCTGTCTGAATGTGCAAATAAAGATATTTTCTTGTTAGGTTTGGTTAGTTTGGTTAGTTCTTTTTCTGCTTGTGTTAATTAGACAATTTTGAATAAAATATAATACAACAGAATCCATTTAATAGCACATTCCAATACAATGACCCTCAAACAACATATTAAATGTATATAAAACAAACGATAGTTATAAATATATCAATTTTAAATAAATGGTACGAGTACATTACAATAAAATTAATCTTTTTTTAAGTCAGGATGCTTTCATGGTTGCATTGGAAGGCAGCAGATTTTTAGGGATTTTTTAATAATTTAAATTTATATTTTTGGTAGTATGATCTTGCATTATTTAGTCATCTTCTTGAGAACATTATGTTTTGAGGTGCGGTCAAAAGAATTTTAATTCATCATACACCCAGTCATTAGTATTTCAATATCCTTTTCTGTTGTTTAAACACTCTCTCAGTTTCAGTCCTCCAGTTATATATGATTAATTTTGAAAAAAAAACTTAATTTAACTTAATACAAGCACTGTCTATGTTTTATTCTTACATTAATGAGACTTCAGTACAGGAGTCAAGAAATTTTGTTGTCTAAGTGATGTCCAACAACAGTTTATTTCTAAATTTATGATTGATTAATTTTGCTTGCAAAAAATAATAAATTGTGTAACAACAAAAGAAACGTTATTTATCATTCGACCAATTATGACTCATTTACTTTGCCTCATATATTTATTTATTTATTCCTCTGATCCTCCATTTGCTTCTTTCGAAAATTTGAAACTAGTTTTGCTTCAAATTTAGCTATGTTGTCTAATACACACCAGGAAAGAAATTAACCACAGTTCTCCACAACCCACTACTGCTTTCGTTTGTTACCATTAATGGAATAAATGGAACAAGAGCTCTAAAAACTACAATAAAGGAAATACAACTACAAATAATATTCTTGACAAATTGCACTTTCTAGATGGGGACCATACCGCAACTATCCGTAGTTCGAGGACCATCCAGACATATCAATCCAGAAAACTTGAACAGAATTTTTGAAAAAGTCGCTTCCGGACAGTCCGCAATGAATACTGCCATTATTTTTAAAGGTAAATCTTCTCTAATTAATTTATACCCGTCTAGCTTCACCCAGTGCGTCTCCTTTCCAGAAAATGACCAAATCAGACAGCACACTTACGACCAAGTGAACAAAATCACCAACAAATTGGCACGAGCAATTCATCATGAGATCGTCCACAACAACTTGGCCAGAAACAGTGACGGTGATTATATCGTTGCCGTTAACATGAATCCCAGCGAGCAACTGGTGATGGTCCTCCTCGCTATCTGGAAATCGGGAACGGCCTATCTTCCTTTGGACCACGCCTTTCCTGGACCTAGGATCGAGCATATTTTGAAAGAATCGAAACCAGCACTGGTTATTTACGACAAAGGTATGGCTTATCTGCGATCTTATAATTTTTGCTATGAAGTTTTCACACTTCTCAGTTGGAATTTTATTTCGTCTACTCCCTTTGTAGTATGAGGAAAGCGTCACTTTACCACATGAGTTTCTTGTCCCACGGATCCGAGCCCCTTCGGACGTTTCCGGGATATTACCGCATGGGTTCGGGAGCAATCGGATACTTTCGAAGATTTTACAGTACGGCTTGAATTTTGACGTTTGGCAATTCTGTGTCAGTTATTTCTGTTGTTTTACAAAAATTGACCCAAATGCTAACTGTCGTAGAAAAAGTATAGTATGTAACACGTTTGGTAAACTTTTTAAGACACTCGTTCATTAAACACTCGCTCCGCTCGTACCAAGTACACTCGTGACTCAAATGGCGAGAGAATTTCATCCTTTTACGATTTGACCGAATACTGAGCAAATTTTAGTGCCATTGGAAACGTATTAGTTTTTCTGAGAAAGGTGTTCTGGTAAACTTGATGGTCACCAAGAGCATCAAGAGGAACAATAATCAGAAAACTTGAAACCTTTGAAAAAATGTGTTGTGTGTGATGCCAGTTTTATCGCTATAGCTATAGACCCTTATCAAACTTAGTATCCACTCTGAAATGCACATTGTATGGTGAATTATTGAATGTTCCATACCTTTCAATTTCTAGTTATTTTTGCATAATTTTTTTTTCCAATTTTTTGTTCCAAGCAAAAAAAAAAAATTATATTACCGCCGTATTTGAATTTGCAGGTAGCTGAAACTTTGTTTATAGTTTATGAAGATTTCATGCAATAGTTTTAGGTAGACAAGTTCACTCTGTAATATACAAGGGAGCTCAAAACGTACGAAAACAAAAATAATCAACATTTTTTCAAATAGTACATCCTGTACTTTATCAACTATTTTGGAAGACAATTAAAAACATTTTCAAATGATATTTATGTTGCTGTATCTAGATATTGGTCGTCGGTAGCCATAAAATAATTAGAAAATTTTACGCTATTTTTAGGTATTTAGAACTCTGGAATTGGCCAGCGAGATCACCCAATCTTACACCCTTGTTAGGTAACTTCAAAGAGGTTATACAAAACTGCAAAATTCCAAAAAAAAAACATCAAAAAGTTTAAATGGAAATGTATTTGCATACGTTAAAATTAAACTTCTAAAACAATAAAATCGCTTAAAAATTAAATAGTATATTATGCAACAAGTGCGGTAAACGGCATTTGACTTTTGACATTTTACAAAAACGTGTTGCATACTATACATTTTCTACGATCGTCACGAAGAAATCACAACTTAACAAATTAAAAATAACAGATTATCCGATTACTAAATTACATACTATATTTACTAGTTACCATTGAACCTATCCCTTCATCCTTCAGATCGGGTCTGCTATTGTTGTCTCTTTTTAACTGTTTGCGTTAGACAAAGAGAGATGTATTATTGGATATGTTAAACAACGGAATAAACACAATTTTAAAAGGTCATGTTGTTTATGAAACTTTTACAATTGCTCATTTAAAGAAAAAAACTGTAATTGGAAGAAAAATCATCCAAGGATAGAGCTTTTAAGAAGGTTAAATTTTTAAGATCGCTTAACAAGAAAAAGCAGGTCCTAACCTTCAATTTTGTTTTGTTTGTACTGGTGAGGCATGGATATTTGAAAATTGTACAATTGGTCTTGGCAAGATATTAATATAAAAACTGTAAAAACCACTAAAAAAATCTTAAATCATAAATGTCACTTTACTTACGGGCTAGTCCACTAGATTTTAATTGTGGCTTGCAGCACGTGGTATTTAAATTGTGTTTGGGAAGATTTTTACAAAACAACACGAATACATTCAAACAAACGTCAAAATTCAAAACATCCGATTGCCTCCAAACTCGTGCGATAAAATCCCGGAAACTTCCGAAGTTGCTCGGGGCCGTGGGAAATGAAACCGGTAAAGTGACGCTTCCCACACCCTAGATCCATGTGTAATTAGGCATTTTACAGACCGGAGTAGAAAAACAAAATTACCTTACGTACCGACTATTGTGGGTGACATATGTGTAGTCAGAGACAACTTAATCCTTAATTTTTAACGGTATCAAGTATTAAATATTAAGGATTGAAAATAATAACAAAAACAGAATAAAAAAAATAATTTCAAGAATGTCTTAAAAAATATATATTCACGCCATATCTTGGAACTTAAGCATTTTCTTATTTTTTTTTTATTTTTTTTAGATGACAAATCATTAGAGCAAGTTTTTTGAAGCACCCTATATAATTATGTTTAATAATGGGTTTTAGCTTCATTCCAAAGGGGTTCTGTTTGTACATCGACTCCTGGTGTGTACGCAATCTTATGAAATCACAAAAAAGTCGACCTTACACAAAAACGTAAAAAATTAATACTTTTATGGTAATATCGAAAAGCCATTTATCTATAATTGTTATTGTTCAATTCGCATTACATTAAACAACATCGAAAGGGGAAATTAATCATTTTTATTACTGTCATTGCTATTAATTACTAATTATTTTCCGATAGCGGCCCATGGTACGTGGGCAAAATAAATGCATTTTAGATGGAAAAATCCAGCAACTTACGTTACAAAAAAAATCTCTCGGTTTCAGACTCTGAATTCTACATGGGCAGTCCTAAAATATCGTTGGATCAGCTGTTAGTCGCCAGCGCTGAACAAGACGATGCCAACCTATGCGAAGATGAAAGAGTTCGGCACATCAAGGACGATCTCGCAGTGGTCTTGTACACTTCCGGCAGTACTGGCATTCCTAAAGGTTAGGAAGAACCATATTCATTTGCACCAGAAACATTTGATTGTTGAATATTTTAAAATAACATTAGAAATCAAACAGTTGCTTTTACGCTGTTGGTAACATCAAGAATTTAAGGTGAAAAACTTTAATTATCTAATGCTTTGTTTAATCTTTGATGTATTCTAAACATTTTCATTTTGTTTTATTTAGAGAATTTTAAATCTTTTGCTACAGAAATCCTCACATCTTTTGTTCCTGTCAAACATTCTGTCACATGGATCGTGTACCTAGCCAACTTCGATCATTTTTAACGTAACACACATTTGCAGCTCTCTGGCAAGGATGTATTCGAATGAAGCAAAAAATAAAATGTTTAGAATATATGTTAACTCATTTTTTCTACTACTTCTGAAGTTACAACCACAAACAACAACAGTGATTAACGCTTAAGTAAGTGACAAAACTTATAATCACACTGTAGGATACTACCAGCCAATTAAAACTCTTCAGTTTAGAATTTGATTAATATCGTGTGAAATTGAAAAAGTAAACAGCAATATTTTGTTCAACAAACTGACAATATTATTTGACTTTAATTAAAAGGATTTCTAAACTTCAGCTGTTATTGTTGTAGCGTACTTTATGTTCAATGATGGTGCGTTGGTATTTTCGACATTTTGAAGCAACTTTAGAGCAGTTGGTGATTTTTCATCTCGAAAAGTGATTTGCTAACCAATATACACGTTCAACATCCCTTACAACAAAGGCCTTGTCAAAAAGATAAGAATGTTTGGTCACGAATCATTAACTTATACATAGGTTATACAGGATGTCCCACAATATGACTGTTAAACGATGACAAGTAAAAAATGTCAAATGTCATTTAAAAAGAAACCGATTTATGGAATTAGTTGTTCCAGTAATTCGTTCGGCCGTTAATATTATTATTAAACGGTCTAGGTGGCTGTGAATCCTATGTATTGTGACAGTAAACGTCAATTAAAGTAATTTTACGTGCTTATTTTCGTATGTTACATTAAAATACTCTTCAAGTTACAGTGTTTACTTTTTGGAATGAAGAATACGGTGACTTTAACTTTGTTTATGAAGTTGGTGAACATCGTCGACAATCTCCCACTCCTAGGGTGTCTTGTAGAACTGTTTTTAACAAGTCCATCGATGTTTGAGAGAAACCGGCAACTTTCTTAGTACTACTTCTTAACGTCCCGTTCAACAGGACCTTGCTCAAGAGGCAGTATTTAATCCGATTGATGCTTAACCTTCTGCTAGTGTCCAAAGAATACGTAATAGACCACACAAAGCGGATGAAAGTATGGAGAACTTTACACAATTTCGGTTTGTGACGACTACGTTTCATTGACAATGATCTTTTAATATTACTGGATGATGTTCTTCTTAATGTAAGACAACGAATGTGGATTCAGCACGATGACGCACCTCCTCACTTTGGTCGACAAGTAACAGAATTTCTTGATCAAAAAACCGGTGGATCGGAAGAGGTTTAGCAGTTCCTTGGCCAATAACGTCACCTGACCTTAATCCCTTAGATTACTTTTTATGCTTTAGTTTATGCAGATTCGTGCTGATGCTGACACTGTTAGCAATTTTAAGAGCTAGATTATGTATACAGCAACTGGGTGGACATTTCTATCAAATAGAATATTAATAAATAAAAAATCATATGCTTGTAGCTCAGTTGGAATGATGTTTGTTTATTTGATATTTTAAACTTGAAATCAGCCGGGCAACACACTTCTAAGCTACGGTAGTCATGTCGTGAGACACCGTGTATATAGCTTATAAGCATAGTAAATAATAGATAATAGAATCTCATTTTATCAATATTTCACTTGTTTTCCTGCTATTTCTGCCTTCTAGTGGGAGTCGGTATATATTGTAAATGATTTGCAGACGACTCCATGGTGGGACTCGATCAATTCAGAGGTTATGAACGAAGATTCGTTTAGTTAAACACAAATGTAACTTCAATCAAATTCACATTGACATTTACAGCTGATAAATTAATTAAACTTTTTATTTAATCGTTAATGAATAAGTAATGTTATGGAAATTGCTAAGCTAAGTAATTTCGCGCCTTTTCAATCAACATTGAAAAATACAAGAAACATTCCGACCGGAATAATGTTATCGCTAAGTGCAAAAACGGTTATTAATCACGATTTATTTTATGGCCCCGGAACGCGGAAACTGTTCGATTTTGCTCGACGAATGTGCGTTTGTTGGGAAGAGTAATACTGTTAATTTCAGTCAAGGCTCTACAACACAATTTAGAGTTGCGTTAAAAATCAAAATCCGCTGTTAATCGCTAATTCACACTGTAATTACGAACGAACGCATTTTCATTTTCAAGGTTGTACTGGGTGTTTTGAAATTCGACTCTCGCCGGCGATACGGAGTGGTTCAAAAAAATATTTACCAATTTATTTTTAAAAAGTAGAAAACTGCTGATTTTATTTTCGATAATGGAATACGAAATTCGGGGAGACATGTAACAATAACAAATAAACACAAAATCGATGTCTTAAATATTATTTAAAGGCATCTTCAGACATCCAAATAATTGAGTAACCAAATAGGCACAGCATGATCTATCCAAAACTAACCAAAAATAATTTGTTATTATTTGTTAAATAGTAGCTTTAATTTGGATTTTTGTTTTATTACAGGGAATTTTTCTGTTTAGTTTATATTTTAAATTAATAATTTTACTCAGCGACGTAGGATGGATGCCGTGCATTTTGTGTAATTTTTTTATCTAAAAATGTTTCTGAAAATTAAAAATGACAAATTAAAAAAATATAATAGGTAATATTTTTTTGTTCTTTTTTGGTTTGTTACGAAATATTTTTTGGTTTCGTCTTGTTAAATGATAAACATTTTTGAGGATTATTTATTTAATAACATTTTTTTCTTTAGTATCTTTAAATATCGAAATTTTGTAATTTGTTTGTTTTTGTTTCTGTTTTGTAACTTTAGTTAGTAGTTAGTACTGTAGCTATTTAAAAAAATCTATTTATTTTCTTTTCAATTTTAGGAGAATTTTTTATTTGCAATAAACTTGTATCTGTTTATTTTTTCGTAAACATAAATTTTCAATGGGGTTGCAATTATTTTTATCCATTTAACCATTCAGGCATTTAATAGTTTTAGTCACAAAAGTAATAATGATCTGGAATCTAACCAATAAAAAATCAAAAAGTGTCATTATTAGAAAACACCCTGTATAATCTTAAGTAAAAAAGTCTTGCATACAAGCTTTAACGATTGTGATACACGACAAATCAAGACAGATACGTAAAATGTTGACATTGAACTCCAAATTGTCAAAACTAATGAGTCCATTCTTCGCAGGATTAATGGTGCATATCCAACTTTCACCTCTTAAAATATTCAAGTAATTCGACATTTAACAGTCGTCCTAGTTCAAAAAACCAACAAGAGGGAATCGGGATTATCAGTTTTTCAGCGTCGCTATTTATTTGAGTCACCCCGTATTTCTTTAAGGTATCTAAGTATTAAGCACCTTTTTTAAACCTTGCGACGCCTCAAAGGTACCTCTAAACCTCAATTACACGTTTTTGATTGCAGGCGTGAGACTTCCCCACAAAGTGATACTCAACCGTCTTCAATGGCAGTTCAAACGATTTCCGTACAGTGCCACCGAAAAAGTGTGCGTTTTCAAAACTGCTCTTACCTTCGTCGATAGTGTCTGCGAGATTTGGGGCCCATTGTTAAATGGTCTCGCCGTTTTGGTGGTTCCCAGGTCGCTGACAAAAGATCCCGAGAAACTTATAGACCTTTTGGGGGAGTACAAGGTGAAGGCCTGCTTAGAAACGGTCAATCTCACTCGTCGACAGATACGAGCAATATTTGGCATATTTTTGACAAAATTTCAATTTACTCTTATTCTGAGTGCTTGCTAAGCACGTGTTTTAATTTGTTCATACACATTTGGTTAAATATGTTTTTTTTTTCATTTTTTCAATCCGTGTACTCTATCTCTAAATATTTTTTAGATTGAACGTCTTGTCTTGGTGCCGTCTCTCTTGAGATCTCTGCTGATGTATCTTCAGCTGCAAGTAAGTAAAGTCTGCTCATAGATATAAGAAAGTGACTAACTGATACGAATTAAGGAAAGACCCGGGCAAGCTGTAAGAATGAAACATGGCCGAACAGGTCCGTACTTTGTTTAGAATTTAATTATTTGGGGTTTTGTTAGGAAAAATACAAAACAATATTTATTTATTTATGTATGTATTTATGTTTAAATCTAAAATAAAATTACAAATTAATTTCATTTCCTATTTAAATTACCTCAAATTATTCACATAATATATCAGTATCAGTATCGCTATCATCACCTTTTCTAATTATTATTTGTTCTATATTATTTGCAATATGATATACGATTGTTCTGCTTTTTCTATATGTTTAACAGAATTTGCACAACTTTGTGGAGGGATGTTAAAAATTTCGGTTTCTGTAAGTTTGAGGACATTGGAGTTAACATGGGGAAAAACATTGTTACGACGAATGGCAGATTTCAGTTGGTGCCTTAACTGTATGCTCTAGATTTTTTGCATAATTATCACAGACGTATTCCTTTTGTAACTTCAAGTTTTGTAGAACCTCAATTTTTGGTTTAATCTCCGTGAAAATAAATGTCGTTATTATACATGTAGTTTTGGATTGTTGCTTTTATGTCACACGAGGAGGGGGTTTTAGTCAACTGTCTACTGTGATAACTTGCATTGTCAATTACAATGACGCTATTAGGAGGGATGTTTGGAACTAGTTTGTTTTTAAACCAACTTTCAAATAAATCAGCGGTTGTGTTTTCTTGTTAATCCAGAGAAGAATCTTTAATATTTTTTGCAGACAGAGAAAGTCCATTTGGAATCCAACCATCTTTAGAGCCAGCATGCAAAATAGTTATTCTTTTACCTCTTTTTGATGGCACTTTTGTTTTACACTTATCAGTTGAGTCAACCCAACCCTTTTCCGGGGTATCATAAATGTCGAACCAAGTTTCATCCAAGTAAATAATTGGCCTTTGTTGTTCTCTGTAATCCCTAATTTTTTCTAGATATTCCAATCGCCATTTCCGAATTCTTCCATAAGGTAGTTCTGCCATATTTAACACCGGTTTCATCTTTTTCAAGCCTCCTAATTAAGACATCTGACGTAGGCACGCTTTGTTCCTCGTATAACTGGAAAATTTTACGCCGTATTATATCTTGATCACTTTCATCTACACTCGCGAAAATGTCAGCATCGCTTCTTTTTTTCCTCGCTGAAATGAAATTCACAATTTTCCATACAGTTGATGTTGGAATTGTGGCCGTTTCTTCTAAAGATGCTTGCTTGCTGGCACCACGTTCAATGAGAGTCAAATAAACATTGTTTACAACTTCCTTAGTCTCAATAGAATAGTGTTTTCTACATTTGGGCAGAAGCATCTGCTGAGATACTCTAGAATCGCACATATTTTGCATAATTCGCACACGATTCAACACACGCTGTATTATACACGAAATAAGAGTGATTACCAATTAACTTAAACTAAGTAGTATACCAAACCAAAGAATATTAAACACAGGTAGGTATAAAACTATTTCTATTACTTACCACAATTTTATCTGAATTGAAATTCCGAAACTTTAGGTAATAATCTTGTTGCGCATTGCATGTTAATGACCACCCTTGGATAATCCCATTCAAAAGCAATTGGTCACTTTCTTATAACTATGAACAGACCACACCACCAGGGTCGCATCCCAGTCACGATTAGTTTCTATATTTTGTCTAGAAAACCAAGGCCGTTTTGGGACACCTGAAAACGTGGGTGTGTTCCGGAGAAATCCTTGCGGTTTCCCTTGCCGAAGAATTCTTCGATTATTTCCCAGAAGGCCGCCACGAACTATGCAACTTTTACGGCAGCACCGAGATCATGGGAGATGTCACCTATCACGTGATCTCGTACCGCAACCAACTGGACCAACACCAAAAAGTTCCTATAGGTAAAGTACTTTCGCTTCACGCACCATGTCTGACGGTTTCAGGTAATCGTAAGCTTTCTCTCAGTGTAGTTTTCGTTTTGGTAAGGAAATAATCAAAATGTTTGGATTATTTTACCCGCAATAAAATATTCATGCAATAATTCATTTCAAATAATTGACCAAATTTCATGATTACCGGTGAAAATAAAATTATTTTATCCAAACTTATTTGAATGTTCCTGTACAGGGTGAGTCAAGGATAAAGTAAATGGAGAGTAAAAGTTATGAGAAAATATTAAATACAAATGTTGTAAAGATGGTTAGAATGCACAGTTGCAAATTATTTTAAAGTATACAGGGTGCCTCAGAAAAGGGTGACGAATAAAACATATTTTCCTAAAATCCTATTTTAAAATTTTGTTTTGAATTCTTTTTAAAATTCTTGAACTTTTGTATTAATAATAATACCTGAACCTATTAGTTTTCCAATAGGTAGATCACTGTTTGATATATGATTGGATTGGATGCTACAGGATATTCAAAATAAACGAATATTTTCTGAATAATCTTACGAAAATTTTCTTTTCGATGTGTCCGAGTATGGTATAGGAGTGTAATTAATTTTTGCGATCATTTTGTTTTTAACATTATGTACCGGTTAATCATTTCCGAAAACCAACACGGACGACTTAGTAGGATTTAGTTGCAGTACATGATCGGATGCAATTTTATAAAAGTTCTTTAAATCACCTGTTCAACTCTATCGGATAAAAACAATGTAGTGTAAAATTTGTAATGTCTAAAGCCTTGCTAAAGTCTAATAAAATGGGGGTGGCAATTCTGCCTTCGTCCAATGCCAGCAGTAAATCATAAGCAATATCGATCGCAGCACTCTCACAACTATAATCTTTTTCTAAACCCAGATTGTTTTAGATAGATAGATTTATTTGGCCATTTTTTACATAAAAAGTCTTTACAACAAATGGCGGGTCAGTAGATACAAAAGAAAAAAGAAAGATTTACGCTGACAACTTGTGGTTGTGGATAAATAAATCGTATAAACAGAGTCTTAAGATAGAAAAATTCCATGCGTGATAGCAATATGACAAAATACACAATATACATACACTATAAAAGTACATAAATTATCAAGTGTAAAAACCATGGAATCTAAAATATAATATAGATAGGTAGATAATAAAACATATGTTGATTTAAAGTTCGTGTTTGACTGAAAGGGTGTATTCTGCAATTGAGTAAAAAGCATGCTCCAGAAGAAACGGTCTAACTTTCTCTGGAGAAGTTAGACTGTGATATGTCTCTGATATGTTGAGGAAGAACATTGTACATTGTTTTGTAGGTGATATATGAAAAAGAGCTGAGAATTTTCTTATTTACCTATCAGTTATTTGAATTTAATGTTGGAAAAACGATTAGTTTTAGGTATGCATTATTATTAATAAAAAGTTGCAAAAGTTCAAAGCGAATTCAAAACAAAAGTTAAAAATATGGTGAATGTTTAATTGTCTTAATGTGTGCATTCTAACAATCTTTATAACTTTTGTATTTGCCATTTTCTCATAACTTTGGAAACCAATGAAATAATAAACTTTACTTTGTACCTTTAAAGAGCTTAACAATAAAAAAGAAAACTTTCTTTGCTTAGAAATGAATCATTTTCGTGACAAAACTAAAAAAATACACTGAGAAAAATATTATGACCATTGCAATTATCAGGGGTACAGTGTGAAGCGCCCTCTAACAGCCGCAGTTAAGAGGAATGCTTATGATACCATATTCGATTCATATGGACTGAAGCAAATTTCTTTAAATCGGTTTATGCTACTTATTCTGTCGGTAGTAATATGTGCAATTTCGTACAAAACTTTTAGAGACACCTTATACGTCGTCTATTTGCAAAACAATCTTTTTTCTTCGGTCTAAGATCTGATAATCAGTGTATTTAATTGGGCCTGTTAGCGTAAATTGTGGTATAATTAGTTGAAAGGCAATGAAAAGCAATCGGTTCTCGTTCTAAAGCACATAAATTTGACAGCCTTGCCCTCGTTTTGCTTGACAAAATTTAAATCGGGTTCGGCCGCTAAGTATATATACTAAATATGTTTTTTATGCAAAAAGCAATGTAAAAAAAATCCACATGCTTCTGAATTTTTGACCACGAATAACAATAAATTCTCAAGATCAAGTTACTTGACATTTCGACGAATAAATTTAAATAATAATGTAGATAAATACTTTCTTTCCGACCAGGATAATTTTATTCAACAAACGGTAGATATATCGATTTATCTGGGCAACTTTAATAACCTATTGCATTGGACTGGGTGAGCAAATTTCTCGTGTTTTTAGTGATGTTTAATTTTTTGAAAATTCTGTTTTGTAATATTCCCGAAAATACTAATAATATTTGCTAGACATTTTACACATTTTTTTGAAATATAGACGAAACCCAATGTAAATACCTGGGGTTTAATTTAAGTAAAAAACATAGTTATCACCAGGATGTTTTTTGTTATATGGGCCACCCTGATATTTTCATTTCATTGAAAGAACCTTAATATTACCTTTACAAAAATTTATTTTTGCACGGAAGACTCGATTAAAATGTCGCATGTGTTATATTTTTAGAAAGGTTTTTTAAATTATTTCAAGTTGTTTTCAGTGATTCAAAATTATGCAGCGTGGCTTCTATAAAAAAATGACCTTGAAAAAGTGACGATTCCCGCACGCTAGATCGGTGTATAATATATAATCCATGTGCCATGTATTTGTTCTCACAAAAATATTCTATTTTTCCCTAAAATGGTGGATATCTTTCCATCTTTTTTCGAAAACTTTGCGTGATTTTCCAGGAGTTCCGATCGACAACACCATGGTCTATCTTCTAGACAAGGATTTCAGGCCCGTAAACGCCGGTGACGTGGGGGAATTATTCGCATCCGGTCTCAATCTGGCCGCCGGATACGTCAACGGCAGGGATCCGGACAAATTCCTGGAAAACCCTCTCGCGATAGACCCCGCCTTTTCAAAACTTTACAGGACGGGCGACTTTGCCAGACTGGAAAACGGCACCCTGATATACGAAGGACGGACGGATTCGCAAGTCAAGATAAGGGGCAACCGGGTGGATCTGACGGAAGTCGAACGGGCTGTTCATTCGATTGAGGGGGTGAGTTTGTTTTTTGAAAAATCTATTTTTTTATTAATAAATGATTAAAATAAAAATGTGGACAGAGGAGACAGTAATAACTGTTCAAAAATTACAACTAATTAAATTGTATATACATAAAATAGTAACTGTTTTTGATATACCAAATAATCAGTTTTTTTAAAGAATTTAATTCTTCTTCTTGATAATTAGCTCGCGTTTTCTTGTATGATATGAAAAAATTTCCAAAACTGCCATAGCTGGAACGATAAGATTCATTAAACGTGTAGAATTCAAACATCCATGTTGTCAGATTCAGATTTCGCGATGATATTTATAATTCTGGTAACCTTTTACTGATCCTCTTCTATTAAGTTTCCCATGTTCAAAAACCTCCATCAATCATCAATCAACTTTCTTACCGCAGTTACCCAGATCTAATATCTAATATCCATTTTCAAAGCCCTACTTACAATATGGCAACTTCGATTGGCGTCGAGTTATATGTACTTTCTTCTTCTTTCCTTCTTTTTATTATTTAGATTAGTGTTTACGTCCCCTGTGTATGTATATTATATGATTTGTGTTTCCTGTAATTGGGTCTTGTTACCTGTTGAAAAAAGGTAGTATTAAAATTCAAAAAAGATATTCAATTTTCTTATTAACAGTGGTAAATCTGACAACACTGTTGTTAGCATTTTTTGATACTGCATGTTCAAAAACTCTCACGTATTGAATTTCAGCATCGACGGTTTTGGAGATATTTAAGCATTCCGCCACTTTTTACAGAACAAGCGGTGTTGCCGCAGCTCAATAATTAATAGAAACAAAATGTTGAAATTATGGGGTCTTAAGCGTTCCGGTGCTTTTTACTAACCCTGTATATAAACAACGTACGTTTGCGCCTTTTGTTATAAATAAAGAACATGCAAGGAAAAGCCCCAATATATGTGCATTTAAATGCATATAATTATCAAATAATATATGCATCGAAGTAAACAAGAGATGCAAATATGCATTTTTATTACATGAAAAATTATGAATATTGTTATTATATTATTCAGAAATTCTATAATTTTTTACCTATACCACAGACCTCTTTGAATAAATATAAATGAAACAAAAAAAAATGTAATAAAAGTTTTTTATTAATACTTACATAGCAAAACATAAAAATCTTACAGTGACAAAATGTTATTTGCGATCATAAAAAAAGATTGCAATACAGTAAGAAAATAGCAACTAACCAAAACTATTCTCTGTGCTGATAATAACAGTTGATAACTAAATGTTTTTCAAATTTTTTCAAAACAAAAGTGTGTCTTCTATCTGTAAACATACGAGGCCAGCGCCAAAAGTTCCCGGCCTGAATATGAATGAGAGTAGAGTAGTAGAGTAAGAATTTTTTATTATTTTTCAATATAATCCCCCTTAACTTCAATACACTTATTACATCTCTTTATTAACAACTCAATCCATTTAAAAAATATTCTTTTGGTTTGTCTGCAAAATGAGCTAAAACAGCCTCGTTTAACTCAACTTCGTCGTTAAACCGCAATCCACGTAAGTCCTTTTTCAAATATCCAATAATAGTCGCTGGGGGCTAGCAGTAGCCTGTGGAAGATCCTTTTTTGAAAAATTACCGACTAGGTCATTAATCCAATGCTAGAGACTCACTATTTTTTTTTAATTAGTGAATAGTTAAAAACCATTCAAGAATGTTGTTTCTATACCCAATTTTTAACACACATACAAGTTATAAATATAAAAAATTGAAAAAGGGTGTAGATATGCAAACGTAGTAACAATGCCAGCATCTACGAAGTAATTTTGTGCCATTCGAAGATAAATTACGAAAATTATGATATATCATATTTAAGTATCATTTGACATTCTAAATAATAAAAATTAAATTCTTTTATCCAATTTTTGATTTTTTTTGGCGATGATGTCATCTGGTGGAGGTGTATTCGCCTCATTAATATAATTGATAATTGATTGATTGATAAATCGGTATCAAACTTTTGACTGGAACCTTCGGCACTGGAGTTTTAATCTTCTCCTGAAGATGCC
Source organism: Cylas formicarius (assembly GCF_029955315.1). NCBI lineage: Eukaryota > Metazoa > Arthropoda > Insecta > Coleoptera > Brentidae > Cylas > Cylas formicarius. The sequence continues at coordinate 36,035,666 of NW_026844347.1, read as the reverse complement.
ACCTTAGAAAATCAAAAATAATTTGGAGCGGTTTTTTTATTACCCATTTATTTCATGCTTTTTTACTGGGACACCTGCATACTTAATCGCGGAAAGGGCAAATTTCGTCTCCAATATCGGCCATTTCTTCTTCCAGGTGGACAAGGCGGTGGTACTATGCTACAAACCGGGCGAAATCAGTCAAGCTTTACTCGCATTCGTCACTACCAAAAAGCTGATGACCGATCATCAGATCGAAATTCTCCTGAGGGACAAACTGACGTCGTACATGATTCCGCAGGTGATTTTGATCGATACCGTTCCACTTTTGGTAAACGGCAAGATCGACCGGCAGGCGCTCCTCAAAACTTACGAGAACACCAACAATAATGGTAGGTATTCGGGAATTTAGTCTCCGATTATTCGTGAGTCTACTGCCGAGACTGCGCCTTCAAACTAGTACTCCCTTCAATTAAATAGTGCTAGGTTGGCTTAGTCTACTATTGCAAAAAAAAGTTATTTAATTTTTGTTGACTGATGTATCCATCCCCACCAATTAAATATCAAGTGTCCTTAAATTGAGTTGATTGCAGTTATAAAGCTGGTTTATCGGCAAATTATAAGTATATTGTGAGGTAGTGTGCTTTAAATGATTAAATGTTTTAATAAAAGCTACAATTTTGGTTGAGTAATGTCCATCAACACATCACACATAACACATCAACTCAATATTGCAGATTATCCGTAAATGGAGTTGATTGCAGTTATAAAGCTGGTTTTTCGGAAAGTCCCAAGTATATTGCTAAGTAGTGTGTTAAATTGGTTTAAATGATAAAATATTTACATTAAAGTTACAGTTTTGGTTGATTTATGTCTATTATTATTATGTATAAACTTTTTCTGTAACGTTGAAAGCTCGAATGATACCAAACGATCTATTCTTTGTGCAATTCCACATTTTACTCTATTCGGCGCTGTCGTTTTCAGACGATTTCAAACCCGAAGTGGAAATTTCGTATGAGGGCGTGTCTTCGCACCTGATGACGCCGGCTAGACATTTGTTCGAAACGGTAGCGTCGGTTTTGGGTCGCGCCGCCAGGTCTGCCATTTCGATAGACGCGAACTTTTACGAAATCGGCGGGAACTCTTTGAACTCAATATTCACCATTTCGAGGCTAGCTGACAAGGGATACCATATAAGTAAGTCCAATTGCTGTTCTTTGGGCGTAAAAGAAACATCTTTTGTGTTTTTATATAAGGGTATTATGAAGTTTGGTGGTTTAAGCAAACATCAGAATAAACCACGTAAATTCGTCTTTATGACTTTATGACAAAAGTCAGTTTTTTCCGTGTACCAGTGAGAGTAAAGCTCATAGCGATCTAATTAAATATATATTGTATTTTACTTACAAAATAATTTTTGTTAAATTATAAATTGTTTTATTATAAATGTGCATGGCATAAAGCTGTTTTCAATTTTCTAGATTGGTATTATTTTAACATTAACTTTATAAAATTCGCTTACCTCTTTTTATTATTTTCTTTGTTTTTTTTTTGCCTCTTTTCCTGTTCTTTTGCAAAAATAGTAAATTTAAGTATTTTGTAAATTCCGAAAATATAAAAATTCCAATTTCCATTTTTTAATTTATTTATTTCTTTATCCAAGCAGGGTTAGTCAACAGACTGCTTGGACCAGAGCAGTTATAGTTATTCGGTAGAGGTACACAAGAAAGAATTCTAAAATAATAAAAAAATGCACGCGTAGAGCATTAATTTCATTTTTGACCACATTTTTAAAATTTGCATAAATTAAGTTACGAAAACCAAATAACTTATGACTCTTTTATGTTAAATCAGAAGTGGGATTTCCGAACAAACCGCGCACGTTTACTTTCAGATATCGGAGATTTTATTTCCGCGGCAAATTTCGAAGAAATATTGTACAATATGACGTCGGCCACGAAGAGTAATAAACAACCGCACAAATTTACCGCCGAATTGCTCAAGCCGGAAGATAAAATGGCGGTGCTGGAGTACGTAATCTTATAAAAATTACAAAAAAATAGTGTTTTTACCATCGAATTCATTTCAGTATGGTAACGACCAGTTTCTATCAAAAAGCAGACCTCGAACAATGGATAATCTCTGAGATATCTGAGTCCGATTACGATGAGCTCATTGACGCCCTGTGGGAGCCACTGGTAGAGAAAAACCTGAGCTTCGTCGCCAAATCCGAGTCCGGGAAAATAGTGGGGGTAGCTTTGAATTTTGACGCCCGAGATGAACCGGAAGTCGAGATCAAATCGAAACTGACTGTGATATTCGAGTTTTTGGAGAGCATCGAGGGACCCGTTAGGTGAAGTTTATTTCTTTTTACTACACTGTAGTTAACTTTGGTTAATTTGAGCACAAGCCTTCGTTGAATATTTAAATGTATTTAACCGACATGTACAAGATTGCCAGAAAAATTTTGTTTTCGATTTAAGTAGATAAGTGAATGACGTTCGGTGCCACTACTCTCAAGGTCATTGATCAGACCACTCACTTCAAGGTTTATTCTCTCTCAATATGAATTGAGCAAAAATATTCTTTGAATATTTAAATGCATTTAACCGTTTGCAGCAAAATTTAGTTTATTCTTTAAGTAGATAAGTCAGTGAGTTTCGATGTCACCACCCTCAAGCTTATTAATAAGGCGACTGGGTTCAGGGTTTCATTCAATTCAACTAATCAAGGCATATAATAAAAGGCGTCTACTAAAGTATTGCTACCTAACCCTTAGCACAACGTTAATGTTTTTGGGTATCCTCTAGCAGAGACAACAAATTACCTCCCGGTAAGGGGCAAATTCTCCATTCGTTTATGATGGCCACTCATTCGTCACTGAGCGCCAAAGAAAACGTAGCGGTAATGCAATTCATGGAAGACGAGGTCTTGAATCTAGCCCGATCTAGAAATTTTTCCGGGATATTTACGACCAATACCAGTCCCCTGACGCAGGTAAGACCACGCGTTTCATTTTGCTTTCACGTTAGACAAACTCTCTAACTTTTAGCAACTAGGTACGGACGTGCACAAATATCAGATAATGCTGGACTGCCAGGTTAATCAATACGTAGCCAGCGACAATACCAAACCCTTTGGTCAAGCTCCTGATGACCAGAGGGCTATCGTACAGTGGAAGCCGATCAATGCCTAATATATACAAAATTTAAAACAAACAAAATTGGTTTTTAACTTCGTGTATTAATTTATTTCGTAGCTAGAAATAGGTAAGAAGCTTTTATAGTTACCTAAGAGTGTATATAGTTTATTTAGTTAATTTTGTGATATATTTATTGTCTTACGGTATTTAATAAATAAAAAATAAAAAAGATTTAGTTTGAATTCTAATATTTGAAGCGATTTCTGCAAAAAACTTCTTTTTTTTTCAAATTTTCCAAGAGGCTTTGGAAGGTGTGAAAATAGGAGTTAAAGTTAATGGAGTGTGAATAAACAATATTCACTATAATGACAAATTAACTTGATTGCTTATACGACATACAACCAAGGGACAATAAGGTAAGAGAACAGAGCAAATAATTGTGGGCTTAAATGTCAATATCAAAAAACCAAACATTCACGAATATCTCTAGAAACCAAACCATATTTGTAAACTTAGCCTTATAGGGTAGAAGAATTCAAGTGCTACGAAGATTAAACTTCTAACAAGAAGATAAAATGTCGCATTGAGCAGGCCCGCCAACTATTCTTGATATTCCACAAAGTTTCTAGCTCCATGTTTGACCTTTACTTCGTTTGGTCTACAACATGGAAGACTAGACATTGAGAACTTTATCTTTATCTCCGAATCCCTGGACGGCTAGATTAACAAACGAAGAAATTATATGACGTGTCAACAAATAATGTGAAGTGTGTGAACTAATTAAGAACTGTATATCAGGATTGAAGGCAGGAAATATCACATCATGAATCTTTTCACGGCATTCAGTCCGCAAGGAAGAGAAATAATATTGCTAGTAGATAACAGTGGGTGTTTCGGTGTCGATTCTCCTATATTTTGAAACGACCTCGTGCAGTGACGAAGTTTGACGCCACTCCTTCGAAAGTCAGTTAGATTACTACAGTTAGTTGATGATTATCTGCAGAGACGTAAATTGGTTGCTAGACTCCACCTTAAGAATCGACGCAATGTGAATCAAGTAGATAAATTGAAGTACTTGGATACCTGACTTTTTGAAGAGCTCCGATTTCCCCCTTTCATCGGCTCTTCTCTATGGCATGGATGGATGGACATTGATAAAAGTGTTACTATATCGCTGAGATACCTTGGATGACTATATTGAGAAATAAAAAAAATCAACAAACAACTGGAAGTGTTTGAACTAACAAGAGCAAAACCGCACATGCGGGATACATATGAGAAAACAAAATTCCTATATCTTCCGATCTAGGGAGATAGAAAGCAGGAGGTTTGGGAAGAAAGAAATTCTATTTTCTGGGTCCACTACACTAGAGTTCTGAACCTAATCAAGCAAAGACTTTTAAATTTTTATCCAAAGGACTTAAAAACCTAAGAATTTCCAAGTAGACGTAAAGAAATTACTATTTACAAATCTTCTGCGTCGGTTCTTGATAAATAGAACTTACAAATTCAAATTTGTCATGAATATTTGAAAGGCTATCGAACTCGGATGGGGATGAGATGGAAGCAATTCAAAGACCTAGAGACAAAAGAGTAAAGCAAAAGTAGATTTACGAAGAATTTTATAACCAATTAAGGATAACGTTATGCTCTGTACAAAGTAATAAAAAAGTCAATGTACAGAGTCATCATACCAGTGATGTTCTAATTTTCTGCTTTTGCACGTGATGTCCTTTCCATAAAGGCATAGCGAGTTGTAAATAGTAAATGTAGAAAAATAAGATAAGATTAAAAAAAATGTTGATAATCACAGACAGATCAGGAATTCGAAAGATATTTAGTGGAAGAATTATTTGAATATGAAGAATAATTAAAATCACAAAAATATACATCATAATCAACTCTGTATAGTATATAGTAAGATCAAACCAGCACAAAGATGCAATCAGTATTCCTTTACTGCTGAATATCGATTTGACAAATTTCTCGGTAAAAAAAGAAACACCGTTTACGTAACAAAGATATATTTCAATTCGATAAAACCAACAATGTAACGACCGCTACAGTACGGAGAAGTGATTGGCGGTGCTTTCCTGCTTCGCGAGGTTCAACAGACATACGAAATAGTTCATGGTGTGCGTGCTGACGTAAAAATTTAATACGGTACACTCTTCTACCGACGATACCGGGCTCAATTCCGGAGACGACAGCGGGGATATGCTTATGTCGGAATGTTCCGAGTTCGCGTCGGGCAAATTGAGCAGTCCCACGGTGCTTCTCACGTAATCGGCGACCCGTGCTCTCATCACGGGGTCCATTTCCATCGACGCTTCGTCCTCGTTGTTGGTTTCTTTTTGTTTCGGCGGCGGTGTCAGTTTCAACGACAACAACGTCGGATCGTTCGAACGGTTCACGTCGATGTCGGTCAAAGGGACGATTTTTTGCAAATCGTCTTCTTCCAGACCGATAACTGAGACCGAATCTGTCGTCAATACCAGCGCTACGGCCGAATAAACTCCAGAAGATGATATTCGCGTCGCTTCCGTCACGTAGAGCACTTGGTGTTGAGGCAGACTGGTCAGTTTCCAAAGGTATTTCAAACTGGAGTTGTTCGCCAAATTTATTTTGAAAATTTGCGACGGATATCTAGGATCGGGCAGAGAATTCCAGCCGGCCCCTTGTAGAAGTCCTAGAATAATACGCTACAATATATACAAAAAGTAATTAAACGTTGGCATATCTCGAGAATTACGATAATAAATAAGCATTTAATGAAGTTTTGAATTTGATTCTCGGTAGGTGGCGCTGTAATAGCAAAAAAAGATTCTCAAAATTTGCCATGAATCTAAGTTTAGTCTTTTCATATCTCCGTTTTAATATGTTTTTCTAACTCTATTGAAATACTCAATTATGCAAAATTTTCTACGAGTCGGTTACTTTTTGCAATTAAACATTGGCATATCTCGAGAATTACATGATCATCAAAAAACAAAAAATGCTTTTAATATTTAATGACGTTTTGAATTTTATTCTAGGTAGATGGCGTTGTAATCGCTAAAAAAGATTCATAAAATTTGTCATGAATCCAACTTTAATCTTATTATACTGAAATATCTAATTATGCACAATAAACCTTACAAATACAGATAATAGCGATATTTTTCATTTTGCCCCTGCAGAAGCTAACATAAAAATAGCGTATGATGATTTGTTAGACAATGTTGTTAGAGGAAGACAATATTTTTTTCATAGACACACTATTCGCAAATTTTCTGCATTCCTCCTGCGTCGGTAACTGAAACAGTTTCAAACAAACAAAAACTGACGCAGGTGGAATCCAGAAGTTTTGCGAAAAGTATTACAGTAGCCTGTGGAAGTTTTTTTGAAAAAAAAAGCAATATTATAATAATTCAGGAAATATGTGATGTGCTCAAGATGTCTAAGAACGTAATGGAAGAGATGCAATGCTCAAATTATTTAAATAGCAGACAACGTAAGACACTTAACAGAAAATTTGTTAAAACATTTAAATAGCCGTTTTAATTATGTTGAAGAAAATAAACTATTCGCGGAGGTAACTATAATGAAACCTCGCTTTAAAAGACACAGTTTTGTTAAAACTACGGAATCTTTAATTGAACAAGTTAAAGTTATGATTCTTTTGCAAACAAATGCGGAATCTTTAACAGAGCAGAAAAATCAGATTATATTTGGAGGAAATTTGACAAAAAAGTGAAAAGGTTAGTCCACGAACTGCGGCAATTGTAAATATCCTGAAGAATCATTGCAGTCAAGGAAAAAAGAAAGAAGATATCACTTATACCCTAAGATGTAGGAATTGTCACATTGTCACATTGTCCCCTCACAAAGAATGTTTTAATAGATCCCCGATTTATAACTATAATAATTGAATATTTACTTTCTAGGTTTTTAAATATCTGTACATTTCTATAGGAATTAAGTTTCTATTTTTATATATTTAACATAAAACAAAATTTTGAATTATTTTTACTTTTAATATATATAAAACTACCATTTCGTCGTATATTTCCTGATTTGTCTTGTGACCAGTTCATTCGGTTTACAGGTGATCGGCATAATTTTGAAAAACGCTAGAATCGCAAGCATAGTATATCAATCATCGGGTCATTCACGGTCATAAAAAAAGGTTCTTTCCATCCCTAGCGGAAACACTCGAATTATGTATTTTAGAGCAGAAAGTAGAAAAAATACGTTAAAACGAAAGTATGATAAGAGTAAATGTGAGTGTTTCATTAGAAAAGTTGGTGTTATAAGTTATAGAACAGAATTCTCTAAATATTACACCACTTTTTGGAAACATGGTATAGCGTGGTCACATTGCAGAAAACTTTGCTTGGTCAATGTCAATGCAAAACGCTGGAAAAGGAAATTATATAAAAAAGAAGTCAGTTACCTTGACCACAGATCTGCATAAGCTTCTGCAAAGGAAGCAACTTGTGTTTGAAAAAAATTGAAAAGTTTTGCGGACAGCCAAGCGGCACTGAAGGCGGTAAAAACATCCTAATGGGCCTCAAAGAATGAAAGAAACAGTCAACTGTTTTGGATACCAGGGCATAGTGGACTGAGTTGTCATAGACGCCATCAGAAGGTCCGAAGCCTATGTTGACTACATCACGCCAATCGGCAAGGGACATTCTTTTGTCAATGAACAAATAAAATCTGAAAATGAGGAAGCAGCATAGCACATGCTGACTTAAGATCTCAATAGGTTTACTCCCTATAGGATGACTTATCCTACCTTGACAGATCAAATCTGAAAATGAGGAAGCGGCAGAGCACATCCTGTTTGTTGATGCCTGGCGGTAGGAAGAATCAGGAATTCAAAACTGGTTGCCGAAACCTTCTGACTTAAGATCTCAATAAGTTTGCTGCCTATATAGAATGACTGAGTCTGATGGAGGAGTGAATACTTAGATGGGTGTCGCCTAAATCCTTATCCTACCTTGACCAGTAAGAGCGACAAGCTCGGCAGCTCCACTAAGGGGTTTGGTAAAAACGCCGACAAGCCCAAGTCCAACGCCGGCCACCAAAGACCTGGGCGACGCTCCGTCGGCCATCATCGACTGCAGAGGATGATGCGCTATACCTCCTACTGCCCCCAGCAGGCTGATCCCGAAACTCGTCATACCCTGCGACACAAATGACCTTGAAACATTTCACTAGCAGGAAACGTAGCGGTATACCTGCAAAAAACCTTGAGTTACGCCCTGCGGTCTTTGCCGTCGCTGTTCTTCCGTTCTTTTCTGATGCTCCTCGTCCAGGGTAAGTCTGTCCAAGTTCCTGGCGACGCTGGACGCAAGTTTCGTTACCGATTGGAGGGTGCCGGCGGTAACGTGCTTCATCAGGGAAGCGGAACCATGAGTGATACCTAATTCGCAAATCATTATACCGCGACAGTGCAAATCACCAGTTTAACCTTTTAAAAAAGCTAGGGGTCCCTGAACCAGTCCCCTATAGGGCAAACTGACGAAGTCTCGTAGTCCCGTGCCCATAGCTCTAGCTAGTCCTCCAGGACTGCCCAGTAGTTCTAATGAACTAACTACCCAACCCGCGCCGAATATTGCACCCGAGAGGTAGTGCATGGTTAAAGCATGACCCAATCTGTGGAGTCACATTATACAGGGTGCCAATACCGAAGGACATAATTCTTTTGGGATACCTATAATGCGTACTGAATAATCTCCTGCGTTCGAACTTTCCAAACTGTAACGGCGACTGATCCAAAGCGATATACAATTTAACGGAACAATGAACCGAGAGTAGGAGCGAGATCGGACCGACCGCGAAGTTTCTCACGGTGAGCGGGTGCGACAAGATGGCGCACTGCCACGATACTATTTCCGGAACGTTCACGGATGTCGCGCTTGTTCCTAATTTGACGTGGTTCCGACCGACCGGCCACAACACCAGGTGAACAGGGCTTAGAATTTTGAAGTACTCTAGCAATCTAGTGATGTAAATGTCTTCGATGAAACAACTTATGGGGTCGAGCGACAGTTTAAACGTCTTTATGCCTGGCAAAATCGAAAAACAATTTTTTGATTAAAAACAGTTCAAAAGCAAGATACTTCGAAATTTTACCTGTAAAGTTTAAGTTTGCCGATTGGTTTCTCCACGTATCAAACACAATATCCGCAGAAACTAGCGCACTCCGTCCGACGGACTCGGTCAGAGTCTCGATCGGGACATTTAGAATGTTCAATTTTTTTAAGCCCTTACGTTCTTGACCAACTAACACTACCGGGAAATCGTAAGACTCCCTCGAGTAGAGCTGGTTGTCAAGTTGAAGGTCCGAAATGGAAATTTGCATGTGCAATTGCTGAAAGGCAACGTCGCTAACGAGTAATACAAAATAGTTATCACAATATTTACCTCAGTTTGAACAGCATTCACCAATACGTCGTCGCACACCAAGCTCGCCAACTCCCATCTCTCTTCCCCGTAATTCTCGAGGTCTGACATTAGAGTCAACACGAACGATTCGACGAACACGTTTAGTTTTAAAAATTTCCATCCTTGTTGCAGAGGAATGGTACGCACAAGCAGGGACTCTGTTTCCAAAAGCGAAGACAGGTCTTTGGAAATCTGATTCTCCAGGTCCGATTCATCAGTGCCGACTGCCGAGGAAGAGGAAGATTGCCTGGAAACCTGCGGTCCTCCAGACGCGAGCTGACTTGTTCCTGTTTCTTTTTCACGCATTGACAGTCTCACACGTATATCTTTAGCGCTGATCTCAACCTGAGAAGTGTTTGACTGCCAGATTTTTTCGAAATGTCATAACTTCATGGAGCGCTCACCTGACTAACTGACTCGATTTTAAATACTGTTGTGCAAGCGGTGTTGACAACTGTGACTTTAACGTCTCCGAAATGTGGCACCCTGACGAAAATACTATTGTTATTGGCAATATTGACGCCGGCTGACCATTCCAACTCAACGACGTCAGCTAGAAACGGATAGAGGCGTTAGAAAGAGACCGTTTTGGAATGTAGCGACTCACTTTCGTCATCATCGTCGAAGGCTAGAGAAAGTTTTTCCTGATAATTGACTTGAGGCAGTTCGGGAAATTTCTCAGACAGAACGGGCATGGTGTAGTACACCGAACTGTTGCCTCGCGCACGACAGTGCCACCTAAAATGTTCTGATTCTTTGGTGACGCCACTGTCGTCGGGGAAAGCTTGACCGCAATAAAACGAAACCGCTGTTCTGTTTTCGATGTAGAGCTGAGGTCTCGGGTCGTATTGGATGGCCATATAGATTTGGCCTTTTATTTCTTGAGATGTTAGAACTACAGGAACCTAAAACCGTTTCCCATTTATAGATTTTAATTTTTTTTATGTTTTAACCACAGAAAATATGGATTGTAATCGTTAAGTAATGATTATTTCTCAATGTTAACAATAAGAACCCACGTTTATTTGATTCTCCACTTATTACTCACGGAAACATCATGTGACATAATCGCCGTTGACTTGCGAATGAGTGTTTTATCCACTCTAATTGGACAAGACCATCCCAGGTCTTGGTCCAATGAAAACGCGATGTAAAGCGTGTATTCGGAGTTGGTCGAGTCGCCATCTTGTTTCAGAGTGTACCACTTTATTATCGGTATACCACACTGGCTGAAAATTAATCCAAATAACGACATTTAAGTATTATTATCGCTACTTGGCAGTAATAAAGCACTTACTTTTTTTGCAAATGGGGGGCTAGAGTGAAGCAAAAGTTGTCGACGTTGCTGGGTATTTTAAAAATTGATTTTTCGTCGGGCACGGCTAAACATATCACTTGAATCTGTGTCGACAAGTAATTAGATAGGATGTGAGTAGACGAGAACCGCAACAGTCTCATTTCATTTGCAAGGGAACTAGTTATCAACACCATGCATAAGTGAGAATCGCACTTTATGCAGGTCTTGGTGGTACCTTCAATAGGGATGGTGCCTAAAACAAATAAAAATGATTCTTATGGCCGAATAGCTGAAATGACTATAGTTATTGATATATCTAACTTCTACATCCCCAGTTAATACTAGCTTTAATTTAATGGGTAGTGGGAAACTTAGAAATCCAGAAAATTAGTTGATTTTCTTATAACGAAATTACAGATTCCTAACTAACCAAATAAAGCACAGGAATCTGTTATTACTGATGGAGGATGTAGAAGTTACGTAGTGCCACTACTAACTAAACAGAGAAACTATAGGAATCTGTAATTCGATTATCTCAAGATCTCCCAGGTAGAAGAGGGGTGGCGTAGCAACAGGATATTCCTACTACCGACCCTGAAACGACTTGTATCCCACCATATATTCATAGGGGAAACCCACACTAAACAAAAATTTTATTTGGAATAAAGTTGATAATTAAAGTTTCTATTAACTTAATAATAGGTCCGGGGAGTGGCTAAATTATAAGCATTTTAAAAGTTTCTTTTTATTATTGTGTTTTTGTTTAATTTTTGCTTGCTTCTTTCTGGGCTAATAAATTTGATATTTGACATTTGCCGTTAATTGGATAAAGTCAATTATAAATACTTCATATTCCTGTGAAATGTAGCGGAATTTGAACCTTTTTGAATTGGCAGTAATAATCTCCCATCACTTACCGGTAATTTTTGGCATGTAGAAAGACTGAGTCCAATCCGAACGCGCCAACTGTAACGGTCCCGAGAAGAACCAATTGTACCCGGTACAAATACCAACGTGGAAATTTTCCTCTAACTTGGGGGGCGCCACCATGCCGTGGTGGCGCACTCGACACAATTCGACCCCGTTCAGCATCAGAGCTACGGACGTGCCCAAAGTATTCCCCATAAGGCACCAGGGAATCAATTCTACGAGCAGCGAGCAAGAATAAGGTCCCGCGTTACGGTACTTGACTTGGATGTGGGATAACGGTTGGTGGTCGGTGATCCAATCGACGTGGTCAAAATCTTCGCCGAAATACGGCCATTTCAATTCCTCCAATTGACTCAACGTTTCCAAAATGGTGTCGATGTCTTCTTTGGGCGGTTTTTTGAAGAATTTTTGATGATCGACCAGGCTGTAGTTTAGAGGGACGTAAGGGTTAAGGCTGTCGGTCGACGCGCCTAGATCGTTACAGAGAAAAATAAGTTTCATTCCTACATGATGACATTGAAAGAAGTTGGTAGATGTTCGCTTTTGGAATATTGTTAGGTATTATGGTAGACCAAATTGTAATCATATTCTAAAAGAGATAAGAATACCCTTATTTTGTTTATAATTCACTCCGTCATATACTGTAAATTTTTTGTTATTTAGTAAAATGTCTGCTTTAAAAAGATTAAACTAAGGGTCTATTGTATTTGATTAAGCATGTAGCTGTCTTTCTAGTATTAGCGCATGCGGAAAAGAAAATTATTACCCAAAAGGCTGAGAATTATTTTCAAGTTTTTGTAAGTTGTGTACAGGGTAGCTAAAAAAATGCATTGTAATATTCTGGAAATTGATTTTTTTTTTGTTTGATTCATGTAGTTTTAAAAATTAGTTAGCTAAGCTAGCTTATTTTTTCGTATTTATTACTATTTTTGCACGTATCATCGGTATGGAAAAAGATATCTGCTGATGTTGGTTTTGGTGACATTTAAAAAAAAAATTTATAATGCTTGTTAAGTTATAAGACAGCGCCCCTATTGTCGGGTGTAATGTAGAATATAGAGTAATGAACTTTCAAGCGAACTTCTCGCTCGTTTAATTCCGATAACCCAATCTGAAGTTATTAACATTTAAATAAACATATATCCGCTTTATTTTAAGGCAAGACAAAATAGTTAAAAAAAAACACCCGAAATTTGCTGACCATTGTATATTGTAGAATAAATATGAAACAAATTTATTTAAAAGTCAGGTCATTCGAAGAGGGATGCTCTCAAAACGGAGAGGCTGCTACCAAGTTCCTTTTTTTAAATTCTGCGTCAAATGTGACGCATAATTAATGCAAACCCTAAACCTATCTTTTACTTTTTATGAGCAAAAGAATAAAAAATAGAATTTTAATTTTAAAATGATCAAAACTCAAGAAGTTTGTTATTTGCTTAACGCATTACAAGGCCAACAGTGAGTAAAATTGAGAGAAATAATATAGGCCAGGCCAGGTCGACCAAAAACTAGGGAGAATACAAGATTAAACATTTTATTACAAGTTGAGGGTGATCCCCATCATGTATCTTCTGAAGTAGCTTCAAATAATGATGTTATCCAACATACAACTTTGTGGGTATTAAAAGAAGAAAAAGATAATCCGTACAACATTACAGTACTACAGCCGCTGAACAGTTTTGTCAGACTGTTATGGACATGTGCGACCTAAATCCATTTTCCATCGTCAGATACAGTTTCGTGATAAAGTTTTTTTTTCTAATAGTGCGGTAAATAAAATTGTAGGTATTGGTACTGGTTTTGAATTTTGAATAACCAAGTTTTTGCACCTTATTTATTCGATTAAATCTTCCTTTAGCCCCATTTTTACAATTTCTTTCCCAAATCCAAATCAGCCTAATGTGCAATATAGACAGATTTCGTTTCAACAAGATGGTGCTCCGCCCCATTTTGCTTGACAAGTGCGTGAGTATTAATATACCAACAGAATGCAAGATCTCCAGATATTACTCCACTGGATTTTAAAATAAATTTTGGTCCACATTTCAGCCATTCACTGCATATTTCTAATACCCCCATTATAAACTTCGTCGTTTTCTTTTTCGCCATTGAATTTTCGCCCTCTAGCGGCTTTTATAGGCACTTGAAAATAAATTCATCCAATTCCATCATTTTCGTAATATCTTAGAGAGTTGTTTTTAGTTTTGTTTTTTTTTTGTTTTGTTAAAAATTGAATTATTTAAACATTCTTAAGGTCTCAGTAGTTGTAATTTTATTAAAGAGCACACTTTCTTGCTAGAAAATTTTAAATATGATACTTTTAGCACTTATTACCAAATTTAATTGGATGTTATAAATGTAAAACTTAAAAGCCAAGTGCTTCGTCAGCGACTAACCTTCTAACTTAAATACCAGTTGGTGGGAGTGATCTATAGTCCCCGGACAGTACAACTGTTGCAGCGTTCCTCTACCTTGAACGTCCGACTCGAGATGCACCCCTAACGTTGGAGTCTCGATGTGGACTTTAGTGTTAACCGGCAGATTCGACTTGACCATGAACAACGGCCACAACATGGCCAACACCCTCTTACAACCTTGATACTCTTGGACGACGATCCTGCACCAAATGCTCAAAAACTGCCCGCGTTCCTGGAGCGGGACCTTCACCAGCCAAGGCTGGGAACCGGTCAAGTGTTCCCTCAGCGGTATATCGCCCGTCCACGCCGACTCCAGCCCGTAAAACCTCAACCGCAAAAAGTATTTTTTGGAGTCGTCGACGAAGATAGAGGGCGCAGCGCATTTAGCGCTGGCGATATGCACCTGAGCGTTTTTCAACTCGAAATCTTTGTTTTCCGTTACGGATTCCGCCACCTTCATTTCAAAGTGCTCGGACAATAAGTTGTAAACTACGAGCTGACCAGAGAGGGTCACTCGCTTCTGGGTCTTGGACAACGACTTCACGGATGCGAATACCGTGATATTTTTCGGGGCATCGAAGTGTACGGCTCGAAGCCCGTCTTCCGATATCGAAAACGGCTCGGACCAAAGCCAGTCGGTTTCTTCCAAAGACAACTTGAGCTGTTGCCGTTTCTTCTGAGACCGCCAAGCGTACAGGTGAAAATAACGCGGCGGAAGAAGAACGTTCTCGCCGGTCCCTTGCTGCCCGAACCTCACGATAACGTTGGTGTTGTTGCATATAACGAATCTGGTAACTACGACGAAGTCCGGATCGGAACTCCGATTCCAAACTTGAGTGCTGACGGCTAAAGTGTGCGCGATACTCGGCCCGAATTTCACTCGGACGGGTCTCGAGATAAAGTTGCAAGATAACCCTTCGGACAGGCAAATTTCAAGCTTGGACGTGAAAGGCGGAACGAGAACTTGATCGGTAAGAAAGTTGTAGTCCAAAACGTTGGCCTGGATCGAGCAGCTCACTTCGCCGGAAAACGTTCGCAGATCCCACACGGAAAGTTGTCCGGATAACGAGTCGAGGGAGAGGGTGAAAAACTTTTGGTTTTCCGGGAAAGCGAGATCGGACGAATAGCGTTTGAGGCATTCCGGCAATCGAACGGACGCCGGCTTGGAAAAATGGTTATATAAACAAATATCGATCTTGGTTACGTACAGGGCCACGTTTATATTGGGTATTAGGGTCTTATTGAAGTACGAATCGATCCTCATGCACGCGGCCAATGCGCGCGGGGAAATCGTTGCGTTGGTAGAGTCGGTCGTAATCACTACCCTCCAGAGTGACGCGACAACAGATTTGGGGCGACTTTCGGGTAAATTTAAATGGCACACCTCGCTTTCCGACAAGAAAAACTCGGTGTAAGGCAGGTAACAGTTCCGGCTCTCCGACCAGTACTCCAAATGGCAGAGTGCCGAATGGTTTTCTTGGGACCCCAACGCCGTTTTGTACGGTACGGGGAACACCCGTACTTTTGTTAACGCTCTAGGCTGAGGGTATTTCCAAGCCATCGTCGGAGCGGTCTTCGTCCAAAACATTACCTGTAATAACGGAAGAAATACTAAGAGATTATTGAACTTCCTTTTATTGCCTATATTTTAATTCTACGAGGCTTATATAGTAGACTGTAATATTCGGAATGGGGTGCAGTCAAGCTTGACGTTATTCTAGGAAGTCAACATTGGTGCGCTCTGTTAAGGCATTTCCACGCTTGGATTGGTATAGATGTTTGCATTGTTTTTAATGAATACAGCTTCCATAAACCCGTACCATTTTATGTTGTGGTATTTGGTCAATACATGTTCTGACATTCCCGCCTTCCTTCCATTAAATTTACAATTGAGAAAGAAAAAAATGGCTGCCAATTAAGTAGAAATAATAGATCTGCCGTCACTATATATAGGAAACCTACACATATTAGGCAGTATTTAAACTTCGAGTCCGTTTCTGGGGCAGCCAAATCAGCAATCATTCAAACGCTCTGCATCATTCGATGTAGAATGTATTGACAAAATAATATCAAATTGTAAACAGAAAGTAACAGCAGAATGATGTGAGTGTAGATTTGTGAGGTAGATCTCTTTCTCTCTATTGACGATCACATACCTCAAGGAAATCTCATAAAAGACCAGTCGAATAGTGAAACAATACAAGGTTAAGACTGTATTCAAGTACAGAACGACATTGAGGAGCATACATACAAGAACAAAGCCAGAAAAATCGACTCAAGAGAAAGAGAGTATCTAACAAATACCCTGTGAATATGGAAATTTATACATTGAAGAAATAAAACGACCTTTAAACGTCAGAATTGAAGAGCATAGGAGACACACAATCAGGGGTGAAATCCAAACAACATGGTCCGAAGCTTAGGTTTTCCACAAAGAACCTCATTGGAAAAAACACAAATTTAAGGAAACTGTATTCCAAGTGTGGAAATACCTACAATCTGATAACCCTAGAATCAAGCGTAACAATCTCAGGCTTGACTGCACCAGACCCAACTTAATCTGCATACAAATGGAAGTTACATGCTTTTCTATTACATGCATGTATAGTCAAGTGAATGGGGTTGGCGCATAAACTTCAAAGCGCGGTGAAGTAGGTATATTATTTTGCGCTATTCCACCAGTCACTCAATCTCAATGAAACTGCTACTGCAACGAAATCACCCAGTCGAATGTCAAATGAAAATTTGAAAATGAAAAAACTTAAAGAAAATGGAATCGCAACAGAATCAAATGTCCTCTTTATAGTTAAAAACATTCTTAGAGGTTTTCTTTTTTCATTTCATATCGTCTTCTTTCAGTCCTTAAAATGTTTAAAAGAAATGAAAATCCGTCCGTGGTTTTTATTTCGATAGGGAAGAAAAAACCCGCTGATTTTATTAATTACATAATTTATTTTTCTTTCAACGCCATGACAATATTTAATTATTCTATCTCCGTGGAAAGTAGATTTTTCTCAGATTGGCAAATATCTCACGGTCCCCATAACGCAATCCAAAATCACCGGGTTGTTTTTTTGGGATTTTCGTCTTATGAATCTGGGGTAATAGCGGATCGACTTATTCATTGGAACAAAACAAGCACGTTGTGAAAAAAAAATAAACTTGAATCATTGAACTTGTAAATGTAAACTTTTCGGAGTCTAACTAAGTCAAATCCTAAGCTGGGAAAAACAACTAACAGACTTCTATCAAAACTAAACATGACTAGTGCTGTAATTAGGACGTTGAGCGATAGACTATCTGATAAAATTTAAAAAACATATATATTGCAATTCTGCTGTCCTCAATTATGGAAGATCCCCCTCATTTGCAAATTTTATAAAACTTAAGAACCTATCAATTGTCAATAGCACTTAAATGGACAATCTTATAAATTTTAATCCTCAACAACAAAACGCCCCTTTTTCCAACATCATTTCTTTATTACATATTATTTCGTGTTTTGTTTTTACTCTAAAGTTGGTTAATTTAAATGTCTTAATATGAAGGAATTTATGTCGAGGAAACATAACAATGGCCGCCACGTAAGCAGCATGTTATGTTAGTGCCTAAATGTCAAATGTCAACTATGCAATCGTAACCTCACTGTTCAGTTGTTGCTTATTTACTTGTTCTTGAAAGTGTCCTTAATTTTTCATAAAGATTTAGATAAAATTTCCAAGCAAACTAAACATTACTTTTAAAATTGCGCAAACGAAAAAAATTGGGAACACAGTACCGTCTTTAACGGTCATTTCAAGCACATGGGACTGGACACTTTTTGGATGTAATATCATAAAGCTTTCACTGTATGGAACGTCTTACAAAACTGGTAACAACAAAGATTTTTTTAAATGATAAAAATCGTTATAAAAGCTCATGGAATTATAATATAATAAAATAATCAATTATATTAAGGGCCTCATTAAAACGTTATAAAAACCTTCGAAGTATTGTCTGCAATTGGAAATGGACATATACTTAAAACTCGAATGCTTCAATAGTTTCATTTTCAATTTTTAACGCTTTTAATTTGTAATTTTAATTTAGACACTGATTTATTTATACCTGATAAGGCAATGGTGTTTCCTCCGAGCTATCACCGTACGAATCGACGAACTGGAAAGCTCCGGCCCTCAAATCGTCCTTGTAGTGTTGATCCTTTTCCGGACATCTGCACTCCTCCTCCAGGATCGAGTCGCGCGACTTCTTCGACGACAAACCGCGCGCAAACTCCAGCAAGTCTTTGGTAACGGCGTCCACCACTTCCAACTGCTCCGGTGCGACGTCTACGACGATAGAGTCGCTTTCGGCGACGACTTGCAACTGAGGATCGCTATCCTCACTCTGCCAACTCTCCCAGAATACGCAAACGACGAACGAGATCGTCCACGGGTTGAGCAGCAGTTTCCTGAAGTCTCCGAGACGTACCGTGACGGTTAGACTCTCGAAGGTCGTAGCTAAGTTCAGCTTTTCCGGCCTGCTGGAAAGTGACAGTTCGCTGTTGAGGCTTTGCACGCCTAGATGAACCTCGTGATCCGAATCTGACTTGAGCGCGAAAATAATCTGATCCGATCTAATGGCGATGCTGTTGACGCCTCGTAGCAACTCCTTGATCTCGTGAAACTTGCCGTTAGTCTCCCCCGGTTTGTTTTCTGGAACGCTCGAAGCCGGGGCACTCAAAACCGACTCGGTGCTACTCTTCCTAAATATCTCCCCCACCCTATCGTTTACGGAAAGCATGTGCTTCCATTCGGTCGGTTTGCACAACACCTTGGTCGGTTTCAACACGTTTAGCTCCAATTTCGAGGTTTTCCCGACACCCTTGGAATACTTGACGGTGAAAAATGACGGCAAAGTGCCGTTGGTTGGGTTAGGGCTGCCGGGTCGTGTTTCCAGCAGACTGATAGGGTAGTCGTCCTCGTGCGGTAGGTGGTTCACGGGGAGATACTCGGGTCCGCTTATTTTGAGGTTGAAATCGAAACACGTCACCTGCAACCTCCTGCCCAGTTGTTGTTTGACGAAGAACGCGTTCGGCTGCGTGAACGATAGAAACACCAGCGGCATAAATTTTTTGCACGTGTCGCTTTTCTCGTCCACGCTCTCTTCGGACGCTTCGTAGCCCTGGTCTTCGTCCGTCTGAAAAAACGCCGCACGCTCAATGTCCAATCGGTTAAGACATTTTACGAATTGAAAATGAGATGAAAGCAATGAACCATCAATACATATGATCCTTGCTATGTATTCAATGCGCAGTTTGGGCATTAGAGCCAGAAGCCATTGATAGAGATGGAGCTAGTCAAAATTACATAAAACCGCATAACACATTATCCATGCCAAATCAAATATAACAGGCGGAAGGTACTGTTTAAGACAACTAAGCTTAAAAATGAATATGATTTATCAATAAATTAATGAAATTAAAACGAGTCTTAGTCTCAATAGAATAGTGTTTTCTACATTTGGGCGGGAGCATCTTCTGAGATACACTAGACTCGTTAATAACAAAAAAATATTGTAGCCCGCCCAATTGCAAGTCGCCTTACTTTTTGAACACGTCTCGTATGAAGACAATATAAGTGCCAATAACACTCAGACAGTTTATTTTCGTAATTACTAGAAAGTGTATTATCGAAAAAGATTTAACATGTGTTTCTGAAATAAAAATTGTTGGAAAGTAATCAACCTGTTTGTGAACCTAAATCTGTAAGCTTTTTTTTAAGAACTTACTTTCTCCTGTTTCATCGGATGGGCTAGAATATTAAATCTACTGAAAACAACTGTCTTTTTTCATAAGAATTTTCTACTTTCAAACCTTTTTTAGCAAATAACTGTCTGTCAGAAGTGAAATTAACCTTTCTAATTGAATCTAGCGTCAATTTCTCGAGATCAGAGTTCTCTAGGAATCTAGGAAAAATCGAAAAAGTCACTAAAAAATGTATACTAGTTATTGGATTATGTTAAAAACAAACTTCAATTTCAACTCAAATTTCATTTTGGAAGAGATATGTTTATTCAAATGGACCCCTTTTAGGTTTGTAACGACGAAAGGGAAGAGGTATAATAGTGAAATGTAATAGTCGCACTACTTATTGGTGCACTATTCTCCATTTTAAATATATTAAAAACGATAACACCATACAATTTTTTTTTGCCACAGAATCCATTCTCCCTTGTTAATTTCTATAACACGATTTTAAAGAAATTTTTAAGGAATCTTTCAATCTTTTCAACTGATTATGGATAGTAGTCGGCGTAAATGTCTTCCACTTCGCAATGACAAACAATTCCTTCAAATGTCCTCCGCCACCCGAGAAGTAGTTCAAATGATCCTTAATAGAATTCAATGCTTACCTTCCGGGCAGCTTTTTTCCTTTTTCCCTTATGCTTGGCACTGGTGGGTTTGTTTTCGTTGGCCTGGTGTAGGGCGACACCAATTTTACCGGCGGTGAAGACCACCTCCACTGGTACCATCGGTACGTACGGTACCGACGGCCTTGGGAACCCGCAGGGTTTGTCGGTTCCGACCGAACGCTTAACACTAACACCGGAATGCTGAAAGGGATAAAAATTACCACCATTCAATAGAGCATTTAGAAAACAGTTTTCACTAACTTTAAATGTTGTCGATAAACAATTGAATCTATTGTAGAGCAAAGTAACAAAGAAAATGGCGAGGCAACAAAATTAATGTCAACTTTGTCTAGTAGACAATGACTTCTTTTCATTTAAATCGATTTATTTATGGATGGAAATAGTTGCGGCTAATAAAGCTTAGCTAAGAAAATAAAATTTAAATATACCATAAGAAGATACATTAATGCTCCAAAAAATTGTTTTAAACATAACCACATTGAAGTCACTGATTTAAAAATTACTCTCTTGGGATTTGAAACCTATATGTACTACTACTACTATAGAACAGTAGAATACATGAAAATAAAATAATAAATGTCGCAAATTTTAGTGGTTAAAGCTTAATTTTCGAAAAATTTCGAGTATTTAAGTCATCGACGAAAGTAATGAACTAAGTCAATTAATATGAAAACATTCATGGCACAGTTTGTGACATTTTTGGTTTCCTACTATAAAGTCACCACTGTCTCAACTTTACACGTTAAAAAAATAATTATATATAAAGACTAACACTTTTTTATAATAGTACTATAATTTAAAATTTGATATCTGAATATTTAAAACATTTCGACATATGATTCGCGGTTCCCAAGCATTCATCTAATTTTCATTTGAAATAGCAAAAAGTAGAGTAAACATGTCATATAGTAAGATCAGTAAGCCTTTAAATTATTCACTTACTATTCTTCATATAATGAGACTTTGTTTCTTTCTTAATGTAATTTTCATATGAGTGATTCTTCTTTATAAATAACATAATTTTGATGCCTTGTTTTTAAGTCAGCTAGCGCAATAAATAGCTGGGAACCGATATATTGATTTATTCGTGGCTAAACTGAAATTCGCCTAAACCATTAGGTAACATACTTTTTTGTTTTTTGTTTTTTTATCAATAAATTGGGACTGGCCAATTGATCACTTCTTATTTCGATCAAAATGTTTTAATTAGAACTTGAGATAGATAGAGTGCTATCTATCTATATTAATAATAATACGTATTTTATAATAATAACGATTCGGGGAATAAATATAAATTTCGTTGTATTTTTAAAATTATTTCGGTCAGTCGGCACAACAAAATTTGACCGATTAATTCCCCAACGCTAATTGTTGTTATTATATCTGAATCCGTTTTAAAACGATTGCAATTTTTCAAAATTAAGTTTCATTTTTAACCCTTAACGACGATTTATTTATTTTTGGTATCTAAGGAACACATACATATTCTTATTACAGGAGTTGATCTGTGTGATTAACATATAAGTATACATTCAATCACTTGTGCTATATGGAACCTCCAAACACACACCCTTGATGACAAATCTTTCTATTTTGATTTATAGTATCACCTGTTGCCCTATGAGGGTTAAGTTATGCCCTATGCTATAAACTTCAAGTCTATATTACCAGTAAAACTTTCTGAGCAAAACCCCTTCAAAATGATAAAATCAACAAAAAATTTTCAAAATAACCACACGGATAAATAAATGATAAATAAATAGTTAATACTATTTACAAATCTTTTGGATTCCTCCTGCATCGGTTGTTTATAAATCAAAGTTGCTGACGTTTCGCTAATCTTCCTGTTACCCTCTTCAGAGCATACCTTAAAACTCGGTTTTAAACAACCGATGCAGGAGACTTCCAGAAGATTTGTGGTGTGCAGTGTAGCCCGTGATAGTTTCTTTGAAAAATATATGATTAATGTTATCTAAGGCCCTACAAAAACGAAATAAATGCTATTTGTTAGATACTGCCTTCGCTACTACTTTTCAGACAAACTAGTTCGAAGCTTTGTTCACCTGCATTTTAGACGACTGCATGCTCTTCATATCCGACGTTTCTATCCCGGAGTCTTTCTGGCCCTCGACAACTGTCGCTTCTTTTTCCTTATCGATATCCGGACGGGAATCGAATCTCGAGTAAGGAAATTTGATTCTGGACTGTCGCAGCGCGCGATCTTCCCGCAAGATGGGGACGACAAATTCGCCGGAAAGCGCGGAAAACAGCTTGACCTGTTGCAACGATAGGTTAACCACGACGTCCGATACGAAATTAATTTCCACCGAGTGTCCGCATATCACGGTGTTCTCTTTGTACATCATAGCAGGGGCGCCCACCAAACTGATATCGAATCTGTAATTTAAATAAAACGATGGGCAACTTTTAATACAAAATCGGACCACGGAAGTCTGACTTTTCGATTATATGCCTCAGATTAATGGTCGGCGTTAAATTGGGTTGCCCTTGTTCGAGATTGTTCCATTCCAATGCCGGATTTTCGCTCAGACCGCGCAGCTTGGATAACGTCTTACTGCTCGGTGACAAAATTAAGTCCATGTCGTCCCACGAACCGGTAGAAATGGATATTCCTGTTACGTCGAGCTGATACTGTCGGTCCTCAATATCGCTGCCTTCAATAAAAAATCATGCTGACAGCTCATCACAATTTTTTTCAAGAAAAAATGATACTTTTCAAAAATATGTGCTAAACCTACCACCAGAATTATCTAAAAGTATATTTTATGTAATAAAAAGACCCCAAAAAATGAATGGGATAAAAGTAATTCATTTACTACATTTCACTGTAGCGAGTTTTACAAAAATGATAAACAAAAACACAATTGGAATAACATGTAAATTGTGCAAATAATAATAAATATATTATTAGCCAACGCGACTAAGATATGGTTAAAATATTTTATTAAAAGTTTGTTTTTTACTAAGATCTTTAATATGATTTGGGAGAATTTTATAATGTTCAACGAGTTTTTTCTACAATATATAAATTATAAAATTTATTGACAAATTTTCTACAAGCTACACTATAGCAAGTTAAAAGAATATAAATGTCAAACAATTAAATATAAACAGACTCATATACTCAGAAGAATAAAAAAATATTAAAATACTTCATATACCACAATAAAAAAAAATTAAAACTAGCAACATAACTGAATAAAAAGAATGAGCAAGCAGATATTTTTTCATCGCTCCATTATACAGAGTTATATTCAAAGAATTACAAACATACTTCAAACTCTTATGCAGCGTGACAGTGCTTAAATCATTCCTAGAATTACAAAAGTTGGTTCTACACATTTTAAGGGTGCCAAACTTTATGTAAGATCGAAGACTTCTTAATAAAAATATCGGACTAGACTGATAGTATGTCATCTATAAGGAAACCTAGTAGCTTCACAGTGTTATAACCGCTAACCACGAGTTAGCCGGTATTTTTGTTGGAGTTTTATCTGTGTTTAAAAGAAGATTATTGATACTAAACTCTCTTTCAGGTAGATCAAAAGCAGCATCCAAAGTTTCAGAAAAAGTTTCCATTCTACCGTTAAATGTCGTATCAACCGCGACAAACTAACAAACCAAACCAAAAATATGTCCCAACTAGAACTATAATTTTGTCAAAGGCCTTGGACAAGTCCCACAGTACAATAAATAAGAACTAAAAGAACTAAAAGTTTAGATTTTCACATGAGAATTGTTTCGACAACACCGTGTCTTTATCAAATGTAATATTTACAAACTACCTGTTACTATATATAACGAGAAATTACAATAAAACCTTAATTAATATTGTTGTGAGAATTTAAGTTTAATCTAATTAGTCGTTAAGCAATACATTTGAATGTCTCACTTTGTTAATCTCCATGGCCTCCAATAAATTTAATTTTCTACTTTTTGTGGCTGTATGTAAAATATCAAAATTGTCGTCAAAAATGTGTTTTTGTGTGTTTAAGTTTAATTAAAATCTAGACTATTGTTTTTAAACGTTCTTTTATATTCGTTAATGCGTTTCTTGAAGAATCTACCTGTTTGTCCAATAGAAATTTGAGGACAAGATCCGCATTTTAACCTGTTAACACCTGATTTTTGAGATTTTGGACATTTCGTTTTATTGTTTTTTAAAAATTTTCTCATTGTGTTGTTAGTTGTGAAAGCTATTTTTAAACCACATTTTGGCAAATGTTTTGAAACATTTTCACAATGTATGTAATTGTTTAAAATTGTTCGTGGTCTGTATTAGGTTTCGGATAAATAGAGTTTACTGTTTGGATTTGCTTTTTATTTACAATTTTATCGATAATGGACGGATTATAGCCGTTGTTCAGTGCAATTTCTTTAATTATATTAAGTTCTTTGTTGTAATTTTCTGTTGAGAGTGGCGAAACAATTGTCACGTGAATATATATAATTTCGTAAAAATCTGAACTTTTAGTTATTATTTATTGTGTTAAATGGATTTTCATCAAGTAAAAGTCACCTCAGTCCAAGTCACACAGTGTTATGACACTATGCAGCCGCGCATCAAAACTGTCGCCCATACCCTTAAAAGTCCCTTAGAATTCCGAACCTAAACGTCGTGATTTCATCGACCAGCAGACAGCCGGTAGGGAATCAGTACAATGGACTTGCTAGTATTAAAATGTCAAGGGAGTGTTTCAGTTCACTTAACGTTAATGGGGAGCGTAGTGAAGATAATTTTCCAATAATATTTCGAAATTGAAAAGTTCGCATCAATTATTTATTAAAAACCCCAACATTTCAACCTTTGGAATACATTTTTATACTGGACATGAAATTCGATTCAAAAATAATTTGCACTCATTAAAATAAATAAAGTTTTTCAATAGTTATTTATTTTTAATGAACTAATTATAACGAATGTCAAATTTTGTTAATTATTTGGCACAGGCCAGACAAAACGTGATCATTTTAAAGTCTCACATCATTATGTAAATAAAAAACGCCCTTACTGCACCAACTAAACTCGTAAAACAATTAAAAAGTTCAAAGAAACGACACGAAAATAATGAAAATTAAAAAGTAATATTAATAGTAACAACATGTGCAATATTTATATTCCACGTGTTATTTATATCCATAGCGAGTATTCTACAGTACAGGGTTATATTTAATAAAATAATCAATTCGATAATACGACCTTTTGACATTTCCGGAACGAAGCCATTATAAATTCCCGAGTTATTTACGAACAGACTATACACTTACCGGGGATTCCCAAAACGCGTGCGTGCGCAGCTTGATCGTAAATGTCCGGTCTCATCGGGGTTCGGCAGATGGGATTCACCGCTTGGGGGTTCAACGCGATCTTCTGAATTTGACAAATGGCGACGTCGTGGGATGACGTGTTGCCCGAGAGGCACGCGGAGGGAAATATGAAACGTATGTCTTGGCACTCTAGGTACGCTAGCGGCAAAGTTTGGTTGTTTAAGGTCAACGAAGTGTTGCTAGTAGTGCTAGGTTCCGTTTTGTCATCGACAAATGGCATCACTGACAACGGTATCTGAATTAAAAAAAAATGGAGTAATAGAATTTAAAAAACAACTCTTTCCTATAGACAAAAGCAGGGAGATCAACTTATCCATAAAATAATAAACTCTAGAATCAATTGCTGACTTCTAAGATAGCGTTACAAGTAGTCCAATCCCGCAATACCCCCACCACTCAACTTTAGTCAGCACTTGCACAGAATCAACAATATATTACAACTATTTATTTCTTCGGGTCCTTTAGAACATTTGTGAGAGCTCTCACTGGTCTCTCTATATAATTATTTGCTCTAGTTTGTAATAGCATTTTTTTTTCTTAACAGGTATTGTATAGTAAAGAAATATTTTAGTACTATTTATAAATCTTCTGGAATTATTCAAAGAAACTTCCACAGGCTACTGTAATACTTTTTACAAAACTTCTGGACTCCTCCTGCGTCTGGTTTTGCTGAGTCGAACTTGCTGACGTTTCGCCAATCATCCTGTTGGCTTCTTCAGAGCTTGACTGAAACTGGCTCGTATTTTACTCTGTTACCTTTTTATGCAGGGGAGGAGCTAAATGAGGGGCATAAGCACCGTCTCGGATGACTGAATCCCATATTGGTGACAGGTAGAGACCTGAGTCGCGGTTAAGACTGTTAGGTTGTTGTTTTTTTTATTTTATTTGTCTTAGTTGTAACGCTCTTTCATGTTTTTTGAGTCTAGTTGATATTTTTCGTCCGGTCTCTCCAATGTATTTTTTGCCGCATATGAATAGAATGCTGTAAACTCCTGGCATCTCAAATGGAATTTTTTCTTTGACGGACCGAAGATGTTGAGAGATTTTTGGAAAAGTGGTAAATCTGGTTTTGACTTTATACTTCTTTAGAACTTTTGCTATGTGGTCAGTGATGTTGTGAATGTATGGAAGGAGCACAGTGGCAAGTGTAGGCATTGCATTGGAAGGTTGTGGTGAAGTGTATTTTTTGATGGAACGCTTAATATCTTTAATGTGGAAATTATTAGAGAGAAGAGCACAGGTAAGGATTTTAATTCTGGGTTCAGTGACTCGGGCTGAGATAGTTTTACGGCTCTGTAAACAAGAGAGTTGATAACCGTTGATTTTTGGGCAGGCTGGTGATGTGACCTTGCATTAAGGTATCGGTCTGTGTGTGTACGTTTTCTGTAAACACAATGACCCAATGTTAGGTCTGACTTTCTATTGATAAGAATATCTAAGAATAGAAGGTTATTAGTAGTTTCCAACTCAATCGTAAAACGTACGTTAGGGTGTATAGAGTTTCAGTCCAGCTCTGAAGAAGCCAACAGGATGGTTGGCGAAACGTCAGCAAGTTCGAGTCAGCAAAAACAGACGCAGGAGAAATCCAGGAGTTATGTAAAAAGTTAATCTTTTTTAAGTTTGGCGAAACGTCTGCAAGTTTGATTTTTCAACAACAGATGCAGGACGAATCCGGAATATCTGCAAATAGTGAGGAAGTTTCTTTGAAAAATTGAAAAACGCTAGTTTTTGATTTTATATGTTTTTCTCTAGTTTACATAGATTTTGTTGTATTTCTTAATTGCTCTATCATAATTTTAATATTGGCATGGCCAGCGAATAAATAAATAAGTCTTACTTTAGATAATCTAAACAAATGTCAAATTTTCAGTCACCACCAACAAAATAGTGGAACTCACCAGAGCCAAGTAGAAGAAACTACGCAACGTGTGAACCGATAAAACGAAATCCAAGGGCTGTATGTTGACGACGACCTCCGTGATGTACCGCGTGTTCGATAACTGGTGTCCGGGCAACTTCTTGTCTTTCTCTTTCCGCTGCAAGGCGCCCCAAAGGGTATGGGTGTGTTGACAACTGGCCCT
Source organism: Cylas formicarius (assembly GCF_029955315.1). Classification (NCBI taxonomy): domain Eukaryota; kingdom Metazoa; phylum Arthropoda; class Insecta; order Coleoptera; family Brentidae; genus Cylas; species Cylas formicarius. The sequence continues at coordinate 36,007,619 of NW_026844347.1, read as the reverse complement.
AGTAATCGTCACGCTTATAAAACTGCTCTCTTCCTGTCTGGGACCCGACATTAATTCGTCGCGCAGGCGCATCACGTAGCCAGAGAACGGCCCAAGCTCCCAACTTGAGTCTTTCGTTGATCTACCAAAGTTGAAGGTTAGAAGGTTAAACTGTGACCCAAATTGTATATGGGGTAGTATCATATTTTGAACATCCCGTAAGATAAAAAAAAGGCAAAAACTGCTATAGATGGAATTATAAAACCATTCCAAAATGGGCAAAATCTCTATTTTTTTTCTATTTTTCATATGGCAAGGAAATTGCATTGCATTTACTAACTACCTTTTGAACTGCCGTATCGATGCGCCACCTATTTTACTTTTCACTTTCAAATAGACGTTTTGAAAGTCCAAAGAGCTGACTATGTCCTCGGCGTCCAATACCAGTTTCACGGTAGATGGAGCTGAAACGGAACAGTCTTCGTTGGCAAGGAGCTCGATCGTAACCTTAGTGATGGTCCACTGTATCCAAGCCGTCAATTTAACGGTGTCCGGGTCTACTTCTTCAGCGGGCCCCGCCCTAGGTGCCGGAGACTTATCGCTCACACTATCCACTACGTTTTCCTGAACGATAGTAGGGGACAGGGTGGAGCTGCCTTTCGTCAAAATCGGTGGTACGATTTCCGGTATTTTTTGCGAAACTTTTGGCTTGGATGGCAAAAAACTTCCGATCACCTCGAGCAAGCTGTACAGGACGCTCGCTAATAAGTAGATTTGGGTTTCGCAAGTCGAAAACACGATCGGTACCATGTCAATGTGTACGCAGACTCCGAAAAAGCCGTTATGACTTTTGCTCGAGTCAATGCTATCGGGTAACGCGACGTGGGTGGAGTCAGATTTCGGTGAACGCGTCGACAGGCCTATGGTTGCGTTCATAGATACCGGTTTGAGGAATATCAACTTTTGTCTCGATTGTAGAGTGTAACAGCTCAGCTCGGAAATGGATATGGTCCATGGAAAACTACACATTCCTAGGAAGGATGTGTAATTACTTGGAAACCTTTTAGGATATAGGATAACATACCTATTGTCCAAACATTTTCCGGCAACGATATAGGCAACATATGTAAGTATTTGGTAACGTTCTGCCTCTGCGCACTCTTAACGTTGGCAAACGGTAGGGTCACCACTATGACATCTGGCGGGTTCGCGCCAGAAACCGCGTGCTGTACAGTTTCCTGTATACCGCGCGAGCCAACCGCCGACAACGACACCAAAGGAAAATAAATAATGCACTGTGACATGTTGCCGCATATAAAAGTACCCTTCCAAACGTCGAACCATCGTTTCAGAGTACCCATAAATCGATCCTGTAACTTTACCTGGCGATATACAGAGTGTTATTGAAATGAGGTCATATAATTTAATGAATGAACGTCGTGGTCGAGGGACAAATGGCAAAAATATTCGTAATGACGGCCGTTGTCTCATTGCTCCAAAAATTTCGTATAAAATGGTTGTCGTGGCACTGGACCTTTCAGAGGGGTCAAATAATGATGTCAGATGTCAGTCAGGAATATGTTAAAAAAAAACATACAACAAAAACAAAAACAATGCAATTTTAATTTACGATCAAGAAGATGCTATACTCCAGACAGTGCAGTTACGTCATGTATCGTGACATATTGAAGAATGATCCATATGTCTTAGTTATATTCCTACCATTTTTAAATACGCATTTCAAAACCTGCAAACGAAATTCCTGTATCAATTTGCGACATCCAATAATGATAATGTAACCGCGCATGCTCAAAAACTTGAGCATCTCTCTCCGTGCGATCTAAAACTGGTTTAACATGCCGTCGTTTCCCGTTCAATATTTCAAACTCAAAAATTCCACAACTGATATTGTATGGTCTTTAAATTTTTGATTAATATAAAATAAAAAATTCATCCTAAACAGAAACCCGAACAAATAGTGATAACAAAATTTGGCGCAAATATAAACGAGCCTTTAGCGGCTGAGAGTGGCGATTGGGTATTTCTAGTCTTTTCAAGTTTCGGATGAACCTGGAGTCAGCTACGAAAGTGCCCAATCAACCATCAGAAACTAGTTGGGCTTCAGAAAATTCTCAGCACGTTGGGTTCCTGAATGGTGATCAATAAGCCGCATGAGTTCAAATTTATTAATTGCTTTGAACTCGTATAGAGGAAGAAGCTGTTATGCATAAAAAAGTCACCTGTGACGAGACAAGTGCAAGTATCGAGTGTAGAAAGAATGGTGAAGAAAATTCCGTTAAAGCCAAAACTCAATTGTTTGCGGTAAAAGTATTGGCTACGTTTTTTTTTTAGATTGGACGAGTACCCTGATGGTAGATTTCTTACACGAACGTCAGATCATCCACTGAGGTCTCTTGAATTGAATTGATTGCCTCATACGCAAGGTGTTGCTCCTCCACAACGCCCTGTCTAATACAGCAGCTGCAATGCAGCAGAAACTGGTAAAAAGGAACTGGAAAACACTTGATCATCCACCTTTTACACCTTGCAATGCGATTTTCACATATTTCTTTTTCTGATAATTTAGTGTGTCCCATAATATTATTTGATAGTCTTTTTATGACTGAATAAACTACCACTTTTGGAATGTATACATTACATCGGGTGAGTTAAAAAATGTGCAGGGATGGAACCAGCATATCTTGTAAATCTGATAACCACTAAGATTTTTCCTCCTCGTAACTAATTAATTGAAATCGACGCAGTTTTGTGAACAAAACATAACCCGAATCAGAACGATAACACACATAAACGGTATTGTTGGATAGTTTGCTACTATAACCATGTACCACGTATCAAATAAATAGCCTATATATTTGGTCATATTGGGGTATTGGACTGAGATTCCCGGTTCCTACCATAGCCATTCTATTCGACCAGATAAGGTTATGAAAGGATATCCTTCTTCTATCCCATTTGGAAAGAACAAAATATCGATTTGGGTGGCATCCACTTGCATTAATTAAATTATATGATCAGTCATGTCAGTAAAATAATACTCAACAAGAAAAAATGAACTCACATTTGGAGAATCATCTGCGGCTGCTGTAGGGACTTTTCTGGGCAACTGATACGCCTCTTTATCCGAACTACTATGTACGGATTCTATCCGAGGGGTAAATTTTCTGGTCGGTTCTGTCAAACTGCCACTAGCGTCGGATATATAACTCTTTTGACGGGATAGAACCGGATCAACGATGTCATTTCTTAGCGTAAAGTATTTCGGCGCGTAGAGAAGAAATTTGCAAAACAGGGGATCCACGCAGATCCTAATTTCTTGGATGTTGAATATTAATACTGGAGGATGTTCTTGCGTTTCCGGCTCGATGGGAAACTGTACGGTGGCCGTTAGCAACGGCAAATCTTCGTTACTAAAAGTACCTCGGCTTATTTCCGATGGAGAGAGAGGAATGACATTCCTTAAATAATTTTTGACAGAGTGATTTTTTTTGTAGATAGCAAATTAAAATGTTCAAACAAAAGTTTCCAAATTTATCTGTCGTCCACAAATGGGCAATTTAATTCATAAATAACATAATACACTTTTTCCTCAAACTTTCAGAAAGACTTTGTTGTTTGTTGCGAAATTCTACAATTAAATAAAATCTAATTCTAAAAAAAAACTGTTTAAGAAGTAGATAGATGTGACAGAAGGAAAGTTGGACCATTTTTACATGAAAAAAAAAACTAACTTATGATATCTAATTTACATAAGAAACAAAAAATTTGGTAGTTCTGTGGTAAAACGCAAATCTGGAGACTTTTTAAATACAAATCAAATTAAAAGAAATTCACTTCGATGAATATGCTTAGTTCTGGTTAAAAACCAGAAAAATATTGAAAAAAAATATATTTTTTTAACTTTATTAATTTATTTCCGAAAAGAAGTTCAAGAAAAGTGATAAAAAATCTTTATTTTCCTAAAAATAAAATTTATCTGCATTTAAAACTTTCAATCATCTAAAAAAATTTTTTTCACACATTCAATTATATGTAGCCAACCTTGAAGCACAAATAAGAATAATAACTAAGTAACAGATGCTTTTCAAAAATGTTGGACAATGATTGATACGATTTGATGATTTGATGTCTTACATTTTCGTTTTTTGACCACACACAACTTTTTTAAGAAGATTAAATTTTCCTAGTATGTAGTAATAGTAGTAGAGATAAGGGAATGAAAAACATACTTTCTTTCTTCACCAATTTTTGGTTCGGGACCAGATACAAACAGCACCTGCTGAATACCTGTCGAGGCCAAATTTCCGTCGACATTTTTGTCCACACTCGCGTAACTGTGCCTCAAATTGCTGGACTCCGAAATGAAGGCTTGTATCATTTGCAAACTCACGTCTATCGATTTGGTGGAACTAGTATCCACTTGGCGGAACCTTGTCCCCTCGATACACAGTTCCAGACAAGGAAAACCTGTCAAACAAACTTTAAATGTGGTTTGTTATCACTTTACAGCAAGGGGTGCCAATTCTTCCAACTTCTAATTTTTTTTCTAAGTTACAGGGGAATTCAATTTCAACGAAATATTGTACAATATATCCTAGCGCAGTCAGATCTAAAAAGGTACTATAACAAAATTATTAATATTTCTGATTTTAAAAGAAAACTTTGAATATCTAAGCAAAGTGCCTTTTTTAAAAAACAAAATAAAAATCAATTTTGACACTGCTGTTGCAGCTAAATGTAAAAATGCGCATTTTGTAGGAATTAACGAGGATCACGCTGTATACTTGCGCGAATGGAATGGGAAGATGGAATTTATGCGCCATAAATCAAACTAACCAAATAACACACACTTAAAAAAAATAATTGAAAACAAAAGTAGTATGCAGGATGCTGCATAATAATATTCTCCGTAGTAGCTTCATTTTTGATATACATAGTGTTAAAAATAATTTTAAAAAGGTTTTATTTAACTTTTAATTTAATTGTAATGATTAAATTACAATTTTTATTGCTTTTTAATTTTTTCGCAAGAACAGGAAGTCAAGAGGTCATTTAAGCTACGAAATAATCATAATAATAATAATAATCTATTTTATTCATAATAATCAAAGCATAAATGTACGAAAAATATAAATATATACAGGGCGAAGTTTATTCAAACTTAACCCTTAACCAAAGTAAAACCCACTTTATGTGGAAAGCGTATAAATACAGCAGTTGAGATAAATAATCTACCAAAAAGAAAGTTGTTTGCTTGCTTTGCTGCTTGTTAAATAAATGGATGTTGAAAAAGGCTTTGAATTTTTCAACATCAACAAAAAATTACAAAGGTGAAATAACAGCGAATTTATTTAAAAAAAAAACAGTGGCGTACCATCATTATAAAACTATTCAGTACTCTTCCCGACGGCACTGATGGAAAAATGATTTTCACCTGAAAAAAACCCTATTTCTATGCATTGTAAGCTTCTACCGAATTTCAACAAAATAACTAAAGCAATTTCAATGAAAATTAGGAATTTTTTTTTTGTATTTGACTAGCATTAATATAAACTTTAAAAAAAAATCACCTGTTTAGCACAAAAGGAAATAACAAATAAAACTAAGTAAAAAGATAACCAACTTATTAAGTTTTGCTGTTTAACACTGTCAACGGCCATTAAGATAGAGATCTGAAAAAACTAATACCCTTAAAATGACCTTAATATTAAAAGCACACCAGTGTCTCAGAGCGTCGCACAGAAAAATAAACACGAAATATAAAAAAATATCTATGGACCAAAGTTCACCCGATCAGTCCATACTACTTTCTACTGTGGTCAGCCAACATGCCCGTCACCAAGTTTGTTTTTAAAAGGCTCAGTATACAATGCACTGATGCCCTGACCTACCTGAATGGGCTAGCGATCGTTTTCTACGTTTAACATTTATTAAATATGACGCCACTATTCCGATTTTTTTTTTCATTTAATTTTTATACTACGGGGAAACCCAAGAGATTCCATAAATATTTTGCATATGCAAAAAAGAGGTGATCAGAATTATATCCAAAGTTTTTAAATTTATAACTCAAAAATATTATCCCGCCACTCTGATAATCCAAGATTAACTTTGCTTCTTGCTAGAAGCGTAAACCATTCTTTTGACCTAAGCTTATATAACCTAATAAAAAATCAGGTCACAAATTTATAATTTAACAATTTTAAAGCAAAATTTTTTTGAAGCGTTAGCGGTATATAAAGAAACAATTAAAGATACATGATTCTTGATGTACTGTGTTGTATATCTCGAAATTTTTATGTTCTTTTTTATAGTGCTTATTTTTATATGTTAGGTATTACGTTTTTATACGCATTTATAGCAGATTTCATCTAATCGCATACATTTGTTTGGTATTTAGATGTGTTACAAACATAATCTATATTATAAAGCGGTCAAATAAAGAATCTATCTACCTAAATTTTTCAAGTGACAATAAACATTCATTCACAAACAATTTTTTTAATTTTCTTTTCGATTTTATTTTAAACTTTTTTTGCGTGTATAAACACAGTCAAACGTGGAAAAAGTTCAATCTTCATTACCTACCGAAATCTTTGCCGGCGTCAGTCAGCAATGAAGAACTGTAAATACTTTTCCCGGGAGGATCCGGTTCCCTCGCCAACATCCTTTCGATAACGTTACGGACCACCAACAATTTAGCTTTGGTGCCATTGACTGTGAAACTTTCAGACTCGAACGTCACCTCCGAGTGCGGAATATCCGCTTTGGTCCAGTACTGGGGCTTCAGGATCCTCCTGACGACGTAAGACATACTGGACGGCGCCAGAATTATACTGTGACAGCTCGGCGTCACGAATAGGCGTGCGAGCAAGCCGACGATCTTAAAATTTTGAACGGTGTAGCAGTTCCGGAACAACCTATCGGGCGGTTCCGGCAATTGACAGGTCACGTGAACCAAACGGTTCGAGTACATCGGGTACCGCATGCTGACGTCGATAAACTGACACTCGACCGAGATCTTAGGCAAGGTCGATTCGGTTGTCGTCATCACCGTGGTGGATAATTTCTACGGTGAAAAGATTTGATGTAAATCAACTCGGTTTCTATGAAAATTTCTAACGTTAACCATAGTTACAGTGAGTAGGCAAATTGTGATGGGGGCAGGAGGGCATCTATTAAATAAATGCACAAAAAGGCATTTTAATAAACTTGTGTAATTAAAAAGGGTTTTCTGCAGGCTATCGGGCTATCAATGTGATATGAGTAAAGCAATTGTGATTGCTTAGTTTTGGAGAGTTGCTACCTAATCCCAAAAAAAAATATATATTTCTTAAAGAAATGGCATCCGTTTAACGTCATTAGATAGTCAAATAAGGGCTTAGTAGCCCAGTGAAAATCGCATCCTAGAGTAAAATAGAATATAAAAAACTCAACGCTTCAAAAAAAGTTAGATTTTGCAAAAAATGTCCACTTTACGGGTTGCTATTATAATCTAACTATCTGAAGGTTACCAAATATTGATATTTAAAATTAAAATAAAATTTTATTACTTATGTTAATTACTTTTTTTACAATACATTGAATGTTTGAAATATCTAATCACTAACTCGGTCCTGAATTCACTGTTGAAGATTAACTAATTTTATTAACTACTAACATATTAAGTCTACCGATTGCCCACCACTTTAATGAACTTAAATTTGTTAATTTTTTGTTGCGTTAAATTAAAAATTAAAGTATTTCAATATATTCCACTAGTTAAATAATAAATAATTTTTGGTTAGCTGATTAAATCCAATCATTAATGGAAGAATAGCAATGTTAGCTGTGGAGGAGTTTGGATTGAATTATCTCCGAAAATCCAATCCCCCATCCAAAAGAATCCCAAAAATCAGAGGCGCTGGTTTGTTGGTCTCTTATTAGATGATCTAAACATATAAAAAAAGTCGTTGCATTTATATATGGCTTATTCAGATAAGAAATAGCAATCGCCTAGGAAAAAGCTAGCAATCAATGTACATAGAGTTAACATTAAACATGCCCCTTTGGGCCATTTCAGGAACTGCAAAACATTCCAGCATTGTCTCTAGGCCTCGTTGCCCTTACTGGGACACCTGGGCTAGAGGAGATCTAAGTCTGCTTTACTAGGTACAGCAACATGTGCTTTTCGCCTGCATTTTTTTAATAACCTGACAGTTAACAGAGCAGAGTTGCATTTTCTCGTGTCGAATATTGAAATTAAAATAATGTAACGGTCACGGACCACGAACATGGTCGTGACATGGAGTTTTGACAACTGTCAGTCGTCAGATAGGTTATCCTCCGTTCTCCATGCATCATGGAAGTATCGCTATTTCTTTTGTGTTATTGATTCTTCATCTGTGCATATACAGGTTTAATCATAGGTCAACTAAACAACTATGTAAAACTTACATCATAAATTCGGGTGCAGTATTCGGAAAAACTGAAGGATGGATAGAAATTTATACAAAACGCTATTGATACTAAAATAAGAGACACTTTAAAATGAAAATGAAACATACAACAAACCTAAGATTGCAACTTAATTGCAGTATGAACTTCTTGTCTGACATTTTAATTCTCTAGATTCCTTTTGGTACCTAAATAATCATCAATTGCGCAAGTGTGCCTTCAGTATTACGAATGTATAGCAGACCATGGTTAATAATTCGCGATAATCTTCAAAAACCCCAGCGCTGCATTCATTCTAGGGTACCGTCACGAAAAAAAACCCTTTTCTCACACATTTTTGACACCCCATTTAGTTGGCTGGATGTTAGGTGGTCGAAATTTAGATATCACTTGAAAATATTAGTGGGAACGGCCGCATGCAGAGTGCCACAAAGGGTTTAGAAAGAGGAAGGCGGAGTTCTGAAGTGACCATTGTCAACTTAATCAAAGTCAGTGCGACTGGTTAGTAAATGTCATGTCCCTTATCTCTAATGTTTTATCTTAATTTAAAAGAATTATCGGACTCTTCGATAGTCTCCGTTATAGTAAATTATGTGGCACAAATAAGAGAGTAAATAAAATTGTTATTTTTCGTCGAATTTTGATTTCATTAAGGTGTATAAAAACGGACGATAATCGCCCTTCTTTCAGTGACGTCGTGGGAACGTAAATAAATGGCAAACATTTCAACGTTTCGCCATGTTGCCATACTATTTGAACGTCCCGTAGGTAAAAAAAATAATATGTCACCTTTGGCCTCCTAAACAAGCAATCTCTCGTCGACTCGAAATAGAGATGATCCATAAGCTCCAGCTCGAGCTTGGGCGCGAAAAACGTCACTCTAATCGACCTTTGCGGTATGAACTCGTTGAGCGCGTCGAAATCTTCTTCCGAAGGCGGGGCTAATTCCTCCAAAGGCAGGTCCGGCTTGGGAGTATAATAAGGGGAATAGTCGTAGTAAGAAGCGGCTATTCTTAAGGTTCCCAATCGATGAAACAGCCCGGAACAGACGCGTAGCCGGAAAGGTCCGACGCACAGTCTCAGGCTCGACGCTTCCGGCAAATTGCTAAGAAAATGTGAGTCACTTACGGGCATTTCAATAGGCTATTTTGTGGCTTTTTCAGAATAAATGGCATACAAAACTGGACATTACACCAAAAAGCAGCGTGACGTCATAAGATATTAAATAAATAGCAAACGTCAATCGCTAAAACACTGTGAATCCACATAGAAGTTTAGAAAGTCGTTACTGGAACTTTTGACCTTAAAAAGATTTAACGAGTCAAAAATGCTTTCGGTAAGAGTTCCACTGATAACCATTACATTATTTTACAGCCATTAATATTGATAGTAACAACCTCCCACTATTCAATCGAGCACGTTTATACTATTGACAGATTGAGTTACCTGTACTCATAATTGCTGCCCAAATCCGATAAAATATCGCTGTCGACGTCATTGGGTAGCTCCATCTGATAGACGTAATCGAAAGCGAACGCCGGCGTCCGTTCCAATAATACCGACTCGGTATTGGTCGTCATGTGTACATCCCACGACGTATTATACTCGCGTCTGCCACCCTTATTTTCCACAGCGTCCGCGTCAAACAGGGAGTCGGTTTTGTGGAAATTTGCCGGTGAACCTGCGAATTTAAAGTTACCGATTTTCATTCTAATTGCACAGTTCTGTGCCGATACCATAGAATCAGAAAAAGGGACACCGTTCTTAATGTTCTTTCATTTCTCTTTGTTCTCTGGTATCCATCGATAATCGCGAAAGATTCTCCGTAAATTCTATGACATACTGCCGAAACGAAATATTAGCTGCGACCACGGATCTACTTATAAACTATCATATGGTACATATTCTAATATTTGGTTAGTTTTGGATAGCTTTTCAGTTTGACATTTTTGTGGGGATCACTGGCAACATTAAATTGAGACACGAAATTCGATCCCTAGAACTCCTTTTTATTTTTTTTTAATAACTTGCATGGCTAAGAGGTTTAGAACTATTTGACTTGCCTAATTTTAAGTAGGGTACCGTCGACTCGTTCACCTCGACGTGACTACAACTGCAGTAACCGACGGGTACAAGAGTGGCTTCGCTGATACCACCCATACAGTTGAACCAATTGAGTCCGTGGATTATTGTCTCGCTGTACATTCCTTGCAGCTCTAGCATCAACATTGGCCAGTATCTTTGCTTTTTGTGTGAATAGTAGCTTTTTTCAGAACTAGATTCTGATACCTGCAGAAGAAAAAAAATATTGCTTTCCTGTGAAAGCAAGTATTAACCCGTAACCTTAAATGTAATTGAAGCTCTGTCTACGTAACACCCAATGTGCAAGCTGTGACCTGTGTGACTCTTAAGCTGTTCGTTATCCCATTCATCCTCGTCCCATGGTGCGGGCAAAACAGAGGAAACATAAGACCAAGCCCAGCCCGACCATGTTTCCTCATTTTCTTGGCTTTCTAAAATGGACACACCAATATAATCTAGTCCCTTTCTACCCGTAGGGTGTGTATACATACTTCAAATTTTTGGTTAGTTTTTTATACATTATATTCCATTATGTTACTGGTGACATTTTAACAGTTTTTTTTAGAGTTTAAATACTTATTAGAGATGTGATGATGTCACAAAGTTAATAAGTTGTCACCCCTACCAAACCTTGTTACATTTAACATCTTTTTTGGTTGTAATATTGATGCCACAGAAATAATAAGAATTAACCTTTTTATTTCAACATTCAAAAATAACATATTCCAGAAATACCTGCTTTAATATCTATAGACCCACTGCCCATATCATGGTCAGAACTGGGTTCCTGTTTTAACTGCCTCTGTTGGAGGGCATACAATAACATTAACAACCTCATCAACATAGGCACTTGTTGTTCTGTCATACTAAATTCCATACTAAAAAGCAACATACATAATTAATTTTTTTTTTACCGCATGGAACATTTCACTATTGTTACCTGTTACAATACATATCGAGCCGGGTAGTGGATGCTCTTTTTGCAGTTGCAGAATGATAATGCCTCAAAAGATGCATCGTCATTGAGCACTTGTACAGCATTGGCTCTTGATATACTTCAATTTTTCCAGATGCGTTTCGTTTGTCAAGGCACAATGTTAAGTCATTAATGCTAATAACTTTTCGTAAGATTACCTGAGTGGGAGATATATCTAAAAGTCATGTTAATGAACATTCTGGACAGTTTTATACTGTCACAACCAACCTGTGTATGCCGACTCCCATTTTTCATTTGCAGATTCAACCTTCAGGAGTTTTACATTCATGGATAATACTATATCTTCCTCCACATATTTTAAGATCAAATTGTTGCAGTGAATGCTAATGTTGCTGACTATTTTGTTAATTAATGTTTGAATGTAACCAGGAGGGGCCTCCAATACTTTACTAAAACAGGGGTATGTATGCATATAGGCATATAGGCTAATATTACATTTTCAATTCATATTTTGAGTTGCATCAAGCAATAAACAAGAAAATAGCAGTTACCAACCTTTGTCCAGTGACTTTTTTGTCTTTTAACCGGCCTTTGGGTTGACCTTTGCTTGAACCCTCTTTTCCCTTCAAATTTAAAATACATTCTAAAACAAATTCATCATTATCTAAGCTTAGATATTGTGGGAACATGCACCTATTGTATTAATTGTTATTGTTATGGGTTCTGAGGCTATCCTGGTCCAAGGAACATGTATGGATAATTCCCTTATACTGCCTGAAATGAAACTAAAAGGCAGTTGTAATTCTTGTTCTAATACTTCTAGGTTCAGTTCCAAATTGTGGAATGTTGCGTCTCCTCCCCATAGGGATACCTAAAATTAATTTTGTCATATACAAATAAATCATTAAAATGTACTGCATTTGCCTGAGAATCTTCCGGTCTGAAATTATTTATGTATTTATTCACATAACTGAGAAGTATGGGAGTTATATATGATTCTACTTTAAACATTTCCGGTTTTGTTGGGTAAATACACAGTAGTCGTGGATTAATTTCGGGAATTTATCATAGTATCAGATAAGGAAAATTTTTTAGGAATTTGTTTTATCACGAATCATATCGAATTAGCATTATCAGCTCGATTTAAACAATACCACATTAAATTAGCATATTTTCTGCCGGTGTTTACTATTTTGACAGACATCAAATTCAACTCAGCGATTCACTAATTCTGTTGGGCAAAACTGCTGTGATCATTCGCCCATTGCCGACTTTCGTCGAGGAGGAAAATAAAACTATTTCATATATATATATATATATATATATATATATATATATATATATATATATATATATATATATATATATATATATATATATATATATATTTTGCGTACTCTTCGGTTAATCTTATAAATATGTGCTGGGGAGCTGCAATAATTAATCTTTTGACAGGTATCAAGCATAAAGTTTTACTTGTAAGTGCCAAGAATAAAAGAGACAGATAATACGATCTATCTCGGCTGGGCACGACTGCTGTAGTCATTCGCCCATTTTCCGGCATACGCCAAGGATTCTTTGGTCTTTGACCAATACGTAAAAAGAAGAAGTATAACCAATATTTGCTACCAGCTAGCAAAAAAGGATTTTGACCGATACCAAAAAACCGGCTTCCCCGCATCCCCCACAGACCAACGGGGCCCATCCGGCCTCAATACCGGCGTGAATAGGAAAAAACAGCGGCCCGACAACGATTACAACTTTAGAACATTCACTAAACACTTAGAACACTAAATCCACACAGTGGGAACCGATTTCAAATTTTTGGGGGACGATTACAAGGGAGTTTGTAGTGATCAAATCGCCATGTGCAATCCCTACGACAGAATCCGTGCCAAGAATAAACGAATTATTTGGCTACCACCGAACAGTTGACCAGTGTCATCTTCTTTTTTTCTTTTAATGGTTAAAATATACATATATTTTTGTTTTGACTTGCTATGAATATTCTATGAACTTGGTAAGGGTAATTAAAAATATAGGGATATAGGATTTTATTTTAAAAATTCAGACGAGTAGATAATGCAATCCAAAAAAATAGCACCTAAAAATACATGCACTTTCAACAGCAATTTTTATCTTGTAAAAATACATACAGAGAAAATACCGGGATCAAAGTATAAACAAAACAGAAGAATTATAGTATTATGTATTATCTTATACATTTGATTCTATTGAATTTTATACACACTTTCCGTTAATACAGTTCGAACCAGGGGCACACACGGCAAAATCATTGGGACAAGGATCGCCATTTCCTGAAACGATGATATTATGCGTTATTATCGAATTTGGTTATGGGAGAAGCGATAATATTAAAGAAATATTACGCTTTTACGCCGCGATAACCCTGACGGAAACGGGGCAAGGTTGTCTGCTGGCGATAATTTTAAATATTAATCAACATGTTACATATGCTTTACGTGCTAAACAGAAAACAAAATTTCCGAACACTTACTTAACACGTTCTTGCAAACTTGACAACATCCGCAGTAATCGAGTCCCACTATTTGCCCGTGGGAACAAATGGGAAATGCCTCCTTGCAGAAAACGTCAACGCCGCAAATGCCACATGGGGATGATGGCGGTTTCTTTTCCTTTTGCTTTTTAGAGTACACTGAGCACTCAGTCGAAAGCAAAATAAAAACGACCAATAACGATGCACAGTTTTTCATCGTTAAGAAATAGCGAACTCTTGTTGAATGTGAGTTTTATTCAAATAAGTTTGTGGGTATGGCAAATTCGCATCATTACAAGCCAGATTGTTATTGTGGCTATAAATAGATTGTTACTTGCGTTAATACACATCGAATCTTATGTTTTTGGCCTGTTAGTCTTTATGTAAATAAACGGTTAATCCCTAACCACCAATAAAGTCAATTTGCAGAATGTTATGAAGAGGAAGGTTTACACATATTATACAAGGTTGTTCACGCTAAACGGATCTAAATATTGTGGTCAAGACATTAGACTTTAGCAAAGATGGCCCCAAAAGTGTTAAAAGAAAAGTTGTATTATTTGAAATGGAACTCCCTTTATACTATATCATTTTTGTATTCTATGAGCAGGATAACTGATAAGTAACTATGTTGGCGAAATTTACCGTAGAGTCATAGACCATATTTTATATACCAGTCATAAAAAACATTTAATAAATTTATTAGGTGGCTAAAACTTGATTAATTCATTATTGCCTATGAAATTTGGAAATACATAATAAGGATCGTTTATAACGCGCTTTTAATCACACCAGATTATACGAAAATGCATATTAGCAATTGTGGGAAAAGCACGGTCGAAATGTTGAAAATGTATTGTTTATTTTATCTTTACTTAGGTTTCATTAATCATTTGTCGTTATTACCTGGATAATAAATTACTTCATGTTTCAAAATTTGTTTAAATTTTATTGTACCCGTTGGTTTTTAAGCATACCACAAGTTATAACTCTTGATAATACAATTTAAACCGATATCAAGACGTGATAAAGTATCAGAGAAAGTGATCAATGCAGTCATAAAATATATTATCTGAAAATTATATTATCACATTATTAGTTTTAACGTAAATTTCAGATCACACACATATCATCGTTTCTATGGAACAGCCCCTGAAATAAAATATATAGGTAAACAGGGTGTCCCATAAGTCCCATTTCGTGAAAAATTTTGGCGCAAGTTGTAGAGGGCGCTACATATGGTACTTTCCTTGCATTTGATTCTTCCTAACTTTTTTGTACCTTAGTGTATTTTTAATAAAGATATCACTTCGTACACCTTTTTTACCCTGTAAATTTCGTCCCCAGTTGACGTTTTCGAGAAATTTGGGTTTGAAATTTTCATTCAAAATTTCGTTTTTTATGGCATCAATTTTAAAATAACCTAGTTAATGCTAAGCTAATATGGTGGTACAGATCATAACAGCTAACACAATTTTGTGAAAATACAAACATGTTTCTATTCGGCAATAAATTTTGCAAATTATTTCCATTCACCAGTTTCGCAGAGTCTGTTAAAAATATTCCCAAAAACTTTTAAAATGTGGGTGCATATAAATATATCACATGCGGAAACAAGTTATGTCTGGGCATTATCGGAAAACTAACCAAAACTTTATAAAAACATTAAAGATACTGACAAATAGCAAAGCAAAGAAATTCACCAAAGCCTAAGTGCCTCTTTAATGATAATAATATTACTAATAATAACAATAATAAGCTTTATTGTCAAACAATTAATTGGTTAAGTATAGTTACCAGGTCAAATGAAAATTCCGACTATCGAAAACGTACCAATAAACAACATAGTAGAAATAAAGAAAAAGCAAAAGCTATCATATATATAGAACTTTATATATATATAAACAAAACAAAAAACAAAACTCAGCTTTCCGAGATATGAATCCTAACATTTTCAAGGCACTGTTAAAGTTTGATTGCTATGGTTTGCAAATGAAAGCTTAGTGCCTAAAAAATAATCAAAACCAATACAACCAACCCTGTTGGAAAAACTAACAGAAAAACATTTGTCAATATTTAATGGCAATCTGTTGAGTTTGCAGTTTGATGGTCCCTTTGAAGATGGTGACAGTCATATTGATTACGGATAACTCTAAATATTTTCATATCATCTGAACATCATTAATAAAAATTAAATTAATATCGCACTTGTTTTAGTCAAAACCGACTTTCAATTTTTTTTTGTCAGAGCCCACTTCGCACTATTTTACTGTCTTTTATTGTGATCATGTTAGTCAAGGCCTGCTTTCAACTATTTTGCATATTTACATGAAACTGTAAGAAGTAATATAATAAGGCGCACAAAAGTTCGGAAATACGAAATACACGAAAAGTACCATACGTCCCCTACAATAAATTTATTTAACCATTTGCAGAAGGTTCTTCAAATTTATTTATTACACATTTCCATCAACCATAAAAGTTTTTTGCAGCTTACTTTACCCTGAATATTAAATTTCATTGGTATCTATACAGTTAAAAGTAAATTTTGATATCTATCTGACAAATTTTGGATTCGGATTAAAAAAATATTGGTGCATTTCTTTTAACGCAAATGCAGTGGCGCACAGATTTTCTTATAAATGAATACAACTTTCCTATCATAGTTGCCTATGGGTTAGATTTCTCGGGCATATTAAAAGATTGCACCTAACACAGTGCTTAAAACAAAAGAATAATGTAATCACTTGATTGATTATTAAAGGGAAACCAACGATCCGCAACGCGCTTCAAACTACAAAATAGCCTATCAAAAGTAAACTATCGGAGCTACTCAAAATCTGAGTTAACCAGTGCTTCTATAAAGATAGACAGGTTCGCGTTCCGTTCACTTCGGAAAAATACCAAAGTGGGTGCACAATATTACGAATGACAGAATTATAACTGTTTAGGATAGACCGATAAATAATGTGAGTCAAAAATAAACATTCAAAACACCCAAAACGAAATATGGGAAAATATCGACCACTTATAGCTAAGGGCGCGGACATTTGATTATGAGAAATTCCATATAATGGTATATAATTTTGATAATAGGGCCATCATTTCTTTTTCTTTTCGATTTTAGCGGAAGAATAAATCCAGTGCTTAGTTTTTTGTTCTTATTTGGTATTGTTGCAAGAACATTTTTTAGCAGGAATGAAATGGTGAGAATCGGCTTATATTAATCCCGTGGCCACTAATGGCGGATTCTCGAAAATTTTGTGTTTACAAATACAGTGGGAGTGTATTATCAATGCGCAAGTAATATTGCACACAATCAATAATTTGATTTTGAAGTGTAATTAACTTTTTATACTCCCGTCAGTAAAATACCTAATTAACCACCGATCTAGCGTGCGGGCAGCGTCACTTTACCACGTCAGTTTCGTTTCCCACGGATCCGAGTCACTTCGGACATTTCCGGGATTTTACCGCACGGGTTTGGGAGCAATCGGATGTTTTCGGAGATTTTTTCCCACCCTTTGAATTTTGACGTTTGTCAATTCTGACGGTCATGTTAGTGAATGTATTCGTGTTGTTCTGCGAAAATGTAATAAAAAACTAACAGTCGTAGAAAAAGTATAGTATGCAACATGTTCGGTAAAATTTGTAGCTCACTCGTTTATTAAAAACCCGCTTCGCCGCGCTCCGCTCGTGTCAAATAAACTCGCGAGTCAAATACCGTTTACCGCACTTGTTGCATAATATACTATTTCCTAATAAATTATTTAATTTATGTAAAAAAATATTGTGTTTTCGATGGCCTACTCATAAAAAAATTAGGGATATGTTTTGTACTTGAAATATATATTTTTTACCCAGTTTTGCCTTTTCGATAAGCAAAACCATAAAAAATGGGACGAGAAACATATTCAGAATAAAATAGCAAAATATTCCTGCATTTGCAGGAAACTAACCAAAACTAACCGTTTCTCTGTTATAGATTTAGCTCGATCGTAATTTTGAGACGGTACCAACTTAAACTTTGGAGAAGGGAAACAAAAAAGAAAACTTAACTTTTATAACGTATATTTCGTTGTTTATTAAATTTTAACAGTTGAATTCCGTTTGGAATATTATGCTCCTACAACCTCTCTGTAACAAAAGAAAAACACAATTTTCAGAAACATATAACACGTTCAAATGCGTATAATCTATTTCCGAAAGGTGTACGGTAATAAAACCTCATTAGATGTGCAACGAGACTACAAAGTGACACAGCGAACCATTTTCATTTTTTTGTCATTGATAGGCGCTATACCACCTGGGTTTGGGTATTGGTGATTGGATAACCAATACTGAAAATGGTGTTAATTTCGTGTTTTCTATAACTTTCCTCTACATTATTAAGAACTATTACTGAATCGACCGCATAGAATTTCACCAAAATACTTTTCAAAAACATCCGAATTGATATCTCTGTGGTATGTCGCCAATGAATTAACCATAACAAATAACTTTTAACCTTAATACCCGTTAACATGCCTTCAATACTTTTTTGGTAAGAAAAAATTAAATATATTTCTAAATATACAGGATGATTCATAAATAAGTCTGAAATCAAACTTATATATTTATAAATGGAACACTCTGTATATTATGGCTCCACTGCGCTCCGCTCGTGCCAAATAAACTCGTGAGTTAAATGCCGTTTACCGCACTTGTTGCATAATATACTATTATAATTCAATAATAAGAAAGGCAAAATTTCTAAGAGAGGAAACATTCTTTTAACAAAATTAAAAATTTACCTATTTATTTTTTTTTCTAGCCTTATTGCGTCATTTTTTTTTAATTTGACAATTTCTTTCGTAAAAATGTATATGCCTCAAAAAATTAAGGTATAGGGTATACTTAATAAAATCGACCGAGTATTAATGGGAGCAATTATTAGAAGTATAACATACAGAGTGTTCTATTTGATTTTTTCACGAAAATAAATATTTTCCATTTTGTAAATCCGAAAATGCTCGGTATAGACCACGACGACCCTACGTCGGATGCTTGTGTATAAAAGGGATGTAATGCAATTATAATAAAAAAAATATAAGTTTGTTTTCCACATATTTATGAAACGCCCTGCAGTATTTGGACATCCCGTACATATAAATTTTGGATCAAGACCAACCTAACCTTTATTAAAATAAAATAAATTTTGTTACACGGGTTTATTAGAAATTTTTGTTGTCTCCTGTAATTTTTCCATAATACTTATCGGTAAAAAATAAAAAAATAATTAGAAATAAATTCCATTGGGTGGCTGTCACTTCTCAAGGTGTTTCCCATTATTTCTTACATTGTGCACTTCATTTGACTACAAAATAAATTGTTCGGTAATAAGAGTTTTAATGCAATAATGGCGAATTATACAAATGCAGAAGTGGCAGATATGCATTATACCTACGGGCATATATAGTCATTGTTTTTAAAATGAAAATTTGATAAATGTTGATACAACATTCAACTGTTTAACAGCACAGTAAGTTTTATGAAAAATTTATATAAAAAATTAATTTTTAATGACACTGCATAAGTTTTTCCTTAAATTTAGTTTAAGTTTAGAACGATAGAGGTAGTCTAATTCTGTGTTTTATCTTTTCTCGTTCTTAAGATAAAAAAAACGTTATTTTCTATTGGCTGGTTTTTAACCCCTTAAGTTTTTCGCATTTGTTTTGAAACACCATACTGGTGGTAAAAAATTGAAGGTGAAAAATGGGTACAATAATACTCACAGACAGATCCTACAACAGCCACAATTGTCAGTGCCCAATACTTGACCTTCAGGGCAGGAAGGCGGGGTCGGTCGACAATCGGTCCTCTCGCATATGTCTGGTTCGCATTGTTGCAAATCGCAGCTCCCAAGACACAGGGAAACAGCCAAGATTACAATGAAGAACGAATATTTCATTTTGACTCTCTGCGTCGTACCGTATACACGCAGTCAGGCCTTCGCTTTTATATTAAAAAATTCGCTTTGTGTAAACGATGAAGACGACAAAAACAAGTCATTGGAAAGCGCTGATAAAAGCGGTCCATTAAAATTGTGTACCGGGTGTACCAGATAGGGCTGATAAATTCGAATTCAATTTTAGCAATATATATGACGATGATAAACCTTAAAAGGTATTCAATAAGTCGAAGGCCGTGTCTATAATGTTTGTCATTTTTGTAATACACCAAGGCGCCGAAAAATCATTTTAGGTCGAATATAAGGGTATTATTTATGGAAATTTTGAAGGTAATTACGTAAAATGTAACAAAGATACGTCGAGAAATATCCAGAATTTACGTCAAAATGAAAAAAGTGTGTTCTACTTGTCTTTAAGAAAATTAATAATGAAACAGCTTTTTTTTAAGTCAACAAGAAAGGTGAAAGGTCATAGGAAGTCGTGAAGTCAATGGCTGCGCTTTCTTTGGAAGCGACTTCTTTAAATTTGCCCTTCTTGTATACCTATTTGTTTATTTGCTTTTGCTCTGCATTATTGAAACTGAAAAGTGATATTGATTGATAGCTTTCAATATCATATTTTAGGATAAGTTTAATTTTAACTGTTACATTGCTATATTATGTGAATTTGCTAAATTTTAACGGAGGTGCGTTCAGATTGACTGTTTTCAAGTTTTTTTTACTTCTTATACGATATCGTGAATATGCTCCTGAATTGTAATTGTTTTTGTAAGAAGTGGTATCGCAAGGAAGAAATAATGTGTGTTTTATTTTAATTGCACTTATTTTCAATGTGGTAACATTTGGTAATATATTTCCTCTTGTTAATGCTAGTTTTGTTATTTTCCTCGAAATGTAAGTTAATAAATATAATATTCAAAGTAAGTATAAAGTGCTTTTTACTTATATACTTGATATATTTTTAACAGAAGCAAGATCATAATTGGTGATGACTTAATTGTTATTTACAGTAATTTCTGATAAAAATGGTTATTTAGTGTACACAGATCATACAAGTCACTTAACAAGTTTATCAAACGTGTTGCATACTATACTTTTCGTACGATCGTTAGTTTTTGGGTACATTTTTGCAAAGCAACACGACATAACCGTCAGAATTGACAAACGTCAAAATTGAAACCGTGCGGTAAAATCTCCGAAAACATCCGATTGCTCCCAACCCCGTGCGGTAATATTCCGGAAATGCCCGAAGCGGCTCGAATCCGTGGGACAAGAAATTCATATGGTAAAGTGACGCTTCCCTTACGCTAGATCGGTTTATAATTGGGAATTTTACAGAAGGGAGTAGAAAAACCTTTTGATAATTTGTTTTATTATATTCTTCTTTTTGTAACTCAATTCGTATTACGGCTATTCGTTGAACCAAAGTGCCAATTTTTTTAATTGGAATTTACGAAACCAGTTACTTCTCAAAAATTCACTCTGATGTTGTTTGTTTGCAGTTGTCATTACAACGTAAATGTTTTCGTATATTCAAACAAATATTTGTCTAACAATTTACAAGTTAATCCAACCTTTATATTTACGTGCATGTTTAACAAAAAATCTCTGAATCAAAAAATAACTTCCATTAAGCTTATTCAATATTGACTCGCGCCTAATAGTCCCTTGGCAACCGAATTCTGCAGTTCACCGCTTACACAGCAGAGCCTTTTAAAAATGGAGCTCTCCTAATTACGACTGGCGAGATCAGAAGATATTAGGAGAATTTATTTGAAAATTTAGCTTTTGCCTGTGTTTGCTATCATATTTGTATCAATTTTTTAATGCATAATAATAAAAAATATATATTCGATTGGCCTAAAATTTGATTATGAAAAAAATAAATTTTGATAGCCAAGATATTTTGAATAAAAAAAGTCAAACATTTCGTGAATACGGGCACTTTCAATTCATAGAATGTGGAGATATTTGATACAGTTACAACCAACCAATTCGACCTAGCGACCTTCTAAAATCATCATGTGCATCAATTCGACAGATTTCAAGTGTGAAGGTAATATTCCTTCAAATTAAGTGAATGAGGATCTCTGCTTGGAAAGAAAATGACTCAAAATGAAAGTTATTGTGTGAAATTTAGGGGCATGCTGTGAGGATGATTCCCTCCTGTGTAAAAATGATCATATCCTCTCAATTTTATAGTATTTACGGCTCTCGTGTTATCTAATAGCACTTAGTAAAGAGAACAATATATTTTGTATTTAAAGCTGTGTTTTTATATTTTATATCTTCTATATCCTTGTAAACTTTGAAATAGTAAATGACCGATAACAAAAAAAAAATTTAATTAGCACCTAACCACACTTTTTCTCTTACTGTTTTGTAATTTTTAACCGAAGAACACTTTAAACACATAATACGTGCTTAAATTAACAAATATCGACAAATTAACCACAAGATAAAATGGTTTTTGGAAAGAAACAAATTGTAGGACGGTTATAAAAGGCGGAAAAATATCATTATTTTGGAGGTTACTGTAGAATAAGCTATTATCTTCATTCGGGTTTAAAGGCCGTCGTCGATTGGAATTACTTCCTGAGGAAGTAATTCCAATCGACGACGGCCTTTAAACCCGAATGAAGATAATAGCTTATCAACGGGCCGCGAAAGCCTTAACCAATTTACTGTAGAATATTCAGAGGTTAGTTTTCGTTGACAACAATCGCTGAAAAGAAACTTGTTTGTTTTGGTTAGTTGGTTGACGAATGAAAATGTTATTCTATTTTTATAATTGTGATTTTTTGTTGTAATATTTTTATTAGTTTTGGTTAGTTTCGCTATTCTACAGTCTACAATATTTTATCAAGAAATTAAAATGATTTAATGAGAGACTTTTGGACAAGTGGTCAACTGGTTATATTTCTTAAGGTTTGATGTGTGGTCAGTGATATTTTGGACTCTGAGCGGTAAAACTGTCTCAACCCGAGTCACTGAACCTCGAATTAAAACATATTCTCCTTACATCTACTCTTCTCTCTAATAATTTCCGTACCATATCAAGCGTACCATAACAAAATACTGCACCACAATCTTCCAAAGATAATGAATCAGCAAGCACCCCACACTTGTCCCACTATTTATTCAAAACATCACTGACCACATATTAAAAGTTGTCAACTCAACTAGGCTCAAAGAACGTTAGTAGTTGCCGAACACAATTATTAAATCGGACATCAAATCTTATTCCATAAAACCAAAATTATTTCAGGTAATCAATTCTTCTCTTAAAGAAAAATTCGAGAATCCATAGAAATCTGTAAGCAACCAAACAATCTTTTGATACTACTTCTGTAAAATACCTATTTATACTTCGGACATTTTCGGAATATTACCTTACCCGTTTTGAAGCTGTTATTCGACACAATGTTCATGCCCCTCCTTTAGTTCTGCCTCCGCCCCTCTCAAATAATATACAGGGTTATTCAAAAAGAAAGAGCAGATTTCAAACAGTTATGTTTTTGAAAATACTGAAGATAGACACATGATTCTAACGTTAATAGATAAGAAAAATTAAAGTTCTAAAGTTTCAGGACATTGGATAGGAAGATTAGGAGTAGAAGATCAACGTTATCGACGGTGGCCTCCTAGTTCTCTATATCTCACTCCTTGCGATCTCTTGATATCTCTTGGGTTACGTAAAGGAGCCTGTTTTTATCCCTCCCACGCCTGACACTTTTGAAGATCTACGATATCGAATTAATGAAGCAGCGAACTGCATAACCAAAGACCAGCTGATTCGTGTGAGCCAGCCAAATGAGTGTCCTCATATTCAACGCCTAACACAATTGTACGCTTTTCTCTATCCATTTAGTTTGGAGGAAATAAATGTTTGTAATCAGATCTTTCTTTTTGAATAACTCTGTATAAGCAGATATAGAGTAGAATGCTAGCCAAATTCAGGTGACCTCCGAAGAAGCCAACATGATGACTGGCGAAACGTTAGCAAGTTCGATTCAACAAAAACAGAAGCAGGAGGAATCCAGAAGATTTGTCAATAGTACAAAGAGTGAGATGATGTGGTTTTCGGTTCGGGATTTGAGCAAAAGCTTATTTGTTAGAATGCAGGATAAATCTATTAATCAGACTAACGTCAAGTATTTGGGTTTGTTCATGGAGTTGTCCTGGACAGGCCAAATTGACTACGTATTAAACAAAATGGCTATGCATACTTTGGCGACTGCGGTCGAGTGTGGTTCTCAGCTTTTACTATTGTATTATTTCGGATATCTTCAATCTTGCTTATATTAGCTCATTATATGCTACGGAAACTCCTGCAGAGCTAGTGTAGTCTTTGTCCAACAAAAACGTATTGTTCGAACAACCACGAGACTCTTGTAGAACCCTGTCGAACTTGCTGAGGTTTCGCCAATCATCCTGTTGGCTGACAGGTGATGAGTTTATTTGTCTCAGTCGTAAGGCGCTTTCGTGTTCTTTCAATCTAGTTGATATTTGTCGTCCGGTCTCTCCAATGTATTCTTTGCCACATATGCACGGAATGCTGTAAACTCCTGGCATCTCAAATGGAATTCTGTCTTTGATGGACCGAATATGTTGAGAGATGGATGGACAAGTGGTAAATCTGGTTTTGACGTTATACTTCTTTAGAACTTTTGATATGTGGTCAGTGATGTTCTGTAAGGAAGGACCACAGCGGCAAGTGTAGGATTGCTTTCGGCCTCATTTTTATTGGAAGGTTGTGTTGAAGTATATTTTTTGATGGAACGCTTAATGTCTTCAATGTGGAAATTATTAGAGAGAAGAGCAGAGGTAACGTGTTTTAATTCTGGTTTCAGTGACTCGGGCTGAGATAGTTTTACGGCTCTGTGATTGGCGACTCAGCAAAAACCACGCAGGAGAAATCCAGAAGTTTTGTAAAAAGTATTTTTTTTTAATTGTTGACGTTATCCGATACTTTTGTTGAAAGTCAATAGAAAAAAACATTATTATTATTATTATTATTATTATTATTACTATTATTATTACAGTGATCTGTGGAAGTTTCTTTCTTCTTGTCTCTCTTCTAGTGGTCTAAAATATTTCTTAGTTGTTTTTTCTATTATATTACACATACATTAGATGATATTCTACATTACTTAAATACTGTTATTTGATTATAAGTTTGGTATATTTTGTATTTTGTTACTTGCAGCTAAATATTGCTCTTCTACGGTATACTATAAACGTTATCGCAGCACAACAGCCGAGACTCGCATTTAGAAAATCGAACGTTGGGATTTCCCACCATTCGGAGTAACATATTCGGCGCGATTGACAACAATAACAATTCTCTCGTGTTTTTTTTTTTACCACAACAACAACGGTTTAATTGGATTCACTCTGGTATATAGAACATTAAAAGCCGGTCCATCCATTCGACCGCTGCACGATAAACAAACAACAGGCTGCTAAATCGTCATGAAACCCGCTAAACGTTCGCTTTTCGTAGTATCCGTTGCAGTTTTGTGTTTCGTAGGCGATGCGATTGTTTGTCCACCGAACTACTGTCACACCGTCAGGTGCGTTAACGAAGACACCTGTCCCGAAACTCACGTCCTAAGTCCGACGTTTTGCGGATGCTGCAACAGATGCGTACCGAAAATTGGTGAGTTGGGTTGAGCGTATTCGGATATTCGGGTATAATACGACCAAAAATATAGTGCATTTGTTGCTTTCACGGTTTAAGTATTTTACAGACCTTCGCAGACCTTCGCAGGACCGTAGTAAAACCCTTCCCAACAGATGTTTATTCTGCATTAAGTAGGTCTTGCCTGAGATGGACCGTAACGAATATTTGTAGAAACTTGAAATTTGGACCGTTTTAAATTTGATTAAGCATTGATGCTGCGGGGTATTTTAAGAGTTTAATCTAAATTGCAATGTGTTCGTGTACATCACTGTGATCCTTGCAGTAAGTACGTATTTATTGACCTGATTCTTGAGCTTTGACTCTGCGAGGCTGATTTGACTGGATAGTTCAAAGGGTAAGGGTAAGGACCTGTACACTATTAATTTTACAGGTAAGTTAGAAAAAAAAAATTTTTCTCTTGTGTGCCAACATTCTTCTCCAGCATTCTTCAACAGGCATTTTTTTTAAGACTATAAATTAATTTCGCGGTAGATAAAGGTACGTCATAAGAATTCAAATAAATACTTATTAGAAACTTACAATTAAACATTTTTTGAAGGTTCCCGTTTTTTAACACTTTAAAATGTGGTGACCGTGGAATGAAGCAGATGTTCCTCTGTTAGAAGAAGACATGGACAACGACGCAGAATTTAAAGATGAAGTGGAGATGGTAGTCGAACCTAATGGCAATTTAGAAGACGAACTATCTCGGCAAATAAAAAACGGATCCATTTGTCTTCGGATGCTAAACAACTTGTTTGAATGTTAAGAAATTCAAAAACTGAAAGTAAAGGAAGAGAAGAGGAAAATGAGAGAAGATGCTGGTACTTCGCGAGTTCTTAAAGAGCAACACGCAGATCTAATTAGGCGTATAATCTACGACCCTTGTAAAGTGAATAGTATTTTAACCCTAGAAGGTCCGCATAAAAAAGTACTGACAGATTTAAACATTAGCTGTGCCAGAGATTCGGGGCGTATTTTTTTGATGAAAATGGATTTTCAGTTCCAAACAATTAATAAACGTCAAGACAACTTCTGGAATTATTAAAAATAAAAAATGCTAATAAAGAATAAAAAATCGATTCGATAGCACAACAAAACTGGCGTAAAATCTTGAGATTACCCGCATGTATTTAACTTGATTGAGATGATTTGGTCTGCGTTGAAAGCGTTTATAAAAAGAAGTAACACTGAACCAAGTTTGTGAAAAACGAGTATTAAAGGAAGAAAATATTTAACAAGAACGATTAGTGGCGGAATTGATCATTGAACTAGGTGACAACATTAGCGATAGTGACGATTATTATATTTTGTATATTAATAATGGTTCTATGCAGAAGTGTAATGAAATAGAGCATAATAAAATGTTACTTTGCATTAATTTTTTTATATGCATGTTTCAAGAATTGCTCGGCGACAAAGATTGAAGACATGCTTACGTCCCGCTTGTTAGTGTAGGTAATTAAATTCCTAGAGCGGTTCCGTCCTTTTGCTTACAAAGTGTCTCCACTTGGTGTGATGTGCTACTCTTCAAATTTCATTTAGTGCATTAAAACCTAGAAACTTATCGTTTCTATGTAAAATTTAATAGCATCATATTTTGATCTATCTAATACAGAAAAAACAGCATTTCATCTCTATCTCAAGAACTGTAAAAGCCGCAAATTTAATCTGCCGTTTCGATGTCAAAACAGTTTTTTTTTCAGTCAAAAGTATTGGATTTTTTTGCAGGCGAAGGAGGAGTCTGTCTACAATTTGCAGGATCTCCCTCTAGCGCACTATGCGACGAAGGATTGATCTGTTGTCGGGGATCGTGTCAAAAAGAATGCGAAAGGGAAATGCCGTCTAGTGATAAGAACTATCTAACTAAATAACTACGAAGGTCTGTTGATTTATGAACCAGTTCTTGGACAATGGTAACTGGTTGTTTGTTGCTTAACTGCTTTTAAGTTACTAATTTATGTCTAATAAAATTTTTGGTAAGTAAAAAACTAAAATTTTATGCTGCTATTGCGAACTTATAGAAGAAGAAGTGGTGTGATCACTTTTCTGTAAGATTTCCCAATGTTCAAATAAAATATAATTTAATAATAAGAGTGTTATTTGCTTTATTTACTCCATACTAGAAAGATAACAAGTGAAGATCTCAAAAATGGGTTAAAAGCGTTTATATCTGTGATGATATCATGATTATGTCTCCAAATACGGAAATTATTAATATTTCTTGTGGTATGTTTATGAAGTATATATATAACCTCAAACTACGTTTTTTTTTGTTTACGAACATATGTTAAAGTATTTCTGTTGAAGATTTGATTGCGTTTTAAACAGAGGCAATATATGACCTCCAAAATCAAAAGAACAATTTAATGGAGTTTGCTTTATCGTTGAAATTTCAAGATACACTTTTTTACCGCAGTTATTAATGACTGTATCATTTTTCAACCATTTATATGCCATCGAGAGGATTTAGCATTTACCAGATACTACAATTATTGCGTCGTCTCAATATTGGAAAATTCCGCCTTTGGAAATATATTCTAGCAGAACTTGTATTAACACGCAAGCCAGTGTCATTCGAAATAGAAATAGAAATAAAAATAGAAGCTTACAAGTTAATATTCTTATTGTCATATATACCACTGAATAGAGAAATATTAAAATAAATATTAGCATAAAAAAAAGGAAGAACGTGGAACAGCACAAAAAAATTTTTCAATGAAAACGTTTTAAGGGTGTCGAAATTTGTGAAAGCTTTAGGAAATTTGGGTTTTATCTTTATTTAAAAGAAGACTATTGACACAGAATCATCTTTCGGCTAGATCTAAAACAGTATTTGAGGTGTCAAAGTGTCATCCGCAAAGCGGCGACATTTGACAGAAATCATATAATCACTCAAGTCATTCACATATACGACAAACAATAGCGGACCCAAAATTGAGCCTTGAGGTTCTCCTGATTTTGGTTCCTGTGCGTTTGAAAGTTCGTTGTTAAAGGAAACAAGTTGAGATAAGTGAATTTATTCCATAGTGTTCTAATTTTTTTAATAGTGTCCCGAGTCAAAGGTCTTGGACAAATCGCATAGTGTTATGACACTGTGCAGCCACGAGTCGAAGCACTCGACCACATCCTCCGAGACCCTTAGTAGGTCGTAGAATGCCAAGCCTTAAAACCACACTGGTTCTAATTTCAACAAATTACGTTTTTCAAAAAAATGCACCAATCTGTCCCTCAAAAATTCTCTCCATTATCCTCCCAAATAAAGAACAATGCTAATGCATTGTTGGGATCTCCTTTTTTCAAAAGCGGTGAAACTCTGTTAGTTTTAAATTTAGACGGAAAAACGCCAGTCAGAAAGCTCTTATTAATCAATGAAGTAAACGAGGTTATCAACAGGTCAATAGTACTTGAAATTTGTATGAAAAATGTCAGTTGATGGTGACTTATTAAGGCCGGGGAATGTACCATTTACCTCTGCTTCAACTTTCTCTGGAACTAGGGAAAGTTGGAGATGATATCGCTAGAGAAGTGTCCTAATTGCAGGCAATTTTTTAATCACTCCCTCAGCAACGTATACAAAAAATAAATTCATTTATTATGCTCCATGCTACCTTGGGTTTATTTTTTGCCTCCAGTAGATACGCATCGTTTTCTGACTCTGTTTATTTCTTTTTTATATTGTTTAAGCAGCAGTTCAATGAACTCTTTATGTCTTTGGCCGCAACTGAAGAGCACTTTGAATAATATTAGTGTAGAAATGTGTCAAATTCTCGCCAAGACAGTCCGCTTCAATACTGCCATCCATAAAGAGATCACAGTCATGAACATTATCCTAGGATGGGTCATGATTGGACCAACTTCTTGAAAAGTACTTGCATGCCCCATCTGTCAATTTGATCAAACGTCAAAAGCTTCGGTAAAGTCAAAGAGAAACACAATCATAAATGTTTATTGTATATACGATGGAAGAGAACCCTGGCCATTGCTATTGTTAAAAAAAGAAAAAAGTTTTATCATAGAGAATTGGGCGATTATTCTCAAGAAACAAGTAGTTAATTTTTTTGAAGCGGGTTGTTTGTTTAAAGAAAATTTCGGCACTTTCTTATAAAACCAGCTGAAAGTAAAACAAGCGAAGTATTGCATAACCAGATTAACTTAATAGCATATTATCCAGCACGAGGGCAATGCTCGCGGCATATTCCGGAACAACACGTCAATCCCTTTTCGCAAACAGCACGAGGTGGTTCTCCGAATAATCTTATACATCTGCCACCCTCACCTGCAAAGAAAAAATATTTAATTATTCTTGTGGATAAGAATTTTTTAATCGTAACTGCAAAAACAAGAAATTATAACCTCAAAATAAAGCTATTTCTACCCAGAAATTGCGCTATTGAGAACTATAACGCCTTTTATTCACTGTGATTTCATTGTGGTAATAGTTGAAATTTCCGAGGCAATAACTGGTAATCAGGAATCATTGGTGATAAAATTAGATTATTTAGGAAAAATGTGGAGTTAATTTTGTGGTAATAAATCGTTTGCACCACGTCTGATTCTAAACATACGTCTGTATAAATAGAAAAATATGCTGTACTATAATTATGAGAGATGATATATTGGAAAATTTGAAAAGAAAATAAATAATGAAATATCCATCGTTTAAAGTCACTACTCTTTTATGACACATAGTCGGTGAAGGAAAGTTATGACCTGAGGGCAAAATCAAGAAATAGTGTTGACTTGACTTGACTTCAGCTGCCGACATATCGATCCCGAAAGAGACTATTCAATCCTGCCTGTGCATTGTTGCCAAATGGGAATATGAGATGTATTAATGCAAAAATATGACGCAACAATTCCGCATCCTATTGCTTATGTCAGCAGAAGTCCAAAAAAAACGGAAAGAATTGTACAATATCAGAGATTGAAGACCGTGCAGTACCGTACTTTCTGGATTACTGCAAGACATTACATATTGAGACGCAGAGTCAGAGTGATCAGCAGGCTGTGTGTTTGAACGTGGAGCTTAAAGCTAACTGAATTTGAGTATTGCCGAGGCTGTGAAATCAGGGAGGTGGACTGGCTCTCTACATATCCGCTAATAGATGAAAAAGAGACAAAGAAGACTAGTTGCAGAAGACATGGTAAGATCACCATAGAGAAACTAGAGCGAATACTTAAGCCGAGAGAAATAATTAAACTTCATTTTTCAGAGAAACTTCTACAGTCTAAGGTGATATTTACAAATCTTCTGGAGAGGTTGTTAATGAAGTTAACACGCTGATCGCCAATCATCCTATTGCCTTCTTCTTAACTGAAACTTCCTCACTACTCTGTAGCTGGTTATATATTGTTTGAGGGGTGCGGATCTAAAGGAGGGACATAGACTTTGTCTTGGATGACGGATTAACATATTAATGAAAGGTAAAGACGTAAGTTGAGGTTCACATTAGTTTAGATTCTCGGATTCCTCGTTGGTAAAGGAACTTGATGATCAGTTTCGTGATTGTGTTCGACAAATGCTGATGAGTTTATATTTCTTAAGGCTTTTTCATGTTTATTTTTTCTAGTTGATATTTTTCGTTCGGTCTCTCTAATATATTTTGTGTCACAATGCTGGTGTCTCAAGCGGAATTTTGTCTTTGATGGATCGAAGATGTTGAATGATTTTTGGACAAGTGGTAAATCTGGTTTTGATGTTATATTTTTAAAGAACTTTGTACTTAGTGATGTTTTCAATGTAAGGAAGGACAACAGTGGCAAGTGTGGAGTTGCTTTCGGACGTATTGTCTTTAGAAGGTTGTGGTGAAGAGTATTTTGTGATTGAACGTATCAGTATCTCTAATGTGGAAATTATTAGAGGGAAGAGCAGAAGTAAGGTGTTTTAATTCTTTATTTTTTGAGTCGGATCGTGATGTGATAATGCATTAAGGTGTACATGGGTTTTCTATAACAACCGACCGAGGATGAATCCAGAAGATTTGCAAAATGTAAGAAAACTTCAACTTAGACTGGAATTATTATTATTAGTTTGTTGTTAAATTTGTTTGGCTTGCTTGTTTTTATGTTTTTTAGAACTGGTGTCGAAAATAAAGGCATTTTACAATATCCAATTTAAAAGGTGTTTTATTTATTTATATGTATAAATGTAGGTTAATGAATAGAATATTTAGAAGCGGCAATTAGAGTTAATTTCTGTTCAATGCTATGTTTTATCTTTTTTTTTGGCTTAACCAAGTATTGTTGAAACTTACCGATAGTAGGTACACATCTAAAACAGCATCGGCAAAAGGTGGGTGCCAAAGTTTCGTGTTCTGGGCATGAAGTCTGGTTCACGCAAGGATGGCCTTCGCAATAGTTCCGAGGACACAGGAATTGCTGAGTAGAAGCCCCGACCAAAGTCAGCAGGAGGATTGTCAGCACCACTTTCATAATGGCAGTTCGGGATTGTCTGCTATATGAGTTATTAAGTTGTTCAAATTATATATATAGCAAAACGGCATACAGATAAATTTGCGTTCGCTGAAATACTTACTCATTTGTTCAAAGAAAAACACATTTTAACGACGTTATGCAGATATTTATGGTCTTCGAAGTAGCGTTAATGGTTTTATGGTGGTATACCGTGCCCTTCTCTTTTTGTACCACATCGCTGATAATGGATAAACAAATAACCTGTATTCTAGGACTTAGTCGTTTGTATACAAAACGTTTATTATGAACTCGTCAACACTTTAAAAGGTGAACATATCACTTATTGATATGATATTGATCACTACTCACTAAAAAAGTCTGCTGTATCTAGAAATAGCCATACACCAGGAAACGTGGGAGATCCAGGGCTATCACCCCTATTTCGAACATTGTTTGAATTATATACAGGGTGTGTCGATTATTGGGAGAAAATCTAAAAGTTCCTTAAAATTTCCGTTTTTGTGGGTAAATTATCGGCTATAAATGAAAAACTGCTAAAGATGCGATAATTTCATTTGAACAGTATCGTAAACTGTGTCGAGAGAAAGTTTCAGGTTTCGTCAAATATAAGGGGCGCGAGATATTTGAAAAAATATAATTCGACAACTCTATCATTTGTATTACCGGGCTAAATGAAGGCGACGGTAATACTTCATTCTAGTTAAATAAGAACCAACGTTGTTCATATTTTCACATAAATATATTTAAATGACAGCTGTTTCGGAAACACAGTGCCTTTATCAAAGAAATCTGAACAACGTTTGTTCTTATTTAAACATTTTAAATGGATTTTCATCAAGTAAAAGCCACTTCAGTACAATAATTTGTTCCATATGCTAGATATATGATAGATGCGCCTAATGGTATAGTTAAAATGAAATCATTAGCTAGACTGTATTTTTTGAAGTCAAATTTGGATAATGAAATTGAACAACATGTGAAAAATTGCGAAGCTTCTATTAGCAATACACCAAATAAAGTTCCGTTAACCAAATTTGATGAAGCAAAATTTGTTTTTGATCCCGTACATATAGATTTTCTAGGACCATTTAAAAATGTGATGTATCTTGTTATCTTAGATGTCTATTCTAAGATTTCTTCTACTGATTCTTAATTAGTGAAAAGTTTGACACGTTTTGTAGTAATAATTTTGTTAACCAAGTACTTGACAAATAATACGAATAAACGGAAAGTATTCCGAACTTTACAGGAATGATTATAGCCATCCAAATAAACCTGTTTCGGTTAAAGTAAGCTGGTAAGTTATAGTACCTATAATAAACATCAGGAAAGATTACGACTACGTCATAATGACACCAGCAAATGTCATAAAAATACGCTTAATATCACTGCTAACCTAAGCGTCAAAGGCATAGTAATCAAATTATATACATAGGAAGATTTTATGATGTTACATAAGATGTAAGCAATAAGGAAAAATTTGAAAATTGTGTCGATATATTTTTTAATAACAAAAACAAATTTAGACTTAGAAGATAATCAAAGAGACAATCTTGAAGTGTTTCAGAGAATGAAAATTTACCTTTGCCTTTAAGCAGACAAAAAAGAAAAATTAAACCTTCGAAAAGAATAAATTTGTAGTTAGTGTACAGTACGTGTATTTGCTCTCGGAAGAATTGAACGTAATGTAGTGGCTCTATCCTGTGGCTACTGCGCCTATGTAACAGTTGGCTGTCCTGTTTTACGGCATGGCGTCGGAAGGTTAGGTATTTTGTTTTTATTCAAAAACTAACACTGAGTTATTTCCCCGAGAAATATAAACCAGCCCTTAATAGCATTTACAGTGTACACAGTAGAAGTGATTGATAATTTGTAATTGTTGATTTATGAAAAAACTAATGAGATCAATGGACCTAACTATTCTGCAGATTTAAATGCGAAACATTGGTGTATCTGGTCGATACATCCCAATTTGTCGGTTTAACTAGTTTTTTCATGCGTTTATCCTGTTTCAATATTCAGGTTCGCGATATACGTAATTTAATATCAGTATGCCATTTTGGCAATTTAATTTTGGTGATGATTTAAAATAGTCATTATGTCACCAAATACAGAAAATGTTGCTATTTCTTGCTGGGTATTTACGAAAAGCTCCAATAACTTGAAAATTCGATTTATTTTTGTGTACATATGTCATTACATCATGCAAATAGATTGATGTTACAGCGAGTATTTTGCGTTTTATAAAAGTTTCCCTACCGCTAAGAACAACAATATTATAGGAGATTACTGAGGTATGAATTCTTGTGAGTTGGGGATTATTTGCACATTCTCATCAATTGATTTGCAATGGTGTTGTCCTCTGCCCTGCGTAGTATTTTTTCCGCGTCTGGTACGCCGCTCCAATGCCTGATGTTCCGGAGCCATGAGTGTTGTTTTCGTCCTGTTTCTCCATTTTGTCCCGCAGTATTAACTTCGTAATGATGTAGGTCCTCTTAAAATGTGTCCCATACTTTCTGGGCGTTTATTGTGTCCAAGTGATGCTTTTCGATGCCCACTCTTCGCAGCACTTCTTTAGAAATGTGTTCAGAGTATGAGATCTTAAACATCCAAGGAAGAATCCCCATTTCAAACGCTTCGATGCGATTTAATGACTTTACATTTAATGGTTAGGATTCGGCTCCATGCAATAGAAGAAATCCCACGTGGTACTTAATAAGTCATGTTTGACATTTCGGAAAAGATGCTTAAAATTGAGATAGAGCGATAATAATTCTTTTCTTTTCTGCAGTTTTTGTTTACCTTCTGTGGACAAAGGTAAAACTAAAACAAACGAGTTGTTACAAGCCGGATTAACTTAATAGCATATTATAGAGCAGGAGGGCAATGTTTACGGCATATGCCGGAACAACACTTCAATCCGTAGTCGCAAATGTAACGAGGTGGTGTTCCGGATAATTTCAGACATCTGTGACCTTCACCTGCAAAGAAAAACATTTAATAATTCCCACTCATAAAAAATTGTTCTATGTTGAAGTGTTTCTGTAACTGTTCAATTTTCTCACTGGGCTCTAAGATAATAATTTTGTCCATGACATCAAACAGAGAAAAGTAAGTAAAATTTTTACTTTTAGGTCTAGGCAATTTCATTGTGATAAGTTTGTGAAAATTTCAGCTGCAATATGTGCTAATTAGTGCAAGGATAGCGGTAATCAGTGGTAATTAGTGGAATTATAGTAGCAAAATTATGTAATTTCCTAGGCGACTCTGGGTACTGCAGGTATATCTAAAATTTAACAAGAGCTAATTACCAGCTAGCTGCTTAACTTCCTCCTGGTAGGTACAGTTTTTTATAGTGGGGTTTATCTCCCTTAGCCAGTGTGTTCCCGTTTTATGGCGACTTTCGCCCTTTTCCGAAGAAAAATACCTAAACCTACCTCTCTAACAAAACTAACAGTTAAAAATATCAGTACATTTTTTTTATATTTGTAAAAGAAACCATGTTTATTATTGAATTTGAGGTAGGCGGACTACTTCTTCGCTAACAGATGGACAGAAGACTTGGTAAAACCTACTGTAGAAGAACTAAACTTAATACATACTTAATTGTCATTGAAATGAAATATTTAAAAGGGCTATTTGGTGGTAATTGTTGAGGTAATTGAAGCTTACCGATGATCGGAACACATTTGAAACAGCATCGGCAAAAGGTGGGTGCCAACGTTTCGTTTTCTGTGCAGGATGTCTGGTTTAAGCAAGGATGTTTCTCGCAATAGTCCGGAGGACACACCATTACCTGAGAAGATACCAAGCCCAAAGTCATTAGCAGGATTATCGGCACCACTTTCATTATGACAGTGCGCGTTCAGCTGATATATCCGTTGGCAACTTTTCCGAATAATATATATAGCAATATGGTATACAGATAAATTGGCGTTCGTTGAAATACTTATTCACTTATTCCGAGAAAAGTACATTTCAGTGGCGTATTGCTGATATTTATGACCCTCCCCTTTTTTTTGCTATATTGCTGATAACTAACCAAAACGTTTATTATGGTAGGCACTTTAAATGCTAAATTTAACAGGGCTTGTATACAGGGTGCCTCTGCAAAGCGTACGGCAGAGATAGCCCATTAACAGTGACAGATGCGGAAAAACTATTTTAACCGAAGTTGCAAGATCGGTTCAGACCTACAAGTTAAAGATATTTTTAATTCTAGAGTGTGAATAACAAAACTTTACAGTCGCTCCACATTTTTTAAATCATATTTGCGTCTGTTTTTTTTAAGACATAAGGGGTTTATTTGAATGAAACATATAGGCCCCATAAAAACCAAACTAAAAAAACTGAAAAAAAAAAACATATATGTTTCCGCTTCATTCCATTGGAAATGGTAATTATGTCCGAAATATAATTACCTACGTTATGCGTTATACGTTATACGCATACGTTTTGAAAGCATTTCAAACCTATGCGAATAAAAGCGGAAAATGCTTGAATCCAGATTGCTTTGAAAATCTTATTTAGCTGTTGTTTATTTTAAATAACTATAAAACACTAACTTAAAACAAAATAAAGTAAAGTCCCAGAGTTAATTGTAAACAATAATTAATTATAAATTTAATTTGTTGATGTCACATAGTATATACGCTAGCAAGAAAGTTGTATGAAAAATGATGTAGGTGGGCATATAGGATAGCTTCAGTACTTAGGCATGATTTTTTTTCTCTTTCCAACATATCTGAACTGTTTCGAAAACTTCTCGATAATTTATTTGCATATCTTCTTTTATTGTAAGAGCCTTTGCAATAAATGGAAGGTGAAATTATTTACACAGTCGTTGTTTTTGCGCCCATTGACAAAACATATCTTTTTCAAAATTCTGAAGCGTTGTAATAATTGAATATGATACGGATGGAACTGCAGATTTCCCAACATTCGTCGTATTGTAGGCAAGGCAAGTTCCCATCACTTTTTTGTATATTTTCAACTATGCTTAGAGCTACCGTCATCTTATTTTCATAATGTGTATCATGTTGACACGTACATGTTTTTGAAATATCACTTTTTTTATTCTTTTCAATTTAGTCATCAGTCTTCTGGTTGGGAATGGCGTCTTTGAGGATAACGCTGCTAACATATTGCAAAAAAGGCTAAAAGAGTATTTCTTTCGGCAGTGGCTAAAGCATATTTCATTTTGCTAAGTTCGTCGTGAAAAAATTTCATTATAAATAATGCTGACTTAGAATAATAGCTACTGACAAGAGTCAAAGTCAAATATTAATTCAAACATTTTAATTTCAGCTCTTTTTGGAAGGGTTTTAATACAAAAAATAAGGGACTTAGGTACAGGGTATTCAATTTAAAATAAGCCGAGTATCGCTTATTTGTTTTTTTTTTACATTGTGTACTCTATTTTCAAAATATCACATTTACTACATAGCAGGGGCCTTTGGGTAAGTATGTTGATTATATCGCAAAAAAATTGGATATGCTGTAAAGCTTTTTAATTGACACATCAGATGATGGGGTAATATTTAGAACATCCTATTTAAAAATATATTAAATTTTAATAACTATCTTTTGACTCACCCTGTATAATTAACAATATTTTTAAAATGTTGATGAATCATGCGACTTTTCAGTTCAGGATAGGCTCCCGAAAAACTGGTACCAACTTTAGAAACGTGACATTTTGCTTAGTCGAAACAAAAATCAAAATTCTTTTAAATGTTTAAAATTTATTTATTCCACGTACGTATGCGACACGTGTAATCTAATTATTTTTTATCTATTGCCAAAGACTTCTACAAATTCTTCGCACGTCTTCTTGCAGGTGCCCTTGCAGCATGTCAACTCCCGGTCGCACACGGAGGTAGGTGGTACTCCGCGCACAATAATACAGCTCCCACCTTCACCTGTAATGAAAGATGAAGAACGAACATTTTTTTTGGAGCAATGCGGATTAGTTCCTGGCCATTGGCACACAAATTGGTAAAGAAACGACTTACGTTTGACATTTTTGAGAGGAAAGCAAGCAAGATATTAAGGACGACTCACAAATTTTTGAAAATTCAACCTCTTTATTTTGTCATCGAGACCATTAAATATCTTAAACTCTAAACAATTTTTTTTTCTTTTGACAATTTAAATTTTGGAATTTGAATTTCTCATGTAGTACTTAGGAAGTTTTGTACTAGATTAATTATGCTTAGTAGACCTGCTTCAACCATTATCAGAGCAGTGCTCTTTTGCATTATAAAAGCCCTTTTTGTGGACGTGCTACTTCCTCTTGACCATTATGTCATAAGAAAGGCTTGGGTGAAACAGAGCGAAGTGACCCAATTTTACTATTCAAATTAAAAGTCGAAAATAACTTATTTCTCGAAATACGGACGTAAAAGAGTGCAAGTCTAAACAAGATTGGTTTCGAAAAATCGTCGGTGACAGGGACAAGTTCGTCGCAAATAGCGCAAATCAGCTTTTTATTTTAAAGAGAAGGCGCTTCGCGGATTCTTGTAGGGACGCAATGTTTTTCTATCGTACTCTTGCGGACCACTATCGAACTTTCGCAAAATCAAAAAATGAATACATCCTGTATAAAATGTCCTTCATATTGTATATAATTCCAACAATGTTTGAAATAGATGATATAGCTCTGGATCTCCTTAGTTTCCTGGTATCCGATTTTTTTTAGTGGAGCAAATGGTTTTCAAAAAATTATTTGTTTTCTGAAACCATGTAGTACGTGGTAATTGTAAGTGTCATCGCGTCTAGATTGAGGGCGAGAAATAGTGATTTTCATTTGGATTTTTTGAACGGATTTCCCATTGTTTGTACGAATTTTGATTTACGGTTAATGATTCATTCTCTAAAAGAACAATTTTCAGGGTTTTTTAGATTTCTGTCCATAACTAAAACACCTTGTATGTAATCAAAAAAATGCCTGAAACAAAAGTTATAGCGCCGGGTCTCCTACGTATTGCAGATGTAAAATTTTTTTAATCGTATGAATGGCTTTGGAAGAAAATATGTTTTTCTGCATGCCAAAATAACAACAAAAAAAATCAAAAATAAAAAAAAATACTTCGCGTTATTTTATTACTTCCAATTTAAAGAGTGTAAATGCGGGTCCAGACTTCCACTTCTCTCCCAAGTCTGAAGTCGGTAGCTGCAAATTTGGAGTACTTATTATGTTTTTTAATATGGCACGGAGTATCGAGAGCACCCTGTACAATACTTAAAAACCGTATATTCTGTATATTCTTGAAAAATTGTCACGAATAAAAGTTTATAGAGCCATATCTTCTGCTTCTTCTGGTTCAAGAATTTTTTTGGTCTAGTAAACAGTTTTTGAAAAATGTTTTTTGTAGACCCTTACACGTGCAATTTTTTATTTTTTCAAATACTTCCCGACCCGCAGCACTCCCATTTTCAATAGGTTGCGTCACGGGGCAAAGCTGCATATATGTGCCAAATATGAAGTCGACTTATCGTGTTTTATAGCAAGGTCCAAAAAACTATTTGACTTATCTGCAATTTCTGTCAAATTTTAAAATCTCCCTTACATGACAAAAGATTTCATTCATTCAAATAATCTCTCAACAATATGGATTTAAAGGTAGTATCAATTTAATTACTACGTCTCAGTATATTTCTGAGGCTCACGATAAACCTTCTCAAGTGGTCGTCATATATCTTGATTTTTTATAAGCATTTGATAAGGTAAATCGCAAAATTCTGATCGACAACCGTTATACTTTTGGATTTTCTGAATCGCTTGTTAATTGCTTTTCTTCGCACCTGTCTAACAGCATCAGTACGTGAACTCTACCTTCACTTCCACATGTTGCGTCCTTGGGCATTCTTCAAGCCTCCATACTCAATATGCTTTCAAAAAAATCCAGTGTTTAGCGTACTTCGGGGCAAATCAACATTTGGTCTCTAAATAATAACTCACAGCTAAGTACAGTCAATTGCAATGCAGTGTATTTTACCACCATATGTGTAGCTGTTAAATATAACTACTATATTTTTGATGAAACTCTCTCCCGTTTTAACATTTTTGGACTTGGGAGTAATATTCGACTAGAAATTATACTTTGTTTCTCATGTTAATACCAGATACCTCAAAAAGGTTTATCTTACGTTGTATGGATCAGTAATTTTGTCTCCTGCGTACAATTGTCACATTAATAAAAAAATATGCCCAAGTTCTTGAAATATGTATGTACAACGCGTGTAATATTATTAAATAGGTTTCTCTTAGTCCAGATCTAAAGACACATCATTTCCGCCCACGTCAAAAATTTTTAAATTTTTATCGATTTATGAATATGTACAAATATAATGCTCTACCTCATTTGGACTTTTTTTGGAAATATGTTAGTTAACATTTTAAATTTAAATCTTTTCCTTTTCTCTTGTTCTTATGTTAGGTTCGATTTTGGATTAACTTTGATCATCTAATTTGTACTGTTGGGTAAACTTTGCCCTTAAGAAAACAATTCCTGGACGCTATTTGGTGGTACATTTGGTACCTATTATTCTCAAACCAAATATCTGTGACCCAGTGTCGTTATGGTAGTCAACAAGTGATTCATTTGTACTTTTTCTCTATTGCAAAATTACTGACATAATTACGAAATAAGGTCGGTTATCCAGATTATGTTACCTGTGATTAATTCTTATTTAGTACTTATTGTCCATACCTCGAGATGGCACTACATTATCCAACAACTATAGGCTTGCATGTAAAGCTATGGAATTTCTTTTTGACACACATCCTGATGACCTTCTCACGAACTGGCAATATAACAAAATATATTTGATAGCTAATTTATTGCAATTGCATTACCAATGACTTCAGAAGGTGTCAATAAAAAAGTTGATATATGCCGCTGCAAATAGTTTTTATAATACGACCAAAAATATAGTGCATTTATTGTTTTGTCGTTTTAGTATTTTACAGTACCTCAACTGCAGACCTTCGCAGGACGGTAAAACCCATTACAACAGATGTTTGTTCTCCATTAAGTAGTCTTCCCGGAGATGGGCCGTAACGAATATTTGTAGAAACTTTTATTTGAAACATAAATGCGGGGTATTTTCGAATGGGTATAAGCATTTATTTTAACATCAGCTGATATGTATCGTTCTTAGGAGTTTAATCTAAAATGTTCGTATATATTACGGGAGTATTTGACTGTGATACTTCTAGTAAGTACGTATTTATGTACCTGATTCTCGAGCTTTGACCCTGGGAGACTGTTTTCATTGGATAGTTCAAATGGTAAGGCAAATACTATGTGGAAATGTAATGAAATTGAACATAATAAATTGTTACTTTACTTTTTTTATGTACATGTTTCAAGAATGCTCAGCGAAAGAGATTGAACACAAATTTATATCCCGCTTGTTCGTGTAGGTAGATAAATTCCTAGGACGGTCCTGGAATGCTCTGCTCGGCAGGGTGTTCTATAAGGGACTGCGTTTTTGGAGTAATAAACAGTAGACAAAGTTATTCACGGGGTCGGTTGTAAAAGCACAGTATTTCTGGTGCAAGTATACTACTCCTGATTAAAGAAAGGCTCATATTGGTGCTGACATTGCATTACATCGAGAAAAAAGGCATTCAAAACCTCACCAATATCTCTTCGTCTTGAATACGAATTGACCAAGGAACTACAGGATTGACCAAAGACTCACCGATGGTCGGGACGCAGGTGTGACAGCATCCGCAATACGTGGGCACCAGCGTCTCATTTTCCGGACAAGTTTCCACAGTTTTGCAGGGATGCGTTTCGCAATAGTCCCACGTACAAGCGAGGAAATCGGTCTGACAGCTGACCAACGCGATCAGCAATCCGAAGGCGACCAGCTTTACGATGTTGTATCCGTCCATGCCCACCGATTCCAACAACAATGCGAAATTTAATCGACTTTTAAGACTTACTTATATGTGTAATCGCGAATACAGTGGACGTAGTTTTTGCGAAAAAAGTTTGTACCGATAAAGGATAATTTAAATAATGCACTGCAGATTGTCATACGAGTCGTCTGTCATGATAATCGTTTATTGGCTCGTATATCACGTTTTTGTAGGGCTCGTAACAATATTTACTGAAACTTAGTCAAAACACAGTGTATGGGTCAACCCGGAACATGGAAGTGACAAGGCTTCTGCTTGCAAATGCTCTGAAATAGTTGGTTATCTTAAATAACTATTTTGGAAACGCCACATCAACCATAAGATTACGCGAAGACACTAGACAAATTCCAATCGCAAGAGGTATAAGACAAGGCGACACCCTGTAACCCAAATTATTTATTACAGTCTTGAAATACGTGATAAACCTGCATCGAAAGGATATGAAATATTTGCAGGTGATGTAGTTTTCATAGGGGACAATTGCGCAGTCACAAATCACATGGTTCGTGAACTACAACGAGCCACATCACAAATCATCTTATATATGTACTAACTGAACACCAAAATGATGACAAATATGGTCCTTAGTTGACGAATTGAGTCGAAAGGAAAACAAATACAATCGGTAGACAGAAGTTGACTAGAAAACTGCATTGGGATGGGCGGCATATGGAAAACTGACAGATATTTTCGATTCTATTGCCCTTAAAAGAAAAGCTTTCAATCAGTGCGTGTTTTCAGCTCTCCCCTATGGAGCGGAGCCCACAGTCCCAAAGGAATTAACCCAACGGAAAATGGAAACAAAACAACAAACACAGAACAAAAGTGGAAGATATAATAGAAGAATCATATCTCAAGTGGAGATGGGCTGCACACATTGCGAGGCTTCAGAACGGCAGATGGTCAAGTAGGAGATCACATACGAAATGGACCGACGATCTTGACAGATCGCAAGCATTGGGAGGGGCCCCATATTCCATAACGGAAAAGAGAAGAAGCTTGTTGGTTAATGATGACGATGATGCTGAAACGATGAACCAATTATAACCGTATTTATGCCTCGGTATTTTAATCTCATGCGTGTGCGCCGTATGGTATATTGTAATACTTTACCGATATCGGATAAAACAATAGTTGGTTTCGTTCACAAGTCGTTACCGTTATGGATAACGAAAAAACAATCCCATTGGTCCTAAATACAGATATGTACAACATGAATTGCCTTGAAATAGGCGTCTAGAGGAAAAAGGAAACAAAACAATTGAAGAGTACAGGGGAAAAAGATGAGGGTGTACAGTTATTTCGTATAATATATCGACTATAGAATACTATCCAAATATAAGAAATGACTAGAAAGATGACAGTACAAAGATAACAAAGATAAACAGAATTTAAAATGTATAGTAGTGGGCAAAAAGATGAAGGTACTAAACATTGTGAGCAAGAAAGATGACAGTCCATAGTAAATGGCAACGTTGTTCTATTTTGCCGGCTTATGATCGTAAACAATGCATGTAGTTCAGTCCCAAGTTACCAACTTGTTTTTATTGACGTTAAAGTTTATTGGTATAATTATTGATTATTCTGTTTTTAAAGTTTTATGGTGTATTTGTTGTTGTTGAATAATGGCTGAGCAACAAAAAACAAGGAAAAGAAAATCCTGTGGACGAATGCAGGATGTAACTAAAAAGTTACGCTTAAGTAGTCATCAAACTGGACAAGACTGCAAATGTTCAAAACTTAAATGTTTCCAAAATCTCACTGCAGCCGATTTAAGCACGATCGTGTCTAAATTTAATCAACTACAAAGTTATGATGAACAATCCCTTTATCTGAGTGGTTTAAAAACGTGTAAACCGGTAACACGCCACCGTCCGAGGAAATCTGAAGATGAAACTGATTTTCACTAATTTTCATATACTTATAAGGTGATACATAACATAGGTTTATCTACCTACTGAGCTCAATATTAAGAAAATGTACTCTATGTACAAAGAAAAATATCCTGATAAATTATATAGTAAAATATTCAACACCAAGTTTAATATTGCTTTTGGGTATCTGTAGTAGTAGTAGTAGTAGTACCTGTAGTGCAGATGATCACAATGCACTGCAGTTACACACGGAACTGCGAAGTTGAAAAAGAAGTATATACGTAAAAAAGCTGCTAGAATTGAGGCTCAAAAAGACAAAACCCAGGAAGCAATTGTAATGGATTTTCAAAAAAATATTCATCTGCCGAATATTACAGCTAATGGCACGTATTATCGTAGACAACTTTCGTTCTACATGTTCAACATGCATGTCCTTTCGACCTTTGAAGCTCTTTTCTATACTTATACTGAAGTTTCAGGAAAAACATTACATTTACATTTTTAACTATCTGGATTTTAATGTCAAGAAGCTTACAATATCAAAATCAAATCAAATCAATGAAAATGGTTTTTCCTGTTCATAGACATTTGTATCTAGAATTTGATAGAAATATTGGTTTAGTGAAACAGAAGGCGTACGTTGAACTGCCTCAAGGATGGAATGCAGTTTTAAGGGATTCCCGAACAAAACCAAGCCCTTTTAAAGTTAGTTCTTGTGAATATCAGTGTATTTTTTGGAGTTAGACCAAATTTCTAGCCCATTTCTATATGCCCAATTGTCTTGATTGTACATAAGGAAAGTTATAATGGTCGAGAAAATGTAGTCATAAAACAAAAAAGAATAAAACTTTCGCTACCTGAAAAGTGTTTTTTGCTTCCAACTTTAGCTTATGATGGGCCAGTACCTGTATCTAAAGCTAAATTTCACGACCTACAGCATCTAAAAAGATCTGTTCTCAGTACGCGCAGGATTTTTTTACAGCAATATTACATTGATAAAATTACAAAAATAGATTATGGATCTTTATTGCCCAGTTTTTTTATATTGGAATCAAAGTTTCTTTTTTATGCTTTTGCATTG
Organism: Cylas formicarius; assembly: GCF_029955315.1. Taxonomy (NCBI): domain Eukaryota; kingdom Metazoa; phylum Arthropoda; class Insecta; order Coleoptera; family Brentidae; genus Cylas; species Cylas formicarius. The sequence continues at coordinate 35,962,683 of NW_026844347.1, read as the reverse complement.
ACCATTTATATATTCTTGCTTCCACAAAACACCACACAGTCCACATTTTGTCACCGATACTCTTCAATATATACAGGGAGTATATGGTAATATAAAATAAAGGGCTTGGAAATAAAAAACAGCGAAATCAATGACGTTAGGACACTACCATGGAGAGTGGCACTATAGATTTTGCTATTAAAATTTTTAAATAGCCTCACGGCCTGACTAAAATGATTGAAGCCACGCCTTGAAAAGTCCTCTCACGATCAATGTGACAATATTTTGAACCACGAAGTCACCACTGACTACGTAAAATATTTTTGTAAAAGCACAATCACAAATTCTTTATTATCTCGTTTATTGTATAAGTCGCCACTGACTACGTAATTTTTTTTTTGTAAAATCAAAGGGAAACATAAACACAAATTCTTTGTTATCTCGTTTATTGTATAATCTAAAAAGAGTGTGAGTAAAACAAACTAGGCGTTTTATAACTTAATAGCATATTATTTGACAAGATGCTCACGTCATATTCCGGAACATCACGTCAATCCCCTGTTGTAATAGGCGTGGGGTGCTGTTCCGGATAATTTTACACATTTATCCCCTTCGCCTGCAAAGAAACCACATTTAATAATTCATATAGATAAAAAACTGATAAATGGTTGATTTCTTAATACATTCATCTAATTAATTTTTTATGTCAAGACTATTATACTACTACAAATAGTAAGACCTGACATGTACTAGGATTTAAAAGCAGAGAATGATCCTTAGAAACTTCAAAAATAGCGTCGAGGTCTCTACTCATAGGACGATAGTTTTCTATCAACTTGTTCACTGGAAATAACAAAAACAAAAGTGTGATCTGCGTACATTTGCAACGAGAAATGAATTAGGTTAATTTTAATTTTCAATTTTTGCTTAACCGTATGTTGGAAATATAAAAGCTTACCGATGATCGGAACACATCGGAAACAGCATCGGCAAAAGGTTTCGTGTTCTGAGTTCCGAAGATTAGCTGAGAAGACGCCCCGACCAAACTCAGCAGGAGGATTGCCAGCACCATTTTCATAATGACAGTTCGATATTACCTGCTATATGCGTTTTCAAATGGTTTATATAAATAGCAAAACGGTATACAGATAAATTTGCCTCCGTCGAAATGTTTGTTTCCGAAAAAAAAAAAAACGTTTCAACGATGTATTGCTGATATTTATGGTATTGGAAGTAGCTCTAATTTCAAGGTGGTACACGGTGGCCCTTCTTTTTTTAAAATATTTTACTGATAATGGATAAACAAACGAATTCCACATACTTATTATGAATTTAATGGGATCTGTGTATATTTCAACAAAATACTACAAAAAAAAATGCTACAACCACATTGACAACTCACGATAATTCACGAACTGTCAACGGCCACGTTGATTGTTAGACTTCGCAACTGGGGTATTAATTTCTTATCGAAATTGTTTGTTTAATCAATATATGTGGCTCAAATGAGTTTTAAATTAAAATCAGATAATACATTCAATAGCACTTAATATTTTGAAGCATGAACAGAAATCTATATTAGACAGGATTTTTTAATTATTCATTATTGATTGATAAAAGAATGTTCGTACCCGTAAAACGAAGTATAGAACCGGCAACATCGCCCTAATTAAATTTTAAAATTTTTCAGGCAATTGTTTCTGAGATACGGCTGCTACGAGACTTTGGAGCTGCATACGAATCGTGTATCTTAAAGGTGACAAAATATTTATAAACGACGTCATAATATGAATAGTAAAAAGCTATAAGGTAATGTAGACTATGGAAGAAAAATATAAATAAACTAGACATCGGCAATAATAACATGCAATTTACAGTTTCATTTCAATGAAAAAACATGTTTTACCTTTGTGAGTTATAATTTAGCCACAGTTTGAGGAAGATACGTCTGATTCTGAATTGCCAGGGTTATAAAAACGAAATAGTTTTGGAAGTGTTAGTAATTTTTGAAGCTCTGAACAACATTTCTCAAATGATGCTGATGATAAATTTGTTTGATATGTTTCTGTAAAACCACCTTACATGTAGAAAAAAAGAACAGGCGCCAATTTGTCTCTATTTTGACCGAAATGAGCAAAAAGTAGCAACCAGTTTTATCACCATGAAACTAAACAAAACTAACCAAAAATGGATGTTTATTGAGTAAAAAGCGTATAGAAACTGAGCTGAATTCATTGAAATAATGAACTTAACTTTTCTACCAAAGTTCCACTTTATGTTTTCTACATAATTGTTAATCTTTCCAACATTAATATTCAAAAAATAGTACTTATAACGAAATACATGAAAAATAATATATAATTGTTACATGCAGGCCCGCAGGTCGGCCCTCTTGTATGTATGTAGCGTATCGAATATAAATATAAAAATAAGAATTGTTTTCTTGACTTTGCGTTGGTTGTACTTATTCTCGTTTGACGAAAAATAAAAGAAGCAAAAACGTGTTAAGAACAACTTTATTAGGCAATAATCGAAAATGACGCAAAACTGTGATTTAAGTAAAATTAAATTAAGGGCATTCCCTTTGGCAAATGCCCGAACAACAATGCAGTCCTTTCTGGCACACAGACGTCAGTGGAGCTCCGAATAGTAACAAACATGTTCCACCTTCACCTGCAAATGCAATGAACAAAATTTGTCTTTTTATTGTCAAGCTGAAACCGTCTGGACCAGTGTCATTTCCCTTCTATACCGGATAATCCAATACGTTACGAAAATCTTATTATAGTTATAGTCTCTCGAATCTGGAAACACTGAAGAATATTTCATTAAACTTCGTTCTAAATTGATTTAATTTAAACGTCTGGTACTGAAGAGGAATGTTATTATATAGGTTGGTAACCAGTAAGCAGAGTGAATAAACCTTTTTTCAAATATCGCTGACACATGATGCTTCCACAGAATCTTAAGTTATTTGCTAAATAATATGAGAAATTTGTTGTTGTGACAGTTTAAAAAAACATTATTGAGAGAAATTCTCTTTTTCGCTCCACAGTATGCAATTTATAAGTTATAGGTTGGTATTTCTTAATTCCACGAGGAAAGCAAAGACAGGATTTTTGTACTTTTCAAATATCGTTAATCTTTCTGAATTTCGTATATTACATCACAATAGTTGAAGTTGCTAAGATCCAAATAGTCTCAATCTGATTTATAGTAGGTAAGGATGTGCCTCTACCTTTCGTATGTAGCAACTGATATGCTCTCTGAATCGCAGATCAACATTTATCATAAGATCAAGGTTTTTTTTTTATACAGTGGCTATTTTAAATTAACATTTTCCCGAATTACGTGCATTTTATTAACGATTTTACTTTTCTTTTTTGCAAAAACATAATTAGTGATGTTGTGGGATTTATCTTTAATATATATATTAATATATACAAAAAAAATCAAGTACCCTACCAAGCTCTTTTTCCAACTCATTTGTCGAAGTCCTTGGCAAATAATGTTTGAATTATGTAGTTATTATATTGATATTTTAATTAATTACAAGAAACTAAAGCTTTGTTTTATATACAGAATGTTTACGCATCTTTTTTTTGTTTGCTTTATTCAAACTACACATTGATATTAATTAAAGTAATATTTACAATTTCATCATAACACCATAAGCTTTAGCCATTCAACTGCATTCTCTCCAGTAAAATAATTGCAAAAGCAGATAATACACTATATTAGCTGAAATAAACATATTTGTTTAATTAATGTAGTAGACAGTAATCGACTAAGACAGAAAACGTCAATTTCATAGACTGATAGAGAGGACCTTTGATCAAAAAATTGTTTTTTGTTGTTACTAGGTGGAATAGGGATGATGCTCTTAGAGTCCATGAAGAAAATTTCGATTGGCGCAACAACATATTTGAAAAGTCCACCATTTATAGTTAAGGAACCTTAAAGATACTAATACAGTTTCATTCATGTATGAAATATTTGTTTTGCAATATCATTGGGTTCTTGATCTGATCGCCACTTTCGAGTGTAATATTTTTAACGCCCTTTTAATTTCCTTGTTATTTTTTATTTACTTTCTTTTTTCGGGAGTAGCATTTTTCTTAAAATTAAATCTCAATTTGGCCCTAGTTTTTGTAGATGTAATTATTCCATGTAACCTCCAACTTAGGTTTTTTTGTATTTTTTGTTTATCACTCTTTCGTGATAATATTTCTGCTATTCCATTTGTAGGATGTAATTTTTGTTTAAAGATCAGGTGTTGAGAGGATTATCTTATATTCTCCATCGTAGTTTGTAACTTGTAACTTAATACAGCCAAGTGTAATGTAGGCGGTTTTACCAGCATAATTGCAGGTGTGAAATATGACTATCATCTTTTGATAAAACTCTCTCCCGTTCTAACACTTCTTGTAAATTAGGAGAAATATGTAATAATGTACTGGCAGAAGCCTCAAAAAGCTACGGATTTATCGTACGTTGTACTAGAGACTTTAAAAATTCAGAAGTGATAAAAATATTTTTTGGTTTTTGGAGTATGTATGGTATAAGTTGGATAGACTTGGTTATGTGTCTTACCATTTTCTAACGACTATTTAAAATTTTAAATAACGTGTTTGTTTATTCTGACCTATTACATAGACAAAATTTTCTGGTTCCGCGTATAAACTCTAGACATAGTAACACATTGTTTCCGCCCGTGCCAAGAATTAATATTTTAAAATTTTCACCTATTTTCTCAATGTGCTCCAAGAACAATGCTCGACATCATTTTGACTCTCTTGTTTTTCATATAAGAGTTAATAAAAGTTCAGATTTTCACGAAATTATATATTTTTACATGACAATTGTTAAATTTCGTCATGTCATCATTACTTGCCTCTGTAACTATTTAATGCTTTCTATTACAACCTACCTGTTAGTTGGGCTTCATGCCTGTTAGGTGGACTTCTTTAAATAAATAAATAAATAATATTTAACAGTATATCTAGTGCAAGATTTGGATCTTCAAGCCTTAGTGATTCGTTCCAATCTCTCGTTTTCGCTAGTCTATTTTATATTTTTAATACTTGGGTCATTTTTGACTGAGCGCTGAAATTTATTTTTATTTATTGAAATGCTAACCTACACAAACAAAAGATCAGTTAGGTCATAGTCGAAATTTAACGGTTGGAAGCTAAGTAGATCTTCCTCCATTTTCGTTTTGAGGAAAAAATCCATATATATTCATGAGTAAGATGTACTGAGTGATGATATTGTCATTACCGGCCAAGATATTTAAGCTAATATCTCGTAAGAATAATACTTACTTAATATCTAAGTAAAGGCTCAAACTCATTTAATTAAACCCAAAAGCCCAGCTAATAAAATTAAAATATTATATCCAATGTTTGCTTAATCTTAATTCTTAAACATTGAATTGATGTCCAAACCTGTGACACATTCATGGACGTCTTACGGACATATGATTTGTTGAAATATTTAATTTATATGGTAGTGCAGATTTCATATGTTTCTTGTATAACCTGTCTTTAATGACAGTATCTGGAAGAATGGACGCTTACCAATGACTGGAACACATCTCCGACAACATCCGCAGAAGGTCGGTAACAACGTTTCGTTTTTTGGACAGAATTCGTCACTCACGCATTTGACTCTGAGGCAGTACTCGGGCGGACAGTTAAAACGCTGTTCTTGACAAGTAACGACCACGATCAGAACTAATAGTAGGGTTGTTACCGTCGTCACTAGCGGCAATTCCATTTTGGCCTGTAGTCGTTGACGGTATCATCGACGACATATCGAGTTCCGCCTTTATATACGGCGTATGACAAGTAAATGTTTTTTGCGAACAGTATGCATTTGCGACGATAAAAAAATATTTAAATAATACACCTTTGATAGCCCCGTCCTCTAGCTTTAATCGCTCGCCTTTAAACGTCCCTCTCCACGCCACTGCTGACCACATGTTGGCAACAAGTAGCTATTTGCGTTATGAGTGTTGCACATATTGGTGTTTTTTTATAAAAATATTACATGACTTGTTAAACAATTGTCGACATCTATATAGAGGGTATCCCAGTCGTGTGTCAACGTAGTATATCTCATTTAATATTTGTTGCAGAAAAAAACGTTAAATTCAAAAGTTATAGATGAGACTAAAAGAAACAATTTAAAATTAGTTTCAAGTAAGTTCAAGGGAGTGATAAATACAGCCTGTATATTATTGAATTTTTATAATCACCCAATGTAGGATTCTTATGATCTATACTGAATGTTTCCGGAATTATGGTCATTTTTTCTTCAAAACTTCCCTTTGTTTAACACCCTATATTTTTGAAGCTGTTTCTGACGGCTGTATTTTTATTATGCCAAAAATTTTATAAAATGGTGCTGTCCTTTTTCCTATACTTGTGTTGGAGTTAGTTTTGGTTAGTTTTGTTTTCTTTCCATTAATTTGGAAATAATGGCTTGCTTAATCAAAATATTATTAAACTATAAAATAATGTTACCGATTGCGGCTTTTAGTGTAAATGCAAAAAGCAACATTAATATACAAAAATAATATTTAAATTGTTTTTCCAAGTGTCGCGGTTCATAATATTTTTTTTGTTTGAATATCTATTTTTTTTCTATTAACATGTAACAAATCCTATTGTTTAAAAATTGTACTTAATTCGTCTCTGTATTGTGATATTTTCGCACGGTTTGAAAACAGAGTGTCTCTTTTGGTTCTTTCAAGAAAATTAATATTTTTCATTTTGACTCTCCCTGCATAAACGATTCAAACTAAGTTTAAGACAAGTCTAAAATGACTGTACTATTTTATCGGTCGAAACGGCTTCAAGAATATAGGGTAATAAACACAGGGAATTTTTGACGAAAAATTAAGCATGAATCAAAAAAAAAAACAATCAGTGGGGACCCTAACAACCCTATATTGTGCGATTGAGTATCTACTAATGTTATAATATACAGAGTGTCAGATTAAAAAATATATAAATTTAGTTTTTCACATATTTATGTATCGCCGTGTATAATTTGGAAATAATTTTAAATTGTTTCTATTAGTCTCATCTCTAAATTTTGTATTTAACATTTTTCTCTAAAACAAATTATTTCATTGACATACTATTTGGACACCCTGTATGTATGTCAAATACGCCTACTTTTATCCTAAAAGTTGCAGATGTCTTTGGCATTTATGGTTTCCACGGCAACCAAGAGAGCCACATAAAATAGAGCTAAAGCCAATGCGCATAAGTATATCTCCATAGCCATAGATAAAGAAAATAAATAGATGTTTATGTCAAATTGGAGAACAAATTCATTGTAGTCTGTACGACAACCACTTGTCACTAAAAATGGCTGTCGAACCTATCATACGTCACCTGGGCATCGTTTCATTTTACATTGTTGGTAATAATGGTTTCAGAATTTTCTTTTTGCGTTTTTGTTTTTTTAATGAGTGTAAACTTTTTCAACAATGTTGTTGAAACATGTTTTGATGTTGTGTTCCTGATTGTAAAAATGATAATAAGCTGTTTAAAAATGTTTAGAATCTCCAATTTGCATGAGCCATGTGTATTCTATTCTGTTACAATTTATAACTATAATTGTGCATGAATCCGTCAATATTAACCAACATTGTGGCAAAAGTCGTTCTAATTGACTCAGGAAATGAAAAAAAAAGGATAAATTACATACATGAATTCTTTTTTAAATTACATTAACTCATTACATAATCGTATAAAATTCACTATCGAGATTGAACAAGATAACTCTATTAATTTTTTAGACATAACTATTAGGAAAGCGCTAAACAAATTAGATTTCTCAATATATCATAAACCTTCACACACGGACACAGTCATACATAACAGCTCAAATCATCCTTATACACACAAAATGGCTGCATTTAACTCTTTTATACACAGACTTCTTAATACGCCACTCTCAACAAAAAATTACAACAAAGAACTTAATATCATTAAACAAATTGCACTGAACAACTGCTATAATCCGTCCATGATAGATAAAATTATAAATAAAAAACAAATACAGACAACAGTAAACTCTATTTATCCGAAACCTAATACAGAACACGAACAATTTAAAACAATTACATACATAGGACAACCTAGTGCAAAAATTTCATATTTGTCAAAACGTGGTTTCAAAATAGCTTTCCGAACTAACAACACAATAGGAAAATATTTAAAACACAATAAAACGACATGTCCAAAATCCCAAAAATCAGGTGTCTACAGGTTGAAATGTGGATCTTGTCCTAAAATGGATATTGGACAAACAGGTAGATCCTTCAAGAGACGCATGAACGAACATAAAAGAGGGTTTAGATTCTAATTATGCTACACACTTAAACACAGAAAAACACATTTTTGACGACAATTTTGATATTTTACATACGGCCACAAAAAGTAGAAAATTAAATTTATTGGAAGCCATGGAGATTAACAAAATGAGACATTCAAATGTATTGCTCAACGATCAATTAGATTTAAATACCTCTCCTTTATTGAACTTAAATTCTCACAATAACATTAATTATGGTTTTATGGTCATTTTTCGGTATACATAGTAGCAGGTAGTTTGTAAATATTACATTTGATAAAGACGCGGTGTGGTCGAAACAATCGTCATGTCATAATATCTAATTTCGTGAGAATCTGAACTTTTAGTTCTTATTTATTTTGATAAATTACATACACCACTTCTTAAAATGGCGGAGATTTTTTACGTAAGTCAAAACTTTAGGACTACAAATCCAACATAAACTTAATTTAGACAAAATTACATGTCACTAGCTGTGAACAAAAAGATCAATCAGAAGGCGCACTTCACGTACCAAGTATATTTTGGTATAAGTGCAGTCCCAACCTTCTAAATGAACGCAGTACTGCTAGCCAATATGAATTAACAAGAACGACACAGTAGCAAACCTTTATTGTACTGAGCAACACTTTTGCAAACTCGTGAACAATAATCTTATAATGTTAAATATTACACTTGAAACAATATACAACTAATTATTAGCAAGTTTTTCGGCATCCGAGACTTTGATTATTTTAATTGTGAAACACGTAATATAAAAAATATATTTCAGAATAATTTCACAAAGTTTTATAAATTAGTTATTGATGAAGTAGTAATTATAAATAATAATAAAAATAAGTATGGTTCCAAATAACGGTAGAATATCCGTAGGATCTTAAATTAAAAAGCACCTTTCGTTTTATAACAGTATCGTTAAGATCAGAGGAAAATTATTTTTTTGGTTTCAGTTCAATGTCAGCTCAATGTTTTCTAAAAATTAATACGAATTCATATTTTATATTTTAAATTGTTTTTATATAGAAGAGAACTACTATGAACCAGACATTCCGTAAGTGATATCACTGTTGAAAATTGAAACTATTTTATTACATATATGAAGTAAAACCCATTAACAAGATACATTTTCGTAAGTATGGGCTCAATTTTCGCGAATATAAATAAGATAATTACTTTTGTCTTGCAACTGGGAGGACGGCAATATTGGAAATTCAGACAAAACTCCACAATAATTTATTCGCATGTAATAGGCTGCAATGAAAACGGAAAATCTCTAATCGGGCAACTTAATTTATTAGATAATTCAAAAGCAAGTTAACCTAGTTAATATATATATAATATATGTATATATATATATATATATATATATATATATATATATATATATATATATATATATATATATATATATATATATATATATATTATATATATAGTAGTGTCTATTTGGTAAATTCACTAGCACGCGCATTGGTAAAATCCATCACTTGTTCGGTTTATATTCCGAATGGACTCTGGATTGACTCAGCAAAAATTGTTATTATGTATTACGCGCCACGTTCAGAAAAGTGAATCAAATAAAATGTCTTCAAACACTTAGACTTTATTTATTAGACTTAACAGTTGTACTCTAATTATTTTTATTTCTTGCCAAAATATTGTATTTATTCGCCGCACGTCTTTTTGCAGGTGCCGTGGCAACATCTCAACTTCCGGTCACATGCGGATTTAGGCGGTGCCCCATTGAAAATAATACATCTCCCGCCTTCACCTGTAATCAGACGAATATTTTGAACAAACATTTTTGTTTGAGGGCCGTGATTTATATTTATTTATTGAAATGCTAAATAACACAGACAAATGATCGGTTACGTCATAGTCGACAATTCACGGTTGAGAGCTAAGTAGATCTTCCTCCATTTTCCTTTTGAGGATAACAATTTTGTGAGTAGGGCTTTGTAATATCTTAATATAATGAAAAAAATCCATATTTGGGAACGTTTGGGAAATCAGAATTCATTAGACGCTAGTTTGTAAACAAGATAGTATTAGGTTGAAAAGAACGGTGTCATTTGTAAAAATATAAATTTAATTTGACAAATGTGCTGCAGATTTCTTCTGTAACGTCCGTATCTGGAAGAATGGATGCTTACCAATGATTGGGACACATCTCTGACAACATCCGCAGAAGGTCGGTACCAAAGTTTCGTTCTTAGGACAGGATTCGTCACTCACGCATTTGACTCCGAAGCAGTAACCGGGCGGACAGTCAAAACGCTGTTCTTGACAAGTAACGACCACGATCAGAACTAATAGTAGGGTTGTTACCGTCGTCACTAGCGGCAATTCCATTGTGGCGTGTAGTCGTTGACGGTATCATCGACAACATATCAAGTTCCGCCTTTATATACGGCGTATGACAAGTAAATGCTTTTTTGCAAACAGTATGCATTTGCGACGATAAAAAATTATTTCAATAACGCTAGCTTTAATCGCTCGCCCTTCAACGTCCCTCTCCGCGCCGCTGCTGACCACATGTTGGCAACAAGTAGCTATTTGCGTTATAAGCATCGCACCTAGTGTTTTTTTATAAAAATATTACATGTGTTAAACAATTTATCATTTATTATTTGTTGCAAAGAAAATGTTAAATTCAAAGGTTATAGACAAGACTAAAAGAAACAATTTAAAATTAGTTTCAAGTTAGTTCAAGTTCACCCAATGTAGGGTTCTTATGATCTATACTATACCCCATATATTTGAAGCGGTTTCTGACAGGTGTATTTTTATTATGCCAAACATTGTATAAAATGGTGGTCATTTATCCTGTACTTGTGTGGAAGTTAGCTTTGGTTAGTTTTCAACAATTATTGAGAAAATATCGTAATAACCCAAGAAAAATAAAAATATATAGGTCAATTTTGTTTAAAAAAAATGTTTCTTCTTTCCATTAATTTAGAAATAATGCCTTTCTTAATCTTAATCCTATTGTTTGGAAATTGTACTTAATTCGTCTCTGTATTATGATATTTTCGCACGGTTTGAAAACAGAGTGTCCCTTTTGGTTCTTTCAAGAAAATTAATATTTTTCATTTTGACTCTCCCTGCATAAACGATTCAAACTAAGTTCAAGACAAGTCTAAAATGACTGTACTGCTTTATAAAATTGTAGGCATAATAAAATTACTGCTGTCGAAAATGGCTTCAAAAATATAGGGTAATAAACATAGGGAATTTTTGAAGAAAAAATAACCACAAATCAAAACACAATCTGTATGGACCATTTCAACTGTATATTGGGTGATTGAGTTTCTACTAATGTTGTAATATACAGGGTGTTATATTAAAAAACATATAAATTTGGTTTTTCACATATTTGTGTATCGCCCTATATATATGAAAATAATTTTAAATTGTTTCTTTTACTCTCATCTATAACTTTTGCATTTAACATTTTTCTCTAAAACAAATAATAATTATTACTTTGACACACTACTTAGACACCCTGTATTTATGTCAAATACGCCTACTATGTCATGTCATGTCAAATTGGAGAAAAAATTCATTGTAGTTCGTAAGACAACCGCTTGTCGCTAACGTTCCAAAAAATGACTGTCCAACTTGTCGTACGTCACCTGCGCATCGTTTTATTTTACATGTGGTGATGGTATTAACGGATTCAGAATTTTATTTTTGCATTTATTGGTTCTTTTAATGGGTGTAAACTTTTTTAACCATGGCTGTTGAAATATGTTTGCTGGTTAAAAATGTTTAGAATCACCAATTTGCATGAGCCTGTAAGTGTATTCTATTCTGTTACAATTTATACATATTATTCGTTCTAATTCACCCACAAGTATATATTGCATACACGACTTCTTAAAATGGAGAAGATTTTTTAATTACTTAATTAAGACAAAATTACGTGTCACTAATTGTGAACAAAAAAGTTTAGATATACAGTGGTAAACCTTTATTGTACTAAATAACACACTTTTGCAAGTTCGTGAGCTAATATTCTTTCAATGTTAAATATTATTTGGAAAATTATTATACTTCTAACAATATACAATTAACTCTTCGGTAGTTTTTCGGTATTCAAGACTTTGTTTATTTTAATTGTGAAACACATAATATAAACAATATATTTCAGGATAATTTCAGAAAGTTTTATATATTTATCAAGGGTGAACAATATAAATAAACTCCTAAAAAGTAGAAGACAGATATAAATGATAATATAATTATGGTCCGATGGTTGATGAGATTCAATAAATATAGCAAATCCGAAGGAAAGTCTCAATAATTTTTTCCTTTAATTATCAGGAAAATATTTTATTTGGTTTCAGTTCAATATCATCTCAGTGTTTTCTAGAAATTAAGGTCAATTCATATTTTATATTTGAAATTGTTTTTATATAGAAGAAAAATATCATGAATCTGAAATTCCTTAAGTGATATCACTGTTGAAAATTGAAACTATTTTATTACATATATTAAGTAAAACCCATAAACAAAATACATTTTCATAATTATGGGCTATATTCTGGCGCATATAAATAAAATAATTACTTTTGTCTTGGAAAGGGGAGGACCACATTAATTTATTTGCATTTAATAGGCTGCAGTGAAAACCGGAAATCACTAATCAACTTAACTTATTAGTTAACTTAATTATATTATATATTATATATAATATATTATAGTAGTAGTATAATATATATAATTTTCTATGCGGTGTATATTTGGTAAATTTCGGTTTATATTCCGAATGGACTCTGGATTGACTCAGCAAAAATTGCTGATTATGCATTATGGGCATGGAAAAGTGAATAAAATAAAATGTCTTTAAACATTTAAACTTTATTTATTCCATTTAACAGTTGTACTCTAAATATTTCTATTTATTTCCAAAAAATTGTATTTATTCGCCGCACGTCTTTTCGCAGGTGCCGTTGCAACATGTCAAATTCCGGTCGCATGCGGAGGTAGGCGGTACCCCGTTGAAAATAATACATCTCCCACCTTCACCTGTAATCAGACGAATATTTTGAACAAACATTTTTGTTTGAGCGGCATAATCAGTTGAAACAAAAGTAGATTTTCCTCCATTTTCATTTTAAGGAAAAGATGCTCAAGACAAGGCTCTGTAATATCCTCATATAATGAAAAAATCTTGAAATATTTAATTTACTCGGTACATTACAAATGGTCTCAAACAAAAAAAAATAAATTCATTTACTACTATGGAATTCTATAGGATATGGAACTAATAGGAAATCTCAATTCATACGATGCTAGTTTGTAAACATTATAATATACAGGTTATGCACGAAACACACAAAATCTACAGGATCATTTGTTAAAATATAAACTTAATTTGACAAATATGCTGCAGATTTCTTCTGTTTCTTGTATTACCTGTATTTAACGTCCGTATCTGGGAGAATGGATGCTTACCAATGATTGGGACACATCTCCGACAACATCCGCAGAAGGTCGGTACCAACGTTTCGTTTTTAGGACAGGATTCGTCACTCACGCATTTGACTGTGAGGCAGTAATCGGGCGGACAGACGATTAGCTGTTCTTGACAAGTAACGGTCAGTATCAGAACAAGTAGTAGGGTTGTTACCGTCGTCAGTAGCGGCAATTTCATTGTGGCGTGTAGTCGTTGACGGTATCATCGACGATATATCAAGTTCCGCCTTTTTATACGGCGTATGTCGAGTAAATATTTTTTTGCAAACCGTACGCATTTGCGACGATAAAACATTATTTAAATAGCCCCGTCCTCTAGCTTTAATCGCTGGCCCTTCAATGTCACTCTCCGCGCTACTGCTAACCACAAGTTGGTAACAAGTAGCTATTTGTGTTGAGAGCGCAAAATGTCACACATATTGCTGTTTTTTTATGAGTAGAGCTAAAAAGTCGGTTAAATTAGCAAAGTAGTAGCATTTCTTCCACTGATTATAACTGAAAATAAAAAAATGAACTCTTTTTAAATAGAATACTCTGAATATTTTTTACTCTATCAGCACATTTCTCTTTTAGGCATATTAATTTATGATTAAGAGGTGTTTAACTGCACCATGTACTTCAATACATTTTGGAGCACGTTTTTCTATTGAGCGAATTGTTCTACCATATATCTGGTTTATTTTTCTCTCGTTGCAGCCTTTAAAACGTCAATTTGTGTTATCTTTTCTTATAAAATTCGTCCTTTAAATAACCCCATAATTAGAAATTAAGTGGGGTTATATCTGTTGACCATTTATTGTTGAAAATGGTTGATAAAAATTAATATGTGCCTCGGAAATTATGAGCTGGCGCGCCATCTTGTTGGAAATCTAGATTCTGCCTAATTATGAGGTGAAGCCCATCTAGAAAACCATCCAGAACAATGTGAGAACCAATTATACCAACAGTGACAATTTTTTGAATTATGAATTCCAGAATTTAAATATTTGGTTCCGCAGTCCACAAAATATATCGAAAATTATTTATGATTTGGCTGCAGACAGAAAACAGTCTTCTCTCACCTGAGCTAGTCGGAATTTATAACGGCAAAATTCGTGTTTCTTTAAAATCCTTTGGACAACACTACAGGATAGGTTAGAGTGTTTGACTGTGTCTCGAATAGAATTGTCACGGTACAAATTTTATTATAAGTGAAGAAATTGGTGTTCCTGGACATTTTGAAGCATACCATGATAATTCCATTCGAGACATAGTCTGAGACTACCCTGTAGTACTGTCCAAAGGATTTTAAAGAAACACTAATTTTGCCGTTATAAATTCCGACAAAATATCCAAGAACACCGATTTCCAGGTCTTCGCTTATAATAAAATTTGTTTTGATGTTGTCTTCCTGGTTGTAAAAATGACAATAAGCTGGTTTAAAATGTTGGAAATCTTCAATTTGCACGAGCCTGTAAGTATATTCTATTCTGTTACAATTTATACATATAAATCAATATTTTTGTGATATTATTACTGTGTGATTGTGCCTGGAAATGTCATATGAACCAACATCCAACAAAATTACGCGTCCCTAATTGTGAACAATGTGCTGTATGAACCTTCTAAATGAACGCAGTCTTCTGGCCAGTATAAATTAATAAGAATCAGAGCATACAGTAGCAAACTTATAACCAACAAAACAATTTTGCGACTCGTGAGCTAATATTCTTTCAATGTAAAATATTATTTGGAAAAATATTACACTTGTAACAATATACGATTAATTCTTGGGTAGCTTTTCAGTATCCAAGGCTTTGTTTATCTTAATTGTGAAAAACATAATAGAAAAACCATATTTCACGACACTTTCAGAAAGTTTTAATATATTTGTGATGGGTGAACTATATAAATATAATCATAAAGGTAGGGACCAAATATAAAAAAAATAATATGGCTCCATAGATGGTACGAGATTCAATGAATATAGCAATATTCGTAGGGTTTGAAATTAAGAACCCCCTTTCATTTAATAATAGTATCATGTAGATCATAGGAAATTTTTGTTCAGGTTTCAGTTCAATATCATCTCAATGTGTTCTAAAAGTTAATATGAATTCATATTTTATATTTTAAATAATTTTTTCTTATAATTACATTATGGCTAGTCTGACTAATTTTTTTGATTTACTCTATAGAAGAAAACAGAAGGGGCTTAAATGATATCACTAAAATATTATTTATATAAATATTATTTTATTGTGTTAATTAAGTAAAAGTTGCTAATAAAATATATTTTCATAACTATGGACTAAATTTTTGCGAATATAAGTATAGTAGTAGTATATAACTTATTGGGTTTATATTCAGAAATGAATCTGGAGTGATTTAGCAAAAATAGCTTAGATATTACGTGCCAACTTCAGAAAAGTGAAAAAAATTAATTGTCTTCAAACATTTATATTTTATTTATTGCACTAAATACTTTTATTTTTGCCAAAATATTGTATTTATTCACCGCACGTCTTTTCGCAGGTGCCGTTGCAACATGTCAACTTCAACTTCCGGTCACATACGGAAGTAGGCGGTACCCCATTGAAAATAATGCATCTCCCGCCTTCACCTGTAATAAGACAAATATTTGGAACAAACTTTTTTCTGAGCAGTGCTTATTTGTTCCCAGTCATTGGCACACAAATTGGTAAAAAAAAAACCACCTACGTTTGATATTTTTGACGGAAAAGCACTTTCTGCAACTTTGCAACAATTGTATAAGACATCACAGACAACATTTAATTGAACAAACAAAACAAAATACAAAAAAAACTCGGGCTTTAAATATTCTGTTACGCATTAGAAACACAGGTCCAATTAAAGCGGTTTCTTGAAGTACAGGAGATAATTAGAAATCTTAAAATCTAAAGAATTATTTTCCCACTTGGATAATTTAATTTCTTCATTTTCATTATACCAATTTGTCAAGTTGAGGAAGATTTGCAGTAGACGGTATCCGCACTACAAAAGGAACTACCCCATAATATAACCTTGAGTGAAACAGACAAAAGTAATACATGTAGCACTGGTACTGAATAATAACAATAATAAACGGAATTTATTTATCTAATAACAGTATTAATCATAGACCTTATCAATACAACAGAAAATGTTTGGATAAAAAGTCGAAGTATCATTCATGGTGAGCTTTTCGATTTAACGTTCAGCCACACAAGATCTAAATTATAACATTTGCAGAAATAATAATATTATAATAAATAAGTTTCTAGTGAAAATATCAGAGGACCACCAGGATAAGTTGAATCTTCATTCATAAAATTCAGTTCTTTTGCAAATACATATTTCTTTAGTTTTAATGCCTAGGCAACTGGTATATTAGGTATATGAGCGGCTTCGTAAGAAGATAATGGTTCTCTCTGACTAGACAAAACCAAAATCTGTTTTCTTCTGGTATAAATTTCGTTAAAGGATGCAAGGTTGCTTTCTGATTAATGTTTTATAATTTAGATTTAAAAGATCCAGTTTCCTAAGGGACTTCTGTCATTTCCTAATACGAAAGACAACTTTCAAAACCAAGTTGGTTCATAAACGGTATCAGCACACGACAAGTTAGAAATGATCAGGGGTTCGCAAAAGGACAGTTTTAAATTGGTGCTCATTACATCAAGGTCTTAAAAATCGGTTTTGGGACCTCTTGAAATTGGAAGGTTTTTTTGGGCGTTGTAAATTACTTGTTGAGATCTTTTATGGATATACGGCTGAATCAAGCTAGTCTATTGAACTTCAAAACCAAAATATCAACGCTTTCTGTTTTAGCTCAGTGTGCACTGAATGGAATATTAGAAAAGAATTGCTAGTTCAGTCGGTGGCGAAAAAGACTAACGCTCTGATCGGCAAAATCATGATTGAGAATCTGGTACAGAGAAATCCACTCATTTGTTCCTGAAGTATTTTTGGTATGCTTTGCCGCTAGTTTTTAGGAGTTTAACGGCAGGACAATCGCAACTTACATTGTCCAAACATTTAAATAGTGGTATATCAAAGAGCATTTGATAATTAATTCAGTCCACGTCAACACGTATGCATTGCAAATAAAGGACTTCAAATTTGTCTAGTACAGAAATCGACAACTATCTAATTAAATTATCTTTTCCATCTTTCTAAAACACTAATTATTCTCAAAACAAACATTTTCGTCGAAACGAACGCTAACAATATCTTTTCGTCTTAAATACCAAGCAGGTCCGGAGCAAACACTTACCAATGGTAGGGACGCACGTGCGACAGCATGCGCAATACGTGTTCACCAGCGTCTCATTTTCCGGACAACTTTCCACACTTTCACAAGGATGCGTTTCGCAGTAGAACCGTGGACAAGCGATGACCATTGTGATCAACAACCCGAAGGCGATCAGCTTTATAATATTGTATGCATCCATGTGTACCGATTCCAACCACATGGCGACATTTTTCCACTTTTGTGACTTATATATAAATATAACGGCGAATAAGTGGACATAGTTTTTGCTGAAAAGCTTTGTGTCGATAAAAGACAATTTGCAGATTGCAATACGAGCGGTCTATGATAATCGTTTTATAGCTCATATATTATGCTTTTGTATTTTTCGCAACAATATTTATTGAAATTAAAAATATACATTTATAACGTTCAAATTATAGTGTACATAACATTCAAGTGAGAATACTCTGATATGGCTTAAGTCGATGCCTTCTTCGATTTCAGATTTTCGAATTGTGAGAGTCAGCAATCTGTCTGGCTATCACTGCGAGCCGGAGGACCTATTGTGACCCTCTCCAGAGCGATAGAGCGTTATCCAAGTGCATCTCTCCCACCCCACAACATCGATAGCGGCTCTCTGGTGTACCTCAGTGCCTATGGTTCGGTTAATCTCCAGAGATGGAACCGCACACTGACAAGGCTGTTTCGTCCTCTTCTTAGCAGAGTGTATTCAGTGTTTTCTTACTCCTGCTACTATATATACCGAAAAATTAACGTAAAACCTTAATTAATGTTGTTGTGAGAATTTCAGTTTAATAAAGGAGAGGAATTTAAATCTAATTAATCGTAAAGACTATTGTTTTTAAACGCTCTTTTATGTTCGTTAATGCATTTCTTGAATGATCTACCTGTTTGTCCAATATAAATTTTAGGACATGATCCGCATTTCAACCTGTAGGCGCCTGATTTTTGAGATTTTGGACATTTCGTTTTATTGTTGTTAGTTCTGAAAGTTATTTTTAAACCACATTTTGACAAATGTTTTGAAACTTTTTGACTAGGTTCTCCTATGTATGTAATTGTTTTAAATTGTTCGTGTTTTGTATTAGGTTTCGGATAAATAGAGTTTACTGTTGTCTGGATTTGTTTTTTACTTGTAATTTTATCTATAATGGACGGATTGCAGCCGTTGTTCAGTGCAATTTGCTTAATGATATTAAGTTCTTTGTCGTAATTTTCTGTTGAGAGTGGCGTATTAAAAAGTCTGTGTATAAAAGAGTGAAATGCAGCCATTTTGTGTGTATAAGGGTGATTTGAGCTGTTATATATGACTGTGTCCGTATGTGAAGGTTTATGATAAATTGAAAAATCTAATTTGTTTTGCGTTTTCGTAATAGTTAAGTCTAAAAAATTAATAGTCATCGTGTTCAATCTCGATAGTGAATTTTATACGATTATGTAATGAGTTAATGTAATTTAAAAAAGAATTCAACTGGTTGTCCGTTCCAACAAAGCAAGCAAAGACATCATCCACGTATCTATACCATCATAGAAAACTTTTACTTAAAGGATGTTCTAGTATGATATTTTCCAAATTATCCATAAAAATCTCGGATAACAAAGTGGGTTTCCCATAATCAAACCTTCCTTAGAGGTGTAAATCTGTCTATTAAATTCAAAGTAATTTTGGTCTAAAGATTATTAAGCAATCTAATAAATCTTGTTTCATCAATGGGTTAACTTTTTTCCGAGTTAGGGTGAAATCTTGTTGAAATCTTGGTGAAATATTGTGAAATTTCGTGAAAATTTGAACTTTTAGTTCTCATTTATTTTGATAAATGGATTTTCATCAAAAGCCACCTCAGTTCAATTCTTCTTACGGGCTTTCTTTTGTGGCGTAACAAGTCTTCTGTAAATTTGAGGAATTCCTCGACCTCTCTTTGTCCAGGCTTGGATCTCCACCATAGTAGATTATAACTGGCCTTATTGGTGGGGCGTTTTTACAATTTTCTTTTGCCGATATTTGAGTCTTGTGATTTTTAATAAGTTGCTCGACTGCATATCTAGCCCTCTGCAGACAGCATAGCCGAGGGGAAAAACTACTCACCATTTATGGTTGTCTATCCTAGAATCTCGTCATGTCTATTCTATTGTTTTCTTTTTTCTACCATTGGAGCCTCCTTTTAGCGTTCTAGTAATAGAATTTGCTGACGCTCCCTCGATGAGTGGTGGCCACAGCCATGTCCTTATCTTCTAATGTCTTGGATAGCGGCCTATTTAGGTCATCCAGAGCTGGATTTCCTCTATTGGTAAGCGTATTCACGCTCACTTAGCAGCAAAGTCTGTAATGTGCTGTCCCTGGGGTACATATCCACTAGCTTTTCTAGGGTCTTCAGCACAGATGAGGATCAACTTATGGGTCTATGTAATTTTGAGGTGCGGTCTAACATTGCGACCTATTTTTGGCTGTTGCCATAAATTGGCTAGACATTCCCTATATATTCTATATATGTGAGGTTTTGTATTGTTTTATTTTCAAATAATACAAATAATACTGTCTATTAAATGACTTTAAAGCCGCGGTAACATAAAAAGTCATGTTTTTGAAATATAATTATGACATTCTTCAAGTCCATGCTGGTAGACACACCTCGCTTCTGTTCATCGCGTTATCGACATTCATTTGTTTGTGTTTGATGGCTTCGTCTATATTCGACAATTCATAAATTGATTCCAGGTTACGAGCTATTTTGAAATACGTAGGTTTGGTTCAGGAGGCAATTCTGCACGAAATTCACATTAACTCACTCAAAAAGTAACCTGCAGCAGTTTATATGTTGCGTACATAAAAAAATACCCTGTATACAGCCAGTAACAGCAAAAAAAATGTCGAAAAGGTTGACAGTTAATATCAAGAAAAACTCAAAGTGAAAGTGACAGGTGAGAAAAATAACTATAACAATAATCGAAAATTGTCTTTATTGTACAATATAAATATTGGAACGTTTACAACAAAAAATAAACAATATCGTAAGTAAGGTTTGGATTCATACCAAAGGAAAAAATACACTATCACTACCTATCTAGTACGAGGAACGTGGGACGGGGTTTACATCGGAAAACGGATGACGCACATATGAAAAATATATAAACATTACGAGAAAGTTTATAGATTGTACGAAACACTTAAGTCGTTAAAGGTGTACGTAAAATTATTTAAAATTGCCTATTTACAGATAACACTTATTATTATTGGTTTATAGGTAGCCAGTCAGGTATACTCGTTTCATTATAACTATATAAATTTAAATATGCAGACAGTATGATGAATGAAATGGAGTGAATTCGTTCGAAAATAAGTTGCAATTTTCAAATATTCCAGTGTTATTTATTCAGTGTACACTAATTTATTTTAACGGTAAAAATATTTACAAACGTTCATATACATAATATAAAACATTATGTGAAATCTTACTTAGACTATAGGCAAAAATGCGGTAACAACCGAGGTTTTCGAATGGCTGGGAAAACGATAACATTGGTACCAAAGTGTACAGAACAATACACAAGTGGTCTATAAACAACTAATTTTTTTATTAAACAATTTTTTTTGGTCTGGATCATCTATAAAAGGAAGTAAAGTTAGGTCTATTTTGGCGAGCTACTTTAGACAGTAAAAAAAATAAAATTTTTATTTTAATTACAGTTTTAAATTCAAAATTTTATCTTTTAAAGAAATTGAAAAGCAAATCTTCATAAAAACTGAAGCTAAGCATAGCACTGAAGTTATACCAAACATATCACACTGAAACAGGGGTTATTGAGCTCTGCTAAAGACTTTTAGATATATTTGGAGAAAGATATTGATGTTTTTTTAGATGTTTCAGTTGCTTCAATATAGCCAAGCTCAGAATAGGAAACCAGCATTCGCTCCCATTCAAGACCAACAGGGAATGGTATGGAGGAATCCCAATGAGATATACAGATGACACAACGCTAATGGCTGCATCAGAAGAGGAAATCATCTAAACCGAGTAGAGACAGTCTTGGAATAAATGGAGCTGAAACCATTATAACAGTCGATCGTTCCAACTGCCTGTAATTGACAGATACTCTGCAATGATTTCGTTGACCTCTCCATCCCTAAAAGTTCTGGTAACTAAGTATAGAAACAAAATTCAATAAATATTATGTAAACACTTTAAGGGAACTTTTGGAGAGTATCTGAAAAACGAGCACAGTGGAGCTTAAATACTTTTAAATTTTGAATGGAAAAAGGGCTTAAGGTGCGCGAAAATCGCTTTGAAAAATTTGATAGTTTTGGACGCTCAGTTGCGTCAGCTGACAACAGAAGATAAGATTCGCTCAATGTGGAACTAGTATTTTTCGAAGAGTTTTTTAAATTTATTTATTAAAAATATTTTAGAGGAAAAAATGCGGTTTTCAGAAAACCATGTGAAAGTTTTCCTCTCGGTCATTAGACATGAGGGTTGAAATTTACCAAACTGTAAGGGGCATATTTCAAAGCGTATAATATTAAACTTTATCATTTAAATATAAAAAGCTCAGTAGAGTCTGATGATACCATAATACTAATTATAATATATATTGTAATGATGATAATACATTATGTATATGACCTGTAAACTTTGGTATAACAGCAAATAAATTTTGACCGGGAACAGAGACCTCATCAATTTTTCAGAATTATTCTTAACTTTTAACATCTCTGCTATCGTGAAGCATCGTAGCCATCTAACCGACGCTTTTAGACGTTGCCGCCATAACTGGTCCGGGGGGGATGCAAAAAGGGGCTGGCTCGGGCCTGGGGCCCGCCGTTGACCGTCACCAGGGTCGTGGTGGTCACTTCGGAAGTGCAAGATTCCCTCTTGTGGTAGAAATTGGTAGGTTGACTATAGAGCCTACCGAACAAAGCCTGTTTTGATTAAAGACACTTCTGAACTGGGCGTGTCGTAGACAACCAAAGCACATCTCCTAATATTCAACTACCCATAAGACAGAGAGCTAAATCGTGGTTAAAATTTATAATTCGATGTTCATTCAGATATAAAAATTTTTTGGGATGTTTGTGTGACGGCATGAAAAGGTATTTCATTCAACATGGCTTCTATTAAATTAACTTCTTAACTTAAATTTACTTCTTTGGAAAAAATTTTACTTAGATCTAGAATCCGTTCTTTAGATACTATTTAATAAAAGGTTCTTTTTGTGTGTGGCTTTGCATATCAGTCTTCTGCGTTGAAACGTCGACAATATTATGCTATTCATTTGGTTGGCAACGTGGGCACGGTCCAAAGGTCAGGGCTCTTCCTACCGCTCATCGTGATCTGGTTACAGAATAACATAAATTAAAATAAATGTATATAAATTACTCACGGCAGTATTAAAAAAAATAACCCAAAAAAAAAAGTCCGGGCCTGGATACTCCAAGTGCGTAAAGTTGATTTCCCATTTCCCATCGTTTAGATTTCAGATATATAATCCAGTCAATATATAATGCAAAATGTTGCTTTTTATCTTTACCTGACTTATTAAATGAAATTCAGAATTTCCTCCAACTACACTTTATAACCACACGTTAGTGTTTTATAGATGTTAGTTCATATTTCCCATATAATGTTTCCTACATCCTAGAAGGAGGCCCCTTAATCCCATAAATATTCTATCGAGCTAAGGTCTGGATTGTGCGGGAGCCAGTCCAAGGTCTTATTTAAATAATTATGAACGATTCTTGCGTAATGTCATCTGGCATTATAAAATATACTTGTTTGACATTAAATTCCGGACCTAATTTAATAACAGAGATAAAGATGTGAACAAGAAAAACGATGCTGAGAAAAGGCTATGAATCGACTTAAACTGTTGACAGGAATTCTCACAGAATGTGACAAACTCTATATACGCGTAAAACTTGAATTTAATTGAAAATCGTTTCTGAAAATTTAAGCGACATTTTAAGCTATATACCAAATCGAATCAGCAATTCGAGACAAAAATAACTTTGAAATTGACCCAAATTAATATTGTAACTTTGTATCTTTACATTATTGAATTTGTTATTATTTTGCTTCGGAAAATCGAAAACAACATCGAATTTATTATAAAATAAAACAAACCCAGTCCGGACCTGTGCCCCGATGAAACATCTATCAACATTTAGATACACCTCTAGATAACTTCCAGATCCGAGTTCGGTATTATAGCAATAATATTAGACGCCCCGATCAATAATACATGCCATTTCACTTGGAGACACCCCGCATAGTATTAAAGTAAAAACGTACTCCCTATGTCGAAAAATTAGCAGCGCCCCGGCGATATCAACCCCCGAACTGGAGGTCATTTGTGATGGTGATTAAGCAGCGAGCCGTTGCCATGCGACTCACGTATGTTTGCCATCTCCTCGATGTCTTCCGGTGCAAGCAGCGTCCAGTCTGTCATTCTCTGCGTACTAACGACACCGAACATGCGAACCGACATGCGAACATAACTCGAATAAATTTGCGATCAAGCATGCTAAAATCCATATGTATAGTAGCCCCATAACAGTAAGAGAGCAAAAAAATATTATCCGATGTCTAAACACTGAGGGCATTCGAAAAACAATTCAAACAATACGAGGAGTTTAGCTCCCTTCTTTTTGTCGTCTTTACTGATGATCTAATTGGTAAGTTAAATTAGTATATACTGACGATTTAAAAATCTATAGCAGGATTAATCCTAACCAAGATTGCTTGTCGCTTCAGGATATCATTAATGTTAAATCAGAGTGATCTCTGCTGGATTAGGTTTAAACGTTTTTTAAGGGTAATGTGCTTACTTGCTCTAGAAAGTTGAACAATTACGTAATAAATGGAACTATATTGAATCGATTAAGTGAGGTTAAAGACTTGAGGATTGTCTTAGATTCCAGATTTACTTTTATACCTCATAAGTGCGTCGGTTTTTGGAATAAGAAGTTGCAAATATTAGACTTCTATACTATTCCTTGATTGATTGATTCATGCAGAGACGGTTCCTTAAATATTCAGTTTTTAAGGAAGATAATATATATCCTCACAGAGGTACTATCAGGTACTATTACGCAGGTTCGGGGAATCATCTCTGGAGGTTAGGACGCAAATAAATTCTTTAACATTTTTGTAGGACGAATTCTGAGTGACTTCTAAACAAAGTAAAATGTTACGTCCCCAAAAGCCTACATTCCATCTCCCTACACCTATGACAAATGCTTTGTATCAGCGATGGTGAAAGATTAATGTGGATACACAATCTGTGTTGTCCCCCCTCTAGTCTGTAGACACCAAGACACGTCACCCTACGGCTTCATGGAGAAATCACTGAATTGATGTCATCTGTGAGATACCTACAATCTACAATCAAATCAAGTACGGAACAAATGCAGAAAGCTTCGGTGCGAGAATTGGACCGTGAAGGCAACCACAGAAAATAATACAAGGTAAAGATCTTAACTTAAAGCTATAACTAAAAGACAGTGTTTTGCCACGCACCTCTTGGTCTAAATCGTATATAAAATCAACGCGAAATACTGGTCAGAAAAGGAAAAAAAAAGAAAAAAAAAAGGGGTAAATAAATGAAAAAAAAAAGATTGAATTTCTTGCAAAACTGGGTCGCTGGGTGCTTGCAAATTAGTTACCCGTAGTGCTCAGAGTTCTGGAGCGATAGTGGGGGGGGATCCACGAATAATAAAGAAAATATAGCACTATTTATTCTTAGGGCGCCAGGAAGTAGCAGACCTTCCAGTTTCTCAGATGGTGTGAGGAACCCGAATGTTTTACAAAAAAGAGAACATTAACGATGAAACCTACCATTAAATTTAAATTGGTACAATCGATAAAAGATAGTCGTGAAGGTTAAGGGGACAAAAAAAGAGACAGATGAAAACTGGTCTACGTTATTTATTACGCCTCGATAATGAGAAACTACAAATCCGCGACATACCGACCTAAACTCCGCAAAATTCAATTGCCGTCCCCGCAACAAGTTGACAGCCCGTTTAATACGAAATTCCCGAAATAATAGAAATACACAAAGGAAAAAAAAGGTCCAATTCCCTTAGGTGATCACCACTAACAATATCTCGCGTAGCGCTTACATCGAACTGGACGTCACCTCGTTTATTTCCCGAACAGTGCAGCCTACAGGGGGTGTCTGACCTCGCGCAGATCTATCAAGTGAGCCGGTAGTCAAGCAATTATTCAAATGTGCTCCAATATCCAGAGAACATAGGAACTTCGAAGTTTGGATCCTCCCCGAATACGTGAATCCAGAAGCCTCCGAAACGCGAGCCCTCCTAAAGGGGGTACGGGTGCTCTAAGGCGAGTACAGGGCTTCAAGGAGATACGCTTCAAGAGAATATATTCCGCTGTCGGGTTCAATTAATTATTCGTTGATAGAAGGGTATAGTTTTAAGGAGACTATTTATTAAGAAGTGTGTATTTGAAACACTGGTAATAACAACTAAATAAAGCGAATTAAATTACGACTTTCTTAGCCTGGTAGCGCGGACGTCAGAACAACTCAGGTGTTTGCCGGTGAGGCAGGAAAAAAAGGCGCTTAGAATCGTATCGTATTCCAGTAAAGTAACAATTCTGAAGTGTTACAGTTTCGGATATTAGCTTCTTTTACGTGACGATATGACCCGTATAGACACATATTGTAAAGGATGTTCCCGATATTTCGTGCTATACAAGACATCTGTTAAGCAGATATCGACTTCAAATTTAGCAGAGAAGTAAAAGCCCGTGCCCACATTTAAACAATAGAAACTGCTGCTCGAGATATTTGAAGAAATCCATATGAAAATCGCCATTCCTTGGGGTCAGTCTAGGCACGATGACGTCACCGACTGCACCGCGTACTGCATATATTCTCCCAAACCCCTATTGAAAAAATTCTCGCACTTTTATTTCGGGAATTTTTTCAATTATATACAGGGTGTGTCGATTGTGGGCAAAAAAATCAAAAATATCTTGAAAATTGCGATTTGTGTGGGCAAATTATTAGGCGTAACCAGCCAACGGAATTTGCTTTAAACAGTATCGTAAATTGTGCGGAGAGAGTTTTAAGTTTCGTGTATCATACAGGGTGCGCGAGATATTTGAAAAAAAAATTTTTAAATCGCAATTACCAGTGCAAATTTCATATTTACCAAAGTTTGCTTTGGAATTGGACGAGATGTGAAAGACACTTTATACAGGGTGCGTCCACAACAAAATTACATCGATTTTGTGAAAGTTTCATAAGATAGAAGTTTTCAGGCCTGCGCTGTAGCCATAATAGTCAGATCATTAGCGATATTTTTGACCTGCGATTTAAGTTGGGAGACGCCGGACTACCTAATCAGTTTGGATTACTCTCTTATAATTCTAGGGCTACCATAGTTATACCATAGACGCAAAATACTTTGCACATCAAACAATTTTCCAAATATTTAAATATTATTTGTAAAACTTAAAATTCTTTAACGATTTTGGTTAGTTAGTTAGATATTGTGATGCATTATGGAGCTTATTTGTTTGTTTAGTTATGCAAATTTAAAAATACATGCCAAAACTTGCACATACTATTTATAACTCTTCTGCGTCGGTTGTCACACTTGCTGACGTTTCGTTTACAACCTGTTGGCTTCTTCAGAGCTTAATTGAAACAATTGATAACCGAGTTATAAATTGAGCGGCGATAAAGGAAGGGCAGTAACATTGAGATGATTGATCTCCATATTAGTGAAATGTAAAACCTGAGTCGCGATAAAGAGTGTTTGGTTGCTCATAGATTTCTATAGATTCTCGGATTTTTCTTTGCTAAAAACATTGATTACATGCAAGAATTTTAATTTTATCTAATAAAATTTGAAATCCGGTTTGATGATTGTGTTCGGCAACTGCTGATGGGTTTATTTGTCAAAGTTTTAAGGCTATTTCTTTTAATCTGAATGCTGTAAACTCCAGGTATCTCAAACGCACTTTTGTCTTTGACGGATCGAAGATGTCGTGAGATTAAAATATGTTTTAAATATGGTTTTAATGTTATATTAAATTAATTAAACAACCAAAGAATATTCCTTCCTCCAAATTAGAGCCAGTTTCAGTTAAGTTCCGAAGAAGCCAACGAAAGGTTTGTAAATAGTATAAAGGTTTCCTCATTATAGTGTTGGAAATGGTTACTTGAGATGAATTGTATAAAATAAAATTTTTCGATTTGCAATAAAGGATACCGATGTTAAGGCGTAAAGAAATCATTAATAGCGATCAACATTTTCAAACGAAAAACGTGCACGAAAAATCCCTTGAAATAGTCACCTTATACTCTCGGTCCTCGACCTGGGAGACCAATCTTTGCTCCTACTGCTCGACCTGAGCCGATTTGGTCCCAGCGATTTCTTGGTCTTCCAGTTTTCGAAGTGATGCTTGAGCGTGTTTTGCACTTCCATGTTGAGGAAACAGTAGAACAACGCCACCATGAAACCCTGCAATGGAAACAGACAGTTTGCACGAGCCCAGGAATTTAATCGAAACGTGATCACGAATGGTTTTCAATTAAACGATTTTATTGCAACAATAAATTTATTTAAACAAACATTACAATACAAATTTGATGCGCTTATTAAATAGTCACGTCCAAGCCTAGAAGCTTCACGCTTTTGTCCCATAGAAGCTTGTGTGTGCCTTGGTCGACGGACTTCGCAACCGGTGCGTAGCGGCTGACAAAATGGCAGTCTTCAAAGTGCTCCCCCGAATACGACTCGATCCCTTTTTGTAATGCGCAATAGATGGTCGTCTGGGCGCCTTCCAAAGAGGTCTGAAACAGATGTTGACGTGTCGTATTTCCTCGATAGAAAGCGCAAGAGTGTAACGTAACTTTATCGCCTTATGAAAGCATGATTGTCAAAATAAAGAAAAGATGGAACAATGGATATTATTAAAAGAAAGAGAAATGCCGATATAACGAACGCAATTAAAGTTTCAAGATAGACAGTACAGGCTAAGGAATTAACAAATTATATAGAAAATCAAAATAAATACGAACTAAAAGTTCAGATTTTCACGAAATTATATATTTTGACATGACAATTGCTTCGACAACACCGTGTCTTAATCAAATGTAATATTTACAAACAACCTGCTACTATACATACACCGAAAAATGACCATAAAACTTTAATTAATGTTGTTGTGAGAATTTAAGTTAAATAAAGGAGAGGTATTTAAATCTAATTGATTATTGTCTCATTTTGTTAATCTCCATGGCCATGGCATGTAAAATATCAATATGTCGTCAAAAATATGTTTTTGTGTGTTTAAGTGTGTAACAAAAACGCTCTTTTATGTTCGTTAATGCGTTTCTTGAAGGATCTACCTGTTTGTCCAATATAAATTTTAGGACAAGATCCGCATTTCAACCTGTAGACACCCGATTTTTGAGATTTTGGATATTTCGTTTTATTGTTTTTTAAAAATTTTCCTATTGTGTTGTTAGTTCTGAAAGCTATTTTTAAACCACATTTTGACAAATGTTTTGAAACTTTTTAGTTTACTGTTGTCTGGATTTGTTTTTTATTTAAACACGCTTATCTTATCCAGTTTTTTAAGTAAAACTTGCAGTTTTCAAATTAAATAATAAAATGTAAAGCATGTACAAATAATTGAGTTGGGTACCAGTATTTGTATTCAAAGGAACCGAGCCATACTAAATGAAACAATAATAACAACTTAGAAAGCCCGCTAGATTTTTTATCTAATAATATTTAGCAAATTAGCAATATCAGTACACATAATTGGAATATCCCGTAAATCAATAAATAAAAAATTACTGTTCACACCTGAAAGCGAGGTGTTTATTTTTGTGTCGTGTAGTAAGGACATTTTTTGGATGTTTCTTCTTACTTTCATAAACCACCGCACGATATAGTCCATTACAAACTTCCAGCTTGGCGGTAGTCTTCGAAATATGTCGGTATCCACCACACCGGGGTGGAGAGAGTAAACTGTGACGGTCGTATTTGCCAGTCTCGACGCCAGCTCGATCGTGAAGAGTATGTTACCGAATTTCGATCGATAGTAGGCTTTCGTGCGGTCAGGACCGTCAAACATCAAATCCATATCCAACGGATTGGAATAATTGGGAGCAGACGAAGAAACATTGACGATTCTAGCCGATGGCGTTTTCACGATCAAATCTACAAAACAAGAACTTTCCATGTAAAGTTAAAGGTGAGGATAAAACTCCATTGTTAATATTTCAATCTAAGATGGCAGAAAAATAATAATAATTTTTTGGTGGTTAGTAATTTATGAAAACAATAAAATGATAAGTTGTTTATGAATGAATGAATTATGAATTCTCATTACATGCTGTATAACTTATATATTTTATTTGTATAATAACTGGTTGAATCATTATTTATTAATAAAACAAAAACGGATAGTATAATGCCATATGTGTAAAAAAAATTGATAGGTATTCTATATTAAATTAACCAAAATTTTTTTGTCGTTTTTTCTTCTAATAATTTTAAATTCGGGGTTTTTGTACATTTTTAGCTCTTTGCGTAATTCCAGAGGTAAAATGGATGTCGTAAAAATTCTAAAAAAAAGTTATTTCATATTATTGTAATGGAATCATGATTAGTTTATTGAAAGTGTTATTTTTTGGATAATTATATTTATTTCGCCTAAAGTCAGAGCTTTCGAAAAGCTTATAAACACTAATACGCGACGGCCAGAGGCTTCGCCAAAATTTAGGTAAATTTAGTTAAAGTTAGTCAAAAATAAATCGACTTGATGGTTAAAAGCTTAAACGATTTAACGCCTGTAAACCCAAACAGCTTGAAAATTGAGAAATAATATAAAAAATGTCTTACCACGATTATCTGCCGTAAATATCTACGTGTTAGATAAAGAAAACAATTCAAATCACTATCCGTCTCACTCATATAATTTGGAGTTCGACAGATGGCATTCCCTGCATATAGCATTATCTATCTCTATATGCTATGTGGCGAATTTGTGGCCGACTTGAGTTTAGCAAAAAAATACACATCGTGTTTGACGACAATTTGAAGCAGATTTCCTTTGTCGAAACAAAATCGGAAGCCTTTAAACTAAATGTGTGAAAAAACGCTTGGTTTACTGTATCAAAAAAAAATCAAATGGATTTAAAAAAATTGTTGAGATATTTTTGTGATGTTTTTTTGCTAGTAAACAGCAGAGTTAGAACTTTTGTTTTTTTTTTTGAGGTGGTATATAAAAAACTGCTGTAGATAGGTATAACCAATTTAGGCATAACCAATTGGTGTAGTCAACAAATTTTTTGGACAAACCGTTTTCGAGATATTGTGCAAATGTAGTTTTTAAGTGGAATACCCCACTCTTGATAAAGACATTGTTGTGGGGTTGAAAATCACTACGTTTATTCATTTTCTTCCATTCTTGACTATTAATAATATCCCACGTCGACGATATTTGCGTTTTTATAAGTAGAGAGGTTTTTTTAAAGCTTCTTGTTGAATAAGGAGTCTACTGATTAAAATTTTATACACATTTTTTACAACCTGTTTTCCATCAAGCTACAAATGATTTCGAAGCGACATTGTTATATTCTCGTACCACGGTAAAAACGATTGTTCAGCACTGCCACAAATGGTCAACGCTCAAGAAATATACCAGAAAAAAAGACATATACCTGACTCACCCCTGCCTTTTCACTCCAGTAAGAATAAATTTTTTGTTAATAACTTTACACAATAACAGTAGGTAATAACATCGTTAAAATTTTATAAATACATAAACTTGGGAAAACATAAAACCATGTTTGAATATTATTGATGTCATACATTCAAATTATTCTGTAAAGTACCTATTATTTATATAATTACTATTATACAGCTATTTGTTAACCAAAAAATAGCTACGAGCAGATAAAAATGTTTATTACAGTCATGACCATTTATCCCGTATCGGACTGCACTCTTAACCCGAATTTTACCCCAGAATTGGTTTACCGCCTTTGATTGACTACCGAAAACCGAACGTACTCAGCAGCAACATGGTGAGCAGGAACGGACCCAGATAATTCACTTGCACGGCGGCCAAATATCCGTCTGTAGTGACCCCCCTCAGACGGACTGCGGCGGCGTTATTTACTAAAATATCTAGACGCGTGTGAGTCGAATTAAATTCGTCGGCGAACTTCCTGACGCACGCCAAATCTAGAAAATCCACTAGACCGTACGATACATTCTTATTGTTGGTCTCTTCTATGATGTTGTCCCGCGCCTTTCTCGCTTTTGATTCGTCCCTGCACGCTAGGATCACGGTGGCGCCCCTTTTGGCGAAATCCAAAGCAGTTTCATAACCAATTCCTAAAAATTATTATCCAGAAGCTATAAAATGTCTAAAATACTAGACCCCTAAATCTGAAATAACAAAGGATGGGCTAGGGATGATCTAAGCTCTCCTTGGTAGGTCTTTATCATATACCAAATCTATGACCGATTTTTATATTTGACAATGCCAGCAAGAAAAGTTTTTGGAGAAACTCGGAGTTGACAAAGTAAAAAAGCAAAACATATTTAAGCCGGAGCCGCATTATGTTGTTTCTAATTCCAAAATTCAAATGTTACAATTTATTTTTTACTTCAAGCTATTTTATCATAAATTTGACCAAAAGGGTGCTTCTAGAGACCCACAAAATTTAGTCAATTAAATCCGATAAGAAGTTCACTGTTGTAATGGTTTTTTTCCTTTACACATACTCGTCGCTCATATCTGCTTTTCCAAGTCCTTAACTATTAAATTTGGGAGGTTTGTAGACATTAAAAAAAATATCAGCAAGATCGGCGTACTTGGATGTCATTTCTGGGGATTCGCAGGGTTCCTGACTTCACGCCCTTGCTCTTTATTTAATTTTTTATGATATAGGAACTATTTTCTGCAGCCTTTTTACACTATTATCATTGAAGTCCAAAAGATAGTGTTCTGGTATCTTTGTTTAAACGATAGTAAATAACCTTATCGATTTTCATCGCTAATTCTCATACCCTTTGGAACAGACTAATTCTTATAACGTTCTAACTCTCTATGCATGAGATATTGTGATAATATTGTCAAAGATGATAATAAAAAAAGAGAATGTCTGTAATATTTCACTGAGATTTATTTTCATTTCGAGTATACATTGGCTTTTTCATTTGCCCATAAAGTTATTTTTATGTTAGACATTTTTTTGAGCAACTCTACCGAATTTTGAAAATATTCTTCTTTTTTGTAATTCGCGTTGCTCTATATTAGTCTGCTCCAAAAATAAATAAATAAATAAATACATAAATAATGTTCAACGATTCTGGGCACAGTGAACCACTCAAAAGTAAAAGTAAAAGTTCCAGGAGAACGAAAAGTCACTCGGAATATCACAAAAAATACAGACAACACTGATGTTGAAACCAAGCGGTTTAATAATACGTAGTCCATATTATAATTCTCTAGATTTCTTGAAGGTGGGCAGAACCGTACCAGAGTATCACGAAGTGAAGTTGTTGCTTACGAGAATATGGAAAATTAATTTATTTCTGTTGAAGATAAGGCTCCTCTATCGGATTAAATTGCGCAACAAGCGTCGAAAAAGCCCTTTCTTCAATAACGTCATGAAAAGATAAATAAATAGCAACAACCTCTTAGAAGAAATCATCATCTAGTAAAACTCCAAAATAAAAATATAGAAATAGAGTTAAGTAATAGAAAGAAGCCAAGATTTCAAAAGTATGTTCTTCTCTTTCATTAGATCCTTTTTGTACCCCAATCATTATTAATTCTGAGTAATACTGAGTCATTGAATTGCAAACGAAATGCTTTCCTTACGTAACTTTAAGTGGTCTCTGATGGGAAAGGCCATAACACACGCTAAAGTCCTGACAATGTATTTGTAAATTCTACGAATGAAATAGTGTTAAAAAGTCTGTTCTGGAAAGATGTTAAAACCAATTTACTCTCCACAAATATTGAAAATCTCAAAAACTACTAACAGGGGGTGAAGATACGATTACACGCCAGCAGGTGTATTAATGTTTCAGGACTATACGAAAATTCAATACCAGCGACTACCCAACTATATAACGACACAATGTTAGATACAATGTCAATTAATTACACAACAGCATGGTAGAAGACTAAACCGCTTATTACCAGAAAAATACTACTGTCCAATATTTTTGAAATAAATTATAAAATAATTTATTAACCATAAGTTTTACCTCGCGGTCTTACCTGTATTGGCACCCGTTACCAACGCAGTTTTTCCAACCAAACACACTTGACTTCTACACCAACCTGTCATCAGCTTCAGGTATATTCGGAAACACACCAGCCCCAAAGCAATCCAAAAAAACAAGCTGTATAGGCAATGCATTTTGCACTGCGAAGCTTCGCATCATAGAGCTAGCTTAGGTAAAAACGAATTAGCATTTGGAACAGCGCATGCGGGCATTGAAATGATAAGACGGCTTACTGATAACGCATAGGAACCCAATTTAAATTATTTAATTTGCATATTATATGAACATAACAAACGATAGCAACCGCCAAAGTGACCTAGAGAATCTTAAATAAACGGTTTCTGATAACTGCAAATCCTATTACTGTCATACGCTTTCGAAAGGCATCAGAACAGGCTAATCAGTTTTTTAAACAAACGAAATACGATGGTTATAAATTTCTTCCGCATTTTACAAAAAAAAAAAAATCCGAACACTCAAATAGTTCAAATTTCAAAAAAATATCGAAGATGTTTAATTGCTAATCCATCAAGCATTTTCAGCTACGCAGTGTTGCCGTTTCTATCAAAAATTCAGGTAATATAAGAACTTTAATCACTATTTTAGTGCATACTTGTGTAAATTTGGACAAGATTCTTCGCTGTTTACTGTTTATAAAAACTTAACGAAAGGAAGCTGAGAGCGGGATTTAAAAAAATATATATCCAAGCTTTACTCGCTGCCTGTTTGGGAGGTAGTTTCGGCTAATAAACAGTGAATCAACATTTCCATTTCAACTCAAGATCCACAGTTTCACAATGCTTCCAAAACATTTCTCTTATTTAGTGTCTAATTCTAATAAAATTTTAAATCATCAAAAAATCTTTCCAAAACATTACTCAGAATATTTTCATTAATTTGCCGTATTTAATATCTAATTCATATTTGAAATCATTTAAATTTTGTGGTTTTTCCATATATACTATTGATTTTAAGTATTCCGAGGAAGAAAATCCACTGGATTAATATCTGGAGATCCTGCAGGCCATTTAATTAATATTCTTCCACGGCCATGGAAATACCATCCTGTTGAAACCAAATCTGGATTTGGGAAAAAAAACTGCGAAAATAGGAATTTTGAAGAAGCTGTAGATATCGGATTCCAGTAACATTTTGATCAAAGAAATAAAGTAATAGTATATTATGCAACAAGTGCGATAAACGGCATTTGACAAGAGCGAAGCGCAGCGGAGCGAGTTTTTAATGAACGAGTGAGTTAAAAAGTTTACCGAACGTGTTGCATACTATACTTTTTCTACCAATGTTATTTTTTGGGTACATTCTCGCAAAACAACATGAATACATTCACTGACACGACCGTCAGAATTGACAAACGTCAAAATTCAAATCGTGGGAAATATCTCCGTGCGGTAAAATCCCGGAAAAGTCCGAAGTGGCTCGGAATCATGGGAAACGAAAGTGACGTGGTAAAGTGACGCTTCCCGCACGCTAGATCGATGGGTAATTAGGTATTTTATTATGCAACAAGTGCGGTAAACGAGTTTATTTGACAAGAGCGGAGCGAGTGTTTAATAAACGAGTGAGTTAAAAAGTTTACCGAACGTGCTGCATACTATACTTTTTCTACGACCGTTAGTTTTTGGGTACATTTTCGTAAAACAACACGAATACATGCACTGAGATGACCGTCAGAATTGACAAACGTCAAAATTCAAAGCGTGACAAATATCACCGAAAACATCCGATTGCTCCCAAACCCGTGCGGCAAAATCCCGGAAATGTCCGAAGTGGCTCGGATTCGTGGGAAAGGAAACTGACGTGGTAAAGTGACGCTTCCCGCACGCTAGATCGGTGGGTAATTAGGTATTTTACAGACGGGAGTAGAAAAAATAATTTTGTTTTGCCCAAACATTTTTTGTGGATGATGAGGATTACAATACGTGTCTTCATCAGTTAAGTTGAACCTAACCTTCATAGTTTCGCAAAACTGTTGTCTATGATCGGGATCGTCTTCCTTCAAGTCCTGTAGTAACTTAATCTTGTACGGATGATACTTTACACGATGATACATCGTTTTTTTGAGGCTACTTCAAAGGATCCACGATGGGGATTATCTTCAACTTCTATCAAAATGTTTAATCGTGTGTTCTCTGTAGTTTTTGGACGATCTGACCGTAGACGCTCTTTGACATTCCCTACTATTGTAACAATTTTACTCAAATTACAAACTTTTGTTTATTAAAAAAATTACATTTCTATTTTTATTCTCTTGTTCATAAAAAGTAGGACATAGATACATGAATTTAAAACTTCAAAAAACGAGTAAGAAATAATTGTGATGCACTTCTAGAAGAAATGTAAGCTCGAGCACCTGTAGCGGCAGAAACAGCGCCGCTTGCGTGGTCCACCTCTGCATTGAATCGATTTTCGGCAGTACGCTGACCTCGCGTCAAGCAGACGTATAGTTAAAACGCGTTCCAAAATAAACAAATATTATCATGTCTTCGAAACTTTCGACAGTTTTGTCAAACTCGGTGAACGAATAGGCCCGGGCGAAACGTCCGGGTTCTCGTTTACAAGAAACGAAAATGTTGAGTTATTTGTTTAGTGTTCTGGGCGTGGTAATTGTTTTCCTTAGCGTTAAACTCTTTTTTAAATTGACCACCGGCTGGTGTAGGAGCCCGGTGTGTCTGGTCGGAAAAGTGGCCATTGTGACGGGAGCGAACACAGGTGGGTATGTTTTTGCTTGTCTTGCTCATTACCATGCTACGGGGTTATTGTAAATCATGGACGAAGAAAATAAAAAGGTGTTTATGATAAATTGGTGACGTTTGCTTTCGGTAGCGTCGTAACAAATAGCATTTAAGATTGTTAAGAGAAATTTTTTTTGCATTTTTTTATTATTTGTTTTTGAGAAAAATGTTAAATAGAAAAATGCGGAAATAATTTTTTAAATCTGAGATTAAACCAATTAGGGATTTAAACGATAGGGATAATACTAAAATTCAATATTATTTATTTATCATTCATTACGAAAAAACGACCACAAATTCAAAAAAACTCAGTATATTAATTGAGTATAAAAGGGAGTATCTATTAAATCATCCTTAAAAAAAAAAGCTTTGTTTAACACGTATTTATGAATCATCCTGTATATTTACAAATAATTTTGAATTTTCTTTTAGTCTTGTATTTAATATTTTTTTCTAAAACACATAATAAATGAGATATATTACTTTGACATACTATTTGGACACCGTGTATATGGTGAATGTTTTGGTGTTTTGTTTCCACTCGTCGAACTAATAATAAGCTGGTTAAATTGTTTAGATTCCTCTATTTTGATGAGCATGCAAGTGCATTCTACTCTGTTGCAGTTTATGTAACTAAAAATTTTGTAATATGTTTTGTTATTTTGGCAATATGTATGTTAGGAGAGAGAGTTTTGTATTGATGTATAATTATATAATTTTACAGAAGAGATCTCTAGAAGTTTTCATTTGTTTATGTTCTAGTTCACTCAGGAAAAAATTTAAAAAAATAATCGTGAGTTTCAAAATTATTTTTCAAAAATAAAATAAAAATAAAATTGATAGAAACTTTCTTGTAAATAATGCAATATCCTTAGGGTTAACTATGAACGCAAGTGAAAAATATTTATATAAATCATGCTAAAGTGAATCATTGTGTGATATGAAACTATTATTTTATATTTGAAATTGTTTTATGATAATTATATTAACGGATTTCTTTCACCTTTTACATATACTTGCGATAAATTAATTTTTGTTTCTGGAAATAAATGAGTTTTCTTGAAACAGTATTAACGCTAGATATTGACAGTATCTTGGACAACTTGATAATTTAAATATGAGCTGAATTTAATTGTAAAAAAAAATTAATCAATAAATGTGTAGAAATTGTATTATATACATATATAGAATGTTTATATTAATTTCTCGAAAGGCATCAAACCTTAATTATAATGAAAAAATACATGTAGAAATCATGTAGAAACCAAATTGGGCTTTAGACGTACTTTTAAAACGTTTTCTTTTAACTTTTGTTCTCGTTTGTATAAAATAACATTTTCAAAAAAAAAACATCGGAAAGCTTTTTTCTTATTTTCGGTACAGATTTGTACTTTTGTAAAAAAGCCACAATTATTTATTAGTAAACTTCTGACGTTCATTTTTTTTTTGTAAACAAAAATTATAATTAATTAAATTCATTGGAGGTCATTTCCGCCACATAAACGAATTATTCGAGCATTCTTTTGGCGATCGTTGCGGGTATACAAATAAGGCAAGTCGCGTCGTGGACAAGGAGTTTTTTAAAATTCTCTGACCCGTTCGTCCGGTTTTTGGCGGTCAAATTTTTAATTATTAACAAATATACATCTTTATGTGCAACAACGTTATCGAAAAAAATGGCACCATGATCAATAGAAATACAGGGTGTAACAGAAAAGGAAGTCCGTTTGCAATAAAAAACTCGAACAACAAATTTTTTATTGCAAATTTTGGTTTGTGGTTTAAAAATAACTTTCAGAACTAAGAACACAATAGGAAAATTTTTAAAAAAACAATAAAACGAAGTGTTCAAAATCTCAAAAATCAGGTGTCTACAGGTTGAAATGCGGATCTTGTCCTAAAATTTATATTGGACAAGCAGGTAGATCCTTCAAGAAATGCATTAACGAACATAAAAGAGCGTTTAAAAACAATAGTCTAGATTCTAATTATGCTACTTACTTAAACACAGAAAAACACATTTTTGACGACAATTTTGATATTTACATACAGCCACAAAAAGTATAAATGGAGATTAACAAAATGAGACATTCAAATGTATTGCTTAACTCTCACTTAGATTTAAATATCTCTCCATTATTAACCTTAAATTCTCACAACATTAATTAAGGTTTTATTGTCATTTGTCGGTATATATGTAGTAGCAGTTAGTTTGTAAATATTACATTTGATAAAGACACGGTGTTGTTGAAACAATTGAACTTTTAGTTCTTATTTATTTTGATAAATGGATTTTCATCAAGTAAAAGCCACCTCAGTTCAAATTATATAGAATTCAATGGTGCGCATTGGTATTGTCTTTTGTACTATTGTCCAAAAACAAGTGTAGTGCCACAAAACAAAAAACATACTTTTGTTAATGTTTGAAATCTTGAACTCCATGAAACCTTATCTTGGGAAACTAAATTGCAATTACAATTTATATGAACTTTTAGTTCATATTTATTTTGGACATATTATTGTCTGGTCTTTTTTTTATAAAAACGACTTCCCATCGCTCTTACTGGCCGCACATTTTTTCCTAAAACGCCCGGTATTAAATCGTCTTTCTTTTTCAGGCATCGGGTACGAGACGGCTTTAGATTTCGCGAAGCGGGGCGCAAAAGTGATCCTCGCTTGTCGAAACGAAACCAAAGCCAAAAACGCGACCGAACGGATAATCCGCGAGAGTGACAACCCGAACGTATTTTACGAGCTGGTCGACTTCGAATCGTTGAATTCCGTACGGGATTTCGCGGCGGAAATTATCCGAACTCAACCAAAATTGAACATTTTGGTAAATAACGCGGGCGCCGGCGTTCTGGGCGATAGATTAACCGAAGATGAGCTCCAGATCACTATGCAAGTGAACTACTTCGCGCCCTTCTTGCTCACCATGATGCTACTAGGCAAGTGACGCACCACCAGAATAAGTTACTACTTTTTTTTAAACAAGGTGTGAAAAAGCAGCTATTCCTTTGTCCTGGTACCACGTCAAACTAGTTATTACTGATTATACACGAACCGGAAGTAATTCCCGTTTTCGACAACCAAACAATTGAAATTACTCTAACAATATAATGTTAAAGTTAACTAAATCTACTGCAAAACATTTAACATTTAAAGTTTTAAAAAGTTTGTAAAAGTTGAGTTCATACGTTCCATCATATTAGTTTACGGTTTTTGCTGTTTTTATATTACACGCTCAGCTGAGCAAGACGAGCAATTGAGTAAAAGGTAAGAAAGGTAATAATATGTGTCAAACAAAATTAGCAATATGCTTACTTACACAAAGTGTCCGGAAATAACTAACAAAAAAATTAAGGTTTGATGCTTTTCCAGAAATTAATATAAACATGCTATATATGTATATAATACAATTTCTACACATTTATTGTCAAGTTGTCCGAGATACTGTCAATATCTAGCGTTAATATTGTTTCAAGAAAACTCATTTATTTCCAGAAACAAAAATTAATCGGGCATTATTTTATCGCAAGTATATGTAAAAGGTGAAAGAAAACTGTTAATATAATTATCATAAAACAATTTCAAATATAAAATAATAGTTTCATATCACACAATGATTCACTTTAGCATGATCTATATAAATATTTTTCACTTGCGTTCATAGTTAACCCTAAGGATATTGCATTATTTACAAAAAAGTTTCTATCAATTTTATTTTTATTTTATTTTTGAAAAATAATTTTGAAACACACGATTATTTTTTTAATTTTTTTCCTGAGTGAACTAGAACCTAAACAAATGAAAACTTCTAGAGATCTCTTCTGTAAAATTATATAATTATACATCAATACAAAACTATCTCTCCTAACAAACATATTGCCAAAATAACAAAACATATTACAAAATTTTTAGTTACATAAACTGCAACAGGGTAGAATGCACTTGCATGTATTCGTGTTGTTTTGCAAAAATATACCCAAACACTAATAGCCGTAATATGCATCACATTTAATAAACTTTGCCATTTACCACACTTGTTGCATAATATACTATTATGCATTATTCTTTTTTTTATAAGTTATTCGTAGTTAGTGTTGAAACGTCAGCATATAAACGTATTATTTTCATCTTTTTATTTGGCCCGTTAAAACAAATATTCGCTATTGATTAGGTCACAAGCTCAACTTATATAATACACACAACAACATATACATATACAATATTGTTATTATAACTATAAACCTGTTCGCATCGAGGAAGACCTAGAAATTGCAAATCAATTGACGCCACACGGAATATTGTCACCAAAATCAAGATTTTCAAAAAATCTCACTTTCGAGGGTTCTGTCTAGAATTACTGAAATAATATAGAAGGTTAGCAGATGTCCTAAAAATATCAAAGCTCCATTTTTAAATAGCCTTTGTTATAGCATTTTTGGATTCCATAGTCAAAATTGGCGTATTCTTGAATGATGATACGTAAACCTCAGGGATTCGTAAATAATGTAAGTTTTGTCAAAATAAAGTTTTGTAAGCAAAATTTTACAGTAAAATTTAAAAATAGAACATATTTTATATCCCAGTTATACTGGTTGAAATTAATAAAAACTTCACTAAATATTCACCTAGTTTAGTAACTACTAGGCCACTGTTATATAAATTTGTATACGTATATATTGTATAACTATTGGTTTTTGAGTACAAAAAAGCACCGAAAACATCTAATCGCACCCCGTGATTAAAGTGAGCTGAAAGTGACACCAGAAATACAAATTAAGTAACTATAAAAAACATGAAAACAAGGATAATCTTTAAACCGAATAAACAATATAAACAAATTCGCAAACAGAAATTTCAGCTGGAGGACAGGTTCAAATTTTGTTTCCTCGAGAATCTAAGTTATTTTCCAAGAATAGTTGATCTGCTATGTACAATGCGGTGTTGCCGCATCAGTAATAGTAAATGATTTCAATGAGGTATGGTATGAAGCGCTTAGTAGTAGTAAATAATTTCAAGTTCACTAAATATTATTTCAAACATATTCTTATAAATGAGGTACTGGTTTTGGTTAATACAAAATAACCAGAAAGTAAGTATCTATAACATATGAAAAGCAATGACGACAACTAAATATATCAGCATAAAAATAACGGAAATTTGGTTTTTATACCGTAACGACAATATAAACAAATTCGCAAGTAGAAATTTCAGCCGTAGCTTTAGAAGTTTCCTTGAGATATTAAATTATTTCCCAAGCGTTTTTGAGATTTGACAATGCGGTGTTGCCGATATGCAGTGATAGTTATATATTTAAATGAATTTTTAATTTTCTGCTGCTGTGATTAAAAGGGATAGAACCTTCATTATGATAATGGTATATGTTTTTTGTTTCCTTTTAGTATATTCATTTTCATCGCCAATTATCCAAAAGTCCCCTATTGAAATGCCTTTATTTAAAAATTCCTTTATATTGAGGAACATGCGAAATAAAATAAAAACCATCTTGGTTCCAGACCTTCTGAAGGAAACGCCCGGTTCTAGGATAATAAACGTGTCCTCGTTGGCCGCTATATTCGGTTATGTAAGCCTCGACAATCTAAACTCGTTCTCTGGAGGAGAATATCACATGTACGCCAAAAGTAAACTGTGCAACATCTTGTTTACGCAAGAATTAGCGTCGAGGCTAGGGAACACCGACGTCACGACGTACTCCTTGCATCCGGGTTCCGTTTCCACCGAGCTTTTCAGGAATATGCCCGTTTATTTCAAGCTTCCCGTGGAGTATGTTTATATGAGCCTGTTTCGGAAGGTAATGTGAGCTTTTTCCGTTTTTTAGAAAAGTTTACCAGGTCCGGAATATCGATATGAAAAATTTCACATTGGACTTTGGACAATTCCATACTATGCTTAAATCAAAATTTGTACAGGATGGTCCATTAATAATCAGAAAGGAGAAATACATAAACTGTAAAATCCTGAGTTCAAAATATTAAGATTCAGCCCAAATCTTTTATAAAAAATCTTCACATTATTATTTACAGGGTGTTTTAACTTAAACAAAATTAAAATAATGTTTGCCCAGTACTTTAAAACTGCGTAGTGTAATTGGTGACTTTTTTTTCAAAGGGAAACACTCCATTTTTATGGCTTTATCATATTAAGGGAAGGGCGACCTGGTACAAATTAGTCTATTTCAAAATAAAAAACAAAGAATAAGACATGTTTACACTACTACTACCCTACGATACTGAATCAGGGATTGTATTAACATATGAGACCTTAGAGAAGTGCTTAGAGAAAACGTAATAGCTGTGGGCAGTAGTCATTTTCTTTCATAATTTCAACTTATTATCGGTTTTTGTTGGGTTGAACTAGCTAACGTTTCATCAATCATTTGGCTTCTTCAGAGCTTGACTGAAACAGTTTCCAGAAGTTTTATAAAAAGTAACGCTAATGTTGCTATAACTTTTTGCACGAGGTTTTCAGAATTTCGAAAAATTCGAGTTTTTCAATTAGTTTTAAAAATGTGTGTTATAAAAGTTTGGCAAGTTTTCTTTTATGCTCATTTGATGGGTGCTTCGCGCTGCCGCCAAAATGTCAACAAAAATTTGACAAATTTTTTGTATTAAAAACATATTTTTAGACGCCTTTGGAGGGAGCGCAGACCACGATACATTGCGCAGTACAAAAAGGTATCGAGGATCAATCGGGTCAACATTTCCACAACTGTCGAAGATGGGCAAAATACTTGAACGCGCGTAACCCAGATCTAGCCAAGAAGCTGTGGAAAAAGACCGAGGAAATGGTCAAACTGGACACGAGCATCCTTTTAATGCGCGCTGTCATCGACAAGACTGTGGAAAATGGTGTGGTTAGATCTCAAAGTTAAAGATGTACATACATACATTTTTATTTTTTTAAAATTAACCTGCGTATTTTTATTTACCCTTATTCGTCCTAACAATCAACTAAATCTGTAGAGATAGACTTCCAGAGGACCTTTTAGAGCTTGAACATTTAAAGAGCCTTTCAAACAGATTTTATGGGTACATCTTTTACATGAACCTTCAGAGGTGGAGCTTTTAGAT
Organism: Cylas formicarius; assembly: GCF_029955315.1. Lineage (NCBI taxonomy): Eukaryota > Metazoa > Arthropoda > Insecta > Coleoptera > Brentidae > Cylas > Cylas formicarius. Next base: position 35,918,457 of record NW_026844347.1, on the reverse strand, counting down.
GTGTTTTTATAGAGCTTTTAAAAAGATTTTAGGGGTTTAAAAAGGCATTTGCGAGAAATGCAATTATGTGGGGTCTATTTACTTTTACAGCTGGAGCTTTGAAAGGAGATTTTAAAGAATGAATTGTCTAGAGCTTTGGGAGTTAAGGCGTTTCGAGAAGTTTTAGAGCTAGAGCTTTTAGAACTAAATATTGTAGAGTCTGAACTTTTAAAGAGCTTTTGGGAATAGAACTTTCAGATGCGTTTTTAGAGGTCTTGTCGAGGTAGATATATTAAAGCTATAGTTATCCACCACAGGGCGAAATTTCTGAGCAGAAAAATACGCTTCCGCTTTAACTAACCCAAATAGTCAACGGAATAGATTCCGCTTCCGCTTTTGCCTCTAAGTGTTCTAGAGATAGAGAATACAAGTTTTGACGTAAACATGTCTTCTTCTTCTTCAAGTGCCTATTCGTTCGGAATATTGGCTATAATGACCTCGTTTACGGTTGCTCTGAATAATTTAGTGGTTGTGCTGGAATACCATATCCAGTACTGATTCATTAGAAATCTTGTCCACCCACCAGCTCCTCAGAATTCTCCTCTATGGCCACATTTCAAATGATTCAAGTCTATTATCGGTTGCTTCTGTTAATGTCAGTGCCTCTTCTTCGTAACAAAGTGTAGAGAAAACATAACACTTGATAAAGATTCTGACTTTGAGTTTTAGGTCGAAATTTTGGCTTAAAAACAGTTTTGACATTTTGTTAAAAGCTTGTCTTGCTTTTTCTATTCTGAATTTTATCTCAAATCATGGTTTTAGTTACGTACCCGCTTGTTTTTTCCTTCTTGGTACAAGTTTTCCAGTGTTTGTTCAAAATTTTACTCAAAAAAGTTCAGAAGGAGAAAAATGCCAAGAACGCCCAAGTATGTTAAACTAAGAACATCTGAGATTTATTTTCGTCAGTTTGGCACGAGAAGTGACGTCAGTAATCCTTTCTCAACAAATGTTTCCCGCGTTATTTCTATGCGAGGATCAGGTATTTGGATATTGTAATTTGCAATTTTGAGGAAAGAAATTTCACTTGCAGTGCTTGTATTTTTTATTCCGTGTTAGATAGAGTGTTTAGGCCGATCGACATTCAAAAAACGACTACATATTTTATATTAAATGAATGAAAATAAATGTTCAGATTTTCAAAGTTATTTATTGATTTGACCAATGTTTGACACCGTACCTTTATTAAATATAAAATATGACAATATTCGGACATCCGTTGCAGGGTTATAAATTTAAATTTATCATTAAATAATAGATTAGAATATCCCATTTTGTTAATCTTCATGTAAAATATCATTGCATAGTTAGAATGCAAACTTTTACATAATGAACCAAAAAGTAAAAAAAAATGGATATAACTGTGTATCTGCAACGGTAATTATGAATCTATTACGAACTTTTTAGTATATTAGTATATCTCATTTATTATGCTTTACAAACAAATGTTAAGTACAAAAGTTACAGACTAAAAGACTAAAAGAAACAATTTAACAGGGCGAGTCAAAATGAAAAATATTAATTTTTGTGAAAAAACAAAGGAAACATCCTGTATGTTATACTTCTCTATACCAAATTTAGTATATAACCTGAACGTGAAAAGTTTACAGTGACGAATTAAGTATAATTCCTGCAGATAATGGCATTCGTTCCATGTTAAAACAAAATGTAATAGAAAAATAATTTATTAAATCTGAACTTACTTTACTTTACTTTGGAAACAGAATTTAAACAGTATTTTACGCTAGGCATAATATTAAAAATGCAGTATTACAATTGCTAATAGTGTCAGAAAAAATACTTAAAAAAATGAATACAAAACTGCAAAACAAAAAAGAACTGTTTAATTAAGTATTATTTTCTTTATTGCTCTTCGGTACACCCTCTAACCCTGTATATTCGAAAATACTTTTATATTTTGTCTTTTAGTCTTATCTATAACATTTAATATCTTGCATATAGTCATCAACCAATAAATTTAGTAATTAAATTGTGTTAAATGGATTTTCATCAAGTAGAAGCCACCTAGCCCAATAAAAGAATATATTTAACGCCAAAAGATATTGATAAAACATTTATTTTTCTAGAATGGATTTAATTTCTAGACTTCATTTCTGTGTTCGATAATCCAGTGATTCGGATTTGTAAAAGAAATTATTGGAAAAAGAAAAAATATTGCTCTGAGGAAGAATAAAATATTTGTTTTTGTATTGTATTTAAATTTATATCGGATTTTGTATGAATGTCTCTGGGAACCAAAAGGCCATGTTATTGAAATCGGAAGTGAAATGAAATGAAGCAAAGAAAAAGATTTGATGGTATCATTGCATTACATCGCATTACATTGCGATTTTTGGTTATATATTCAATATCACGAATAAGCGCAAAAGACTAAAAGAAAACAAGTTTATATGTTATGTCTTGTCTTTTTTGCCCATTTCTGTCATAGACATAGACAATAGAATAGACATCCCTGGAGAGCCACAATTTCCCCGTTTTTTTTAAATTCATATTTTCATTTCGATATTTTAGCGTAACATTTTTGTTCTCTAAAATTCAGAACAGTGGTCCTGGATATAATGTCATTGGGAAAACCAATCAAAACATCGAAAACAATATTAAAGACGATCAAAATATCGGATTTAAGCGACCACGGGAGGAAACCTTCGGAATTGTTCGACCCCTCCGAACCACCAAACTTAACAGTCAGTCAATTAAAAGTTTCCACGTAACCTTTTCGGTTGCGAAGTCAACGACGTAATCCGAAATCGTATTAAAACGCAACTCTGTTGACTCGCGAATTCTATCACTTCGCAATTTCGCTTTTGTTGAACGAGTTATTTCGCTTAACTTCAGAAAGTTTCTGACGAAACGTCGCTCCGGGGGGGTTTTTCCGGGGGATTAGGCAAAGTAGTGGGGAAGGGGGGACCTTTGTTCGTCGCCAGCCCGGAAAGATTAAAAACCGCGACGACGGATTTCACTTTTAAATGAGGATAATGGAAAGACAACTTCACCAAACACAGACTATAATAATAATACCCGACCCACTCACAACTCTCTGACGTACGAAGTCGAACAGCTGTGTTTATAATACAGGATTACTAGTCCTTCCAGCGTCCTCGGGGAATGTCATTTCCGCTTCTATTCGCAAATTAATTCTCAGATGATGGCGCTGCTGACAGTAAACTTACGAACTCATCAGGTGTTTTCTGGCGCAGGCCAAAAAAAATGTTGTGATTTGGTATTATTCGTATTTTTGGAGTTATTGCGACTAAACTAATAGAAAGAAAATGTTCTCATGTTTCTAACGCACAACAACATTTTTGAATTAATTTTTGAGATGTCATATTTATTGTTTTAAAACCTATCCTAAGAAGAAGGTAGCAGCGCTATGCAGGAAAAATACACATAAAAAATAAATACGTAGTACGATCTGTGCAAACAGAGGGACTTACATTTTGGAAATAATTTAGAGTAGACATTACAAAAATGGTGTGACGTGGAAGGGTGAGCAGGCCTTTAAATCTTAAATTTAAATTGTGAACGTCCGTGCGAAAGCTTATTTTTTGAAAAAATAGCGTGGAGACTTCAATCTTATAATTTTATGATAAAGATTACATTTATCGAATCACACAGAACCTTTTATAATGATTAATTTAATACATTTTTAGAACCATATAAGCATTTCAAGTGAGCAATGGATTTTTGAATACGTAACGTGACCATTAAATTTTAGCTTATCGTAGAGCATAAGTCCAAGGTTTTTTGCCTCAGTTTTCAACTAGTTGCAATCGATCAACATCCACGGGCCTACCAAAGAAAATTGCTATAGATTTTTTTGGATTTAGATGGAGAGACACCCTGTTAATGATTTCTAGATCATTATTTATAATTTGACAGCTTTCCAAAATTTTATCTCCCAAAACTGAGTAATAAACTCTCTTTCTCCCTTCATAATAGAGAAAAGACGAGTCTTCAAACACGTCAAAATTCCTGCCTAAGATTTAGTTGTGACTTTCGAAAGTTGTACCCTGAATGTAATTGGTTATGCTTAGACAAAAAAAGTATAACGCATATTTGAAAATATATATATCCCTGAACATTTGTTTTCGAAACTGATTCATGATTCAAAGCTCCATACAAAAAATACTTATTCCTAGGCATCACACTGCACTTCGGTGTATTTTTACCTACAAAGCTGCAACAATTTATAACTCTGTACCCGATCATCTTATAAAGAGTATTATAACCCTTAAATAAAAATAAACTTGCACTCACCTCTGAAATATGTGCAACGCTGTTTCCAAAATTAGGTAGGTAGCTTTGTTACGTTCTTCCAGACTGCACACCACAGAACGTTTTCCCAACTTCACACTGTTTTAATAATTTGTTACGCAAATCAGCACTTGTAGAAGAATCCATCACAATATTCACAATTCAACTTGAGTCTCTATTCCCTTTGCAATTCACCAAACGTACGTTTGATTAATATTAAATATTAATATTAAAATATTAAAAATTTCTTGGAATTTCAACAATATCTAAGTCAAATTTGGATTATAAGTTATGCCATAGGGCTGACATTATTGTGGACGAGATTTACAGCACGGTAGCAGAAAGGTAATGTCAAATTTTGATAAATGTAACGCATGTAAGCGATAATATTTTGTTTCCATTTCTGTATTTTACTTAATCGATTTAATTTTTTTGATTCACATGTTACAAGATTTTTATATTCGAATGAATGTTGGTACTCCTTTTAACACATTTATATAATGCCTGTTTTTCTTCCAGTACTTTCCCAGATGCACTTTTGCCTATTGCCTATTTTTGGCAAGAATTTTGAAGTGAAAGAGTTGCTGTTAGACTGCTTGCTAAAAATTTCATTTTTTGCTAATGAACAGTGGATTTTTACAAGGAAAGTCAACTATAAAAGCGGTGCGTGCGATTGGTTAGGACATACTGGAGAAATTGGAGGATGGTCAGAATGTATCTCTCTCTCTTTTTGATATAGTTTGCTATTGCAAAAGTTATCTACTAACGATTTGTCAGAGTCCTTCATATATTTCTTCGAATCGTATTTTACTGATCGCCGTCAAAGAGTGAGCGTAGATGGTACTGACTCTTATTTTTTACCCCAGCGCCACGGTGTCCTGCAAGGATCGGTTTTGGGCACACTCCTTTTCCTCAGTTATGTAAATGACTTGCTTTTGAATGGAAATACAAAGCAAAATCTTTTAGTTTCCTCAAATGTTAATATTACGAAAGGCACGAGCGTCACTCTGCTCGGTATCACTATTGTGATTGAACTGGTCTGTTGATATTGACTCCCTCTGTAAATCATTGTCACCAGCACTGTTTATGCTGCGAAAGCTTAAGCAGTCTCTTAATGCCCAAGTTTTGAGAAGTGTATATTTCGCTTTATTTTACTGCGAATTCTTTTTGGTTTGGACTGTAGAGAATTCTGTATTCCCAGCATTTTCATTATGATTCTACCATCTACTTTCATATACTATAGCCGAATTCAGATTCATTTTAATCATTCCAGTTTTTCTGTTCGGTCTGGCACTCGTTCTTACGCAACGCGTAAAGCACACACATCAGTTAACAATTCCCCGATACCGTCTTATTAAATCGATCCTTTAAGAGAGTTGTCAAGAATCAACCGAGAATAAACTGTTTTCACAGTACTAATGAGTACCTAAATTTCAAATTTTTAACCTGTGTACAAATTTGTTTCGTGTGTTTTGTACTTTTATTCATATATTGTTTCATTCTCCCTATTTGTTCTTTTTTTTTGACTTGCTACACATACATTTTGTATACTGTGGTTAAATAAATGAACCTAAACCCATTATTTAAAACTCTCGACGATCCCATAATAAAAAAATGTTTTTTTTTTGGTATTCGGTGACATTTAATAAAATGCACTACTTCAAAGCGGAAAGTGTAAGAATATGTCACCTTCTCGCTGTGGCAAACGTTTGTCATATTTTCGTACTCACCTGTACAGACAGCAGCGCCGCCCTTACCATATCTACGAGCGTGAACGACGGCATGTAAATGGTGATGGCGTAAGTCACTCCCAGCAGTGGAATGAGGACCGCGAGTGCTTTCATCGCCTTGCGGTACTGCTGGATTTCCAGCGTGTTGGCGGAGCGCAATTTGGTCACCAGCACCACCATTATCGATATCAAGAACACCACGTTGACGAAGGTCACGATGAGGGTGGGCGCTTGGAAGATGTAGTCTATGTGGTGGGCTGTGAACCAGGTGCACTGCAAAAATCAATTGATAGATCATTCATTAATTCAAATTCAAGTTAGTTTATAAGCCTAGTCATACATCTAAATACAATATTAAAAAGCCAATAAAAAAGACGATAAAATAATAAAAATTAACAATTACAAAAAAGGCTAAACACTGGAGAAATAACAATAGATTTTTTTTATTTTCTTGAAGCACTTAATACTGACATAAAAACGAGATAACTGATGGATACCCAATCTAGGATATAGAATGTCCAGATTAAGTTGTAATGAACTTTTATTTTATTCCATAGGATGGAAAGATATTTCTACACGACTCAAGCGAATGGATGACGTCCATAGCCATCATACATGCCTTCTGAAATGTAAGTTTTGTTAATAGAAATACCAGAATTCACAATCGAATTAGAAAAGTTTCATTCATATTGTCAACACCGTTTGAAATAAAACTATATAAAGAATATAACAATAAAAGGATTTCGTTTTCTAAAAATATTAATAAATAATGTTCGAAAATAATAAATCAGAACAATTTCATAAAAAAACGTAAGATTAAATATAAATTAAAAAAGCAAGATATAAAAAAAAATGCAATTGTTCTAATCGACATTTTATGATTATATCAAACTCATTTATTAAATCCAATAGCAATCAGGTGGACATTTTAGGGAAACACACAAAAAGTCCTATGAATAGACCGTCTTTTAAATTAAGATCTAATAGTTTTGGTATAAAAGCAAAGGAGACAAACAACACATTAATAACTACTGTTTTGTATAATTTCGGAAAGATTTTTGAACAATCAAATACTCGACCAAAAACATAACTTGATATGTAAGCAAAAAATGGTTTTCCCGGAGGGCGGTGCAATACTTTAGACAATAAAGAACACATTTTAGGGCTATTTTATGATCTTGAGAAGTTGGAAAATATACATTTTAACAAAGGCGTTAGATGAACTCCTCTAGACTCACGAGGGGCACACGGTTAGGATCTCGCCTGTCGCTAACGCATTTCAACGCGTATGGTATGGTATGAATGTTCAGAATACTATTATCAATGAATTGTGAAAATTCTTAAAATATAACCGAACGTCAAAAACCAATAAAATGGCTCCAAAAGACTGGAGTTGGAAGTTCCAGTGATCTAGCAGGAAGAAGAAGAAAAAAAGAAGAAAAAAACGAAGACAATACACTAGAAGGATAATTAGGAATCTGACGAATAATTTTTCCATTTTTTTTTATTTATGAATTACATAATTTACATAGCTTTTTAATTTTCAATAGAATAAAATAGTTTTGAATTCCATAGGATCGCAATGGATCGTGGAATAGAGACATTTTTGTAGAGAATCTAAAATTTTTAGCTCTATGGGAACTTTTGAAACCTTCAAGGTCTTATTTGGACTAATTGTCTTCAAATATCAAATTCAAATTCAAATCAAAATCAAAATTAAATACCAATAAATAAGTAGCAATTTAATTTACCACCAAAAATGCAAAAAAAGTCCAGCATTCTATTAAAAACTGATAAAAGTCACGTGTTGATTATATGGTCGGAATTGTAAGTTCGAATTGTTTTCTATCAAAAAATATTAGAAACGCAGTCTCTACAGATGTTTTGAAATTTAATATATTTTGGTCTTATGCAATCTACTATCGCTTACGGGGTAATGTTGTGGGGAAAAATATCTATTATACAAAAAAGCCATGCCCGGCATAAGCAGCCAGACTTTTGTACAGAATATTTTGAAAAATACACTATATTGACTTTTCCCTGTCTTTATAACCATTTTTTGATAATTTTCACAAAAAATCATAACAAAAATATCATTAAAAGATGCGAAACGCATGAATATAACATTAGGAATAAAAACCTGTACCACCTACAGCATTCAATATTACACGTTAGATAGCAAAATCAAACTAAATGAAATAAAACGCCTAAATAAATAGCTACTGAACCGCAAACCTCACAAAAAAATATTTAAAAAAATATTAAAAGGATTAAAAGAATTTTTAATTTAATTGACTTTTTAATATTTGATTGTGTTTGATCTTATACATTTTTAATTTGGTTTTTAATTATTTTATTATTATTTTATATGTTATATTATTTTTGTGTGTAAAATTTTTGTAAGTTGGCATAATGGCATTGTGTATTCTGTATACGTGGTCGTTCCTTACCTTACCTTAATTAAAACAAGTTGAATTTTAAGGTTTGGTTACTTAAAATTCTGTTTTAATTGATTGGTGCCATTCATCATCATTATCATTATATAATAATATATATATATATATATATATATATATATATATATATATATATATATATATAATAATAATATATATATATATATATATATATATATATATATATATATATATATATATATATATATATATATATATATATATATATATATATATATATATATATATTATATATATATATATACATATATATATATATATATATATATATATATATATATATATATATATATATATATATATATATATATATATATATATATATATATATATATATATATATATATATATATATATATATATATATATTATTATTATTATAAGCGCCCTTAATTATAACTCAACTCAAATAATTAAAGTAGAAAAAATGTAATACTTCAAAAATTTTTCAGCAACATTTCTGTCTCTCTCCTGAACTCTGAAACTGTTCAACCCTCGTTCTAGTATCAGTTCGATTCAAAAATATAAGAGTAAGCGATTAATAATTTTTCAAAAAAAAGTTCTTTTAAGCAAAAGGGGTTGAGCTATGAACTTTCGCGAGCATTTTAGTAAACAAACAGCGAATTATTAGCAGACGTTTCGACAAAGTTTACTTTAAGTTTCCATTATGGCGGAGATTGGCCCTCGTTGAACTATTAAAACTTTCCGAAAGTGCTCTCGGGAACCAAAGTGAATTCATTTAAACGAAATCAACAGCGAACGCGGCGTCCAATTAAAAACCCTGCGAAATTTCTCTTGGCTAGAGGTGCGAACTTTTCATACTTTTAACTAAAAAAAACGACTTCTGTTTCAGCGGATTTAACTGAATTTAAGGCGTCACTAAGAAAATCCAGAGAGCATTTAATATTTTAATGGTTTGTTTTTCTCTTTAAAGTAAGAGTACGTTTTGTGTTCTCAGGAATAATAATAATAATATTAAGCGACTTTTGTTCTTTTATTTAACTAGCTTAGAATTAGCTACTCTACTAAACCAGTGCGTGGCACAATAGTGCACAACAATATTAAAAAAAGAAATTGATGATAGCGCCCTATGCTAGCTATGATTTTTTCATGAAAAATACTGAAAAAATATTCAAACAAAAAAAAACGAAAAATCTCTACAGCAAATTCTGCAGCTGAAATAATCCCTTCTTATATTTAACTTTAAACGTATTAGTATTAGTAGCCATACGCAAAGCGCACTCGTTGGTTTTGATTTTTTTGAATTCTACACTTACTTTCATTATATAAACAAAAACCATATACAAAATTACAGCAACTAAATTTGATAAGACAAAAAATTTGACTATTACTGTATACTTCGACCAGAAATATAGTGCTTTCACAGCCGACCCCGTAATTAACTTTTCCCACTGTTTATTACTCCAAAACCGCAGTCCCTTATAGAACACCCTGCCGAGCAGATCCTTGCCCGTAACTATTCCAGGACCGTCCTAGGAATTTATCTAACTACAGTAACAAGCGGGATATAAGTATGGTTTCCGTCTTTTTCACCGAGCAATTCTTGAAACATATGCATAAAGAAATTAGTACAAAGTAACAATTTATTACGTTCTACTTCATTACATTTCTACATAGTATCATTATTAATATACAAAATATTAAATACAATAATAATAAAGTATCAGTCACTTAAAAAATCATACAAAACAAGACAAAGACAAGAAAAGAAGTAGTTCGTCTTCTAAATTGTCATTAGTATCGACTACCATCTCCACTTCGTCTTCAAATTCTGCGTTGGGGACATCCGCTTCATTCCACGGTCATCACATTTTAAAGTGTTAAAAAGCAGGAACCTAGTTTTAAAAAAGATTATTGTTATTTACAAATCGAAGAACTATGTAGAATATACAAAAATACAAGAAGAAGAATGTTGTTAATCGACAGGCACAGAAGACAAAAATGATTTTTTTCAAACTTATTTGAAAGATAAATAGAGTACAGGTACTTACCTTTACCATCTGAACTATCCAGTAAAAACAGCCTCGCAGGGTTAAAACTCGAGAATCTGGTACACAAATATGTACTTATGGAAGAATCACGTGCAAATACCTCCGTAATATATACGAACACATTGCAATTTAAATTAAACTCTTAAGAATGATGTTGAAATAAACGCTTCTACTTATTCTAAAATACCAGCAGCATCAATACTTAATCAAATTTAAAACGGTCAATTTACGTTTCAAATAAAAATTTCTTCAAATATTCGTTACGGTCCATCTCAGGCAAGACCCATGCAATTCAGAATAAATATCTTTTGGAATGGGTTCTACCAAGGTCCCGCAAAGGTCGGCGGTTAAGGTACGGCAAAATACGTAAAACGTTAAAGCAATAAATGCCCTATATCTTATGTATATGCCATTTGAAATATGCTTTTTAAATGTTCTTTAAATTTCAGCTCGATATCTAAACAAATACCCAGGCACTGTGTCATTAAGAATTTTAATCCTATTCATCTTAGTTTCGAGTTAGTTAGAGTTTAACTTGAGATTATGACTTTGGGAGAGTTCATTCAAGATTTTTCGTTCTGTCTCTAAAAACAAAGGCTAAAAATTACGGCCTAAGCAGTTGAAACATGTACCGAATAATACATTTTTGTGGGTCGTATTTCGTGAACACGGAGGGTCTCATTTTTTAATTTCATTTAACGAAATTCGTTCCAATCAGGGCCAGTATTAGCGCAATGCAAATGAGAAGCTTAAAATGAACTAAAATTAGAGCTCTTTTCTCCCCGTGGAGTGTAAACTTTTGCTAAAAGCAACCTCAGGGGAAAAATTGAAGCTAATAAATTCGAATTTGGGAGCCCACGCACTTTGAAATTTTACGTGATATTGATCGGGACCGTATTCGAAATTTCAAGGATTTAAATTAAATTCAGTGGGTACAGGGTGAACCAACGAGAGAGTAATAAGTAGATTTTTTAGACGGATGGATTGTCATTTTTAATTTTTGTTTTGGATGGGTTTTGAAATTCTTCAACTTTTCATTAACAATAATACATACCTAAGCAGAATAGTTATTGCAATAATTTACTTTTTCTCAAAAATACTAGTTTTCGTACTAGGAAAAAAATTACGATAGAGCCATTATTTTTACAGCTAGATTCACAAATATAGCTATTTTTAATATTTTCCGATTTATTTTAACTTTTCCAATATTTACCCTTCTTTACCATTACCCCTGACTAGTATATCATAGAGATACGCGCGGCTTTTCGTACCTAGTAATTATATACACTAACGTAGCTATGCACAATATACCTTTCAAACAACAAATTAACCACTAACAATTCCTAAGTGTACCTCATAGCTGTATCTCAGGCAGGCATTTTGCATATTTTTGTAAGCTATATTGGTCTTTTCGTCTTAAAGCCGGCCAGTATACAAGGTCCGCATATCCCAATAGAGAGCGTATAAGAGAGTACCTCAGTAGATAAGTAGTCTTTATACATGTAAAGTACTTTCAGTTTCCCGTACGACTTCTGCAGTAAATAAAACAAGTGAGAATCAAAAAGCAGCTTACTATCAAGAAACACTCTTAAGTTTTTACATTTGTCGACAAATTCAAGCGGAGCACAATTCAAGGAAAGTTTCAGATCATTATACTGGATAATTTCCTCCTTTTTATTGCCAAAAAGGACAACCTGGGTCTTATAATCATTTAATTTCAGACCATAGGCTTTGGAGATTCTAGAAATAACTTCAAGATTCTCATTTATGCCATTAAAAGACAAAGCTACATCTTTGACCGAGAATGATAAGTATATTTGCATATCATCAGCATACTGATGAGAATAACATTTATTTAGGTGCCTAGAGAAGTCAGAGGTAAAAATAGAGAACATAACAATAAAGGTCACAAAATGCTGTCTTGCGGAACACCCCTTAAAATTGGAAGAAGCTGCTAATCCCAACGTAACCCTCTGTCGGCGACTTCCAAAGTAACTTTTCATAAAAGTAATAGCGGTGTCGGTTAAACCGAAGAACTTTAATTTGAAAGATGAAAGAAGATTAAGAGTTAAGGTATCGAAGGCCTTGCTAAAATCCAACAAAATCAGTGACATTAAGCAGTGCTGCGGTGGTACTGTGCCCGGGCCTAAACCCGGATTGGGATTGGGAGGCAGGCAAAATATTCGAATCAGCAACATGATTATTAAGTTGATCATATAAAATCCTCTCCAATATTTTAGACATTACACTGAGTAAGCTAACAGGGCGTGTTTAGTCTTCTTCGTATATTTTCTTGGACGTTGCTTAACATATAAATCAGTTCTTCGGACCAAGAAGGCTCATTTGCCTCCATTTGATTTTATTCTTCGATAAAACCCTCCTCTCCTACACTTTCATTTCCTGTAAGTCATTTTGAGCAGCTTGAGTACTTTTTGTTCGCGGCGGACCTTTGGTCCCCCACCCCCCCACGCTCAGAATATGCTTGGTACATGTCCCAGCCACCTTAATCTTTGAGCTCTTGCAACGTTTGTTATATATGGTTCTCCATAGAGCTCTTTAAGCTCCAAATTTAGCCCTTCTAAGTCACTGATTCTCTCTCTTTTCCTTCCACAAATATTCTTCTCAACATTTTCATTTCAAATATTTCTAATGCTTCCGTTTCTCTTTTGTTGATCTTCCATACTTCACATCCATACAAGATAATTGGCCTAATCATCGTTTTGCACGCTCTTTTTTGAGACTTCTTGACACGTTCTTTGATCTTAATAAGTCAAGTAATTCCCCATACATTTCACACCGTTTACTACCATTTCTTGAATTTCATGATTTCCCTCACTAGCTACCCCTAAATAATTAAATTTTTCTACTTTTCGAAAATAACATTCCCTTTTCTCTGTTATAACCGTTAGCTGTCTATTGTGCCCACTAAACTATTTCCCCCAGTATCATAAACTTTGATTTTAGTTCATTCATTTTCAAACCTGTTTCCTTTCTATCCGCTTTATCGCATCAACTAGATTTTCCCTTATTCTGGCTAAAACCGCGATATCACTTGCGTAAGCAACAATTTGGGTTCTTTGGTTAAACATGGTACCTCTTTTCCTATGCACTGTTTCCAATAGTATAATAGTATTAAATAATGATGTCGAAAACGGATCGTTTTGTCTAACCCCAATTATTACCAGGAATTATTCTGATGTTTTTCCTTCTATTATTACTTTATAGTCCGTTTCTATTTAAATCATCTTTATTAAATTAACTGATAACATGATACTTCCAATTCCGCCCGATTCATAGAATTTAAGCTATATCATGGGCTTCTTTAAAATCAATAAACAGCAAATATATATAGGGAGCTTTTCTTCTATCCTTGATGGCGATCGCCAAATTTTTTTGTACACAGTATCCATTAATGCTACGTCTCTGTATTTATCACATAAAGTAATGAATTTTGCAGATCATTGATTCTCTCCATCTACAGGGCATTTTTTCTTCCTTCCATCTTCTTTCAATCACGTTATAGATTCTCTTCATTCTCTTCCTTAGCACCAACGGTGATGGTGGAAGGAAGGAAGAATTTTTCATATGTTTAACATGTCACACAACAAAATCGATCCATTTCTGTGAGTAATGATTACTTAAGAATTCACGAACTTCTCGATGGCAATGTGGAGGAGCGCAATCTTGTTAAAACCACATTTGTTGCATCTCAATGTTATCAACTTTTTAAAGAAGTCGAGATAAATTGTTGTGCAAAGAGTTCAAGTATCTTGACCAGTAACTTTAAAGTGTTTTATTTCACACGAGAAGTGGTGGTTTTAGTTTGACGCTCCCGTACCCAGAATGGATTAACTGTTGAATAATAACGCACGTCACCACCATTACTGCCAAAAATTTGAATCGGCCTCTATTGCTAACTAATATTACAGCAATAGTCTTAGACAGAAAGAAGGGTAAATATTGGAGAAGTGTTGTGCTGTCCAGTGCTGGTCATTGGACATTAAGTCAGATTTCAGTTAGCAGACAGCGCCCATAGTTTAGAATATTGGAAATAATATCCCATATGATAACTCATTTTGTTTATAAAAAGCTTATAATTAAAATGGTCTTGAATACGAATTATTTATTATTTTCAAAATGAAGGTCACGAATTTCCCATAAGCTTGCCAAAGTTACACATATTTGCCTTCTCTAAATTTATCGAACTTAAGACAACCTTTTCAACCACCTTAAAGTCAATTAGATGTTGCAGAGCTTCCCTTGGCCTAAAATTTGTTGTGTGTATGTCAACATCATGTTTGATTACCATCCTTTGAAGTCGTCCGGTTAAGATTAAGAACAACGACACTGTCTCAGTAAATATTTAACTACACCGAGGCAAATATAAAGCAGGACGAGTTTCAGATGGCATTACGACGAACTTGTTGCTTTTATTTAAGGCTGCCTACTTTTTCGTTTGCTCAATGCAGCAGTGCATTTATTGCTAATAAATAAATATTGGAGATGTAAAGGAACAAAAGAATTCAAATAAGGAAACAGAGATAAGGGAATTTAATAAGGCTAGGTGAGACGAGTAGTCGACTTAAGGCGGTTTTGCACATGACTTTCTTATTTATGCAAATTTTCGACGCGGATAAAAACAATATAAGGGTCACAGGATACGTGGTTATAATATTGATGTCTAATTTCGAGACACCCTGTATCTTGGTTCACTTGTTAATTTTTCTTTTTTATTTTTGTTTTTCTCAAAATTCAAATGTATATCGGATGGTTATATGAGCAACTATGTTGAATACCCCTCCACCCTTGATAATTGATATTGTGACTACAGCTCTCTTAGGTAAAAAAGACATTATGATTATAATGTCCGACCTTAAAGGTTACGACGGGATCCATTCATATTTAGACAACACTCGTAAACTCTCAACTCGCAAACTCTTGCCTAAATGACGTCTAGAAACGGGAGACAAAAGTTTCTGTCTTAAAAAAAACGCAGACATTGCACCATTATAAACAACCCTCTGTATAAAGGAAAAATCACTGAGACTGTACCGTAGGTTTTATTTGTTTTATTTTTCAAACCATCCGATATCTGCGCCGCATCTCCGCGTAACGTCCTCGCTATCTGCATTCATTAACTGCAGATCCCGGCGGATTCCCGGCTAAACCCGACTGCCACAAAGTCACAAAGCGACGAGCAAACTGTCGTTAACTATTCATATTTTGCAGAATCGAGAGGAGCCGGAAATTAACTCGAAATTCCGGTTGCATTTTCGATTATGCGGCGTGTCTGTTTCGAAGCCGTCCGGGTAGTTACCCCTTTCCTGCAACCCCTTCGAGAAGTTTGTTTCGCTTTTTTTCCCATTTTGTGGAAACGAAAGATAACATTTCGGCCATTTTGAAACAGTCATGTTTCAGGCATATGTAAAAAAGTCGCATAAACCCATCACAATGATTAAAACGTGACCAAAATAGTAAGAGTGACCTAGGTAGTCTGGCCCCACTATGTGAAATATATACATATATAAGAAGAAGAAGAAGAAGAGAGGCTAGGCAACCAAATATGCGAAAGATAATAATAACTCCAAATTATTTGAAATCAAGAAGAGCGAGACTTGGACCCCTGATTTTCATTTAATTTTTACAGACGCCTCAAAAGATAAAGAAGGCCGTGTAGGTTTTGGCGTTTACAACTACAATACGAACCTTAAAATGGGGCAAGGCCTACCAAGTGAACTATCCATTTGCTCTGCCGAGATTTATGCTATTGGTCAAGCTCTTGATTGGATTGAATTAGATGACATAAACAAAGCAGTCATCCTTTCAGACTCCAAAAGTGCCCTCGAAGATATCAATAAAACTGGGATGGATGCACAGTCTAACCACCTAACCTTGCGGGTTAAGAACAAACTAATTACCTTAATAAAAACGCAAAATAAGGACATCCAATTATGCTGGATACCAAGTCATACCAGTTTAAAAGAAAACGATATTGCTAACCAGATCGCCAAAGCTGGAGTTAATTTCATCTCACATTATTCTACTCCGCCCACTAAACCCTGATTTCATAAGCTCGATATCAATAGAAGAGAAATCACAACTATGTGTAGACTGAGATTGCTGTTCCACGGCTCACCTAAATAGAATTAAAGTCAAACCCCACTTAGACTGTGAATGTGGAGAACTAGGAAACTAGGAAAAATCACAACAGTTGTATGAGTCACTCATTAGTGGTAATTTTCCTTCGCCTCTGCATATTAATTCCATTTTATTTCACCGCACTCAGTGGATTTTGCTGCTAGAATTGTTTAATCAAAATCATCTAAAAAAACGATTTTTTTTTAATAAATTTCGACCTCCTGTACCTCGAAATCTCGAATGAGACAAAATAGAAGATACTTACCTCTTCCGGAGAAGAACTTTTCTTCGGGACGACGACGAAAGCCTTAACTAAGGCCCAAAGGACGATGAAAAACATCGGCGCACCTGAAATAAAATATACAACGCGTTCGTTAAAATAACTTCGTTATTTTTAATTATTTCCTTTTGTAAATTAACATCTACGCGTTTGCGAGGCAAATTGATGAAGGTTTGAGCAAACAAATTCAGTGCCATTAGGCGACCACAGCAAACAAAGCGGTAATCGAATGTCTAGTTACTTTTGCGGGAAACGCAAATATTTAAATTGAGCGAGGAAAAGTAATTTTCTGTTTTAAAGGTTTGAGCAAGAACTTTGAAACTACGTCTACTGCGTTACGCTGAAACATTGGCCTGAGACGAGAATGGAAAATAATACAAAAATGTTTAAAATGAAGGCCCAAAAATGTTTCATTCCAGGTCATTCGGTCAAGAAATTTCAAGGCTTTCAAATAATACTCATTGAATTAAATTAATTATGACGAAACATGATGGATTAATTGAATGAAAGAATCGTTAAATGGAGTTATTTAATCGATAGTTGATTAAATAAATTGATTGGTTTAATTATGTAATTGATTAAATTGTCGAACTTCAATGAAATTCATTATTAATTTTTAATCAGCAACAGTAATAAATCATTACATATAATTATAAAATTAATATCAAATAATTACGTAAACCAGAAATAAAATCGCAAGAAAAACAATATTTTTATACTATTTAAAGTTTTAATCAAGTTTCAACAATATTGGAAAGTTTAGAATTCACGTATTTGCTCTAATTAAATATTATCTATTTTTAGTCTACTTTATTAATCGCTTACCCCATCCGATTACCGCATAGACCCTCAATTTGAAGCTCTCCCTCGTGAGAGTTCTGACGACTAAAATGTAAAGGTACAAGCCTGGAACAAGTAATTGCATTTATTAGAATTGGTCATATTCATTTCTTGACGTTACGATTCATTCACTGGGTATCAAAGTTGTATTATAGTAAGTAGTACGTTTTCTCTTAGCAAAATCATAATTGTAGCACTATTCAAGTGAGGAGATTTTTAAGCGAGCAGTTTGACGAAAGAACTATTTCATTAAATGGTCCGATATCTTGACCTCTTAGATCCCTTGACCTTTAGCCCTTCGATTTCTTCCTCTGGAGTCATATAAAAAATGAGGTCTATAGATTTTTTGATTCTTCCGAGATTATAAAAACCTTGAGAAAAAGAGTTTTGGTTAGTTAACGGAAATATACTTGCTAGGGTTGTATGAAAAACAATAACCAATTTAAAAAAAGGTTTCGATGCAATTGTGTGATGAGATTTCGGAAATGTCCGATGTGGCTTGGATCCGCGGGATGAGAAACTCACGTGACGCTTCCCGCACGCTGGAACTTTTTTGCGAAACAACAGGAATATATTCACTGACATGACATTTCCGGGAGTTAGAGTAGCCTGTGGGAGTTTCTTTGAAAAAAAAGAAACAAAATTAGTTTGTCCTGCACTTCCGCGGTGGCACTGACGAATACGGTTTCGATATTTACCAGGAAATACACAACTGTCAACCGAGGCGAAATATAACGAGCACGACCAAAACGGCCGGCCATTATTAAAAACGCAACGTCATGCAAATCGGGACAAGTCGCGTGCCGGAAACGGGACAAAATGAACTTCCTCCGCGACTAATTCGAAATTTCCAAGGCATGCGGCCATGTTTACATTTACCGGGAGAAGGACGCTTGCTCGCGTATTCCATCGCATGTAGCACGAACGTATGGCGGACGGGGTAGGAAATAAAGTAAAAAAAAAGACGGTAACGCGAGGGCGTGAATATTAAACTCACTCGTTCCGCATAAATTGGCATTAATAAAAGCAGGAATACGGAGGCAGATAGATGGCGGTCGTATTTATGCATTAAGTGATGCAGTAGATGCAGTTTCGTTCGAGAATCCGCAATTATAATTTACAAGTGGCGCAGTGGTCGCGGACTCTCTCGTGAATGTAGGTCGGCGAACGTAAACTGCCGGTTGCTGCAAATATCCGCTTTGCTGGATTCGAACATGGTCAGATTTTTTTACGTTTCACTTTAGGTTCGTTCCAATTCACCCGAAATAGGTCAGTATACGAAAGGGTATATAACTGATAGAGACCTACGCTGATAACTCGGTTCACTTGCAACACAAAGGAAAAAAGAGAAACCAAGACAAAAGTATAAGAAAGCTGAGGATTATTGATTTCCTACATTACATCAATTCCTACGAGCAAGAGTGTCGTCATATCTGGATTTTCAGAAAAGTCCTAAAAAGTACCCTTTGCCAGACGGTATACCGGCACCATTTCTCAAAAATTGCCCGCTTTTATCGAAGCCTCTTAACATTCTCTTTAATAGATGTCTAGGTCAAGGGATATTTGCAAAAAGCTGGAAAGTGGCCCCGATAGTTCCTATTTTAAAGTCTGGTAATTCTACAGACGCCGCTAATTATCGTCCTATCTTTCTTTTGTCACTTTGCCGAGGCCTTTAAGGCTGCAATTTATTCACAATTGTTTTTTCTGGTAAAGAATGACATGGTTTTCACAAAAACTTGGTACCGTTCAACCATCACATCAATTCTTCCATGCATAATGGTCTTGAGACGTGCGCTGTATATACCGATTTTTTAAAGGTTTTTGATAAAGTACATCATGCAACTCTAATGATAGAACTTGGAAATTTCGGTGTGCATGATGCATTTGTTTGAAGAAAGGCTTAAGCAGCTAGAAGAGTGCACACTAAAATCAACATCAGATTTCCATTCGAATTGGTAGAGTAAGCCTGTCAAGCCTACAATGTAACTAACGGATTTTCGCTGTAGTATGAGTAGAACCATTTTTCCAGTCTTCTTCCATTAATCTTCCAAAGCTTGGCCGTCCGATATACAGACATTTTCACCTTCCACGTGATCGAGTAAACTAGCAAACGTCTCATCAAGAATTCGGTTATCGCCGAGGCATGCCGGAAGGTTTTAATAAGTAATCGGAACTGCTGGAACTATATTATTGACGAAAACGCGTCTGCTTCGGGACCGAACTGAGTTTCTATTAAGTTGGCATAGGTCAAATTCGACGCCATATATTCGATAGTGGTTTAATTGAAACCACATACACACGTTCAGACAAAGAAAAATTTAGTTTCCGAAATAAAAGCCCCTTCATGCTCGGAGTGCAGGTGAGTGTATACGAAAGCCCTAACTCTTTGTATGATTTAAACCTATACATACGAATGCAAGTATTACATATAGGAAAGTTTTAATTACACCTACGTATGATCATAATAGGTCAAGAAAGGGGTGACAGGAAGAGAAACAGAGATTGAGAAAGACACACAAAGAGCGAGAGAGATGAAAAAAGGGAGAGACTGAGTGAGAAAAATGCAAAACAGACGGGTGAAACTTCGTACGCCCGCCACTGGGGTATTTAAAAAAAAGTGGTATGGTCTGTTCATAGATATGAGAAAGTGACCAATTGCTTTTGAATGGGATTATCCAGTAACGTACAATGCAACAAGATTATTACCTAAAGTTTCGGAATTTAAATTCAGGTAAAATTATGGTCCATAATAGAAAACAATCTAGGGCATACAGTATACCTTACCACTCTATATTTAATCCCATTGCACATATTTGGAACCAACTGAAATCTGCCATTCGTCGTAAAAATGTTTTTTCCCGTGTTAACTCCAATGTCCTCAAACTTATAGAAATCGAAGTTTTTAACATCCCTCCGCAAAGTTGGGTAAATTCTATTAAACATATAAAAAAAGCAGAATATCGTAGAATCGTATATCCATATTGCAAATAATATAGAACAAATAATAATGATACTGATATATTATGTGAATAATTTTAAGTAATTTAAGTAGGTAATAAAAATAATTTATAATTTTATTTTATATTTAAACATAAATACATAAATAAATAAATATTGATTAGTACCTTTCCGCACAAAACCCCAAATAATTAAATTCTAAGCAAAGTACGGACCTGTTCGGCCATATTTCATTCTTGCCGCTTGCCCGGGTCTTTCCTTAATTCGTATCAATTAGTCACTTTCTTATATCTATGAACAGACTTTACACACTTTTGATACATAGTACATGTGTGCCAAATTTTATGAAAATTTCTAAAGTTGTATTAAAGATATTAAAAAAATATATTTTATTATTGAAAATTTGAACACTTTGTATCTTAAAAGTATACGACATGTTCATATGAAGTTTTATTTTTAAGAAGGACTCTGCATGTCGCCTGCAGGTTTATAATGCTGGCCTGATTTTTCACTTGCTTTTCCGTAGCAGAAATGCATATCGCGATATCCAGTATCACCCTTCTGTAAATGAAAAGTGCGGGGTATTCCGACCGAGAATAAAAAATCGATTTTTGGCTAAACATGAGTAGCAATTTGTGGGGATTTGTGATTCTGCTTAAGGCAATGTGTCCCATATTGCAAATCACTCAAAATAAATAAAATACAGGAAAAAAAAGGTTCTTGGTAAAGTGCCCTCTAGTGACAGATTTCTGAAACACTTTTATTTTGTAACGATTACTTTTACTAAATCATGACTTCTCCAAATTTCCGAACTCAATTTCCGAACACCCTGTATAGATTTTTAATTGGAACAAATTTGTTTCAATTGTTTTCTGCAATAAGCTAACACCTAAATCTAAAAGTTATATGTTATGATATACAAAATGGTTCGTGGGTAATAGAAGCGCGTAAAATAAGCCCCAAATCTGTATTGTTTTATTTTTTAGCTATCTCGGGGGACTCAAAATGGAGTACGCTGTTATATAACCAAATAATGCCACATTTTATATTTAATTTTGAATCTCCCTGTACGATGCGATTAATGGGCGTCATTTTGGAAAATTTGCTTTTATGGACGTTTCTATCTAGGTTACGCGTAAAGGTGAAAACTGATCTGGACAGGACAGATTTTTTTTTTCTCACAAATTTTGCTATATAAAACCTAGACTTGGGTTTTTTAAATGAAACAGATTGTATGTCCTTTAATAATTTTACTAGGTGCGTTATTATAGTTCATAAAAAATGTATAACACGCCAGTGTTTTATATATCTTTAATTTTATTTTTTAAAGCAGAAGAAGAAACAATTTACCATAAAAAGTGTGTGCCATATATTAATGATCATAATATTATATCAAATTTCTCATGATTCTCATATTTTGGGCAAACATGTTCCATGGCAAAATAAAAAGACGGTAAAAATAAAAATTACTATTACGCATAGTCACGACTGGTTGACAATAAAGTACAATATATTTTCTATGAATTTCATGAAACCGGCAGCACGCTGGCACTATTAATGAGGGCGTGCTAAAACCATCAAAAATGGCACACGCTGTACATAATTTTTTATATGCGATGCCATAAGCTACTATTCCTGCACATATTTCAACTGCATTCCACCGTTCTTTGCGAGAAAGATGCGAAACTCTTTTTAAATGCGGCAGCGGTTTCCGGTAGCCGTGAAGGATCTGAAAAGTCACCCTATTCTTCCCCTGCATCCGCCCGAAAAAGTTTTAATAGATTCTTAAATGGTTTCCTGGCAGCGCTGTCCGAACGTCGGATGATTCAGATCGATTTTTCTTCTGCAGGAATAAAATTTCGTCCCTGTCTATCGAAGATGCAATAAAATTACGAATGGATTTCTTAAATTTTTGCTTTGGGGTCAATCTTTTTTTTTTGTGTGGGTTTGATATTGAAACATCAGTCTGTCATTTTTATGAAACAATTTGCTTTTGGTATGGGTTGGGTTTTTATATTCTGCTTATAGAATAATGAAGAGCACCACTTAAATTGTACGATGCGTCTCTTACCTTCTACGAACATCCAGAAGAAGGTTGTGATGTGGAAATAATGAAGCAACGTGACCGCGAATACGCACGTCACTACACCCAACTGGTTGCGAAAATTCATCTGAAAAAAATTTTTTTTAATGTAGGGGTGTCTGTTTTTTTTTAGATAGATTTTACAGAATTTTAGGTTGTGTTTTCGCGTTAACTTAAAATGTATGTTTTATATAAATACGTACATATTTTAAATATTTCCTTTTTTGCTTTAGTAAATTAAAAATTATATACCATTAATTGCGATTTGGAAAAACTGAAGACGATAATTTAACTTAAAAATTAATTTTGATTGCAAAAAGATGTAAAAATGCAAGGGAAATTAAAAAAAAACTAGTAGTAACTAGTAAAATTTAACTAGAGAAATCGGGTTTGTGCCTATTATTTGCTATTTTTTCAATTTAACCCATAACAAATAAGTAATCTGCGATAAAATCTACTTACCATTTCTTATTCGATAAATAACCAAATTGACAATTTAGACAATTTTCTGATATTAAAAAAAAAAAAGTTTCAAAATTTTAAATACGAATTTTGAACCAATGTTGTGATAAAATTTTAGCTTTTTTGGAATTTCAACAAAACTTGAAAAACAAAGAATGCATACATTTCTAGGCCGTCTGTCGAATTTTCAGTGTGTAGCTTAATTTTAAAAACACATGTCGGAAATAAAAAAGCATTTCAAAAAACTGCATTTAACAAAATTCACAATTTTTCAGTATGAAACGCGAGAGAAAAATAAATTTTGCATATTCACGTACAAACACCAAGTATAGTGCTCTAACAAATAAATGGGTTTGCGACAAAACTTACCTGTGCCGGTCAGTGCAGGATTGGACCAGCTTATTAACTTAAAATACGTTTTAAAATATTTGGCCTTTATTTGCACAGCATACACTTTTTTTTTATAAAGAATACATTTAAAAATTCTACATACCATGTTGTTGATGACTCTGATAGTAGCCTATTGTGAGGAATGTTATGTAGAAGAACTATTGTTCAAAAAGTTTTTGTCTGACCGTTTTCTGACTCAGTATACAGGGTTTTTCACTTAAAACTCCGCACGCCAATAAGTCCAAAACGAAAAGAAATATTTAATTTATGTAAAAAGTAGTCAAAGTGGGGGGTCAAGTAGATATTTCCTAAAGTATAAAAAATTCGACGCCTGCAAAGAGCTGGGCGTCGCGACACGTCGAAAAATTATTCGATTGCAGAGACTTTGGAAATACGCGCATACAAAAGTACATATTATTTAAAAACTTTTTTGTTATTTACTCAAACTTATTTACTTCACCTGTTTCTAAGTTATACCGATTTAAAGTAAACATTTCTTGATTAATAAAAAATGTGATTAACGCTTATTTTTACAAGTATGCCATGAATGTTAGTTACTATGGCAACCATTGTTATCGCAGTTGTTTTAAGTGCAATTACAAACGTAAGTTGTTATTGCTGTATCAAAAAATTGTCACATTTTGTCACAAGAAATATCCAAATTTGTTCGGTTAAAAAAAAACTAAGAATTATTATGTGAAAATGGTGCAATTTAGCAATGAGGAAAAAGTAGACATGTTACTGGTGTTTGGAGAATGCAGATGAAATTGTAGAGAAGCGAAAAGAGTTTACGCACGGCGTTATCCGCATAGAAGAGTCCCCGATGCAAAAACCTTTTCAAGTTTATGTAAAAACTTAAGAGAATATAGCAGCTTCATAAAACCTAAAAGAGATAGGAACAGGACGGCTACAAATGATGAAAATACTGCTGCTCTAATTCAGCAGGTTGATAATAACCCCAAGATATCCCTATCAGAGATAAAAGAAAATACCGGTGTTACCATAAGTTCTTCGTGGATAATTCTACATAGAAACTCTTTTCACCCGTACAAAAGTAAACTAGTTCATAAACTAGAACCAGGCGATTATGCTAGAAGAATGTATTTCTTAGCGACATTGTCCGATTTGTATAGCCAATTTTCTCTCGAAAATTTTATGGAGCGACGAAAGTCGATTTCAAAATAATGGAATCGTTAATAGACACAACTGTCGTTTTTGGTCCGAAAACCATCCTCGTTGGATTACAGAAAGAGGTAACCAACGAATTTTTAGTATCAATGTTTGGTGCGGTATATTAAATGGATTCGTTATTGGACCTTACTTTTACGAAGGAACTTTAAATGCAGATCGCTATTTAAGATTTCTTCAAACTACACTTCCGGAACTATTAGAAGAAGTGCCTCTTGACACTAGAATGAATATGTGGCTACAGCAGGATGGAGCGCCTGCACATAATGCCCAAATAGTAACGAGGTATTTGAACCTAGAATATCCCAATAGATGGTTTGGTACTAATGGACCGGTAAGGTGGCCGGCGAGGTCGCCGGACATTACACCACCAGATTATTTTCTTTGGGGCTACCTAAAAAACGTTATCTATGAAGAACCTATCGAAGATATGGCTGATCTCATTAACAAAATTAGTGCAGCGTGTGCCGCTATCACAAGAAGGACTCTCCTACAAGTGACCCAAGCTCATCTGTTAAAAGTTTTTGATAGTTGTGTTCGAGCAGATGGACATAATTTTGAACAAAATTTTGGAAATGTCTTATTATGTAGTTAATTGCAATAATAATTTTGGTTATTAACTTGTAGGTATTTTACTGTTTTTTCATTTATTTATCATGTTATCAAAACTAAATCGATAAAAAATAATAAATAAAATCATACTAAAATAGTTGAAATCTATTGATTGTAATTGCACTTAAAACAACTGCGATAACAATGGTTGCCATAGTAACTAACATTCATGGCATACTTGTAAAAATAAGCGTTAATCACATTTTTTCTTAATCAAGAAATGTTTACTTTAAATCGGTATAACTTAGAAACGGGTGAAGTAAATAAGTTTGAGTAAATAACAAAAAAGTTTTTAAATAATATGTACTTTTGTATGCACGTATTTCCAAAGTCTTTGCAATCGAATAATTTTTCGACGCGTCGCGACGCCCAGCTCTTAGCAGGCGTCGAATTTTTTAAACTTTAGCAAATATCTACTTGACCCCCTACTTTGACTACTTTTTACATAAATTAAATATTTCTTTTCGTTTTGGACTTATTGGCGTGTGGATTTTTAAGTGAAAAACCTTGTATACAATTGACACTCTTTTCCCCCAACTTTCTTCAAATAATTCATTTGCTGCAGCATAAAAAGAGTTGTAAACAGGTTTTACAATTTTCTTGGCAACGAGAAATAATTAATTAATAAAACACTGTGTCTATCAGTAGGGATGTCCCCTAACGGACGAGACGTAACGATGTTTCTAAAATCAATATTTGACAAATCAACAACGCAAAAACATTGTTCACTATCCGTGAGATATTAGATATATTAATGAGCTTGATGAGAGTGGTGTAAAATTTTTATATTTTTCAACCAGTGATCATTTCCGAGCAATTATTTTTCATAATTTTGGGCGTGGACTAACAAGAAAATAATGCAAGATATGACTTATCGTGAGATTGAGGCATCTTTTGGCATTAGTATGATCAGCATCAATAAGATATTGCACGATCATTTGGCTGTAAAAAAGATTTGTTCCCATTGGATTCCGGAAAATTTGACAAACGTTCAAAAAAAGGCTAGCCTGAAATAAAACAGCAATCGACCGTGTAGGTCTTCCAAGACGAACAAAATTGAAAAAAGTTGTTCGCGGAATTAGCACTTCAAAGCAAATGGTTGACTGTTGGTTCGGTATATTTCCGTCTATTCCTGTATAATTCCGAATAATACATAACTATTCGTTTGCAAGCAGAAGAGACGAATCATACATCATCATGACAACGCGAGCTCTCACACATCAACTAAAACAAAAGAATTCTTGACCAGCCAAAACATCGAATTGACGGACCATCCGCCGTACAGCCCTGATTTGGCTGACTTCTTTTTATTCCAACGCATGCAAAGGTGCATTAATCTTCGTGGAGAACATTTTGAAAGACAGTAAAATCAATTTCGATGATAAATATTTGTTTTTTCATTATTAGGCCTTTCATATAATAAGTGATGTAAATTTACAACTGTAAGCGGTACTTTATTGATGTCATTAGGTCAAAACCATTTATTTATCTATGAAAGCACTATACACTCAAAATTTCTTCCGCTCGTACGTCTTCGCTTCCTGCAGGCGCAAAAACTCTAATTAAGTCGCAAATTCTATTAACCTTCACCCTTTTTTCGGGCGCATTGTTTACAAACCTTTGAAATTGCCGCGAATTGAGATCCAGGTAAATAGATAAAACGTTTTCTAAACGAAAAGCAATTACTAAGTTCGCGAAAACTTTTGCTCGCGGTCTTTCGTTGATTCCCAATTTCGAATAAGCTCTAATTGCTTCGGGAAAGGTCAACTCGTGCAATTTTAATATTTCCATTTGGTCCGAATTGTTTTCACGTTTCCATCGACTTCCGGTCGTTAAAGAAAGAAAGTTCTTCGGAAGGCAATCGAATTAAACTTCAATGTTCATTAAGGGAGTTTAAAAGAGCTACAAAAATTACATTCGGGGTATAATTTTGTTCATGTTATTCTTATTTATGAACGGTTAAATCATGAAGGCAATTTATAATAATAATAATTATTCTTACACATTATCTAGTAAAATAACATTAATACCAATCTAATTTAACTTTTTAAAGAAGCTCGAACATTGATTTACTATTGAACTGAAGTCTTTCAATACATACTGCATAATAATTTCATAAAAACTGGAAATAATGAACCATTTATATATTTTCTGAAGAATGCCAAAATACTGATTTTTTATTCCTAAATAATAACGATAAATATATGTAATAAGACATTTATTGAAAAACGAAAAAAAAAAGTGACTACTAAGTTAACGGTCAGATTTAACGCATTGTTACATGACTAAAAACAAAATAGATTAGATTAGATTATCCATATTATCAGAACCAGAACCAACCAACCAAAAGATCAGTGAAGCAAAACGCAAAAGATCTATTATTTGGAATCTTACCTCTACCAGAATGATAATCCACATGATATATGTTAGCACGTACGACCACATCAAGTTCATGTGGATTTTGTTTCGTAGACATCTCAGTTCTCTGAAATAAAAAGAGAAAATATTGTGTTCATTGTTTCTTAAATAATTGAAGTAAGTGATAGAATAGTATCATTTTAACCAAATGGTTTATATAAACATGTGTTCGATATCGATCGAACTCTACTCGATCCATTTTCAGCTCATAACTTAAGTTCAATGCCAATAAGTCAGTGGCTATATTATTTAAATCGCAAAAACAAAATGGCAATTGTCTCTGCCAAGAGACTTTATCAATATCGTGAAATAGTGAGTTCAAACGTTAAATTATCTCAAAGTACTCATTAATTATATTATTATTGTTGTTATTGTATTTTGATTCAGTTTATAGTGGCACACTCCCGAAAGCCATTAAAAAAGTAAAAGAGCTTGCTAATATGGAACATTAACATTTGGGAATAGAAAAAAGATCAAACATTTTTGCGCAAAATTATATTGGAAGTGGACCAAATCCTATAAAGTTGAGTCACGTTTTGTGGAGGAAAATAAGAAATGGTTAGATTACCCCTTTGATTTTCTAAAAACTCATCTTAAAGGTATTTAAAAGATATGAATATACAGAGAGCATACGGAAAATTTTTGTACTATATGGAAGAAAAAAATATTTTTAAAATGTTTTTGTGACTTTTTTCCATTTTTAACGATGTATATTTTCCAACTTCAAAGCAATAAACCTATAAATAAAAGTTAACTAAAGCTTAGTTAAACAATTTCTTCTTAAAGTGCTCGTTTTATCTGGCATCAGAATTACAAAGAAATACCAAAATATTTAAAAATGTTGTTTGGCTATGACATTTCTATTTAAAAAGTTCATAGTTGACAAGATTTTTGTTGTACATATTTTATTTAGATTTTAAATAAGTTACAGTTTTGTTGTTAACCTATAAACTTCAATTATTTATTTGTTTAAAAAATACCTAATATTGCCAACAACTGACCTAATGTGGGCAGCATTAAATTCAACAAGAATTGCTATCTTAAACCCCGAATATATCAAAAAGTAAATCAAATTTAAATATAACATAAGCTATTATTATTATGAAAATAACACATTACCTCAATTTTTGCCTGCCTTATGCAAAATTCGAATAGGAATTTCTTAAGCAAGTGACCTTTATTTCAACCAAGGATGTGGGAATATATAGGGTTTTCCATTTAAAATAACAACACCCTGTATCAACGGAATTATAATATTTTAAATATTCAGGAGATTCTTTTTAACGGAACTTTTTTCCGTATCTCCTATGGGTTTCCAGATCGTATTGTGGATTGTTTTATTTGGCACACGGTGTACCTATTTTTAAAACGATAAATGTAATATCTCAAAAAGTAATTTTGCATGTTAGAAAAATTGACAACATTGAGAAAATGAGAGCAATTGTTTTTCCATTAAAATATGAAAAATACACAAAATCTTTGTTGGCAAAATTTAGAACCAGCAGCTCCCCCTTACGTCGCCGACGGGGGAGCCACGGAACACGCTGACAAAGGGGAATTTGCCAAATCTCGATTGACAATAATTATTAAATTCGAAAAATTTAATAAAGCCGTGCGCCGATTCGTTTTTCTGATTTGCTCAAAAATTCCGACGAGAGATAAAAAAATCGTCGAATCGAAAAAACGCCAAAAGCACGCCGGAATGAATCGTAGGAGAAAAAAATAAATTCCCGATCCACGTCGGAAACAAATCGGGCGTGAACGGATACGTGTGACATCTCGTCGTATTTGTTAGATTTGCCGGTGTCATTCGGTGGCTTGGATTGCTTTTTTTGTCCCATATTCACATATTTTTATTCAACGCGTAAACGAATTTCGTTCCGGATTCGCAGCTGGCTTTGCCCGCCGACGCATTTACGGAGTGTCCCGAAATTAGTGGGTCAAAGTACAGTGGACTTCGGATATAGTAAACCCGTTTATTGTGAACACTGGGTTATAATGAACACTTTTTAAAATACACTCAAAAAATCTCATAAGACAAATGTAAATATTTACTGTTTATAGTGAACTCGGATATAGTGAACGAAATTTCGTCAAGATTAAAATACATTTTCCGTTTTTAGTGAACTTTTTCGGGGGTTCACCCGGTAATATCGCGGAGAAAGGTTAAAATATATACCACATTCGTTTTGTTATTGTTTTGATCTCAGTTGTGATTTAGATTTCGTGGAAAATACTGATGACAAATGGAGAAGCAAATTAAGAAAAATACGATGTTATACAAAAAATTAGTGGTATGAAACAAAATCATATTTGTCGTGAAATGAATTTGCCTAAAGCAACTGTCTCGACTACCTGGAAAAAAAGTTGTAAAACGTTCAGAAAATCAGCTTATGAGGGCGTCAATAAAGGACTTTTACAGTGAATTACCCAAAAAAGAAAACAAAGTGTTCCCGTAAGTGGTGCAGTTCTTCAGCAAAAAGCAAGGGACATGGGAAGTCGAATAAAAGCAAGAGATTTTGTGCATTTCAGAAGTTGGATTGAACGTTTTAAGAAGAGAAATTGTATCTCTGGAGGAAAAATTGTTGGTGAGTCCGCATCAGTTGATATGAATGTTGTTAATAGCTGGCTCACAACACAATATTTTTAACGCCGATGAGACCGGCCTTTTCTACAAACTAACCAATGATAAGACATTGACATTCCAAGGAGAGAGGTGTGCAGGTAGAAAATTGTCCAAGGTTCGACTAACAGTTCTGGTTACTGCAAACATGTCTGGGACAGAAAAGAGGAAGCAGTTTGTTATCGACAAATTAGTAAACTCAAGATGTTTTAAAAACAAGACCCTACCAGTCAAGTACAGGTCAAACGGCAAAGCGTGAATGACATCTGACTTATTTACCTCCAATGGGATACAGAATTGAAGAACAGAAAAATTATTCTTCTAGTAGATAATTGTCCAGCACATCCCAATGTTCCGTTGAACCAAATCAAACTGGTTTTTATACCACCCAATACCAATTCAAAACTTCAGACATAATCCAATCCCTGAAGTGTCACTATAGGAAGATTTTGCTGATAAAGATGATAGAAGCAATTGATGATGGGCAAGAGTTTTCAGTGAGCTTATTGGATGCCGTAAATTTTATTCAACGTGTTTGGCAGGAAGTTAGCGAAAACACTATTGCAAACTGTTATATATGCATTATTCTTTGAAGCAGAAGATAATTTTGCCTCTAACGGAATGGCTAAGAAAACATTCAGGAGATCCAAAAAATACCCAGAAAGCCCTTGCAGATTGAACATTTCGACTTCAAAAGTTACGTTTCAATAGACGATCAAGCGAATCTTTGACAGAAGACGAAATTATCCAGTTAGCGTCAACAGGAATCTATAACAGGAAATGTAACATTAAAATAATGACTGATTTACGTTTTTTTTTTTTAATGCAGAATTGAGTGAAAATGAGCACAACACTACTTTTATTTTTTTATTTAAAAAATCCTTGTTTTGGTAATTGAATTGAAATAATCTTTTTCAAGTAGTTTGAAAACCGCAATTCCTTGTCCATTGTCAATTTTTTTTAATGAAACATTATACTGAATTACTTTGTCATTTATGTAAGCAGAAAGGAACTTTTGTCTTTTTTAAGTCCAAACGATGTAAAAACGGACGTGTTAGCGTTTAGTTGCAGACAGTGCTTCTAGAAAATGTTTTGAATATTATACAAATCGTGATTAACAGCTACCAGCGCCTGTGCCGATTCCTAAAATGATAAATAAATTTGTGCGTCATCGGCCTAATAATTGACTTAGGCACGAAAAACATGACAGAAAAATTTGAAATATACATAGAGAGAAAAGGATCGGGCCTAATATAAATTGAGATATAAAAAGAAGATAATTTGGAGTTGTATGCTACTGCTTGACTGCAATAACTGAGATAACTAGAAAGTAGATTTACTGGGTTTACAGAAAAACGTAAAAAGGAAAATGTAAAAGTGCGGTTAATGGAGAATGATTGAGCGTTTCAAAAGCTTTTGATTAATCCAAGAGAACAGTAAGTTTACCTTCATCTAGAACTTCAAAAACATGACCAGTAATTTTCAAAAGGGCAGTTGTGCAGCTTTAAAACCTGATCGATTTACCGGTATAATAGAATTGTTATTCAAATACTTTTGAAACTGATTGATCTGATGTTAAAATTCCTTGGATTTGGTAGTTTAGGCAGAGGAATTTACCTGACGAGATATTAATTATTATAAAAGGAAAAATGAAGGTTTGAAGCGGACAAAACAAAAGGCATAAAATATATGGGAGAAAAAAAAAGATAGATTTACTTTTGAAAGCAAGTTCGATCGAACCGACGCAGGAGGAATTTAGAAGATTTATAAATAGTATTTGCAGTTCAAAACTTCCTTAATTTTTTATAATTATGCGATATTTTTTGTGACGAGTGTACATGCCGCCCCTTAACGGAGTCATAGGCATTAAAGATACTAGACTTGAGAATAGTGTTTTATTTAAATTTGTTGAGAAAGTTTTGAAATTTGATTCTAAAATGATAAATGTCAAATTTTGGTAAGGGGCGCAAATTTTGAGGGGCACAGGTAATACAGGCAACGACAACTGCAATAACTTTTTCGATAGCGATATCACTAGGATGGATCATTTTCGAGGAAAATGGAATTAAAAAATGTTTACCATGTTTACCATGCCCATCTTGTTAATTCATCATAAACTGCAAAGTAGGCCTTTGTTAAAAGTTTGACAATTGTGGTAGGTTTTTGTGAAAAAAAGAGAATTCATTTTATTGCAGAATGTGGATCATTTAACAAAATCAGTTTTATTTATTTCACAAATAACAGTACCAACCGCAACAATTATCGGTCGTAGTTATTATCATGAAGAAACATTTTCGGAGACCATTTCAGACACGAGGCTGATTCAGTCCGAAAATTTTAGGCCAAAACCGGTTGAAAATTGGGACGTCAGCTGTCAGGGAACTTTTCATTTCTTAAACTTTAGGACAAAATACATCCGTTGCTATGGCAGTCTCTCAACAAAATCAATGGTAAAATTTTTATGTCCTTTTTGTATGTATTTTGTTGTTCGGAAAGTCATTTCGTTTTTTTTGGGGAACATGAAAGACAGTTTTCGTATAATGAATAAATATTTTATTAAATTATATATTGGCCATTCTGGTCCAACACCTTTTGCCATCTTTCTAGCAGTAACATAATTCCCCTCTCATAAAAGTTTTGGTCCTTGCTGGCAAAAAACTGGTTCAGGTGGTTTTTGACATCTTCATTTGAGGTAAAGGTTTTGCCATCCAAAAAATTTTGCAGGGACCGGAACAAATAGTAGTCGGAAGGCGCCAGATCTGGAGAATATGGTGGATGTTGCAGTACGTCCCATTCAAGCTGTAAAAGTTTTTTGCGAGTGACCAAACTTGTGTGAGGTCTCGCATTATCCTGGTGGAACACTACACCCTTCCTGTTGATTAATTCGGGCCTCTTCTCTTTAAGTGAATCATTCAATTTGTCCAGTTGATGACAATAGACTTCTGAATTAATCGTTGTATTGTCCGGCAAAAGCTCAAAAAAAACGATTCCTTTGACATCCCACCAAACGGAGAGCATCACCTTTTTTTGGTGAATGTTGGCTTTTGACACGCTTTGAGCCGGTTCATCTTTTCTGCTCCATGACCCCTTGCGTTTAACATTGTTGTATACAACCCATTTTTCGTCCCCAGTAATAATCCGCTTCAAAAATGGATCATTTTCTTGACGTTTGAGGAGCGAATCACACACGTCAACGCGACGACACAAATTTCGCTCCGTAAGGACATGGGGCACCCACACATCGAGCTTCGAGGTTAAGCCCATGCCTTTTAAATGGCCATAAACAGTCGAATTCGACAAATTTAATCTCTCACCGATCTCTCGTGTGGTTATTCGCCGATTTGCATCAACTAATGCCTTTATCGCATCTTTGTCAGCTTCGACCGGCCTTCCAGACCGTAGTGCATCTTCGACATCAAATTTGCCGGATCGAAATTTTGCAAACCAGTTCTGGCACTGGCGTACTGTTAACACGCCTTCTCCATACACATCCGTCAATTTTTTTCTCGCTTGGACAGCATTTTTACCTTTTCTGAAGTAAAAAAGTAAAATATGACGAAAATGCTGCTTATTGCTCTCCATATTTAAAAGGGCACCAACCAAAAACTACTGCGTAGAATTAATAGAACTTTTTCACACACAAGCCTTGCAATATCAGCTCTCAAGACATATAATGGTTATGCGGCTTAAGTGTGAAGTTGGTTTCGAAAAAACGTAATTAAGTCCTCTGACGGGAAAAAAAGAAATGACTTTCCGAACAACCTTATACATTTGGAACTAATATAGTGTATTATGCAACAAGTGCGGTAAACAGCATTTGACACACGAGTTTATTTGACACGAGCGGAGCGAGTGTTTAATAAACGAGTGAGTTAAAAAGTTTACCGAACGTGTTGCATACTATACTTTTTCTACGACCGTTAGTTTTTGGGTACATTTTCGCACGATAACACGAATACATTCACTGACATGATCGTCTGAATTTACAAACGTCAAAATTCAAGCTGTGCGGCAAAATCTCCGAAAACATCCGATTGCTCCCAAACCCGTGCGGTAAAATCCCGGAAATGTCCGAAGTGACTCGGATCCGTGGCAAACGAAACTGACGTGGTAAAGTGACGCTTCCCGCAAGCTAGATCGGTGTGTAATTAGGTATTTTACAGACGGGGGTAGAAAAAATATATTATTACTATTTTACTGTTGCTATTATTTAGACTGCGAATCAAATGTACTAAATTATTTAGACGATTTTTTTTCTCACCCACAACTTTAGGTAAGTCGAATTGGCTAGTCTAACGCCTTACCAACCTCGCCTTAGTCAGAAAAACGCACGTGGCGGACGAGTTAGAGATAAACTTCGAAATTGGTCGTTATTTTTAATTTCCCCGGAAAAATTAAATCGAGGCATCTAACCAACGACGCGTATCAAAGGGCCGAAGGGTAAATATGTCTGGCGCCGAAACGAAGTCTTCATTTATTTTTAATAACGTCAGTGTACAAGGTCTTTTCGCGGATATTATTTCGAGACTGCTTTTATAAAAGCCGTAACCTATTCTGGAACATTCCGATACACTTGCCATGAACTTGCGTCGTAAAATTTTTATGTAGAGCGGAGACGAGTCGTTTGCGTTTTATTTTTTGCTTCGATGCTGACCCACCACAAACGATCTTTTAAAATGAGAGGGATGCGTGATTTAAATACCGTTTTCTAATCTGGAAACTTTGCGTTGTTTTAAAAATACACATTTCTCTTAGTTCCTTACAAGTTTAAATTTTAAAATTGATATCTTGGAAACAGCAGATAATGTACAGGGTGGCGTATTTAAAAGGGGCCTATCCCTTATCTCTAAACCTACGGGGATTAAAAAAACAATTTATATAGAAACGTTGTTTCTATTAAAATGACTTTTATTATTTTTTATTTTCCTAATCGTCACTTTATTGTGGTAAAACAAAGTTAAATTTTTTTTTAATAGAATACCCTACATTATTTATTTTTTTACGAAAATAGTGATCAAATTCAAAATATTTTCCTAAAAGATGCGTTATTGCCATGTTTCACAAAATGTCACAAAATGATAGCCACTTTAATAGCAATTTCAATTATATAACGTAGTACGGGTCTCTGACTTACCGTTTTGGCTTAATTGACAATTATTTTCCAATAAGACATAAATTCTTTTACATTCATAATTTAAGAATTTTGTAAATAAGGTCCTTAAATGGAAAAACTTTAAAAAAATATTCATATTCTTAATAATATAGACCACATGTCTTTAAAAAATATAGAGAGACCTGCCTGTTGAAAGACACTAACACAAAGTTGGTGATATTTTTAATTTTGACCTTTTTGAAATAATCATCGCAGTAGCTTTGAAAACAATAGGAGTTCTCTGTTGTGGTAATATTACTGAATTTTTGATCAGTATATTATAATATTTTAAGCGTATTTTTCCGTACTTCCATATTTTTGTATTTGTTTTATGAAGTAGCAGTAGTAGGCTGTACTTAACTCTGATCTATGCAGTTTTACGGTATCTATCTAGGTAGCTATGATCAAATAAAAACAATTGCTATGATACACAAGCCCATATAGCTCAAAAACGCCTTGACATATCACGATGCGGTTTTCAGTTTCTGACTTCTCTCGAATATCGAGCCCGTTTTGGACTAACTATGCAGCAAATGCTTGAAGCCATAGAGGTGCCTCGACTTTGGACCACCATGTAGTACATAGTAGTATGCCCCAGTACAAAAGTCGACGTACTTTTTGAACACATCCCGTATATAACTCGAAATTTTACACTAAAATTTCGAGTTGAAAGGAGAAATTTTAAAATTTAGCCTGGAAACACCAAGTCTTGTTGCGAGTATCAATACCAATACCAGTTGAAGAGACTTACTTGAAGTAGGTGAAAATAAATATTGCTATCGCTAGAGTAAAAGCACTCAGCACGAATCCCGTGACGTAAATGTTGACCTGGGTGTTGACGATGTCCACTGGAAAAGGATCGATTTCCTTGCACTGGCTGTAGTTCGTTTTCGACCAAGTGCCGTTCCACAAACACTTCCGTGTAGCGTTTTCTGAAAGAAAAACAATATAAAGATTTACTTAATCTGAAACAAATAGCGGCCTTTAATTTGAAAATAAATTACTGAAACTCATTTCTAAAGGGTGCGGAGCGGGGACGCTGCTGGCAATAAACAACTAGAAATACAACAAACGTCAACAAGAAACAAATGATTTTTTATTTTAGTGATCTGGATTATTCAGTGGGGAGCGTCTTGACGAATAAAATTTATTCAGCAGATCAACTATTTCTGTTTATTTTCCAACATCTTAACAAGAAATTCATTTTATCGTATTCAGATTGCAATGTGGAAAGCCCTTATTAGTAGAAGGTCTAATTGAATTCAAAATATGTAAGGAACCAGATATCAATAAATCAAAGTATAATGTTGTATTGTGCATTCAAACTAGCAAAATTTAAAAATACTATATCCACATAAACCCATACAAACTCATATATAAACAAACCAACCATTCGAAATTTTATTGCAATTGGTCCCTTTCTATCATGGTCATCGCTCGTTTTTAGGCCAATTTAGGAATTGGTGTTCAAAAAATAATAGTCCTAGCAGAATACTATCCCCTAATAAAAGTTCCATTAAAATGATATCTACAGTGTTTAAAATTGTATAAATAATCCTCAAATCGCATATTTTGTGTTATGATTTTTTGGGGCCTCACTTAATCTGTCGCCCTCCTCCACTGCAATGATTTAAATAAAAGATATTCAACCTCAAAACTAAGTAGAATGTCGTCTAGATCTAAATTAATGCTTTTTAGGAGAATTGAGCACCCAACTGCAACTTGTGGTGAAAGGTTTTAAAATTGAGGCTTGATAGTTTGCCGAAGAGTATACTGGTACCAACTGTGTCGAAGAGGTAGATTGGTTTTGTGAATTTTAGGAAAAGCCTAGAGTCTAGGCATTTTAGAGTTTTGAGAAGTGACTGCCTTTCTATGGATTATGGAAGGGGTGAAGCTTTAATGACGAATTTAACTTTACGTTCTATCGAGCAAAAATATCAAGCAGACTAAAAGACTAAAAGAATATCAGTCAGACTGTCAAGTTGCACAGCCTGGGGCCATCTATTTTCATATTGCAGAATTTATATGATTATCTGAAACGTACCTGAACAGTATTTAAATGGTTATTTCTATTTCCTGGTTTTGTTTAATTTTCAATTTATTCAGACGAGTGAATATGTTCTAACATTTTGCATGCGTAAATTGGTGCAAGGTCACGGCTGACGTTCCGCCCGTTGGCAAGCAACAACAGTCATCCTCGCTTTCAAAAATAAGAATGGGGGAAAATGCGGTTGTAAATAAAAACCAAACTGCCAGAGCTTTTAGCTTCATGAGGCAATAAAGTCATCCATATCGATGACATGGGTTGGTCGTTAAGTCGGGAATTTTTAAAAAGCCTCAAATCACGATATTCCGAGTTTATTAACGAGCTGAAAACTTGATAATCGGGTAGAATTTTTAAAAAATAACAATAGTGGATAGGGAAGTTAAAAAATATACGCTCATTAGAGTTACCATATTCAACACCAGCAAGATAGTCAAGTATAGTAGAACCGACGATCTAACGAACGTGACATTTTTAATTTTGAGCCGACATTAATTTTTAATGATATACCGGGTGACACAAGAATGTGGGAGCACTCTATAACTTTTAAACGGCTTGAGATAGTGATTTGAAATTTGGAAGGGTTAATATAGGCTGAATGTCCAAGTTTCGAATTTTAAATGGCACAACGTATACTTTTTTGCATTTTTGGTTTCAGAAGATCATTCTATATATTCTCTTTTTCTTTGTTTTTTTCTTTTTAATTTTTGAAAATTGTATCTAGAAGGTTGTGACGATCATAAATACTATTTACCGGCACACCTGATCATAGGAAAAATTGTAAATGAACTTTTCTGTACTGTTTAATAGCATATAGCATTTAATGTAAAGAACTATTAATTTTTTAAGATCTAGTTTTTCCAAATAGCACCCTAGTGGGAACAAAAACTTTTTAAAACCAGTGCTTTTTTTGCAACATTTTGACACAAAAATTTTCCAAATCCGTTAAAAAATAAGCACACAGGAAGGAAAAAACCAAATAAATAGATACATTTTTATAAAAACAAAATATTACTTAGGTGGCTTTGCTTGTATTCATTATTAATTGTCAAGTCGGTAAGATTAAAAATGCAGAAGAAACTCTCGACAAGCTCATACAGTGGAAAGAAAAAAACAGATTAGTATATAAAAGAAAATCATGGGAGAGTTTTTTCTGAGATTCAATGAATGGAATTTTTTGTTGAAAATGTGTTTTATGGTAAAAAGTTGATATGCTTCTGGAAAACGGGTCAAAAACTAACGTAAGTATTGTATGTATACGTACGTTATAAGCTACAAGCACGTTTTACCTAAAACTCAGAAGAACAAGAGAATAGAAAATTTTTTTCTTTTCAAATCTGTCACTTTTTGGGATAACTCAACAAAATATTTTGAAAATCTTTTACAAAAAAACAAAACCTCAACAATGTCGGTAGAATCGATTTGAAAGTGGTATATCCACATGTGTTACTGTAAGACAAGTTTTACATTGACACAAAACATCACATTCATTTATTTTGGAACTGGAGTTTTGTATTTATTTGAATTAAATAAGTGCGATTTTTCAAAATGTCGTCCTTCTTGTATATAATACCTCCTGACTCTAGAAATTACATTCGCTCTAATCCTTCATAACATTTCTGGAGTTATACTATCAAATGCAACCGATATTCTCCGCTGTATTTCTTGTAGGTCGAACACTGGAGTTACATAAACACGGTCTTTCACATACCCCCAAACAAAAAAATCTAAAGGTGTCAAGTCCGGTGACCGTGGGGGTCAATTCACTGGACCGTATGTTGAGATTAGTCTATCCACAAAAGTCTTCAATTTCATATCTTAGGAATTGTAGATATCGTGCACCAATTGAGGCACCATGAAAAAAAAACAGATCAAATAATAATTCGCCTTCCTATCACTCCTGCCCAAACATTGATTCGGAACCGTTCTTGATACTGTCCGTGATTATTTAAAGAAAATTACGTTAAATAAATTATTATTCTCGTCATGTTTATCTAACAGCCAATTACAATATTGAAATCTTCTTACAAAGTCAGCTTCATAAAAATGTTGAAGGTTATACTTAAAAGAATGATAGCCGTGTTTTTTTAAAATTCTCCTCACAGATTCTCTTGAGATGTCTAATTCTAATACTATTTCTCTTAGCGACGCAACTGGATTTACTTTGACGTATCCCACAACATTGATTTCCATTTCTTCACTTACAATAAAATTATCATATAGATTATTTAGAATTTCAATTCCAGCTTTCTAAAGAAAGAATGTGCAGGAAGGCGTCGTCTCGGATAACGGGCTGTCGAGATTTTTTTCTGCATTCCCCATATATCAGAAATATATCCACTTTTTCTCCATTCGTAAATTGATAATTGTTTTCCATGATAATCCAAATCGATACCACGACAAAATCGATAATCAGATAGAAATGTATACTGTCAGAATTTTCAATCATGCCGAATTGATGAATATAAGCAAAGCCACCTAAGTAATATTTTGTTTTTATAAAAATGTTTTTATTAAATGTATTTTTTAACAGATTTTGAAAATTTTCGTGTTAAAATGCTTCAAAAGCGTACTGATTTTAAAAAGTGTGTGTTCCCACTGGGGTGCTATTTGAAAAAACGAGGTTATTCTGAAAAATTAGACAAGTATAGAAAAGTTTCATTTACAATTTTTTCCATGATCAGGTGACCCGGTTAATAGTAATTATGGTGGTCACAGCCTCCTAGACAGATTTCCCAAAAATTAAATGAAGATTTTAAAAATCAAAAAAAAAAGAGGAAAATCGTCCTATCCTATATAGAATGATCTCCTAAATCCAAAAATCAAAGCGGAAGTGCCTATATTAACCCATCCAAATTTCAAATCGCTATCTCAAGCCGTTTAAAAGTCGTAGATTGTTCCCACTTTCTTGTGTCACCCGGTATACCGCAGGTCTCCGGTGTAACCCGGATTGAGTCTCATTGTGTGAGTGCGTTTGAGTACATGTTTTTGGATGTGCCGCATTCTTAATTTATGTATCCAAAAAATTGCTTTTTTAGGTCTGCTGATTCCCATGTTGGCGAAAAATGCGAATATTTTGAGATAACGGCTTCAAACTTTAATTGAATCATGTAGTAGAGAGCGGTGGGTATTGAGATGATATTTTGAGAAAGAGAAAGGCTGATCAATGTGCCATAATATGTCTATTTCGTTTTTAGTAGACCAAAAAAAAAGAAATTGGAGGCTTAGCCGATAAGTTGATCCAACTTTTGTAAATGTAAATTAAAGTTTAGGAAATTAAGTTTAGGAACTTGTTCAGGGTTCCATTATGGTTCCATCATTGTCGATGTTTCTTTGATCATGTGCACTTATGACTACGGCTAGTTTTGCCAATGGACGAAAATTATGGAGAACACTATCAACAAATTTGTGGTTCTTGGTGTGGCGCTCTTATTTTAAAAAAAAGTTAATTAAAAAGACTTTGAATTTGATTCATAAATTTGGCATTTAAAGATTTTAAAGACTTTTTTTTGGACTATCAATTTAGGACTATAAACAAAAGATTAAAGGTATTATCTGATTCATGATAATAACCACTACTTCAATTTGTTCTATATCTTCCATTTTTTTTTATTTTTTATTCCTCTCTGTTTTTATATTTATTTATTCTCGATATCATCTAATCTTATACTTTTTTTTGTATTTAGAAGTGCTGAAAACATACTCTGTTTAAAAGACCGAAATTTTACTGCCGCTGCGTCACTTTTTTATACGAATTTTTGCAGTGTTAGTACATTGTTTATCTTGAGTACGTCCATACACATAGAGCTAATATTCACAGAACTGTTGTCGCCCTTAACGTAGCCGAGCTATTAATCAACAGATAATTTATTTAGGCCCAAAATTTCATAATCTGCTACCTGTATATGTAAGGAAAATTAAAAGACTAACCAAAAATATATTAATCTTAATCTTATTTATTTACTTAATTTCACTTTTCTGATTTTAATTAGGATTTAATTATTGTATGTTAGCTATTTTATTAGTTAATGTTGGGTTGAAACAAGTATTTTCAAACTTAGGTATCTAGGTCCAACAGTCATTGTAGTTTGCCGAAAATGGTTTTGAAATTGAGACTTTATGTCGAATGTTTATGTGAAAAACATCTTTTTTAGTCGGAAAGAGTGAGACAAGCAAAGGTCTCTTCGGAAAGCGTGGATAAAAACAGAAGCGGAAATTTTCGTTTAAATAAAAAGCAACATTAATCAAAGACGAAAGACTGTTTTTTTTTTCTAAAGGGCTCTCGTCGTTCTTTAACGTTTGCTTTGCGAAGTTCTTCCTTACACTCGCATAATTTGTACGTAATTGGTAAGTTGCGGTTCCTCCCTCCCGAATTATTCTAGAGTTCCATTTCCGCGGGTTTTCGGAGCGGAACTGATATTTTCACGTTCGATAAAAATAACGTAAAGCAATATTGGCAGAGAAAGAAAAAATAATAAGTCAGTGCTTAAAAATAATGGACCAACAGCGTCAATATTTTTTAACCTATATATTAGAAAGTCTAAGTTTCGCAAATGAGTGTTTTGAAAAGAGGTTGAAAGTAAAATTCCCCACCACACCCACGCCGAACCCTCTTTGTTACACCTAGACGATTTTTTTTTACTTTTATAGCGATTAACGGTACTAAAATATATTTAATACGATCCTGTAGGTTACTAATTAAATAATTTTATTCTACTAACTTTCTCAACAAAAAAGTGCATACTTCTTAAACATATTGATCAACAGCGCTACAACAATGGGTTGTTACGTTTTGCCTTTTATAGTTTATAGTGGAGCACCGTAAGGTTTATACCTCGGAATCCAGGGCCAGTCAATAAATCTTTTTAAATTTGTGCGATCTTAATTTTTTAATAATTATTATAGATAATTATTAATATTTTGGAGTTTTCCTTAAGTTATATTAGTGTAAAATTAGATTTTAAAAAGAGGAACTATTACAAACTTCATCTTGGGTCTCAAGGGACTGCAGGTATAACGATGAAGGGAGGGGAGGGGAATAGAGAGGGCAACAGCAGCTGTTGGGTATTGTTAACGCGAGCCCTAACAGAAACCTAAGAGATATTATAAAAGTCACTACAGGAATACCAACACTGAAAGCTGCTTCTGTGGAAAGAGGGGATGGACTTTCTCAGTATTTAAATGCTTGCAAATTTGTCTACGTGCATTCAGTATGCAGACAAAAATATATCAATAAAGGATGTATTAATGCTTATTTTAAAAAAAGAACACCACATCAACATGCTCTCCACCTAAAAGAAAACTGCGAACGGCTACTTCTGTTGATTTTGATTGGAAAAATAAGTGCTTTTTATGTGAAAAAGAAGCGGATGAAATGAAGGAAAGAAGAAAGTCCAAATCGGTAAGACAGCAAATCAGCTACGTAACTACTTCTGAGTTCAAGCAAACTATTTTAATTTTGATAAGCGAAAAGAAAAGCGAATATTGTCGCAATATCCATAAAAGAATTGTAGGTGTGTTAGATCTAGTAGCTCAGGACGTAAGTATCACGCGGATTGTTATAGGGCTAACAAAATTCATCCAGTCACAATAGAAGAAGATGCAGCAATGGAGCAGATTTTCAAATATATTGAAGAAAATGATGACTGCCAGTTTTCACTGGCAGAATTAAAAAGTATTGTGAGAATTGATCATATTCCTGATGATAAAACGATAAAAATGAGGTTAATGAACCATTATGAGGATAATATTGTATTCTCCAGTAAATTTAGATTTAATATAATCATAGATATGTTTTAAAAAACAACAATATGAAGTACGTCAGCTTTTTTTCAACGTGGCAAAAACGTGTTTGCAAAACATTTCGAAAAACGAACGGACTTGCGAAATGCTGCGACAGTTTTTAAAAATGAATGCAAAGACATCGATAAAATTTTTAAAGCTGGTGTTACATGCACTCTTGCTTTATACAACGCCCCCAAAAAGTAAAAGATCTTAATGCATTGAGATATAACTCTTTTTTGAAAGCAACTGCCAAAAATACCTGCATTAAACTGCCGTCTTTACCACCTACTGCAGATGCCGCTTTTGAACACTTCAAAAGAGTATATTTACAAGTTCAAACATGGTTCGGAAAAGAAATATTACCAGAAGAATGGGGTTGGAGAAATGAACGCGGAATATTGATACCGCAAACAATGACGCAGCGACCAGCTCCAGAATCTTTACTAAAAATTATTTTTTGCGCATGCAAAACAGGATGTGGAGCATCTTGTGGGTGCAGGAAAAGTGGATTAAACTGCACTGCAGCATGCTTAGAATGCAATGGTGATAGCTGTACTAATCCTTTACCTACAATCAATCAACGAAATCGACGACGACGACGACAATAATGAAGAATAATCGATATAGTTAAGGTTAATTTTTTTCTTTTGTAAATCATTTTTTTGCAAAAATATAATAAATTAACATTGAACTTACTCTGCAAACATAATTTATTACATATAAAAAACATTTTTATTTGAGGTTTTAGTAATGCAGTCAAACACTTGTTATATAGATTGATTGGCCCTGGGTTCCGAGATTTTACCATTTTTATGCCTTACGGCGCTCCACTATTAGATCAATGTCGTCTGCCTATGCTAGCAATAATTTGGAAACTATCATTGTTAGTAGTTAATAACAATAATAATAAGTATAGTGTAAATACAGTCTACATAGTTTAACCTTTTTTGGTATTGAAAATTCGGCCATCGCGTTCAAGATTTGGCTTCTCTCCCTGTCGCAAGTCTATGAAGAGGTTATTTTCATGGGAGCTGTCTTAGTGTGAAGAGTTAGTCTATTGACTTGTATGGTTTAAAACTAGCTTCTTCTTCGTATAGGGGGTTAGTCTGTATAGTAAAATATTTGGGAGTATTTTGTAATTTTGTCGGCAGTGTTTATTAGGGGGTTCCTCTGTAAATGTTTTCCTTCCATCTTTCTGGTATTTTATTATTCCACGGATACGTTCTCAGAACCAGTTGTACCGACTAGCAGATCCGCTGTAGAATATGT
Organism: Cylas formicarius; assembly: GCF_029955315.1. Taxonomy (NCBI): domain Eukaryota; kingdom Metazoa; phylum Arthropoda; class Insecta; order Coleoptera; family Brentidae; genus Cylas; species Cylas formicarius. The sequence continues at coordinate 35,873,686 of NW_026844347.1, read as the reverse complement.
TTCTTATTTACATGGTTCGTCCTTCTTTATATTCAGAAGATCCTTGAAGTGCTTTTTCCACTCTTCAGTTATATTTTAATCATTGAGTATCACTTGGCATTTGTCATTTTTAAGGGCCGGAATGGATATGGGCTAGTGACCCCTCCTCTCCCTAGTGATTGCCCTATAGAATTCTGTGGTGCCTGGTTTGAGACGACCTCATATTTTGTGTAACCTAAGAGGAAGAAATCTAGGAACCTAGGACGCTAAGATATCGGACTCGAATAGTGTTACAATTTTGATTTTAATAGGAGAACACGTACTAGTTATTAAAGTCATGGTTTGCTTATAAAATAATTTAGACCCGACTTTAGAAGCGTGATAAAATCTTTTGAGCACTTGTGAGACATCAATTGACTAGAAATTTTACGCTGTTTCCAAAAATAGAAACATTCAATAGAGCGACCAAAAGAAAATAAAAGTTAAGGCGGGTTGCGAGATAAAAAAAAATACGATCTCACAATTCTGAAAAAAGTGTCTGTACAGTCACATTTTGACAGCTGTCAATTTAATCATTTCAGTTAGTTTTCTCAAACCAATTGACCGATTTTAAATCCGAAATCAATTATCAAATGCACTAAGTTTCCTAAGTAGTTAAGTGAATCTGGAATACGTTGTATGTCGGTCGGTGAAAGAAACTGCTAGTATGAATGGAGTCGTGTTTTATTTAATTATAAGGTAAAACTATAATTTCGGTGGCTACTAGTCCTCATTCACCTTAATTTAAATAATAACGATTGCAAAACCGCCATAGAAAAATTGGCTGTTTTTCAAAATTCATAACCATTTTGTCAGCAAAGCGAGGTTCTATGAGCACTGATGTCTCAAAAACAAGAGCATAGGATCGCATTTTTATGCCCATAAAGACTAATGTTCGGAATGTTAATTCGCCGAAAGGCATTTTGCACAACTACTAACGAAGTGCTTGGATAAATTATTGTATAAATGCGAGATAATAATTCGAATCGGAACTAAGCACGTCATCTCCTCGGCCGGTATTTCAATTCATCGCGTGTCCGTTTCAAATGAAATCCCATTAAGGTGGCCCGCACAATCTTATTTACGTTGTTCAAGTTCTAGTAATGGAGATCCGTTAGAGTCTTTCCTGGGGGAGGGTAGCTGTCCATAGACGGCAATAAATCCCCCCACGAGGCCTTGTTTATTTACGTTCGATTCCGTGTTATTTATCGCTATCAATTTGCGCTAACAAAGCGGAAAATAAGAAACGACACACCGAGCTTATAACAACACGCAGCGGTTTGACGCCTATCACCGATGAATCATAACCGCTTCGCTTTTAATTTTATTTATTACGGCGCTGCGCACTTTGCCGTTATAATTCAAGGGGAGGAAAATATTCCACCGGTTTCGAAGACACGAGTATAGAAAACGGGATTCTAACAACATTTATGTAAAGGTAATACATTCTGAATTGTCTCATAGACTTAATCCCCTAGAATTTGACACATTTGATTATAAAGTTCGAACAGACATTTCATCTACCATTAATAAAAAGTGTATTAAACAAAAACCAAAGTTAGACAAATTAATTTCTAATTCAAAAATAGCTGAGAGCAAGTCAGTTATTACAAATCACCAATTTTACAACAGGTTCATACACTTAACAGACACAACATTTTCTAAAAATGAAGATGAATTTCTGGAAAAAGGTTTCAACTTTAACGTACAACACTCGTACATTAATAGAGACTTAGACTGTTTATGGATCGATTGTGAATTAGCAATAAAGGACATTAACGATTCTAATTTAAACAAACATGTATTAGCGAATATAATAAATTCTCAATTAATAGATAAAAACAAACACAAAGAAATTTCTCAAATGTCACTAGTAAAAACTATCAAAAACAAAGCTTCTGAAAATAACATAATATTTATACGTGCAGATAAAGGAAAGACAGTCATAGCTATCGATCTCCCAGAATATATTTCAAAAACCAACAATTTTCTTAAACCAGAACTTTTCCAATGTATCAAACACGATCCTACCGAGTTATATTAAAGACAAGTCAAGGAAGTAATTACTAACTCCACACTAAAAACTCTCAAAAATCAGGTGCCTGCAGGTTGAAATGCGGATCTTGTCCTCAAATTTATATTGCACAAACAGGTAGATCCTTCAAGAAACGCATTAACGAACATAAAAGAGCATTTAGAAACAATAGTCTGGATTCTAATTATGCTACACACTTAAACACAGAAAAACACATTTTTGACGACAATTTTGATATTTTACATACAGCCACAAAAAGTAGAAATTTATTGGAAGCAATGGAGATTCACAAAATGAGACATTCAAATGTATTGCTTAATGATCAATTAGATTTAAACACCTCTGCTATATTGAACTTAAATTCTCACAACAACATTAATTATGGTTTTATGGTCATTTTTCGGTATATATAGTAACAGGTAGTTTGTAAATATTACATTTGATAAAGACACGGTGTTGTCGAAACAATTGTCATGTAAAAATATACAATTTCGTGAAAATCTGAACTTGTAGTTCTTATTTATTTTTACCGCTTTCGATATACGTCAACGAATGAACTGGACATTCCGTAAAAAAAAGGAACACATCGCTTTCAGGGATGATAATTACAATGACATTTTTTTTGGTTATGTTTATTGTGTACGGATTTGTCACTATTACTCCAGGTAGGTACTTAATTAATTCTGGTAATTGCCTTACATTTTTTTACAGGGTAAAAATATGACCTCATTGTTATAGAATGAACTTCAAAAATGTATAAAAAACCAATCAACTGAGAAGAAAAATTTATGTAACTTTTGGAAGGTTATTGGATACTCTTTTGCATTTAATGGGTTTAAGAATGTAGAAAAACATATTAGTAATTAGTTAGTTAATTAATAGTTACCATGGGGAGTCATACTTATTTGTCCTTTCATGAAAAATTTTAAATCATACAGAGCGCTTCAACAAGGCGTACGGCTAAGATAGCTCAAAAAAGGTAAAAGATACCATTAACCATATTTGCATCATTAGTTATACAGGGTGAGCAAAAAAGTAATAATTTTATGTATTTTTAAATGAAACTCTCTATATATCACCACATGTTTTTCAATTCTGTTTTTTTGGTTTGATTCAATCAGTATGGGCTCCATAAAGCAAGGCGTTCAAAATTAATATTAGATTTAAGCAAAGGTAGGTAGGTAATACAAGGTGTCCAGCTGTACCAATTTTTTAAAAATAAATAAACAACATATCGCTTATTTGGGAATAAAACACCCTGTAATTTTTGGCTTCTTTACTTCATTCCATTGACCAAACAAAGTACTCCATTTTAAATTAAGTATGTCCTATACCTAAATCCCATATTTTAAATCAAAACTATACCAAAAATAGTTTGTTTTAGTTTAGTAACAAACTTTATAAACTAACAAGCAATTTGTATTTCAAATTATGTTCTATATGCTTACCTCTCCTTTTATTTATTTATTTATTTATAAACAAGTTGTTCCTACAGACGGACGCAGCTGTTCAGTAAAAGGAAACCACAAAATGTCACAAAAAACTTTGTCAGTGGACTAGTTTAAATTATGTTTTACCAGCTAAAGCTAATCAAGAGCTAATTACTGAGTTTTATTACAGTATGCTAATGGGTATTCCGTCTTAAGTGTCGTTTAATGGTTTCAAAACTCAGAGCACATAGATCAAGATCGGCGTTCTCTACTCTGTGATAAGTACTAAGTAAGCAATAAAAATGAAGGTTTTCACTATAACAAAAGAAATGTCTCTGTTTATATTAGAACTATAATTTAGAGCATTTACAAATTTTCGTTGTACACTCTTCTTAATAACAGGCTTAAATAATAGGCTAAGCCTACCTAACTAAACTAACCAACGACTCTTTGGCACAACTAATGTCTGTTAATACATTTTTAAGCAGTTCTTCTAGTCTTAAAACACTATTCATTTTAAAAACGTCGTAGATTGTACGTCTGATTAGATCTGCGTGTTGCTCTTTAAAAACTCGCATCTTCTCTCACTATCCTCTTGACTATCCCATTTGCAACAATTTTTCTTACAGTTGACTTCGGAACTTTGGTCATCTCACTTGTTTTTATTGCTGCTCCTACTTAACATTTTTTTTCATATAAATGGAATGGAAATAAATTTTTCGAAAACGGAATACCTAGCAACAACAGAAGATGGAGAAAACTACCTACAAGTCGATGAAAATCATCAAATAAAGAGAACCAAAAATTTCAAATACTTAGGTTTCATAATATCTCAAAAAGGGACAACAGAGGAAGAAATGAACAGTAGACTAGGCCAGACGCGAAACTGTATCAGACAACTAAATCCAATACTCTGGGATAGATACATCACTCGACACACCAAATCACATATATTTAACACCATAGTACAGAGCCTAATGACATACGGCGCGGAAAACTGGGTAATCAACAAAAAATACAAAAGTCAACGTCAGCATAAATTTATTATAAATACTAATTTCTATTGTAAAACGTTGTCTGATAATATTCTCTCATCACGAGGTTATTATGTCCATTTTTAGTTTGATTTTAACGGTCTGATAACATTCTCTCGTCACGAGGTTATTACGTCCAATTTCATTTTGATTTTTATTTTAATTTAAAGTTAATAAATATATTTTTTAAAAAGTTATTTTTGAAAAGTGAAATATAAAAATTGGCGCAGTCGGTAGGATCTGTTCACGTTGCTAGAACACGAGTATTCTAACTAGTGGCGGCAGATTCCGACCCCTAAATCTAGGGAACAACGAAGACAGCCCATCGTACCGGAACAAGGATAAACCCATCAACCGTCTCCAAAGGCAGCAATGAAAATAGTACTGATCTTGGGACTGATCTCTACAGTCGCACCCCAATTCCTCATTACTCCAGTAAATAATACAGTAGGCATCTTCTACCATGAAGAAAGTAGTTTAAGAATATCCAACAACAAATGGACGCTGCTAGTATATAAGGAACTAGAACCTCTGCGAGAAGCCATACGACATAATAATAAAATACTTTCCTCTCTCACAGAAATGTTAGACGATTCTTCTCCTCGGATGACAGTCTTCAAAACAAGTATCCAAACTCATTTTAGTCTTCTAACCAGAATTGCTGACTCAGTCGAAGAAAAATTTTCAGAAATTACTATCGACACTGAAAATTTTAATTTTAGAACTAAACGCGGTTTAATTAACGGTGTAGGAACTATTTTTAAATCAATTACCGGAAACCTAGACTCTACAGACGGCGAATACTTTAATGAATGCATAGATAAAGTAACTAAAGACGAACACGAAATCGAAAAGCTGTTAAAAAATCAAATATCGGTTACATCATCTGTTATAAAATCTTTTAATTCTACAATTCAAAGTTTCCGAATCGACGAAGAAACTTTCAATCAGGATCTAACTCAAATTCAAAAATCTCTCTATGATATTTCGGACACCGTAGCATTTTACGAAAGTCAAATTAAAACACTTAATCTTTGCGAAAGCCTTATGGAAAGTTATGTATACCTAGAGTCTTACCTCAGCGATATATTAAACGCAATCACGTTCGCACGAATCAAAGTTTTACATAGTTCTATTATTTACCCACGAGATTTAGTCATTTCTCTTCAGGAAATTTCAAAATCCTTGACAAAAAATAATTTACCACTACCACCCTATACTTCGAGCATTGCAAGGTACGTAGATATTATGCAGCTAAAAGCATTTCAAACCGAAAATAAAGTTGTTTTTGTACTAAGAATACCCTTAATTGAGCCTGAAATATACACATTGTATCGTGTTTTACCTATTCCAATTTTGGACAATCGAACACGATTATTTCATATAATTCCATCAACAATAAAATATATTGCGCGTGATGACGATTCTTTACTCTATGTACTACCTGAAGATCTAAAAAGCTGCAAACAACTTCGCGGTAAAGAAAGAATCTGTTTTAACTTAATGCAATATCCTATCGATAGAGAAGCCCTTTGCGAAGCGCAGTTGCTTAGACATTCCGATCGTGTTCCTGTTACATGTCAATCTTCAATCGTCTTGGCCTCCGATTACAATGTTATAGAAATCGACTTTAATTATTGGTTAATTACCGTATCCGAACCACTACCAATCTCCATTAAATGTGGAAAAAGAGACCTCGTAGCCGAAATGTTAAAAACTAATTCTTTACTTAAACTACAAGCAGATTGCAGTGCATTTATTGGAAGCTCCAGAGTACGAGCTAAATACTTTGTCGAAGAATATAAGAACGTGACCTACAAGAGCCACGCCGTGGAGATTCCATATGATTGCTGTTCTCACATTCCAGAGAAGTTTCAACCCCCAGAGTTGAAACCCCTGAAGCTAAGTAAGATCGACACCGACGACCTTAACGTGGCCCAACACAAGCTGCACGAATATTCGGAAAAATTAGAAAACCTACTTCATCAACCAACCCTTCAGAAACATTCTCACTGGCTGACAATTATTTCGATTATTTTAATGACTGTTTTAGTACTTTGCTATTTCGTTTGCAAGTGCCGGAGAAAGAAACCGACAACACTCAGCATCGCCAATGATAACGATCCCCAACAACCTCCGAAGCCAAGTCGCAGACCCCTGCTCCCGATGCAACTCAAATCACTAACTCCGAAAAGACGGACTAGCATCCACCCAGAAGTAACTACCCGAGAAGCTACGCTTTAATTAGTCTACGAAAAGCTGCAGCTAGGCTCCACCTTTTCACTTAATGGGGGAGCTGTTATATCCGGAAATCATATTGTCCACATGGGTTAAATGCCACCGACCTGCAAGAGTGCAACGATTGCGAAAACGTCGTGTCAACGATATGTCGCAACATCCGCAGCCGTCGACCCCGTCAACGTCAGCATAAATTTATTATAAATACTAATTTCTATTGTAAAACGTTGTCTGATAACATTCTCTCATCACGAGGTTATTATGTCCATTTTTAGTTTGATTTTAACGGTCTAATAACATTCTCTCGTCACGAGGTTATTACGTCCAATTTCATTTTGATTTTTATTTTAATTTAAAGTTAATAAATATATTTTTTAAAAAGTCATTTTTGAAAAGTGAAATATAATATATATATATATATATATATATATATATATATATATATATATATATATATATATATATATATCCTACTTCCCCTTCGAAATTTCTTATAAAATTGTAAACATTCAAAACAATTTGCTTAGCTTTCGAAGACAAATGGGTCCGTTTTTTCGAACCTTCAAAAAATGTTTAATTGTAAGATTCTAATAAATATTTATCTGTTTTCTTATAATGTACCTTTATCTACCGCGAATGTAGTCTTAAAAAAGGCTGTTGTTGTTTGCAAATCAAAGTAGAAGACACAAAAATACAAGAATAAGAATGTTGTTAAGCGACAGTACTTGTAAGATAAAGAGAGTACAGGTACTTATCCTTACCCTTTGAAATATCCAGTGAAAACAGCCTCGCAGGGTCGAAGCTCGAGAATTAGGTACATAAATACGAAAGGATCACTATACTATATTTTTGGTCGTACTATATCTGATAATAAAACCTTCAGCTGCCCAGAATGTGGAACGGAATTTGCAGTTTGCGATCGCTTGTATTATCTTTGCTCGACGGAAACGTGCACATAGCATGCGCGGGTTGTTTATTTTTTTGCCCTCGACGTAAAACTGGCGCTTCGTTTTACTAATTCAACCCCGCCGGCATTAATTCTTGGATTCGAGAATTGCCGCTATTTATCTTCTTAGTTCTGCGCTAAACCCGGAAACTTGATAACGACCTTCCCGGGTTAATCTTGATTAATCGTCGGTAGCGAACAATTTGACGAATAATTTGTAAATTTTGGATGGTGGCGGCGGCGTCGGGGTAGGAGGGTGTTATTATCTCGGGTGGTTGAGTTCTAACGAAAACGGTGGGCGAAACAATCGCCATCTGCTGAAATAATTGCTCTCGTCTCCATTAGTCGACGATTAATAATAATTCAAGGTCGCGTTGCAAATAATAAGCATTGTTGTTGAGTTGATCTTCGCGAACTCATTACCCGAATTTTGAGGTAGCTGGATTATATCGCGGATCATCGCAAAGGAAAGGTTGAACCCCCCGTGAGTTAAAATAAACTCACCCACTTTCTGGGGTACGTTAAATCGAAAGACTTGGCAACACTGCGTCGCGTTTGGAGTTTCAGCTAAATCCCGGCCAAAAATATAATAGAAAACACCTTTTCACATTGACACATTGACATTTCTTGTAAGTAGTGTTATTTTATTGTAATTTGTTTTGACTTAGCTTATTATAAAAATCTTTATAGAATAACCATATGTAGGGTCGTGTAGAAGCGGGCAATTTTATCATAATATAGTTCCTGAATTTAAAAAAAAATGTTTTGCAACAAACTAAATCCGCATTTTTTCTTCGGCAATTTTTTGTACTTATCTTCACTTCAATAATTAATATATCCAGAAGACAAAACCAAAGAAATTTTAAATGATCCTGTGCATGTAGAGTACCCAGATCAGTTCCATTCAAGAGCATGAAAGTCAGATAAGGAGGGTACAACTGTTAATTTGTTAAACAAACTTCCACAGGCTACTGTAGTACTTTTCCTGCGTCGGTTTTTGCTGAGTCTAACTTGCTGTTGGCTTCTTCAGAGCTTGACTGAAGCTGGCTCGCATTTTACTCTGTATCTGCTTATATATATTTTTGAGCGGAGCGGAGCTAAATGAGACAAGTATAACGTCAAAACCAGATTTACCACTTGTCCAAAAATCTCTCAACATCTTCGGTCCGTCAAAGGTTAATTTCCATTTCAGATGCCAGGAGTTTACAGCATTCCATGCATATGCGGCAAAATTCTTTGCATTGGGGAAACCAACTAGGCTCAAAGAACACGAAAGAGCCTTACGAATAAGACAAATAAATTCATCAGCTGTTGCCGAACACAATCACGAAATCGGAGATAAAATTTTATTAGATAAAACTAAAATTCTTGCATGTCATCAATTCTTCTACCAACGAAAAATCCGAGAGTCTATAATCTATGAACAACCTAACAATCTTAATCGCGACTCACGTCTCTACCTGTCACCAATATGGGAATCGAGACGGTGTTCATGCCTCTCATTTAGCTCCGCCCTCCTCAAACAATATATAAGCATGTACAGAGTAAAATGCGACCCAGTTTCAGTGAAGCTCTGAATAAGGCAGCAGGATGATTGGCGAAACGTCAGCAAGTTCGACTCAGGAAAAATAGACGCAGGAGGAATCCAGAAGTTTAGTAAAAAGGGCAAAACTATATCTACATATTTTAAAATTTATTATTTTATGGACACATTTTGTTGTATTGCACAAATGATGTTTTCTCCCATTTGTTATTTAGGATATATACTGAACTTCTTGTGATTTAAAAATAACTTGTGCATTGATTTTGTAATTGAAATTTAACTTGTGAAAAATAAACAAATTTGAGTAGTTCTCCCTACTCACCGATTATGTCCTTTTCGGAGAGTTTCACATTATAGCTATAACAAATCAAGTGTCAAATTCCAGAGTAAGTGTAACAAACACGCATAGTAGACCCACCTGGACGTACCATCGTAGGCCCTGAGCGCTGTCACTCCTGACGCGAGTGTCAGTCGGCAACGAGTTGATACAGAGATTTTACGGCGTATAACCGTCTAAATTCTGTTTTTATCCCAACAAACTGTTCCTACGCATTTTTTATAATAATAAATACCGTTTGCTTGAGTGCGGATTGTTACTCTAAGTAAGCGAGTGTAACATAAGTATTTAATTTCTATTTTCATTATTTTTGTTTCCACCGGTACAATCGCCCATTTTAAACGCCTCTTTGTACTACATAGCGGACAACTGTTGTATGAGACTTTTGTAAATTGTAACAAAAATTTCAACTCCCTACGAATTCAAGTATGGCCGTAATCACCATTTTAGTGGAACTATGTTTTAAACAAAAAATAGATAAAAAGGGAGGTATTACTCTAAATAATATTACTCTAAAATAAATCCAATATTACGCAGGGTGTCCCATTTAAAATATCAAAGTTCACTTTAAGTAGCTTTTGAAAAACTATTTTTATTTTAATATAATTAATAAATAAAATAAAAAAGATTTTACGACAAATAAGATCCGCATTTATTCTTCGGGAATTTTTTTTTTAATTATTTTTTCCTTCTTTGCAACAATAATTCCAGAAAACAAAACCTAAGAAATTTTAAATGATCGTGTGCACAACTGCTTTTTGCAAGGATGCGCATTTCGAAATGTTGGTAGAAGCCAATAAACAGCTTTTTGAAATTTTGTTATTTATTTCATTATTTTTTATGCACCCTGTTTTTTTTATTGACTAAATTCTGTTTTGCCGTATTTGTTATTTAGGATGACTACTGAACTTTTAATAAATTAATGAAATTATTTTTCCTTATGCATTGATGGTAAATCAGAATACATTTTATATAACTTTCTGTGTGTTGGTCCTTTTAGTCACATTGTTCGTGAGAAATAAACAAATTCATCACTTTATTTGAGTAATTCTCCCTTTATGACCTTTTCAAAGACAGTATTTGGACGCCTCTGTGTACTTCATAAGAACGAATTTGCTTAAACAAAACTGTTATACTTTTGTAAATTATAACCAAAATTTCAGGTCTCTACGAGTTCAAATATGGCTGTAATCAACAGCGTATGTGCTGATAATTCGGTTATTTTTAATTTGAGGCTAATATTGCATATGACCTTTTTGTTGTGTTGGTGATTTACGAACGTTAGAGTAAATATATACAGGGTGTTTCCTTTCAATGTGTACATTTTCCTCATTTTTTCCTAAACCCCACATTCAATTGTTTTTCTGTTTTCACTATCGTAATCAGTGACAAGAATGCTGCTACTTTGATAATCTAACCGACTTTCTATCTCTACTCATCGCAAAGTTACCGATGATCAACACTTAATTTAGATCAGCCGGTATGTTGTGCTATAATTTGTATAAATTTGGTAACCTACGATAATATCCTGGACCTCTGAATGGAGAAGTTGAAGTTGCACTAAGGGCAAAATTTACAGCAGTTTCCTACGAGATTAAGAAAGAATTATTGTTGGTTCGGAGTGCACCTCCTCCGGAAAAATGTAAAGCCCCCCCAATGTGAACGTGGAGAAGTCGGAGATCTTCTACATGGTCAATACCCTTGCGTAACTGATAGCTAAATCAATCTGCAGCTTCCTAAATGAATATGATTGTGCTTTTTAGTGTGGTTGTGCAATATAAAGTAACTTCGTTGGACAATTAACTCTTTGCACTCGTCCGTTCGCGAGTACACTGTGCTCGGACTATTATTTTTATCTACTTATCTGTCTACTCCGATTTTTTTATGTTGGATTTTTTTTGAATAAAAAAAATCGCTTTACAAAAGCTATGGGATTTTTTGTTTCAATATTTTATTATTATTATCATAATCACTACCATCACTATTAAGTTAATTCATACACAATATAAAAAAATTACATCCTATAATGTTGTAGTGTAGGGTACGGTTCGAAACAGTCACCATTGTGTAGTCAAGGCTTACGGGTGCAAGTGTCACAAATATACGAGGTTAGCGCCAAAATTTCCCGGCCTGACATAAATGCAGCTCCAGTATCGCGATAAAACTTTGTCTTCTTTTAAATATATATCTTAATAGGCTGCGAAAAAAAAATGAAGTCTTGCGTCAAATAGTTTTTTATTGAAAGCATTTTAAACAAAAATGTCGCAAATAACGCAAATTGAGTACAGAGCAGTCATAAAATTTTTGACAAAAGAAGGGTGAGCACCTAAAATTATTAAAGAAAGGCATACGGCCAAAGTTCTCCTTCGTATTCTGTAGTGAAGGGATGGACAAAACGTTTTCGAATGGGGCAGGAGTCCCTTGAAGATGATTTAAGGACTGGTCGACCAGTGGAGGTCATAACGGAAGATATTGTTGCGATTGTGGAAGAGGTGGTATTGAATGATCGACGTTTAAAGGTCAAGGAAATCTCAAAAATTACTAAGCTTTCTGATACAAGTGTCCTTCCGTCCGTGTCCGATGATTTAGGTATGCATAAGGTTAGTGCAAGATGGGTTCCTAAAAACCTTTCGGCTATTCAAAAACAACGCCGTGTCGAGTGAGCGCGGTCTTTTTTGGAACTCTGTGGGTATGAACCGAAGCCTGTGATAGAAACTATTGTGACGGGAGATGATACTATGGTTCTCTATTATGACCCTCTATCGAAAAAAGAATCTAAGGAGTGGCGTCGTAAGGGTGAAGCACTTCCAAGAAAATTCAGAGTCTGCCAGTCAACAAAAAAGGTGATGGCCACGATCTTTTGGGATTGTGAAGGAATTCTTTTGATAAATTTTAAAGAAACTAATACCACTGGCAATGGTAAATATTACGCAACATTATTACATAAATTGCGAGGCTGCATACGTGTAAAACGTCGAGGAAAGCTGACCAGAGGCGTGCGTCTTTTGCACGATAATCCACCTGTCCATACTGCTGGTGCTACATAAGTTGCATTTTAGAGTGTGGGTTCCAACAGATAGATCATCCCCCTATAGTCCAGATATGGACCCCAGCGACTATTATTTGTTTGGATATTTGAAAAGGGACTTACGTGGACGGCGGAATAGTACCCGTCAAATGAACATTTAGTTTTAACAATTTTTCTGCAAGTGGCAAGCTCGTATCTATCGGTATAAAAATGATATCGTCTTCATCCTGGGTTATTGTACTAATAATTTTTGACACACTATCCTTGTGCTTACGGGTAAATCAAGTCTCACTAAATCTTCCCATGTCAAGCTCCCTTAGTACGGCAAAATTGAATCAACATATCCGGCGTTTGCATCCGCCATTACATAAATTCATATCCCCCATGTGAAAAAATATTCACTGTTTGAATCTATTTATAATTTTACTAATGTTCCTTTATCCCCGATCTCCAAAAAGATAAAATTTCGGACACGTGTCGTTTCACCATTAACGATCCTAGAGCAAATCCACTGCCGCTGTCAAAATTATCTTCGTCGTCAGCAGAGTAAAGCCGCATAAAAACAAACCCGAGTTTTATTTAGATCCCTTTCTGGGAACCGAGGTCCTCAATGACAAATGCGCCGTATTTCCTCGGGGCCTATAAATAACGCCATTTTCATGAAATTTTAAAACGCACCGAAACAACGTTACAAACAACCGAAGTGGGTCACCATTTATCGCCGGTCTGAATAATATTACGGGCGTCGGAAAATCCTAATCGCGAAATGCATTTCGCTTCGCTTAATTCCAAAAATAGCGCATACACGCTTAAATTGAGTGCGAAAGCGGATTATAATCTAATTTTACGTCACGTACTATTCAAATCAACAGTCGGTCCTAGCTGGAAGCCTATCGTGGCGCGGGGAAAAATAAAATTTGTAAAGGCGATTCTCGCGATAAAACGCAGGCCACTGCAATATTTAAATCGCGGTAAGCGCTTAAACTCTCCACGGAAATAATAGATCAACCCCGAATGTCAATTGCCAATTGCCCACGCGAGCGAAAGCCAGGCAACCAACTAAACGCGCCATTGCTTAGGCAGCAAAAAAGAAAAAGAGGATTTAGATTTGGTGCGTCCTGCTAGTCTTAACTTATTCTATATTATCCACATTTCTATAAGTAACTGTTTGAGAAAAAAATCTATTTTGTGTTTATGTCAAACCTGGTAGAATTACAAGGCCCATAGACATTTTGATTGCTGCGATTTATCAACTGTTAATGGGAATGTTTGGGTGCAGTATCCACGGAAGTCCTCAGATTTAGTCTATTAGATCTTGTGTTTGAGATAGGCTATGTTTATCATTTTATATTTTTAATTTTATTACAAAAACTAAATTTACATACCGTGTATGCCAGTAGTGGCAACGGATGTGTGTGCGAAGTGAAAATGCTGAAAATTATTTCTGAAGTTTTGAAATAGTTACCAGAGGGCCTAATTGTCATCTTGTGAAAATGTTCTTGTATCAATGATACTTAGAGTGAAAATTGTTTTGAAGCTGGAACAATTAAGATCTTTTGTGTTAGATGCTTTTTACTCTATCTGACTTTATTCGAACATTATGGAAACTAAACATTGATAACGGCAAAACAAATCGATCGAAAGGAAAATCAAAGGTCTTTATAAACCCCTCCCGCCATTTTATATGCAGGAATTTATCCTGCGTCGAGTATTTAATACGGCTGTACTAATGTCAGCTCTGTATAAGTTGGCTACAGCATCTTGGAGTTTGATAAACAATAGTATATTATACAACAAGTGCGGTAAATGGCATTTGACTCGCGAGTTTATTTGACACGAGCGGAGCGAGTGTTTAATAAACGAGTGAGTTAAAAAGTTTGCCAAACGTGTTGCATACTATACTTTTTCTACTGCCGTTAACTGTCTGAATTGACAAACGTCAAAATTCAAAGCGTGGGAAATATCTCCGAAAACCCGTGCACCAAAAACCCGGAAATGTCCGAAGTGACTCGGATTACTGGCGAAACTGACTTGGTAAAGCGACGCTTCCCGCATGCTAGATGGTGCGTAATTAGGTATTTTAAAAATCTTTTATTTTACCCCAAAAGTACACTTAAAAGACGGTAAAGATCTGACAGGCCACGGAAATAAACTGTCCTTTCCTATTCAATGGTTTAGACAAGTCTGGTCTAACAAATTCCTAACTTCGTGAGAAAAATATGGTGGACATCAATCCTGTTGCAGCCCCATATATCTTTTCGTTTGTAAGTAAACGAACTTTAATTTCTGTCAACGAAATGTTGTTTCTCTCAATAATATCTGACTTACAAAAATTAATTTCAACATAAAATAAGTATACTATTTCAATAAATCAGGTAAGAATAATACAAGATTTAATTTCATTTATTAACAATTACAAAAAGCACCAAAATTCATAAAATAAATAAAATTACGATAATTGCTCATTTAAGCCTCTAGAACTCGCATGTTATATTTTTTGTTCTTCAATTTGCAAATATTTCGTTCATTATTTTCAATACCATAAATAGCGAATCAAACCCAAATCTTATCTTATCTTATTTTTTTTCTTTGTTTAATCCATTAATTTTCTGTTATTTCATTATAAAAAAAAATATTTAGCTAATTACAGATTGTACTTTTAGTCTATTTTAATCGAGACTCAATCTTTACCTTTGTTTTTGGAAAATTCTATATTTAAATTTTAAAAACCGATGCACCGATGATTTTATAATCTTTGAGCCACAGTTTTTAATATTTTCCACTAGATTTTTTCTAAATTATTGAAAATTTATTGAAATAGTTGCGTATACTCTTAACTATTATTGGGCTTTCAATTTTAGGTTTTGTAGAGAGCAAACTTTGATATGAAAATACATATTTCCCAATATTTCCTTGTATTTTCCCGTATTTCCTTCGCATTTCCCCATAAGAAAGTAAATATTTCCTATGTGGTTTCTCCATTAGTAACTTAACACTTATTAAATTTTATGTATACAACGTTCTAGAACGAAGTTTACTGGGACAGTTTCCTTGAAGGATCCAGGAACCGTCTATCATCATGTGGCTATCCCGTCGTCCTGGTAGTTTTAATATCGTGATGGAATTCCTTGCCCCTGGTCTTCATTACAACAGCTTAAGTTTTCTGGACAGCAATCTATATGGCTGTGACAGTGAACTTTTAGACTCATGCTACAACAGCTACCTTATTTGAGGACCATAAAATATACTAGCTTTCAGTTTTTCCGTGCTAATCCCAGCAAATGTACAGGACAAGAATCAAAAACAATTTTCCTTCATAGGAAATATACTAAACAATATTTATTTATTTATGTATGTATTTATGTTTAAATCAAAAATAAAATTACAAATTATTTTTATTACCTACTTAAATTACTTACAATTTTTCACATAATATATCAGTATCAGTTCTAATTATTATTTGTTCTATATTATTTGCAATATGGATATACGATTGTTCTGCTTTTTCTCTATGTTTAACAGAATTTGCCCAATTTTGTGGAGGGATCTTAAAACTTCGGTTTCTGTAAGTTTGAGGACATTGGAGTTAACACGGAGAAAAACATTGTTACGCCGAATGGCAGATTTTAGTTGGTGCCAAACATGTTCAATGGGATTAAATATACAGTTGTAAGGTGCAGGCCTTAAAACTGGACGCCCTAGATTTTTTGCATAATTATCACAGTCGTATTCCTTTTGTAGGTTCAAGCTTTGTAGAACCTCAATTAATTGCTTTTTGGTATAATCTTCGTGAAAATAAACGTCCTTATAATACATGTAGTTTTGGATTGTTGCTTTTGTGTCACATGAGGAAGGGGTTTTATTCAACAGTCTACTGTGATAATTTGCATTGTCCATTACAATTACGCCATTAGGAGGAATGTTTTGAACTAGTTTGTTTTTAAACCAGCTTCACGGTAATCCAGAGAAAAATCTTTAATATTTTTCGCAGACAGAGAAAGTCCATTTGGAATCCAACCACCTTTAGAGCCAGCATGCATGTTATTCTTTAACCTCTTTTTGATGGCGCGTTTGTTTTACACTTATCAGTTGAGTTAACCCAACCCTTTTCCGGGGTATCGTAAGTGTCGAACCAGGTTTCATCCAAGTAAATAATGGGCCTTTGTTGTTCTCTGTAAATCCTCATTTTTTCTAGATATTCCAGCCGCCATTTGCAAATTCTAAAAGATTCCATTAAAACTTGCCTTTTGTCAATTTTTTTAAATCTAAAACATTTCCAGAAGGTAGTTCTGCCACATTTAACACCGGTTTCGTCTTTTTTAAGCCTCCTAATTAAGATATCTGATGTAGGCACGCTTTGTTCCTCGTATAACTGGTAAATTTTACGCCGTATTATATCTTGATCACTTTCATCTACACTCGAGAAAATGTCAGCATCGCTTCTTTTTTTCCTCGCTGAAATGCGATTTTTCACAATTTTTCATACAGTTGATGTAGGAATTTTCGTCAATATGGCCGTTTCGTCTAAATATGCTTGCTTGCCGGCACCACGTTCAATGAGAGTCAAATAAACATTGTTTATAACTTCCTTACTCTCAATAGAATAGTGTTTTCTACATTTGGGAGGGGGCATCTCCTGCGATACACTAGACTCGCATAATTCCACACGATTCAACACACGCTGTATTACACACGAAATAAGAATGATTACTAATAAACTTTAACTAAGTAGTATACCAAACCAAAGAATATTAAACACAGGTAGGTATAAAATTATTTTCTATATATGTACCACAATTTTACCTGAATTTAAATTCCGAAACTTTAGGTAATAATCTTGTTGCATTGTATGTTAATGACCACCCTTGGATAATCCCATTCAAAAGCAATTGGTCAGTTTCTTATATCTATGAACAGACCATATATATTTATTTCTTAATTTTGAGTGTAATACTCTTTAATGCTCAACTAATAACCTGTATCTCAACAATTAACCTGTATGTCAAAAACTAGGGCTGATAGAAAATAAATCTGGTGGCATTTCCAGCAATTTCTTTTAACTTTGTTAGCCTGTGCTATGTTACGCGTAGCGCTGAATGATATACTTACGAGAATCGTCATATCTGATACCCAAAAGTTCCGAGAAGCACTTCACTTGCGCGGTACCGTTCAGTGGTGTAGGCGGCCAACACAACAACAAATCGAAAGTGACGTTGCAAAATCCGCCACGATTCAACTTCGTCACCGAACTAATCTCACTTTTGTACAACCTCGTACAGTCCTCCATGGTGATGTTCGATCTGTACTCCAAGTCTTCGTCGAGGCTGACGTTCAATCCGAACCCGGTGGCGATGGGGTGTCTAGAAATGTCAGGTTCGGCGGGTTCCTGTTCTGGGTTAGTACCGAACCAGGACACCGAGGCGCCACGGGTCGCCATTACCAAAGATACTTCTAGGAAGCAAAATAGATTGAAGCGCATCCTAAAGGTTCATTCGTCTGAGGATACGAATCCGGATAGGTTTATTATGAGGTACCAGCGCTTTCGCATCTCTCCGATGCTTGCTGCTGCGTTGCTATATTGGTTTGGTTTGTTGTTGACCTGGAACAAGCAACGAAAATTCAATATTCGGTCGTTTAGGCGCCAATGATTCATGAATACGATTATAGTGCCTAAAATATCGTCATTTTTTGAGCTATTCGTTTTGAAGTAGTGATGGATCGATAATTCTTCTTTTTTGTTCAACAATTATATATTCGGACAAAGCTGGTTGCTCAAGGGCTACAATTCAAAACTTTCACAACAGGCACGTGTGTGCCGAAGATCAATTTATTCAATAATAGAAGATAGTTTCTGTTTCAGTTTGCCTTTAACATTTGGTTAGGAATTATCAATGACCATTAAGACAGCGCTTTCTTTCTAGCAAAGAACGTAATTCTTTTTGTAGAAAACGAAACTATGAAATTCTATTGTATTCTATAATTTTTCTTGGGGCATATTCATCACTGCTTGAATCTGGAATTGTTGTATAAATTGAAGCTGCAAAAAATAATCCCCAAATTTTATAAGAAACGGGTATCAAAACAAACCCGGCAAAACTCAAAATAATAAAACAATTTCACTGGACTAGAACCAATCAAAAAATGTATTCATTTATTTGAATTTCCTGATATCAGCGTGACAACTTTCAGTTGTGCTACTGTGATGAAACTTTGCAGTGCCCAATAGCCTAAATTTTTTATTGGGACAAAAATCAATTCTAACTAATTAAACCACAAGTAAAAAACAGCACGAATAAAAGGGCTACAAGATGTTCTTGATAAAAAAATATCCTTGTAACAATTTAGCAACAAATATTATTCCTAAACAAAATAGATAAAATAACGCAGAGTGAGTTATAACTGCAGACTGCAGAATCTGCACATCAGTTCAATTCATTAACCATTAAATTTGGTTGATTTTAATTTGTATAATAGAATAACTCATAACATTGTATAACATAGCTCGTTATATTTATATATTTTCTCTTTTGAGAGAATTTGTTAGTTGCTTAGTTATATAAATTTCTAGAATGTTACATTCTACATAAAAAGGGTGTTTGAAAACAAATGCGAAAAACTTAAGGGGGGTGACTACTTTAAAATATTGGGTAGGTTTATTTTAACAACAACAATAATTTGTCCACTACAGAAATACACTTTCTGATATTTTTTTATTTATTTAAAATGAGTGAAGGGGATTAAATTAAACCACCACTACTATTCTAGCCCTTCGTTTCTCAAATTTAAGCAAAAACGTATGCAAAATTTGATAGATATGTATATTATTTTTGTTATTCTTAGATAAAGAGGAAGGACACTTACTTTACATATTCACAGTGAAGTAAACACTTCTAACATAAATGGATACCAGTTTACGTATGCTTTTGATAATGTCATTCTAAGATGTGCAAAGTAATTTGGTATGTAAGTAATGTGAGCTCTAGCGCTTTGCTTTAACTGCTGAAAACCAAAACAAAAAAAGATGGGGCTTACATAGTAATCTTTGTTATCGCGTTTCGACTTGACAACGTTTGGTTACTTGACAAGAAAAGCTCTCCACAATGATAAACCTTAAAAGGCTTGGAAAGAGTTTATTTATTAGCTTAGGCCAATGTGGGCGAGTTTTTAGAGTAAGTTATGTAGTTTTGACTGAGTAACGAAATTGAAATATAATATCAACATACTTTAAGGGAAAGAAACAAAATGTCATGTCAGAGCCTCACCACATAATAATTAAATGACGTTGATAGAAAATAAAATAGAATAACAATTGAAACCAAATATAACAAACAAACAAAATAATATAAGAAAAACTTCTGTAAATTAATATTTAAGTCACAAGCAACATTTTTGAACTACTTATTCTTGAAAATCGCGCTTTGTAGACTGGTAACGTCAATGGCAACGCGAATGTTTTTTTTACATTTTAATTTTGACACTTATTGCTTTTTCCTATTACGTTTGACATGGTTTGACATGTTATGTCATTATTTAGTTGGAGTTTTTCCTAAGTAAAGTATCAATTGTCAGTATGCGCTTCGACAAGAAACAAAAAATTGTAATTTAGAAGCTTTTTGAAAACGACACGCGGTGGAGGCAAATTTACAATTGTCGAGGCAATTTTGGAAGTCTTATTTACTGTTATGAAAACAAATTTCCGGTCACGGAACAAGTACGCTAACTAACTTCATTGCATGGCGGCAGAATATATCTCGCTATTTTGCGCAGAACATCGAAGGGAAAGAAGTTTCTGGGAACTTATAAAGTTTCCATCGAAAAATTCGCTTCTTCGTGGACATTTCCGCGTAGCCTTAATCTATAATAGAAGTAGGAACTTACGTCGAGTAAGTATTGGCGTGCAAACTTCCACAACGAGAACACGGAAAGACATCAAACCACAAACGCGTCTCCGCAACCCTAGTTAAGGCTTAAATCGGGGCTACACTGAATAAAATCGTACAACCTACTACGTAGGAATTCTCCGTCTTAATCTGTACCGTATATCATTAATAAAACAAGGCATTTTTATCATTTTATTGTGGAAACTGTTTAAATATTTGTTTTTGTTTGAACGGCGATGTATGAAAATATAGGTAAATATGTTGATTTATGGAAAGGAGTGCGATAATGCCTTTTTTTTAATTACTGTTCAACAACCGTCTCGCATAGGTCAGGTACCTTGCGAGAATACCCGAAGCTGCACAATACGAATTTTGATACAAAGTTGTTTTTGAACTTTTATTTCGATTTTTATTACATAATGTGCGTGTACTGTGAAATGCATCACAAAGCGTCAAAGACGACCAATAAACCTTATTAACACCCGAGCGTTGATAAGTATGTATTTTATTATAATTTTAGACTCAGTGTAACTGCAACTAGAAATGATATAAGCATAGAAAAAATGGTGGTTAGGTGAGCAGTTCATAATCGCTCGAAAGATTGATTTAGCGCTCGGAACAGTATTGTCGGCCATTTGAAGTATTAGGAAAATAGATGGTCTTAGCAATCTTAGCAAAGTATCGATCGATCAAGACAAAATACCGGAAATTTTTTTCGAGTTTCTAACAAACGACCGTTAGTTTTTGGGTACATTTTCGCAAAACAACACGAATACATTCACCGACATGACCGTTAGAACTGACAAACGTCAAAATACAGGGCGTGGGAAATATCTCCGAAAACATCCGATGGCTCCCAAACCGCTGCGGTAAAACCCCGAACATGTCCGAAGTGGCTCGGATCCGTGGGAAACGAATCTGACGTCGTAAAGTGACGCTTCTCGCACGCTAGATCGGTGTGTAATTAGGAATTTTACAGAAGGGAATAGAAAAAGTATTTTAAAGCCAAGAAAAATTGAAATGTTAAGGGTGAACGCATTTTAAGTCATTCGGAGTGGTCAAAAAGGGCTTCCTTCCTTCTTGCTATGTGTGACGCCATTATGATTGTAATTTTCTGCAAAACAATAACTGCGACGATATGACCTTTGGACGTCACTAGCGCGTCCAAGAGCATAGTGAAAACTGCATGTGAATATTTTTTTTTCACAGGCTACTGTAATAGTTTTTACAAAACTTCTGGATTCCTCCTGCGTCGGTTTTTCCTGACTCGGACTTGGTGACGTTTCGCCAATCATCCTGTTGGCTTCTTCAAAGCATGACTGAAACTGGTCTGTATTTTACTCTGTACTTGCTTATATATTGTTTGAGGGAGGCGGAGCTAAATGTGGCGCATAAACACAGTCTCGGATGCCCATATTGGTGACAGGTAGAGACCTGAGGCGCGATTAAGATTGTTTGCTTGTTTATAGATTTCTATAGACACTCGGATTTTTCGTTGGTAGAAGATGTGATTACATGCAAGAATTTTTGTTTTATAGAATAAAATTTTATATCCGGTTTCATGAGCGTGTCCGACAACAGCTGATGAGTTTATTTGTCTTAGTCATAAAGCGCTTTCGTGTTCTTTGAGTCTAGTTGATATTTTTCGTCCGGTCTCTCCAATGCATTCTTTGCCGCATATGTATGGAATCCTGTAAACTCCTGCTATCTCAAATAGAATTGGTAAATCTGGTTTTGACGTTATACTTCTTTAGAACTTTTGATATGTAGTCAGTGATGTTTTGAATGTAAGGAAGGACCAGAGTGGCAATTATAGGATTGCTTTTGGCCTCATTGGTATTGGAAGGTTGTGGTAAAGTGTATTTTTTGATGGAACGCTTAATATTTTTAATATGGAAATTATTAGAGAGAAGAGCAGAGGTAAAGTGTTTTAATTCTGGGTTCAGTAACTCGGGCTGAGATAGTCTTACGGCTCTGTAAACAAGAGAGCTGATAACAGATAATTTTTGGGCCGGATGGTGATGTGACCATGCTCTAAGGTATCGGTCTGTGTGCGTAGGAGTTCTGTAAACACAATTATTATTAGGTTCCAACTCAATGGAAAAACGTATGTTAGGGTGTATAGAGTTTAAATGTCCAAGAAAATTTACTAGGGTTTCATGACCATGAGGCCAAATAACAAAAGTATCATCGACGTAGCGTTTCCTTAATTTTGGTTTTAGATGAAAGGTGACGAAAGCTTTTTTCTCAAAGGCTTCCATAAATACATTCGCGATAACTGGTGATAATGGAGAACTCGTAGCTGTTCCCGACGTTTGTTCAAAAATTTGACCGTTATAAGAAAAATATGTTTCCGACAAGCATTTTTCAATTAAGGTGCGAAGCTTTGGTTCCAGATTCTCGGACTTTAATATATCTGAAATGATGTCGGAAGTTTCAGGAATAGAAACTCTGGTAAAGAGGGATTCTACGTCGAAACTAACTAGAATATCTCGAGTATCTAATGTAATGCTTTTTAATTGTTCAATGAAGTGAAAGGAATTAAGTACGAAACTGTCAGTTTTCCCTGTGAGGGGTTTCGATAGGAAGCTAGATATTTTGCTAGAGAATATGTTGGAGAACTTGCTGACAATAGATCAAAGGGTTTGTGAATATTTGGGAGTCCGTAGAGACGAGGAATTTTAGGGTCATGAGGTGTAACAGATTTTTTCACGAAGTCTGATAGAGAAGAAGCTTTAATAACAAATTTAATAACGGATTTTTATTTGCAAATAATAGATTTTCTAAAATAAACCACGAGGGAAAAGGAAAAAATTTCCAAGTCTCGAGAGGCATTTTTATAGTCCTCCCGATAACCAAGTCCACTAATAATATGAATTGCTCTTCGTTGTAATCTGAACAAGTGGTGTCTGACAGCAGCATAGCCCCATATAGGCGGTGTGAATGAAAAAGTGCAAAATATGCAGTCCTTAACACACCAGGGGAGACATGTTCGGTGAAGCGTTGAAGCAAATACAAATTTTTGGTCAGTTACTGAGCAATAAAATCTATCTCACTCAAGTTTTGGGTCAACATAGATGCCAAGAAATCTGGTATCTATTTTGTTAAAATTAACTGTACTTAAATTTCGCTTGGAAAAAGCCACTCTCTGTTTGATCATTATTTAAAACTAATTTATTTGCACTAAATCAGTGTTCAACCTCTCCCTGTGCGATCCTGGAACTCTGCAACGTGTCTTCTAATGAAGCCACAGAAACAGTGGTGTCATCAGCAATAATTGTGTAAACAGATGTAGGATCCACAAAAGGAAGTCATTTATATATATTAAAAATAATATGGGGCCCACAATTGAGCCTTGGGGCACTCCAATGTTCACCTCACTCTTTGGTGATGTCACCCCAGAGTACTTAATCACCTGGCATCTATTGTTAAGGTACGATTGCATCAAACTAAAACTGCTATTTGAAAAATTATAAGCCTTTATCTTGCGCAGAAGAATTCCATGATCGACACAGTCGAAGACTTTAGTGGAATGCATCTGTAATGTCTGAAACTAAATTGAGAATGCTTGAAACAGTGTTTTTATTTCTTCTAAAACCAAACTGATTTTTATTAAAAATGCCATTAATTTCACACCATTGAACTAATTGTTTAGCTATACATTTTTCTCCAATTTTTGAAACAATTGGAAGTAGATATATAGGGCGATAATTTTCAACATCAGGGTTATCTTTTTTAAATACTGCTATTACTAGAGCTATTCTTAAAATGTCTGGAAAAGTTTTGGCTTGAATACTTAAATTTATAAGTTTTGACAGACTTTATTAACCGCAGTATTTGTGATTTCCCTAAATTCATTAAAACTAAGTTCAGCAAGCGTAAAATGAGATGATAGTTCAATTTTATCGAAATCAAAGAGATTTTCAAAGAAATGACGTATTATGTACTAATAACGCATATATTTATTACATAATTATTCTTTTTCTTGTTTTGCTGTCACTCTGTCTCCAGTATAAGCATAACTATTCCATAACTATCACATTTTTCCATAACATTTAATGATATCTAGGCATATTTTAAGAAAACACTGTAAAACTAGTCAGAACTAAAAAAATTAGAACTATTGCCAAATCAGGTATTGTGAATATTAGGAAGCCCTTGGAGGCTGTGGATTGGAATATTTGCCTTGGTTCTAACGATGTCAACTTTATGTCTTCATTTATATTGCACAAAGTTCAAGACTTGATCAAACAAAATTGTTCTGTTAACAACATTCCTCATAAAAAATCACCGGTCAACAGGTTTGATAAAGATCTAGTAGCTCTTCGAAACAGAGTGTCAGCTGTTAAAACTCTCAGTAAAGTCTCACAGAAGCCTCTTTATACAGAAGTAAATAAGGAATATAAACAAAAAATTCAACAAACTAAAAAAGCTGCTTTTGATGGCTTTATCGAAAAATCAACCAATAAAAACAAAGATGTCTGGAAAATCGTTAACTATGAAAGAAATTGTCTGAGGAGATGTGATAAAGAATCCGATTTATCAGCAAACGATCTTAACAGTTTTTTTAGTTCTGTCTCGAGTAATATTATAAAGATCTTAACGGTGAATCACAATATACAGAGTGCATGTGTTGAAGGGATTCCACTGGAGGAAACTACTTTTTTTTGCATCCGATAACTTGTGAGGATACGTACCGAGCCATACTAAGATTAAAAAAATCTTATTCTAGCGATGCTTATGATATCAATAGTGTCTTGGTGAAGAGACTGGTTGAGTACATTACACTGCCATTAACCACTTTATTTAATAAATGTATTGACACAGGTGTATTTCCGTCGCTGCTTAAGATTTCGAGAGTAGTTCCAATCCATAAGGCAGGTGATATAAATGATGCTAACAACTACAGGCCGATTTCAATCGTGCCTTTGTTCGGAAAAGTTTTTGAGATCTTACTAAAAGATCAGCTAACTTCTTATATTAATAAGATCGAATGTCTTTGTGCTGGTCAGTTTGGATTTAGGGGAGGGTGTTCGACGATCCAAGCAGTGTCTAAAAAGTTGCGAGTGGGATAGTTAAGGGGGGTGAATTAGTTGGTTTGACCTTGAGTGATCTCTACAGGGCCTTCGACTGTGTTTCTCACCAGCTTCTTATTAAAAAGCTATACAGATATGGTATACGAGGTCTGCCCTTAGATCTTATAGGGTCCTACTTGCAGGGCCGACAGCAGTTTGTAGAATACCAGGATGACCGTTCATCACTTGAATCAGTAGTAAGCGGGGTGCCCCAGGGTTCCGTCCTGGGCCTGCTACTATTTACAATCTACATGAATGACCTTTATCATTTCTTGGCCCCCAATCAGTGCGTGATGTTTGCCGACGATACATCCTTCACTACATCTGCTAAGAGTATCGAGGAGTTGTGCGTTAGGGTTGGCATGTTGGAGGACAGGGCTAATGTCTGGTTCGAAAATAATTATCTTAAATTAAATTTAGACAAGACCCAGAGTATTGTGTTTTCCTCCAATTGCTTGGTAAATAGTGGACAGTCCGTTAAGTTGTTCTTCGACGACTGAGAGGCCTGATAGGAACAAGGACTCTGCTTATGGTCTATTTTTCTTTGTTGCATTCACACTTATGCAGAAAAGAGCCATTCGAGTCGTTGCTCATATAGGATATAGGGACCATTGTCAACCTTATTTTAAAAAATTCAAAGTGATGCCCCCTCCTTGCATCTATATCTACTACCAGTAATTGTATAATGTTTTGCCAGGTACCGTGAAAAAGATGAGCAATAGAAAATTTAAACATACTTTTAAAGAATTCCTGCAACGTTTTTACTCCTTGCGAGCATACATTGACACTGTCACTGGTATCGATGCGCTATAAAACTGCATAGTACTGTCTAATTTTTTTTGTATTGGATGTGTGTTTTTATGTTATTTATTAATTTGATTTTATTGCACTTGAATATCACTTCTGACTTGCTACAATTGTACGTCCCTTTTGTACGAAACGTAGTCAATAAATGAATCTATCTATCTATCTATCTAAAAAGCCGCATCTAAATAAAATAAATTTCCCGCATGCACTTGTCGCATTTTTTTCGTATTTGCTTCATAAATTCCTTTATTATTGACAAAGACAGGGCCTCTATATTTCTGGTACTTATATGGCTGCCACTCTGTCTCATTGCCCTTACTGGGACACACTATATACCGGTATACCCTGTATAGCTGCGGTAGATTTATGCTGCCGGACCTTAGAGTGTCCCTTTTTATTGATGAAGCAACGATTTTTGTTGACTTTGAAAAGACTGAAGGGCAATTTAACCGCCAAAATCCGCCGCCATGGCGCGAGTGGCAAAAAATTCCATTTCGAATATCGTTTCGGTTTGTTCGGTTAATTAATGATGACAGGAAACGTAGCCGGTTGCCAGGTAAAACTGGATTGTTTTAAATTTATATTCCGGTTAAAGTTTCGAGCCGGGCCGACATTTTAATTTTACCGCAGCGGCGCCGGCGGTTGCCAATAAATGATTTCGCTTTCTTTTTTCCAAACGGACAGCGCCGGGTCGCCCTTTCGTCCCTTTCCCGAGCAAAAACGTTCAACGTTTACATTTTGACCGATCGGTTTTGTTATTGGCTAGAGCATTATTTCATTTCATTTCATTTTACAAACAGAGAAAATGTATACAATCACTCATACCAATCAATTATAACATGGAATAACAATTTCACAACATAATATACAATATACATGAAGCATATAGCCCTGTGAGGGCATCTGGGTATACATTAAAGCTGAACGAAGATTATCACAGAAACTCATCACAGAAAGCAAGGAGTCGAAGAGGTGCAATCATCGGACTAGATATTGATTGATATCTTGAAAAAAGATAAACTCCTCAAAGCCGTAAAGGGCTTTACTAAAAAGTCTTTGACTAAGCCTAGTCGGGTCTGATGTTGTCCTTATTCCGTGTCTTGTAGGGGTGAACTTTATTCACATGTAAAAAATCTGTTTGATTCTCGTAAACGTAAACTAGACACTTAAGTGTGTAAGTGCTGCGCTTGGCAATGCAAGGATTTTAAAAAATTTCGATCTAACATCCTCTGAGGTTTGTGATTATTTTATCTACCCTAAGGTGTAGGCCAAATATACTCTTGCTGCACCGGGAGCCTGGTCCTTGTTTATCAGACCATAAAGCAAGTGGGAGCCAATTATTTATTTATTTATTTATTTACAGTTTAACCAATTTAAAAAACTTTACATTCATTAAAGGCAAAGAGAGAGAAAGACAGCAGTATAACAGTTAGAACTCAGAACAAAATATAACAATAACAATAAATACAATTAAGTGGTGGCACACAAACGGAACACATCAGAACGAAATGAACGGAGGCTATTGACCAAAAGATCGAGCTTTTGGACAGTTGCACGCTTTCAGCATTCTAATAAGGGGTGGATAAACTCCATAATTTACGCGATGGTAAGGTATGCGAAACATTGAGTTATCACGGCTTCTGTAATATGCGTTAAATTGCATGCTGTGTAAAAGAACTGGACATAAACACCAACCATTCAGAATCTTAACCAGAAAAACTAAATCCCTCTGATATCTTCTGGTTTGAAGAGTATCAACATTGAAGGCCTTAGTTGATCTGATACCCATTATAGATATTGAAATGCGCCTTTGAAGCCAAAGATCTTAAAAATACTTTCTCAACGGCTTCGATGTTATCTATATGGCATGATAGAGACCATATCACAGATGCATACTCCAGTCTGGAGCGAACCAAAGGGTTTTAAAGCAATGTGGAGTAAGTTGGCCACTATTGCGTACAACAAACCCAACAACTCGCATAGACATGTTTACCACTGCCGCAAAATGTGTCACAAAACTTAGTTTACAAGCGAAGAAAACACCCAAGTCTTTAATGCTAGTGACGGCCTCGTTCTCGACTGCATCAATGCTATATCCGTTGTGAACCATACTCAACGAACGACTAAAGCTAATACTACAGCATTTTTTTTACATTAAGTAACATATAACATACATTTACAGTGTCCTTTAGGCTACGTATTAGAAAGATGTTTTCTTGAGTTTTTTTTAGCCCCTTGGTCTGTGTAATAATAATAATAATAATCAACTTTATTTCACATTGTGTCATAAATACATTACCTAAACATAATATACCAAACACAAAGGAAATCGGCGTCAGTAACAGTAAAAGTGACAGTAATTTAGTTTAGAGCCTAAATGAATTCCCAAGAATTTTGCACATTGTCCAATATTTACTTCGTTGATGTGCGTTTGAAAGAATAATAAAGAAACTGTTTCCCTTTGTTAAGGGCTAAGCTATTTTTGTAAGCCAATCCTTAGCTATCTCAGCTTCCTCATCCTCTGTGCTAAAATTGAAACGCTGTTTTTTTATTCAATTTGGTAAATACGTCTGTGGTCACTGTTTGCTTATTTCAACGTTTTGCTATATCCTACACAGTCACCACTTTACTAGGGGCCTGTACCTTTTCTCAGAAAAAAAAGATCATACAAAAATTTTATGGTTTAAATTAGATTAACATTATTATTAACATTATTTATTTTTTATATATACATAGTGTCCAATAAGCGCTCGATCCACATTAGTTTTAAAATTCTATTTGGAATACCCAATATATTTTGATGATTTTAGAATCCTTGCCAAAAATAAAGGTAACTTTTATAAAAACTACTTATTCGAATCTTGTGCAGTTTAGACAGTACTTCCAGGGCTGGCAGTAACGACTACTTGATCGAATTTTAAACACATTTTTAGAAGACTTCTTTCTAACGATCTGCATTGACTAGGTATTTTCAAATTATACAGGGTGTCTTAAATTAAAGGACATTTATTTTTTAAATTTCAACATGCAGTATTCATTTATTTTTAAAATGGAGACGCCCATGTTTTTCAGCCAGTCAAAATACCTATAATTTGGTGTATGTATGTCCTAGACCTAACTCTAATTCTTTTCGATATTTTTAGTAATAAACTCGCTGGCGAAAAATACTAACAAAAGGATACGGTGCAAGAAAAAACGCTTGAATGTTTTTCATCGAATTCGATAACTCCCTCTCTTAGAGAGTATCAACGAAAGTTTCCTGTAAAGCGGATTCCAGAGAAGAAGCTATTGCGAAAAATGTATGCAAAGTTTATTCAATATGGTACCCGTCTGCTAACATCCAAGAAAAGACCACGAGAAGTTTTAACAGAGAAGAAGCAGTCGGATATACTACAACATTTTGAGAATATAGAAGAATCCTCCACTCGTCAAGCCGCTTTGGAGTTGGATGTTAAAAGAATTAGCTTCAGAAATTGTTTAAAATTAAGTAAACGAAAAGAATTGAAGTTTTTACCAGTGCAATATCTAGAGGAATGAGACTATGAGACAGGATTACACTACTGCAATTTTTAACGTCTTGCATTTTATAACTCGGACCGATGAGTCTATTTTTCATACTAAAGCCCCAATTTTTAATAGGAAAAACACACATTACTGGAGCGATGAAAATAAGAAAAGGGTGTTAGAAGTAAAAGGACAAGGTAAACGATCTATGAAAGTGTGGCGCGGAATATACCGATTAAAGGTTATAGGGCAAATTTCCTTTAATGAAAACATAAACTCTAGACGGTATGTTAGAAATGAAATACAAGCAGTAATAATAAATGAAATAACGGAGTGTGAACGTGCTCAATTAATATGGTAGCAAGATGGCGCTCCGTACCACCGGGGAAACGATATCACTGAAATCTTAAATCAAAATTACAATCTATGAATAGGACAAAATGAAGACATCTGGTGGCCACCTCGAAGTCCAGATCTTATCCCGCTGAACTTTTTTTTATGGGGGACAATTAACGATAGGGTATTTAAAGAATGATGCACTACGGTAAATGAACTACGAAGGTGTATTAGAGAAGCTCTAGTCCAACTAAAAACACCGATTTTGTTTCTAATGCTATAAACCTTATAGTTGAAAACCTACTGTAGACTTTCTATTCTGTTTTAGCTTAGTTTTTACTTGCTTTACTTTTTAGTGTTACTTGTTTTAAATTTCTAAACTTCTATCATAATTATATATTATTATGCTATCTTTGTATTAAATGAATTACAAAAAAGACCCATCACCCATTACCCATTAGATTAGACGAATTCAAGTAACTTTAGAACGGTATCCTATGCACAGGGATTCTAAAATCAATATACGGATTGAAATTTCTAGCATTTCCTTCCTGTCCAACAATTGCTCTTATAGGTTTTATGTTTTAAACGAGTGACGGATGCAAAAATTATAACTTTTAATACAACGGAATGCCTCTGTTGTCAGATCCATCATATATTAATTTTAATCCAACGTGTCACGGCGCAGATTTTGTGATATTTTTTTATATTGTTTTTGCGCTAAAATGCTTCAGTTTCAGTTTCAATCAAGCTCTGAAGAAGCGAACAGGATAATTGGCGAAACGTCAGCAATTTCGACTCAGCAAAAACTGACGCAGGAGGTATCCAGAAGTATTGTAAAAAGTAAGATTTGAATGTGTCGAAGCCTTAAAACAATATTCACTTAAAGGGTCATTAATATAAGTACATTTTGCAGAAACCGGGTGTGTAATGTCAATTACGCCCTCTGGTGGCCATTACAGAGCTTTTTTTTTTCGTTGCCCTTACTCAGGTATAATCACAAGCGATATGCAATTAAGTAAAAAAGACAATCTTTGATTCAAGTTCTTCTGGTGCTTTTGCGAATATAAATCTCTGCCAACGTTATTTTCCCGTTGGCGTGTCAACTGGAAACGCCTGAGCGGCCGATAATTGATAGGCAAAACACGCGTGGGTTAAAAATACGCACGTTCCTTCATAATCACGACTCGTAGCTAATGAAATCGTGTAACGCAAACGCCCGAGAAATTACCCTCTTATCAGACCACATAAATCTACATAAATAAAAGGGCTTAAGGGATCTCCTATAATTTCGGAAACCCGCCACTTTGTGGCCCTTGATTAATGCCATTATACAGGTGCGTGCTGATGGGACTCCTGTTGGGACCGTCGTCGCCGTCTTTACAACACCCCAGTCGATTGTTGATTAGTGATTAGAATGCGCGGATAGGATCCGGCTTGCCATTTCGAACGGAGGATGTTTCATTTTCGTATGATGGCTTATACTCCTAGAAGCGAAGAGAAACGAGAACTGTATATAATAAGTCTGTAATATGATCCCAACATTTCAAATTATGGAAAATTTAACCAGTTATATTGTAAGTGGTGTTTTCTACATCTAGATTAAACAAATGAATTTGGTCAAAAATTCGAAGTAGTTAAGACGCCCAGGTTCTAAAGTTTAGAAAATTTCATAGCTCTGGCAACACCGCTGTCAGTCGAAAGTTATGCGCCATCTGCCATACCCGAACATCCCAAACACAAAACCACCTTTTTAAATGTCAGACTAAGCTATCCTATTCAGATACAACACAAATAGGAGAGGTACCCAGAATGGAGCCCTGTGGTACTCCCCGTCTTATATAAAACATTTTTGAGTATGCAAACGCCGTCCTTACTCACATATACAGGTTGTTTCCTATTTAATTAATACGATTTCAGAAAATCTACCGCGCCTCCTCTAATACTGTCCTGCTCCAGCCACTTTAAGATTCTTATCGATGTTTTCAGTTATACATACGATGATATCAAATATTTTCAACTTGGGTATTAACTCAAATTGATACTTATTCATTACTCAAAGATAAATCATTTTTTTCAATAAATATTCTTAGACACGGGAGACAATACTGCTACTACAGCTACAACTTTAGCGTTTTTGAACACATCTTTCAACACCTGCCTAGAAAACCTTCATTGATGACATCATCACCACTGGCACTTTATCAAATCCAGAGGAGTATTTATTAGGAAATGACACCACTCTAAATATTTCAAAGGGATCTACAGGATTGACTTGAAATCGGCAATCAAAGAGTTGAGCTAGAACAAACATTTGTTTTTAATTCAATACCTGTGTTGTTGAATTTACGATTCCTTAAGCAGATTTCATTGTGGTATTTGAGTTAGCTTATTTATACTTACTATTATACTTATTTGGAGCCTTATCCCAGAGAAAACCTTTCTATATTTTTTCCCCTTCTTTTTATAAAGCTAAAAATTATGATTCGGTCAGTTTGTACCACACATAAAGATCTGGAATGTAATTAAGTAATAAGATGTTTAATTAGGATTAACTATGGTTCTACATAGCGGAAATCCTATATCAAAATAATAATTTAGATGAGGAGTACAATTCCATCCAACTTCAATATATTAAATATTCATCAGCAAAAAACCTCCTTGTAACTTATTTTGTACCATTTCTAATCCTAATCAAACGGTGGCCATAGTGGTCAGAAGTGATAGAAATATCTATTTATGTGATACACACCTGAGACAATGATATTACTGAAAATTTTGTCGACCATGCTTAAGATTAAGTAAAACTTTTATACGATGAACTGTATATATAAACAATTGCACATAATTCGAAATCCTTTTCAATTTTGAAACTCTTCATAACTTATACCTAAAAATTGCTGGAGCAGTTAGGCAAAACATAGTCCAATATACTTACTTTAGTTATGTCATCATCTTTTAGCCAATGCGACCATAATAATTTGAGGTTTGAACAAATTCGATCCAGAAAATCGACATATTATGATGCAAAAGTAAGTTTATTTGCATTTACTGCATTTCTTGTTCTTAGCCTTATATGCCTATTAATTATATTTCTTTTCTATGTTTTTTTGGTTAGTGATAGCAGCTCCGAAAATTCAAATACTGCTCACGAAACGTACTTATTACCCTCACTTGCTTTATGCTCTGTGATATATCCCAGCAGACTTAATTAGCACTAGATTCCGGTTTATTCCGGGTCTGTCCAAAATCGGCACAATTTTCGTCGTAACCAAAGAGAATTATCTACAGCGGAAACTTGGTCTACATTTCCTGCTGTCAACTCGCGAAAACGAAACTGGAACACCTACAAATGCTCGAGATTGCTGAGGAAAAATCGAGTTTCCGTCCCAGTGATTCGATCGACCGAAATAACCGTCACTGTTTCCGATTTTCGAAAGCAAAACATCGAAAATTAAAACTAAAATTAAAGACCGCTCAATAGAATATGGATTTTCATGATTTTAGTATTTATTTCATTTAAATTTAATTTTAATTTTTAATTCTTGAGATATACGGAAACCCATGCGACATTGTCACTTTGCATAAATTTTTTTATGTACATATTTCAAGAATTGCTCGGCGAAAAGGTTGAAAACATACTTACGAGGGCAGCGCCAAAATTTCCCGGCCTAAATATGCAAGAAACAAAGTAGAGTAACAATTTTTTATTTTTCAATATAATCCCCCTCAACTTCAATACACTTACTGCATCTCTTGATTAGCAACTCAATCCCTTTAAAGAAATATTCTTTTGGTTTGTCTGCAAAATGAGCTAAAACAGCCTGTTTTAAATCAACTTCGTCGTTAAACCGCCGTCCACGTAAGTCCTTTTTCAAATATCCAAACAAATAATAGTCGCTGGGGGCCATATCTGGACTATAGGGAGGATCATCTATCTGTTGGAACCCACAGCATGTGCAACACCAGCAGTATCGACAGGTGCATTATCATGTAAAAGACGCACGTATCTGGTTTTCCTCGACGTTTTACACGCAGTCTCGCAATTGATGTAATAACGTTGCGTAATATTTACAATTGCCAGTGGTATTAGTTTCTTTAAAATCTATCAAAAGAATTCCTTCACAATCCCAAAAGATCGTGGCCATCACCTTTTTTTTTTGACTGGCAGACTCTGAATTTTCTTGGAGGTGCTTCGCCCTTACGACGCCACTCATTAGATTCTTTTTTCGATAGAGGGTCATAATAGACAACCACAGTATCATCTCCCGTCACAATAGTTTCTATCACAGGCTTCGGTTCGAAAAAAGACCGCGCACACTCGACACGGCGTTGTTTTTTTGAATAGCCGAAAGGTTTTTAGGAACCCATCTTGCACTAATCTTATGCATACCTAAGCTTAGTAATTTCTGAGATTTCCTTGACCTTTAAACGTCGATCACTCAATACCACCTCTTCAACAATCGCAACAATATCTTCCGTTATGATCTCCACTGGTCGACCAGTTCTTGAACCATCTTCAAGGGACTCCTGCCCCGTTCGAAAACGTTTTGCCCATTCTTTCACTACAGATAACGAAGGAGAACTTTGGCCGTACACACCATCCAGCCTTTCTTTAATAATTTTATGTTCTAACCCTTCTTTTGTCAAAAACTTTATGACTGCAGTATACTCAATTTGCGTTAGGTGCGAGATTTTTTCGGACACGTCTTGTTTAAAATGCTGTCAATAAAAAACTATTTGACGCAAGACTTCAATTTTTTTTTCGCAGGCTACTAAGATATATATTTGAAAGAAGACAATGTTTTATAGTGATACTGGAGCTGCATTTATGTCAGGCCGGGAAATTTTCGCGCTTACCTACACTAAGGTAGATAAATTCCTAGGACGGTCGTAGAACGGTTACGGGTAAGGGTGTGCTGTTTTGGAGTAATAAACAGCAGGCAAGGTTAATCACGAGGTCGGTATAATTCTGGTCGAAGTATGCTCGTTAAGTAACTCTATAACCAACTAAGTGTGGGACCATTCAAGCCAATAGAGTTGCAAGCTTACTAAGAAGAATATTATGTGATACTCCGTCGAAGGCTTTGGAAAAATCTATATAGATCGCTTCACTTAGTAACCGCTTTGCAAAACAGTTAATTTGTTTACGAAATGGCGGAGGCGCTCTGGACGGAAGAAGAGTAACTTATCGCGACGCTTTTGCCTCGAAACTGGCTGCCTTTAAATCCAAATAAGCTCGTTTTATCGTTAATAAAAGTGCCGTTCCATTTAATTAATGTTAGAGCCGAATAATTGCCCGTTTTTACGACGGACGTTAAACTTATATTTATAAGTCGGATAATTTGAGGTCGTGACGAGGATCGGATTATGCGCGTGCTTATAACTGTTACAGTTTTATTAACTATTACGAATAAAGCGGTCGTCTTACATATTGGCTACAATTTCGTGCAGAGCAAATGAGTTTTTAGGGGTTGGACAATTATTTTAGAGGTTTACAAAGCACACAAATTGATACTTAATGGAAAGAAAACTAAACTTAAATGAATTCGCGAGGAAACTAGGGACTTATTTTTGATTCAGACTTGAGATTTTCATCACTTGTTCAAAAAACCTGTGGAAAATTAAGGTTACTATATATGTAGAGGGACATCCTTCAAGCTGGACCAAACTACGACTAACAGATCCATTGATTTTATCTCATGAAGCTTCAGAATGTTTCTGCAACTATCCGGATGGCCCACTTTAAGCCAGAAATACACTTTGCATTTGGCAAGTCTTATTTCTAAAGTTCGAACTAGCAGATGTCCTAAATATATTGCAAAAAAAAAACAAACAAACGGAACTCGTATAATAAGTCCCATGCACCGCCTTGTACCAGAGATCTTTCAGTCAGAATGTCCCCAGTATCTTCAACCCACATCAGATCAGCAGATTATCTTTTGAACCGTCACAAGCTTGCACTATTTTAAATAGTTATGTTTCTCTGAAACTTTGTGCCTTTTCCTTTCATTTAATTATTTTTATTTCTT
The DNA here is from genome assembly GCF_029955315.1 of Cylas formicarius. Taxonomy (NCBI): domain Eukaryota; kingdom Metazoa; phylum Arthropoda; class Insecta; order Coleoptera; family Brentidae; genus Cylas; species Cylas formicarius. The sequence continues at coordinate 35,837,443 of NW_026844347.1, read as the reverse complement.
CTTTTTAGTGGTATTAAGGGTTTTCTTTGCATTAGAGTGGATGTATAAGAGCAGCCTCGTTGGATACCGCGACCCATAACTAAATACAGACATTTTTATTTTATGCATTTAGGATTTGCCAAAGCTAAGAAACAAACAGTAACAAAACTTTCATGAGACTCTAGACCATTGAAGAGAGGAAAGATTTATTGAGGAATACTGAGTGAACACTAAAGAAATTTGTTCTATTCTTTGGTCGTGACTGTGGTTTGAATTTTTTTATACGTCCTTTAAAAAGTGAATATAAAATAACGCTAAAACATAACATTGTACATGACAATATACCTGTCATACAATTCTCAAAGAATTATTCTATTAATTTTTCAAAGAAACTTCCACGCACTTCTGGATCCCTCCTGATAACTGTGGTCTTCTTCAGACCTTAACTGAAACTGGCTCGTATCCTACTCTGTATCTCCTTATATATTGTTTTAGAATCTTTGATGTCTTTTAGGTTAGTTGATATTTTTCGTCCCGTTTCTCCAATGTATTCTTCGCCGAATATGCATGGGATGTTGTAACCTCTTCGTATCTCAAACGTAATTTTGTCTTTGATTGATCGAAGATATTGAAGGATTTTTGGACAAGTTGTAAATCTGGCAACGGCAAGTGCGGGGTAGCTTTCGAACTCATTTCCTTTCGAAGGTTGCGGCAAAGTGTACTTTGTGATGGAACGCTCAATATTTCTAATGCGGAAATTATTGGCGAGATTAGCAGATGGAAAAGGTAAGATGTGATTCTGGGATGAGATAGTGTTATGGCTCGGTGCAGAAAAGAGTTGATAACTGAATTTTTTTTTATGAAACTATAAAGGAGTACTCTCAAGTTTAACAATAACGCAATTTTAAAAACAGAGATGAACACAAAACAACTTTTAAAGCTATAACGAATCAAAGAGACGCCAAAAACTTAAATATAAGAAGTTAGATACATTTTCTACACAACATCGTGTCAACAGTTAAATTTTATTTTATTTTAATATAATAGAGTAAATAAATATTAAATTAACTAAATAATAAAATGAAATTCTATAATTTTTGATTTAATATCCACTCCTTATTACTGTAAACTGCAAAAAAAAAATAATTTAAGGCCTTTTTGGCACTAATTTTTCGTTGAAAACCTTTCCCATTTTTCCCAGATTTCCCAATTTTTCACAATAGAAAACCGGCTTTTCCAGTAATATTTTTATAGAATACATTTTTTTATAAAACCACTTTACACCTAACTTTCTTCATAAATCAACTAACTTTTCAGTTACTGATATTTCTAAAAAAACATACTCCGGGATATCAGTCGGAGTACATTATAAAAGAACAACATACAACTACATTTATACTATTATGATTTTTGCAACTTATGTTGTCTCTCTTAACCTTAAGCTAAAGTTGCAGTATGCACTATGCAGTACGTTTTCTCAAACTTCTATATTTTTATTTTTTATATTTATTCTATATTTCCTTTTTTTTTTCATTTTAAGTATGAAATATTTTGATATTGATTAAACATTTAGCTTGGCTAATATATCTTTAGATAATTGTTATAATTAAAGTAATTATAAAAACGAAAGGTAGGAATGTAGAATACCTAATTTACGTTGTCATTAATTTTAATTTAAATTTAATATCTAGTTTTGTTTTTAGGTCTTAGGAGAAGTTGTAAGGACAGGAATAGTATTTATTGTTAATTTATTTTTTTACTTGTTCATTTTTTTTATTATTTATTAATCATAAAATATATTATAATGAATATGAAAAACAAAGCTTTTCAGAGAAAATGCGTCTTAAATAAATGTGCAAGTTTAAAATTAAGGCGTCCATACACGGGCAAAACAAACGCAACTCCTCGAGCGGACGCGTAAACTGCGACGTTCCGCACTAATCCTCATACCGATGCAAGAGTGGGAATGTTAATTAACGAGATGAGTGAGGAAATTGGCTATTAACTTTGAGTAATTAATAATATGAGGGAATCCGTCGCGACGACCATTTCGTCGGCAAATATGGGCCCGAGCTTAATGGGCGTCAGTCATATAACAACAATTCGTTAGCTATAATACAAATTTCGCTTGGCTTGATCGTATTAGTCAAGATATTGCTTACGTTACTGCGGTAAATAGAGAAATATAAAAACTGAAAATCCATTTGTCAGTTGAATTCGTCTCCAAATATTAATTAATTTTTAAAAATCTCAAGGAGCAGGTTAATTTCCTAAAGTAGCGGTGTAATCATGCAACAAGTGCGGTAAACGGCATTTGAGGCACGAGCGGAGCGCAGCGGAGCGAGTGCTTAATAAACGAACAAGATAAAGAGTTGCATACTATACTTTTTCTACGACTACTCATTTATTAAACACTCGCTCCGCTCGTGCCAAATAAACTCGTAAGTCAAATGCCGTTTACCGCACTTGTTGCATAATATACTATTAACACACGTGTTGCATACTATACTTTTTCAATGACCGTCACGAAAAAATCACAATTTAACAAATTGAAAATAATAACACATTATGGGATTATTAAATTTCGTACTATTCAAAGAAAATATTTACTAGTTGCCACTAAAACTATTCGTTTATCGTTCCGATCGGTTCTGCTGTTGTTGTCTCTTTTTGACTGCGTACGTCAGACACAATTTTAAAAGGTTATGTTGCTTATTTAACTTTTGCAATTGATCATTAAATAATTTATTTAAAGAAAAAAACTGTAATTGGAAGAAAAATCATCCAAGGATAGAACTTTTAAGAGGATTAAACTTTTAAGGTCGTATAAGCAAGAAAATGCAGGTCCTAACCTTCAGTTTTGTTTTTTTTTTATGAGACATGGATATTTGAAAATCGTACAATTGGTTATGCCAACATGTTAATATAAAAAATATAAAAGCCACTAAAGTTCATGTTAACGGTAAAAAAAAATTCTGTGGGAAACTTAAATTATAAATGGCACTTTACTTAGCGACTAGTCCATTAAATCTTAATTCTAGCTCATAGCACATAGCATTTAAATTGTCTGATACATTTTTCTGTGTATCAGTTTTTGGGAACATTTTTGCAAAACAACACCAATACATTTACTGACATGACCGTCAGAATTGTCAAATATCAAAATTCAAACTGCGCCGTAAAATCTCCGAAAACATCCGATTGCTCCCAATCCCGTGCGGTAACATCCCGGAAATGTCCCAAGTGGCTCGGATTCATGGGGAACGAAACTGTCGTGGCAAAGTGACGCTTCCAGCACGCTAGATCCTTTTATACTCAATATTTTAGAATATCAAATATCTTAGAATAGAAACATGTACAATGAAACAGATCCAAGTTGGAACGTGGTATTTGAGGAGAACCATTGGCACCATGGAACCATTGCAGATTAGATTATACCGAAAAAAAAAAAACGTGACTCCTAGAGAATTTGTTGAATGAAAATGAGATTTGCGGTAAATGAATACTATAAAAAGTGCAGAGTTTTTGGCTCTTTTTGCTTTCCGGATTTCAAAGTTTTAAAGGGGACTCCCTGTATATTTTTACATTCTTGGATTTCCGAAATAATTGTGTAAGAATATGTGACTTTTTAAAATCTTTTTCCGGCCTAATATAAGGGACCCAGTTAATGCAAGAAAATTGACAAAGCAATTAGTTTGATAGCGAGCAAAATTACATTTTCATCCCAAACACTTTTTTTAAGGGCAACTTTTTTTAGACGCATGGTCTGAAATGAACTAAGTAATTAGACTTGCCAAGAAACTTTTACTGCTTCTTAATAAGGCACATGGTGTAATATAACCATGGCACATGGTGTAATATAACCTGTGTATTTTGTTAAGAAATATCTACCCGAATTTTGCATAGTTTAGGCAGAAATTGAGGTTATGTATTTTTTTATATTTTAACTGCCCCATATAAAATTGTGTTGTGACGCCAGTGATTCAGGTAATGCAACCAAAATTTAACCACAGACTAAGGAGCATATAATAATGTCCCAAATAGGTAGTGCCGTTTTAGCGAATTGAATGAACAAAATGTCAAGATTTTCAAATGGAACACAAGTTTGTAATTTATTTTATATTTAAATTTTACTTACTTTTTAGAGATATTAGAGGTTTAAGATAACACCCATACCTATAATACCTAAAAAAGTAAAAAAGAAAACCTAGAAAAGAGTGCCGGCAGACAGATGATTCAAGTGGTCTGTGGTAGGGGAGGGGAGACTGTTAAACCATCAAAAGAGAACGTTCGCAATATTTTAAATAATGTTTTGCACGTGATGAAGCTCTACGCAAGATTGCTTACTAACTTCTGAGAAAAAGTTGAACTAAAATCCTAATGGATTTTTGCTATGGACGAGATATACATCCACCACTGCACTCCTGAAAATAAGAAAACAGTCAAAACAGTAGACAGAAACAGCTGAAATAAGCTCCTTCGTTGGATCAAAGGCGATTTTTTCAGCTGGCAAGTTTTTAATGATCATGTTTTGGAATGAAAGGCGAATTATTTGTATTGAATACCTTCAAAAAGGTAAACCCATCAATGGCGAGCACTATACATATCTATTGCATTGAGTAAACTAAAATTTACTAATTATTTAGCAGCCAGCCACTACGCACTGTTTTCTAACCTCAAAAAATGTTTTGGTTGATAGAGATTTGAGATTTGAGAGAGGAGCTCGGTTTTTCGGTTTATAACTAAAGTGGACCACCGATACGAAAACGTATTAGTCGTTTTGGGGATTGTTCAAAAATAATGCAAACACAAAAATTAAAAAAGTTGTCGTGGTAGAGACTCATCAACCTACCCGGCGTAATTTACAAAAGCGAACACCGCTCCGCAGAGGACAGTCAGTCAGGATTATGAAACCTAAGCGCTGAACATTAATCGACTGAAATAAATAATAAACTTTATATAAATTATAAGTAATGTTTGCATAGTTAAGAGTAGCGTGTGAATAACTAGGGACTTCAGTATATGTGGCAATACCGTAAATGTCAATAAAATTTTTTCAATGGCATACTAAATTGAAAATCTTTAAAACAAATGAACATGAAATCTTCTTACTTTTACCAACAGCTCTGGGATGTTGCTTTATGGCGGAAAAAATAAAAATACATATACAAACAATAATTCCGAGCGTTCTCCGTTGGCGTAAAATATTATTGGTATGTATACATCTGCCCGGTACACCATAAAGTTTTAGCGACAAGTTTCTCAAGAACTTTACGGTATCGAAATTCCGCCGCCATTCGAAGAAGGAGAATGCAAACTGATAAAATGAATGCGAGATATGTTTGGAAAAGTGTTTCGAGAGATACGATGCAACATTTTCCCGATTTCCCTTGGCAGAGATTTCGACACGTGAATAGGAAGTATCGAGTGGTTTTTCGTTTTAATTTTTTGTCCTGCGGGCAAACCAATAACGAAAAATAAACTCATCTGATCGATCTATTCAATATATTCGAAAATTTCGATTGTAGTTCTACTGGATTCCATAGTATACCACGAACAATTTTTTTCTTGAACTTTTTTTGTTATCTTGCGTTGAATCGAAAACTCTACTAAACAAACTACTTTTTTAAAGCAACATCGACATAAAATGTTCAACGCAAATATGAAACTCATACGAAAACAACTCCGCCATTCCAAATTTTACTTCCAATCTAGTTTAACATTTTTCCACCAGATCGCCAAGACTTTGTGGAAACAATGTGCTTGTGCGTCACTTAGAGTTTAGTTCGAATTATCTACAATGGTAAATTTGAATTAAGAAATTTAATCCAACGTAGTGACTTTTTTTGCAAACGTTAAATAAATTTAGAAATAATAATAACATATTTTTTTTAATAACTTTGATCTGACCCAGATTGATCAATAAGAAATTTTGTTTCAACTTAACTTACTACTAGGAAAACTTAAAACTAAAATCTTACTTGAAAATACAAAAAAATTTAAAGTATGAAGGTAGTAGTACTTGACTCACCAGTTTATTTGACAAGAGCTGAGCGCAGCGGAGCGAGTGTTTAATAAGTGAGTGACTTAAAAAGTTTACCGAACGTGTTGCATACTATACTTTTTCTACGCCGTTCTAGTAAAAATTAAATTAATTTCGTGCTTACGTCATCCTGTCGTAGGTGAGGTGATCGACATTAGACAAATTTATGTTTTTTTCTATCCTTATGATTACTTGCAATCATTTAACGATTTTTAAGGGATTTTATGGTTATGTCTTGTCACTTAAAATAAAAGCATTTATTTTTGTAAAATAAATAGGTAATAGACACATTCTTCAAATTATTCCTAAAGCCTAGGCATAAAACTTTTCCGTTAGTTTTCTCTAAATTTATTTCATGAAAACGTCAACCGTGGCTTCCCGACGTCAGATGGCGCGCGGCACATTGTCTACTCAGTAGGGTACTGCGTTTTTCATTCTAACCATTGTTCAATACAAATTTTTTATGTTTCTTGTTAATTTTTAGTTCAAAACCATGTTTTGTTTGGGTTAACGATAATATGCTAAAATACGATCCACATCAAAAAGTTAGTCGTCAGGAGGCCCACAACATAGGAATTTGTTTCTCCAGCATCTTCATAGCTTCATTGTGTAGGGCAAATTTGTAAGTGCTATAAATTTTATATTTAATAGGGAGAGACATTTTTTTAGTTATAGTAAAAACCTTCATTTCTTTTGTATGCCGTTTTTGGAAAAAATGAATAAATTTTGATATATTGTTTGCTTGGAAAGTTGTAAACGATTTGTCTGAATATCAGTACGTACGTTAACTGTTATCTTGCATTATTCGAACCAGAAAAAAGTTCGCTGGATGTACTTAGATATTATTCAAATATCTCTTGTAACTCTCCAATTATCAGATGTACCCGTACTTATGAGTTGGAAACAAGTTTCCGGATGTTGACTTATTTGCTCTGAGCTTTGAAGCTTTTAAACGACACGTGAGACGGTATTATAATTAATGTATTCCAATAAAAAAAAACACGCAATTTTTTTTACTTTGGTTTTGGTTGCAAGGAATATTTTGAAATAGTCTACTTAATATCTATCTTGTTCGTAATGTTAAATCAGAATGAGCTCATTTCATAACATAAGACATAAAATCTAGCAGAGGCTAATAAATAATAAAATAACTTGGTTCTGTGCTTAGGACGAATTGTATGACCGCGCTGGACATAGTCTCTGCCTATTATTGTTACACATTCTTTAAAACAGATTCCCGAAACCAGCTCGCATTTTACTCTGTACCTGCTTTTATATTGAGGGGGCGGAGCTAAATGAGGGGCATAAACATCGTCTCGGATGACCGATTTCCATATATGACAGGTAAAGACCTGAATCGCGGTTACGATTGTAAAGTTGCTTGTAAATTTCCATAGATTCATGGATTTTTCGTTGGTAGAAGAATTGATTACAGGCAAGAATTTTATCGAATAAAATTTCGTAAATATATTTGGCAACTGATGATACTCATGTTCTTTGAGACTAGTTGATATTTTTCGTTGTGTTTCTTCAATGTATTCTTTGCCGCATAGGCATGGAATGCTGTAATGCTGGCATCTCTCAAATGGAATTTCGTCTTTGATTTGATTTTGCGAGATTTTTGGACAAGTGGTAAATCTGGTTTTGAGGTTATGTCTCTTAAGAACTTTTGATATGTGATTAGTGATGTTTTGAATGTAAGGAAGGCAAGTGTGGGATTGCTTTCGGACTCATTGCGATTGGAAGGGTGTGGTGAAGTGTAATTTGTGATGGAACGCTTAATATATTTAATGTAGAAATTATTAGAAAGAATAGCAGAGGTAAGGTGGTTTAATTCTGGGAGTAGATGTATAGTGCCGATATAAGCAACAGAAACCGTACATAACCTCAATTTCCTAACCCCCCCGCAGCGGGGGCCCCCCGCGCGTGGCGTCCTAGTGTCCCCCCTGTCTACCAGAGTGCGCTCCGCCCCCCACCCAGCTTGTGTAGCGTCCTGTTTTGCCCCGGTTCCGCCCGTCGCTGCTAGATGTCGCGCGCTTGTGTAGCGTCCTGTTTTGCCCCGGTTCCGCCCGTCGCTGCTAGATGTCGCGCGCTCCGACCGTCGTAGGCCCCCCCGGTAGAGGGCGGTGACGGTGCGGCGCGGAGACGGTGTGGCGCGGTGACGCGGGTGATCGGGTCGTCGGTAAACAAGTCGAGTGACTTATACAGAGTGTCTCAATAATCACGGTTTAATAAAAGAAAAACTATAGATACAATAGTAAATATTTATTAGCTCATATGTAGACAACGTAATGCTTCGTACAAGTGGTGTTTCTGGTCCATGAGATTTTCTACTTCATCGCGGTCGAGGATAATTTCGTCGCCATGATCCTGTTTCAGTATCAACTCACAGCTCTCTTCTTCGTTCGAATAGGTCACCTCGATACTGCTCCCGATGTAGACTGTTATGTCGTTCCAGAACATGATTTCTCCCACCTCGTCCTCCAGAAAGAACAAAAAATCCCAAAAATCCTGGACTTGAAAATCTATGTGCTTGTTCTTGAAGATGAAACGGACACCTGAATTCTTTATTTCGAAAATCGTGTTTTCATCGATAGTGACCACTTTGTTACACATTGCGACAAACAGACTGACTTCGGTATCAAATTCAAATGTACTTATATATCAACAACCCCCCACTATCGGTGTAATTAAGAGAGATATTTACATTTAGTCAATTTGAATAAGCATTTTGCCAAAAGAAGCAAACAAGCGCACGTAGTTACATATAGCGGGATTAAAATAGTTTTTCGATCTGCCGAGATGTTGTATTCGTTACCGCAATTGTCGTTAACGCCGCCGCTGGTGTTATTGGAATTCTTGATAGCGATCGTTTGCCATTCGCCGTGGTCTTCGTAGCTCCGGTTCGCGAAAACGAAACGTACCTTGTAATTTAAATACGGCTTATCTGCGGTAGTGTTATTCGACAATGACACGCTAAAAGTTTGTAGCTTGTCGATTCCGTTGACCTGAGCGAGTTGCATACGCGTCCACGTATCGGGCCAAATGCACCGATTTTTGAAACAAACGAACGCTTCAATCACATCCTTAGGTTTATGTATATAGAAAACGTTTTGTACCACAGCCGACAACAAAACAAAGTGAGCACTTAACAAAACCATGTTTCTAGCCCGAATGAATCTATGCTATATCTCGGTAACTGCTTTTATAACACTCAAACAATAATGACATTTATTCTGGGGAGGTGCCGGGCCGTCGATATGCATTTTGCTGTCCGGTCTGTTATAGTGAACAAAGCAGGGCAAATGAGTTTGCAATTCAAAATTGTTGCGATGTCGTACTGGTAACTTATGCCACATATTTAACAAATCGTGCGGTCTCACATGCTCCAAAAAATGTTGCACAGGAATCAATTCAAGTTGATCGGTATCCAAGCTTCTAAAATCGTCGAAGAAAACTAACTTCTTATTCATTGTTGTGAAAGATCGATAACTTTCTTAACAAATCTCTAATTTGTTTAAAGACACTCTCTGTGGGACAATTAATTGCGACAAGACTCAAGTCTATTTCACCGACTCTCGTTAATTTATTCAAAAATTCGTTGTATTCGTAATACGTTTTCTCTTTGAAAAAATACAAATGTCCGTTGGTGTATCGAAACGCGCCCGACAAATCGTCGGGCAGACCCGGAAACAGTTCCGTAGTAAAACCGTGTTCACTCGCACTCAAAGAACACTCGTCTATTTCTGCATAGTAGCGTTTACCGTAAAATATATACGTTCGACCGCCATACGTATTAAAAATAGCGTTCACTGTTTTACCCGCAGGCACACCCAGTCGCTGGACGCTTTGTCGGTCGCCCACTACCGTGAAACTCGGGAAGTGAAGTAAATAAAACGAATCACCGGTGACTACCAAAAGTTGTCCGTTGGGTCTCTGGTAGATATGCGAAATAGGAGCGTAAATAGGGACATAATCTGATATCATTTTAGGTTCCATGTAGACTTTATCACCTAATCTTATTATCCAAACCCATTTGTCGTAAAATAGATACATATGATGGTTAGACGTAACCAAAAATATGGATGGATTTACGTGACACAAATCTGGTACTTTTGTTTCGTTTTTCCCTATCGGAGGTTTCGTAGTTGTGGTAGTAGTGGTAGTTGATGTTGTTGTGGTCGGAGTTGTTACGCGGGCGGTGGTTGTGGTTTTTTTACCATATAAACGTTGAAGACCTGCAACATCGTCGTATGACAATGTCTTAGAATTTAAGCTATACCAAGGGTACATAATGGCATTGCGATCGTTACTGTGCGCCAAACCCAACGTATGTCCAATTTCGTGGAACAACACAGTAAACAAGCTCGTTTTTCCTCCGGGCGCAGGCACTTCTAAACCGTAGTACCAATCTTCGGATTTATCCAAATGAACTTCCACGCACTCTTGTTGTTGATTTGGAAAAAATGCATGTCCTAATATGTTACCCCTTCCGTCAAAAGCAAAAGGGCAGGATTCGTTCCCTTTACATCTTATGCTTTGTCTGTGGGTAGTATATTTGTCAGACATCAAAATCATTATATCCGGCTCTGAGTAATTTAAGAAAAAATTTAAATTTGATTCATCACTCCATATTTTAAAAACCTCGGTTGCCAGCACTTTTAACTCTTGATAGTGACTGGGCGGTACTTGAATATACCAATTTAAATCCGTTTTCTGCCATCGCGAAACAGTCGTGAAGGCATTTTCTATTACACCACATCGGGGTTTATTTATTAGTTCGACGGTTTCGTTATTAAGAGTACCATCCACCGGTAAATTATAGAAATCCTGAAAATCCATTAGGGCACGTTGCAAACTCGACGCATTGATCTGCGTTAAAGATTCGTTGTCGTTAGGTGAAAGGAATCCGAATTTTTGTAAATATTCAATCACACCTTCCTCGGGCAGCGCGGCGACTATCGTCGACACGTCCGAACAGGTAGTAAAGACAGCGTAGCATAGCAACAAGACTCTCATCTCGTTCAAGGTCAGTAAAATACTAAAATGTATTCGGTTCCTAGCTAATCTTTTATAGGTAAAATAACAAAGAGAAGTGATGAACCAAACGCTTTTAGTCGCTATTTTGCGTGAGATGACGCAGAATATTACTCGAGAAATGGAACGAAAAAAGAATTATACTTCAATAGATTACAGTTTCGCAGTTTGTATTCATATCATAGCATTAGCGTGCTTTATTTTTACGTGTAAATGTATTATTAATTTTTTTGGATTGAAATAAAAAGTCTTATTTAAATAAAAAAAGTTTTATTTCATACAGGGATCCTTGAATACAACCAATTATATAAAAGGGCAGAATTTCTCAACGCGCACATGCGCAGTCTTCCTCCGGAGTGAAACATGCAATGGGCGTGATCCGGTTGAAATTTCGGAGGATTCAACCAATTATCATCGTCGAATTTCTCCACGTTAATGACTCTGCATGCGACACCTTCCCGATCCATTTTCGACATTAAAAATTCCATTTTTGATCTTCCTCTCACGTATATCAAGTCAGCATTTTCTATCAGTAGTCCGATCAACGTATCAATGTCGGAATATTGAACAAAACCAGAACTGTATTTGAGACCGTGATGATATTGTTCGAGCCAGCGTACCGTTCTTTTTTCTGCACCGGTCAACGTGCAATATTCACGCGGCGGTTTCAAAACGTAATGACTAATTTGACATCCATTGTAGACAGCCATTTCTTTAACGACAAATCCATCTTCTAACTGGAAGCCTTGAATATCTACCGCAACGATGCGCATTTTTAATATGACTGGTTAAGATTAGGTTCCTCCGGCGGTATTTATGTTAGATTTCGAACAATCTCGCTGAGCGGTAGTTGTTCCACGATACAATCGTGAATGATGATGCAATAGGCACGTGTATTCGCGGGAAATCCCTTTTTTGCTTCGATGTCTAACTTTACGTCGACAGTGCTGGATTTTACACTGTCGTTTCTTCGAGAACAGTCGATGACGAAAATCGCGCAGTTTTTGAAAGTCATATAGTCAAGCAACGCAGTTTTTTCCTCACATCCCTTATAACTGGGGTAGAAATCCGTGTAATTGTGATGCGCTTCCACGAAGTCATTCTTTTCAAAATCTAATCGTAAACGTTCGTGAGGGTAATATTCTCCGTTTAGTGTTAATCTTATATCCGTTACGTCGACGTGATCGAAAAGCGTCGCATTTTTCGCTTCGTTGTCTTTGCGATTTGTTTGAAAAGCGACTATTACGTATCGGGGGCTTTCGATAGCCGCGCACGTCTTGACAGACCAAATTTCTTTGGTAGAGCCCGCGGTTAGGGCAGGATATTCATGAAGTTCCCATCGTCTATAGGGTATCAATATGGGTTGATCTAATCTAATCGATTTCAGCAGAGCCAATTTGATTTCGTCGTTTGGAAATATGTGCTTGACCCTAAGATCGACACTATCAATTTTTAATTCCGCCGTTGTTTTAATTGCACTGGCCGCAACACCGCCCATTGGTTTAATTATCATACAATTTTTGTCATGTCTGGCTCTTACCAATCTTATGGTTTGTTTTCCACAAGTTATCATATTATAATCATTAAATATGTTTAAAAAGTGTCGTAACGGGATTCGCATGCTAAAATGGCCATTTTCTGTATCGTGAATCGCATTTTCAGGGAAATTCCAGCCGGAAATATCTAGATGCGATGAGTCATCTTTCGAGTAACATAGATAACCTCTAATCGTACTAACTATACCCGGATCACGCACGCTATCCACTTCTTTCCCATTCAGCTCGTACGATATAGTTTCAAAAAAAAATGCTCCTGCATTGTTTACAAATTGCACTTGGTCGGTTCCCGTGAGACGTTTCAGCGATCCCTTAATGCAAATAGCAGCGTCGTACATAAGCAGCCAGGCATCTCCTTGATTGATCGTGATCTCAATGGTGTCGTTGTTCAAAAAAGATTTCACAAAGGGATGATAGGTGCGGGTCTCCACGCGCTGGATAGATTCATCAAATTTTGGCTTTCTGTGTATGTCGAATATTTGATTCGATAACATCGTAGCCCAGTGATCGGAGAAATTGTTTGTTGCTCAATGTAAGACGACCTTTACGGATACGCCTCGGTTTTGTTACTAACCCTACCGTTTGGATGTTCGCTTTTTTATATTCACCAGCGTCTCCGATTGAGTTGAAAATCAACATTACGTTAATTTTTTAAGTTCCAATCTAATGATGATTTCTTCACCTCGGAAATTAACCAACTCAAAATTTTGATCCAGAACCTGTAGGGTAATGTTGTAGATTTGTCGTTTGTTTACTGGCAAGTACGTTAGATATTTAGGAGTTTCGTCGATGGCGTACCCCGGATCGACGGACAAGGCAAACTCGTAAATTGTGTGCGAAGGTCTGTCGTTGTAGAACGCTCCAGACGTTATGTTACTATCTACATGTATCGTTCGCACTTTTATTATATCCACGGGTAAATCTGAGGAATGCATAATATTGGGCTCCAAAATTTTCTGTGAAAACCCCAATAATTTTCCGATACTGTCCGAGTGTTGTTTAAAGTTTACCCCGTATACGGGGCTGTAGATTTCACACTTTATCGTATTATTGTTGGGTTTGATTGATATCTCCTCTATTAACTTTGGGATCGTATTCTTCTCTTCCTTATTTTTTGGCAGATGTTCGTTAATGTAGGTTTCAATGTCGCTAATTTCATAGGACCCGGTCGGAATTTCAATTACGTTTTCTTTATTGTTACCATCGAAGTAGTAAAATTTATTCGAACCCTTATCTATGTTGGGAATGTTGTTGTAAGAGTGGAATCCAATCAGCGCTAAACCGTACTCTACATCTTCATCCAACTGCAGCGGATTGACAAAGTCGATGGATAATGTCGACGTGTGCCCTTTTAACGTAAATATGATCGACATGTTGACTGCTTATAGATCCGCGATTTCAGTCCTTTTTATAGAGAAATTGCAAACACAAATGACCGCAATTGTATTGCGTAAACTTTTGATATCTATCGTGATTATAGTAGATATTGGCGCTGTTGCCGAAATATTTAACAAGTTCCGCGGGTGGTTTAAGGTTACCGAAACTGTCAAAATACTCAACATCGTTTCCCTTCCTCTTTTTGTATGCTACCCAGTGGGTTCCTCTATTTCGACGAACATCCAAATTTACGATTCCGCATTCTTGCGATCTGATTCGACGGGGTAAACTATCTCGCATAAAAACACCCCTGAAGTGAGGAATTTTTAATTTGCGCGCCAGAGATATTAAATCGACGTCGTATAGAGCCCTTCTGGGTAGCTTTATTGGGAGTTTTTTTGTTTCTTCAGATAAAGACCGAATCCGCCGCGCGGACTCTTTTTCAAGAATAGACCCGATCCCTTTTTTCCAATCTCTTCCATAGCTCGGTTATGGCGGTTGTCCTCTTCGAGTTTCTTTCGTGCGTTTTTCGCATCGATGACAGTTTTAGCGATAGCAGCGGCTCCGCCCGAGAGCGAACCTAAAGCCCCTAGCGCTCCTAATAACGGTAAAAGTGGTAAAATACCGCCCGATTTTGATTCGAACGGTATAATTCTAGGTACCCTAATTTTTTTACGTCCTCCCGCTTTTCTTACAGCGGCTCTGCCAGCTCGAAGCGCTTCCAGTGCCGATCTTCTAAGCATTTTAGGGTTATCGATATGAAACAATTGTTTCTTCTTTAATGCATTGCGAACCTTTTTCACGACACCCTGTCGAAACGAAACAGAGGGACGCCGTTGTTGACCCATACCGAGCTTACGTTTAGTTTTCATAGTCGCGGTGACAAAGAATGCGGCAGCTTTTTCACCAAACTTTGCGTCTTTAGATTTTACTCGCTGCCACGCACGCGTTTCCAATTCTTTATCCGCTTTATGACGTTCGTCTAACGATTTGTTTTGCCAATAGGCAATGTCGTGTACCTTACACGCAGCGTCCAAAGGATTCACCCCGCTATCGCCTCGGTTCAAGCGTTTTTCCAATTTTGTACCGGGACCGCAAAACTGGTAACCCGGAATGTGTACTTCAAAAGGTAACTTGTTAATAAGCGTGTTAACGAGACCACTTCCGGACGCGAAGCATAACATACTAATTAAAGGAAATTGCTTGTGTCGTATATATATATACGAGGTGTCTCGAATAAACATTGTAGTCATGCGGGTGGTGCAGCAGAAACTCAAGCTCCCCATCGATAATTTAGATTTGGTTTGCGGAGATGGTTTCTTTAACAAAAGCAAACACGGTCAACTGCTACCCAATTCATTTAGGGCGGTGTTTTGCGGACCTAGCGGTTGCGGCAAAACCAACACCATGTTAGCGCTACTCTTTAACCCCAACGGGGCAAGTTTCGAAAATGTTTACGTCTACTCAAAGTCGTTGTATCAACCAAAATATCAACTGTTATCTCGCGTATTGAGCAATGTCAAAGGAGTTGGATATTATCCCTACAGTGAAAGAGACTCGATAATCGACCCCAGCGATGCGAAAGAGAATTCTCTGTTTATTTTCGACGACGTGGCGTGCGACAAGCAAGATAAAATTCGCGAGTATTTTTCGATGTGCCGACACAAGGCCATCGACGCTATTTATCTCTGTCAGACATACTCCAAGGTACCCAAGCAATTGATACGTGACAATTGCAATATTGTCGCGTTGTTTAAACAGGATGACATGAATTTACGTCACGTTTATGATGAACATGTCTCACCCGACGTTTCATACGACACGTTTAAACAAATTTGTTCCGAGTGCTGGAAAGAAAAGTACGGATGTTTGATAATTGTCAAAGATTTCGACGTAAAAAACGGACGCTACCGCAAGGGTTTCGACAAATATATAAAAGTCGATATTTAATTGTCGATAGAAACAGTCATGAAGGCGACGTCCGCCGACATCGCCGACGCGGCGCTAAAAAAAAAAGTAAACGAGTTGTCTAGATCTATTCGAAAGAAGTATTTAACATTAAAATTGGGTAAGAGCGAAGAGGATGCGTCAATTCGGAAGCTTTTCAAACCCGTCAGCGAGCCGCTAGAACGTATAGCAAAAATAAAGCTATCACCGTCACCGGCAGAAATAAAAACTGAACGTCGAGGTGTCAAGCGGGAACACAAAAAGGAACCGAACGAAGAAACAAAAAATAAGGTTAACGTATCATTTTTGCCTATGGAAGAAATTCAGGAAACGCCGGATCCCAATAAGAGCGTTGAGATGCAAAATATCGATGAGGAGGAAGATGATGTGTTTGACACATCGAGCGTGGCCAACGCATCCCTTCAATCATACCTGGAACAATATCCAGAAATTTCCCATTCATATATTCAAAATTTATGGGTAAAATCGCCCGACACCGATATTGTTTACGGACCCGTTTACGACAAAATATCATCCAAATGGTTTCTCGGCAATAAATCGCTGGATTTTCATCAAGGATCTGGCGATATTATTGTAGACGGCGAGAGATATTCCGGTACCCGCGGCTTGTATAATTTGGTGTTTTTGAAAGATCCCATAGCATACACAAAAGACGATTTGGCACAATATAAAAAAATAATGGAGGCTACCCAGGTGCACAGGGACGCGATCGGACGTTTGAAAGGCGCATCGACTGTACCAAAATATACCAAGGTCATCCGACCCTTAATAAAATCTCAGTCGCGTTCGTACTCGTACAGCGGTCAAGGTTATAATATGCGTTATAATGACGCTCCTACTGAATATGTATACTGGGACGACGTCAATGAACTCGTAGAGCGTCTGAAATTACTAATCGCGTCGAAACACGCAGGCAACACGTCTCATGATAACGAAATAGTTTCAATCGTTGAAGAGCTAAAAGAATCAGGTTTTATACGTTAGTTTAACGATGAGTCTGGACAAGTTTGGACGTTCTAGCGCGCTGCGCTCTAAACGACCCTTCACTAATACTGTGATTAGAAGCGCCCTCGACTATATGCCAGACGGAAACGTCAATATGAACAATTTAAAAATTTGCAATGTCCAAACGCCTAGCGATGACGGTGACGTGGCTAACAAAAAATATGTGGATGAGACAAGTAATTTATTAAAAATTGCATTGAGAAAGATTATTGGACAGAAACTCGAAGCGTACACGAAAAGATTACAAATTGAAGACAAAACTAAATTCTCGCGTCTTGAAGAACAACTGAAAATGAGTAGCACTACACTCGAAAATGAAATTATGCAGTTTCGCGAAGTTTTCCACCAAAAGCTAAGCGAAATGAGCGCAAAGAAAGATTTGGAAAAGCACATGACAAAAGTCGCCGTTTTGTCACAGCAATTTCGTGATATTGTAACCAAAATGGAGCGACTTACGAACGAAAATGAGAATATAATGAAGGTATTGAAACAAAGGGTTTTAAATCCTCCATCGCAACCGAACACACATTATGAATAAAGAGAAGGTACAACTGGTTCGAGAACTGCACAAGCCGGCACGCAGAAATTATGCTCGCCGCCGGACTATAATACGAGGGATGGATGACCTGTGGCAAGCGGATCTGGCCCAATTAGATCGCTACAGCAAACAAAACAGAAATTTTAAATTCGTGCTGGTTGTGATAGACTGTTTCTCAAAATATGTATGGTGTCGCCCGTTGAAAACCAAAACCGGGGTCGAAGTCGCCAAGGCGTTTTCCAAAATTCTCAAGGACGGACGGCACCCTCAAAACTTGCAAACGGATCTCGGTAAAGAATTTTACAACGACACGTTTCTGAAACTTGTGGATAAGCATAAAATTAACCACTATAGTACGTATAGCATAAAAAAGGCCTCAATTGTCGAACGGGTGATACGTACCCTCAAAGAGAAATTGTTTCGACATTTTTCTTTACGCGGGACGTACAAATGGATCGATGTGCTCGCCTCTATCGTTGGTGAATACAATAACACAAAACATAGAACGACGGGTACGAAACCCATCGATGTGAGTAAGAGCAACGAAAAGAGAATTTTGAAAACCGCGTATAGTAGCATAAAAATATTCGGTCCTCGTAAACTTAAAGTCGGCGACATCGTTAGAATCAGCAAAGTCAAGCACGTTTTCAACAAAGGTTATACACCGAATTGGACCACGGAATTGTTTAAAATTGTTAAAGTACGGGTTACTAACCCCGTAACGTATTTGCTTCAAGATATGCAGGGTAAACCCATAATGGGCGGATTTTATGAAGAAGAATTGCAGAAGACAGTTAACCCGGACTTATATCTCGTCGAAAAGGTGTTGCGCAGACGAGGCAATATGGTTCTCGTGCGCTGGTTGGGATTGGATAAGTCGCACGATTCGTGGGTAGACAACGTAGACGTTTTGAAATAAATTTAGTCTCGATTTAGAAGTTCTGACATAAATACGTGTATATGATGGCTCAAGAGAAAATTGTGACATCCAACGAATTGTATAATTTATTGGAAAATTTCGAGTTGCAATTTCCTTCATCAGAAGTGCTCCCGTCCAGCTTCGTTCCTGTAGAGCAACAAACCAAAAAATCTGCGACCAAACGAAAACAAAGTGCGTCGGTCGTATCCCGCAAGAAGAAGAAGAAAACTACCACAAGTGAAGCGTTTGCAGCTCCAACGTCATCCGCTGATTGGCTCGAAGTGTTCACGGACGGTAGAGAAAAAAGTGTCATTTGTGAGGCATTCAATTTAAAAAGAAACTTGGCGTCTCAGTTGTCGGGATTAGAGTGCAATATCAACGAAATTGAAACACAAATTGCGCTTTTTAATACAGACTTGCAAGTGGCGCGGATGCAAGCTCAAGAGTGCAAAAGAAAACTAGAACAATTTAATAATTTAGCATTTAACGAAATTGTAAAATAGTAATAATGTATATAATAAATAAATTATACAATTACAAACTTCTGTGTAATTATTATGCGGTGTTGTGGTGGTGGTAAAAAAGAAAATAGCGTCTAAATATATACATGTTTATTCTTGTTGCAATACAATGGAATACAATCAATACATAAAAGCCTTATCTACAGTTACATATGTTATAATAAAACCACAGTATTAATAGTTCAATGGACTATCAGAAAAGCGTAACTTTTTTCCATATTTCCTCTCATCGTGAAGCATTAAATTACATTCATCTTCAGTTTCTACAGTGAACAAAACTTCTTCAAAGCAGCTTTGACACCAAAATTGTTTATCGTGATATACATCATTCAAATTATTTATATCCAGCTGTAAATGATAGTGATCCAATAAAAGTCTAAAATTTTTCTTTTTAAATTTTTTAACTAGTTGAAATATAAAGTGACAAGATTTACAAACTAAAATTTCCGAATATTTTATCCTGTAATAACTGACCCATAAACAGTAAGCGGATTCTCCGTCAAAATCAATGGTTGGAGTTGCCAAAATGCTATTTCTGTAAGACGATCCAAATCTCTTATTCAACAGAATGAATTCTAAATTTAATAAAGAATTGCCATCAGACTGGAGCGCTAATTGTTTAAGGTACCTCCATCTATATTTCGAATAATATTTAAATATTAGTATCGTTAGTTTCCAAGGCAAAGGTGACTCAAGCAAAAAATCAGCACTACACCTAATATTTTCGCAAATTGTTATAATACAAAGGCTTTCTAATGTAAGTTGTTTGACCATAATCTGTAACAAAAATATATTAAAAAATAATTACGGCACTTTATAATGTCCCCACGGAAGCGTTTCATATGAATTCGGCAAAAGATAACGTTTATCGTCTAAAGGACTCAAGGCAACTTTTGTTTGTTCGATGCTAAATACATTGTGAGTGTATGAGCGAATGGTTCGTTGAGTGGCGTACTTTTCCCTAAAATTTGTTAAGCATTCTACGTAGTCATCAAATGAAATTTTATTTTTTACAATATTGTACTGAATACCCTTTGACTTTTTAACTACCGAACCCGTTAAAATTTTGAAAGTATACATTTTCGACCTTAACCCCGCATAATGACTAATGATGGTGCCATTAGTCTCATCCTTCATCAACCCCAAAACCTTTTTGTTGATTTGCGGTATATTATAGGGATTGTCATTAGGATAATCAGACGTGTCAAATTTTGTTAAATCGGCCTTAATAACGCTTTCATATGCGTCATAACATTTGATATTATAAATGAAACTGTCCGTATCCATGTATTGAATTTTACATTTTTCGGGACCCAAATTTGGAAGCATGTAATTATAATGAAACTCGTACATGGTCGTTTTCGACAAATCCAATATGGACATTCCAATATAAAGTGGCTTATTAAAGCAAAGTTCCGATTTTTTTAATTCTATAAGCAACAAATTGTTATCAAGTATGGTTCTACTGTGAAATCTAGGACTAGAAATTAAATTTTTCGCACCGTAGCGACCATCCCACGCTTTAACAAATTTAACAATACGATGCTTGCGAATGTTTTCCATTGTTTTACCGTAAGCGGCATTATTAAACAATTTGTATAAATTTATACCAAATTTTGTCTTTGCTTGGGTTCTTAATTTATTATTATGATCGATATAACATTTCAACCAACGAGATTGGTTAAATTTTAATATTTTGTGAATTTTCTTTAGTACGAGACCGTTTTTGAGAGCCTGTTTTAAATTGCGATAGTGTATGACGTATTTTTCTTTATTATACAAAGTAGTCATTAGTTTTGGTAACTTTGAATTGGGGGGCACTCGATGTTCGGCACAAAATGGAAAATCTCTATGTGTGTCATGTAATTTCTGCGGGTATTCCAGGTCTACCTCTAGGATATATCCTTGGGAAGATTCATCTGGAATGTTCATGACATTAAATGAATCAATCTCTTGATGAGACATCCAGTCGAATCCTCCGTAAGGAAGAGGCTCGCACATGGCCTTGCCATAGAGGTTATTGACGTCAAAGTACATGATATAGGAATCATCCCTGGATGAATCGTAGTTGGGCATATATTTATTGTTGGCCTCCGCATATCTACCAACACACACCGAAATTCCACCTCGTATAGCCCGCTCGATAAACATAATTTGGTCAATGTCGCGCAAAAGTTCTAAACGACATTTTGTGAATCTAAGCATGCAATCCCATGTATACCCGGGCATACTGAAATACCACGCCGGATCCAAAACGTGTGTTGCCATACAAGTTTTTCGAAAATTTTCGAATATATCTGCCAGAAGAATAACGTCGGTTTTTAAATACAAATCTGAATACTCGCCTAAATTTTTTATTTCAAACGACTGCCAAACACTTTGTGCGTGGGAATATTTTTCTTCACTAATATTGCTTTCACTTAATTTATTATAGAATTCTTCAATCGGGGGTAAAGTTGTTTCATTTAATTTGTCTATATGGTCGATGTAATCGTAACAAAAAATACCTTTTTGCGACAGTAAATTTAATTTTGATTCGTCGAGATCGGAAAATTCTTTTCTTAAAATATATAGTTCATTTTTATCCATACTGGAAACTAAATTATCCAGAGATGCTCCCAAAAATCTAAACGAATCTATAAATCTAAATTTTATGTTATAATCAGGTTCGAAATATGTAAAAGAGATGTATTTTTCCTTATTAACCGGAACTATGGATACATAGCTTTTTTTTGCTAAAACCGGAAGCAGGAAGTGGCTATCGTATCCAGAAAGGTTCTGGAATACTACGGGCACTACAAATATTTTTTTAAAATTTAAATTACAAGCCTGATGGGCAAAACCTCTAAATTTACCAGTAAAATGATCATGGTCACGAACAATAACATCTTCTTTTAAAAAAGGTTTTTCACAAATATGACAATGACTCGACCTTTGATCTAGACTAATTTCACTATCCATTGGTATAATATCCTTAAATTTTGAACGAACAAATTTTGATAAATTAGATATTTCCTCCACGAACCAATCAATACAATCTAGACCACGATAACTTTTGAAAAATGATATTGAATCATCATAAGAACATTTAAAGTAATATGCAGCACTGTAAGCTTCGTGCTTTTGGTATTTCGAGGTTTTATCTGAAATTTTCAAATTTACTTTTCTCAATTGACTCTCAAAATCGGCGTAAATTACAAACGGAGTCCTTTGTTTATATATATGGTTTCGAAATTCAACGTAATCATATTTGGGAAAAGACACTTTATACTCATTGAAACTGGAACATATTGTTTCGTGGTCATGTAGACGAGTTTCGTTATTGAAATAATTCAAACACCTATCGCAAATGTATTTCTTGTGATTATATTTACTGAGCTGTGAGGAAACTAATCGAGACAAATTTTTAATGTAACAATAGTGATATTTTATTTCTTCATAATCATTATCTTGCGGATCAGGATCAAAATCATTAACTTTTGGATAATATTTATTTTGTATTAACAACAAATTTGAATGTTTTTCGCGTTTTTCTTTTGTTAATCGTGCAGGTAACACGGAAAAAAAACTAGTTTTTTCATTTTTATTAAACTCTAAGATATAAACATTGATGGAAATATCATTGTCTTTTTCAAATTTGCTTATTTTATTCATTTCCATAGGTGTTTGTAAATTTTCAGTTTTCAAAACACTTTTGTAGTATGGATATGAAGAGGGTAAATACTGACGAAAACGTGCTGGAAAGAGTCCGCATACAACTGACCAATAAAAACACGCTTGATCGTCATTTCTAATGTTAATACAAGCCCTTTTATTCGCAATTTCTTTAGGCAACTCAACGAAGGATGACCCGTTACCCATTTCAAATTTATTAATGTTAATCTCTAAATAAATAATATTATTTAAAGCCCACCCGGAATCACGTTCCTGAAACTCTGACATTTGATTTAAAATTTTATCTTGCACATTTTCAACAAACCAATCATTCAATTCTGTTCCTAAATCAACTACAGCATTTCCGGTACTCAGATATTTAACATCAACTTCGCCTTGGACATCATTTTTTGCCTTAATAAATTCACCGCAAAATGTGGTATTTACTTTCAGCAATAAAAATTTCTTTAAAATTTGACTAATTTTTTGTTGAAATATTGGACGAGAATCGTTTAAAAATTGAATTAAATCTTTATGAAGTAAATTAATTATGACACCAGTCTGAACTCTTCCCTGGAAACACGACGCTACCGATTCCCATACAACCATTTCATTTGTGTTTGTCTCGCGGCTACTACTTTGTAATCCCAATCCAAAATGCTTATGTTGATAATTAAGAATAATTTTTCTAATAGCTTTCAGATGTTGAATTGTAGTTTGTAATTTTCTTTTTAACCCAATAGATAAATCCTTTTCGTTAGAAACGATTTGGTTGCAAGATTCAATATTTTTATTTAGTCTCCTAAGCCACACATCACTATCTCTAAGAGTGAACTTGTCGGAAATATGCTTTTTTAATTTTTGTAAGGTTAAAATTAAGATTTGCGCTCTATGAATGATCTGCTTTACGCGCATCGTGGTTTATTAAATATATAACAGTAAATAAGACTTACCCTGTATAATATGTTGATTAATTTTGAATTATTTTGAATTTCTTTAAAGAGTTGGGCTTTCCAATATCTTTGGATCCCTCGTAGACCAGTTTGTACTGCCCCGACGCAAAGTGTTCTAGTCTCGGACGGAAAGCTTCTGTCACGCGAGTAGGAAGAAATACTACGGAATTTTCTAATTGCAGCAACACGGAATTGCCAAATTTTGTATTAACAATTTTGGCTCTAGTAATTTTAAACGGAACGCCTATCGGCAATTCATGCAGTTTGACAATCGGCTGCTCAAAATCACCTTCTGCAAGACAGGTTTGATTCAGTTGACTTAAGTCCATCTATAAATTATTATTAATTATTTTATCTCAAAATTAAAAAAATAAAAAAAACTTACGCTTAAGATTGGCTGCTATTCTATTTGCGGTTACGGGTTGAGAGTACTAAGATGATCTTTAAGACCTTTATAAAATAATAACAAATGTTAAAGAATTAAAATAAGACAATAAAAAAGGTACTTACTGCTTTTTTGTACGAACACCAAACCACTAAGTTAGCTTCCACGTTGCACGAATAATACCAAAAACAACTACTGACAAAACAGAGAAAAATGAGATGTATTTATACGGTGCGAGAATACTTTCTAAAAGTTAACAAACGAAGACACCTCCACATGCGTTGCAACAAATTTTTCCCATTACGTTAATCCCACGGAGCAAATATAAAGGGGGCAATTAATTATTATTCTCAACAAGCAAAACAACTCGACATTTAGACTCGGCGCGTTATGAAATTCCACATCCCATACGGAGATTGTAAAAAATGAAAGCAAGTTGGCCTTGATCTTTTGCGGCAACATACGTTCGTCCAACGTCCGAAGCGGTTGCGTTCCCGTGTGAAAGCGTGTTGACCCTGAGACTCCTATCTGCACGGTTGTCTGGCGACAACATCGCGTCTATTCAAATCGGCGTTGGTGCTTGTGGGTTGAAGACCTTTCGACTTTTAATTCAACCATGGAAGGAGTGCATGTGTATAAATACGTTGCATGTGTATTATAGACTATATTCAGTGCAATGAATACAGAAGTGCGATGTCCATTTCCCTACGACCCTACAACTGGTAAGTTTTATATTTTAATTACCTTTATACAGTGCGCGTCTTTTCTTGTGGGTTTCAGTTTGGGTTATCACTTTTTTGGTTAGTTTCTACCTGTTTTTAAAATATGATACTCATCTTTTTTACGTTGCATAATAACCGATTTAAATTGAGTGTTTTTAATAGCTTTTAAATGACAGTGAATGGAAAAGGGAATTTTGGCTTTTAAAAAATAAACAATTTTTAAATTTGTTTCAAAAATGTGCGTTTTATGGGGAAAACGCGAAATATGTTTTATTTTTTGTACTAAAAAATTGCAGTTTGCCTTTTTGACAATAATAATCGAATTAAATTGAGCGTTTTTAATATCTTTTAAATGACAGTGAATAGGGAATTTTGGCTTTTAAAAAATAAACAATTTTTTAAAAATTATTTGATGACCCCCCACTTACTGAAAGTTTTGTTTCAAAAATGTGCGTTTTATGGGGAAAACGCGAAATATATACATATTTTTGTTTATTTTTTGTACTAAAAAATTACAGTTTGTCCTTTTGACAATAATACACGTACATTTAAATGACAGTGAATTGAAACGTGAATTTTGGTATGCGCGTATAACTTAAAAAACAATTTTTAAAATTATTTGATAACCCCCCTTTTTGGAAGTTTTGTTTAAAAAAAAAAATGTGTGTTTTATAGGAAACGCTACATATCATACTTTGTTTTGTTCTAGAAAAAATCGCGGTTTGTCCGTATGACAAGTCGCATATTATGTTGGCGCATCGCTTAGGGCGTCACATATTCAAATCACACAAAGAGTACCGGGGGTTAGAATTCCCGGTACGACATGAAACGACAAGGGAACATCACCAGCAGCAGGAGCAACCCGGTGGATCAAAAGAAGAGCAGCAGGAGTACCCGGGTGGGTGGTCGACGGAGTGGGACGGCGAGGAGTGCACTTCGTATTTAGATTTCCTCCGGGAACGGGAAGAAGAACAACGCAAGGAACAGGAACAATGGGATGGTCGACTGAATCGACATAAAAAGAAGAAGAAACTCCTCGCCAGACCAATTTTATAAATAAAATAAAATAAAATGTATTAAAATTCAAGTTTATTTAATTATCCTCCCGATCCACCGCGTCACCGCGCCGCACCGTCACCGCCCTCTACCGGGGGGGCCTACGACGGTCGGAGCGCGCGACATCTAGCAGCGACGGGCGGAACCGGGGCAAAACAGGACGCTACACAAGCTGGCGACATCTAGCAGCGACGGGCGGAACCGGGGCAAAACAGGACGCTACACAAGCTGGGTGGGGGGCGGAGCGCACTCTGGTAGACAGGGGGGACACTAGGACGCCACGCGCGGGGGGCCCCCGCTGCGGGGGGGTTAGGAAATTGAGGTTATGTACGGTTTCTGTTGCTTATATCGGCACTATACATCTACTTCTGGGTTCAGTGACTCTGTCGACTCTATAAACAACGAAAAATCCGAGAATCTATAGAAATATTTAAGCAACATAACAATCTCAGAGACGATGTTTACTTCCCTCATTTAGCTCCGCCCCCCTCAAAGAACATATAAGCAGGTACACAGTAAAATGCGAGCCAGTATCGTTAAGCCCTGAAGAAGACAACAGCATAATTGAACTGAGGTGGCTTTTACTTGATGAAAATCCATTTATCAAAATAAATAAGAACTAAAAGTTCAGATTTTCACGAAATTATATCAAATGTGATAACGACACGGTGTTGTCGAAACAATTGTCATGTCATAATATATAATTTCGTGAAAATCTGAACTTTTGGTTCTTATTTATTTTTTTTAGTCTAAACATGTTACCTAAGATTTTTGGTGAAGAATTTTTGATTTCGCTTCAATTTGGCGTAAAATTAGATAAATAAGTACGCAACATGACGTCGGTCGGGTCGCCTATGACGACAGTACTACGTCAAAATCCTTGTTGGGGAATTTTGTTATTACTTTTTCTTTATTCGGTTGTCGGGAGACGGACCGGAATCGGATCGTAACAGTCGGATCGAAGGCACTGGAAATGGCGAAAAATCCTTCGAATTCTAATAAAACGCATAGTTAAGCGTTTAAAGAGCCTCGTCAGTAAAATTCACCGTTGACGAAAATACTGCGGGGGACTGAAAACAATCCGTTTGCACGAAAGAAAGGCTCGATTTCGATTTTTGATTCGTACGTGGAACGCGGCTAATATTGTCGTCGAATTAGACGAACGTTTCGCGTCCGGTTAACCGGAAGTAACGCGGTAATTCTAGAACGCTCGATTTATGAGAGTATTGAACAGGAAATTCGAATTTTAACGCCATTATTCGGCATTTTGCCGCACACGGTACTAGACGCTGCACTCTCGGGATGCTATTAAACGGGAATTTCTTAGTGCTCGATATGGCCCGTATATTATTTACAACCATCGAAATGTAGAGAGGGCGGGTAAAGTGCGCGGCTTAATACGGTCCTGACAATGCTAAGCGGACCACGATGTGAAAAGCGTAGGAATGCGGCGAATCGAGAAATTCGTTGAACTTTGACATATTAACTCCCAATAATGTTCTTACTTATATTAGTAATTGCTCCCGCATATGTCATTTATTAAGGAAAACGATTTTAACTTTGAATTATTAAGAAAAAATTATAAAGACAATCTATTCAATATCGAAAATTGTAAACTTGGACCAGAAATATAGTGCTTTTGCAACCGACCGCGTGATCAACTTTGCCCATTGTTTATTACTCCAAAACCGCAGCCAAGCGGGATATAAGTAGTATGTTTTCAATTTTTTCTTCCGAGCAATTCTTAAAACATGTACATAAAAAAATTAGTACAAAGTAATAATTTATTACGTTCTATTTCACTAAATTTCTACATAGTATCATTATTAATATACCAAATATTTTTTTTATAAAACTTGTGGATTCCTCCTGCCTGGATTTTTGCTGAGTCGAAGTTGCTGACGTTTCGCCAATCATCCTGTTGGCTTCTTCAGAGCCTGGCTGAAACTGACCCAACCATTTCTGGACCCAGCATGAAGAATTATTATGCGTTTTCCATGTGAAGGCGGTGGATTATATTTTTGGTCGTGTTATACCTGTTCTGTGTCTCCTTTAACCCAAAAAAACATTGAGAGTAGATTTAAATGAAATCAGTTTCATACAGACAACTTACGTGAGTTAGAGATAGTAGGTTATAAACTAAAGCGAAATACAGTAACGGGATGTATTGGTAATCAAATGAAAACACCAAAATAACACCCCTTATAGACCATCGCCCGCTGGTAGATGATATTAATGCTCACAGTTCAATGATTAATCAGTATAAAGTCAACATTTCGCCTAGGTTTGTAGGTAGGTACCATTAGGACCCTAAAAATTTGCAGATATGTTCTATCAGGAATGCAGAAAACGAAATTATTGATAGCTTACATTAATGTGTAAGTGAGGATCGATAATTAAATGGTCTTACGGGTGTAAAACGCAGACAAGGCACAAACAATGATTGGCCAACAAGCAGTCATTAAAACTAAACAAAGAATTGTGAAAAGGATGATGAACAACGGAATAAAATGGTTTATAATTTATAATTTAATGATACATTTCAGGACTACTTGCTAAAGACCACAGAAGAGAAAAGAGTATATTTGGGGGGAACAACTATACAAACAAACAGACAACAAAGTATACCCTTTATGGTATTAACCTATAAACTAAATAAAAACCCCTAACAATCCTGTTCCATATTGTCCATTTGAACTTAATGCAACTCAAAAAAATTATAACTCTAAATACATATCTGAATTTGTTATAGACATTTGCCTAATAGTAATTGTATCATAGTAGTCTTAACTGGGTGGTGGTTTTGTCAACTTCGAAGATGTTACAATTTATAAATCTTCTGAATTCCTCCAGTTGACGTCTCGCCAATCATCCTGTTTGGCTTCAAGATAAAGAATTTCTTAGTCATTTAAACTCTATACACCCTAACATACGTTTTACCATATAATTAGAAACCAATAATCTCCAATTCTTAGACAGTCTGGTGAATAGAAAATTAGACCTAACATTACATCATTCTGTTTACGGAACATCAACAGAATTAAAACAACTTACCAACTCTCTTTGGTTTACTAATTTCTACAATAAAGATATGAAGCGTTTCATTGCCAAATACACCTAACCACGACCTTCAATAAAAAAGAGTCCGAAAGCATACTTGCCACTGTGGTCTTTCATTCCATTCAAAACACCACTGGCCAGATATCGAAAGTTTTACAATTTTTACAGATTCACAACTCATCCAAAAAATCTCTCAACATCTTCGATCAAAAAAAAAACATCAACTTGGTTAAAAGAATATGAAAGAGCCTTAAGACTACGACAAATAAAGTTAACAGCAGCTGCTGAACACAATCATCAATAGTGAATTCTTGGACGTAATCCAAATCTCTATCAAAGGAAAATCCGAGAATCCATAATAAATCTCTAAACAATAATAACCTTTCACCAATATATCAAACAGCCATCCGAGTCATCATATTCCTGCTCGTTTTCCCACATTCCTCTCAGAGCAAATGGCATTAAGCAAAAAATATTTGTGTGTCTCTAGTTTTAAATCTCAAAATGTCAATTATGTGTCCTGGCATGCCAAAAAATTATTTGAAAAACGATCGCAAAAGATAAATTTGGATTTTTTAAATTACTGTCTAAATTAGCAACATCATTTCTTCCTATCTTTAGAGAGAAGTGTGACTTAGAGAAATTTCGGTTAAACTGCCTTTTTTTATTAATTTGCAATTTTCAAAGGTTGATGATTATTTTAGGGTTTTATGGATCTTACTAATTACTTAAAAAATTATTTAAAAGTCCATTAAGTTGTAGTTTTGGTTAGTTCAAATTAAGAAAATAAAATAATATACAAGATGTTCAATTATAAAAAGTCACTGGCACTGCTAAATTTCCTAATACCGTCGCCCTAACTGAGACACCCGGTATACGTGGACACTTTAAATTATTTTAGCTCTTTTGTCATTGCCAGAAAGTAAAGAACTCCTATTTATAGTAGTAGTATCGCTAAAATGCTTCGACGTGCACGCCAGCGAACTGCAATTTGCAACTGTAAGCTCTAATCGAAAATTGGAAAGATCGTTTCGCAGATAGGAGGGAAATGGCATTCCTAACGAGAAACGGGTACAAGGCATTCTTCCCCTCCCTATGCATAACTTTGCTGTCTCGAGTGTGTCGAAACAGAACTTCGCAAATTTATTTTTCCGAATTGGATTGTACGAAGTTTACTAGCCTGTAGACGTGCGGCAGTTTAAATTGGTCGTCGTATATTTTGAAATCCACCTACAGCAATTATTAAATGAACCAGCAAAAAATGTTGACATAAAAGTATGGTTTTTCTCATTAATTTTCTTCACGTACCAAAACTGTTTTCAAAAGTTTCTTTTAAAAAATATTCCGGATAATTTGGATTGAATTTTGATTGAATTTTAATGGATAAACTCCCATATCGGCGTGCTACAAAAAGCACCAAATTAATTAAGATTAATTAAGTACAAAAACTGATATTCAAGAATGTGGGTTACAAAATGAAAAAGCAACTTCCCCCATACCCTTGTAAATTCAACTCCATAGAACATTTATGGCACCAAGTAAAATCAAATTTAAAAATAGACAATGTTCCGAGTGTGATTTGTAAAATTTTGACGTTTGTCAATTCTGTCAATGTACCCAAAAACTAACGGTCGTAGAAGAAGTATAGTATGCAACACGTTTAGTAAACTTTTTAAGTCACTCGTATATTAAACACTCGCTTCGCTGCGCTCCGCTCGTGAGTCAAATGTCATTTACCGCACTTGTTGCATAATATACTATTAAAAATTGAACATTTTTACATTTACATACAAAATAACGTAGAGCCAAATGTGATTAATCTTAATGACGACTATGAGGATGCAGCCTAATTAGATTTGGAATAATAACGGTAATTGTTACTAATTTGTATACAGGGTGTTTTCCAATTCAATGTCTATAATTAAGGGGCCGATTTTTGGGTCTATTTTAAAACAAAAACATGAGCAGAGGTAAGGTGTTTTAATTTTGGTTCAATGGCTCGAGCTGAGATACTTTTACGACTTCGTAGACTAGAGAGTTAATTAATAATAACCGATAATTTAAGGTACACAATGACCCAATGTTAGGTCTGATTTTCTATTAATCAGAATATCTAAGAATGGGAGGTTGTTATTAGTTTCTATTTCAATGGTAAAACATATGTTGAGGTGTTTATAAATGTCTAATAAAATTTTGGTTTTAGATGGATGGTGTCTAGAACTTTCTTTTCAAAGGCTTCCATAAATATATTTCCGATGACTGGTGATAGTGGAGAAGCCATAGCAGTTCCCGATGTTTGTTCAAAAATTTGACCATTATAAGAAAAAAATGTTCCAGACAAGCATTTATCAATTAAGGTGAGAAGGTTTGGTTACAGATTATCGGATTCTAATATATCTAAAATGGTGGTGAGAGTTTCAGGAAGAGGAACTTTAGAAAACTAAGCAGAATATCTTGTGTATCTAATGTAATGCTTTTTATTTGTTCAGTGAAGTGAAAGGAATTAAGTAGGAGACTGTCAGTTTTCCCTGTAAAGGGTTTTAATTAGGAAGCTAGATATTTTGTTGGTGCTGACAATAGGTGGTTTGTAAATCTTTGGGAGTTCGTACAGACGACGAATTTTAGAGTCATGAGGGGTGACAGATTTTTTGACGGAGTCTGATAAAGAAGAAGCTTTAATGATAGATTTAAGGATGCCTTCCAGAGATGACGTAGAATCTTTTTTAAGTTGATATGATCAGTCTCATTTGTGTTCATGGCCACCGTAGCATTTCCTTTTAGGATTGCGATGTCGGGATTAGATTTTAGAGATTTTAGGCTAATGCGTTCAGGCTTTGCAATATTAGATTTAGGGGGTTTTTGTTTTTTTAAGGATTTTTGCGGTTCAGTTTTGCAACGGAAAACAGGGCATGCAACGAAGCGAAAATTGTTTCAAAAATATCGCTACCCGTCGACACGACGGCCCATTTTAAAAATGTATTAAGTTAATTTTCCACGGGAAAACGAAATCCGTATAGCGCGCCGGCATATTGTTCCTATAAAAATACGAAACGGCCGCCTTTTCCTTCTTTTATTTGCAGCTTATATAAGAGGTAGGAGTAAGCTCGGGGGCAGCGCGGTATAATGTTTACTTTGAGCTTCTATATGAAGTTTAAAACAAAGCCTCGTACGTTCCGTTTAAGAGCCAGTAAATGAAATATTAAAGTTTGGTCGGTTATTATTCTCCCCCAGTTTTGGTTTAAAAACCAGAAGCTCACCGGCGGGTATTTGTCCATGTCGACGTTGCTTATTGTGGTTGACGGAAATCCATCCGACGATGGGTTATAAATAGTTACGGCAGGAGGAGAAGGGGTTTAATATTCCCGATGGTGGTGCTGCTGGCAACAAACAGACCGACAGGGTTAATTTTGAAAGATAGAAAAAAAAAGTGTAAATACAAAAGTTTGAAGATTTTTGCTCTATTATCTTATGCAAATGTCAGAAAAACAAACGACGATCGCAAGTTGTCAAAATCATTTTTTTTAATATGGAGTGCCCTATATATTATTAGCTCAAATCGTAGATCTTGTTTTCCTGATTTCAAAAACATATAGTTTATTGACATTCCATTTAGCCGTTTTTGAGATATTTCACTTTAAAAATAGTTATCATTCGATTTCTGGACAATAGCCATATTGTTTAAAAATGGTCAAGTCTGCCTTGATAGCAACCATATTATCTATGTCTGCAATTGATTCAACAATGTTCTACTAAGTTGAATAACTTAACGGACATAATATTACAAGAATTAATGTAATGTAATTAAACAATTTGAGGATCGAAATAGTGTCACACACACACACACAGAAAGAAATTTTGATGAAGTCCTCAATATATTATTATACTATTGTGACACACATCATGACCTTCAGTTATACTTGCTTAATTTTTATATTTCATATTTTTCGGAAAATCCTGAATACTCTATGCCTGACGTTAAAAAATTATCCGGAAAGTCCTACAGTCCTAAGTTTCACCCGTATAAGTTGCTTCCAGTGCAAAATTTAACCGATTTTGCACTGAAACGTATAGAAGATCTCAAGAAGCTGGAAATTTTCTAAACAAAATAATATTTACGGGTGAGGGTTCGTTTATAACAGCAGGTGTAGTTAATAGGAAGAATACACATTTTTGGTCCACTAATAATCCACACAAAATCAAGGCAGCGAAAATCCAAGCACGGACGTCAGTTACTCTACGGTGTGGTACGTGATATTTAAGTTTCCTTGCAACAGAACAAGAACAATTGTTAGAAAATGTGCCAGTTATGAATTATTTGAATTGAATTTGTTATCAAAATGGCGGACCAACACCCCCGACCTAAATCCCCGTGACATTTTTGTGGGGATACTTAAAAAATAAAATTTATTATAATAGGCATGAAAGTTTACAAGTGATAAGAGAAAGACTTAATATAGTTTTACAAGACCTAAGCAGAGAAAACCCTGATTTTATCACTTCGCGTATTAATAGGAAATTGAAAGGAAATATTGGAGATTATGAAATGTGGTGTAAAAATGCATTAATTATTGACATTTTTATAAATGAATAATATATTTTTATTATTTGGCGTTTTTCTTCCTTAGTATAACCCATTTGAAATGTCTTAAGTTATTTAACTTACATTGCAGATCTTTAGTTTTGATCAGTTGTCAAAGGAGAACATTATCAAAACAATTGCAAACATAGATAATATGGTTGCTATCAAGGCAGACTTGACCATCACAATATGGGTATTGTCCAGAAATCAAATGATAATTATTTCTAAACGGATATATCTCAAAAACCGATAAATGAAATGTCAATACAAAGATTTACGATTACAGCTAAAAATATATAGGGGATTCCATATAAAAGAAATGATGTTGCTGTCATTTTGACAGCTTGCGATCATCGTTAAAAACTATAGAAGGCCGATTAAGGCCAGTTTGTCTGGAAGTGAATAGCATATTGGTGCCGTTTACGTATAGTGTGTTGGAAAAGTCTTAATGCACATAACATTTTCTCTTGCTTTGGACTATAAATCATCAAGCTTTTTCTTTGATATTGAAATGAGAGAGAATTACTAACCAAAATCAATCAGAACTGACCAAAATTGTACCTATGGACTATTTTTTTATGCAATCAGCAAAATATCACAATAAACCATACACTCCTACTGTTATATAGGTTTTTGTCTTTGATTCTTCCAAATGACTACAATCTCCTTTAGGTTACAAATTACTTTCACATCTGTCACTGGTTTTCTGCAACTCCCAAACCTAATTATCCAGAGTTTGCCTTGTTCTTTCATGTCCATATTAACTGGCGATATTGCATTCCATAGATAAAATTACCAGAATTTATATTGTTTCCCCAAATACCCCACTGCTGCCACCAAAAAAGTGTCCATTTGTAAATAAAACAAAAAGACGAGAGAAGGTTTTTGAGTTTGTTTCGCTCTCGAATTCCGGTTGCCAGACCCGGGAGTAATAGTAATTTATTTTTAATCCCCTTTTAAATAAAACAATTCTAATAAATATACAAGGATGCTATTGCTCAATAGCGTTCTTTGTATACAAAATATCCCGTTATTGGAACAGAAGGCCATTTATGGAAAATATGAATCGTAATTAAAAATTTAAGTACCTCGAAGCCCATGGCACCTGGTCCCCTAAATATATTTAGAAGATGGTTTCATAAACAACCGCCTCGGAAGTGAAGGGGAATGGGGAAACTAAGCAAAACAAAATTTGTTCAAATTGAATGAGCTTAAATTGAGTTGAAACCAGACGTATCTGAATTTGAAATATGAAACGAACGGAGAAAGAAACATTTACCACTCACATACTAGTTTCTAGCTATTCTGGAAAATCTGAAAATTTTCAAAAAGTTTAATGGTATAGTTAGATTAGATTAGATTAACAGTTAGGAGAGCTAGCAATCAGCCTGTCCGTCACTGCGACCCAGAGGATCTATTGTGACTCTCTCCATAGCTATAGAGCTTTATCCAGGTTCGTCTCTCTAACCAGACTCCACAACTTCGATAATGGCGTATAGCTCTCTGCCTCTGGTTTGGTATCGCCCAGCAGATGGAAACGCACTCTCGCTAGGCCTTCGCAGTGGCACAGTACGTGTGCGGCTGTTTCCTCCTCTTCCTGACAGAATCTATATTCTGTGTTTTTTTCCACTTCCATCAGGCTTAGATGCCTCTTAAGCCTGCAGTCAGCAGACCTACCATTATTCTTACGGCTTTCCTATTGTAGCTTAGTAGGTCCGCTGTAAAATTGGCCGATGGACCCCTTAGCAATTCCTTGGCCTGTCTTTGCCCCGGCATGTCCCTCCACCATCGTCGGGATTCTCGGTCCATCCAATCCCTGATGGCTGTATTTGCAACGGGTTTGGCCACCCCACAAAAGGGTTCTGGTCCAATCAGGCGCATTGACGACCCTTCGCGGGCTGCTATCTCGTTTAATGTCACATGGCAGTCCAGAACTAACTTGGATGTTATTTTATTAGATTGCAGGGCCTTTATGGCCGCTTGACTATCGGTGTAAATTGCAATTGATTTGTTACGGATCTTTCTCCCTTTTATTTCTCTTGCACAGTGTTCTAGTGCAGTGATCTCTGCTTGTAACACTGTTGTTAGCTTACCCATTGGAATAGAGATCTTCCTTTTCGTCCGGGGTTCATAATATAATCCGGCTCCTACTCCTTCTTGAGTTTTTGAGCCATCAGCATACCAGGATATTTCCGCCTTGATTGGTGGCCCGTTAATGGTATAGTTGGTCTATTACCTTTTTGAAGTGACGTTACGCTGATTTCAAATAACGTATTTCATATCATTTTCAACTTGATATTCAAAATCATTATATCTTCGCGGCATCTTGTTAATGTAAAATTTGACGAATATATTCTGAAAGACACATAGCCAAACCGGCATTTACTATTTAATTAGAAATAAATTTCTAATTGCCAAGATATGGCTATTTTAGACATTAGTGACTAAAAAATAATGGGCAATTTTGGTACACTCATTTTAGATGTGGACCCACTGAAGCCCACAAACAAAATGTTACAAAATAAAGAATGACCGATTGACAATCAGCAAAATAACACTCCAGGCACAGAGAAAGTAACATCCCAGACAGATGAGACCACCATGGCAAGGGCATTTCTTGAAAATTTTTGAACATTTCTCAGAAAAAAGGCTAGGTCGCCTCGAAGTTTAAACGATTAGGCAAACTTGATAAGTTGGTCCTTCGATTTTGGAGGTTATATTGTTAAAACCCAGAAGACGGTCAAAGTTCTAGGCGTGACAATTAACACGACTTGCTTTCAGCGACGTTGTGAGAGTTCTCATTGCGCAAAAGAAAATCCTCGGAATCAATTTTGACGTACGCTGACTATAGGGAAGTTTTTAAACAATACAAATTTTAACATATTGTAAGACGCATTTATTTTTTTAAGCTACCCTATAAAATTTTTGTATTTTCAACGCAATAAGCAACCACTTGAAAGCTAGATGTTTTCGTAAAACTGCCTAAAAATCCAATATGGCGGCCATAATAAAAACGAAATTTAAGGCTGACAGCAAGATGACAAAAGTATATGAATAATGTCACATTTTGACAGCTGTCAATTTAACCGCCCTTGTCATTTTTTCGGCGATATTTCCCGAACATACGGGTCAGAACAGAACAGAGTACGGGTCGTAACACGCGTGTTGCGAGAAAGTGCTAGGAAGTGCTTTTCAGAGTGTCCCTTCTGCCCTTACGAACCAAAAAACAAAAATCTCGTGTTGGCCGATACGTTTCCATTTACGAATTTAATCCCAGACTCATTACGTTCGGAATAAATCGCAGATTAGCAGTATGCACGAGCAAGGGTCGAGTTTCAATAGTTTTCAAACGACACACCGCGTGTTCGGAACGTAATTATAGTCTGATCGATACGTGTGTTTGTCCGCCGCCGAATACGGCTATTACCGCCATCAGCAGCGAGCTGCGTCAGGAAATTTCCGTCGCAATTACGACCCCAATTGTCGATCCCGATAATCGCGAAAACAAAGCGGCCATTTGGCGGGAAAAAAAATGAGTCCGCTCAACAGGTAAAGTAAACGCGGGAAAGAGAACTTAAATAGTCTAGTAGAGGACTGAGACCGGACGTTCACGTCTTGTAGTCTTGTAGTTTTGTAGCCTTCTATAGTATTTAATTGGCCCTTGGTTTGATGTAGGCTTTTAATTTTGCTAGTTTGACGGCACAATGCAAAAATGTCCTTTGGATCATCAATTTCCGCAAATTGGACAAATGGACAACATAAATTTTGGTAATTTTATCAATAGAATGCAATATCCCCAGTTGATGTGGACATCAAAGAACAAGGAAAACTCTGGACAATTAGGCTTGGGAGTTACAGAAAACCAGTGACAGATGTGAAAGTGTGATTTTGAAGTAAACAGGATAGTTTGTTGATTAGTTACGGGACGGAATGATCAGGGAAAGCAAGTAATTTGTAACTCTAAAGGACATTTTCGACAGATAGTAGTTATTTGGAAGAATCAAAGACAAAAACCTACATAACAATAGGAATGTATGGTTTATTGTGATATTTTGCTGATTGCATACAGTTCATAACATTTTAGTTAGTTCTCATTGATTTTGGTTAGTAATTCTCTCTCATTTCAATATCAAAGAAAAAGCTTGATGATTTATAGTGCAAATCAACAATTTATCAGACAAAGTATTTTCGTCTCGTTGAAAAAATCACTCTCTTACTCTGTTTATCCTCTTCTTTTTGTGTTTATTTCACTAGATTAAAAAAAACATTTTCTATTTACATCTATGTATATATAAGGTTGTTCGGAAAGTCATTTCGTTTTTTCCCGTCAGAGGACTTAATTACGTTTTTTCGAAACCAACTTCACACTTAAGCCGCATAACCATATGTCTTGAGAGCTGATATTGCAAGGCTTGTGTGTGAAAAAGTTCTATTAATTCTACGCAGTAGTTTTTGGTTGGTGCCCTTTTAAATATGGAGAGCAATAAGCAGCATTTTCGTCATATTTTACTTTTTTACTTCAGAAAAGGTAAAAATGCTGTCCAAGCGAGAAAAAAATTGACGGATGTGTATGGAGAAGGCGTGATAACAGTACGCCAATGCCAGAATTGGTTTGCAAAATTTCGATCCGGCAATTTTGATGTCCAGGATGCACCACGGTCTGGAAGGCCGGTCGAAGCTGACAAAGATGCAATAAAGGCATTAGTTGATGCAAATCGGCGAATAACCACACGAGAGACCGGTGAGAGATTAAATTTGTCGAATTCGACTGTTTATGGCCATTTGAAAGGCATGGGCTTAACCTCGAAGCTCGATGTGTGGGTGCCCCATGTCCTTACGGAGCGAAATTTGTGTCGTCGCGTTGACGTGTGTGATTCGCTCCTCAAACGTCAAGAAAATGATCCATTTTTGAAGCGGATTATTACTGGGGACGAAAAATGGGTTGTATACGACAATGTTAAACGCAAGAGGTCATGGAGCCGAAAAGATGAACCGGCTCAAAGCGTGTCAAAAGCCAACATTCACCAAAAAAAGGTGATGCTCTCCGTTTGGTGGGATGTCAAAGGAATCGTTTTTTTTTTAGCTTTTGCCGGACAATACAACGATTAATTCAGAAGTCTATTGTCATCAACTGGACAAATTGAATGATTCACTTAAAGAGTAGAGGCCCGAATTAATCAACAGGAAGGGTGTAGTGTTCCACCAGGATAATGCGAGACCTCACCCAAGTTTGGTCACTCGCCAAAAAGTTTTACAGCTTGAATGGGACGTACTGCAACATTCACCATATTCTCCAGATCTGGCGCCTTCCGACTACTATTTGTTCCGGTCCCTGCAAAATTTTTTGGATGGCAAAACCTTTACCTCAAATGAAGATGTCAAAAACCACCTGAACCAGTTTTTTGCCAGCAAGGACCAAAACTTTTATGAGAGGGGAATTATGTTACTGCCAGAAAGATGGCAAAAGGTGTTGGACCAGAATGGCCAATATATAATTTAATAAAATATTTATTCATTATACGAAAACTGTCTTTCATGTTCCCCAAAAAAAAACGAAATGACTTTCCGAACAACCCAATAGATAAAAGTTAAATGGATGTAAAGAAAAAATAGGGGTTCAAAATGCACGAACCTAAAGTGAACTTCCATTCATTGTACGTAATTCAATAACTACCTGATATCACGTAAATTGACGTCTCGATGAGGCATCCGTTCGAAATTGACTATTTCTGAACATTTTGTGTCAATTTCATGCAGCAACTTGGAAACCTGTAAGGCGGAAAGTCTCCCGAATTTGTTCTTCGTTCTAGTGTGCTTATCGCACGTGCGGCGCCATTGGTTTTTCTTGATCCAAATAATCTGCGACGGCGGCGCTAGGGATGATTAATCACGGGCAGTTTTAATCAGAAACACTCTCCTCGTTTCCCAAATAAAGCGCCGACGAGGTCTGAACAATTTCCCGACCGAGCTCCCCAGTGTATATGTAAGGGTTAACAACATTCCTTATTCTTTCAGCTTTTCTTTCCTAAAACTTGAGAACTCGGAAGACAAGGAACGTGAATTTTTTATAAGTTCCGCGACATTTTGCTGCGGGTCGCTTCGAGATAATCAACTGTGAAGGCAGCTACTGAAAAAAAATTCTTTAAAGTCTGGGTCAAATTAATTTTTGTTACTATTTCATTTGCGAATGATTTGTTTAATACGCGTTAAGGTGAATTGGAATGAATTCGGGGAACTACGAAATTTAGTAATAATTATTTTTGTAACTGAAATCCCAACCAAACCATTCTAGAGTTTATAAGATAATTTATGACAAAAACATATCGTCGCAACAACCAATAAATATTGAATAATTGTGGGTACCATCTGTTAACTCTTGTAAATTAAACTTAAATAAACACCTGACACACGTGACACATCTGCACTTCTATTGTTGAATTCTGTAATTTGAGATCTCAGAAGTGCGAATTTATGTTTGATTTAGTGTTCTAAATACAAAGTGTAATTAAAACATACATCATATGATGACAGAAGCAGACAAATATTGCCCACGAATGCCAACCAAAATCTATATTGTCGGCTGATTGAGTTCAATATTTTTTAACTAGGATAAAATGACAAGAGTCAATTCAATTAATTATCCTGTGCGTATAAATGGACGCTTTTTTTGTTCTAACATTAGTCGCAACTATTTAAAAAAAATCCTGCAAAAGGAACGCTCATTTGAAAAGCACCAAGCAGGGCGAGGGGTCTCGATGCCCAAGAACTTTTAGGTTTACATGTGACTAAGCATCTCGCGATGCTGAATCGAATAATATTTGAGAGATATTGAACATAAATTCAGAGATTTTTCAACAAACCTACCTAATAACCAGTTGTAAAACAGACTCAGTAGCACAATGATGATGATGGTATTTAAAGATTCTCCTTCTGCATGGCTTTCGTCTTCCTTCAACTTTGCTCTGCAGGAACAGTTACAGCAGAAGGTATTTGACAGCGTTTCTCATTACCTTGCCCAAGTACTTTGGATTTATGTTTAATGGAGTGTTTAAGGACTGAGGATTTCTTCATTTCAGATCCAATCATCTTAAAAAATTCTCAAGACTCTTCAATAAATTCACATCGCAAAACTCTGAGACCTTCTTCCTGTTGTTGCATCTGGTGTCCTGTTTTGTGCTGATACTTAGAAACTGCTGATGTTTTGGGTATGCATTCGATCTGGTTGATATTTTTGAGCCTGTTTTTCCTATGTATTATTTGCCACCGCTGTCTGATATACTATAAAACACCTGCCGTCTCCTTGTTAGAAACATTTTGAACATACTAATACTTTTGTGTAAATGTCAATGTAATTGTTAATTGTTAATTCCGGTTAAGAGTGAAATTGCGCTGAAAACTAAGGAAAGGAAAAAAATATCCATCAAAAGAAAAACAAGAATATTTGTGAAACTCTCATAAAGGATAGATACTGCTTTTTGAAACTTGCTGACGAAGCTTTTTAAGCTCGTCTGGGATACAGTTAGTTATAGAAGGCTTGTTTCAAAAGTTGCTCTTCTGTGTAATGTATTATATCTTATGTTAAAATTTTGAACACCATTGCGAAACCCTATGTTAATATAAAGGATTGATAATTATTTTGTGATACATTCAAACACACACATTAAGCCAGTTTATATCCTTTAATTTATGGCTAACTGGTCGACCTCTTATAATGCCAAAGATAAATCTTATCTGTAGTTTCTGAATTCTCTTTCTTTGATGGTAAACAAGGACCATAGACCATATCACACAAATGACAACTGGAGAGAATAAGCCAATCACACAGCATCCTCCTAAGATCCGAATTTAATTTAATTAAATTTAATTACGACGGAAGTTATACAATAGTGTTAATTTGAAAATTAAATTTCTTCAAACAGTAAGAGATGCGCTTTTCAAATCGTAGGTCAACATCTAATCAAAGTCCCAGATTTTTTGCTACATTAAAAAAGTCTAATTTTTTATTGTTAATGTAAAGACTAAGCGGACTACTATTTATGATCCTCAATATTACAAAAATAATTGAGTGTCATCTGCATACATTACAATCGAAAAATACTCAAATACGCCCTGTGTAAATTGTATACAATATTCGTCCCAATATAGAGCCTTGCGGAAATCTGGAAAGAACAGTTCGGGCAGAACATGTGTGAGGATATGCTGAAGGGATCAAAAAACCGTAGGGGGACTAAAATCGTTATCATTCCTGAATCGAGTTCGTTCAAAATGTCATCAGTGACTGCTGTTGTGCAACTGTGTCATTTTTGGAGTGTCCAGAAGATCTTTATTTCTTTCAACCTGTTCTGGTTAATTTTTATTTGCAATTAAATAGAATATCCAGAAAAGGGAGAGAGTTTTTTTCTAATTAGATAGTGAAATTGATTTTGCCCTCATATATTTCTCTTTATAATGTCGGTTTCTATTTTGTTATGCTATGGGGTTACATTCTTCAATAGCCAACTTGCCCCGAGAGGAAACACAGCGAGAAACGCCTGACCAAATTCGCACGCTCGATCTTGTCAAACTGCCTCGAAACATTTATTACTTCGTTAACATTTTGTGTATCCGAGGCGTTACCAGTTACCGCGAAAAGTTTGTTCATAAAGTCCACACGCAGCAGTGGCTCCCTCGCGAGACTGTCGTGAATTTCCATATTAGTTTTGCGGTTGAAGCTGAAATTTAGAGAACCGTTATCCCAAACAAAGTTTCTAAATATACGTTATGACTCGAAGTAAACCGAGGTATTTTATTGATCAAGCTCACACTAAAAAACAGGAAAAAAACTTCGATCCTAAATTTCTCAAGTTTAAAAGGTACAGGGTGATCATTTATTATGTCCCCGCTCTTTTTAAGTTTTTTATTTAACGTATTTTACAGGATGTTGCCGAAATCACCTACAGCTAAAAGTTATATATTTTTTAATGGAACGCCTTGTATATTATGTCCTATAATCACATACAATAGTTTTTGATAGATATAACATAACATATAACATAAAAGCAACATTCAAAACTAAATTTATATTCTAGAATTTATGATCTACATCTTAGGTGGCTGTGAAGTAGGTGGTCATCGAAAAACAAAATGTTTGTTTATAACTAGCAGTGACAGTTACAGTTTTTACAAAACTATGCTTCATTTATCGTATATAAAATGCTTTATTCGCAAAGAGAAAAACATTGAATTTTGGAAACGTACGAGGGCAGCGCCAAAATTTCCCGGCCTGAATATGAAAGAAACAAAGTAATAATTTTTTATTATTTTTCAGTATAATCCCCTAACTTCAATACACTTATTACATCTCTTTATTAAAAAAATATTCTTCTGGTTTGTCTGCAAAATGAGCTAAAACAGCCTCTTTTAACTCAACTTCGTCCTTAAACCGCCGTCCACGTAAGTCCTTTTTCAAATATCGAAACAAATAATAGTCGCTGGGCGCCATATCTGGACTATAGGGAGGATGATCTATCTGTTGGAATCCACACTCTAAAATGGCAGCTTGTGCAACACCAGCAGTATGGACAGGTGCATTATCGTGCAAAAGACGCACGCCTCTGGTCAGTTTTCTTCGACGTTTTACACGTATGCAGTCTCGCAGTTTATGTAATAGTGTTTCATAATATTTACCATTGACAGTGATATTAGTTTCTTTAAAATCTATCAAAAGAATTCCTCCACAATCTCAAAAGATCGTGGCCATCACCTTTTTTGTTGACTGGCAGACACACTTGTATCAGAAAGGTTAGTAATTTCTGAGATTTCCTTAACCTTTAAACGTCGATCACTCAATACCACCTCTTCCACAATCACAACAATATCTTCCGTAATGATCTCCACTGGTCGACCAGTTCTTGAATCATCTTCAAGGGACTCCTGCTCCATGCGAAAACGTTTTTTTCCATTCTTTCACTACAGAATACGAAGGAGAACTTTGGCCGTACACACCATCCAGCCTTTCTTTAATACGTTTAGCTGCTAACCTTTCCTTTGTCAAAAACTTTTATTTGCGACATTTTTTCGGACACCTCTTGTTTAAAATGTTGTCAATAAAAAACTATTTGACGAAAGACTTCAATTTTTTTTTCGCAGCCTACTAATATATATATATATATATATATATATATATATATATATATATATATATATATATATATATATATATATATATATATATATATATATATATATATATATATATATATATATATATATATATATATATATATATATATATATATATATATATATATATATATATATATATATATATATATATATATATATATATATATATATATATATATATATATATATATATATATATATATGATGACACTATACTCCGGGATATCATCCGTTCGCTCGTTGAACTCCGACTGGAATCCTGCATCCGACTGGAATCCTGCAGACGTTTCGCCAAAATCTCACTTGGCATCTTCAATGCTCGCGCTCCGAAAACA
Organism: Cylas formicarius; assembly: GCF_029955315.1. NCBI lineage: Eukaryota > Metazoa > Arthropoda > Insecta > Coleoptera > Brentidae > Cylas > Cylas formicarius. The sequence continues at coordinate 35,793,592 of NW_026844347.1, read as the reverse complement.
CTTCGAACACTGGGAGGTTATCGGCGGTGCGTGCGGTACGCACCGCCGATCAATACGTGAGAATATATATATATATATATATATATATATATATATATATATATATATATATATATATATATATATATATATATATATATATATATATATATATATATATATATATATATATATATATATATATATATATATATATATATATATATATATATACTATATACACTTCGAACACAGTGTTCGAAGTGTTTTCGGAGCGCGAGCATTGAAGATGCCAAGTGAGATTTTGGCGAAACATCTGCAGGATTCCAGTCGGATGCAGGATTTGCAGGATTCCAGTCGGAGTTCAACGAGCGAACGGATGATATCCCGGAGTATAGTGTCATCATATATATATATATATATATATATATATATATATATATATATATATATATATATATATATATATATATATATATATATATATATATATATATATATATATATATATATATATTTAAAAGACGACAAAGTTTTATCGTGAAACTGCAATCACTATCTTTATCTCTTTCCAATGTTTTCTTATGTCTGGCTAGGCTAGAACGTAAGTTTTGCTAAATCTGTAACTGGTAGCTGTCACTACTAGTTATAAACAGACATTTTGTTTTATGCTGATGACCTACTTCACAGCCACCTAAGATGTAATTATAAATTGTATATTATAATTTTTTGAATGTTAAAAGCGCATATATATCTCAAAAAACTATTAGATTTGGGTATAGGACATATTAAACAAGAAATGTGCAAAAATTTTAGGGGATTTTATTAAGCGGATAATATACAGGGTGTTCCATTAAAAATATGTAACTTTTATCCGCTTATCTTAAAAATTGCTTGTTATTTGACGTTTCTCTCCCAAACGTTAAATAAAAAAAATAAATTGTCGGGGTAGGTGGACATTATAAATGAATACCCCGCACTTCTTTTTGACTGTATTTTCAAGGGTGTTTGGAGGGTCTGCTGGTGATTGCACCAGAGAATATGCCCTCTAAAAGAACACTTGGTTTTCGCTTCGGATTTCTTAAAATTATTTTTTAAAAATTTACCAAAAATATATACAATCGATTAAAAATTATCTGAATTTTGGTGATTGTATCATATCACTATTGTCATTTCTATTCCGGCATAAATTTTTAATAGGTAAAATGGTACATAAAAACTGAAAATATTACATAAGAAAACCAAACAAAAGCACAACGCGGGTTGAAAAAACAAGAAAACCGAATTTTTTTTAGATTTTTTTAAGATTTTTCGTAAACTTCTTGTTTTTTAACAGTTGCTGTTTTACTATTTAAAAATCTTCTGGATTCCTCCTGAATCGGTCGTTGATGAATCGAACTTACAGAAGATTTGTAAATTGTATTACAGTGTCCCGTTGAAGTTACTTTGAAAAAGAAATAGATGCTAAAAGTGCTAATCTAAAAGCAGAAGCTGCGGTTGTTTATTTAGGTGCAAATTTAAAGGAACCTGGAGCTCAACAGTGGTTATTACATAACCAGTTCACGTACTCCCGTTAAATATAATAATATAAAAAAGAAAAGAACAAAATTGTGATTATTAAAAAAAAACTTAAAATTTGTGGAAACATTTCATTGCTGATGATTGCTCATGATACCAGCAATTTTTAAATTTAGAGATTACATAACAAAAGAAATCAAAAGTATGGAATACAGGCATAAGATAAATTTTTGCAAAATTTAAATGATAAAATAATTAAGACAACAGGGTCTTTCAATGTAAATTTATTCAAACACCTTTAAACAAATGACAATATAATATTATCAAATCAGATTCTTAACCCTGAGACTAGAATTATTAATTATGCTTACGAATTAAATGCAAGAACAAATATAAGGTGATATAAACCAGTAATATATGTTTCTATTAATATAATTTATTTGTTAAAAAAGTGCCCTTTGTCAAACGTTTGCGTAAAATATTATGAACCTTGTTTATTAGCTCAGAGTTTCAAGCATTGAGAAAGACTGTAAAAATATCAAAAAATTGATATTTAATAAAGACTTATTTCAACAAAAACTTCAGCTAAAGAAGATTTGAGCTCATTAAAACATTGTTCGCGTCTCTATTGTAAAAAGCGACAAACTAGGCATTCTGCCAGAGTAAATATATAAGAATAATCCGCAATATGTACGTTTCGCATCGTTTTATCACTTTTCATTGTAGTTATTGTTCTCTACAATACCCGTCTTATAGTCCTATATATAAGGACTCCATTATTTTCCCAGGCCGGAACGAGAACCGTACCCCATTGTGTGTCCTGCTAGTCATGGTCCAAGTTCGAGGGAACAATTTTTTTTGCTACGTGTATTATAATGATTAGAATTTCATTGTCGTCACAAGAAGTTTTAGCTAACAATAGCAATAGGTGAGATTCTAATTTACACGCGGCTTTTAAATGTTCGGTTGTCCTTGCAAAATATTCAAAATTTTGGGTTAGAATTTTATGGTTAATTTCCGCTGACTTTAAACCCCTTTAAGGGCTCCTTCAATGCGAACTATTGAGAAGCGTTTGACTAGTTTATACAGTGTTGTTATAAAATAAAAACTTCTCCACCTTTTTTGTTCATGTTGAATATATATGTCATGGTTCCTTTCAAAAATTTCAATTTCCGAAGATCATTTATATTCTTTCACATTGCTCTTGCATCGTATTCTTTGCTCCGTAAGGTCCAGTACTCCTCCCGTCACGGCTGAATGTTTAGGTTACGTACGAATACTTTATGGTGGGACAATAGAGCAAAATGGAAAAAAACTTGTATTGAGAAATTAAGATTGAATTGAAATTTCCATTTGTATTGAATTTGGATGCAAAACGAGAACTCAAAAAGAAGGTTGTAAATTGTTTAATGCAATATATCCGGACCATGTCAAAAAAATTATTTTATTAGGTATTAAAAAGGCCGAGCCACAATATGCAGATCGATATCAAAACCTTTCCAAGATATTATGCATGATATTTTCATTAATTTACCGTATTCAATTCTATATTTTATTTTAAATATCCCCGGAAGAAAAAATTAAATGGAGTAATATATAGAGATATTGCAGGTCACTCTATTGACTCACTTGTCGAGCGAATTGGATCCGAGCATCATCCTGTTGAAACCAAACCTGCCTATCTGGCATATCAGGCTGATTTATCGAATAAAAATTAAAATTCTTTGAATATTTTCTGTACACTGCAAATTTTCAACAAGAGAGTAAAATTCAATATTTTATTGGTTTCAAAAGTTATGGGTAAACCGTAAATAAAAAAGTTGTAAAGATTGTTAAGGTGCACAAATGAAAATTGTCCATTTATTTACTATACAAAAAAACCTGACGAATAAAATATACATTTTTTTAACAAATTACCCCATTTTTAAATTTTGCTTTGAATTAGTTTCGACATTCATCTTTTTTGATAATAATAATACATTATAATACTATAGCGTGTTCAAACTAAACTATATTTGGATCATTTTAAATTAAAGTTTCATAAAAATAATAATAAGAATTATAATAATTAATACATATTATTATTTTTTCTGAAAGATCTTACAAAAACCAACAGCTTTAAGTATATCACTCCTATTTTTAATGTTTTGCTATTTATTCTATTGCTATTGGCTGGCCATGACAAAATTATTAGCTCTGTTAATGGATAAACTGTTGAATAATAAAGCAAGTTATTAATGATTAACTGCACCATTACTGCTAAAAGTAGCTTCATCGTTAGTTGATATTTTTCGTCCGTTTATCAACTCTCGTAAAGCTATCTCAGTCCGAGTCTCTGAAAACAGAATTAAAACACCTTACCTCTGCTCTTCCCTCTAATAATCACCACATTAAAGATATTAAGCGTTCCATAAAAAAATACACTTCACCACAACCTTTCAAAAGCAATCCTACACTTGCCACTGTGATCCTTCCTTACATTCAAAACATCACTGACCACATATCAAAAGTTCTAAAGAAGTATAACGTCAAATCCAGGTTTACCACTTGTCCAAAAATCTCTCAACATTTTTGGTCCGTCAAAAACAAAATTCCATTTGAGATGCCAGGAGTTTACAGCATTCCATGCGTATGCGGCAAAGAATACATTGGAGAGACCGGACGAAAAATATCAACTAGGCTCAAAGAACACGAATGAGCCCTACGACTAAGACAAATATCATCATCACATCAGCTGTTGCCGAACACACTCATGAAACCTGACATAAAATTTTATTATATTAACTAAAACTCTTGCATGAAATCAGTTCTTCTAGCAACGAAAAATCCGAGAGTCTATAGAAATCTATAAACAACATAACAATCTTAACCGCGACTCAGGTCTCTACTTGTCACTAATATGGGAGTCAGTCATCCGAGACGGTGTTTAAGCCCCTTATTTACCTCCTCAAACAATATATAAGCAAATACAGAGTAAAATACGAGCCAGTTTCAGTCAAGCTCTGAAGAAGCCAACAGGATGATTGGCGAAACGTCAGAAGTTGTGTAAAAAATATTACAGTAGCCTGTGGAAGTTTTCTTCCCGTATACTTTAAAATAATTTTAAATTGTGCATTTTGACAATCTTTACAACCTTTGTATCGTGAACTCGCCCTATACATGAAAGTACACCTTAACTAGTGTATTGTGCACCCCATCGATCAAATTTTAATTTGTTTTCCTCAAGATTTTTTGGTTGGTTAGTTTTGATTAGTTAGGCAAGTCTTCTGCGCATATTGAATAATCCTTTTCAACATTTATTTTTCAAGGTGAATGAATGAATATGTGTGTTTATTCAAACTATGTGCCAAGTAAGCGCCGACAGATCTTCGAAACAGTGGAAGGACAATCCCAATATTAAACCGTCGAGGGTAAACAACGAGTTTACGAAAATACACAGTGGTGGCGGGACCCGCTTAGCCTCCCTTAATTACACTCCAACTACGAAATCTAATTTGTACGTGGGCGAGAATAACGGGGCCTCGAATTAAGACTATTGCAGACGCTCTCGCCTGATGTCCCCGAGTGTCAATCTTCTTCGGGCACGGTGAGGGGGAGCCGTGCTGGTCGGTGGATCCCTATTGTTAGGGGACGTCTCAATCGCTCTCAAACGTCTCGATAGTCCGAGGGCCTCGCTCTGTTTGCCATTCCCATCTCCGTCCCTTACTGCCGTTTTTTAGAACGATCTTTGATGCCGGCAACTCGTTTAAATCCACACGACAGCAATTCGTCTCAGATTAAAATGCAGTGTTTTTACGATAAGCTTATAGTGACGATGATGATTCATAAATATGCGGGAACCCAAACTTATATATTTTTAAATGGCACATCCTGCATATTATTACATTAGTAGATACTCCCTTTTATACTCACCCTACCACCCAGGGTTTCGGAGATTGTGTCGGTCCAAAATAGTCAAAATATATTACGAATTCAAATCAAAATTTAAAAATATTTCGAAAAATTGAGACATTATATAGGGTGTCCAAAAACTGTGTCAACGTAATAGATCTCATTTATTATCTGTTTTAGGAAAAAATGTTAAATAGAAAAGTTATGGGTGAGTCTAATAGAAGGAATTTAAATTATTTTCAAATATACAAGGTGATTCATAAATATGACGGGAAACGAAACATATATATTGACTGGAACGCCTTGTGTAGTGTTGTTGTGGCCTATACTGAATTTTTTTGCGACTTATGGCCATTTTTTTGTCAAAAATGCACATTTTATGTATTGTTGACGCCATTCCCGACAGCTGCAATTTTAGTAAGTCGACAATTTTGTAAAGTTGTGCAGTCGTTTATCCTATTGTCTTACTTCGAATCGTTTATGAGTCAAAAAGAAAAATATTAATTTTCGTGAAAAAATCAAATGGACCAGTCTGCTTAATTAACTTAATTAATTACTCCTATTAATGCTTTTGCAATTGTATTATGCATTCTCTACAGCTAAACTTAGTATTTTTTGAAGTTATAAACATTTTTACGAGGGAACCTCCAAAAATTGTCAAATTATGAGAAAACATCGCAATCGCCAAGAAAGATAAAAAGAAATATTTCAATTTTCTGAAAAAAATGTTTCTTTTCTTCCCATTAATTTTGAAATTCTGCCTTTTGTTAAAGATCAAAATATTATTGAACAACTATCTCGTTTATTATTTGTTTTAGGAAAAAAATTAAACACAAAAGTTATGGACTAAAAGAAACAATTTAAAATTATTTTGAAATATACAAATATTTGACATTGACAGCATTAAAAATATTGATTAACAATGAAAAAAGTACTCTAAGGGTCGTATCAGTTTTTGATAAAATCAGCCGTACAAATTTAAGCCTTACATTATCCGAGCAATACATTTCAAATGTATTTGTTTTAGTTAAATATTTTGAATTTTTAGTATATCAATTTGTGTGCGTTTTTTTTTTACTTGCTTGCATAAGATTTTAGATTTTTTAGATTGTAAAATTTGCATCAATTTTCTAGCACGCAGTTGGAATTCTATGCGATAGTTCGACAGGGGTTAATAAATTTATAAAAAAAGGAAAATTGATATTATATATAAATGTATACCGAAATCTGTGGGTTTGCAATGCGACAGATGAAAATGTGTTAACAGTGAAAACGTTGTGTTCGGACAAGGCAACCAACTATACTCTCGCGTATTTTTCGTTGCATAGCTTTCGAATTGTATAAGAGAGAATGCCACTTTGTTCACTGTTTGAGTGGAATTATAATCGATTCCGGGAACGCGAGCTATACAGGGTGCTTCGTAATGAATGCGCAAAAAAGTAATCCTAGAATAAAATCTTGAAATTAATGACATTGATACAAATATGGCTTAATAAAATAAAATGTCGCTCAAAAGTTTGTTATTTCTCTATAGCTAAAATTTGGTTCGTGATATCGACGTGAAAACTAGAATTCCAGAGATTTTGGAGATGTTATTGTATGTTATTTTCACATGTTCAGCTTTAGTTTAGTTTTATTTGGTTGACTTTATTTAGTTGTATTTTTCTCTTGCTTGTCCGTTTTGCAAGGGACGCCGCTTTAGCCGCTTGTACTATAAAAGTAGCCATTTGTCGATTTTATGTACAAAAGAATGTAAATAAATAAATAAACAGCAACGACAGTGTAAAAACCGCCCGCAGTAGGCGACGATTGAGATTAAACCGTAAACTTTGGAAACAATTCTTTTACAACGCGATAAAAGCGTCGCTAAAAGCGAGCAGGACCGTTTCGTTTCTAGTCTGGTGCAGGAAACCGCAATTGCGACCGAGGTAGTGCGTTATTTTAATGGAGATTAAAAAATAACAACGCCGCGTCGCAGGCAATTTGTACCAGTTTTGTTAAAATTTGTATAACCAGTTGCGAAAATGCACCCCGCCGTTTTTTTTTGTGTTAATTAATAGTTCTAAATATAAATGTACTAAATTACCTAGAAAAAATAAATATAGACCATAATAGTTTTAAAAATTAAAAGTTGATAATTTTTTTCAAAATTTACGTTGTTTGCTAAAAATAATTAAAAAAATTGATAGTATTCTTTATAACATTGTTAATAATAATTATAATAAAATAACATAAATAATAATAAAATTCGTTTTATTATAATGTTTTGTATTATTATTTTAAATTATTACTGATAAAACCTTCCACGCGGTTCGAGACGCTCGGCAGCGCGGCGCTTCCGCGGCGCCCGGCGCGCTGTCATAAATAAATTCATTTCGTTTAAACTAATGAAGAGCGGCGAAATTTTCTTCCGAAATCTTAAACTTAAATGTGTAAAAAAATAAAAAAAAAAAACATGATTTCTTTTACCAAGAAATCAGTTATAAAAAAAATGTGGTTAAAATAAAAATTTTAAAAAATCGTTTTTTCCATCATAAGTACTTATAAAAAATATATATTGACGTGATCTTACTCGTTTGCCAGGTTGCACAAAGGCGACGTGACTCTTTAACGGCATATAACCGCACTTGGTATCATTTTCTTGTCAAAAAAGCCTTTACAAGTGAAAGCTCAATGCTTATTGTTATTTATTCTATCGCCTTCAGAATTTTCTTTTAATCCACGCGCTGCGACCGACGCGGAGAGGGCGGTGGTTCGAATTCGTTCGCTCGCACAAAAGCCGCATCGCATTGTAATCAATTTGTTAATTACACGGGGAAATTCAATTGTTTGTGAGTCGAGCAAAACGGACTTTATTAAACCGGATCGATATTTTCGGTAGAATCCGGATGCTCCGGTGCATCGTCTATGCAGCCTGTTAATTAAGGCGTCGGCTAATGCCCCCGCTTACCCGCCCATGCGAAACACGCCTGGTTCCGCTTATCCAGGTCCGAGAGTGTGTGGGGGGGATACTCGAATTAGGAGTCCCGTCACGCGAGGAAACGTAAGTTAATTAATAATTATTGTCGCACGATTCACCATTGACATTAACTGGTGAACCGTCTAAATGCAGTAACACGTAGTGAATAATAAGTTTTAATAACGTGAAGAAATTATTTCAAATTCCCACTGTAACCTCGAAGACGTTTCGCTAAGATTTCGCTCCGCCGCCTTTAACACTTATGCTTCGGGAATCAAATTAAACGCTATTATATTTATATCCTTCGCCGGAAGTGTATGACGATGCTGATTGGTCGGAGTACGTCGGTAGCTCCGCCCCTTCCCTCCCCCCTACTTTGACGGGTTTCTAATTTCTTCTCATCTTAGAATTATTGGGCTGCACTCCCAAGAATTTACTCCTCTGTCACACTCAGCCCTAGTAAAAAGTTCGTTATTCTGTTAGGGAGTATATTAATCAGGCTTCGGTCCCCCAGTTGAGTATAGTCTCTCTCAATCTTCATTGTGTTGGCTTTCGAAATTTTAACGATGATATTACCCATTGTTATTGAGTAAAGCTATTAACAAAAAAATGATTCTTACTTGAGTGACAAGGCAGGGGTGGGCCAGGTATATTTTTTTCTTTCTGATATATTTCTTGAACGGTGACCATTTGTGGCAGTGTTGAATAATCGTTTATACAGTGCGCTTCGAAAAAGTTATTTTACCAGAATATAACAACGCATTTGGAGATTTAATTACCTTCAAAAAATTAGTAGATATAGATTAGGCAAGAGATCCATAATTTACCTTAATACTGTATCCACCTTCAAATAAGCTGCCGCAGCCGTCTGCTACGCAAAACACCAGCCTCATCAAAACTGAAATCCAGGAATATTTGTTAGAAAATGGTATTTATTTTGAATTCAGATGCAAAAAAGCGCAACTTTTGGAAGTCTTAAATTCATATGCAATTAACCAACAGTATGTATGTGGTAATTTGACTGAACAGGCTAGGCATACTGTGTTACGTCTTCCTCCATATCATTTCTATACAAAACAACATACGAGGTTAGCGCCAAAATTTCCCGACCTGACATAGATGCAGTTGCAGTATCAGTCTTCTTTTAAATATATATCTTAGTAGGCTGCGAAAAAAGATTTGAAGTCTTGCGTCAAATAGTTTTTTATTGACAGCATTTTAAACAAGACTTGTCCGAAAAAATGTCGCAAATAAAAGTTTTTGACAAAAGAAAGGTTAGCATCTAAAACTATTAAAGAAAGGCTGGATGGTGTGTACGGCCAAAGTTCTCCTTCGTATTCTGTAGTGAAAGAATGGGCAAAACGTTTTCGAATGGGGCAGGAGTCCCTTGAAGATGATTCAAGAATTCGTCGACCAGTGGAGGTCATAACGGAAGATATTGTGGCGATTGTGGAAGAGGCGGTATTGAGTGATCGACGTTTAAAGGTCAAGGAAATCTCAGAAATGGAGTGGCGTCGCAAGGGCGAAACACCTCCAAGAAAATTCAAAGTATACCAGTCAACAAAAAAGGTGATGGCCACGATCTTTTCGGATTGTGAAGGAATTCTTTTGATAGGTTTTAAAGAAACTAATATCACTCTCAGTGGTAAATATTACGCAATATTATTACATAAATTGCGAGACTGCATAAGTGTAAAACGTCGAGGAAAACTGACCAGAGGCGGGCGTCTTTTGAACGATAATGCACCTGTCCATACTGCTGGCGTTGCACAAGCTGCCATTTTAGAGTGTGGGTTTCAACAGATAGATCATCCTCCCTATAGTCCAGATATGGCCCCCAGCGACTATTAATTGTTTGGATATTTGAAAAAGGACTTATATCGACGGCAGTTTAACAACGAAGTTGAGTTAAAAGCTCTTTTAGCTTATTTTGCAGATAAACCAAAAGAATATTTTTTTAAAGGGATTGAGTTGTTAATAAAGAAACGTAATTAGTGTATTGAAGATAAGGGGGATTATAATGAAAAATAATAAAAAATGGTTACTCTACTTCGTTTCTTTCGTATTCAGGCCGGGAAATTTAGGCGCTGCCCTCGTAAATTCTTTTATAATTGATCTAAATCAGGGCTCTGATAGTGAAATAGAATTAGATTTACACATTTTTAATAAAAATTTCCGAGCTATGGATTTATTGCATATATTTAATGTTACTGTTTTTTCTTAGTGTAATTTAATAAAAATTATATTATATTATATTATTGGGCTTATGCTCGACAATAAGCTAAGATTGAATGGTCACGTTACATAATGTATTAAAAAATCCATTGCTCACTTAAAATGCTTATATGGTTCTAAAAATATTTTAAATCAATCATTAAAAAGGTCGACAGTTTTATCTCCTTTTAACCACTGTGATGTCGTCTATGGCCCATGTCTGACAGCGGCTGCCTCAGGACGGATTCAAAAAATCGAGAAATACTGTCAAAGATTCATTTTTGGGATTAAACGTGGCAGACATGTTGGTCGTAAACTGAAGGAAGTCCGATGGCTAAATATGAAAAATCGGCGATATCTCCATAAATTTAATCTTTATCACAAAATTATAAGATTGAAGTCTCCACGCTATCTTTTAAAAAAATCAGGTTTCGCACGGACGTTCACAATTTAAATTTAAGATTTAAAGGCCTGCTTGCCCCTCCACGTCACACCTCTGGAATTTTTGCAAGATTCTTTACATATGACATGGCTAAAACATAATAATAATAAATTTAGACATCCCTCCACAAAATTGGGCAAATTATGTTAAACATATAAAAAAAGCAGAAGAATCGTATATCGTATATTGTAAATAATATAGAACAAATAATAATTAGAGCAGGCGATGAAAGCGATAGTGATACTGATATATTATGTGAATAATTTTAAGTAATTTAAGTAGGTAATAAAAATAATTTGTAATTTTACTTTAGATTTAAACATAAATAGATAAATATTGTTTAGTATCTTTCCTAACAAAACCCCAAATAATTAAATTCTAAGCAAAGTACGGACCTGTTCGGCCATATTTCATTCTTACAGCTTGCCCGGTTCTGTCCTTAATTCGTATCAGTTAGTCACTTTCTTATATCTATGGACAGACTTTACTTATTCGCTTCTCACCGATATGCGATGCCTTGGTATGGTATAGTCAGTCTCAATCTTCATCGTATTGGCTTTCGAGACACCCTCCCCGTTAAAACTGAACTACTATCGCTAATTTATACTTACATAACTACAAAGGACCACCGAATTTTTAAATGGCTGTGGTAATTATTTAAATGTGATTTTGTTTGTTTTTGATGAATGTATGAGTATGTAGAGGATACATATTTGGAAAAAGACGCAACAAAACCCCAAATAATTAAATTCTAAGCAAAGTGCGGACCTGTTCGGCCATATTTCATTCTTACAGCTTGCCCGGGTCTTTCCTTAATTCGTATCAGTTAGTCACTTTCATATATCTATGAACATACTTAAAGCATATGAGCTTTTCAAGGACAAGGATGTAAAATTTCGTACAATTTGAATTCCAATAGTGCGATGCGGTTTAACGACAGTCCTTTGATTAATTTACCAAAAACTACCGGGGAAATATTTTTCACTTTGACAGCACAGTGCTGTTTTTCCTTTGTGCGTCATCTTGTTATCCATAAAAGACGACTTTGATGTTTCAAAGTGGCATTTTCAAACAGAAAATAATTCACATTTTAAAGTCGTCTCCGACAAATTGCAGCATGCAGCGGCGGAGATTACTTACGTCTCGCTAACTTTATAATTTATTCCCGTCTCCTTCTTTAAAATTTGAAAAATCCGTGCGCACTATAATAAACAGAAGAATTGGAATATGAATAAATTTCGATGTTTGTCGCAACACGTTGCTGCAATTTAAATCTGCAATTTTTGCAAAAGAATATGAGATTTTTCAAATAAAGACAAGATTGTAATGAATAACCTCTAAAAAATAACTTCACAAGCTACTAAATATGGCTACCCGGAAAATGACCTAAACTCACGCTGTGTTGATTATACAGATTTTTTTCTACTCCCCTCTGTAAAATACCTAATTTCCGACCTATCTAGCGTACGGGAAGCGTTACTTTACCACGTTAGCTTCCTTTCCCACGAATCCGAGCCACTTCGGACATTTCCGGGATTTTACCGCACGGGTTCGGGAGCAATCGAATGTTTTCGGAGATATTTCCCACGCTTTGAATTTTGACGTTTGTCAATTCTGACGGTTATGTCAGTGAATGTGTTCAAAAACTAACGGTCGTAGAAAAAAACGCTCGTGTCAAATAAATTCGTGAGTCATTCATTACTAAACTACCCAGTCGCTGCAACTTCTCGTACTAAAATTCTGAGATATAATTATTAATTCGTTTTGGATTAAATTCTATTTTTCTGAGGAATAAAGAAGTTGTGTAAATACTATTATTAGATATTTTACATCTTATATGCAATTTAAGAGCCTTTCGCTGATAACTCACAGTTATATTGCCACTGCTCTTGTACTTGAATAAGCTCTAATTTAACGACCTTAAAAAATCCCCTTGCGCAAGTCTCTCTAAAGCTTAATGCCTTCAGTTGCTGCTTTTAGGGAAGAAGAAGATAAATATTTCCCTTGTCCTGTTGTCCAACTTCAACTTTACTGAGCACATTTAACTTGCATAAAAGGTGCGGAACAACTGCTGCCGTAAGATATTTACTTTATCCAGATTTGAAAATACGAGATGTTTAAAAATACCTTTAGTATGTTTTAGCGCATTTTTGTATTTACGGTGGTAAGGGGCTAGCTTAGATTGAAAAACGCGCGCCACTGACTTTTTTCAATTTTTCCTCCCTTTTTGGGATCAAGCAAGTGAAAACACAAATTTTTCTGATGTTTGCTCCGGAGCCTTCCTAATTAACAAAATTAGGTTTCCCCGGAATACACTCGTAAATTTTTCCGGTGCCCGTAGTTTAATTTGGTCGAAAAATAAACCGTGTAATTGTTTCGTATAATAAGGGGCTTTTTCGAAGTGCCGGAGAGCAAGGTAATAAAATTTGGCTTTTAATTACGTCGCGGTACGACCCTATATGGTGCGATAATAACCTCAAAGTAAAGTTAATTTCGAATAAGCCTGACGCCGTTTGAAACGGCACCGTAAAACAGGACGTAAAACTGATTGGGGTTAGTTTTTGAAATGGGATTTCGTCCGTTTTTATTTTACGCTACGTGGGCTGTTTATAATTGAAGTTGACATATTATTAACAGCTTAATTATAAAAAAGGATGAATTATTTTGCAAAATTAATAGGGAAATCACGAGATCTATAATAGAAGTTTATTATGGGCTCGATCCTTCAAGAAATGCGTTAACGAACATAAAAGAGCGTTTAAAAACAATAGCCTTGATTCTAATAATGCTACACACTTAAACACAGAAAAACACATTTTTGACGACAATTTTGACATTTTACATACAGCCACAAAAAGTAGAAAATTAAATTTATTGGAAGCCATGGAGATTAACAAAATCAGACATTGAAGTGTATTGCTTAACGATCAATTAGATTTAAATACCTCTCCTTTATTGAACTTAAATTCTCACAAAAGTAATTAAGGCTTTATGGGTATTTTTTGGTATATATAGTAGCAGGTAATTTGTAAATATTACATTTGATAAAGTCGAAACAATTGTCATGTAAAAATATATAATTTTCTGAAAATCTTAAATTTTAGTTCTTATTTATTTTGATAAAAGGATTTTCATTAAGTAAAAGCCACTTCAGTTCAAAATAGCTATTTAGTATCATTATTTTTAATATAACGTGCTTTGATCAGACTTCCGGTTGTAAAATAGCAGCGGCTTAATAAAATTCGGAACTGTCAAACTGTCCTTCCTTCGCCTCTGTATAGTTTAGTGGTCTGTGATTGTGTAAACGCAACTGTTAATTGGTTGAACGCGAGTCGTGCGTAGATGTCGTAGACTTCTAACTTAAATACGTAGTGATCCCGTTGGGGCGGCTAGAGTTTTCGGCCCGAAATAGGGATCAACGCGCACCCCAAATTTCCCACAAAATTGCGTCCCCCGCATATTTATAAACACGTTTTGGTGGCAAGCCGATTAACTTCCAACGCGAACCGAGAGCCGACGCCACTTACCGAGCGGCTACGACGCACGGCCTCACGCGATCCGATAGAGCTTCTCGACACATCCGCTACGAGCGTTCTCGGAGTTCATTAATCCCGTTATAGATAATAACGTCGTTGTTGTCTGCGTTTGTGATTTATGACTGTGAGAGTACCTGAGGGACAAAGCGACCGTGTTTATTATTGATAGTGGTCAAGCAGATAATTTGATAGACCGCTTATACAGAGTGTTATGGTCTGTTCATAGATATAAGAAAGGGATTATCCAAGGGTGGTCATTAACATACAATGCAACAAGATTATTAACTAAAGTTTCGGAATTTAAATTCAGGTAAAATTGTGGTCCCTAATAGAAAATAATTTTATACCTACCTGGGTTTAATATTCTTTGGTTTGGTGTACTACTTAGTTTAAGTTTATTAGTAATCATTCTTATTTCGTGCGTGTGTTGAATCGTGTGCGAATTATGCAAAATATGTGCGAGTCTAGTGTATCTCTGGAGATGCTCCCGCCCAAATGTAGAAAACACTATTCTAGGAGGCTTGAAAAAGATGAAACCTGTGTTAAATGTGGCAGAACTACCTTATGGAAGTGTATTCAAAACATGGGTTTTAGATTTAAAAAAATTGACAAAAGGCAAGTTTTAATGGAATCTTTTAGAATTCGGAAATGGCGACTGGAATATCTAGAAAAAATTAGGGATTACAGAGAACAACAAAGGCCAATTATTTACTTGGATGAAACCTGGTTCGACACTTATGATACCCTGGAAAAGGGTTGAGTTGACTCAACTGATAAGTGTAAAACAAACGCGCCATCAAACAGAGGTAAAAGAATAACCATTTTGCATGCTGGCTCTAAAGATAGTTTAATTCCAAATGGACTTTCTCTGTCTGCGAAAAATATTAAAGATTCTTCTCTGGATTACCATGAAGACATCACAGCTGATTTATTTGAAAGTAAATTAATTCCAAACATTCCTCCTAATAGTATCATTGTAATGGACAATGCAAGTTATCACAGGAGACAGTTGACTAAAACCCCTTCCTCATGTGACACAAAAGCAACAACCCAAAACTTCATGTATAATAACGACAAGTAATTTAGGTAGGTAATAATTTGTAATTTTATTTTAGATTTAAACATAAATACATAAATAAATAAATATTGTTTAGTATCTTTCCTAACAAAACCCCAAATAATTAAATTCTAAGCAAAGTACGGACCTGATCGGCCATATTACATTCTTATAGCTTGACCGGGTATTTCCTTAATTCGTATCAGTTAATCACTTTCTTATATCCATGAACAGACTATACAGAGTAAAATGCGAGTCAGTTTCTGTCAAGCTCTGAAGAGCCAATAGGATGATTGGCGAAACGTTAGCTAGTTCGATTCAGCAGAAACCGACGCAGGAAGAATCCAGAAATTTTATAAAAAATAATTCTAAACATCTAATCGTCTAATCTACTTCCTTTCTAAAATGGATAGTTTTTAAAATACAACCGTTTGCGGCAACAAATTAACTTACAAGAATGAAACTGCCTACATATAATTATGATAAATTCAACTTCCATAAACTCCTGCAAAATTGAAAACAAGTCACCCTTTTTTAAGTTGTTAGCAACCCTTTTGCACGAAAATCAATAAAATGGTATAATCATGCTTTAGAATTGTGACCTATTTTTAAACGGCCACTAAAATAACAAGGTTGATATTATTTCCGCTCAAACCGGAAACGCAATTCCATTAATTTTTGAAGCTACAAATATTCAACCCCCACAACATACCAAATTGTATATTTTGATGTCAAGCCAAACAAACGAGTAGCTGATCGGTTCTAATCCATGACAATTCTATTTTTCTTAATTATGGTCAATACGCGTTCTGTAAAAATACTTCCACTAGCGTTAATTCATTAAAAGTGCTTAAAATTGAACTCAATACGAGCAAAGTAAATTATTCCGGCAACAAAAAATACGCGTACGTATAATTGGTTGCATATTTCGAGTCCAGTGATTCAACTGTCAACAACTCGATGCCCCTCCCGTTCCCGATCATCACTAAATAAACACTTTGCGCAAACGTATAAACAGTCGGTGCAGCGAGCACATTTCCTCTTGTAAAAGTTACAACGTCGGTCGCCTTTATTTATTCGTTTGGGAAGAACATCTGCTGCGACTTCCGAAGCGAAAACCCGTATTTATAGTGCGGCCCAAACGAATTTAACTTCACTCGTTTGATCTTTGTTTCAGACGTGGATTACCCCCCTGGGGTTTTGTTTTTTCGATTGCGATTGTAAATTCGCGTCGATAAATTTTGACGTCAAATTGTCGCGCTTAAACGAAAAAGACACATCGCAATGTTGACTTAATGGGGAAAGTGAGCTTTTTAAATTCACCGCTAGAGGCGTACTTAAGTGAAATCGATCTAAAGTACAAAATTCAAATGCAGACGGGTAGTAATGGGTTTTATATTCTTTGCCATACGCGTTAACACTAATATCGTTTATATCATCTCTCACTTTTTTGAGTTTTTTGCGGTTAAATTAGTTTCTTATTTATTTGAATTAATTTTGAATTCATTTTTTCTTAACACACTAACAGTTCCTTTAAGTCAAACCACGTAATTAATTAACTGTATAGGCCATTCGGGCAATTTGGAGCAGAACATACAAATTCTGTCAGGCGTATTTATGGCGGTATAAAATTAATACTACAACATTTTATTTACTGCATGACAGGGAATAATAAACATGGTTTTCTTTGTCATACAAGTTAATAACTAGATTAATACTATTTGCTGGTAACTGTAATAAGAGATTGTTTATAATATCTCTCAATTTCTTTACCAGTTTGACTTTTTCGGGGTTGAATCAGTTGCTAATTCGATTGAAATAAATTGAATTCATTTTTTCTTAAGACCTTGACAGTTCTTTTAAATATTTAATTAATTAATTAATAAAAATAATCAATTTTTTTTTGCAGAATTCTGTAAGGCATTTTTTACATAGAAGGTGGCAGGTAGTTATACGGATTGTTTTATTTCTTGTTTGTTAATAACGAGATTAAAAATAGTGACAAATAACTGTTCTGTGTTTCTATTTATTTCTCAATTTTTCTAACTGTTCAGGTTTTTTGTGAGTAAATCGCCTAGGTGAAATTATCCTCTTGCTGATATATTTTCTTGTGTTGCAAAAAGTTAGTTAATGACAGATTCCTTGAGTGAAAACTTGAACTTTATTTGGAAAAAATATATTGGATTGCCCCAGTTCGGTCACACCTGTTACGTAATTTTTTTTAATTAAAAACGGCATAGCCTCGAAATTTTCTCGATTTTCTCATAAAGTCTTAAAAAATTTATTTGCTTTAATAATCCTCTTACTTTTCATACTTCTTCATTCTTGTATGTTTTATATAACGTAAATGACAGTAAAAAATGATAATTAGTAATTTTTTAATTTTAAAAAACAAAAAAAAATCTTAAGTATAAAAATTCTTTGTAACTTTTGTTTAATCCACAACCTGTTTTTATCACAAAGTTCTATACTACAAAAGTCCTCAATATCTGTACAGAAGGATTGTGTTCAGATCTCATGTTCATAATTTAAATATTAGATTTAGAGATGCCATAACTCCTCCTCTACATAAAACAACATTATTTGGGCATGGCTTTTCGTTTAATATAGCTAAATTGTATAATAGTCTTCCTAATAACTTCAAAGCCCTGACTCCAAGAAGATTTAAATTTGATGCTTACAAGTAAAGTTTAAAAAAATGCACAGTCTATCTATCTATCTATCTATCACAAACGTGAGCAAAATAGGATACATGAATAAGTGTGAGAACAAGTAATTTTTTTTTCTGTTATTGTGCTATCACTGTCCCCATAAAAAAAGAGTTTCTCAATCCGTTGGGTTAAATAGATCGGGGCGGCTAACATATTGATGTTATCCATATCTGGATTTCGCCCATTTCTGTATATATATATATATATATATATATATATATATATATATATATATATGATGACACTATATTCCGGGATATCATCCGTTCGCTCGTTGAACTCCGACTGGAATCCTGCTTCCGACTGGAATCCTGCAGACGTTTCGCCAAAATCTCACTTGGCATCTTCAATGCTCGCGCTCCGAAAACACTTCGAACACTATATATATATATATATATATATATATATATATATATATATATATATATATATATATATATATATATATATATATATATATATATATATATATATATATATATATATATATATATATGATGACACTATATTCCGGGATATCATCCGTTCGCTCGTTGAACTCCGACTGGAATCCTGTGGTCGAAGTGTTTTCGGAGCGCGAGCATTGAAGATGCCAAATGAGATTTTGGCGAAACGTCTGCAGGATTCCAGTCGGATGCAGGATTTGCAGGATTCCAGTCGGAGTTCAACGAGCGAACGGATGATATCCCGGAATATAGTGTCATCATATTTTTCCATCCGTGAATCAATACGTGAGAATATATATATATATATATATATATATATATATATATATATATATATATATATATATATATATATATATATATATATATATATATATATATATATATATATATATATATATATATGACCTATAACCCAATAACCCAGAACCTCTAGTCCATTTATATAAATAAGCAAGAGAAAGGCAAGAATCCCTGTCTGTTTTCTATTGTAAATTTTGCCCCACTTAGCCATTCCAAATGAGATCAAGTCGGCTAATGAAAATACAAGCGCAAATTTTTTTTTTAATTTATTTATTTTGTACTTACTGGTATTAAACGGCTCGAAGCCGCCGTATATTTACCAAAAGCTTTAGATATTGGGAACCACGGTAAAGGGTCGGGAGTGGGGAGAATATAATGCGTTTCCCCTATTGAAAATTTTCCGTTATCTTCCTCGAAGGTCTTCATGCGGACCCCAAGTAATCATCTCGGATATCACTTGAAAGGGCCAAATGACAACTTAATAGAGTGAACAGAAAACATCCAATTATATTACGGAAATTTGATATGTACTCGTGCAGGAATCAGGTCATTCACAAAAATTTTTCTGAACCAAGCAAATCCTTGTGTAACCGGGTTGATATTAGAATCTGATTGGATCTTTTCTTTTATAATTTTGAATTATCTAACCGTTCCCTCAGCTTATTCCGCGGGAACACGGTCAAAAGATGTCTTTTTTTTGGAGTCGTGATCTTTTTAATGTTTTATATTCAAATATAGATTGTTTCTAAAGCAATTTAAAGTTAAATTGGAAAGGGAAACAAATAAAACGAAATTCGCAACTGTGGTCCTTTAGGGAAGACAGTCCTTTGCTTTCGTCTACCTGACTTCCCTTTCCATAATACGCACATATAAAATTGAATATGAATGATATGTTGTGAGAAAGTGCTTTTTTGTTCTCATGCAACATAACGAGTTTATTTAATAAATTTATTTATAAATCGAGCGAGACTATTTCCTTTGGTACCACTTGCTTTCTTAAAATCGATAAGCTCTTGGAAATTTAGTCCATTTTTGAGAAAAGTTACAAGCAAATCGCGCACATTTTCCAAAAACCACTTCCAGTATTTTTTACACAATGAAGTGACATGCGTTATACAAAATACCACAGCACCCTGAATAAGAAAATATATATTTTCGAAAGCCTACAGTAGCATAAAAGCATTTTAATTTGATCATCACGGTCGATACACCTTTATATATATTTTATGTGATTTCAAATTAACGGCAAAATTCAAATCACACACCCAAATAGCACAAGGACGTCCGTAAATCATCCTCGGGATATCTGATGGGACATAGCGTATATCCTAGGGATATATTGTTTCAGCTAAGGGACATCCATAAGACGTCTCAAGGATATAAGATGTTACTAATTGGAACGTCCACAGTATATCCAGATACGTATGTCCGTAGGATGTTTGTTAGGACATACTAAGGATATCCGACTGTGAGTATCTAGGGTCTTATATAGATATACCAGTGGACCTTAATTAATTATTAGGTTATTTCCAACAGCCTATGATACTTTAAAGGGAATGTCCAGTAGTCCAATTGGTTGTGAGTAAAATCACGTCAAGTGGACCCCCCCATTTACCACTTGATCATGAAAATTTAATCTATATATATTTTATATATATAAGAGCATCAGTTCCTATTTTGAGAAATTGGTCGGTTGAGATCAAAGATGCCGACGTGTTCTTTCGCTTCTGTGGGGTTGTGGTATTCTGCGGTTGCGATAAAGAACATAATTAGGAGAACTATTTTCAAACTGTTCTTCATCTTTCTTCATCGCTTTCTCAAAATAAAATTAGCAGTAGATTTTGAGATCCCAGTTCTACATTATATTTTTCACACCTAAAAATACATTATTTACTTTTTTCTTATTCCTGACTCGATTGTTTTCCAGCCTCAACAGCGTTACTGTAGCATAAGATTCATTTCATTTTCATTCAAAGAAACCAACTGAAAAAAGACGCAACAACATTAAAAAACGGCATGTACCCATATGTCCGCAAAACATTGAAAATTCAATAAAAACCCTTTTTTGTAATCTAAACAATGTATAATCATATCGTGCCGTACATCGTTGCATTCGAAACAAAAAATTCTATTTGAGTGACAGGAGTTTTTTAGTTTTCTCAACAACCCTTAAATTTTGCAACTTTTTTATAATTTAACCATGTTCGTGTCTCTTCCACATTCACTGTATAAGGGGTTGTCTATGTATGCGTCACTTTCTAATTTATTTGTTTTTCTATCACCAAAATTTATTAAAAATAGATCTTTTACGTCATTATAATGCCGAATACGCATCTGCGTTTCAAACGGAACAAATATTCTTGGAAATGAAATTAACCCGAATAATAAATAAATAAAATAAATTAAAGTCTGGAAAATGCAAATATTCGGCGTTCTCCTGAAATTCGAACACCTGTTTGTACTGAATTATTGCATTGCATTTGCGTTATATATTGTTGAAACTGATCGAAAATCTTCGCGTTCCCCGAAAATACTTCAGATCGCGCTGATATTTATCTTTTATGCAAATATTTCCCGAGTAACCAATCCATTTCGAGTGCCGCTTCGTCTGTCGCTGTGCTTTTATTTTGAAACTACTGGATCGCTCGGATACATGTATTGCGACTTCGAGAGCTCGAAGGCCTGAAACACTCCCACACTTTTATCACTACTGTATCGAAATAAAAACACGTTTTATACAACCTCAACAACACACCTTTGGACATCAAATGCCAGTCTAACAACACACGTATACATCTTTTTTTTAATTGTTAATATCAAATGAATATTTTTCATGATGTGTAATGTGTATTTTATGTTGAAGATTAGTTTATTAAATTAAGTAAATACGGCAACATGTTCTGCTTTTGAGTTTTGGTCTAATAGTGCTAGAAATTATTATTCACCAGTAATTGTATATTGAGTAAGTAGCAGAAAAAAAATATTATTATTATAAAGACATTATACATATTGGGATATATATTAAGCATATACTTATAAACCGGCAGTCATTATAAATAAATATTTATAAATGGTTTCCTTCCCACGCATGTAGCAATTGAACGGATTTTATATTTTTGAAAATGTCAAAGCTGTACGATGTTACCCTAGATGTAGCTTACGTATAAAAACTAAAGTTAGAATGAGCGTAACCATACACTATACAGTGCAAAACCATTTTGAATAACCGTTTAAGTCGTGTTTACAAACAAAACACTCGTCATACACAAAAATGTACAAAATCAACATTAGAAAGCAACAAAACTTGCCAACCAAAAGACAAAATGTCAAAAATCCCAATAGATAACATAACGCTTCAAAAAACCAAGTTCTGCAACTGTTTTAACAACTTTTATGCTACGTTATTGTAGGACCTACGTTTTTATGGCAATTTAAATCACCACTACAACTCCCAATGAAAAACAAAATCACAACAAACTTTTACAATTTCGCAAGTGCATTTTGTAATAACTGCAACTTTAATAACATTGTGTATGCACCACCTCACTCTACAGACCGAACATAACGAACTACCCGAATTCCTTCCAGCAAAATTAAACTTTTCGAATTGTTTAAAACACGGGAAACACGGGCCAAATATAGAAGCGGATAATGAGTTTTCCTTAATATAAAATATAGGGTTAGATCACATTTCTTCTTCCTTTTGCTGTCAGCATCCATACCTGTTATTTCTTCTTTCAAAAATTGCAGGCATAAAGTCATTTGATAAACTAGTCACCCCATAGTTGATTGAAAGGAATAATTAATGAATCAAAAGTTCCCCTGAAAAAGAACCCAAATTATTCACTAGAATTGGCTGCCTATTTCATATTTTTGATCCATCATCTTTGGCGCGAAAGCATTCGAGGGAAATGGAAAACGAGTTTTTTTTTATGGCAGGCTGTTGCCTTGTTTCACAAGAAATACATTTTATTTCCAGTGGAAAATATATAAGGCCAACGCGAGATAAGGAATGGAAAATATGACGCTTATGAATATTATTACACGTCACGCGAGATGTATTTGAATACGCGGCCATATATCCAGGAGATGATAACGTATTACTTCCAATTTTGCAACTCTAAAGAATACGTTTTGAAGTATTACAGAGAGACGATTTTTCAATCCGTATCATCTGAAAAACGATTGAACCTACATTTTTATTTCAGATTTCTTCTTTCTGAAGTTTAACCAAATGATACGTTTGGAGAAGCGGTATATATACAGGGGATTCATGGAGAATTGGCAATCTCTAAACTAAATATATTAGACACCAATATTTTATCATTGAGTTCAACATGCCTCATACAAAATTTTGAATTTTCTCATTAATTGGGAAATTTTTGTAATCTAATAGCACTAATTGGCAGTTTTACGCTTTTTGACTTGTCAATTATGAATTTCACATACATTTGGACGTTGCTCCTAGAGGACGCTAGTTTCACCGTATTATTTAGCTAAATCAGGTCTTTTATTTATCTGTGGTGTTACGGTTGAAACCAAGAATCGTAAACCTAATAGAAATGACCCGAGTTATGATGGACTTTGAATATTTTGAGTAGCTAATATAGCATTTGGATGGTTGGATAATCACTCGTAGTTTTCATTTAATGTTTTAGTACTTATTTAATAATTATTGGAAAGTAGCGTAGGGTAAAAATAATACTATTGCAATCAAGGTTTGCTAAATACACAAAACTAGCAAATAAAACGTTTTACTTGTAAAACTTTGTGTTTTACGGCATTCTGCCATTTTAAATATACAAAAATCAATAAATACTTATAAACTAGAAGTACCTATTTTTGAATATATTAAAGAACGAAAGAGAACGAACGAAATCTGAATTTAATGCGTTACTCAAGACAAAAAAAAACCTAATAAATCATTTTGTAAGTCTCTTTCGTAATCATTTTCAGTAAAATGAACTGAGCAGACATAGCTTTTATCTGGATTAAGTTTGTCCTCTCTTCTACATCGAACTATCCACTCGTTCCGAATAGTTAGGGATACTAGGTCTTTCCCTTTGGGAAAGCGATGATTTTCGAAAACTTTTGATTTGAAGTTTTTTTTTGCTATTACCAAAATTCCCATTTTCATTTCTTTTACGTACTTCTTGCGACCACGACTGCAAGGATCATTCGGTCAGTCTCACAACTGCCATTTTCTTGCCTTTCTTCTTCTTGCTTATGCCCTGCATATCTACTAATGGATATCATCGTAATTGTCCATTATGGCTCAATCTCTGTAAAAGCGTTTGTATGTTATCATCTTGTTCCTCCCAATTTCTCATCTGCTTTCGATATTGAATAATCTAATAATAATTTTTGTGGTCTATCTAATTTTATAACTAATAATATATGCCGAACTATATTAATTAACTGTGGTGATTATATAATAGCCAAACGCAAACAAGTTAACATCAAATTAAATTATTGGCATCGATTTTAAGCTTTTACCGGACAAGTAAATAATAAACAAAATATCCGTTGCGCTAATGTGTACTCCGATATTTTACAGGTTACCGTTCCATCCGATTTATTTGCAAAAGCCGATATTGAAACGGAAATATTCAATCCACTCGTTTTTTCAAATAGTGCACCAATAAAAAAAGTTACACTGCTGCACGTTTAATCTATCTTTTACGGCGAATACAACGGTTTCGTATTTTCCTATACAAAACTGGGAAAGTGGACAACTAAAAAAGAGTTCGTAAAATTTGTGTTAGGGTTTTATTTTTATTTTTCAAAAAACAATCAAATTTAATATTGAATATTTTTTCTAGAATCACAAATATTTGAAGAACGGTGACTTTTTGTTGATATTACATTCATCTTGTTTATACTTATTTCCCTGTATATTTGGTTTGATTCATGTAGTTATTAGCTACTAAAAATTAATGCGTCTCTGGCGGCTGTGGCATTTCTGTACAGAATAAGCGATCTTGTGCGCATGCTCATAAATTTGACACACCTCGCGCCGTTTTCTTTTTAAACAGCGATCTCTGCACGCTTTTCCATTTCCTCTATGAAAATTTAATATGATCTGAGCATATTTTCGCAAAATACTACAAAAAAATTAGACCTGCAAACTGATATATTGTCTTAAATAAGAACGGTGGTTTAGCTGGTTCAAAGTCAATTAGGAAAATATCGCGCTATAAATATTGTATTTAATAATAGTTTATGCTATTATCTTGATTCGGGTTTAAAGGCCGTCGTCGGTTGGAATTACTTCCTAACGTTTCGCTAGCACGAGTGGCGAGCTTCTTCAGAGGTCCTTCCATCCCCGATGTTGGACGTAGACTGACGATTTCTCCTGCGCAGGTTGTATTTATGCCGATTGGTGGTGGGCGGGGCTTGTTCCGCTTCGGTTGGTCTCGGGACATCGATCGGTACTGCTCGGCCGTTCCTAATGATCGGGTTCCAGATTTGGTTGAGTCTAAGGGTCTCCTCCTTTCTGTTGAAATTGTGTGGGTGTTTTTGTATCTCAATGGCTTCCCTGACTAGTCTGTTGTGATAGCAGTTGACCGATGCTAGTAACTAACAACTCTCAAAGTGTGTCCTGTGTTCCCCGCTGCCCAGTGCGTGTTCAGCTACTGCAGACTTCTCTGTCTGTCCTAGCCTGCAGCTTGCTTTATGCTCCTTAAGTCTCGTTCCCATTGATCTCTTGGTAGTTCCGATGTAGACCTTACCGCATGAACACGGAATGCGGTAGACTCCTACAGCTGAATGTGAGTCCCTCTTGTCCTTCGCTGACCTGATGGTCTGCTGGATCTTCTTTGTAGGCTTAAAGATTGTTTTGATGTCTTGTCTTTCACAAGCCCCGCCCATCACCAATCGGCATAAATACAACCTGCGCAGGAGAAATCGTCAGTCTACGTCCAACATCGGAGATGGAAGGACCTCTGAAGAAGCTCGCCACTCGTGTTAGCGAAACGTTAGGAAGTAATTCCAACCGACGACGGCCTTTAAACCCGAATCAAGATAATAGCTTATCAACGGGCAGCGAAAGCCTTAACCAATTTATCAATAGTTTATGCATTAATAAATAAGTTAGTTTTCGTTAATTGGGATTGTTTAGAGGATTTATAAGAGATTCACTATTGGTACAAAGAAAATGCGTGACGATTATATTTTCAATTTTTTTTTTATTTCGTATCGATAAGTTTAATCCTATTCCATAATAATACGAGTACATCTTTTATCGTAATAGCAATATGGTAAGTCGTGAGTCGCTTAACCTTCATTGACGTGCGTGTTGTACTACGTTCAAATTTTCTTTTTTTTTGTGAGAATATTGAGTTTTTAAAAGCGAAAAACTGTAAAAAAAAATGCTGACGCCAGGAGTGGTGTGCGTTCCTAGGATTCACAGAAAATCAAAATTTACATATTCGACTTTCAACCTTTCGACATTTTTTTCCAAAAATATTTAATGATAAATATTTTTGAACACAAAAATGTGGGTTCAATGTTGAATGTTTCATATGAAATTAAAACAAAACAATCTATGAAACCAATGAATCAAACAAATTTTCCTCTTTTTTCTTATTTTTCTTCTATCTAATTTCTTATCTTTTTAATTTGTTATTAGAAAATGCAAACAAACAATTTTCAAATATTTCAGAGAATCTGCTGACTTTAGGGTGGTGGCCACAACAATAAAATTAATACATAAAAACAGCTTTATCGCATTCTTTTATCGTACTATACAAATATATTTTTATAACTTGACAGAAGTTGCTTTATTTAATATTTCAAATTTACTATTTGTAATAATACGTAAATTTTAATCTCGTACGCACACATTTTCAATCTTGCTCCTTAGCGATTTATTTTTTTCCACCTTACGCGGTTACCACAACAACCATTTATATATAGGCAAAACACCCTTCACCGCGTGCGTCCCTTGCCTAAATGCATATATTGTCGTCACGACAATGGCGATGTTATTATTTGTGGTTTAAAAATTTGATAATAATTGCTGCTTTGCGTCTTTACAGTCCTCTTCTAGGGAGCTAAAACAACTGCCTATTAAAAACATACATTATCCACGTAGTCCAGGAAACTCTTTGGACGTTCAATCATTTTTGTACATCTTTCTAAGAACACATTTCAGTTAGACCAATTGTCATTTAGCACGGAATATCGGGAACACCCTGTACAATAGGTGAAAATCTTAGATACAAAAGTTTTTGCTGCAATTTTTCAATTTGTTTGAATTTGCGGCGCACCCTGTATATTTTCCAAAAATTGTCAAGAATAAAAATTCACTCTTCTGGTTCAAAATTTTTTTTGGTATTTTAAAGGTTTTTGAAAAATGGTCTTTTTTGTAGACCCTTACACAAGCGATTTTTTTTTTAAATACTTCCCGACCCCTCCCCCCCCTTTTTTAATAGGTTCCGTCACGGGGCAAAGCTGCATATATGTGCCAAATATGAAGTCGATTGAATTTCGGACACTTATCGTGTTTCATAACAAGGTCCAAAAAACACTCTAAAATAGAGAAAAAAAAGATGGATACCGGCGTCGGATCGGTGCCATTTCTTATAAGCTTATGTGCCTCGTGGAGGGTTAAAAAGGATGCAAATTTCAATTTTGTAGCTCCAACGGTTCGAAAGTTATTCAGGAAAAACCAAAAGACCAGAAAAGAGAACGGAGAACGGACAAACAGACAAAAAAAAAATTTTTTTTCGACGGTGATCATTTCTGTAGAAACGGCGATCCCATAGGACTTACCGTTACCGACATATAAAATTCAATTTCATCGATTTTCGAAAGTAACAAGAATGAATTAAAAGTAAAAATTACTGAAGTATGGAACACAATTTCCCCGCAGTATACTAGAAAATTAGTTGAATAAATCAATACCGAGAATATAATTTAATTAATTATTTATTGTTAATTAAGTACGGCACATTTAAGACTAAATTTAATTCACATTTTTTTAGAAGGCTCTCTACTAACTTAATTTCAATAAGTTTTTGTTTTTCCAAATAAATAAATAGACATTCAAAACAGTTAGTTTTTGTTATAGCTACTGCATCATTTAAGCTGTGAGTCATTTTATCTATATATCTATCTTTTTATCTATTGGTTGATTTGTTTCAGGTCGTAAACAAAGACCGACCATTATCTAAGGCAAACGAGCCGTGCAAAATAAATAAGTTAATAAATCGCTGGCGTTTTCCTTAAAAATCGTCGCGACCGCGAGCGCAAAAAGAAAGAAAAATCTGCTCTTAATTAAAATGTCCGGCAATTAGTCCGCAATCACAGCGCAAACAACGAACCAGCGGACTAGGAATGTAAAACAAGGATTGCCAACGGGACGGGAAATTGTTCGTGTTAATGAAAACCCGTGGAAACGTGTCCGGCGGCATAAACAGCCTCCGCAGAATGACTATACTTTATTATGAAGCCGCCTTAAACGAGAGAGTCCGTGCCGTAATTTATTAAAGTTTTTGTTACCTGTTGCGCATTGCGATCACGTGCGAGCGACGCCCAACCTCTGCCGTTTTCTGTGGTTCAAATCGAGTATGCGCTTTGCGACATTGGTATGGTCTGTTCATAGATATAAGAAAGTGACCAATTGCTTTTGAATGGGATTATCCAAGGGTGGTCATTAACATACAATGCAACGCGATTATTATCTAAAGTTTCGGAATGTAAATTTAGGTAAAATTGTGGTCCGTAATAGAAAATAATTTTATACCTTCCTGTGTTTAATATTCTTTGGTTTGGTATACTGCTTAGTTTAAGTTTATTAGTAATCATTCTTATTTGGTGTGTAATACAGCGTGTGTTGAATCGTGTGCGAATTATGCAATTATGCAACGACAAGATTCAACGCAATTCGTGTTTATAATTCTTTGCCACAGGAACTCTTTAACTTAAATTTATATTCATTTAAAAAAAAGGTACAAAGATCATTTGATACAAATGCAGTTTTCCTAATAATGTGTTACTAATTATGTTAGTAAGGGCTTTTATTGTATATTTCTTTATCTTCAATTGCATTTTCTGTAGTGTGTTAGCAGGTATTTTCCGTATTTTATTTGTTGTTCATTCATTTTTTATTTCAATAAATAGTGCGCAATTTATTAATTATATAAATAGTTATTTAGCGGTTCAGTGGAGTAGTTATTTAAAGCTAGACTGCGCCGCTTGTGAGCTATCTGTTTACTTTGTTTTGAAAAATATTAATATTGTATATTGGCTTTTTTTTATTACAATAATGGCTATTTATTTTTATTATTATTATTTTTATTATTAAAGGTTGACAAACTATAAGCACTCAAACTCCTGACTAAAGTTACGTTTATCAAACGTATTGTATGAAATACCCTTCAGTGGTTTCTGTCACAATTCCATTTTTCTGAGTTTACTTTAACGTGTAGAGCGCTTTCTAATCGATCCAACGCTATTAGGCGTCGCGATTATACACCAAAATGTATTTTTTCCCGCCCGAAGCGCCATCGGTTTAATTAAACCCCAGCTTTATAAGCAATTAGGGAAAATATAATTAAAGATTCCCGAAGAGAGATGGGCCGGGATCCGCAGGAACCAATTTACTTGATGAAAATTCTATTAAAAGGACTTTGAGGAAACCGAAGGAAGGTAAAGGCGTGACCTCCCAATAAACGTCTCGGATGTTATTACATAAGGGTTGCCATTTGACGGACGGCATTTTGCGATCTGGGATCGGGGGATTTTGATGTTTAGGATGTTTAGGTGACCTTTGACGCGGCAATCATCGCTAATTGGTTTAGATCGCAAAGTTTTTCTTTATCGAATTGTATATAAATAAACAGAAAATACAAAAAAAGAAAAAAAGAGTTTTTTAAAATAATACTGTCTTGCTTGGTTCCAACAATTATTAAGGCAATTTTCCTACTAAATACTGGTTTTAGAACTGACGTCTTTGAACAAGTGTCGATTAAAGTGATGTAATCATTTCTGATTTTATCGAAAGAGTTACTATTATAAGATTTGTCTCATAAGTCTCTCAAATCAGGACTTCACTTTAGATAAAATTTTTGCCAAAATGTTTACTTGTTATTGTTATGTTCTTTATAAATCAAATAAAGACTTTTGTTATTATAATTAATATTATATAAAGTATAAAATACTGTATTATAATTACTTTTAATTATTTAATTAATTAATTTTACTATTTTGATAGAAAATTACTTTTATTCTACTACAAATTGATTCGTTTAGATTTTCTAAGTAAAAAATCATTTTTTAAATAAAACCTACATATATAATATTATTAAGTCACTTAAATCATTCATGTTAATTGTTAACTTTGATGATTCGATCTTAATTTTATTTCTTGCATAAGATAATTAAATCATTTATGCAATATCACTGTTCAAATAGAAAGTTACTTGCAAATTCATGCACACCTTCTTAATCATAAAGTTTTCTTTTAATGAAACCTTGTTGTATATTATTATTAAGTCATTTAATTCATTGGTGTAATTCTGATAATATTCTGAGAAAAAATTACTTACTGGGATCGCATAAAAATATACTGTTCTAATAGAATGTTACTTCCAAATTATTCTGAAAGGCATACAAATATTTTTATTGATTCATGTACATTTTGTTAGTCAAAAAAGATATTATTAAGTCATTTATGTAATTAATAATATTCTGATAGAAAATTACTTACTGGAATCGCGGTTTTTGTTGATTCATTCCTTATTTTATAGGTCAAAAAATCATTTCAGTAAATGAAACCTTTCTTCATAAGATAATTAAGCCATTTAAATCATTTATATGATATAACTGTTCTAATAGAAAATTACTTCGAAATTATTTTGGATTATATACAAAAATATTAACCAATTCATGCACACTTTGTTAGTCGAAAAGTTTTTTTAATGAAAACTTCCTGTATAATATCATTAAGTCAATTAAAAAATTTATGTGATTAATAATGATCTGATAGAAAATTATTATCAAATTATTTACACTTTGTTTGTCAAATAGTCTCATTTTAAAATAAAATGAACGTTTATAATATTATTAAGTCATTTATATTAACATTACTAATCTGATAGAAAATGACTCCAAATTATTTTAGAATCGCGTAAACTTTTTTTTTATTCATTCATTCATTCATTAAGTAAGTCATTTTTAAACATTTATGGAATATCACTGTTCTAATAGAAAATTAAAAAATTGAAAACATTCTAATGGAAAATTATTTACAAATTATTCAGGAATTGCATACAAATATTTTTAATAATTGATTCACAATTTGTTTGCCAGAAAGTATTTTTTTTTAAATAAAACCTACATTTATTCAGTCATTTAAATAATTTGCGTTATTATTACTATTCTGATTGAAAATAATTTTTTAATAATAAAACCTGCCTGTATAATATTATTAAGTGATTTAATTCATTTATACAATAATACCATTCCGATAGAAAATTACCTTGAGTATCATTCTAAAATCGCATAAAAATATTTTTATTAAGACAATTACACTTTTTCACTGTATAATATTAAACCATTTTTTGTAACACTGAAATTATTCTAGAATTGTTTGGAAACTTCGAAAAGTCATTATTAAAATTCTAATAGAAAATTTAATTGGAATTAGGCATAAAAATATTTTTATTTATTCATTCACTCACATGCAGATTACGTAAAAAATATAAGTGGAAATTCGCAAGAAAATCAGATTAAATGGAAAAGCTATCCCTTTTATAAGCGTATCCATTCAAAATTTCTGCCGAGGACTCTCAACGATAAGTAAGGAATTATTCATAGACTTCGCGGCAAACGCGCTCGGAATCTAGTAGAGAAGCTGATTAACCACTTCGCAGCGAAAGCCGAATTTTCAACCACACAAAGTAATCGAGCGTTAGTTTTACTTTTATTTAAATTAAATGAAACTGTCACAAAATCTTGAGTTGAAGACTCAGTTCTACATTTTTTTTCTTATTGGCTATGATTTTTTTGGGAACCGATGGACTAATTCAATATGAAAAGAGTTTCTCTTTGCTAACTCTTCTTTTTAAGGTACAGGGTGTTAAATACCTAAAAAACAATGGACGTTTTTATGCCAGATTCTGTTACCGAAATGTATTTATGTTTAAGACTCTAAATGCTGTAATTTATTCAGGCTAGGGGAGTATCAAAATTTTGCTAAGAATAATTCGTGCAGTTTTTAGGTCAAAAAAATATGAAATATAAAACATGAGAGATGAGAATGTCAAATCAAACTTAAGCTTCATACAAAATCAGTCATATAACACCTAACAACTATTTAAATTGTTCAATTGATAAAAATGCAATAAAAGCGGAATTTCATGAAATGGTAATGAGAAGGAATTATAAAAAAAAGTCCCACTTGTTATGACGCTTTGCCGGCCTCGCTGTATTATTAGCATAGAGTAACTTAATTAATTATTGTAAAGTAGTTGGATCCAGTCAAGTATAAGCAAAATGTTAGTTGTATTTAACTAGGTCATCAGTAAATTATAGACCTCTGGCGGATTAATGTTAAACCAGATTTTTGTTCATTGATATTTATATCATACAATATACTTTGCTATAAATATTTGTTAATGTTAATTTGTCGTTTAGTTTGTTAAATATATTTTGTAATTTTGTAATGTAATGTAACTAATGCTACATTCAAATTCCAGGGATTTGTATATAAAAAACGTACCTTAATAAACTTTCCTTGATAAGGACGTTTAGGCCTATTAACTGGCCAAATTGGTGGCCATTATTTTGATCTATAGGTCTGGGAACCATCCAGTGGCTTGCGAAATGATTAAGGACGGCCAATTTGCAACGCTCCACGCTGCCGACAAAATGAAGAAAGGATCCTTGTTGGCGGGCCTTTATTGAGCTTGAGGTTTCGCACCTGACAACACGCTGTTTACACGTGAGCATCGCGTAAGAAGTTCAAACATTGGGCCAATTTAATTTCGACCCCCAACATTTAAAAGCAACAATGCCGACTAGACGCTGTCATTGTCACGAAGTTTGTCACAGTGTAATTTAATAAATTAAAAAGAGGGAATGCCATTTTTCCTCACAATACTTTATACGCGAATTTAAGTCCGTGACTTCGTCTTGAATACATCTGAAACAAATGAGGATCAATGACGTCACAGTCTTAGTCTTGACCATGACATACTATTCGTGACCAAGCTGTCAAATTTTCTGAAATTAATGAAGTTATGGTGTTTGTATATTCGTGTCTAATATGAAGATTGTAGAAATCAGTTCTGAAAGTTGTTAACCCCGACAAATACTGCAAATAATAAAAAATAATGAATGAATAATAAAAAACAAATAATTTGATGCGGCTAGGTCGATTATATTTGAGGTCACTTTCATACTTAATAACCTGTGTGTCAAGAACATATAAAGGACCATATGTTTGGTTGTTGGTAGTGACACTTATCCCATCAAAAAGTTTTCCTACAACTGATCTAGAATTTGTGAGTGAGTTTCACACTATAAAAATAATTTGCTAAGAGTGGAATTTGCAGTCGACAAATGAAAATTTGATCAATTTTAAGACATCGTCAATGCCTGAAGAACGATTATGAACACCTAGTTCCAGTTGCGCGTGTATTCTTGAATCTTGTGGTTTAAAATAAAATAAATATTTGTAATACATTTAACATTTAAAGTATTGAAAAATACTCAAATTTCTGAAGTTATACAGACTGCTTAAAGACATTGTTTTTGTCTCCGAATTTAACCTTCCTGTTTGAATACCACACAGTTTTAGTCGACTTTGGTAAAAGAACAGACCAATTCTACTGTTATTGTAGAAATGCTTCATCATTCAACAAAAGTTAGGAAGTTGTATTTAAAATTCCAATGGTGCTATATACATTTTTCGAATAGATGTTGCTACGCGGCATGTGTCAACATCCAAACATCAATTACCACTTTTATGGTGGTGACTCAACATCAATAGTCGCATATATAGGACGCTATCGATATAAGTCGCTTTTAAAGCAACTGCAGGGTAATTTTATATGCTGGTATGTTGACCTTGTTGAGGAGAAACCGACAGCGTGTCTTAAGGGGCACAAATTGTTTTTAAACCTCCGCAGCTCGAAGGCTCCGGAACTCCGATCGAGTTAAAATTCGGTCACAGATATTTTCATTGTTATTTCAAAGTTAAATCGATGCGCCGGAAGCCATAGAATTTAATATCCTTCCGGCAAAAACCTACACAAATATTATGACGGCGGGCACGAGGAAACCGCTCCGGATCCTGCGCGACGAAGACAAAGAAAATACCGTAAGAAAAATCCGCGTTTCATTCCTCACGGAGGAAAACTAAATTACTTTGATAAATTTTTCCGATATCTTGATTATTGTTTTCCGGCGTCTCAAAAATAATGTCCGCTCGCTAAACGTATTGATCGATGACGAACACTACGGCATGAATCGATAGTCTTCAGTTTAAAGTATGCGGTTGACATATTGGGCCCCTCAAATTCTTTCTAACTTTTGCCGGTTAGTTTAGGTTTTCGGTTTCAATTATTTTCCTTAATTTTTGTTGTAACTCGAAAGTTCCAACTATATCGCTGATTCCCCAAACTCTTGTGGATTTATGTTATCATTCATATCTTCTGCGTCAGTCAAGGGTATCCACATCGGGTGGAATGTAGACCCCGTCAATATATTCTGTAAATATTTCTTCAAGTTATTTTTAGCATAAATTTGCAATGAATGGAATGCTACAATATATAAGAATACGTAAATCCAAATGCAACTTACGACTGTCATTGTTATTGTCCTCATCCATCACGACCTCCTCCATAACTCCCTCTAATTCATTTTGACTCAAATGCCATATTTTACGAACTGTAATGTTCACTGCACAAAGCACAAACTAATACTAAGGAACACGCTAATTGTTGTATGTTTATTCTACATGCGCTGACTTGTCTAGACTTCCAATAACAAAGTTTTGTTTCGCAGATAAAACCAGTGGTGCATTTACGCACTAGTAAGTATTTTCAAAAAATAAAGCATAATCAATATAGTATTTCCGATGTATGTTTCCTGCGATGTAATCTACATGCTATAGACTTAACAAAAATGGCAATACAAATCCAAAATTTATGAAAATGTGATACAAATTTATGTACGGCTTTTGTTAACTTTTGAAGTCATGTATGATATCTTTCCTTTACACATAAATTAGCGATTTAATAAAGAAAAATAATAAAATTTCTAAACGGATGTGCAAAAATATTTCCTGGATGTGACAAAAAAAAGCATAGAATAGCTGGTGCAATAACGCACCACAGGGACAAAATGCGTGAACGTAAACAAAAGCAAGAGCAAGAGCGATTACTTGCCGGTTTTTCGTTGTCGCCGCCCAAATCCGATGGCCTTTTTTTTATTCGCGACAGCTTTCGCAAGTATTTACATATCTAATCAACTCCCTCGGGGAACAAGGCTCTTCAAAACACCAAAAAAAAACGGCGAATTCCCTTTCGTTTTCGTCGTCCCTCAAACAGACTAAATTGAGGCGGGTCCTACGAAGCAAACAACGCGCCGACCATCAACGGAAGGCGAAATATTCCCATTAGGTAACGAGATATCTAAGTATCGGTGACGTTATATCGTTCACATTTTATTTTCGTTAGGGAATCGATATCATCTTTTCGCCGCGATCTGGAGGGAATATAAGAACGATTCTTATTCGGAAATGTCAGCGCCATTGTTCCCCATTGGATTTTTGATATCCAAAATATTTTAACCACATGCCATTGCGTTGGTTAATCGTATAAAAAGTCCTTAGATTTTCATCATGAATCTATCGAACACTGCTTAAATACAAAAGCCATATAACAATCAAACGCATCAAACTCAACCACCACATATTGCTTCCAAAAATCCACAAAGATCATGGACCTCTTAAACCTATTCCCAGTTTCCTCCACCAGCAGCAAAAGTAGGTTTCTCCTTCACATTTGTAAAGAACTGCGGGCATTTGGTAGATATTTTAAAAAACATAAGATCAGACAAGTCTGTGAGCTTTGGAGAAATTATTTTATTATTCATTTATATTCAAATTCAGATTCAAAAATATACTCAAATCACGTGCAAAATGTTGCTGTAATTTAAACTGTTTTCAAAAGTAACAAAATTAATAAAAAAATTAATAAAAAAAAACATAAATGACAAGTTTGCAAACCTTTTGTCATTTGTTAATTAAATTAATCAATTAAAATTAATTAAGAATAGATTTTTTGTTTATTTTTTTCTAAAAAAATTACTAGAAAAACCTTTTTTACCATCTAGAAAATACAGGCATTAATTTGCGCTTGAGAAAAATGTACGGAACAAGAACTAACAGCAATGACACAATGGATTGCTGTCTTGAATTGACTTTTACTATTAATTCCCCGTCCACAAAGACAGATAATACGCCTCACGTTTTGTTATTGAATATGATTCTGCACGTATCTCCAAGTAACATGTGTTAACATTTTAAAGAAATACATAATCTTATTCTTTAGAAAAATAAGAAACATTTTTTTTGTTCCGCAATTTGGTGACTGAGAAAGCTCGTTCTTTTTATACCTATAATTTTGTTGAATTTATCGTTGCATGACTACTATCTAGCATCCGCTATGACTATGACTATGACTAAAAAAAATAGATTTGTTTCTTATTTATACGGATGTACCGTACATTCAATTCATCCTGATAAATTTTTAATTGGCTGTAACTTTTTGTTTTCAGAGATATCAAGGTAAATAAAAAAACAAAGTGTAGGGTCAGTAGGTAAGTTTTTTTCCAAATGACAACCGACACCATATTTTTTTAAATGGAACACCGTGTATATTATTTCTGTTTAATAGAATATCTTATTCCTATTACAATGACGTAACACACTTTAAATTTTAGTTCACTCTTTTTTGACAACTCGGCAAAATAACTGACTGAGACAACAATAATTATTTACAAATTAAAGTAGAACAAAAACATTAAAAATGACAAGACACACTAAAGTAAAAAATTCTTTAAGTATTCTAAATATCTGACCACCATTTTTCTGAATACATTTCTCATACTTTCTAATTGTATGATGTCCGGGCTTTCGGTTGGCCAATCCATAGTTCCACCGTTCCTTATCCAACCCCTGGGATATTCCATGTTAAGAAAATTTTTAACCTGCACAACATTGGCACCGTCTTACTTCCATATAATAAGCGTTAATATATTTAGGGGTAAATCTTCTATATGTTGTTCGATTTGGTACTCTAAGAGTTGCAAATAATGATCTCCAGTTAACTTTTGACCTATAAATATCCGACCCAAAATATTCCATATATGACACCACACCATACATTAATTGATTGGTATCCCTGAGTTTTTATTTCGTGTATCTGTTTAGGATTACTTGAAGACCAATATCGCGTATTTTGTCTATTACAACCTTTTCTCGTAGTGAACGAACTTCCATCAGTCCATAAAATGTTTTTCAAAAAAGTATTATTCTCGTTATGTCTATTTAAACGTTGCTTACTAATATGTCAAACATAAACCTATTTTCATTTGTCAGTCAGGGCGCTCTTTGAAATTATGTAAAAATTTTCCATTTTTGCCGATTTCTCAAAAACGAGTGAACTAAAATATAAAGTGTGTTACATCATTGCAATCGGAATAACATACAGGGTGTTTCATTAAAAAAATAAATAAGATGTTTTATTTTATATGTAACTTCGAAAAGAATTTGGCTAGTAACCCCCCTACGTTTTGTTTTTTTGTTTACCGTGATATCTCTAAAAACAAAAAAGCTACAACCAATATAATAATAATAAAATATTATCAAGATAAATTGGACACACGGTACCTACTTCCCTTAACAGGCTATTCAAAAAAAATAACTTTGATAAATTCCCACTCCAAGGTTAACTAAAGACAACGGCAATTACCCCATACATTTAATTTAAAAACGAACAAGGGATACGCTTGCTTGGGAAAAGGTCCCACGTTTCTTGCCTAATGGTCCATTATTTGCGCTTCCCGAACCGGCTCTATAATTTACAAGAAATCAGTGGCGTAACAAAAGAACGCACATTGAGTTTCACGTCTTGAAAACTATATTTGATATTTTCGCGCTGGCTTCAACGACAATTGTCGTCAGTGTCTTGAATATATACGAACACAGCAATTCAATCGGAGCACCAGTGACGTCAGAGAAAAGATGATCAAGATTTTCAGCATGACTAAGCCAAGGAACTGTCAAATATTGGAGATTATTGAGGTTACAATGCTTATGTTATGATGGTTCTTGACTGCTAAGTGAGTTTTTAATAACTTGATAAAAAGATTAAAAAATTTGACATTATCTATATATGAAACCAAATATTAAAAAACCATTGGTCCAAAGACCTCAAGATTTTATAATTTTGTTGATGACATTGATCTAAAATCCCTGAATTTGCAAATCTTTAAGGGAATGGGCACGTTTTTTTCAGCCCTCCAGCTGAATGAATTTAAATCAAATAACTTTTGCTTCGCTCGGTTGGTTTAAAATTGAGAAATTTTAAATAAAAAACTTGTTATTGTCTTATAAGGTATTTGTTTTAAAACTGGCAGGCAATTGTGTCTACGTTTCTGATACATTATCAAAGAATGGTAGAAAAAGAATCATCGATATAATAAATAATATTTATATTAAATATTAGCATTAAATACAAAATATATTTCATATGTAATATAATATTCGGTATACGAATTTTGTAAAAAACTTATAAAGCTTATTTTAGGAGCATGTATATAATTATACAACGAATATTACTTGAATTTGTAAATACCTATAAGAAGTAGGTAGCGTTTTTGCCAAGATTAAATGAGTGAATGAAATGAATGAATGAATGAAACTGTCATCCAGTGGGTTTTGGCTATAGTTTAAGCGGTACAAGAGCCGCAAGTCAAGGTCAAATGCAGTCTCTGAATCTGAAAGCAAAGCCAAAATTTTGGCAAACTATGGTTTGTATGTTTATACAAGCCCAAATAAAGTAAAGTTAAAATGGTATAATTAAAACCAGGCAATCTGAACTTACACATATAATATTGTACATGATTTTGAATAGTGGTGATATTTAGAGTATGCTGCTGATTTCATTTTGAATTGGAACGTTTCTTTTAACGATGTTTTTAACGTGAAAAATCTGGAAAGCAGGTTTATTACGATTGCATAATATACTTACTAAAAGCAATAATTTAAAAATTTTAATTACCGAAATTTCTATTGTTCCCAAAATCTGCCGATATTACATACTTTATTTTTTTTAATATTAATGTTAAATAAAAGAACACAGAAGCAAAAATAAAACATAAAACTACGTTGAGTCCTTTGATTGTTGGAACAGAAACAATGGCATAGTTACTATGGAAACCGTAATAGAGAATCGTCTAGTATTTATCGGCGACATTTTAAGTAGGCGTTGAAAGTGGTATGACATATGTCAATGATTTTATGATAGGCGCGTGATTTTAAGATCTCAAGATTAGAACAATAACTAGCAAATATTTTTTCGTAGATATCATTCGAAAAGATCCGAGGGCCTTAAATCTCGGTAAAGCAGAGGCACTTTTATCGAGGAGCCCGTGTTTTTCGATAAGCGAGGGTAATTTTAGCCGCTTCTCGTTGTACGTGACTATACTCCGGAAATAAAATTTAGCAGTTGCTGTTATTGCACCTTTCCACGTCCTACCTAATTTTCGTGACCAGCGGGCGATGTTGCCGCATTGTCAAATATTTCCTGTAATTTCTTTTGAATTTCACTTTTTGTAGCATTAATTGCTGTTAAAAGGAAAACCAGTATTACACTCAACTCTGAGGATTTTGTTTCTTTATCCACTTAAGTATCTAACTTACTAAATGAAAAAAAAATTAGTTTATTACAAAAAAAATTGAAATAAAACCATAAACATTAAACAAAATACAAAGTGTTTTCGCTCTAGTTCTCATAACTGATTGACACTGACGACTCATACTTGTGATATCAGTCGATATTTTACTGATCATCGTTTAAAGTGAGGGTGGATGATTTCTAACCTACCTACCCATTTGATCCCATAAATGTTCTATCGAGTTAAGGTCTGGACTGTGCGGAGGCCAATCCAAGATCTCAATATTCTCCTAATTCAAATAATTAATATTAATAATATTCTTGCAGTATCTATATATCTATATATCTATACATATATACATAGATCTGGTTTCTCTTAAACCACTCTGTACAGGTTTATTCAATATATTTAGATACCTACCTACAGGGTTAATTTTGAAAGATAAAAAAAACAGTGTAAATACAAAGGTTTGACGATTTTTGCTCTATTATCTTATGCAAATGTCAGAAAAAACAGACGACAATCACAAGCTGTCAAAATGACAGCATTTTTTTCAATGGAATGCCCTATATATTATTAGCTTCAATCATAGATCTTTTTCCCTGATTTCAAAAATATATGGTTTATTGACATTTCATTTAGCCGTTTTTGAGATATTTCAAGATAAATCAGTTTGTAAAACAATATTAAGTCTTTCTCTTATCACTTGAAAAGGTATAAAATGTCACAAGGATTCAGGTCGGGGCATCGGCAGGCCATTTCATAGTTCCTTGCCTACCTATCCAAAGTCTATATTTATTATTTGGATAATCGGTAACCGGTTGGACATTATATTGAGGTGCGCCATCTTAAATTTTGGTTGAATTTTACTATAGGACTTTCCGGATAATTTTTTAACCTAAGCTATTGTCCAGAAATCGAATGATAATTATTTTTAAAATGAAATATCTCAAAAACAGCTAAATGAAATTAGGTTCATGTTGTGACAGTTATAACAAACTATAAGCCAATAAGAATAAAAAACTATTTTGTTTGTAAAATTACATATACCTACCAATCTACATTTACAAAAGATTTACAAAGACACAAAAAATAAAATTAAATAAATAAAATGCTTTAATGCTAAAAGATATTTCTTGAGTGATATAGTCTATCTATTTATAATGCATTTTATAAGCTAAAATGATTCACCCGGCGAGTTTACAATTCAATGCGTCATCTACCGGAAAAAAATTAAGCTACTACGAAGGTAAAATTGGAATGGCTTTTTTGGCTGTTTGATGATTGTCACTCAAGAAACATTAAACAAAAATGGTCCTAACATGACTATTTCATGAAAAAATATTATTCTTTCAATCCAGCTAGCACACTTTAGCAACATATTTGACAAACTTAGCTTTATAACTGCACCTTAAATTTCATGGAGAGTGTTTTTAATTTTGCTAGCTTGAAGATCTCCTTAGTTATCGGTTCCTGTCCAGTTGGACCCAATCACATGTTACAGTTTAAATACAATAAAAGTGTATTTATTGGTAAGAATACATTTTGCACAAACAAAACACTACAAACAATGATAAAGCCGCAGAGCTTTATTGACACTTATGGAGGCAGGACGAGCTGGCCAAACGTTT
The DNA here is from genome assembly GCF_029955315.1 of Cylas formicarius. Classification (NCBI taxonomy): domain Eukaryota; kingdom Metazoa; phylum Arthropoda; class Insecta; order Coleoptera; family Brentidae; genus Cylas; species Cylas formicarius. The sequence continues at coordinate 35,751,992 of NW_026844347.1, read as the reverse complement.
GAAAGTCAACATTATGAAACACTTCCAACATCCATTGTTAGCAGCGCCATCGTGGGAGAATAAATTCACGAATATCGAAAAATCGGACGGACTTAAGTCACCCCTGGAATATGCCGGCGGTAGCGATAAAAGGTTCACGTCACTTTTATGTATAGGAGGTGTGAATGTTTAAAAGGTATTGTAGCTGAAATGAAAAGGTCGTCGTCACACATGCACTCTGCACTTATCTAAATTGCAAAAGCCTCTGGGCACCGTGAGAACACGCGACAGGGTAGTTTAGTATCGGCCGTTTCTCGAAACATGTTTTAACATGAAGCTTTTTGATTAGTTTTAGTACTTCTTTGAATCTTTTATTTCTATAATATGGGCGCTTTTTTGAGAAATATTTAGAGATGGAAATATGTGTTTTCAATTTTGGATCAACTAAAAAATATGAAACAAAACTGAGTAGTCCACTGAATTTGACACACAAAAAAATGCCATAATAGTACTTTTATCCGAAATAACTTAGGAATTCTACTTATTTATTCAAATTCAAAATCAATATTGTCAGCAGTATTCCTCGGAAAACCTGCTTTTTTGTGAGAGAGGCATTTCCTGATTAATTGATCAAACTAATATTATTTTTTTTGTTTTTGTTTTGTCAAAAATAGATAAAGAGGGACGGAAAAGTTTGACAAGTTTAATTAAAATTGGTTTAGTGTACATAAATTTATTCGAATCTAACTATTCGATTTTTTCTTTTATGCGTTTTTTTCTCGTGTCACTTTAGGTTGTAATTATAAAGTTTTAGCAGTAATTGTTAATTTTTATTTATGTCTAGAATGAGAAGTATTTAACGATAGAAACCACCCTACCGACAGAGGTGTGTGATTTTCAATTTTAGATCATTTTGAAAATTGTCCGTAACTTTTTATTTCTTCTTATGAAATAAAAAACATTATTAGTGCAGTTTTTTCTCCGCTATTCTAAAACCTTTCTTATTTTATGTGTGTGCCGTTTTGAGCGCTCAATAACATATGATTTCCAATGTCTGTCGTGAAAGTTTGCAGATTTGTCAGGCACTTTTCGTTTACATGTGAGTAGGCCGTGCATATAATTGTCAATAATATAGCCACTAGATAATATAATTGAAATTTTCAATGATAAATAGTCTTTTCCACACAATTGAATCGATTTTGCAGAAGATTTAACGAGATCTTGGCATATTTTGAGAACATACTGCCGTAAAAATGCCGCATCAAAACTGATTGACGATCTGTCAGCGGCCATGTTGGTTATTGAATGTCGCAAAGTTATTGATTAGAAAACAGATTTGAAATCTCGTATATGCGAGTGTTGAATCGACCTTCTCAATTTTTTTTCCCAGTTGTTGTTGTTGTTGTGGTGGCTTTAATTCACATTCACTGGCCTTCTTATATTATTTTGAGTATCTAAAGTGGGTTAGGGTTTCCTTTATTTATGTTGGAATTTCAATACTGGCGGTGTTATTATTTCTAAAGCCTTTTTTTGGTCAACACGAGGCACTTATTCTTTATTCACTCATTCACTTTTTTCTATGTGAGCCCTATGAAAAGGTTTTGAAAGTTTGATCAAAATCAAAACTATTCGATTTTCGGCCATTTAAAATCCGATTTTCACAGAAATTTCAAATCCAAAATGGCGTGCGTCTCGCCACCCGCAATTTTAAAGTCCCTAACGCGATTTGTCCGCTTTAAACACCCGAAATCCAATCATTTGTGCTGATGTATATATGTATATTGCTAAAACCTGACTCAATAGTCGTTAATTTAGCGCGTTAAACAGGAGCTCATTTATAACCATACGTTCGATCACATTAGCTCAGTTCGCGACCATCAAGTTTGACTAGTGATCGAGATCGTAATTACCGTTCGGTTTTGCGAAATAGGCCGTTTCACAATAGGAAAAATCAAATTCCCGCAGGTTATCGGTTATAAGTTGTTCAAAGTACGAACATCATATATATATATATATATATATATATATATATATATATATATATATATATATATATATATATATATATATATATATATATATATATATATATATATATATATATATATATATATATATATATATATATATATATATATAACCAGCAAAAAACACAGCAAATAATTTTTACTTATAGAAGCCATGATTATAAAAATCCGGCCTCAGTAAAATACCTAGGGTTTCATTTTGATCCACATCTAACGTGGAAAGATCATGTAGACGAATTATGTAATAGGATTACCGGCGATAAATTTTTATTTAGATCACTGAAGGATCTTGTGCCTCAGTCTGTGTCAATGTTGGCTTAGCACTCTCTTTTTGTCTCTAAGTGTTCTTACGGTTTACTTATATGGGGCCATTCTGCTCATACATATCGTGTATTTTCTTTACAGAGGATAGTGGCGAGAGTATTGTCGGCAATAGGATATGCCGATGACGTAAGACCATATCTTATTGGCCTCCGTATTCTGACGTTGCCAAGTCATTATATTTTATTGTGTCTTATTTACGTAAAGACGAATCTTAATTTCAATACCACAAATACAAAAATCCATGAACATAACACCCGTGGTGCAACTGATACAAGATTGCCTTTTACAAGATTGACTCAAAGCAGGTATTTTCATAACTATTACGGTCCTGTCATATAATAAATTACCCAACAAATTAAGGGATTAAAGTTTGAATGCGTTTATAGAGAAAAATTCTACTTGAAAGGGCTTTCTACAATATACAAGAATATCTCGAGTTTGATTTTGGAAATATGAATTCTGGGTAGATAAGGGAGTGTTTGTGGTTGGGATTGGCAGCGTGTGATTTAAATTTTGTAAACTTCGTTTTTATTAATTTGTTTTGTACATTCCTGCGTTTTATACTTTTGATTAGTTGTATTTATTTATTAGTATTATAATATGTGATGCATAGACTGTGATATCTTTTGATATCTTATACTTTATAGTTGGGGTGTGAAAACAATTGTTTTATTGTAAATATCACGAAATAATTTTGATTTAATTTGACAACAATAAAAATATACCTATGCATTTGCGCAAAAAATCTTACAATTACGATTTCCATGGCGCAACTTTTTATATTTTATATTTTACAGGTTAATTTCGCATACGAAGCAATGAATTATTTTGTATTTACTCACCGCGTACAAAAGCTTCGACATTCGAAAGTCTGCTAAAGTATTAAACGATTTTTCACGCAACAATTGGCAAAATTCATCGCCCTAATTGTTTACAATGCAGTTTTTATCGCTAAATTGAGTCTACAAACACTAACCGTTAATTAATATTCAAAATGTCAAATTGCCATCGAAATTATCCGAACTGAAATTGGCCGATTTAAAATTCGAACTGGATTTGTTCGTTTATCCGGCAGTCGTCGCCTCCGACACAATTATTTCCATAATTTCGTCGAAATTTGCTACCGATTTCAAAGTTTAATCTGTTGCTTTAATACTGTCATAAAATTTGCATGCTGTTTGCAGTAATGCAATAAAAACGAAAGGGGGCTAGGGAACGTGGCGCGCGGGGGGGAGTGGAGGTAACTAACACCGACAGGCAATTTTTTTTAAACAAAACCTAACGAGCTTTTTACGACGTCATACATATTTCATTTGTTCGGCGCGTTAATTGCGGATGAGGGAAATATTGAAATCGTTACGTCCCATAGTAGGCGATATTCTTTGTTTTATACGAGGGCAGCGCCAAAATTTCCCGACCTGAATATGAAAGAAACAAAGTAGAGCAACATTTATTTATTATTTTTCAATATAATCCCCCTTAACTTCAATTCACTTATTACATCTCTTTATTAACAACTCTACAACTCTACAACAAAACTACAACTACACTCTAAAATGGCAGCTTATGCAACACCAGCAGTATGGACAGGTGCATTATCGTGCAAAAGACGCACGCCTCTGGTCAGTTTTCCTCGACGTTTTACACGTATGCAGTCTCGCAATTTATGTAATTAATATTTACCATTGACAGTGGTATTAGTTTCTTTAAAATCTATCAAAAGAATTCCTTCACAATCCCAAAAGATCGTGGCCATCACCTTTTTTATTGATTGGCAGACTCTAAATTTTCTTGGAGGTGCTTCACCCTACGACGCAACTCCATTGATTCTTTTTTCGTATAGAGGGTCATAATAGAGAACCATAGTTTTATCTCCCGTCGCAATAGTTTCTATCACAGGCTTCGGTTCAGACCCACAGAGTTCCAAAAAAGACCGCGCACATTCGACGCGGCGTTGTTTCTGAATAGCCGAAAGGTTTTAAGGAACTCAAGCTTAGTAATTTCTGAGATTTCCTTGACCTTTAAACGTCGATCACTCAATACCGCCTCTTACACAATCGCAACAATATCTTCCGTTATGATCTAAACTGGCCGACCAGTTCTTGAATCATCTTCAAGGGACTCCTGCCCATTCGGAAACGTTTTACCTATTCTTTCACTACAGAATACGAAGGAAAACTTTGGCCGTACACACCATCCAGGCTTTCTTTAATAATTTTAGGTGCTAACCCTTCTTTTGTCAAAAACCTTATGACTGCTCTATACTCAATTTGCGTTATTTGCGATATTTTTTCTGATTGAGTGTGGAGTTGTTCGGGGATCCATTTTGGGGCTCTTACATTTTCTGCTATATGCCAGTTTTCTTACCAAGTGTTTTAATTTGTCAGTATACCGACAACACTTCCATAGTGTTTAGTATAGACCTGGAGAAACTTTCGCTGGTTTGCAAGAGGACTGACGATGATGATGTGACAAAAATTTTCCTAAACTTCACCTTACCAAAACCGGGCTGATATATAACAGCTATAGAGAACATGAAATACTTGGGACTACAGGTAAATTTGCAAGTCACGTGGGTGCCCAAAATTGAACAAATTTTCTTTTGTTATCCAGCGACTCCATAACAATGGGTGTTATGAAACCATTAAAATCGACTGTATCGACCAAATCTAATCAAGACTGTCTGTCTGTCTCTACACACACAATTAAGCTATTCAAAACGCATAAACATATTATAGTTAGTGGGTTACATCCACATCCTAGAGCCTCGTACAGCCAATACCTTACTCGGGAATTTTAATATTACATTCGTTATATTTTTTATCGTCGGTTATGGTTGTAAAGAAAAATCCACACTCGTTTGCAACCAACCAGGACTTTCATTTCAACATACGCCCCATTCATACGTGTGCTTCTTTTCAAAAGATCCCCGTTACATACCAATAAAAGCATTTAGAATGTTAGCCCAAATGACGGGAATTGAAACTTTCAGGAAGGGTGTTTATAAATGGCTCTTTGACAAATGTTTCTATAATTTTAATTTTTGGGTGTTATTTTAAGTTTGAATGTTTGTGAAGTTCTATTTTAATTGTATTTTAGACCTAATCTTGTGTTGCTTGTGTCTAAGTATTCATCTCAGCCTTTGTGACGTTGTTGTGTCATTATTGCATGATTTGGTTGGTGACATAGTATTATTGTTATTATTATGTAAGTTATCTTGTTGTGACAAACACAAGTTCAAATTAAGAATATATTCAATCGATACGTTGGTCAGATTCAAGAAACAATCTGCTGCATTAACATATAGATTAAACTGTAGTTTCCAAAACTAAGGATATCCGAATTATGTATTAGTATGAAAGCAGTTTTACCTGAGGAAGATCAGATATAAATATTTACCAATCTTAATCCGATCCGTGTTCAATTGTCCTAATGTCCCAGGATAAACATTCACGTTAAAATGGATTTTCCATATCGTGATGAGAAAAAAAAGTATTAACTGATCAATCTTTCAGTCACTAATAATAATGGCGCTAATAAAAAATTGTGGTTACTTTCGTAACACGAAAACCTTATGATAATACAATCGGGCATGATTTTATGATAAAACACCTACCTACAAAAACCATCTGAAGATTACCATAGAATAATGAATTTTTTTCAGAATTACTTTATATTTATGTGATTAGTTTTGATATATATATATATATATATATATATATATATATATATATATATATATATATATATATATATATATATATATATATATATATATATATATATATATATATATATATGTATATATATATATATATATATATATATATATATATATATATATATATATATATATATATATATATATATATATATATATATATATATATATATATATATATATATATATGTATATATATATATATATATATATATATATATATATATATATATATATATATATATATATATATATATATATATATATATATATATATATATATATATATATATATATATATATATATATATATATATATATATATATATATATATATATATATGTATGTATGTATATATATATATATATATATATATATATATATATATATATATATATATATATATATATATATATATATATATTCTCACGTATTGATTCACGGATGGAAAAATGTGATGACACTATATTCCGGGATATCATCCGTTCGCTCGTTGAACTCCGACTGGAATCCTGCATCCGACTGGAATCCTGCAAATCTTGCATCCGACTGGAATCCTGCAGACGTTTCGCCAAAATCTCACTTGGCATCTTCAATGCTCGCGCTCCGAAAACACTTCGAACACTGGGAGGTTATCGGCGGTGCGTGAGGTATTTATACTCTGCGCCGGAGATGGTAACGGTGCTGCTTGTGCGTGGGGGGAGGTGGCTCCGCCCCCTGAATTGTCGCGTTGTTAATTTCGCCCGATCGTAGTTGCGATGTCCCCGTTGGCTGCTGCGCATCGCTCTGCTGTTTGATTATCGTTCTCCACGTGTTGGATAAATGCAGAGCGTCGTCTCTCGTATTGAGGTGTCCGGACTTTTCTATTTCGATGGCCTCTCGTATAATCCTAGTCCTAAAATCAGGAATATTAGCTATTTGTTTGCAAGTGCCGAAATCAATTTTATGGCCTGTCTGATGTTGGTGCTGAAACAAAGCAGATGTTGTTTGTTTGTTTCTTATGGCTAAACGATGTTCCTCGAGCCTGGCTGAAATCCTTCTGTTGGTCTGTCCCACATACGTCAGGCTGCACGATCCGCATGCTACACTGTATACTCCTTGGTTTTCCAGAGTAATTTTTTGTTTTGGGTTTCTTAGTATTGCTCCGATGGTATGGTCAGGTTTGTATGCCGTTGATATGTCGTGTTTCCGTAATATTCGGCCGATTTTGTCAGTAACCCCCTTGATGTATGGCAGGACAGCGATCGATCTTCGTTGGGTCTCGTCCTGCACTCTCTGCTGCGGCTGTTGTTGTTTACTGATTGCCTTGCTGATGGTGCGCCTTTGGTATCCGTTTTGTTACCTGTCTTCAACAAAACGGATACCAAAGGCGCACCATCAGCAAGGCAATCAGTAAACAACAACAGCCGCAGCAGAGAGTGCAGGACGAGACCCAACGAAGATCGATCGCTGTCCTGCCATACATCAAGGGGGTTACTGACAAAATCGGCCGAATATTACGGAAACACGACATATCAACGGCATACAAACCTGACCATACCATCGGAGCAATACTAAGAAACCCAAAACAAAAAATTACTCTGGAAAACCAAGGAGTATACAGTGTAGCATGCGGATCGTGCAGCCTGACGTATGTGGGACAGACCAACAGAAGGATTTCAGCCAGGCTCGAGGAACATCGTTTAGCCATAAGAAACAAACAAACAACATCTGCTTTGTTTCAGCACCAACATCAGACAGGCCATAAAATTGATTTCGGCACTTGCAAACAAATAGCTAATATTCCTGATTTTAGGACTAGGATTATACGAGAGGCCATCGAAATAAAAAAGTCCGGACACCTCAATACGAGAGACGACGCTCTGCATTTATCCAACACGTGGAGAACGATAATCAAACAGCAGAGCGATGCGCAGCAGCCAACGGGGACATCGCAACTACGATCGGGCGAAATTAACAACGCGACAATTCAGGGGGCGGAGCCACCTCCCCCCACGCACAAGCAGCACCGTTACCATCTCCGGCGCAGAGTATAAATACCTCACGCACCGCCGATAACCTCCCTCCCAGTGTTCGAAGTGTTTTCGGAGCGCGAGCATTGAAGATGCCAAGTGAGATTTTGGCGAAACGTCTGCAGGATTCCAGTCGGATGCAAGATTTGCAGGATTCCAGTCGGATGCAGGATTCCAGTCGGAGTTCAACGAGCGAACGGATGATATCCCGGAATATAGTGTCATCATATATATATATATATATATATATATATATATATATATATATATATATATATATATATATATATATATATATATATATATATATATATATATATATATATATATATATATATATATATATATATATATATATATATATATATATATATATATATATATATATATATATATATATATATATATATATCTTTAGCGACGGTTGACCAATCACAGAAATGCCTTTGAACAAAGTTAATCACATAAATATAAAGTAATTCTGAAAAAAAATTCATTGTTGGTTTTCACAAATCGTGATATATTTCTGTTAAACTGTGATAAGCACATATAAATGTTAACTCATAGAAGCAGTTAATAATTAATGTCAATAACTTACCAAATAATATAAACGCATATAAATTCTCAAAGCATTTTGTAGTGAAGTTAAAAGATTTTTTATTATAAAAAAATTTATCGGTTGTAAACTATTTACTTACAAATTATAACTTAGGGCAAAATATTTTTTTTTGCTTTTTTACCTTATAGGTTAGGAATTAAAAAAATTACGTTTTGTATGCATGAAAATAAATTTTTCTATTGTGTTGTATTAATATTTTAATAAAAGTTTATGCATTAATATAAGCAGACACACAACATTACTTATTTTTTATGATAAAAAAACAATTTATCGGGTGGAAAACTATTTACTTACAAATTATAACATACGGCAACATTGTGTAACTGTAGTGTAACTAACCAAAACCCTACCACAACCCCAACAATCATTGACATTTCTCTGCACTTCGTCAATACATCATCTGAAACTTACTTTTCCTGATTGATGATCAATTGCAATATTGGTAACTGTCAATTTTCAAATCAAACAACTACTCAAGATCATGGAATTAATAGAATTGGAGAGAAAGAAGCCCCACGAAGGAAAGGAAAGGAAAGGACGGTTTGGGGTGTATGCTTGCATGGTTGTCAAATAAAGGAAAAACCCTATTTCATGTAAAATCTAAATACATATGAACAACATTTTAATGCAACACACGTTTGAGTAATCGTCTACATCAGAATAATATTTTATGTATGTTGTACGTATAGAGCGTCAATGTAGAACTTTTTATGTTTATTGCCTTCACAACTATTGGCAACATCGCTGTCAGCTGGACATCACTCAACGTTTCCGTTTTCGTTTTGTCCATAGGTTTATCGGTGGTTTTCCTTTAGCTAATTGAAATTCGAGCGATATTAGGCGGTATTTCTTGCGCAACATATAAATTTTTATCCAAAATATCTTGATATTATGATGCGCAGATAAGTTGATTCGATGGTACACAAGAGTTCTCGATGAGTGAACCTGCTTGTGTATTTGTAAACACCAGCCGTCTAAGAGTATTAATTCCATACTTAAAATCGTGAACGATCAAACTTATCCAAAGTATAACGACAACGTTAACACGCGTAAAGCGTAATAGAAAGCGGATTCGAGTGCCAAATTTTAGGCATTACCCAACTCTGGCAATTACTTGCGTCGCCCGTAAAAACATATCGCTACCGATATTGTTATAGTCCCTTTCCTTTTTAGAAAACGCCCCCTATAAAATATTCTCTCAAATCGAAAAAGGTAAACGGCTAACGGCGTCTATTGCGTCCTCTTAATGGAAGGCCAACATTTCCCGAGACAGGAAAAGCAACTCAATCGCGAGGCATCAGTCGATAAAAACTTTTAAAGTCGGATTCACGCCGCCACGAGGCAATTTCCTTGATATAGTGGGGTTCCCTTTGCTCGCTCAGCTTTTTTGCGACTTAATGCTCAAGTGATTTCTTTCGGTTGAATAAAAAAAAATTGAATTTCGCTAAATTGCTACTGCGTTATTTCGAATGGAGACGTATGTACACCGTGTGCCAAATAAAACGATCCACTATACGATCTGGAAGGCCATAGGAGATATGAAAAAAAGTTGCTTGGACTGTCCTGAAGGTTTAAAATATAATTTTGTTGATACGGGATTCCCATATTTCGACATTTTTGGATTCTTGAGAAATTCCTATTCGGATTTTGCATAGTTTAGGCAGAAATTGAGGTTATGTGTTTTTTTTTTTTTCATATCCTGATTGCCCCATATAAAATTGTGTTGTGACGCTACTGATCCAGATATTGCGGCGACAATTTAACCACAAACTAAAGAGATGATGCTACTACTTAATCATTTTGACTGATGCATCTTAGCTTATACAGGGTGTCCGAAATAGACGGTGCCGTTTCGGCGAATTCAATAACAAAATCTCACGATTTTCCAATTGAACATCCTATATTTTTATTCAGATATCAGTTTTAGGACAAAAAATAAGGTAAGTAAAGATATGATATTACTTCTTTTAAAGATATAATTCTCCAGATATACGAATAAAACCTATTGCTAACAATACAATACGCGGAAGTTTTGAAAATTTCAATTATTTATTCTCGGAAACATTATTAGAAGAAAATTAGGACAAAATTTATACAATTCGATTAGAAGCAGTGTCCATTTTAAAGTCCAACATTTTTTTTTCAAACCAAATATTTATCCTAAGAGGCAATAATCAAACTAATGTTTACGTGATAACACTTGCTAGAATGACACTAAACTCGTGACATACTTCCGCCAGATTATCTCTAGTATATCAAGTATCTCAGACCACAATAAAATTAAAATTTTCTTAAGATTTTAATTTAAAGAGACAAAAATTTCGAGATATTTTCGTTATGTATTCGCACCATTTGTATATCACAAGAGATATACAAATAATAGTAAAACTATATTTAAACCAAAGTGCGTTGATCCGCGTCCAATCTGAAACGACGAAAGCAGTGAAAATCAAGCGAGGAGTTAGACAAGGGTGTGTTCTTTCACCACTCCTCTTCAACGTCTACTCAGAGGAAATCTTCACCAAAGCCCTCGAAAATGATACCGCTGGGATAAAAATTAACGCCATTCCACTGAACAATCTGCGTTACGCGGATGATACAGTACTTCTCGCCGAAAATATGCCAAACCTGCAGAATATGTTAAATAATGTCGTCAAGACTATTCGAGAATATGGTCTGACACTCTATGTTAAGAAGACCAAGTACATAATTGTTACCAAAACCGAAGTGCTCCATGAACATCTGTATGTTGTAAACCAAGAGCTGGACAGAGTCGAGAGATATGATTACCTGGGTACGAGTGTCGACTGCAATGTGGATTATTCTTCGGAAATAAAGATCCGCGTGCAGCCTTTGTGAAGGTAAAGAAGCTGCTCTGTAGTCGCGATTTAAGCCTAGATCTGGGAACTCGAATGCTCAGGTGTTATGTATTCCCGGTCCTTTTGTATGGTGTGGAAGCTTGAACCCTCAACCTGTTTTGTGAGCGGAAACTGGAATACCATGGACGGAATATGTGACCAACGTGGAGGTTCTGAGAAGAATGAAGAAAGGTGTAGAGATCCTACAGGAAGTGAAAGAAAGGAAATTGCAATATCTCGGCCACATCATGAGAGGACCAAAGTATGAAATTTTACAACTCATAATCCAGGGAAAAATTGTGGGAAGAAGATCTATTGGAAGAAGAAGAATATCCTGGCTTAGAAACCTGCGAAAATGGTTTAATATTACATCATCTGACCTATTTAAAGCCGCAGCTTCCAAAATCAAAATAGCAATGATGATAGCCAACCTCCGAAGTGGTACATGAAGAAGAATTCGCACCATATTATTTGTGATGCATTTCACACAAGCGGAGTGCACATTAAAGACTGTGGTAAAATAGTAACAGACTTGGAGAGGAATAAAGGATCAATTAATGGCTTGACCAAATTTGACCAAATCAGTGTTCGGTTTTATGATGAAGATAGCGGATTCTGAGGTTCGAAAGAACACATTTTGATTAGTCTCTGGTCAAATTTTCTATCAATTTTAAAGATAAAGATTAATTTTTGTATGGAAACACATTATTAAGCTAATTATTTCATTGAAAACTTTGGAAAAATCATTTTCATCCACATTATGATGACTTTTACGTAATGCTAGCTAGATTTTAGAGGCAATAAACTACAAAATTAATTTCTGTAATATGATGCTACGGATGGAAACTAGCAACAACCCAATTTTCATATTTCTAGCATGTTTTTCGACACAAATGATAAAATATTGAAAAAGACTGGCATTAATTTGTAGTTTTGTTCCAGTTGTCTCAGTTGGCTCTAGTTAGCGTTTCGACCAAATTTTCAGGATTTGATATTTCGTTTTAAAATTTTCAAATCTTTTACTGGACAAAACCAGTTGAAGTTCAAACTAGTATTGGTAATAATTGTGGAGAAAAGAGGAACCGACGATGTGGCAAAGAAATATTTTTTTAACAGTGCGCGTTCTCCACCACTGATTAAAACTAAAACTAGCTGCTTTAATGGCACGTGAACTATCGATGTCGACCGTTGGGTTAATCGAATGCAAATTGCGGTTAAAACCCGTTGTGGCATTAATTAGGTTATGGAAATATACCTCATATATAGTTCTAGGTCAAGAGTTATTAATGTATAGACACAGAACACAAACGTCCCCAGTGTCAACGATCTGTCTGAAGATAATCGCTAACTTTTTCGAAGCTTGACAACATGAATTTCCACTTTTCGATCGGCTGATCCGATTGCAAATTTAAATCGAGCGGTGGTGGTACAATTTTCCCAAACGGAGGGCACCTTAAACTGCTATATAGTGTGTATCACGAAACGGAATCAATTTTGACGTCGTCTCTTACAAAACGACGACCAATATGTTCTAAAAAACAGCCACGTCGAGTTAAGAATAAATAATTTATAACTTGTTCTCATAATTTGTGTCCAAAATATTTTTTTATTAAACTTATACTGAATACATTACATATAATAAGATGACTAGTTTGTGAGTTTTAACGTGTAAGTTTTATTTACCAACGCACTTGAAAATATCAAAACTAAGCAAGAAGAAGATCTGACCCTACCAGAAAGGTCGCCTAAATTACTCTGACTCACAGGACAAAAAAATTTTTCAGCCAAGAATTGTCGCTTGCGCCTTGAGCGTCGATTCACAATCTGGAACAACAACAACAATCTTCGACCTTCCATTAAAATTACTATGTTCGACTCCTCGTAATGGATGTTTAAGTCTAGAGTATCCTGCTTTCAGCATTCCTAAAACTCACAGGCACTGCACAATACCTCAGTTTTTTTTTTGTCTGACAATATAATACGCAAAATATAGCTTCGTGGTTTACAGAGATCGATAGAATCTCATGTAGAATAGACGCTACAGTCAGAAATGAAATATATCAAGGTCGATCTTCAAATGAATGGATATCCATCTAAGTTCGTAGACATGGTTCTGACAAGACGCAGTAGCTGGACAAGACGAGCTGTAACGTTGCGGAAATAAATAATCAATAAAATGGAAGCCCAGAGTAATTTATAAACCTTCAAAAAGAAATTTATTAACTTGTTGGGTTGCGTTAACTTTTAAACAAACTAAATTTATTTTGAAAACTGATATCCTATCCTAATTAACACTTTAATTTGAAAAAAGAAGATTAATAATTTCCTTTTCTTGATTGGCGGCAGGTTTTGGAAAAATCCTTGATTCTTTCAATGTATATCAATTTACAAATTTCTTTTAATCCTTTGTTATTTCAAATGGAACACCCTGTATATTTCGACGTTTTTTAGGCGGAAATTGAGGTTATATGTTTTTTTCGTACTTTGGTTGTCCCATATAAAATTCTGTTGTGACGCTACTGATACAGATATTACAAAGAAAATTTGACCACAGACTAAGGAGATGATTGTTGAATTTAATGCTGCCCACATTAGGTCACTTGTTGGCAATATTCCTTAAATAGCATGGACAAGATACTATTTCTTTTAAAGATATAACACTCCAGATATATGAATAAAACCTATTGCTAACAATACAGGGTGCCCATTAATACTTGGAAAATGTTTAATAAATCCTGGATATTTTAAAAAAATATAAAAAAATAAACAAATGCTTTTTACAAAACTTCTGGATTCCTCCTGCGTCGATATTTGCTTAGTCGAAATTGCTGACGTTTCGCCAATAATCAGCTTGACTGAAACTGAAGAAGCTCTGAAGAAGCCAACAGGATGATTGGCGAGACGTCAGCAATTTCGACTAAGCAAAAACCGACGCAGGAAAAATCCAGAAGTATTGTAAAAAGCATTAGAGTACCCCGTGGAAGTTTCTTTGAAAGATTTAGTCAATCATTAGAATTCATAAAATATTAAATAGTTAATTTTCTAGGTTGATTGAAAATACCTAATAACAAAAGTATATAATTTCAGTTTATAGGCTAACTGAACAAGGTAAGAAATTTGAATAAATAAATCTTTAAAACAAAATATGAACTAAAAAAAGTTCGTTAATTCGATCCATAAGGTTTAGTTAAAAATGATCCTCTTAAAATGTTCGTTTCATCTGCCATCAAAACAACAAAGAAATATCAAAATATTTAAAAACATAGTTGGCTATGACATCAAATTCCTTTTTTTTTGGATGCATTAAGGTACTAAACAAACATTTCTGTTTGTTTTTGTTGTTTTTCATATTTCTATTTAAAAAGAATGGAGCATTATATCTTTAAAAGAAGTAGTATCATGTCTTTGCCAATTAAAAAATATTGTCAACAAGGGACCTAATATGGGCAACTTTAAATTCAACAAGAATTTATACGGGTGTTATCTTAAACCTCGAATATCTAAAAAAGTAAATAAAATTTAAATATAAGATAAATTACAAACTTACTTTTATTTTTATGCTAGAATTGATATCTGAATAAAAATATAGTGTGTTCCCCTTGAAAATCTTAAGATTTTGTTAATTGAATTCGCCAAAACGGCACCATCTATTTGGAACACCCTGAATAAACTGAAAATAATCATCTCCTTAGTATGTGGTTAAATTTTGGTTGCAATAAATGGATCAGTAGCGTAACAACACAATTTTATATGGGGCAATCAATATATGAAAAAGAACACATAACCTCAATTTCTGTCTAAACTATGCAAAATTTGAATAGTATTTTCTTTACTTTAACCAAAGACTCCAAAAATTCTGAAATACATAGGGTATTCCATTTTTTGGGACACCCCGTATCAACAGGAGAATCCAGGAAACTTTTGTACGAAACATTTTTTCATATCTCCTATGGGTTTCGTATATTTGAAAGGTGAACAAAATCTACTTTATTTCTCGAGTAGAATCTACAAGTGAAAAGAAATACGGCCTCCAAACTAAGCAAAATGTTGGCCAGTTTTAGATTACTTACTTAAAAATATTTTACAGCATCACCTCTTACACATCACCCTGTATAATTTATAGTAAATATGTTTGTCCGTACAACATATAACAATACACAAATGTATCAATCACATGTTCGTCCTAACCAATAGACCCGCCGGTCTCTAGCTTAACACTTGCAACAGATTACCATTAAGCGTCAATATTAATTAACACTATCGGCATTTCAATCTCCGTCACTGCGGAATAACTTTCCCGCAGGAGCAAACTGACGTGCCGCACAAGTTCTCTTCGAGGAGGTACATCTTGATCTCGGTGTCGGCGGTTTGTTCCAGACAGGTTAACTGATTCGCTTAGAACTAGTCCATTAAATTATTACACAAAAGGAAAGTTCGGAATTGGACCCGGGTGAACGACGGACCACAGAACAAAATTAAACTTCCGCGACGTGTCTGCCGCGTTAAACGATTTTTTAATTTGGGACCGAGGATGACTCGGTCGGTAACTTTGATTATATATACGTAACAAGATGCATAACACAGAGCGGCCCATGTTCACCGGACTGCGAATTTTTTTTTCTATTTTTTCGACAATTTCGTCACTCAATTTTAACCAAGGAGCCTTTTTTCGACATTACCATAACTGAAATATTAGGCTGATGGGCTATAGATATTCTTAAAAAAAGGAACGCGAGCAGAGCTGTAGTTTGAGCTAAGTATGCTGATATGTTAAAAGCATATCAAAAAGATAATTAAGTCGACTTTATGCTGCTCTTATATAGTCATTATAGCAAACTATTTATTATATTTCCAAAAATAGTTGAAATAAATACGTGCTATGGACCAATTTATATGCTCCCTTCTTGTTGTTCTTTTTGGTAATATGTTATCTAGCCATATCCGCGTATATGGAATATTGGTGTCAGGTGTAGGGTTGCTTTGAAATACACATTTTGGCAGAAAAAAATTCTCAGCTGGATTTCTTTTACGAGACTACAGAAAGTCGAAATAAAAATAAATGTAAGTTTCTCCTAATGTTCTGCTTTAACTATTTATGATATTTCTAAAAATAGTTAAAATAAATACGTACTGCGGATCAATTTATCTGCTCCTTGTAGTCTTGTCATATTTGCCTATCTAGGCTATTGGTGTCAGGTGTGGGGTTTCCGTTAAATACAGATTCCGGCAGAAAAATCTCAACTGGATTTCTTTTACGAGACTACAGGAAGTCAAAATAAAATAAAAAGAAGAATTTCTAAAAGTTTTTAAAGAGTATCCACAGTCCATAGTTATACATTTAAATTAAATATTTGAATATTTTTTAGAAAAACTATAGTCCGCCACTGTTTAAATAACCTCGCAGCAAAGTACCTAAAACCATTATCAAGACAATAAATAATAATTATTATGATAAGTGATAATGCGTTAAATAACAATTATTCAGTTATAAATTTAATGAAGAGTTGATATTGACATAGGTCACCCGTTATAAGCTGGCCTGTTTTGGATTAAATAGACGTTGTCAACAAAATGGTTATATACAGTGCTTCTAAAACAATCAATAGGTAATATTTGTAGATAAATCTTAAGCTATTTCGTATTGAAAACAAATAACACTTATTATTGATGCTCTGACTTCTTCAATGACTAGCTCAATCAGATACAACTAAAAAATCAGCTTCCCCACATAGCTTATTAATTTTCTCCAGGTGCTGCTTGAAATAAAGCCTCATTCCATAACTGAAATCTTCTTCGTTATTCGTTTAGTTTGCGAATTTGTAACAGGCTCAAAGGTTTCATTTTTAATCCAAACCCGGCCAGCTTATGAATTCATAAGACAATTCGAAAATTATGGGGGCCTTAAATTTTAAACACGTCTTAAATCCCAACCGGAGAAGCCTGAAAATAGTCCACCAAGGGGTACACTACAACAACGTGCAAGAGAAATAGAAATGAAAAAGGATCGTAATAAGACAATTGCGACCTTGACCGACATTCAATTGGCAATAAAGGCCATGCAAGTCAGTAAAATTGTATCCAAGTGACTTTTGTCCAACAGCCACATTTACAACAGACCTGCTAGGCTACCAAAGAAGGGTAGGTCTGCTGAAGGACCACTGCCGACTTGAGAGGTATCTAAATCTAATGGTAGTAGAACGAAACACTAAATGCACATTCTGCCAAGAAGATGAGGAAACAGGTGGACAGGTACTCGTCCTATGGCAATACCAAAACCAGGGACAACGGCTACATTACGGAACCACTATGGAATCTAATCAGAGAGACGAACCTAGATAAACCGCTAATACAGTGATACAGCGATAGATAGACCAATTGCTAACTCTCCCAAACTTCGTTCTTTCTTAAAATTCCGATTTCTGGTTTACGTTAATGTCTTTATTTTTAACATTCTTAAGATAGAGCAGAAAAACTGAAGTATTCTCTTTTTATTGGGGTTTAAGAAATTAAAATCGTTTTCTGCTTTCGCGTGTTCATTCATTTATTTCGAAATAAAAACTGATAAAACTCGCGTCATAATGTCCAACTGATAAATTATGCGGAAACCAAACGACATTTTTATCAGGAAAATTGCTGCGAGCCGCTTTCGCGAAACGTTTTTCAGCAATATCAAATTTCGATAGAGCTGTTGTATTAAATTTCCCGGGTCGGCAGATTTTTCCTTCTTTTTTTTTCAACCGAACGCTGGGTGATTGATCATTTGGCCGTTATGCAGAATTTTTAAAACAATCGCCATACCATACGGAGTTTAGTACGGACATTTTAAAAATAGAGGAACGTTCTCGAATTTTTGACGGAGTCGACGCACGTAATGAAGAGAGAGGGTTTCGGGTGAATAGGGAATAAAATGTTTCGAGTGGTTGTTTTTTATTCTGAGTCGGTTTTACCGGCAGAATTGATATTTTTTTAATATGTAGTGTTCTCGTGCGTCAATGTGATACCAGGTTTTTTGAAGTTAGACAAAATAAAAGAAGCTTTGGGGATTATTGATTAAAAAAGTCTAAAACCTTTACTTTGTCAGACTTTTACTATTATTATAACCACAATTGTATAACATTAATTTTTTTTTGATAGGCTTTTGCAATTTATTAATTTTGGTTATTTCAAAAATTATGACTGCTATTTTTCTATGTCCAAAGGAGAACAAAAACTTACCACCACAAGACAAAGTGCTCGATATAAACAGGAATACAGATTTGTTAAGCGAAAATATGATAATCTTTTGAAAACTGAACGATCTCAGGCATATGACATTAAACTAAAGCTTTCTGATAATAAAACCAAATGCATGTGGTCAATATGCAATGAGATTTTGGGTGGAAACAGTTTAGGGGCTGACATTGGTATGAGTGAGGATCCTAATCAAATGTCAAATGATTTTAATGAATATCTGTTGAACGTTGTACCTGAATTATTGGAAAACCTAGAAAAAAGGCCATTTTCCAATAAAATACCCGTAAATTCACAGTCCATGTTTTTAACACCGGTAACACCAGATGAAATCTGTCATTTGGCTGAACAAATTAAAAATGAACATAGTAGTGGAATAGACGAGATTCCAACCAGTATAATAAAAATTTCTGTCCCGTATGCAAGTAAAGTGTTGTGTCTTTTGATTAATGAATCATTTGAAAATGGCGTTTTCCCAGACCAACTTAAAACAGCATTAATAAAACCGATCTATAAAAAGGGAGATCCGGAAATAATTACCAATTATAGACCAATTAGCCTTTTGCCCGGGTTTTCTAAAATATTTGAGATGGCTATTTGCAAAAGACTCCTAGAGTTTTTTAATAAATATAAAATGTTCAACAATCATCAGCATGGTTATGTAGCTAATAAATCAACAGAAACCGCTATATTTCAGTTTATAAAAACAATTTTAAAACACTTGGAGGGCGAAATAATAGCTCTAGGTACGTGCTTAGATCTTTCTAGAGCATACGACTGTATAGACAGGGACTTATTGCTCAAAAAATTGGATTTATATGGTGTAAGAGGTAATGTTCTAAAATTGTTTGAATCATACTTAATAGGAAGGAAGCAACAAGTAAGAATAACCCAAAATGGCACTAGTTATTTTTCGGATATTAAGGAAAATAGTCTGGGCATAGCACAAGGTAGTATTCTTGGTCCAATTTTATTTATTATTTTTGTGAATGACTTTTATTTAGTAACACAGTCAGAAGAAGAGAGCATAATATGCTATGCGGATGATACCAACCTGCTTGTAGGTGGAAATAATCTCACTGACGTTAGTGATAAAGGCAACGATATTTTTACAAGGGCATATGACTGGTTTCTAGGAAATAAATTGATATTAAACAAAGAGAAAACGAAGTTAATTATGTTTAGAACTAAATTATGTAGAGTTGAAATACCATTAAGAATACGGTTAGGTAAAGAAAATATTACTATTGTAAATAACACTAAATTCTTAGGTTTACAAATTGACGAATTTCTTGATTGGTCTGAACATATTGATTATCTGCTAAATAAATTAAATTCAATTTGTTATGGAATTCGAGTTGTTGCAAATTATATGAATAAGGAAACTTTAAAAAGTATATACTTTGCAAACTTTCAACTACAGAAAATTTTCGTGGTTCAAAAGAGAACTCTTCGGACTGTCAAAAAAATGCAATTTAGAGAGAGCTGTAGAGGGGTGTTCAAGACTGAAGGGATTTTTACTGTATATGCTTTATATATTTATGAAGCATTGATATTCTTCTTTAAAAATCGAAAGGACTTCGAACCACAGATATTTCGTAGATATAATACCAGAACCCTAAATGTAAATTACCCTATTCACCGTTTAACCTTAACTGAAAGGAGTCCTTATTATATGTGCCTGAGATTGTATAATAAATTACCAAATGAGGTAAAAACAATTGCAACTCTAAAAATCTTTAAATATACAATAAAAAAGTTATTGATAGAGTTAGAACCTTACTCCATGGAAGATTTTTTCTGTAAAATTTAAATAATTGTAAATACGATGTAATTGAAATTTGTAACAATATCTGGTGCTTTTTTTTTTTTTTTGACGCCGATTTCCTTTGTGTTTGGTATATTATGTTTAGGTAATGTATTTATGACACAATGTGAAATAAAGTTGATTATTATTAATATAGCATTAAATATTCAGTAGACTTAATTTTTTTCTTAGCATAATGTTGCATGCCCATTCTCTTTATAAGTTGTGAATAACTGATGAATTAATATTGTCAATTTTTGATTTAAAATTGTAATAAACTCTCAAATACGAAACATTTTTTAAGATTAATTAATTAATTTTAACACTAAATATTTTTGTGTTTACAAAAATATGTCACCCGCCATTTTTATTTATTAGTTTTAGTTGGTCAAGAAAGTGCTGCTGTGATTTTTGCGTTACAAGAGAAAACAAAAAATCGTTTGTTGATTGAATTTTAGTTGTGGAATTTTCAGTGTCTCTATTCAAGAATGTTTTATACTCCCCAAGAATTATCCTTTTACGAAAATGTATCAAGTTCCCATTTCTTTATTAGTTTTTGGTTAGTTAGAAATTGTTAGTGTCAGTTTTTGACTCACAAGGCGGAGCGAAAACAAGTTTTGTTAATTTTTGATTATATGTATATATATATATATATATCACACATATTTTTTGGTTAGTTATGAAATTATTAGCATTCTTTTTTGAGCTACTCGGCAGAACAAAGAAAAGGGTCATTGATCTTCATTTTTATAAACTTTCATTTATATATATTACCATAAACTCACATACCGTAGGTTTCGGGTATAACAAACAACTTAATACGCTTTCTTTTATTATTAACATTAAATATTGCAAAGAATTTCTCTTTACAAACATATGCCACTGGCCTTTTGCATTTACTGGTTTTAGTTAGTCAAGGAGTTGTGTGACAGAACAAAAAATTATTCGTTCATTGTTGATTCAAAAATGTTATAATCTCTCAAATGTGAAACTGTTTGAATTAAAAAAAAAAAATACTGTAATTTTCTGAGTTACAATGGAGAAACCAAGAAGGATTTGTTTATTATTGGTTCAAGAATTTTATAAACCCTCATACTATATTATCATAAAACAATTTAATAGGGAACGGGTTGCGAAAAAAGAATTATTATTTTATATAGGGTTGTTGCCAAATTTCTTAAGTATTTTTTATCTCGGAAAATGTTCACATCTTCGTCTTACATAAAAAAGTTCCAGAATGTCTCGTGGACTCTAAAAATGTAATAATATAAAGGGAGTTCATATTAGCTTACATAAGTAACCAACCAATTTCAGGTGTTTACTCTAAGTAGTTCTATTTATCCGAAATGAAATTGGAAAACTTAAGTGAATAAAAACGTCTTTCAATAATATTATCTGAAACAGATTAAGATAGTAACTCAAATTGTTGGTATTTGTAACGCCCGAGTTGCGTTACAAGCACAGTATAATGGTAGTTCATTATTTTCGTTCAATCCGTCCCTGCCTTTTGTTACTTTTCCCCATGCTTACTATTACTTATTTTGTTTTTCTTTTTGTCTGGTTGCCGCACACGCGACGACAGCTTGCAGGAATTCCTCTGTGTTATTATGTAAATTTCAATAAAGTAGCAATATGAGAAGATGGGAGGGTGTGGGCAGAAAGAACATCTTGACAAAATTTATAGAAAATATCTCGGAAATCGAATATGGCCACTCGGATCTCGTCGCATTAAATTCCGTCTACGGTCTCCGCGGAAGCGGCTTTCGCTTCAAGGCAACGTTCGTTTTGAATTTTTAACTCCATTAAAAACTTTTGCTCCGTAAAGTACACGCGAAACAAAAAACAAGAAATTAGCGACGAGTCGGAATAACTGAGTTAATTAAATTTTAAATTAAACTCGGGAGACAGTCAAGTAAAGGGGAAATTTTTTAATTTGGCGTTCTTGGGATATCAACTGTCGCCTCTCGGTAATTATATACTGGGCGTTGTAGCGGATAAATCAAAATAATTTACAAGCTTGTTTCGACAAATTTAAGGAGGCCGGAAAAAATGCAGTCTGGCAATTCATCTTGCAATACAATTTTTGAGACGACTTATGTCATATAATATACACCGGGTGCCAAATAAAACGATCGAACGATACTAATATACGATCCGGAAACCCATAAATTTTTTGATACAGGTTGTCCAAAAGTCACCCCTGACATCAACTTGCTTATTTTAAATACACGCTGTAAATTTCAACCTTAGTTAAAATAAAGGTCACTTTCTTAAGAATTTTGCATAATTTAGACAGAAATTGAGGTTATGTGTTTTTTTTTTTTTCATATTTTGATTGCCCCATATAAAATTGTGTTGTGACGCTACTGATACAGGAATTGCAACGAAAATTGAACCACAGGCTAAGAAGATCATATTCTACTCAATCAGTTTAATAGATGCGCCTCAGCTTATACAGGGTGTCCCAAATAGGCGGTGCCGTTTTGGCGAATTCAATTAACAAAACCTCAAGATCTTCAAATGGAACACACTATGTTTTTATTCAGAGATAAATTCTAGTATAAAAAAAAAAGTTAAGTTTGTAATGCTGTCCCAACCAGATAAAAAGAAAAGCAAAATAAGCAATAGTAAGCATGAGGAAAAGTAATAAAAAGGCAGTAATGGATTGAACGAAAATAATGAACTACCATTATACTGTGCTTGTAGCGCAACTCAGGAGTTAGAGATAGAAATACCAACAATTTGAATTACTATCTTTATCTGTTTCAGATAAGATTATTGAAAGACGTTTTTGTTCATTTAAGTTTTCCAAGGGTTATAATTTCATTTCGGATAATTTATTCAATCAGTATATAGCTTTAATATGTGTGCAGAGTATTCAAAATAACTCACAAACTACGAATGACAGAAAAAAAAGTAAAATAGAAAAGTTGCATAGATTTTTTAATTTTTAATTTTTAATGGTGTCCCGTTCAGCTGGGAAAATATCAGTTTTCTACCATAGAACACAAATAAACCATAGAACCATAGAACATAATAAATACTAACTGTATTCGAAAAATATTGGATTTTAATATATAATAATCACCCCAAACTTCTTCTGTGTATTTTTTAAAATATTTTAGGAAGTAAGTGAACTTATAAGTTTTTTGTTTATAAAAAATACGAACTATTTTTATAGATTGCAATTATTTACATCTTTTAACAAATAAATTGATCACATAAGTCAATTTTTTACTCTATTTTAAACTAATTCTATATTTGGTCTGAATCTAATCCGTTTAAATTCCAAAAGTAAAACAAGAAAAAATAGAAAAAAACTGAAAAGTTTTTTCAAGAAAATTTTAATCCCAATTTCTTTAAAATCCTCTTTTCCAACTTACTTGATTCTTAAAAAGTACAGCAGAATTAATATTTGGTGATCAAAAATGAGTTACAAAATTAAATTATAAAAAATATAAAAAGTAGTTTTTTTTTTCAAAGGGAAACCCCTATTTTATTTTTTTTCATCTGATTTGACTTGACTTTAAAAATTAATATTTAATTTAATATTTCCCTATTTTAACAACGCTGTACTACAGCTGTTAAGTTTTTTTAATAGTTGGCCATGACGGCGGAGCGCAAGCGAAAAATAGACAATCGGTCAACCCTTGACACGCGTTCTTTGCCATTGATTTATTATTTGATTTAAAAGTCAGAATGTGTTTAGAAAATAAAAGAGTAAATAAAAAACAATATGATTGTTATAAAATATTGAAAACCAACAAAAGTATCGCATTTATCACGAAATAATATCAGAGAAAATATCCATAAGGAATTCCCGAAAAAACAGTTTTTTGGCAGAATTGAATTGATTTGAGGGAGCAGGTGTTTTAAAGTATGAGAAAGGGATAGTCTGACACAAACAGAATTATAAATTATTACACAACATGTGTAACTATTACATTTAAAATAAAATTCTTAAACTTAGAGTAAGTTGGATTTATTAGTTCAAATTTTCTAACTTCGATTTAAAAATTTCTTCTATTTGTTAAGTCTTCAGTAGCCTGGCTAACTACTAACATAACTTAACAGCAGTGTTATAGAATCATTACAATAGGAAAATATTAAATTGTCAGTTATTTCGGAAACTATAAATTTCCCGAAAAAGCAATTTTAAAGAAATGCCAAATCAGATACAAAAAATTACTTTTTATGTTTTATAAAATTTCATTTTTGTACTTCGTTTCTGCTCACCTCATATTAATTTATATCCAAAATATCCCCTTCCCGAATTAAGGCTCCCTTATTAATTATTTTAGGTCACGCAAACATAATTTTTGACATAAAATTAAAGATTGGTCGAAAATGGAAAAATTATAGATAAAACTATACAAATTTCCTATTCTGTCAATATTTATATAAAATAAAACGTATAATAATCTAACCTCATAAAAACAAAACGCCTGAAAATTGATTGATTGATTTTAGTTTCTACCGTTTTAAAAAAAATTGTTAGTCAGAATATAATGGCAATTACAGATCCGTAATAAAAGCGTCCAAGTTGACCGCCAAACATAAAAGAAATTGGAACACAAGAATTTACCATCTAAAAAATTGTTTCTTAATTAACACCAGCGTGAAATTATTAGTAAGTAATAGTTAAATTATATCACCACCACACACCACCACTTGGTTCAAAGCAGAATAAAAGAATGAAAGGTACAAAGTACCACACAAAGGTAAACAAGTAGAAAAATTCAGAAATAATATAAACAATCTGTTTTGTATTATACATACAGACTGACGAGCTACTCTATCTCCATTTTTATAATTTTTAAATCTTGAAATCCAAAATATAATTGTCAGGATTACTAATTATGCAAAGAAAAAGAAATTCCAAAAAAAAAGTTTGAAACTTTTAAGCAGCGTTTTCGCGTTTGAACGGCCTTATCTGGACCAAAGCTGAAACACCAAAGTTCGCAAAAGTAAAATAAAAGAACTCCTCGTATCAGTCCCCGTAGGCAAACTTCGCTGGAACTGAAAATCTCGAGCCAATTTGCATAGAAATGGATTATTTCTTCTTTTTTTTTTTCTCCGCGTTCTGTCCTTACCTGCATCTTATAAGGGCTGAGCGTCCTTTGGTGCCGCCCGTGTCGAAAAGATCTGGAACAGAGACAACGACAAATTACTTACGTTTCATTTGCATATTTAGACGACAATCTGGAAATGCTATTCACTCGCGAAATTCATGAAGTTTTGTACATTATTATTATTTGTTCCGGATTCAGATTACACCGAAAATAATTGTTTTTTAAATCTATTTCTAAGGTCTTTCGTTTTTAAATAATTTAATATCTCTCCCCTGTCCCCTCCGACATCAACTTTGTTATTTTAAATGGAACACCCTGTATATACTGATCTTTTTGGAATACTTGGATAAAATAAAGGTCAGTTTCTTAATTAATTCCTATTCGAATTTTGCATAGTTCAGGCAGAAATTCAGGTTATGTGTTTTTTTCTCATATTTTGATTGCCCCATTTAAAATTGTGTTATGACGCTACTGACCCAGTTATTGCAACGAAAATTTAACCACAAACTAAAGAGATGATGCACTACTCAATCAGTTTGATAGATGCACCTCAGCTTATACAGGGTGCCCCAAATACGTGGTGCCGTCTTGGCGAATTTAATTACCAAAATCTCAAGGTTTTCAGATGGATCACTCTATATTTTTATTCAGATATCAATTCTAAGACAAAAAAAATAAGGTAACTTTGTAATTCATCTTATATTTAAATTTTACTTACTGTTTGAGATATTCCAGGTATACGATAAGAACCGTACAAATTCTTATTGAATTTAAATCTGCCTACATTAGGTCACTTGTTGGCAATATTAGGTATTTTTTAAATAGCAAAAACATGATACTAATTCTTTTAAAGATATAATGCCCCAGATATACGAATAAAAATTATTGCTAGCAATAATATGTCGATATGTACAGAGTGTTCCGTTTAAAATAAGAACCTTGATGTCGGAGGATACACTTTTAAGACACCCTGTATCAACAAAATTATAATATTTTAAATCTTTAAGAGAGTCCAAGAAACTTTTGTAGGAAACTTTTTTTCGTATCTCCTATAGGTTTCCAGATCGTATAGTGGGTGATTTTATTTGGCACACGGTGTACATATACATTCACATTTGGGACAATATCTGCGTATTGATAGTCGGTCATATTTTTGCCGAAAACGTCGGCAAATACCTAAAAAATAATTGTCTATTTTAATATTTTTTATTCCTAACATTATTATTATTAAATAATATAAATTTGGAATGTAATTAATTAAAACAATACTAAATAAAATGTTGTGAGTAGGTCGATGAATTTCGCATAAAAACAAAATCCAAAAGGTCTTTCGAAATATAGAATCAGTTGTAGAAATTTCCAAATATTAATTTTTTAGTTTTCTTGTAATCTCTGGATTCTGGGGTTTTCATTCAAATTCTGCTTCTCTTATCACCTTCACCTTATCACTTTCTTTTCATCTTTTGCGCTTTTTCAAATATCGACAAAGTGTTAAGGAATTACCAAAAGAAAATCAAATCCTAGCAAGTGTCAACAAACTGGTCAAAAACAAAAGCATGTTGCGATGCTCTTCGTTTTTGGCTAAAAATCCTCAGAAACCAAATCGATGAGTTTCAACTTTTCCGCCTTTTCGGCAGTTAGCTTGGCTCACAGTATTTATGTTGCTAATTTTGAGCGACAATTCACTGTTTCTGTTATAAAAGATCTGATTTACTTTAGATGTCATTCCTGACGCCCTGCCTCATGTGTACTTTTATAAATACAGTATTTTCCGGACAGTGAGTCAATCGAAAGGCCTGCAAGATCTCCAGATATCATTCCAGTGGATTTTTTTATTCTGTTGATACCAAAAAATAAACAACGTATTATGTAATATTTAGAATTAGGAATAAAACTCACTCGTTTATTAAAAACTCGCTCCGCTCGTGTCAAATAAACTCGTGAGTCAAATGCCGTTTACCGCACTTGTTGCATAATATACTACTACAGCACCAGCTGAACGTCGCCAAAATACCATCCGTGACTAAAATCTACCGCTTGATCCTGAGTCACAAAGAAATATCCTACTGAGACTTTCCGTACTTTTCACTCAGTTCGCACAGTCATTTAATAACATCCCGTACATTGAGAGAAATAAACAGGTCGATCGGTGGTGAAACTCGATCGCGTGGGAAAGAACAAGTGCAATTCCGGAATTGGATTAAAATACTCGCCAATGGTAATTAATCTTCGTTTAACTTCGAAATATCGGCGGAAAAAAAGAAGGAGCACCGCAATTTTCTTAAAAATTTCGCGAGGAACGCCGGTGAAAAACGACCGCCCTTTAACCGTACGAATAAAATGGCGTCGAAAGCGACGCTTTTATTAAAGCCCGATAATTAATGATCACTCGGTATTGATAGCGACGCCGTTCCATAGATAGGCGTCGAGTTGGACCTTGCGGATAGAAAAGCGCTTGCATTAAAATCGAGATTCAAAACGGCGCCTTCATTTTCAACGGTATTTTGCCGCCATTTTTTTTATTCCAGTTCAGCTCCCCGTTTGATTTTCTTAAAAATAATAAATGAATTTAAAATTTTGAAAAAATAATTCGTAATTCAAAAACCTCCATTCCCATGAAGTGTTGCTAGAAGAAGAATATATTACCTTCTTTTCTGTATTCTATTACATTCATAAATGTCAATATGTAAAGACGACGTGTCCGATAAATACACCTTTTGAAGTTTTAATAGTGAGGCGAGTAGTAATAGTTGATCATCTTCATTTCAGAAGTGAGATGGATGATCAGCAGATTTAGGGTAAGGCAGAATACCGAACAAATTACACGTATTAAGAAAATGTTACTGGTTACTGAGAATAGGGAATTATTTTAAAAACTAAATTGAGGTGCGAAGTGGATAATTTTTCAGGAAAACTCGATTTCTTCGATTTTCGAAAGTAACAAGTGAATTTTAACGGCTCTCGTCTAATTTTGAACCCTACTAATTTAAAAAAAAAATTGACTGTGCAGTTATAAATAAATGTGCTAGGAAGAAAATTGGATTATAAATCCTAGTCCTGCTCTGATAATTTAATTTTGACATTAATTTTGCATTTAACCACAGTATATCTCTAATAGCTTAAAAGTTATCCATACAATCCGATTGAGAATATAATTGATACTATCATCAGATTCCTTCGAGTGGAAACTAACAAGACCCAGAAGGAATTTACTGGTGTGGATAAATGTCCAAGAGAGCGTAACTTCAATCGGGCAATTTATAAAAGCAGCGGACGCATTCGTTTTATCTTGAGATTACTCTTTTACCTGGCAAAAGTTTACCTCGCTCCGAAGCCATTAGACACGGGACGCCTCTTGCGCTAGAGCGGTAGCGTAAGGCGGAATCTTTGTTAATGGATAATAAGCACATTAATAAGCCTTTGTTCCCGTTTGCGAGCTCTCGAGAATGTACCGTGCAAAATAAAAGGCAGCGAGGGGTAAAGAGGCAAAAGGCCAAATAAACAGCCGAAGTTTGAAATAAGTTGCCAAATGCAAAAGGGAATAAAATTTGCGTGGGCGCTTCTGTACCGCAGGCGTACTCCCTGAAATTAAAACTATTAAAACACTACGTACAGGATCGTATTTCAACATTTCTGGAATAATTCTGTTTAATGAAAGCTTTGCATGTTTTATTGGAATCTTTTTATTTGATTTCTGTAATGGTTATTTTCTTGTCTTATTGTCTTACCCCCCAAAAATACTATCGTTTAAAATTTTGGTAAATTGATTATGTTTATTAATATGTTATGTCAATGCTATTTTGAAACAATACATTAATATAATTCATAATAAATTATTTCATTACAAGGATATGAATTACTAAAAATTCGAAAAATAATATTTTGGTAATTTAAAAAATGGCTAAATTAAATTAAACCATCGAAAAGAACCTAAAACGCATATAATCACGTTTTTTTTTTAATTTAAATGACTGATTACGATCCTGAAAAAAATAAAATTTAAATGCTCCATTCATTGCTGTTTAAAAGATCAAAATATATTCCATATTAAGCATTCCAATTTTCCCTCATAGAAGAAAAATTACAGGTTCTGATTGGACCACTTTTAAAACCTCAAAAAGTACTTATAATTCAGCGAAATTCCTCTGAAATTTCTTGAAATTTCTCCGGAATTCATTGCAGAAATCCTCGGACCAGCAGTACACCTCTGGAATTACGACCTATGAACAATAAGTAACACCATGTGATAATATATTTGATTTTAAGAAAATGGCCTAATTCTCAAGACAACAGAATGCACCATTTTACTTTAGGTTAAACTGGGAACTTTCCTAGAACTCAAATTGAGTATTTCTGTATTAAAAAAAGCAATCGGGTTTCTTCCAAATTTAGTTTACACTCCAAACCTTCGCTCATGTTCATGAAAATTAGCTTTCGTACTTAAAATTTAACTACCCTTATCAGACAAGAGGAAAATAGTTAGGTTTCGATCTAGAATACAATCGTCGTATGCGTACGTTGTCTCTTGCTGAGAAAAATTGTCACTATACTACTGGGATTTTGTATAATATACCGCCAAAAACTATAAAATGTTTAACTCCTCTAAAAAAAGTTCAAGTCAACTCTTTTTCAATAGGTTATCTACATGGAACCCTAAAGTGGTCAAAAATAGTTGTATTTTGAAACTTTTTATATATTTGTTGGTTTTAAGTAAGTGCCACTGTACTGCCCTACTATTTTTTGCGTTTTTCTATTTTTTTTCATTGTTATTCTGTAAAACACACTTTTATGTTAATAGTCTTAAGCTGCCGTGGTCACACCATACAAATGAAATGCTTTATCGAGTCTGATATTTTTAATAACAAGACTGTAAAGTTATATAAGTTCCAATACCCTTAAAACTTGTTATTTTACACTATTTCATTCAAAAATTTCTTAAGCACTTCCATTGTGTGGGCACAATACTGCAGCACAAACCATTTTTAAACTACAAAGGAGAACGATTAGGATTTTGTGTATCGCAGGCACCTTTTTTTGAGCCACAGGATTATGCCTTTACCTTGCATCTTCGTTTATTTTGAAATAATTGAAATGCTTCATACAAAGACACACTTACCGTCCACAAGTAAAAATCACATCATGTCAAAATCTGTTCTAGTTGAATTGCACAACGTACAATAGAACAAAACAAAACAAAATTAAAAGAGCAATGCTAGCTCACAGCTTCTATTCGGTTCAGGAATACTATGAAATTAATTAAGCCGTACACGCTGGCTTAAAATTAAATATCTGTTTCAATTTTTACTCGCAATTGTTGTATTTAACTTCATGAAATATTCTTTACGTATTTGAAAGATTGTCTAGTGTTTCGGTACGAAATTCACGATGCTTCTCTCAGGACGAAAAGCATTCTCGATACGCCCCAGC
Organism: Cylas formicarius; assembly: GCF_029955315.1. Lineage (NCBI taxonomy): Eukaryota > Metazoa > Arthropoda > Insecta > Coleoptera > Brentidae > Cylas > Cylas formicarius. The sequence goes on along the minus strand of NW_026844347.1, from coordinate 35,720,915 downwards.
ATAATTCTTGAAAATTTGAACGCTGTTTTAGCTATAGTGTCATTAAGTCATGTAATAATTACAATACATATTTTGAAGCCAGCTGAGTCCTAGTATCTAGGAAGAAACTTAAGGTCCACTATTGGAATTACAAAAGTGTCTGTCCTAAACAAATTAGTATTTTACCAATAATGCATTTTTAGACTCTTGTTACTTTCGAAAATCGATGAAATCGATTTTTTCGAAAGCATCTGCGCTCGTATAAAAACTTTATATCTCGTTAACTGTAAGTATTACGTGATCACCGTCAAAAAAAAAATTTTTTTGTCTGTCCATTCTCTGTTCGCCGTTCTCGTCTTTTGGTTTTTCCTAAATAACTTTCGAACCATTGGAGTTACAAAATTGAAATTTGCTTCCTTTTTAACTCTTCACGAGGCACATAGGCTTATAAGAAATGGCCATGATCTGACGCCGGTATCCATCTTTTTTTCGCTATTTTTGACTGTTTTTTGGATCTTACTATAAAACACGATAAGTGTCCGAAATTTGAAGCAATCGACCTCATATTTAACACATCTATGCAGCTTTACCCCGTGACGGAACCTATTGTAAATGGGGGGCTGGCGGTCGGGAAGTATTCGAAAAAAATAAAAAATCGCGCGTACAAAAAACATCATTTTTCAAAAACTGATTAGGAGACCCAAAAAATTCTTGAACCAGAAGACGCAAAGGAAACGGCTCCATAAACTTTTATTCTTGACAATTTTTCAAAAATATACAGGGTGCGCCCCAAATTCAAAAAAACTGAAAAATGGGTCCCCCTGTTACTGAAAATTGGCAATAATTTCAAATCTGTCTTTTAAATGTCACTTTCTTGTACATATAGCCCATATAGACTCAAAACTTTTGTATTTACGATTTTTAAGTATTGTATAGGGTCTTCGCCATATTTCGTGCAATAATAAAAAGCATAATAAATACAAATTTGCTACCGACTTCAGACTTGGGACAGAAGTAGAAGTCTGAACCCGCATTTAGACTATTTAAATTGGGAGCAATAAAATAACGCGAAGATTTTTTTTTTAATTTTTTATTTTTTTTGTGCATCCAGAAAAACAGCTTTTTCTCCAAAGCCATTCATACAAGGTGTTTTAGTCATGGACAAAAATCTAAAAGACCCTAAAAATTGTTCTTTTAGAGAGTAAATTATTAACCGTACATCAAAATTCGTACAAACAATAGTTAATCCGTTCTAACAGGGTTATAGGCCGTATCAAGGGCTACAATTTTTGTATTTACGGTTTTCGTCTATCGCATACGCTGTTCGAGATATTTGAAAAAATCCAAATGAAAATCACTATTTCTCGTCCTCATTCTAGACGCGCTGACGTTAACAAGTACTTTTTTGGAAACCATTTACTCCATTGAAAAAATTGGGATACCAGGAAACTAAGGAGATCCAGGGTTATATCCTCTATTTCGAACATTGTTGTTGAACTATTGGCGATACTTGAGAAACTGTCAAGACGGGGGCTGTCAAGACACGATGACGTCATTGATTATTACGGCGCACTGCATGGTTTCAGAAAAAACTTATTTTCTTAAAACCATTTACTATTTTCAAAAAATTCTAAGACTAGGATACGTGGAAGATCCAGGGCTATAACCTCTACTTCGAACATTGTTTGAATTGTTTGGATGTGTCGTTTTAGGGCAACAAATCTAAAATATCCTAAAGATTTCCGTTTTTCTGCGTAAACTATTGAAAAACCGTCAAAGATGGGATAATTTTATTTGAACAGTATTGTGAACTGTGTCGAGAGATAGTTTAAGGCTTCGTCTATAATACAGGGGACGCAGGATATTCGAAAAAATATAATTTTAAATTGCAATTAACAGTACAAATTTTAATATTCACCGAAGTAAGCCGTAACTTTGAAGTTCGACGAGATGTGAAGGACACTTTATACAGGGTGTATCCACAATCAAATTACATCGATTTTGCGAAAGTTCCATAGTGGTCCGCAGGAGCACGATAGAAAAACAATGCGTCCCTCGGGGACAAGAATCCGGGAAGCGCCTTCTTTTTAAAATAAAAAGCTGAGTCGCGCTATTTGCGATGAACTCGTCCCGCTCACCGACGATTTTTAGAAAGAAATCTTGTTATTATTATAGCTTGTTGTCATTATGATTGTAATATTCGGTTAATGTTGAATAGCTGAGATCAAGATCTTAAGCTAGACTTCGCCGTTTGAGATGTGTAACTATATTAGTTTGTATTAAGTGATTTTTTTTGTCTAAACCTTGTGCAATAATTTAAAATATCTCAATAAAAACTATTATTATTATTATTATTAACTAGTAAGCAATGCAGTTTTATTAGTGTTGTCTAAAATTTTAAGATAACTGTCCCCAATCAAATTTCCACACACACACACACTACGTTTTACGAAATCAAGATCGAAAAACCGTTTTTAGAATCTTCCTTTTTATCTGTCCAATTAGGAACCGAAATGTTATAAAACTTTACCAGCGGCGTTTTTTGCATACGCGGACATCTCCAGGGGTTACACGCTTCCAAAAAAAAAAAGTTTCCTAGTGGAAAACTTTGCGCCGCGAATAAATCATCCTCAACCGTGAAGTTTTACGAAATCAAGTTTCGTAGGTTGAGCGACGTTTCGAATTTCCCGCAACCTTATGAATAATAATAGGCTGTACGTTTAAATGAAGTAGGCTCCCACAGGGTCCGCTCCGCGAGTTCGAAAATCACGTTACGTCATCTTTTACATCTTGCTTTTATAGGTTATAGCTACTGCGGCGATAAAAATTGATGCGCCACAGGCGGTAAGGATACTTTCTTAAAAAAAGGAAATGATTTTACCTGTACTTTGTGCCACTTTAACTCGTTTTACCAGAACATTTAACGGGATCTTCTTATCGAAGCAACAGAAAGCCAATTTTCATAATATTTTCTTGTTTGATTGAATTTCGCACCATGTAAAATGGATCGGCTTATTTTGTCACTGATTCGATTTGCCCGTCCGTCAAGAAATAGAAAGGCGTCCCCGAATCATTATAATGCCTTTTGCTTTTCTTTTAGACATAAAATTATATACATTTAATTTATTCGAATTGCGCTGAGTAAAAAAATGAAAAAAACAAAAGTCAGGTTAAGAGAATTTTAATATTTAACCCATCACGGAACCATGTCAACAATAGCACTTAAGTAGACAACCACGCAAAATGCTAGGATAATCAACAAGATTGCTTTCGGAAAATCGTCGCTGGGCGGGGCAAGTTCGTAGCGCCTAGCGCGAAGCAACTTTTTATTATAAAAGAAAACAACTTCGCGGTTTCGTGTGGTAAAGGGAAGCTTTGTTTTTCTATCGTGCTCCTGTGGACCATTATGGAACTTTCGCAAAATCTATGTAATTTAATTGCGCATGAATCCTGTATAAAATGTCCTTCTAATCTCGTCGAACTTCAAAGTTACAGCAAAAATCGGTAAATATTAAAATTTGCACAAGTAACAGCGTTTTCGAATGATATTTGTTCAAATATCTGGCGCCCTGTATAATTGGCGAAACCTGAAACTCTCTCTCAACACAGTTTGCGATACGGTTCAAATAAAATTATCCCATCTTTAACGGTTTTTCATTTATCGACAATAATTAACCCACGAAAACGGAAATTTTTAGGATCTTTTTGATTTTTTGCCCATGAACGACACACCCTGTATATGATTCAAACAATATTCGATATAGAAGTTATGGCCCTGGATCTTACACATTTCCTCGTTCAAGAAATTTTTGAAAATACTATATGGTTTTGAAAGCCCTGTATATAATCGAAAAAATGCCTGAAATAAATGTTATTGCACTGGATCTTCTGCGTCTGCTGGTTAAAGAATTTTGCCGATCGGATGAACGATCATGGAGGAAAACATATTTTTCTGGAACCTAAAATTACCAAAAAAAAAAAATCAAAAATTATTAAAAAATACTTGGTAAAATTTGATCCCACCCAATTTCTACCATTTAAATGTGGAGACGGACTTTTACTTCTCTGCTAAATTTGAAGTTGATATCTGCAAATTTAGGACACTCAACACATTACTCATTTAGCACGGAATATCGGGAACACCCTGTACGATAGGTGAAAACCTTAAATACAAAAGTTTTTTCTGTCTAGACGCGCTATATCGCAATATAAAAGAAAGTGAGATCTGAATCATAGTCTTTCAGTTATAACCAATTTTCAATAATAGGGGGACCCATTTTTCAGTTTTTTTGAGTTTTCGGCGAATCCGGAATATTTTTGCATTTTCTGGTTTTTGAAGAAAGATGTTTTTTTTAGACCCTTGCACACGAAATTTTTTATGTTTTTAGAATATTTCCCGACCCTTCAGCTCCCCTATTTTCAATTGGTTTCGTCACGAGGCAAAGCTGCATATATATGCCAAGTATAAAGACGATTGCTTCAAATTTCGGACACTTATCGTGTTTCATAGCAATGTCCAAAAAACAGTCGAAAATCGCGAAAAAAAGATGGATACCGGCGTCGGATCAGGGCCATTTCTTATAAGCTTATGTGCCTTGTGGAGGGTAGAAATATTAGTTAAGAACGTATAAATAAGTTTTAGTTGTTAGTATTTGTATTGTATTGTAAGTATTATGAGCAAGTTTTCATAAAAAGTATAAAATGGCAATGGGTTTAGAATATACCCTTTTGGAAATCATATTATAATTTCGCATTTTTTAAAATATACTGTTAAAACATAAAGTCGTTCTTTGTTTCAGTTATAGTTGGAAAATATACTAGAAAAAGCAATCGCTAACTAAAAGAAAGAAAACTACTGCAATACTTATCAGCAGTCCATTTACGGTGGAACTAAAAGAAAAAGAATATATATTGTTCGTCTCAAAATAAAGGGCAGAACTTCTTAAAAAATGAAGTTTATAAATAAAATATTAGTTGAGAACGTATAAATAAGTTTTATTTGTTATGTTTTTGTAAGTATATTTATAGTTATATAGAATTATGAGTAGGTCTTTAAAAAGTGTAAAATGGCCATGGGTTTACGTTAAAACGGCATAGCTATGCCATTTCATACGAAGAATATGCCCTTTTAGAGATCTTATTATAATTTAGCATTTAAAAAAAAAATTGTTTCAATTATAGTTGGAAAATAGACTAGAAAAGGCAATCGTTAACTTAAAGAAAGAAAATTCCTGCAATCCTTACCAGCAGTCCATTTATGGTCGAACTGAAAGAAAAAGAATATTTTAAACGAGAGAAACAAAGAAGTACAAGGCATGCATTTGGAAGATGCCTTTGAAGAAGAATGCTTATATAATAAGTTTCACAAGTGTTCGTTGAAGAAGAAGAAGAAGAATGATGCCTTTTGTATTTTCTGTTGTTAAAAATTATCGGTATTACAAGCAATAATTTAAAATATTTTGTAGTTTGTAAGCAAACCAATTATAAATAAAATATATAGATTAGTTAGTTAGTTAGTTTTTAACAAAATCTTAATTTTGTGTCTTCGTTTTACCCATGGTGGTATAAGAAAACGGATAACGGCGCTTTTCCCTTATTCTGCGTTAAAAAAATAGATCTAAATCAAAAACATTTTATTTTAATATAAAAGTAAAGTTTTCGATCAGCCTCCCCTCCATATTTAACATGAAAGTATTTTCTTTAATGAGCATGACAAAACAAAAAAAGTCCCGTAAAGACTTTCCAAAGTAGTATCCAGTTTAAGATTTGAGGATCAAAGAGATTTCAAAACAAAACCTGAACACTGAAAAATTATAATAAATTTCATAGGCTCGCAAATAGCAACATCGGCCCACGATTCATAATTTGGCTTTCTGTTTGTATCATCGATATCATACTCATAGATGGATTGATGCAGTTACTCCTATGTTTTCTTCCTCTTCAATGCGCCTTTGGTATGATTCAGTGGCAAAAAACTTTAAAACAGCCAAAATTGTTTTGTACCCTCATGACACTCATGTAGGCAAATAATTTAGAAATTTGGTACATTTCTTTGGACAGGCGCGATATTTTAATAAACTAACCGTTCCAGATTCCACTCACATATCTATTTCCGGTCTTCCAATTCCTCAACAGCGTCCTCACTTTGGAGCACATTTCGTGCTATGAAATATATAACCTTCATTCTTCTTCTTTTTTTAACCTAACGTATATTTTAGTTACACAATACAAAGAATCACGAGATCATGAAGAGAAATATTTACGTGCTGCAAAATAGCACAGAAATAATATTTTCTTTTTATACTTTTTTTTGTTTCTTGTGAGATATATAGGTTAGGAGCTGGGACTCATTTTGAAAAATTAGTGCTGTCAAATTATCGGCGGCCATGTTGACTGATGAACTTCAAAAGTTCAAGTTTAGTATTATCAAAATAGGCCACGGCATATACGTTTTAAAGCAGTCAAAACCAAATATCCTGAAAAATACCAGACGAAGATAATCACCAGACAGGGGTAAATCCGAACTTGCTCATTAGTCTGTGGACGCCTCAATGGGTCTGCAGCGACTTAAATGAACTTCGAATCGCATCCCGTTTGACGTTATCGCGAACGGTAGCCCAGGACGTAAGCCGGATAACGAGACGCGATCCTTTGCATTAATTTCACACCAGCGGTGCTCCACAAAAGTATTCTATGTTGAACTTATTCCTTTTCTTTACATCTGCAAACGGAAAATGTAAAATTTACTGACTCGTTATGCATAGAAAAATTATTCGAGAATTGATTCAAATATTCACGCGGCGGTTGCCGTGGTTACCGACGGACTGTCTGCGCCCGCGCGGCATAGCGACCGCATTCACTAGAACGAAAATCAGTATAACTCATTTATAACAGTAATCAGGTAACAATTCGTACCAACATTTAAATAAAATCTTTAAAAAACGGTTTTAACTATTTAATTTAAACAGCGCTTAAAATTAAAAAAAATTATTCAATACAATTTCTTTGTTTATTTTTCTTTGCATTTGAGAATTATTCTTTATGTGTAAAATCCTGCTCAAAATATTTGCATATCATCGACAAGCCCCATCCGGTGTAAATCGCATTTCCTGCCGACAATATAAGTCATTAAAACCATCGATAACGCCATTAACCTACCGAAGTATACGTATTAGCAGTGCTCAGTCGCCGTCAACCCATAACTCGGCTAATGTAACTAGGAAGAGTTAAATAGAAGTGCCGAAAGGGCCCTTCTAAATCATATTAAACTTCGTGAGAATCCGGCGCTAAAAAGCACTTTGGCGACCAAATCGTGTTAGAAAGTTCCATTAGATTGTCGTTTTTCTTTTGTCTCGGTTTGAAAAAAAATTAAGTGAGATATACGACGTAGTTCGTCAAGCACATCCGGTGCTTTTCAAATAATAAAGATTTTTTAAAGTTGTGACAGTAAAGTTAGGGATTTTTTTTTAAATTTTCGGTAAAATATTCAAATGTTTTGTTATAAGCATCACAATTTATAAAACTTATTAACAATACGAAAATGATAATTCAGTTTTTAGTTTTAAAAGAGATTTGCCAAAATGGTCAGACTTTGCTTATATTTGTTCCTGGACTGTTTAGGTACTGTGAAATTTTGAAAAAATGAAATAGATTTTTAATAGATATTTATTATTTTGTTAAAATAGTTATTGTAAGAGAACAGTGTTTTTACTTAGTTAATGTGCCTTTGGTAAATACATCTAATTTTTCAAAAATACAAAAAAAATTGTCCAATTTTTTCCATACCGTGTGTATCATTTTTACTTCTTTTATGGATTTATTTATTTATTTACTCTATGAGAAACAAATAGGATAAATCCACAACTAAAGCATCTTAAGAATAAACTAACAATATTATATGACACTTTGTCAACAAAAAAGATAAAAAATACGTATAGAACTTACGTTGAATTGGTTTCAGGATAAAAATTAAAATATATAACAATAAATATAACAATCCAAGCCAATCTTATAAATAGATAACATAATGAAACAGTAAAAATTTGAATCCTGTTTGAGACATAAAGTAAAGTGAAAGCAAGAAGAAAGGAATGAATTAGATTGTGGCTATGGGTAAAACGGTCTAGATTTAGGTTAGTGTGTGTGTGTCTACCTAACTTTGCCACCAATCGATCTATGGTTCTCCCATATAACGACTAGAGATATAGAGGACCTGCCTATGCTGATAATAGCCAACATGGTCGGTGACAAATCGCTAATATGTTTGGATACGGCATTTTTAAGCCAATATTTTCTATAGTGCACCAGTGTCCGATATACAGCAACATCGGGGTCTAACGGTAAGCGTCTTCCTTAATCGTGTGAGCTTATGAACAAATCCAGATCTGAGCAGTAACTCTCAGCATTTAAAGCAAGGGGGAAAGGAGCATTTTGAGAGTTATTTGTGTTTCGGTGCAAACTAAACTAGGGTTACTTAAATGCGATGTGGTCTTGTACGGTCCCCAAAGAATCTCGAAACCTTTAAGATGTGGTTATACCGACGAATTCTTGGAATATCTTGGGGATCATAATTACAACAAAACCGTTTTTGAAATACTTCAAAAAGAGACCGAAAAAGGGACATTATTAAAAAACGCAAGTTAAAATAAGCAAAAGAGTTATGGTCTGCTTCTGCTTCAACCAGAGAAAGACCTTAAGCAGAAGACGCAAATCACTTTGCTTATCTCCAACATCCGGAATGCATAAGCAAATTCAGGAAAAGATTGGCGTTTCTGAACTCATAGGTCGATATTATCGAATTGCCACATTAAATGGTTATTCTTGCTAATATAAAACAATATCAATCAACAATCCTTCGATCCAAAGTAAATTAAGTAAGTTAAGATTTTCTTTGTAATAGGGACATTTCAAAAATGTAATCTGTACCTAAATGATAGAAGCAAAATTTATTCTGCTGTGTACATATGCAAGATGGAGAATAAATAAGAACTAAAAGTTCAAATCACATCACATTTGATAAAGACACGGTGTTCTGAACTTTTAGTTCTTATTTATTTTGATAAATGGATTTTCATCAAGTAAAAGCCACCTCAGTTCAAATTTTGCAGGATAGAGGCCGAGATAAATCCAGGCGCAGTTGAAAACCTTACTTGCTTTCACGGAGATCACAAGATCAAGAGTCACTATAACTCATTTCTAACAGTAAAACCAACAAAGCATTTGAAAATAAGATCATATGACAGTATTAATGTGATATTCAAGTATCAGCTCGTCCAATATTGTTCTTAACTGAAGCATTAGAAATACAACAATACAAACATTTGAACAACTAAATAAAATAAATACAAACGTTTTTAAGAGTTCCCTAAAAATTATTTTTCTCCCATACCCTATTACTGCATAATCCGATCTGATTACAGAAAATGTGGTCGATCGTCTCGAATCACCTTCGCGTTAAATTTGCGCCGTCATATTTTGCCCAAATCGAAATTGACAGAGAAATGAAAAATATATATTGCGTTTCAGACGGCATCGAGGAAGTTTCCGTTTTGATATTTCTGATATGTTTATTGGAAGTTACTTTGATGGCAATTCATATTCCTTCTTATCGTTGGACACATTTGACGTAAAATAAATTGCCGGAAATAAAACAATTTTCTATATAAAGGGAGCATCAATATTAATGCACCAGTTATATATTTTAGTTGTAGTTTAGACTTTTAGAAATGATTTTATGGAAAACAGTTTAATTTAAATTCAAGTTTAAAAAAAAAAAACACAGTTTTATACTCAATGTTTGTTACATTCTGTGAGTATCTATCTAAGTCAATGCATAGCTCCATATTTTCTCAGAATATGTGGAATAATTGTGATTTATTTCAAATATTTTAATAATAAAATGTAATTGTTACTTTGACATTAAATTCCGTATTTCATTTAATTAATTAGATAAAAATGTGAACAACAACCCAAAATTCTGCTAAAACGAGAAGCTATGCGATGACTTAGACATATACCGAACAGTATTGGCATAAATTCCCACAGAATGTAACAAACATTAAGTATAAAACTGGTTTTTCTTTAGAATACTCTGTAAATGCCTAAAACATAAACTTAAATAAAAATGTTTCTTGTAACGTGATTTCTGAAGATGTAAGGTACAATCAAAAGATATATATACCCAAATTGAGTCTGTAGTTCGCGAAAAATTGAATTTTGGAATTGACGAAAATTTTAATGGTGCTTTAATTTTGAGGTGGTGTGTATTATAAACATAGAATAATTCAAAACTTTGGACATTTAAACAGAATAGAAGTATAGTAGAATTTTTAAAAAAGCTGCTTGTCGAATTATTTCAATATTCATATAGTCCAAAACCGATAATATTAACTAACCAGCATCTCAAAAAATGCTGTCACAAATTATAGAATAGAATGGTATAATAAATGTTAATATCTAATATTTAAATTCAATACACTTATTTTATACAATACTGTATCATTTCTATAAAAAATATATTAATTTAAATATAGATGTAGTTTCGAAACAGAAACCTGTCATTTTGATAAATTTTAATCAGTATGACCAACGGCAACGGGGCTTCGAAAGATTAGACAATATGTCACCTGCAAAAATCCTATGGTCTTGATTTCTGAAAGTAATCTCGCTTCAGGGAGCACGTGCCTGAAACTAAATGGCCGGTCGATTTTTCAGCAGTTTCTTTTATTGCATCGTTTGTCACGGGCGCGGAAAAACAATTTGTGGGAGCTTATAACTTGATTAAGACAGGACAGTAGAACCAAGTGGACCAAATTGGACACATTCATTTTCCGTTTTTTAAGATCGTGTGAACAAATTATTATGTTTACGGATGACCCTTGCCATTACAGAATATATATAGCATATTTAAAAAGGTATGTACGGGGAGATAGACCTACACTTTGAAAATATTTTATGAATGTCCGAAAGAGCCTTGCCATTTCAATATTTCTTGTATAAAATTTGACATATTTTGGCTAAAAATCTTTCTGAACCGCATCAGTATTGTACTGTACTGTCTCTCCGAAATTCACTGTAATTGTCGTTTGCTAGCCATGATGCTTCGTTTTTTTGAAACGAAAGATGGCGTCAACAGAATTCTCTAATCCTTTTGCGTTTCTGACCTACATGGTGAATTTGAACTAGCTAGTTTTTTCAGATTTTTTTTTTTAATTTTGAATTATGACATAAAGTTGTGTATTTTTATATGTATATGTCTATGTATGAATCTACGTCATTGTAATGCATTTGTTTTTAATTCGGGTATGTATTCAATATTACAATATTTTAATGTGTCTTTTTATAGTCGGTTATGAAAAACAAATAAATAATTATTATTTAATATTTATTATTATTATTATTATAATATTTAAGAATTATATTAAACCAAAACATCACATATTCAACAATTAGTTAATTTCATTTCATTAATATTAATTTTTATCTAGTACTAAATTATTATTTCGACTTCAAAAGTTTATTCCAGAAGTATTTTTATCCGTGTTATCTATTTTTCTCTCTCAAAATTAGTTTAAATTTGGAATAGTCTAAATGTAAATCTAAATTTACAGCTAAAGAAACTGGTCCAATTCATCCCCATTGTAATTGAATGCAGTATTTTCATAATTATCTTGTTCTGCCTGACCCATTAGATATTATAAGGCGTGCTTGCACATTTCTTAATTCTCTTTCAGTGGCATTACGCAGATCTTTCCTTGTATAATGCTGATATTTGCAAATTTGATTTTGAACGTAATGAAGTTATCAAGTACTGATAAATCGGAAGACCTGGGTGGCCATATTACGAGCTGAAATGTTCAAATTTTTAAGATATGGGTAAAAGGATACGGCGATGGCAAAAATGGTAAAAAAAAAATTAGACCTACTATGCTGTGTATGGCCGAAGTCCACATTTGTTTTTCTTATTTCTTATTTCTACATTTTCAAAATCCTCATTAAAACTGCTTTTTCAATCACGTGTAACAAAATTATGTTTGGTTAAGTTAAATTCTGAAAAAAAAAACGAAAAGATTTCCGGATAGTAGGCTTTGATATTGCTATCGTAAATAATAATGAGTAGAAAGGAGTCAATAAAATTAGAGAGAGAGGATCGAGAAAAGATCAACCAAAAAACTAACAATATCGCCATCCTGAAGTCCCCGGCAAGGCAGTTCACGATGACGTAAAGTCAATCTGACGTAAAATGTACGAGGGCACACTTTGCCAGAAAAAATTTTCTTTATTTACATCTGGAGGATTATTCCTTTTGAACTTAGTAAACCTCCTGTAGGTGACAAGGTTGTCCTTCACAAGCCTAAATATAACTCTACCTGGTTGACGTCTTCCCGAATATTTATTTAAATACGGATTTCGCTGCGTTTCTACGGCAGAGAATAAAACCCAAAACATATACTTATCACTATTTGAAAAGCAATTCATTTTAAAACAACACAACTGGATGTTTCAATAATTACGAATCACCTGGGATACGCTGGCAAGGCCAATATGATGAAAAATAAACGCAGCGATATCAAAGCCTACTATCCTGAAATCTTATTTTTGTTATTTTTTTCCGAATTTGTCTTGACCAAACGCGCATATTTAAAAAGCATTTGTAAAGAGTATATTGAAAATGTAGGAATTCAATATTAGAAAAACAAAAGTTGACTTTGGCCGTACATAATACGTCTAATTTTTTTTGACGCCATTTCTAGCATTGCGTATCCTTTTATCCATGCCTTGCAAACTTGAACAATTCAACTTCTATAGTATTAGTATATTTACTCGGTATCGGAATTTCGGTTCAATCCCACAAAATCGATTATCAAGGTATACAACCTCCAAGGATTCGCCTTTTGTATAATTTGGGCAACAAAATTTCCATAAGTGGACTTTTCAATTTCTGCCGCTGTAGGCAAATATCCGGCGAAAATTGGTTCTCGCCTCTTAACCTCTGAAGTTTCCGTCCAAGATTTTCTCCAAGATACATACTCCTGAGCTTTTCAATGAGAACGTAAAAAGAAATTAAAATAACCTCGATAATTAGATTGACATTTCTCGACAAAAATATTCTATTCTTTGGTGGCGGCACTGCCGGCAGCGAACAAACATGGCGGAAAATAAATATTGATTGATTATTGATATAATATAATTGATGGAATTGATACAACGCCTTAAATCATTGTGTTGTTGGTCGGTTAACGATTTTTGTGGCGGTATTATTGTATTTAGATGTAATTGTAAGTCGATGTTTTATTAAAGAATGCAATTTTAATTGGGTTTTCTCCGGAGACCATAAATTCAAAGCGAATTTTTGCATTGTACGTGTGTTGATGAAATTAGAGGTAAAAATGTTGTCCATTAATAAGCTATGTTGCAAAAACATACTTCTTTTTTGTGCATCATCAGTAAAATATCATAATAAACCATATTCACTCACTCATATGAAAACAACCATAGATCTAATAACTAATGGATGGAGCGTATGGATAGAGAGGATATATACACGGTGTTTCAAAACGCATGTGCCATCGCTGAAGGGGTGATTCTTCAAATAAAAAAACAAAAAACAGAAAAAATAAAAAAAGATTCACATCCTGTTCACATATAAAAAAAAGTTTTATTTTTACTTACGCACCCTGCATGATTCATATTTGGTCCCATACATTTTAGTGTTATTTTTATATTTTTTCAACATAGTAACCTCATGCTCAGCATGCCAATGTATGTTAGTTTTGTGTAGTGTGTTCTCTAAACAATGCACTAAAAAACTCAAGTGAAAGGTGTGGCTGATTGCATTAGGAGGGAAAATATTCAGCCTTCAACTTCGGCTGCAATTTGTAGTAAGCATTTTAAAACTGCAGATTATGACAATAAATTTCGTTTTCTAAAACAACTTCAGAAAAAAAAAACAGAGAACAAGAAATCTACGTTAACTAAAACTTGTTTGGATTTTCCTTTGAGTTTTCCATTTAAAATACCCATACTTGTTGGGAATTTTATTGGAAATTTAACTTCTGAAACTATAAAGCACATGCAGGCATTCCAGTTATGACTGCTAAACATATAATTTAATCTCTCTTTCATTTCAATTGGATATTTTAAATTTAATATATTTTTTTAAGACTGTAAATCTAAAGTCCACTTCCTATTGAGGAATACGACGAAGGTGGTATTTGAATAGGCTAAAAAATGTAGCGTCTGCCAATCACAGTTTGAAGATAAACTTCATATAATTTAATTTTACCTCATCTGTATGAAACAATTAGTACATGTGGCTGTTTACTAAATAGAAAAATAGCATTTTTTATTGTCTTTTTAACTATATACTTTCTTTAGAAGGACGAAGCGGGAAAAACACACTACTGACAATATTCTCTACACATTTTTATTCCATAGGGGAGAGTGGGACAAGGCGGACCACTTAAGCTTTTTATTATTTTTTGTGGTTTATAACCATCTCGTCGATTAATTTTTCATATTTTCACGAAATTATATATTTTTACATGACAATTGTTTCAACAGCACCGCGTCTTTATCAAATGTGATCACATCACATCACAATAACATTTGATAAAGGCACGGTGTTGAAATAATTGTCATGTAAAAGTATATAATTTCGTGAAAATTTGAACTTTTTATTTTGATTAATTTTTGAATAGCTTTAACCAAATTTATCCAAATTTTGGCGCATCTTGTGGCCGTCGTGCCCCACTCTCCCTTATTTAAAATGTTATACATAAACTTGCTGATCAGTAACTATTTGTCTATAGATTAAAAAAATTATTATTGGTATTTATAAGATTTTCGAAAGCTCTGGATTTAGGCTAAATTAATTAATTTTTAAGAGGTCCATTTTACCCCTGGTATTACACGAAGAGCTAAAAATATACAAATAACCAGAATATATAATTATAAGAACGAAAAAAAATTTTGGTTGATTTTTGAGATTAGTCTCCTTGTCCCAGGGGGGACGCCTCGCCCCACCCGCCCCTGTACCTATACCATTCCAAAGTTCCTTGACTTCCCGGCCTTCACAAATACTTGCTAAAATTATAAATTATCCGCATTATTGCCACTTTTTAACAAGCAATATCAGTTTCTCTATTAAACATTTTCTTCACTTCTTTGGGCAAGCAATTAAAATAAAACAAATTGTCTAAATCAAATTTGTTAAATTATAAATAGTGTCACTGTTTCCAAGTTTATTTTATTCGCTAAATAACGCCTAACGCGTAATTCGTATTACATTTATAACAGTAATTACAACTTTGCTTTATGTGTTGCACATTATATGCAAAATAAAAGTTAGTGCTTACTAATCACTTGCACGAATCTGTTGTTTCATTTTAACTACAAGAGAACTATAAACCCGCAATAAACAAACCTTCCAGAGCGTGTTATATCTTTTTTTTTTATTAAATTTAGGATATAAAAAATCCTTGGGAGCCTTGTATAAAAGAAAAATTCTTCAATGTCCATTGGTTCGTGTGTAGACTATAAAATAACGCGTTTGCAATCTCTATTGAGTTCAGAGTTTAAAACAAAAGATTTGAGAAAAGCCAGAAAATGTTGAGGAATGTAAATTAGAAGGGATAAGGAAAAAGTCATCAAAATTATGTTTATCAAAACCAAATTTGTGTTACACAGTTAGTTTTCTAACACAGTTTAAAACTTGTTATAACAGAAACATGCTGAGAACTTGCTACAAGAGTACTAAAGTGTTTACAAAGAACAAAGTATTGTTGTTTAACTCTTGGTAAAAGTAATAGGGACTCAGAAAGATGTGTTGATGCTGATTGGGAAATATTATGTTATAAAGGTTACGTATTTAAATTGTCTAATTCACAAGTTGTTATGGGAATATAAGAAACAAAAATCAATGTCACTCTCTGGTACAGAGACAGTATGTAGCCATCTTTGCAAAGAGGCAATTTATTTACAAAATTTATAGTTTTATATTTTACTTTATACTGAATTATTTGGTAAGATAATTAATTACATTCACAACGATAGCCAAAGTGCTCAGAAAATGTTAAATAACCCAGTGTTTTATAATAAGAAAACTAAGCACACTGATGATCTGTTCATAGATATAAGAAAGTGACCAATTGCTTTTGAATGGGATTATCCAAGGGGGCGACCCTTACATACAATGCAACAAGATTATTACCTAAAGTTTCGGAATTTAAATTCAGGTTAAATTGTGGTCCGTAATAGAAAATAATTTTATACCTAAATGTGTTTAATATTCTTTCCCTTGGTAAGTTTATTAGTAATCATTCTTATTTCGTGTGTAATGCAGGGTGTGTTGAATCGTGTGCGAATTATGCAAAATATGTGCGAGTCTAGTGTATCTCAGGAGATGCTCCCGCCCAAATGTAAAAAACATTATTCTATTGAGACTAAGGAAGTTATAAACAATGTTTATTTGACTCTCATTGAACGTGGTGCCAGCCAGCAAACATCTTTAGAAGAAACGGCCACAATGACGAAAATTCCAACACCAACTGTATGGAAAATTGTGAATAGTCCCATTTCAGCGAGGAAAAAAAGAAGCGATGCTGATGTTTTCCCGAGTGTAGATGAAAGTGATCAAGATATAATACGGCGTAAAATTTACCAGTTATACGAGGAACAAAGCGTGCCTACATTAGATATTTTAATTAGGGGGCTTGAAAAAGATGAAACCGGTGTTAAATGTGGCAAAACTAAATTACGGATTTACGGTTTTAGATTTAAAAAAATTGACAAAAGGCAAGTTTTAATGGAATCTTTTAGAATTCGGAAAAATTAGGATTTACAGCAAAGGCCAATTATTTACTTGGTTTTGGTTTATTGGTTCGACACTTATGATACTCCGGAAAATGGTTGGTTTGACTCAACTGATAAGTGTAAAACAAACGCGCCACCAAAAAGAGGTAAAAGAATAATTATTTTGCATGCTGCCTCTAAAGATAGTTGGATTTCAAATGGACTTTCTCTGTCTGCGAAAAATATTAAAGATTCTTCTCTGGATTACTATGAAGACACCACCGCTGATTTATTTGAAAGTTAATTTAAAAACAAACTAGTTCCGTACATTCCTCCTAA
Organism: Cylas formicarius; assembly: GCF_029955315.1. Lineage (NCBI taxonomy): Eukaryota > Metazoa > Arthropoda > Insecta > Coleoptera > Brentidae > Cylas > Cylas formicarius. The sequence continues at coordinate 35,703,806 of NW_026844347.1, read as the reverse complement.
TAGCGTAATTGTAATGGACAATACAAGTTCTCACAGTAGACATTTGTCTAAAACCCCTTCATCATGTGACACAAAAGCGACAATCCAATACTACATGTATAATAACGACATTTATTTTCACGAAGATTATACCAAAAAGCAATTAATTGAGGTTCTACAAAGCTTGAACCTACGCCTGTGTTGGTTATCCAAAAATCTAGGGCAAACAGTTTTAAGGCTTCCTTCCACCTTACCACTGTATGTTTAATCCCATTGAACATGTTTGGCACCAACTGAAATCTGCCATTCGTCGTAACAATGTTTTTCTTATAGAAACCGAAGTTTTTAACATCCCTCCACAAAGTTGGGCGAATTCTATTAAACATATAGAAAAAGCAGAACAATCGCATATTCATATTGCAAATAATATAGAATAAATAATAATTAGAACAGGCGATGATAGCGATAGTGATACTGATATATTATGTGAATAATTTTAAGTAATTTAAGTAGGTAATAAAAATCTTCTTATCAGACTTACTTCTAAACGTCATTTCATTAAACATTCATAAGTATATGTGTCGCCCTCTATGTCTTCACGCTAATTATTAATAAGTATGTTGCATATTTTATAAAAATAAAAGTCAGTCGTTGGTGATCACTTCAACGGGTCCGTTGTTGGCGTGTTTTTTTAATCCTCAAAAAACTCAGTCGCAAATTTTGCCCCCCAAACGAGGTCGATTTATGTGTGACAGGTCAAACGATTTTCTTCCACTATTTGAGAACTTCGGTGCGGATAAGGCCGCTCGGATTTCGGTCAAATCCCCGTAATAACGAAATTGCGATCGAAATCGATATAGGCAACCGTCACGTCACGTTGCCACAGACGGTAACTTGGGTCGGTTTGATTAATGTCGAACAGAACGGTTCGTATTTCAATCGCGATTATCTTAAATTGATCGCGAGGGACACGGGAAATTCAGGGTCAATTTTATATCGGGGGTCAACGTTAAGACTGTGACGTATTTTACTAGGACGCCCGTGATGCAGGGTCAAACCGAACCCCCCGATTAGTTTAACCAAATTCCTATGGCCGTGTTTAGAGCGTGACTGTGCATCGATACGAGACGTTTAAGTTGTATTGCGATGACCTTATTTGAATAACTAAACCAACAGAATGAAACTTAATATGTGATTTATTAAAACCGATACGTCACGTAGCTATTAGATGATGTACAGGGTGGTCCAAATTCGACGGGCCTCTATGGATTTAAGCATTTGCAGCATAGTTAGCCCAAAACTAATACGCATGTTATGGGCTCGATTTTAGAGAGAAGTCGAAAACTAAAAACCGCATCATGATACGTCAAAGCGTTTCTGAGCTACAGGGTGATTCTTAAAAATGTGAGTTTCGGTCTCTATAGCTTTTTTATTTGTAAACACCCCTTTTTTTTTTCGAAGAATTTGTTTTCTAATAAAATTTCCTGTCAAATGATATGCCATACACCTATTTTTATTGAGTGGTTAAACAGATGTCTGCAATTTTTAATAATTACTATAGTAGGTTATGCTTAACGCTGACTTATGCAGTTTTACGTTCTCTATCTCGTTAGCTATGATCAGATGAAAACAATTGCCAGGATACTGTAAATAATAAAAATTGCTTTTAATAATTTTATTTCCGTTTATCATTTTAGGCTTTGTAATTACTGTAAACTAGAAGTTAAAATGTGAGGTTGCTGTGTCCCCTCGTGTCGTAGCCAACTTGATTTTGTATGACAAAAAAAATAAAATTTTATCTGCACATTTAGTAGGCGCCCAGCGCCTACTATAGTAAATATCAAAACTTAAAAATATCATTTAAACTGTTTAATAAAAATAGGTGTATGGCACATCGTACGACAAGAAATTTTATTAGAAAACTGATTTTTAAAGAAATATAACTTTTTGTAATATCCCGGGAACTGAAGGCTCTAAGAAAAAACGGGTAAAATAGAGACATTCGCGCCTAAAAAAAGTTAAAAAAATGTTTTTTTCCCAAAACTCCATTCGTACAATTAACGAACTTATATCTCGTGACCTTGAAGGCTTTAAGACAGAATCAAGTGAAACAGGTAGATTTGCCCTTTAAAAAATGTGTTTAATAATAATCTCTATCACGCACATTTTTGAGACTCACCCTGTAACTCCTGGTGGATTACTTGAAGACTCGGTGGAGTTTCCAAGGAAATGAGGGGAACAAGCGAAGACCAGAAGAAAAGAAATTGGGGAAAGTTTGAAGCTGGAAAATAGATGACAACTGAAGACCAAGCGATTCCCAGTGAGCAAATCCGAAAAGAAGTAGAATCTCCACCTCAGACAATCCCAGATAACCGCGAAGAAGACTTGCTTTATTTCTCGGACAGCCAGCAGGGGTCATCTAAAATACCATCAAAAAAGGCCACAGACAAAGCCAAGAAACCTAAAGTGCGCCCTCCTATTAGTATAACAAAAGCAAGTTTGTGAAGTAAATTTAAAAAGTTTAAATTTAAGTTTTATTTTTTTTGTTTTTGATCAACAACAACGTCGAGTCGAGTGTGCGCGGTCTTTTTTGGAACTCTGTGGATCGGAACCGAAGCCTGTGGTAGAAACTATTGTGACGGGAGATGAAACCATGGTTCTCTATTATGATCCTCTATCAAAAAAAGAATCAATGGAATGGCGTGGTAAGGGTGAAGCACCTCCAAGAAAATTCAGAGTCTGCCAGTCAACAAAAAAGGTGATGGAAAAGATCTTTTGGGATTGTGAAGGAATTCTTTCGATAGATTTTAAAGAAACTGTCAATGGTAAATATTACGCAACATTATTACATAAATTGCGAGACTGCATACGTGTAAAACGTCGAGGAAAACTGACCAGGGGCGTGCGTTTTTTGCACGATAATGCAAATATTGCTGGTGTTGCACAGGCTGCCATTTTAGATTGTGGGTTCCAGCAAATAGATCATCCTCCCTATAGTCCAGATATAGCCCCCAGCGACTATTATTGTTTGTGCTTGTTTGAATATTTGATAACGGACTTACGTGGACGGCGGTTTAACGCCGAAGTTGAGTTAAAAGGAGCTGTTTTAGCTCATTTTGCAGGCAAACCAAAAGAATATTTTTCTAAAGGGATTGAGTTGTTATTAAAGAGATGTAATAAGTGTATTGAAGTTAAGGGCGATTATATTGAAAAATATTAAAAGATTGTTACTCTACTTTGTTTCTTTCATATTCAGGCCGGGAAATTTTGGCGCTGCCCTCGTAATACAGACAATTTGCACATATGGAATGCTTAGTTATAGCCATTTAGCGGCTGTAAATTGGGTATTATTGCATTGTTTTTATGGTAAAATTACTAAACGTTTAATTATTATTATTACCTTCAAATATAATATTTATTATCCTGAAGTTTTCTTTTTGTACATTTTGTTTAAATTTATGTTTGTTATTTTTGTAAAATTGTGTTTTTTCCCACACCCAACGCATTCTATTTCTTTTTCTCTTTTTATCATCGATATCTCAATTTTTTTTCTTTCGTGCATTGGGTCATCTATACCAAAAGGCTTAGAGAATTTTTCGGTAACATAACCTCAAAGGACCATCAAATAACGTAAATTACAATGACGAATAAAACAGCAATTTAATGTTGGACTTAAAACCATCTTTCATGCCTGAATAAGTTGCTAACTTTAATAACTTACTAAATGAAAATTTTCAAAAAAAAATGTTAACCTTTTCTGAATTTTACAAACTTTTATCAAATGTAACCTTTTTTTTACGAAATTTCCTAAAAAAAAGTTAAAAAAAGTGTAAGTTGACAAACTTTAGGAAATTCACAATTTTTTGCGAAATTAAAAAAAAGATCTTAGCTTTTCTGTAAAAAGTGTGAATTCATAAATAAGACAATTTTATTAATATATATCTAAATAACTTTATTAAAAATTTAAAAAAAATTAATAACATTTTCGATATTTTTTAAAGAAAAGTTTAAAAGAAAACTCTCGTACGGTAGTGACGGATAAACAAAAATTAAAAATCCCCTAGCGTGAAAGAAATCAGAGGTGCAGACGCGACACGTTTTTCTTTTATGCCTCTCAATTTATAATGTCGAAAGCAGCGCGAAACAGAAGAGTGAGACCGGAACAATGCTTCCGGGAAAGTGCCCCAGTTTTTTTCCCGGAAATGTTAAGTTGAGGTGCCTTAAAACGATATTATCCCAATTTTTCCATTTCGTGGGCTATTTTTTAAATCGCGCGATGAATGAACCTCAAAGGGGAAAAAGAAATTTCTGAAAAACGCCGCAATTAATAACTATGCGACGCCCTATTGTTTCAAACTGGGAAAACGTTAATTTGATTTGATGACTGTTACTCACTAAATTCTGCGGTAAAGTGCGGTAAACGGCATTTGACTCATGAGTTTATTTGACACGAGCGGAGCGCAGCGGAGCGAGTGTTTAATAAACAAGTGACTTAAAAAGTTTACCGAACGTGTTGCATACTATACTTATATAATATCTCCGAAAACATCCGATTGCTCGCAAACCCGCACGGTAAAATCTCGGAAATGTCCAAAGCGGCTCGGATCCGTGGGTAACGAAACTGGCGTGGTAAACTGACGCTTCCCGCACACTAGATCGGTGTGTGTGTGTGTGTGTGCGTGTTTTTTTCATATTTTGCTTGCCCCATATAAAATTATGTTGTGACGCTACTGATCTAGTTATTCCAACGAAAATTTAACCACAATCAGTTTGACAGTAGCGTCTCAGCTTATACAGAGTGTCCCAAATAGGTGGTGCCGTTTTGGCGAATTCAATGAACAAAATCTAAAGATTTTCAAATGCATCGCTCTATATATTTATTCAGATATCAATTCTAGGACAAAAAATAAGTTAATTGTAATTTATCTTATATTTAAATTTTACTTACTTTTTGAGATACTTGAGGTTTTAGATAACAGCCGAATAAAATCTTGTTGAATTTAAAACTGCCCACATTAGGTCACCCAAGCAAAATATGAAAAAAAAAACACATAACCTCAATTTCTGCCTAAACTAGGCAAAATTCGAATGGGATTTTTTTAAGAAAGTGACCTTTATTTTAATCAAGGATTCCAAAAATACCAAAATACACAGGGTGTTACATTTAAAGTAACAAAGTGATGTCTCAAAATTATAATATTTTAATGATTCAGAAGAATCCAGGAAACTTTTGTAAAAAAGTTTTTTCGTATCTCCTATACGCATAGTGGATCGTTTTATTTGGCACAAGTACGACACTGCAGCCTCAAGTACGGTGGGAAAAAGAAGTTACTCAAAGTTGCGAGTCGAACCGCCAGACCTGAGGCGCTGAATAAGTTATACGGACTTTGTACGAAAGCCGTGTGTGATGAGAGGAGCGAACACGCACAATAAATCTAAAATCCTAACTAAAATTCAGAACTAAAATCCGTTTTCTTTTTAATAATTTACAAAATTAGACAAAACAGAGTGCTTAATCTTAAACCAAACTAAACCAGACTTCCCAGAAGTTCAAGTCGTTATCCACTCTATCACAAGGCTCTTGGTTGCCTCAATTTTTTAAAAAGCATCCAATGGAGTTTTAGCATAAAATTGCAATCGTTTAATTTACATAAACAGCCACATTCACATGAATTGCACATCCTAATAGTTCTCAAACTCTGAGAAGTGTTATGGAGGATGAGAACCTCTGCCGAAACTCGTCGATGCCGGGGACGCATATCATGAGGAACAAAGGAAGATACGAGTTTACTTTCCAGAGAAAAATTGCTGGAAGAAGAGCACCAGGGCGCTAGGACTGTTCTGTTGCAACCAGAAAACTTATTATACTCACGAAATGATCAGAGGGACTAGGTTTCTTTGCAAAACTTCAGGTTCTGATCATAATGCCCCTCTTGAAGTTTTAAATAAACTGCAGTTCGATTCCACTGACATTTATTTTTCCTTTTCAAAACCTTTACAACACATATTTCCCTCTAGAACTTTTTTGCGACACTATAGAGTATACTAACATGAGCAATACCATAGTTAGTCGGTAGGTTAGGTTAAATGAACAGTAAACCTTAGAAAGTAGTGTAAATCACACAATTGCTTATTCTAACAGAACTGACTTCAAGAAAACCGTTAACTTGTGACGGTATAAGCTTAAAGCTTAATACATCACTACGAAACTAAACACAGTTGAATAATTTTCAGTAGCCACGTAATTCCCCTTGCAGGTCACAGTGTGCCACGTGCACGCGGCTATTAATAAGCTTTGTTTAGCTCTCAGCTACAGGTGTAACGCAGGCCAATCAGTTGGTTTTATCCGTGCGGTAGCGGCAAGCGTTCCGCCAAAAACAAACGAATGTGACGCACGTTTCGAGTGTTTTTTTTGTCTTCCCGTTTTGTTTGCGCCCGTGTAAACTCATTCCGCACACGTACACGTGTGAACGCTTTATATCTACGGCACTGGATCGTTTCGTAAGCTGTCAGCTTACTCTACTTTATTTATGACGAAACATTTTCAAAAACAATTTTTATCAACGCAAATTCCATTAATTTTAATTAGTTCGTTTTTTCTTCAAATTTCGATTTTCTCTGAAAATTAATTAAATTTAGGGCATATGTACAGACTCATCTAAATTAAGTGTTCATCATTGGTAACTTTGTTATGAGTGGAGATATAAAGTCGGCTAAATTAGCAAACTAGTAGCATTTTTTCCACTGATTAGTTTAGGGAAAAATGCAATATTGGCCTAAATTTTAAAATAACCGAATTATCAGCACATAGATTAAATGGCTATGATCAGTGGAAAAATGTTACTGATTTACTAATTGAACTGACTTTGTATCTATACTCATAACGAAGTTACCAGTGATGAAAACTTAATTTATATTGGCTGGTATACGAAATAATATTTATTTTTAGCTTCCTTAACATAAATGAGACATAGTGTTCATTTTAAAAAAACGATTTTTTACTATTTACAAATTTCTGAAATCCTTCTGTGTTGGTTGTTGATAAATCGAAAAAAGAGAATCCAAAAAAATCAAGTCAATAAGCCCCAGCAAATTCGGGACACCCTGTATACACTAAACTATTACTATATTTTAAAATATCTGAATGTCGGGAGGTCTTTAGAAAGCACGATCTATTCACGACCTACTAATTTTCATAGTACCCGTCTTTGTCTCTCTGCTTGGTTTCAAAACCCTGCCAAACATACCTCAATCTTGCTCTAGCATTATTTTCAAACCACCTTCGTTCTCTTTGTGGCGCGGCCCCCAATACTGGCTTCTTACGGAACTTGCCCAATGTAGTCTCCTGGCCTTTACTTCGCTTATTATACCATAATATGTATACAGCTGTTCGAGTACCTGGTTAGGTTTTATTCGGTATTGTCATGTTGCTTCTTCCCTGATGGGGCAAATCGAGTAAATTCCAATTAGATGCCGAGATATCCGGAAAACCAAAATCGGCATTTTTTTTGAATTTCTCCCTGGCTTTATTTTGAAAAAAAAATGAAAACAAATGTTAATTAAGTTTTAAGTATGACGTTTCGGTTTTGTATACCCATCTTCAACTTATTTTTTTAGTTTTTTTAATTTTTAACTTAATTTACACAAAAAAATAAGGTAGCTATGAAACAAAAGCATTTATGTCAAGCAGTTTTGTTGTAGTAAAACATATGTTGTCAAATGTGGAAAATGGTAAAGTCTGTTCATAGATATAAGAAAGTGACTAACTGATACGAATTAAGGAAAGAGCCGGGCAAGCTGTAAGAATGAAATATGGCCGAACAACTCCGTACTTTGCTTAGAATTTAATTATTTGGAGTTTTGTTAGGAAAGATACTAAACAGTATTTATTTATTTATGTATGTATTTATGTTTAAATCTAAAATAAAATTACAAATTTTATTTATTACCTACTTAAATTCCTTAAAATTATTCACATAATATATCAGTATCACTATCGCTATCGTCGCTTGTTCTGATTATTATTCGTTCTATATTATTTGCAATATGGATATACGATTGTTCTGCTTTTTCTATATGTATAACAGAATTTGTCCAACTTTGTGGAGGGATGTTAAAAATTTCGGTTTCTATAAGTTTGAGGACATTGGACTTAACACCGAGAAAAACATTGCTACGACGAATGGCAAATATACAGTGGTAAGGTGGAAGCCTTAAAACTATATGCCCTAGATTTTATGCATAATTATCACAGACGTATTCCTTTTGTAGGTTCAAGCTTTGTAGAACCTCAATTACTTTTTGGTATAATCTTCGTGAAAATAAATATCGTTATTATACATGTAGTTTTGGATTGTCGCTTTTGTGTCACATGAGGAAGGGGTTTTAGTCAATTGTCCACTGTGATAACTTGCATTGTCCATTACAATGACGCTATTAGGACGAAAGTTGGGAACTAGTTTGTTTTTAAACCAACTTTCAAATAAATCAGCGGTGGTGTCTTCATGGTAATTCAGAGAAGAATCTTTAATATTTTTCGCAGACTGAGAAAGTCCATTTGGAATCGAACCATCTTTAGAGCCAGCATGCAAAATAGTTATTCTTTTACCTCTTTTTGATGGCGGGTTTGTTTTACACTTATCAGTTGAGTCAACCCAACCCTTTCATCCAAGGGTTTCCAAGGTTTCATCCAAGTAAGTAATTGGCCTTTGCTGTAAATCCTAATTTTTTCTAGATATTCCAGTCGCCATTCCCGAATTCTAAAAGATTCCATTAAAACCTGCCTTTTGTCAATTTTTTTAAATCTAAAACCAATGTATTGAATACACTTCCATAATTAACATTTTTAACACTGGTTTCATCTTTTTCAAGCCTCCTAATTAAGATATCCAATGAAGGCACACTTTTTTCCTCGTATAACTGGTAAATTTTACGCCGTATTATATCTTGATCACTTTCATCTACACTCGAGAAAATGTCAGCATCGCTTTTTTTTCCTCGCTGAAATGAGATTATTCACAATTTTCCATACATATTTTGCATAATTCGCACACGATTCAACACACGCTGTATTACACACGAAATAAGAATGATTACTAATAAACTTAAACTAAGTAGTATACCAAACCAAGTGCCGCTTACCGCACTTGTTGCTTAATATACTAATTTTATAAATGTTTTAAAATCTTCTTTTATTGATGTAATAATTACTTACAAATACGTCAGGACGGTTTGCAGTAATAATGCTTTTGTTTCATGGTCACCTTATTTTTTGTGTAAATTTTATTTTATTGGCAATTTTGGGACGTCATTGTTTAGTACATTATTAAGTATAAGTATTTTTTCAGGACGACAAGCTCATTCGAAATATTAAATAAAAAATGCAGTTTTGTATTTTACAAAATAAAGTGTCATTCGTCATTTGTCATTTGTGTCCATTTTTTCCAATTTTAATTTGTTTGTTTTACAGCGATTTTTTCGTAAAAATATTTTCCGCCTGTTTTTTGTGTGACTTATTCCTGTCTATTATACAGCAGTGCTCGAAACTAATCAAGAATTTGAATCCTGATTCCCTTTGCGTTGTCGCGATTTATTTCGTAACACAAAATGTTATCCGCGTAAAAATTTATACTCACCCAGACGCCCGATTCAAACAAAAAAAAATTCGCGTAGGAACGAGTAAAATTCGGTCTTTGAATACAAAATTTATTTTATTAAACATTCGTTCCGCTGCGTTCCGCTCGTATCAAATAAATTCGTAACTTGTTGCATAATATACTATTTTTGTATATGTTTTAAAATCGTCTTTTTTTGCAACTGTAGTAATTACTAAACAACGGAAAATATAATAAAACCAATATTTAACAAATACGTCAAGACGGTTTGACATAATAAAGTTTTTGTTTCATGGCCGCCTTATTTTTTTGTGTAAATTTGGCTTTATTGTCAATTTTGGGACGTCATTGTTTAGTAAATTTTTTCAGGCCGACAAGGTCATTCAAAATATTAAATAAAAAATGCAGGTCTGTATTTTAAAAAATGAAGTGTCATTTGTCACTTGTCATTTATTTCCATTTTTTCCAATTCCAATTTGCTTGTGTCTCAGCCATTTTTTTGTAAAAATATTTTCTGTCTGTTTTTATGGCTTATTCCGTTTTAATTAATTAACTTTACAAGTTTTACCGCGAGGAAAAAGGCGGCCGCCGTGAGGGCGGCGGGATGAGTCGGCAAAAAGACGCCACTGGCGGGAAACATCGGCAAATATTGAAACCTGGCGTCGCATAAAGTTGGGTAAGGGTTTCGCGAGACGTTAGGTTCCGTTGTGGGGTGATTAATGATGGGGAAGTGTTAAACCTTTTTGACAGATTGCTTGTAAGCACCCCGGACTAACCGTGACCTAAAAACTGTAACAGATAAGGGGACCCTTAATCGACATTTCAAGGTTACGGCAAAACCATCAGGTGACATTCGCTTTTCGTTAGCTCGGCTTTTTCTGGGGAAATATGGATTTACATGTCATATTTTTAGACACGAATTACCTAACTAGGCCGTGGTTGCTTATTTTTTAAAAAAACAACTTATTTTCGCATAACAAGTTTACAAGATTACAACATAAATATTTTCAACTGACTGCCGATGCGCATCTTTCCCATTGTTATATGTTGAACACTCAGCAGGATCTCAGGGGGTATGGTTACGTCAATCAAGTCAAAACTGGGGTTTATAACAATGAAAATCAACAGCGTAACAAATGCAAGCCGCTGGCTTTAGGCCAAATCCATAGAATTATTCAAAAAATAACACTTTCAATAAATTAATTATGGTTCGGTTTTAACAGTATGGAATAGCTTTTTTTTTAGAATTTTTAAGAGGTCCATTTTACCCCTGGTATTACTTAAATGGCTAAATCTACAAATAAGCGGAATTTATAATTGTAACAACACTTTTTTTGGTTAATTTTTGAGGTGAGCCCCCTTACCCCACCCTCCCGACTATAATATTTTACCTACACCCCAGAGACCTACTTGAATATATGTAAAAGAAAAAAAATCGTAATAAATGTTTTTTATTTATAGATCAAAGTTGCAAAACATAAAAATCTTACAGTGACAAAACATATTTGAAGTTTCCTTGTAAATTACTAAACTATCTATATTTATAATATTTTGTCAAAAATGATCTTAGATTGGGATGGTCCAGTTTTTTAAGTGAATGCGTTACATAAGTGCTCATTGAACTGGGCTTGTTCGCCATTTTTTTTATTTCTCTTGAAGATATTGTTGTATTGTTTGCTCCTTTTTGAGTCCTTTCGCTAAAATTTGTATCTGCATGAATCTGTAAATTCCAAAAAAGCAAGAATTAATGTGGGTGGGGAAAGCTTCTGTAAATGCATTAAAATTGTTAGTTTTAGCTACCAACAGTTTGCTTGGATAGGTAATTTATAAAAACAGCAGTCTCATACGAAACAACATATATCTTTCTTTTTTTACCATAGAGTAATTGAGTACAAATATTTTATAAGTACTTTAAAATCGTTAACAACAGCGTTGCCAACATAAAAGTCAAAATTTCCTGTTATGCGAAGAAACATATATCTTTTTTTTTCTCTTCATTAACGGTATGTGGAAGTTATTTTTTGGTGTTTTAACAAGCGATGGACAGACAGGCATAGGCACAGTTCATATTACAAAACAAGGCACACAAGAAGATTTCAAGTAGACGATATGGAAAATGGTAAAAATTTTCACCCCTTTCAACTATCGGATTATTTTTGGCATATTATTGCTTTAATTTAACAAAGAACCTTTTACTTTTAGTAGGAATACCCTATAGTGTGGGATTATCTTGCGCAATTCTATGAATCTATTCAATGTATATAATAAAGCAGTAAAATACCCTTGTAATTAAATTATAATATAAAATGCTAAAATCATTTTTAATAATAATTATTATTATTACTTTGCAACAAAATAATGCAGAAAGTAAAAATGCGTATACTTTAAAAAAGGAAGTTTCGGTATAGGGAATGCTCGATTAAAAATGAAACGAAAATTAATATTTTTCATTTTGACTCCCCTTGCATAAACGATTCGAGCTCATTTCAAGACCAGTACTAGTTTATACAATTGTTGGGGCATAGCAACTCTATATTGGGTGATTGAGTATAATTCTGGTTTCCCATAAATTTATCAATCACTTCCACAGACCATTAAAAAGCCACTTAGAAAATCCTCAAAATGATGTATTGCTCAACCACCTCGAAACTGCCGAAAAGATATAAAACTACCCCCAATAATGAGATATCTTAGAATTCGTTTTGTCATATTTAAAATTTTAAGTTGCACACCCTGTATATTTTATCATGTTTTATTGCCATGGTTATGTCTCTTTGTTAGTAAATTTCGAGTCAAAAACCAAACCTCTCCTTTGATAATGGCGAATTTGGGGTAGTTTTATATCTTCCCGACCGTTTCGAGGTAGTTGAATAATACATCATTTTGATCCTAAGTGGCTCTTCAATGGTCTAATTGAATATCTGGGACAACGTCTCCGAAATAATTGAAACGAATATTTGCTTACTTCATTATTGGGGGTAGTTTTACATTTTCCCTACCGCTTCAAGGTGGTTGAGTAGTACATCATTTTGAAGCTCTCCGAAGTGGCTCTTCAATGGTCTGGTTGAACATCTGGGACAACGTCAGATTTTTTCGAGATCGCGATATATTACCTAAATTATTATTTGGGGTGATGCAAGCGCAAAACGGGTTGTTTTCTGTATAGCAACATTGAATATGGTTTTTGGGAGTTACCTTACAATATCTCCGGGCTTACTTTCCCGGCATTTCCACAGGAATACGCTTTTTTAATTAAGGTAAACAACGAACCGGTCCACTGTAATATTCGCAAATCCGAATCCGAATCCAAATCTAACTAAAGTGAGAAACAAGTAATTGAACAAGAAGGGGGCGCTCCCCCCGTATCACCTGAATGTAAGGCATGCAAAGGAAGCGTTCTTTCTCTTCATCAAATTTTGTATTATTGCGAGTTCGTTTATGGGGCTTTACTGAGCTTTCGAAGGAAGTTACAACATTTGATCTTATCTACAACTTTTTTTTTTAATAATAATTAAGATATATTACTTCGACACACTATTCGGACACCCTGTATAACACTGAATCTTAAACTTCTTATTCTTTTAACCTACCAAGCACCAAGATTTATGCATACTTGGTCTTTATAATATTTAACCGGCCGTTAATTTCTTAAGGTGTGTTTTTAATTTTGCTAATTTGAAGGCGCATTGTAAAAAATGCCAAACAAAATTACACGTTTTGTTTGCTTTTAGCAGCAAAACTTTTTACGGCGACGCGAGGCAAGAATTTGAAAACACTACACTTTTTCCCTCAAAGCTCGCGAACATAAATCTTCTTATCGCTATCGGGAAAGTAAAACCGTAAAAACTATCCGTCCACATTTACGACGACAAAAGGGTTTGCGCTTCTCTTATTTTCGCTGCCATATTTTATTCCTTTATTATGCATTAAAAGCACTCCGATCTTCACGGCCCGAAAAATGAAATAATAATTTTTCATCTCGACTTTTATATTTTAAGAATCCCCGTCTAATTATTTGCGTCGACAAAAGGAACCGGCCAAATAATAGTTCTCACTTTAACTTAACAATTAAAGCAACTAACGAAGCGCGCTACGGCGAATTTAATCGGGCGAAACGCTAATGGACTCATTAAATGATGAAATTAATGAGCCTGACATTAATAATATTTGCCCTGAAATACGGCATCGGAAAATGGCGCTGCATTTAAGAGTCTCCAGTCCGGGTTTGTCATTCCGACTGTAATTATCCATGATATTTTGAAGGGTTTAATGCGCCAGTTTAATCAAAACGAACATGGTATTGACGAATAATGATAAAATCCATACGTACACCGCAGCAGGATAACTTCGTCAATTGCAAAAATAAAGATGAAACATTTACACCCATATTATCCCAAGCATAAAAAAAATAAAAAAATACTTTTTGCTCTGAAATTTTTTATTTTGTTGCAGAATACATCACATGTGTCAAAAAATATATAAACAATCGAAACGCAAAAAATACTGGTGCGTAAACGAACCACTAAGAAAAAACATTAAATAATGTTTAGGGGCACATAGGATGTAACATATAATTTATCACATAAATATGCAAAAGAAAGTTCAAATTCGACAGAAAACAACTAAAAATAGATTATTTTCCAAATAGAACGTGATTTGGTACCAAAAAACGCAAAATATTTTATGGTGCGTGAGCGCACCACTGGTAACACCCGGTTTCATTTTTGGTGATATTTTACAAAGCATGAAGTATGCAGTATGAAGCATGAAGTGACCTTGATTATCATAACGCACTTCATCTAAGATTTCTTTGAGTAATTGTTTTATCAGTTTTTACAAGTCGCAAAGCAATGTAAGATTTCAAATCTACCTGAGAAATCTTTTGTTCGTTGACAATATTAAACAATTTACATGCATTAACTACTAAACTATCCAGTGAGTTACAAAATAAAGGCCACCACCATTTTTTTACAAATACCTGGCACCCCTAATTAGCAATTCCGTTGTCATGTATATATACATACATATATTACATAATAATAAATTACTTTACTGATATTAAGACAAAGTAAAAGAAAGGAAATTAAAAATTAAAATCAAAAAAATTTGGTGTCAAATTAGCTCAGTTTGACGGTATTTTGAAAAAGTACTGTCCTAAAAATACCGCATCCAAACTTATTGACGATCTGTCAACGGTCATGTTAGTTGTTGAATGCCGTTGGGCCATTGGTTAGAGATTTCAAATCCCTCTGAAAATTTTGTTATAGTTCATGAGAAGCAAAATTGTAGACGAAGACGAAGAAGAACGTCGAAAGTTTGGTTGGGTAAAACAAAAACTAACCAAAAATCACCAAGATGGCGTCGTGTCATTTCCGTTTGACAGATGTCGTTTAAAGTTACCCATTCGATGCTTCTTCGGGTAAAAAAAAATAACAAACGAGGAAGTTTCGTTTCCTGGAGTATCATTTCGTATGTATAGGAAATTATTTAGTCGGACGCACTTTAATATCGTATCCTTTTGAGCCGGTCGTATCGTCTCGCTCACATGTTACGAGAAACGGGTCAAAGTTGAAATAAAGTATGCATGACGGTACGGATACACGAAATGACGATGACTGACCTGACCTTTCCGCACGTTTTACATCGAATAATACGGGTAACGGCCGTCGGGACGGTCTCGACCTTTTCATCCATTACTATTTCTGCGATAAATTAGTCGTTTACAACACGCTCAATCTGGTGGAGCTTGACAAAGCGGCCTTAATTTCGTGCCATAGAAATTAATAGGGAGAAAAAGTAGCGAGCTGCGCTAGGACTCAAACTACCTCGTTCTACTTGCATTTTGTCGGAAGTTTTGTTTTCGCAAAAAAACCTTTCAACAAAGCAAAACGCGAAAACAAACATGTCAAAGCTCATTAACACACGAAATACCGAAATAAAATTTTCCGTTTTAAACCTTTAAAGTAGCATTTTAGTTTTTTTTGTCGAGGATTATCCGTTCCTCAGAAAATATAATATTTAAAGGATATTAATGTTAGAATATTTATAATATTACGTCGTATCCGACCAGACTCCTTTACAAAGAGGCGCCGCTTTGTTCTTTTGCCGATTGTAAAATGTATCGGCGTCTCAGGCAATAAAAGACAGAGAGAGCAAGTTGGGGTGAGGAGATATAATTAGGGTCCTATTATGCGATGTTTTTTTGGGTTTACGAGAAGTTTAGTGGAACCAAGAGGATTAAATTCGATTCTGCTTCATTACGTTGTTTTATTTGATTATCCTTACAATTAACAACATAAACAACAAACAGATTATATATATATATATATATATATATATATATATATATATATATATATATATATATATATATATATATATATATATATATATATATATATATATATATATGATGATGACACTATATTCCGGGATATCATCCGTTCGCTCGTTGAACTCCGACTGGAATCCTGCATCCGACTGGATGGACGTATGTGGGACAGACCAACAGAAGGATTTCAGCCAGGCTCGAGGAACATCGTTTAGCCATAAGAAACAAACAAACAACATCTGCTCCGGACACCTCAATACGAGAGACGACGCTCTGCATTTATCCAACACGTGGAGAACGATAATCAAACAGCAGAGCGATGCACAGCAGCCAACGGGGACATCGCAACTACGATCGGGCGAAATTAACAACGCGACTATTCAGGGGGCGGAGCCACCTCCCCCCACGCACAAGCATCTCCGGCGCAGAGTAGAAATACCGCACGCACCGCCGATAACCTCCCAGTGTTCGAAGTGTTTTCGGAGCGCGAGCATGGAAGATGCCAGGTGAGATTTTGGCAAAACGTCTGCAGGATTCCAGTCGGAGTTCAACGAGCTTATACCGGGTGTTTAATAATAAGATGTTGATCCTTAAGGATGGGATTCCTGAGATGATTCCTTGGAAAAAGATTTAATATCAATGTAGGTCAACAATCGCTTTATTTTTGATATATAGAATGCTGAATTGGAAAAAACGCAGATTTTCTTTATTTCCATTAAAATTGCTTAAAATATCGTTTTGAAATTGCAACCACAGAAACACTTTTTTCTGACACTAAATATTGCCATGGAAAGAATAAGGTACGCCAGTGCTATTCTTGAAAATAAATTACATTTTTACAACAGGTCAGTACTTTGCTTAGAATTTAATTATATGGAGTTTTGGAGTATTTATGTTTAAATTTAAAATAAAATTACAAATTATTTTTATTACCTACTTAAACTACTTAAAATTATTCACATAATATATCAGTATCACTACCGCCGTCATCGCCTGTTCTGTTATTATTATTAAAAAAAAATGCCTTATATTTTTTGCCTAATTATCACAGACGGATTCCTTTTGTAGGTTCAAGCTTTGTAGAACCTCAATTAATTGCGTTTTGGCATAATCTTCGTGAAAATAAATGTCGTTATTATGCATGTAGTTCTGAATTGTTGCTGTTGTGTCACATGAGGCAGGGGTTTTAGTCAACTGTCTACTGTGATAACTTGCATCGTCCGTTACAATTATGTTATTAGGAGGAATGTTTGGAACTAGTTTGTTTTTAACCCAACTTTCAAATAAATCAGCGGTGGTCTCTTCATGGTAATCCAGAGAAGAATCTTTAATATTTTTCGCAGACAGAGAAAGTCCATTTGGAATCCAACCATCTTTAGAGCCAGCATGCAAAATAGTTATTCTTTTACTTCTCTTTGATGGCGCGTTTGTTTTACACTTATCAGTTGAGTCAACCCAACCCTTTCATCCAAGGGTTTCCAAGGTTGCCTTTTGTCAATTTTTTTAAATCTAAAACCCTTGTGTTGAATACACTTCTATAAGGTAGTTCAGCCACATTTAACACCGGTTGCATCTTTTTTAAGCCTCCTAATTAACATATCTAATGTAGGCACGCTTTGTTCCTCGTATAACTGCTAAATTTTACGCCGTATTATATCTTGATCACTCTCAACTACTTTCGCGAAAATGTCAGCATCGCTTCTTTTTTTCCTCGCTGAAATGGGATTACTCACAATTTTCCATACAGTTGATGTTGGAATTTTCGTCATTGTGGCCGTTTCTTCTAAAGATGTTTGCTTGCTGGCACCACGTTCAATGAGAGTCAAATAAACATTGTTTATAACTTCCTTAGTCTTAATAGAATAGTGTTTTCTACATTTGGGCGGGAGCATCTCCTGAGATACAATAGACTCGCACATATTTTGCATAATTCGCACACGACTCAACACACGCTGTATTACCCACGAAATAAGAATGATTACTAATAAAGTTAAATTAAGAAGTATACCAAACCAAAGAATATTAAACACAGGTAGGTATAAAATTATTTTCTATTACGGACCACAATTTTATCTGAATTTAAATTCCGAAACTTTAGGTAATAATCTTGTTGCATTGTATGTTAATGACCACCCTTGGATCATCCCATTCATAAGCAATTGGTCACTTTCTTATATCTATGAACAGACCATACCAATACCGAAAAGAAAAAAAAAACGATCTGACCAAACGTTTTAAAGATAGGCTCCGAGCATGTTGTTTCTAGCTATTGGAATAATTTAATTAAAATATTTAACTTATACGGAGTAGTTTAAGTCTTCTCTTAACTTAACTACCGATTGTCAAACAATTTCACACCCGTCATGAAGAAAGTTCAGGAAAACTAATGTCTTAACTTGACGGCCGATATTATTTATTTGCAGGTTTCGGTTCAATGTTTATTAAATATGAAGGTGCGTACTTCATTTTGGTATTTATTTTTCTAACTTTTTTATTTGAAAAAATTGCTGACACAATTGTTTTAATTTTTATAACCAATAATCTTCGAACATCAAACGTTAGTATCTACTGTTGCTTTTAAGACAAAACTTTTGACATGCTATGAGCCTTTAATGAAAGCCAAAAGTTCAGGGAAGCGTTTAAATATATTAAAAACCGCTTAAACAACTATTTGTCCACATTTATAATCAATTAACAACATATTGCGGGAACGATATATACAATCCCACACAATTTCTGTACCATTTCGCTTTTCTTTTTGCTACCAGACAATGTTTACCGTAGCGGAATTTATCAACACTCGTTAATTAGGGATATTTATGCTCCGCATATTCGGCTTCCAGATATCACGGCAAGATTATATTCCTACGGCGGGCCACATTGAATTTCGATATATTTATGTGCAATCTAAACAGAATACGTAATGCGTAGGAGAATAACACCTTTGGAAACGCCCTTATTCTCTTTGGTTGCATACGCTCACAGCAATATCGGGTTTCAGTTCAATTAAATACGACCGTTTATGCCGCTCTGTGGGAACGGCTATCTACTTCCTAGCTGTTTCACACTTTTAATGGAACTGAACCAACGGCGTGCGGTTTCGTGATTCATGATTTCACTTAATTCTCATATGCTTTCATCTGTGCGCAAATCCGTAAAGTTTTGGTTAATTTTTGAAGTCATTATTCAATCCACATCATTTGTGTTGGAAATTTTGCAGTGGCCTATTTTGTGAGTTAGTTATTTTGAAATTATTATAACAGAATAAAGATATTGGTAATATAAACTGAAACGCAGTGCCATACGAAATGTTTTTCTTTAGATATCATATAAAACTACAATTAGTACATAGTTTCCATCACCTTACTTTAAACAACGATAGTCTAGACTATTCAATTAATGAACTTCCACTAGTCACCAATATGAATATTATAAGTTATTTGGTGTTTTCACTATTTTTAATAAGATGTATGTAGGAAAATCATATTTCTAATTAATTCAAATTCCAAAATAGATTTTTCCGCCCCACCGAGGAAGAAATTTCAGCAATAGGTAGGGCTTCTCGGAAGAAAAATACCTAATTACCCACCGATCTAGCGTGCAGGCAGTGTCCCTTTACCAAGTCAGTTTCGTTTCCCATGAATCCGAGCCATTTCGGACATTTCCGGGATTTTACCGCACGGATTTAGGAGCAATCGGATGTTTTCGGAGATATTTCCCACGCTTTCAATTTTGACATTTGTCAATTCTGACGGTCATGTCAGTGAATGTATTCATGTTGAAAAGAAAAAGTATAGTATGCAACACGTTCGGTAAACTTTTTAACTCGCTCGTTTATTAAACGCTCGCTCCGCTTCTGTCAAATAAATTCATGAGTCAAATGCCGTTTACCGCACTTGTTGCATAATATACTACTACAAAACTTCTCGATAACTCCTGAGTCTGTTTTTGTTGAGTCGAACTTGATGAGGTTTCGCCAATCATCCTGTTGGCTTCTTCACAGCTTGACTAAAACTGGCTCGCATTTTACTCCGTGCCTGCTTATATATTGTTTGAGGGGCTGAGCTCGATGAGGGGCATAAACACCGTCTCGGATGACTGATAATCAAGTCGCACTTTTGATATAAAAATAATAATAAAATGTATTAATTTTTACACTTGCAATAAATTTTCCTACATTTTTATTCTATAGAGACACCTCGTGGCAAAGTAATAATATTAACAATAATAATAATAGTTTTTATTGGAATATTTTAAATTATTGCACAAGATTTAGATAAAATTACTTAATACAAACTAATATAGTTACACTTCTCGAATGGCGAAGTCTAGCTTAAGATCTTGATCTCAGCTACTCAACATTAACCGAATATTACAATAATAATGAAACAACAAGCTATAATAATAATAACAGTGTAAAAATTCATTATTGGTAAAATACTAATTTGTATAGGACAGAGATTTTTGATATTCCAATAAATGGACCTTAAGGACGCTATAGCTAAAGCAGCGTTGAAATTTACAATAAATATGCTGGGGCATATCCAGAATATTTTTCGACCTTAAATACAACAATTGCGAGTAAAACATTGAAACAGGTATTTAATTTTGAATCATTTCAACGCAAATATTTCATCTGATATACGATCAAACTTTTTAAACCATAAACGAATCGACCATAGCTGTTCTGGATTTTTTGTAATCTGGAGTTATCAACAACGGTTAAGGATGGATAGTATAATGGAAAACAGTATAGAACTTCAGAAAGGATATATGCCTCAAAGGGTTTTTTTCCGACTTTAAAATTCAATATATGCTTATTTACATATTGCTTTTATACATTATCACTCCTAAGTTTTTTGCTTCGCTTGTAAAGTTAAGATTTTCATTTTCCAATTGAATTTTAATATTGGGTTGTTCGGAAAGTCATTTCGTTTTTTTTTTTGGGAACATGAAAGACAGTTTTCGTATAATGAATAAATATTTTATTAAATTATATATTGGCCGTTCTGGTCCAACACCTTTTGCCATCTTTCTGGCAATAACATAATTCCCCTCTCATAAAAGTTTTGGTCCTTGCTGGCAAAAAACTGGTTCAGGTGGTTTTTGACATCTTCATTTGAGGTAAAGGTTTTGCCATCCAAAAAATTTTGCAGGGACCGGAACAAATAGTAGTCGGAAGGCGCCAGATCTGGAGAATATGGTGGATGTTGCAGTACGTCCC
The DNA here is from genome assembly GCF_029955315.1 of Cylas formicarius. Lineage (NCBI taxonomy): Eukaryota > Metazoa > Arthropoda > Insecta > Coleoptera > Brentidae > Cylas > Cylas formicarius. The sequence goes on along the minus strand of NW_026844347.1, from coordinate 35,682,658 downwards.
ATTCAAGCTGTAAAAGTTTTTGGCGAGTGACCAAACTTGTGTGAGGTCTCGCATTATCCTGGTGGAACACTACACCCTTCCTGTTGATTAATTCGGGCCTCTTCTCTTTAAGTGAATCATTCAATTTGTCCAGTTGATGACAATAGACTTCTGAATTAATCGTTGTATTGTCCGGCAAAAGCTCAAAATAAAACGATTCCTTTGACATCCCACCAAACGGAGAGCACCACCTTTTTCTGGTGAATGTTGGCTTTTGACACGCTTTGAGCCGGTTCATCTTTTCTGCTCCATGACCTCTTGCGTTTAACATTGTTGTATACAACCCATTTTTCGTCCCCAGTAATAATCCGCTTCAAAAATGGATCATTTTCTTGACGTTTGAGGAGCGAATCACACACGTCAACGCGACGACACAAATTTCGCTCCGTAAGGACATGGGGCACCCACACATCGAGCTTCGAGGTTAAGCCCATGCCTTTTAAATGGCCATAAACAGTCGAATTCGACAAATTTAATCTCTCACCGATCTCTCCTGTGGTTATTCGCCGATATGCATCAACTAATGCCTTTATCGCATCTTTGTCAGCTTCGACCGGCCTTCCAGATCGTGGTGCATCTTCGACATCAAAATTGCCGGATCGAAATTTTGCAAATCAGTTCTGGCACTGGCGTACTGTTAACACGCCTTCTCCATACACATCCGTCAATTTTTTTCTCGCTTGGACAGCATTTTTACCTTTTCTGAAGTAAAGAAGTAAAATATGACGAAAATGCTGCTTATTGCTCTCCATATTTAAAAGGGCACCAACCAAAAACTACCGCGTAGAATTAATAGAACTTTTTCACACACAAGCCTTGCAATATCAGCTCACAAGATATATAATGGTTATGCGGCTTAAGTGTGAAGTTGGTTTCGAAGAAACATAATTAAATCCTCTGACGGGAAAAAACGAAATGACTTTCCGAACAACCTTATATGATCACGCAAAAATTCTAGCTTCCAGGGGGAGCAAATAGCATAATTTCTGTTTTTTTTTTAAATTTAGCTTAAGATTGTGTTTATTACTATACTGAGAAAAGCTTTTAAGCTCCAAATTAAGATTAGCTTCGACGTTATATTAACTGAGTTAAATGTGTGTAACAGCTGAGTGTCATCAGCATATGAATAAATTTGGGAAAATTTGACTTCCTTAGACATATCAAATGTGTATAAAAGATACAACAGAGGTCCAGGAATTGAACCCTGTGGCAGTCCCGAAGTAACGTTACCGATATTAGTTCTAACGAACTGCTACCTATAATTTAAATATGATTGGAAAAGAAATACAGATACCAAGTGTTTGCTTTTTCTCAAGGCGCACTCTTTCGGTTTTTAAAATTTCTTCAAATATCTACATTGACTTTTCATCTTAAACGCTCTGAAAACCTATACGCATATTTAATATTATCCTTCTCGCCGTCAAATAGCCCATTTATCATCGGCAAAGAAAACTATTCATCTGCCCGTAACTCACGAACGGCCATATGCGACGCTTTGTTTTCATTTAATTAATAGCGGCGATATCCAAAATAATCTCCGTATTATTGTTTGATAGAGAAACGAAATGAATTTAATTAAATTCGCCAGCTGACAAGCTTAATGGTCACGCCCATATATTTTACGCGACTATGTTGAAATGTTCGAGAATTTCCTTTTAAAGGATTCAAATATAATTAATATGATAAGAGATTACAAGAAAAATATTTGAAATGTCGCAATAAAAACTATGTGTAAGCACTAAATAAACTAAACCGCAGAAAAGTTGAACATTTCTTTAGCGATGTTCTCGTTATATACAGGATGTGAATCTGAAACGGTACTTGCAATTGTTTTTTTTATTGGAAAGGAAGATTATAATTTACACATACACAAAGGCAAAATACGTAAAAAGCAATAACCCAAAAAATTATCGACAACTCAAAAATTAACAAAATAAAGGAGGCAAAATTTATTTCCATTGATAGAAAAAAGGGAGATATACCAAAATTATATAGGGATAAACATAACATTTCTTTGCTAAAATTGGATTTTCAGCCGTGCAATGCATGGTGCTTCTTGGTCTATACGTTATCGGTTTTTTTATCCCTTCTCAAAGAGTGCAAATGTAAGACAGCTAAAAATTTCTATTTGTTTTGAGGAGTTTGAAGAAGATGAGGAGCCCTCGAAAGTTCTTTATGGAGAAGGGAGCTTATGAAATGGGACACTTAATTAGGCTAATTGTTTGAAAGTCACAGTCAATGCTAAATGCTAAAGAAATGAGATATTTGGAATTTCCATTGTCTCTATCTTCTTCCGCAATGTTCTAACTGGTCAAGTATTAGTCTATACTGGACCCGGACTGTTTTTTTATATTGAATCCCTCTGAATGTAAAAATCACACTTTATAGAGACCAAACTCATTACCGTTATAAATGTAATTCTTAACAAAACTAAATGTTAAAAAAAAACAAATGTAATAAATCACTTTTTGATCGTGGCTCATATTAATTATTTCCTCCTCCCCAAGATGCAGTTTAGATGGTAGGTAAGTGTTAATTCTTATTTTATAATAAAAACGGAATTTCATAAAACGGCCACATTTCCATAGCAACGCAAAGTATAAAAAAATGACGAAAACTCACAGGAATTTGACCTTGTGACTCACCCAACATTATAAAGAACTTTTTATACTCACTTCTGTAAAATATCTAATTATACACTGATTTAGCATGCGGGAAACGTCACTTTACCACGTGAGTTTCTCATCCCACGGATCCGAGCCATTTTTGGGAGCAATCGAATGTTTTCGGAGATTTTAATTCTGATGGCCATTTGTTGGCCATATTATGGAACAAGTGCGGTAAACGGTATTTGATCCACGAGTTTATTTGGCACAAGCGGAGCGCAGTGAGCGAGTGCTTAATAAACGAGTAAGATAAAGAGTTTTTCTACTCCCGTCTGTAAAATACCGACACACCGATCTAGCGTGCGCGAACCGTCATTTTATCAGTTTCGTTTCTCATGGATCCGAGCCACAAATTATAAATGTCACTTTACTTACAGACTAGTCCACTAGATTTTAATTGTAGCTTATAGCACGTTGTATTTAAACTGTCTGAAATATCGCATAACATTTTTGTGTGTATCAGTTTTTGGGTACATTTTTGCAAAAACAGCACGAATACATTCGAACAAACTGTGCGGTAAAATCCTGGAAATATGGTGGCTCGGATCAGTGATAAACAAAACTGACGTGGTAAACTGACGTCTCTCTCTGTCTTACGTAAATAGTTAAAAAGAGACAACAGCAGAAACCGATCAGAACGATAAACGAATAGGTTTAATGACAACTAGTAAATATTTTGTTTGAATGGTACGAAACTTAGTAATCCGATATTATTAGTTTTAATTTGTTAAATTGTGATTTTTTCGCGACGGTCGTAGAAAAAGTATAGAATGCAACACTTTTCGTAAACTCTTTATTAAGCACTCGCTCCGCTCATGCCAAACAAACTCGTGAGTCAAAGGCCGTTTACCGCATTTGTTTTTCGAACAGTGGTAATAATTTTAACTTCCTTTTTCCTTGTTATTTCTTGGGGTGTAGTTACGTTTGTTTTTTATTCCTTTCTATGGTCCATTTATTTTTCTTTTCGCGTAAAAGCTATCCTTTTATATGCCAATTTTTAGGGCATGGTTTTAACAATATTTGTCGAACTTGGAGATAATTATTATCGTAAGTGCGTTAGAACAGCATATGGCCAAACGTAATCTGATCCGCATTAACTTTGTTAATTATTATGTAACACATCCTGCAGAAATGCCCGCGCACACATGTTTCACTCTAGATTATTGTGTTTGCACCCGACTTTATAATACGTGCCGCGTTCATCCAAACTGCAACCCAAACCACCTGTTGCTGACAAAGCGTTTCGCAAATTTTTTATGCCAACGAGTATTTTAAGTTTTCAATGTTGGAGAATTTATGGACAGCGTAAAATAATATGGTTATGGTTACCCAACAATTTTTCTAAACACCATTCTAACCACGAGATTGTTTGTCATAGTGTTACATATCTTAACTCTTCCTACGATCATTAATACATAGAAACAAAAAAATAGGGTATAAAGACATTTTTCTTAATATTTTAATTTTTAGAACTGCAGGTAAGTTTTAGTTTAATCAATCAATCAATAGAGGGTGTTTTATTAAAGTCCCGCTAATTTCATATGTAGGTAACAATTAAAGTTCACAATAATTTATGATATGTATACTTCATAATTGTTTCTCAAACTAAACCAGTAACCAAACATGATGCATATTCTATTACACTTGTTTTTGTTTAAGAGCACTACTTATTACGCTGCAGCTCGCCAAAATCAACGGACTTCTGCATCTCAAGATAAGAGTTTAAGTTAACTCCGGGGACACTAGATTAGGCTTAAGATTTCTCTGCTCTGCAGGTATTTATGATGTGATATTGATAGAGAAGAGCTTCCTCCTATCCTACCTCACCTAAGCTCAAAAATTTTCGAACAATGTGACATGTCTGGAGTATTATAGCTTTGTGTGATGCATCAAAGATGTTATGCTGAATATCTAGTTTCTCCAGGTTTTTCTTGAAATTTTTTGTAACAATTCCCTCCGTTGACATAACTAATGGACACATGGTTACTGCGATAAGTCGACTGATTTGTTTGGGCTAGGCTCGGGTTGGTGGAGAGAAATTTAATTCTTTTCCGCTAGATCCTTTTTTTTCCTTTCATAGTTCTGCCCCATTCAGGAACTTGCGCGTTATCAAACTGGTTTCAGTGAAGCTCTGAAGAAGCCAACAGGATGATTAGCGAAACGTCGGCATTTTCGACTCAGCAAAAACCGACGCAGGAGGAATCCAGAAGTTTTGTAAAAAGTATTACAGCAGCCTATAGAAGTTTCTTTTAAAAATATAAAAACAGGCACAGAATAAAATGCGAGCCAGTTTCAGACAAGCTCTGAAGAAGCCAACAGGATGATTATCGAAACGTTAAACTAGTTCGACTTAACAAAAACCGACGCAGGAGGAATAGAGAAGTCTTATAAAAAGTATTACAGTAGCCTGCGGAAGTTAGTTTCTTTGAAAAATTAGCACTAATTATTAATCTTTTACCTTTTTCCGAGGTTGCTTTTATTCCAGCGGACCATTCTATCAAATGATTTTCTCATTTGAGTGTTTTCGACCACATTGTTTGTTAAAAATTTACCGGAATATTTTCGAAACGTCCGTGGGTGCCATCGGCGATACTTAGGATGACAAATGTTTTTCCAAGTTCTCCAAAAATAGCTCGCTGAGAAAGTTCCTTCCTCGGAACGTAACAAAGCCGATATAAAAAAAGTTTTCGACGTATCTTCAACTCAACACGAGTCGCCTAGATGTTTCAACTTATATACCGCAGGCCAAATCCTCAACACGCAATAAATTTGGAACGCGGCAGAGGCGACGAGCTCTTAAGAATTACAAACGATTTATTTACTTTTTCACAAAAGCCCTTCCAAGGTTTAGGTCGAAATAACGGCGCGAGACTTTTTTTTCCTCGGGCGCTGTTGGAACTTATTCATGTTTTACAACCGTCCTTAAATATGGATATCTGGAACATCTAAACTTTACACATTTTTTTTAAGGTTACGACGAAAGTTTCGTGAAAAGATCTTGATTTCAGTAAGATGTAGAATAATAAAACATCACTGATAATACTGACGATAAGGTAACCTTTTTCAAGGAAAATATTAATGGGTCTACATGCACCTTTTAAGACATTCATTTTCTATAAACCAACTAAACCGTCACCAGACAAGATTAAACTACTTATAAAAACCCGAAAGCTAAAATCAAATATAAAAGTACTAAAATTTTGACCAGCACAAAACCCTCCGAAATTTTAAGATTATGACAATCAAAAAGGCCCACGTGCAACATCCAAAGAAACGCGCAAGCCTTTAAAAGATATAAATATCATTAGAGCAAAGGAAATAGTATATTACGCACGAGTTTTCTACTCCCGTCTGTAAAATACCTAATTACACACCGATCTAGCGTGCGGGAAGCGTCACTTTACCACTTCAGTCTCGTTTCCGAGTGATTCAAGCCACTTCGGACATTTTCGGGATTTTACCGTACGGGTTTGGGAGAAATCAGATGTTTTCGGAGATATTTCCCAATTTTGACGTTTGTCAATTACGAAAATATATCCAAAAACTAACGGTCGTAAAAGTATAGTATGCAACACGTTCAGTAAACTTTTTAAGTCACTCGTTTATTAAACACTCGCTCCGCTCGTGTCAAATAAACTCGTAAGTCAAATGTCGTTTACCGCACTTGTTGCATAATATACTATTGCCAAACGTGTTGCATACTATACTTTTTCTACGATCGTCACAAAAAAAAATCACATTTTAGCAAATTTAAAATAATAACAGATTATCGTAAATCGGCTTTAGATATTGACCATATACTTAATATTGTTGTAAAACTAGTAAATATGATTCGTTCCAGAGGATTATTACATCGCCAGTTTCAACAGTTTTTGGAGTCCGTGCATGCTGAGCATTCCGACATCCTGTATTATTCAAAAGTTGGTTGGTTCAGTGCTGGAAAAGTATTTGAAAGAATTTGGGATTTAAAAGACGATATTGTCAATTTTCTTCTTGTTAAAGACATTTATAATCAATTTGAAGTCTTAGAAAACGAAACGTGGCTTTCTGATTTCGCTTTTTGCGAAGACCTCCTCATACACATGAATAAACTTAATCTCAAATTGCAAGGGAAAAATCTAGATCAAACACACAATAACACACATAATTTTTTTACCGATTAAGCATTATTCTTTGGCCCGCTACGATCGTCTAGTTATTACAAATGGCCCGTCTTAAAAAAAGTTTCCCCGCCACTGTGGTAGACGCTCACTAGCTTGGTTGCCATGGAAATCATAATGAATAACGATATCGATAATTTTTTAACCAGTGCACGGTTTTATCATCGTTGTCGTATAATAAAAAATGTCTTTCTGTGAAAATTCAATCAAAATCGATGTAATTTGTGAAACTTCGTGTACCCAGCCGGAAATTGCGAAAGCAGCAAAATTAGTTGCTCTCTAATTAACTGCTAGAGGAATCGAGAAGCAAGTATAAAAGGCAGTATGAGCTTTTTAGTAAATGGTGCGAATCAAAAGAAGATATCAGAGAATAACTTTATGCTTATTATTATCAGAAAATGGAAAGTTTTCAGAAACATAACTATGTGATACTTGTAAAAAATTGTGCTGAAAATATTTAATAGCCCTGATTGAAAACAACCATAAAAACATGTCAAGAAGTGGTTTGTTTAAGACGATTCAAAGAAGTCAGTTAACTGTCAACGAAATATAATTATTACTATTTCATACATACACAGACATAACCTTTTAATTCTTCGCCTTGGACATCATGTAGTGGGCAGAGTTTAGAGACGATTAAACAAAACACGAAAAAAGAGAATATCAACGAAAAAAACGGCACCCTTGAAAACTTAATTCCGTTCTTTATCTCAGACTAAATAAAGACTTTATCGTCTCATGCGGAAGTCGCTACACGCATTTAAAATAAATAAATGCCCTCCAATCCCCCCGTATTAAATTAATAAAGTCGGTCGGACTTTATATTAAAAAAAAAGTGCCGTAAAAAATCGGCAAGCGCGAAGAAAGGAAAATGTCAAATTAGGGAAAAAGCCGGTTTCCGGCGAATTAATTTTCAACACAAAGGATATAATTTATTCTTTCCGTCTGTATGGCGACGGAGCTTTAATAATAATAAGGGGAGGGGTTTCTCGGAATAATGAGTTGTTGAAAACGGGGTGTCGAAAAATGGACCACTTCTGACGATTATTCCGTTCTTTGGGCTATGACGACGGCTTGATAAAGTCACATATATTTTGAGATAAACTTAAATTCATGGTGTTTTTATGGAATAGTTTTCTACGTGGTTTTTATATTTTCTATTCTGCTCGTCTTTAAAGGATTAGTGTACACCGTGTGCCCAATAAACCAAATTTGAATAGGAATCTCCTAAGAAAGTGACCTTTATTTTTACCGAGGAAAATGTCAAAATATGTGTTTGTGTTTCATTTAAAATAACAAAGTTGATGTAGGAGGGACACTTTTGGGACACCCTGTATCAACAAAATTATAATATTTTTAATCTTCAGGAGAGTCCAAGAAACTTTTGTATCCAACTTTGTTTCGTATCGTATTATAATTAATTGTAGGCGTTGAAAGATTATCTCATATAAAAAATTCAGTGCTTATATTTGCTAGTCTTATAATAACAGAGTAGACAATATATGAAATATCTTGGTTTTTTATCCACTAGAATTATTTAGTTAATATAGAGAGATTTAATTCAACGAAATCTGAATAAAAACGAGGATTTTTCAAAAAGTACCATGACCGCGCATGGTTAAAGTGGACTTGCAAAATCTTCCAATGAAGGCAAGAAGAAAAATGAGATAGGTCAGAAAGTCATTTGGAGATTGTCGTCTCTTTGGATTTTAGTGTTCAAGAAGACCTGCATTTTTGGACTACCATTTCCATAGTCCGCTATGATTCGATAATGACATTGCCTCTCATATCGGGCATTTTTTACAAAAGAAAAAATTAAATTTAGAATTTTTCGTAAAAAAAGGTATTTTAGAAATTGCACCAAATATTGGGGGTTTAGACCATTCTGAACAAATTTTGTTTTCAAAACTTAGACAGTTTTGTATGTATATCATTATCGAAACATAATAGACACAGAAAGTAGTGAAACAAAGTAGGCGAAAAGAAAGGGCCTTGGATCACCCAAACCTTTTGTTTTAGTTCGGTTAATATAATACAAATATTTAGATGGTACTTACGTTTTTACTTGTACACCATGTACATATTCTTATGTCCCAAAAAAAAACATCTTTGAAAAAATAGTAGAATGTCCATTTTTGACTGATCAGGTTCAACTATACATATCAAAGCAGCTCAAGGTAATGATATTTTCGTCTATTGAAAAAATACCATACCAGTCGGCTACAATTACATGTACCGCCAAAATATATGCCCAGGTACCCACCCACGTTTACCAAAAGCCAAATTGCTAGCATTTCGTATATATTTTTTCATCTTAAATTAAATAAGACCAACCTTAGCTAAATTAGAGGAAGGAAATTTCTTATATTTTTGTCTTTTGCCGTATCCATCTAATGAAATGGCAAACTCGTTTCGATCATGCGCGGCTTTAAAAAGTGCATAACCATGGAACTATGTATATTTATAATTTGACGAAACGGCAGCGTAGGGTTAAATTAAGACTTGTTCATGTTCGATTCTGCTGCGTACTGTCTAGCTCTAAATGTTCAGTTATCCAGCTTGGAGATCGTTGGACATTCTAACCTTTCTATGAAATATTTAGATGAACATTTGGTGGCCTGGTAATTTCTTGATATTAACTTTTAGGCTAAGTAGTTTTAATTTTAGACATTGTAGCGCTTCCTGGCTATCGGCAATATTTTCTCTGTCATCAGAATGAGGAGGAATGAAACACACCCTGTCTTAGACTGATTTATCTTATCTATCATTCATTTTGTCTTGGAGTAGCTTTACTGGCTCTGTATGTTTAACCTAGTTTAGTGTGTTTTGATATCTATCTATCTTTTCGAGGGTCTCTGAATTTTTACTGAAGAGTGCTTCATTTGTGCCGAATATTCCTTCGAATAAAATTGTGTAAGCCCGATGTCTCTTTCGCCATCTGTTGTAAATTGTATTCTGGTATATTTTTAAGAAGAGTGTTAGTCTTAGTCTTAGTCACAACGGTTTGCGTTTGTTTTTTTTTTGGGATTGGCTGAACCAAGTCCAGTCCTATACCGCTTATCTCATATTTTGTGTTAAATAGTTTTACAAGAATGTCTACATTTTCATCATTCAGCAGCTTGATCACATCCATGTAAACATGAACTGGTCCTGCTGCTTTTTGTTATTTACTTTGTTTAATTGCATTCAGAACTTCTGACTTCAGTATTTTTGGGGAAGAATTGCTTTCGTATTCATCCTCAATATTTATCTGGTTGTTGCTATACAGAATTGTTTGCTATAATCCGTTCAGTGATGTAGAAGTTATTTGTGATTACAGATGATATTATTGGCAATATTGCAAACAAGAAGCAATTTACTTAACGCAAAATGTACAGAATGACTCATTACAAGATCCACACCGAGTAAAATTGAGAACGCAAGTTTAAACATTTTATTAGAAGTTGAGGATAATCTCAATAGTACATCTTATGAAGCAGATTCAAATAATGTTGTTAGCCAACGAAAAACTTTGCGTGTATTAATAGAAAAAAGGATTATCTGTATAAGATTACATTACTACAGCAACTGAACGAAAATTTTTTGGGAAACTGTGATGGCCAAACGTCAACAAAAAAAAAATTTGAGAAGGGATTGCGAATAACAAAATAAAAATGGACTTTATTTCTTCGATCAAAATCTGACTGGAGCCTGATATTTACAATTTCTACAGAAAGACTCTGAGGATATTTCAAATCCAAAATGTATTAAAAAAAATACCGTAAAACGTCCTGAGTACTGTTTTCAATTTTTTTTTAACCGATTCAGAGCTAAAAGGCACTCTGAATACCTAATAAAATTATTTCTTTGACATAATTTTCTATTCTTTTGCTCAGAAAAAGCAAAACCGAAATTTGACACATAATTCGAAAATGGATTTTTCTATTTACTTCCAAAAATGCACAAGAACATTGTGCTGGAAATCCAATACCTGATTTTTAAGTGAATGTGTTCCACATGTCAGCCATTCACTGTATGTTGAACTTTAATCATTAGAAATTAAAATTGTCAACATATCTATTGAAAAATATTTATTTTTGAACAGCTGTCAAAAAATTTTGACATTTTTTAATGGGTGTCAGTATTTCGCTCATTTTTTATGGTGTTTCCATAGAAACAGAAATGTAGAATCTAGTTCGCAACATGACGGGTTAATGGATAATAATATGTTCATTGAATGTATTCGTTTTGTTTTGCGAAAATGAACCCAAAAACTAAGATCGTAGAAAAAGGATAGTATGCAACAGATTCGGTAAACTTTTTAACTCACTGGTTTATTAAAAACTCGCTCCGCTCGTGTCAAATAAACTCATGAGTCAAATGCCGTTTACAGCACCTGTTGCGTAATATACTATCAACAACAATTAACTATGGTATATTATGCAACAAGTGTGGTAAACGGCATTTATTTCACGAGTTTATTTGACACGGGCGGAACGCAGCGGAGCGAGTGTTTAATAAATGAGTGACTTAAAATTAACATCGATTTGCTTTTCTTAACAGGTGAATAAATTCCAATTACCAAGTCAAAGAAAACTGAATTTGACGAAACTGTTTAACCCTAGACGGTAATCGATTGCAAATCTCGAGCGTGGGATTAAACCGGCGTCAAAATTAGACAAGTTGCCGCGTATGATGGCCTCATCAATCTACCAGTGTATTATCCTTAATAGGAATAAATATGCCGGGCGTCAATTATTGGATTTGCGTGACTGATTCCCTCGACATCCGTAATCCTTTGCGATATAATGGGGGGTCGTTTATCTTCCTCGTCTGTTTCGTCGGCCATCGAGTTTAATGGGATTTTCATTGGCCACTCGAACTCCGACCTTAGTGATGTAAGTTACATATTTACAATTGTTTTGCGTCAGTTTATATCGATATAAGTATAGTATGTATCGAACTTATTATTATTAATTTCCAAAACATCTCGGCGGGTGGCTGACTGAATTCAGAGACGGACTCGTCGCTGATGGAATGAAATGTTCCGCGTCTACGTTTCTGTAGTCGGCGCATTACCTTTCTGGAATGACGTCATTTTTGGTTATTTTTTGTTTTAATCAATATCGACCAACAGAGACGAAAAAATTTTGAAAAAAAATCGCTTTTTTTATACCAGTCAATGTCGGTTTTGGTTATATGCCAACATTGGCTTTGACTTTTGCAAGGTGCCGCAGCGATCACAGCTAATGGTTTTCAATATCTTGGCCTTTTTCCATTTGGAAAATGATCAAGCTAAAAATTGAATCCTTCCGCAAGGTGATAGTGAAATGAAATACAACATTTATGAATATTACGAAAAGAGGAATGATGAGCGATGAACCCCTTACCACTCAAGAGCAAAAAGAGGTAAATACAAAAATTTGAGGTTACTTAAAGAGCAAAATAAGAGATATAGATCTACTGCATATATGCGAAAAATGAATATATTACAATGCATTCCCATCATCTCGCTAAGAAAATACGTAAGCGGTATTGGTTTTAAGTGGAAGAAATCAAATAATGGAAAATACACATCGCCTACAAGAGAATCAATTTCTTAAGGGAATATATCAAAAATCAAAATTTAGGAGAAGATGCTGCATTTATTGATGAGACTTATGTCAATCGCAGGAAAACATGATAACAATGACGATGAAAACATCTTAGAATTTAGTACCGATTCTGAAGAAAGTGAAGGGGAGTAGTTTTTTATTATTGTTTAAAGTAACGTAACTACATTCAGTATTGCATGTAATTAAAAATAACATTAATTTTGATGAAAATGTGTAACTAGCGTCAATTTATTACAATGCAAACAAGATTGCTTTCGAAAAATCGTCGGTGAGTGTTGCAAGTTCGTCGCAAGTAGCGCGAATCAGCTCTTTATTTAAAAAAAAAAAGGTGCTTCGCGGATTCTTGCGGGTCCAGACTTCTACTTCTCTCCCAAGTGTGAAGTCGGTAGCTGCAAATTTAGAGTACTTATTGCGTTTTTTAATATTGCGCGGAATATCGCGAACACCCTGTACAATACTTAAAAACCGTAGATACAAAAGTTTAAGCTGTCTATATGAGCTATATCATCATGTAAAAGAAATTGACATCTATAACAGAGATTTGAAATTATTGCCAATTTTCAATAATAGGGGGACCCATTTTTCAGTTTTTTGAATTTGCGGCGCACCCTGTATATTTTTGAAAAATTGTCAAGAATAAACGTTTATGGAGTCGTTTCCTCTGCGTCCTCTGGTTCAAGAATTTTTCTGGTCTTGTAAACGGTTTTTAAAAAATGATCTTTTTTGTAGACCTTTGCACCCGCGATTTTTAATTTTTTTAAACACTTCCCGACCCCCCAGCCCCCACATTTTCAATAGGTCCCGTCACGAGGCAAAGCTGCATATATGTGCCAAATATGAAGTCGATTGCTTCAAATTTCGGACGCTTATCGTGTTTCAGGTCCAAAAAACAGCCGAAAATCGCGAAAAAAAGATGGATACCGGCGTCGGATCAGGGCCATTTCTTACAAGCGGATGTGCTCGTGGAGGGTTAAAAATGAGACAAATTTCAATGTTGTAGCTCCGACGGTTCGAAAGTTATTCAGGAAAAACCAAAAGACTAGAACGGAGAACGGACAGACAAAAATAAATTTTTTTCGACGGTGATCATTTCTATACCAACGGCGATCCCATAGGACCTACCGTTACCGAGATATAAAATTTTTATACGAGCGTAGATACTTTCGAAAAATTCAATTTTATCGATTTTCGATAGCACCAATATTCCCGCATCAGTGGGATTAATGATAACTTCAAGGTTGACGATAGGTCATAAATGTGCCTGTCTAAGGGATCTCACGACGAAACAAAAGGTTTGAGGTCGCACCAAGATAAGAAAACATCGCATGGAACATGCTACAATTGTAGCCTTAGTGTAAGATCGACTTAAATAGTAATAGGGAAGTCGAATGTCTCTCTATGGAATGTATTGTTAAACTAAAGATCAGGTATACTCCAATTATAGTTATTTAGCATTCAATCAAATTGTATTTCTATGTAGTCTTGAAGACGTCTTTAATAAAACCTAAGGAAGACACCTAAGGAAGACACCAAATGCTCTATTTTGTCCAAATACATATATTCCAAGCTTCGGTTTGTGTTCTATTGCCGATAAACCAAGGCGATGATTAATGACGCTGTTGATACAAAATCACGGCGAAAATAAATATTTTTACCAATTACTCTTTCGGAACAAAGCAACCCGAAGCTAAATATATATCTCTGAAGTAAATACCAGTAAATTGGCCATCCGAAACGCGCGATTCCCGAGTTATCATAAATGAATTTTTCGACTCGTTCGTACTCGATCAAATAAATGATGTGAATGAAAAAAAAACTTGTTTCAATTTACTACGGAATGCGGATTGTGGGAGGATCCGTGAATAAGCGGGCTCTTAAAATAATGTGTTTTGCACAGTTGCGTCGATTCTCAAGTGCGGCATAATTTTTTTTAAATGAACTCATGAGAATGAATCTTTAAAAAATGGCCTGTGACGAAAAGAAGGCAGCACCTAAAAAACACCTTTTATTCGATGACACGAGATAAGATACGAAGTCTATAAATTAACTCCGGAGAATGATTGATTGAATGATATTTCAATAAAATTACAATTGTATATTGTCACCCCTAAATTGGCTTGTTTCTGAAGCACTCTCGACCAGTATTTCCCAACCTTTTTTGTACCATGCCGAACCTTATTCTTTCTAAACATTTTATGCCTACCCTATATAACATACGAGGTGTGTTCAGAACGTAAGGCGACTTTTAAGTTTTATCAAAAACTATTTATTTATTCATCAAAACTAATGTTGTCCTCTTCATAGTGATCCCCCCTGTGGCAACGTTTTGTCGAATCCTCGAAGCACTTCTGCTAACCGCTTTATGGCATAGCCCTGAGTTTTTCAAGCGATTTTTCTTTATCTTTTCAATAGTTCCAAACCTTTCGTGGGTTTTTTGAGTTTTGGGAACAGCATAGCATATCCGGTGAACATGGTGGCTGAGGCATGATTATGGTTTTGTTTTTAGCCAAAAAATTAGACTCCAGTAGCAATGAGTGAGCAGGCATCGTGAGGCAAAATCCATGAATTGTTTTCCCACAACTCCGGACGTTTTCTTCGTACTGTTTCTCGTAAACTGCGCATAACTCTTTGTTGACCGTACGACCTTGTGGCAAGAACTCTGCCACGATAACCAAAGAAGTGAGCGTCTCTTGTGTGGTTTTTTCGGTCTTGGCGATTCTGGGTTCTTCCATTGGGATCACTCGGATTTGGTTTCGACGTCATACCCGTAAACCCATGGATTGTCACCAGTTATAGCCTTTATGAGGTATCAAGATCATCATTAACGTCGTTATAAACATTGTTTTAGTTCAAAGGAGATTCACCATTTTTACACAATTTGTAAATTCTTTGTTCCTTTTTTTTGACAGCAAAAAATCTCCTAGCGCACAAAATACGTCTAACGCTTCTGTCTCAGAAAAAAAAGTAAACACACAAACTAGCTGAAATTGTGAATATATGTTAGGGACATGTGTACCAACCTGTGTACGTAGCCCACCCATTTACAAAAGTTCCCTTACTTTTTGACCACACCTCGTATATAATTTTTGATATTAAAAAAATGCTAAAGCTTAAATGATAGGTTTTAGAAAGAAATCACTAGGACATTGTTAACGAAACGCAGAAAGTAAATTTTCAAAACATATAATGAAAAACTGAAATTCAAATTCTAAATTATTTTAATAAAGATTTTTCTATATATCGATTCGTGTTATATCCAGTCGATTTCTTCATTTTTACAGCACTAAATCCACATTGGGCTGAACATGAAACTGGAAACGGCCGCAATAGTTTTCTTACACATTTGGTATTTGATTTTTGTCTCCTTCGATCCTTTCATATTAAATGAAGTTTTAACTGACTCATCGTTTTGCGATTCCGCGAGTTCTTTTTTATACTGCATATTTGATAGATCAGACAAATTCACTAAATGTGTGTGTTAATATGTTTCCGACATAACTCAATATGGGCAATAAAACCAAATATTTTTTGCTTTTGCATCAACAAGAATTTTATTTCTTCCTTGAAGTTGCTTATTTAATATATTTATTTTTTCAAAGACATCTGCTAAATAACTCACAAATGCTTTATCATCGATTACTAACAGATACTTTATTTCAGGTTTGTCGCTTAAAAAATTAGTTTCAAACAGTTCCATAAATCTTTTAGACAGACATCCTACTTCAGCATGAAGAAAAAAATATCACATGGTCTTTCCTTTTGTTGTTCACCTCACTTTATTTCTGAATGTAGTACTTCCTATGCATTACACAGTGCACAAAAATAATTTCTGGATTCCCATCTTTGATTAGAGCGCCATCTGCAGCAGTATCATTTACATCTAAGTAGTTTTTTTAGCTTATTACATATGTCTTTGGAGTTAGGGGTGCTTCATAATCTTCTGTAGAACAACATTTCTTCAGCAAAATGCCCTTTATCAATATATCTTACATAAGTTATCAGCACTGCTTTACTGTCTCTCAAAATTGATTCGTCCATTTGCACTTTGACTTTGGCATTTTGGCCATGAAGTAAAACATATATTTAATCTTCGTCTTCCTCTTCATTTCTTTGTTCGACCTTGGAGAGGCTGAAGGGAGCCAGAACATCTCATATTCTGTCGATATTTTCATCGATTCTTGAAGATCTTGATCTGAGACCTTGAAGTCTGGCTCATCTTCAATCGACTTTTTTCTATCCTGAGGATGAAGAAACACCGAAAAAACACCATGCGGGTCGTGATAAGGCTCGTTCATTGTTAACCCAAAAAACATATAATTGAAAACAAAACAAAAAGTATTTCTAAAATTGTGAAAAACTTTCTTTGTAAATGTGATATAATGTAATTTTTTAGAACTTTTATACTGTATAATGCCTTTTTTCTTTGTGTATATTATAGAGTACAGGATTTATATTAAGAAATACTAAAAACTTTTTTTTTGGTGTTTTGTATCGACGTTCATTTATTTTATTATTATTATTTTTTCCGTTATGAAATTGCAATGTGGCAGACCACTCTTGGGCGTATGGACATAGAATAAGGGCGCAGAAGCCATAATCATCGGCACGGGACAACACTTTAGGAGAATTGAAAAAAAAAATAAAACAAAATTAATTCAATTGGAGCGCTGAGAATATAAGTTTTGGCCAACTTTTCTTATATTTTGATTTTCGTGCTTTATGTACATTTCCTAATTTGTAAATTAGTTCCAAATAAGTGTGTGACTTTGTCGCTTAGAAAAGCGTGAATATAATAATAACAAACAAAAAAAGAAAAATTTTATTTGTAATTGAAATTCACTGCTTTGAATAAACATTCGACGAGGCACAACATAAATCAGTCAACGTAATTACCGGATTAAAGCCTCCAACTTTTGAAATTGTAATGTAGAATAACCATTTAAGAGAACGAGCGACTATAAATACCCCGGCACTTTATTCGCTACGCGAGAAGCAGAAATATTCCGCTCAATAACCTCAAATTGCAATTAAAGAAACAAACGCCTTTTCGATAACGGTGGCGCGAACTTCTGAAAGTAATTGCTATAAATTTGGATATGGTGCATTTTACGCCTTGCCGATTCATACTTTGTTGCGCTTGCTATAGAATTAGTAGTAGAAAGGAGTCGGGTGACGTAATTTATTACCTTAATTAAATATTTCTAAAAAAAATTCTGTAACATAGAGAACGTTACTTATTTCTTTGAGGTTCTCAGAACCTCTGGACACTTTTCATGCAGGTATAATAATCTGCAGCTATTTTCAACGTTTTTGAGATTTTTTATATTTTCTGCCAAAAATGATATCTCTAAAATTTTATCTGAAATAAATCAACCAAACCTCTTAAAACGATATACGTAGAAGAAATACAAAACTTATATTCGATAGATCTCGTATAAACACGAATACTACATGGTAACGCCAATTCACAAAAATGGTGACAGAAGCAATATTAGTAACTACATAGGTATGTGCATACAATCTGTCATTCCCAAACTTTTTGATAAACTATTCTGTCAGCAAGCTATTATCTTCATTCGGGTTTAAAGGCCGTCGTCGATTGGAATTACTTCCTAACGTTTCGCTAGCACGAGTGGCGAGCTTCTTCAGAGGTCCTTCCATCTCCGATGTTGGACGTAGACTACGTAGACCAGTCTACGTCCAACATCGGAGATGGAAGGACCTCTGAAGAAGCTCGCCACTCGTGCTCGCGAAACGTTAGGAAGTAATTCCAATCGACGACGGCCTTTAAACCCGAATGAAGATAATAGCTTATCAACGGGCCGCGAAAGCCTTAACCAATTTATTCTGTCAGCATTTTTTCTGGTATTGTAAAAAAGTTATGTGTGGCAACCAGCACGGGTTTTCTCAGGGTAGGTCCACTGTGACTAACCTGCTGTCTAAATCTAAACAAGTATCTACACGGACTTTTCGAAGACGTTTGACAGAGTCAGTCATGAGCATCTTGTTCGTAAGTTTCGGGACTGGGTGGTACTCTGGTTGAATTTTGTCACAGCTTTTTAACAGGGCGTACACAGCAGGTCCGAAATAAACAATTATATTTCCAGCTAAATTGTGGTGGGCTCGGGTGTGCCTCAGGGTTCACACGTAGGTCCAGTTTTCTTTAATTTGTTTATAGGAGATCTGAGTGATGTGGTTCTTGATTCTGACAATCTTGCCTTTGCAGATGATTTTAAGTTTTACAAAACAATTGAATCATTTATGGACGCTCAGCTTCTTCAGTGCGACCTTAATAATGTCAGTTCGTGGTGCAGACAAAATGGTCTGGATCTAAATGTTGGAAAGTGTTTTAGTAGTACTTTTCCTCGCTTAACTAACACCCTTCAAAATGGATATATGATTAACAATACGATAGAGTGTGCCATCAAAGTTAGGGACCTTGGAGTCATCTTTGACAGTAAATTGACCTTTTTGGATCAGCTGGAGGATATTGTTAACAAGGGCATGAGAGGTCTGGGTTTTATTACCCGTGATGTACACTGCTCTCTGCCAACTGTTTTAAAACCCTTTATTGCTCCTTAGTTAGATCTACACCGGAGTATGCATCAGTAGTGTGGTCTCCACATTACAGATGTCACATTGATAGATTGGAGACTGTTCAGAGCGCATTTCTGAGGTCCCTAGCATATAGTGCGGGTATAAATACCTACAATAACTTTCACATTAATTATATTTTTCTGCTGTGTGAGCCTTTTGGGATAGATGCTCTGGAAATTAGAAAACCTACTCCGATATCTTGTCCGGATATCCTCCAGTCCATTGATTTTAACATCTATTAAAGACGTCAGAGCTCCCCAATGTTTTGTATTCCATTTCATAACGCCAACTATGGCTATTTTTCTCCCTTTAACTCGAACCTTGAGGTTATTTAACAGTTGCTCTCTTGATCCCTTTGCTGGCGGTCTTCGACTATTTAAAACAAAATTAAAACAGGCGGTTGATTGTAGTTGTAACTAGTATGATACTGTTTGTTTACCGTTTTTGTGTTTTTAAATGTTTTATATGGTTATTTAAAAAGCTTGTTATCTAAGTTGTTGTTTTGTCATGTTGCTATTTATATTATATTTATATTGTTACCTTTTCTTAATAAATAAATAAATAAATAAATAAGTAACATTTTTTTAAAAATAAATGTAGTTATTTTCATTGTGATTCAATATAAATATTGTAATTGTTTAACGCCAAGTGGTTAGGCCACCAGTTCAGCACAGAGAATTAAGCTGTTCAAGCATGACGCCGGTTTACTGCGCAAAAAAGGAAGAGACTTGAAATACCTGACAAAGAAGTGTGAAAATTGTTTTTCAGTATCAGATGGAAGACCATAACTTCGACCAGACAGCACTGGTTAAAACAGTTTTAATCTTCTCCTGAAGATGCCAACTTGTTTGGCGAAAGGCGCGTCGAGTTCGTAAAATTGAGTTTTGGGTTTGTGGTAAAACGCGTTATTGTGTGTTCATTTCCCACGATCCCAACTCACTTCGGAGATTTCCGATATTTTAATCACGGGTTTTGCAACGATAGGCGGTTTTCGGCACATTTTAACCATGATATTTTAGAATTTCCTAAAAACTAATGGTCGTAAAAAATATAACATATAATAAAAAAACAAAAATGTATTTGCGTTAGTATAGTGTTTTATTTGCTTGTTTGTTGTTGTCGTTGTTGCCGTTTGTACAGAAATGATCAACGTCGAAAAATAAAACTTTGATTTTTTGTTTGTTCTCAACCCTCGATGGATTGACTTTTAAGGCTATAACTTTCGAACTGTTAAAGCCAAAAAATTTTGAAACGTGACTCCCGTTTTTACATTCTACGGACAGGACAACATATTCAAAATGACTGCACACCGACTTAGCGAGACTTTGGGCTACAAACTTTTTTTTGTCCATGTTCAACTAATCAAAACTAACCAAAAATCTACAGAGTGTGCCGGTTACTGGTAAAAAATGAATGAGTTCTCCTTAGAACTAAGACACCACGATCCAGTTAGCGGTTTCTTTCATTTTAAATGAACATACCAAAGACAGACGTTATGGAATGAATCATACAATCTTCATTCTCTACAAAAGAGAAGAAATGTGTCTGCAGTAATATCTTTATACAAATTGTTAAATAATATTGTACATTCTCTCAAATTAATATTAATGTTCCAGCGTATATAACACGAAATTCCCTGATTTTTTACGCAGGCAATACCCATACTAAGTATTACGAGTATAGTAACTCTGCAATTATTTTAAATGTAAATTGTATAATTAAATCTGTTCACGAGTGTGATTTATGGCATATATCGTCAGTTAGTAAGCTTAAAACTAATTATTAAATTGTAAACTTGTATTTCTTAGGTTGTCCTACTCTGTAAGTGGAAGTAATACAATTGAGTTTGGAATTAAATAAATAAATAAATAAATAAATCTTATTATTTAGATCGTACGGAGCGATACAGGGTCTAATGTGTCTAAAATTTGCTGTTATCGATTGATTGAAATATGGGAGGGAGTCTACCTCCACATGTATCCTATCAAACTTTAAGTTTTTCTTATTTAATTTTTGTTATTTCATTTTATTCTGTTATTTTGGGTTTCAGAATTTTTTTCCCCGAAAACCATTTAGTCGATGGAAATATTCTCTATAACGTTTATCTCGGTTATTTTTTTGATTATGTACAGGGTGCGTCGCTTGTAGGCAAAAAACTAACCGTACCTGCAATTACTTTTCCCTAGGGTAAATTGTTAGCATGAAATGTGAAAATTTAAAACACGAATCAGTTTGGTTTAGCCATACCTATTTAAAATTGGAATTTTTTTAAACACACAATTTAATTATTAATAATTTAATTCTATCAATTCAATTAAATTACACATTCTTGATGAATATTCGTCTCATATTCAAAAGCATGTTTTAATATATTTGCGTAATATTCTCAGAATATACTTATTGCCATTTTTATTCTTATATATTTAAGAAATATAGCTGTGAATATTAACATCTATTGAAATTTTTGCATATTTATGGAATATTCAGTCGATATTTTTTGCTTTCTGGGATAAGCTTAAAAAATTTAACAACAAAGTATTTTTTAAGCCAAAATATTGTTCGTTATGCATTTTCTTATAATATGTAATATGTAATATACATAATTTGTAATTTCTTATCTATACTCGACTTTGTGAATAAATTATCTATCTATCTATTCAATTTTTATATTTATCGAAATTGAAAATGACTTTGAAGATATATTGAGTGCATATTTGAAAGCAACTTTATACAGGGTGCAGGAGGACGATTGGAAAAAGATTGCTTTCGAAAAATCGTCGCTGGGCGGGGCAAGTTCGTAGCGTCTAGCGCGAAACAGCTTTTTATTACAAAAAGGAAAACACTTCACGGTTTCGTGTTTGTGTTTCTTGCTCCTGCGGACCACTATGAAACTTTTGCAAAATCGATGTAATTTAATTGTGCATGCACCCTGTATACAGTGTCCTTGTATACAGTCGAACTTCAACGTTACAGTAAACATCGGTAAATATTAAAATTTATACAAATAATAGCGTTGTCGAATAATATTTTTTCAAATATCTCGCGCCCTGTATAATTGACGAAACCTGAAACTCTCTCTCGACACAGTTTACGATACTGTTCAACTAAAATTATCCCATCCTTAACGGTTTTTCATTTATCGCCAATAATTTACCCAGAAAAACGGAAATTTGTAGAACCTTTTAGATTTTTTGCCCATAAACGACACACCCTGTACATGATTCAAACAATGTTCGAAGTAAAGGTTATAGCCCTGGATCTCTCACGTTTCCTGGTCCAAGACTTTTTGAAACTAGTAAATGGTTTTCGAGAAAATAAGTTTTTTCTGAAACCATTCAGTGCGCCGTAATAATCAAAGACGTCATATCAATATCATTACTTCTCAGCTAAATTTGAAGTTGATATCTGCAAATTTAGGACACTTAACACATTTCTCATTTAGCACAGAATATCGGGAACACCCTGTACAATAGGTAGTATATAAACCGTGTAGCCTTAGAATTAAGTTTAGTTTACACTTGATAACGGGTAGTGATACAAAAAAAAGGCAATGGAAGTTCGACATCCTTTTAGTATTTCTACTGAATCAGTGTCTACCACCTTCAAGCAAACTTTTGAAAAAATTGATTTCATCGATTTTCGAAAGTAACAAGCCGAAAAGCGGGTGTTTAAAAATAAAATGCGACGCACAATGTTCTTGTTCCTTTATCTTTTTGTATCTACAGAAAAATCGACAAAACCACTTTGATATTAGCCTTTTTCATGGAATGATTCCACATCGTGAAACGCACTATACGTGTCGTACTCATCCGCCTAATTTATCCGGCCCAGGCTCGCAATTACACAAATCTTGAAGCGCCGGGCAAAAATAATACACGGACGGGTCGGGATTTCGTAATAAAATTAAAATAAAAGCGGGAAGATAAAATGTGCGGCGCAATAAAACGCGCAAATGCAACAAAATTTATATCTCGAGCCGTAAATACAAATTAAATTTATTGGGGGAGGCCTCTTTTAACTTTTATTAAGCCATTATGGCGCCGTTAAGTGCGCACTTACGACGGTTTTATATTATAAAAGGGCCCCTATTTTCTTATCATTTATTCGAGGTTGGGCGGTTCGCCGTCGAACGCCCTTAAAAAAAAAGGTCCCGGTTATGATGATCGCGATTTTGCGTAGCTCTCCGTTTATGATCCGGCTCGAATGGGCAGTAAAAAGGTTCGGATTTTCCGACAACCTATGCCACACATCGAATCGAATAATAAACAAATTGTAATTAAATTGGGAATATTCGTAATTAACAAATGAGACAAATAAGAGATGGAGTTGGCTATGACTATGAACCACAAAGCTATTAGATAATATATTTCACCCACTAACAACACACATAACGCGTTTTCCTAAAACATTTAAAGAGATCTAGGCATATTTTGAGAAAATATCAACACAAAAATGCCGCGCCCAGATTTACTGACGGTCTGTCAGCAGCCATGTTGGTTGTTCAATGCCGTAAGTTCGTTGATTATTAATGGTTGAATGGACCTGCTTTCATAGTTACTTCCTTAGTTCCTGTATGAACGACCCTGTCTATACCATATCTATATCTCTAGGAATGCAATAAACCAATTGTTATTTTGACATATTAATCTCACTTTTGGGTTGTTCGGTAAGTTGGCGTTCAATTTATGTTTGTGATTGTATTCCTTCTTCTAACTTTTACTTGATGAAAATCTAGTTAAAACAATTAAATTAGAACAAAAAATGTTCAGATTTTCGCAGTTACTATTTACAAAACTTCTGGATTTCTCCTGCGTCGGTTGCTGTTGAGTCGAACTGGCTAACCCATCGCAAAATACACTTCAACACAATCTTCTAACAGCAAGCGCCCGAAAGTAATCCCCCACTTGCCACTGTTGTCCTTCCTTACATTCAAACAACAATGACCGCATGCCAAAAATTTTTAAGCAATATAACGTCAAAACCAAATTTACCACTTGGCTAAAAGACTCCCAACATCTAGAAAGGCCAGACTGTTATCCTCTTCAAGTTCTATTGTGAATTGAATCCTTGGATGAATGGAATTCAGATGATCTAGGAATTTCAACAGTTCGTCTTTGCCGAAAGACCATATAACAAATACGTCATCAACGTATCTTGTCCATAGTTTTGGCCTCAGATTTGCCGTCTCTATTGCTTTCTTTTCGAAGTAAATCATGAAGAGGTTAACAATCACTGGTGAGAGAGCAATCACTTGTCGATATATTTTCCCGTTGCACGTAAAGTAACCATTTTTCAGGCAGTGTCTTGACAGATCCGATATATACGACGGAAGATCGATCTTCGTTCTCTTCTATAAGCAGGAGTGCCTCCTCTACTGGAGTGCTCGGATATAGGGATTTGACATCGAAGCTTGCCATAATGTCATACTTGTCCATTCTGACCGAACCTAAATTCTGAGTAAAATGTTCGGAATTTTTGACATAGGATTCTGCCTTTTCCACTGCACTGGCCGAATGTTTCTCCAGCTTGCATAATGGTGAGTTAAAGGCGCTTACGATTGGACGCAGGGGAACCCCGTCCTTGTGTATCTTTGGGAGCCCGTAGAATTTTGGACAACGGCTCGATTTTTCCCTGGGTATAAGTTTCTTTTTTGTATCGATGCCTCTTCAAGGCATATCTGAATACGATACTTAGCGATTCGGAGAGTCCCAATAATAATATCGACTCCATTTGGTTTCTAGAACGCCGCGACTGCGACGAAACGGACAATACAAATAAATATAAATTTTATGGTGGAGAATGAGAATTATATTTCCAATAAAAACGTACTTATTTACGTGTCATCATAGTTTTTTGTTAATACTTATATTATATAATATATAATATTTGTATTTTTAAAACACCTTAAAAGTCCTTTCCTGCTGCTCTGTCCTACCAGTGTTTTATTGCCATAGGCAAGTTAATTTTTGATAATTGCCGTCAAAAGCTAAGACGATATACTTTGAGACGAAGTACATCATTCATTTTTTGCTTTGCAAAAGTGGCAATGAGTATTGCAATACAGATCCAAATATTACCGAGGAATATTAATAGATCCAATTATTAATTATCTAAACCGATTATTTGAGGGTGCCCTAGTGGGAAAATCTGAATATTAGTATTCAAATTTCGTCTTAAATGATACCACATACAAAGGGAAACATTATATTATATATATATTTATAGGTTATATTTTCGTTTTCAATACAATTCTCTAGGTCTGTTTTATTTCCAATTTTAATACCTACAAAATAGTAATTGATCAAGGAAATCCGTTAAATAGCCTGTAATAATAAAAACACCCACCAAAACTGAAACACCCGTGAAAACTCATATGGAAAATCCATTTCCGTATTAATCCATCAATCCATTAAGCGTATTAAATTCCAAACTCATTCGGAACGCATTCAACAGATTCTGGCAACGCTGCTTGGATTTTTCGTTCAAAACAAAATTGTAACCTTCAAATTTATCGGTTATTGTTTTCATTGATTTATGTTAAGTTTTTTCAGAGTAGGAACACATTTCACTTAACTAAAATAAAGACAAGGCAAAAATGTATACACTGTTTGCTAGTTACAAGAGAACTAGGAGTTCGCCGGCATAAAAAAATCTGACTGCGAAAATAACTTATTTGCATCCATTATTGAAAAACTTTACAGACGTTACTTATTCAACTCTTTTTAAGTGTTAGATAATTCTACAGCAAGACCGGCTATTTCATCCATAATTAATTAATACGGCTATATTAATAAGTTTTCCATCGGCTGCAATTAGACAAACTTTTGCAAAATAATGAAAAGGATTATAACAATAATATAATATAAGCAGAGAATTAAATTCTATGGTATGAAAATAATAATATTATAAAGTGGTAATAAGTAAATTACAAAAATTTGACACTTATTTGACACTCCAACCTTGGCACTACGCAGATCAAATGTTCGAATTTAAATTTTGCGACGTTGCCAGGTTCCCTTTCAAATAATTTAATATAATTTAATATTACTAATTTACTAACGCTGCTGAGCCAATCGGAGCACTTTATTTGACGTGTCCTTTTAAAACCACCAGAATTGATTGGTTTTTTGATGCACTCGTGTTTTTTAAATTTAATATTCGAAACCGATTTTTAGCAGCGACTTATTTTGTTGTTAAAGCATTTTGTCATTCATTTCAAGCTCTTAAAAATTAAAGTTTTGTCCTTTTATTTGATTTATATGATTCACGTGTTCTATTTTAATTTTTTCAAGGTATAAACTGATATATAAAAACCAAACTCCCATACCAAGCTGCTATATCTGAAATTTCATACTTAACTTAAATAAGACTTAATTACACATTTAAATACTTACCATAAATTAACTATAAAGCAATTTTCCACTGTTATTGAAACGTTTGTTAAAACTCATATAGGGCTCCAAGAGATTATCAAAAGTCGAAGAAAAAACAATTGTTCAGTAGTTTCTAACCAAAGAATAATTGAAGATTCACGAGAATGTCACGACGATCGATTAGAGAGAAGAAACCTCTCAACGAAAGGAGGATTTTTCATCACATGGTTTTCAACTTTCAAAAAAATCTTGCTTGGTTTTCGAGAAGAAATATAAACCAATATATTGCATGTCTCTTGACTCAAACATTTTAATCTATTTAGAGATAAGTTAACCTCTTATACTACACTACTTACACTACACGTTAAACAGTAACATTCCAAAGAATCTATATAACGGCTATTAAATATATTAATAAACAAACATTAGTAGAAGTAGAATTTGTTGCCAATTAGGCACAGACAGTTAGTTTTTATTTATTTTGTCATATAAAATTTTTAGTGGTATCATTTAAAAAAGCCAATGTCGCACATTTCTTTGGTTGATATAATCGATAGGATGCCTCCAGGGGTGCCAGTGCACTTGATAATTTTAATTTCATTAATCCCAAATTGTCCTCTTGTCAAAATAAAAAATAACTTCAGTCAAGGAATATTGAAGATATTTATTATAAACCCATTTTAAAAGTTTGTTACTCTGTATCACCAGGCCGCAGCAGATCCTAAGCCCTGTGTCATATTTTTTTGGCCCATTTTTCTATGAAAAATTTTTCTTATTTTGTATGTAAAATCGTATAGAATCACTTTAATCGAATCTTATTAACGAACACCCTGTATATTAGCTTTAAAATAACTGTACACTGCGATCAGTGTTTATTTATCCTTAATTTGATAATTTTTATTATTTATAGAGCACACTAGCAATTAAAGGTAAATTGTAAAACATTAGATGCATAATATTACTCATTTATATCGCTATTCACCCAAAAATCATTCATAAAAGTAGTATAAACACAATTTATAATAAATTAATGTTTATTCATCAAAATTAATCAAACTAAACGATCACAATCATATACTCTCCAATAATAATACGTCAAGTAAGTACCTAAATAGCGTTTTGACGATGCCGTTTAAAAAAAGTTTAAAAAAGTTTGAATTTGGCGCCATGATAGGAACTAGTCGCCGCGTTCTGATTGGTCGGTACCATTACAAAACTAACATATGCTGTGTATAAATCACTTTTATTTTGTATTTGTATTTAACCTGCAATTAATTAATTCGTACTTGGTTAAAGAAAAAATTGAAAACGAAAACCGAATTTGTCATATTTATCACATCGGGGAAATAAGCAAACAAACCCGTCGGCCATCGAATTTCAATTCTGTTTTAATTATTTTAAATGTAACGCGCTATAATATAACAATAACGTACGACAAAATGAGATCGTTTTTACCGCGCCAAATTTAACAACGCCCGATTTTAAATGGAAATTTATGCGTTGTTTGAAATTTTGCAGCACGCTGCATGCAAATAATAAATAACACCTCGATAAACTAAACGGTTCGGACATTTTTCGGGCGTAATGAAATGACACGATTTTTAATTCTACTATAAAATGCTAATTCCATTACAAAAAAAACAGGTGTTAACGTTAAAACCACCTAAAAAATTTTAAAACGCATATCCAGTCGGCTGTGAACAGCAAGGGAAATCGTTCGTATACGTACACCCCAGTAATTTCGGGCGCCGAAGCTTCACGCTTGCGTAGAACAACCGATCGGCTTATACACTATTAACCTCGCTTTTGTGATTGTCGTTTTGTGCTATTTAATTTTGGATTATCAAAAATTTGTTCTGCGTTTTCGTATTGTGTCTTTGAAAAATTGAAGCATCGATGAATGTATAAAAGGTATGACGTGTGATGATGTAGATTGTACCTCATGTTACTAATTGTTGTAGGTAAGAATGTTTCGATATTTTGGATACATTGCCGATGAATGTAAGGTTGTGCGGGTCGCCAGTAAAAAAAACTCTCCAGGTAAGTAAATAATGTTTTGCCTTGCGGAACTGAAAATAAGGATATGGATAAGGACTACTTTTCCAATATATTTATCGCATTCAAGACTCCGAAACGGTGCACTGTGGTCGTTTTGTAAATATTCCATACACAAGGGCAATCTTATTTTGCCAGGACTCCAAATATCTAGTAGGCGTTGAATACAAATGATGTATTATTATTGTTTAGACAGAGATACGTCAAATCGAAATGCACTTTTGTCGCAATCATTTTTGCTTTGGCATTTAAAAGGACGAAACATAACGAAGGTGATAATATGCATTAATATAAATTAAAAAATATTGTTTTTTCATATTCTGCAAATTTCCCTATTTAATGAGATACGTTTCTATAATATCAAACCATTCTAGCTATACGAAATTGTGCGCACATCTGTGCAGCGAACTTAAATGATTTTTTTTTAAATGCGTATGTCCTGAATTAATGAAATCTGTCAATTTTACTTTAATTTTCGACTGACATCTTTGCTGATAAAACATAATAAACAAAGGCATTGTGATACTTCCTTGCGGATAATGGTGGTGGAGATACCAGCGTTACCGTTCATTTCACCTAAAACTGTACAAGTTAAATTAGCTATTAATTGGAAATACTGTACGTACTATACGTAATTATTTCATCCAAAAGATCGATTTTGTTTTGATTATTTTGATCATTTAATAGTATTAGTTTTAAAGTTTGATTCGTCCTGTATAATAGTTAATTGCTAGTGGGCATGAATTTTAATTTTTGTATTAGTTGTCACTAATAACACAAATACAGATAAACTTGTGAAATTAATACTTCATTTATTATTTTTTATATTTTCAAATTGTAGGACTTATTTTTAATTTTATGTTATGCACTTACTCTGAAAATAATATAAATCAACATTTTATTGCATCTCAACCTCAACCTCAGTTATATAATATATAAATATTATATAACATGGGATGTTCGAAAAGAAAATGGAGATATTTTAGAGGGCTATGCCATCCATTTCTGGCTTGCAGACTTTTTATCACATACATTCGCCCTATCCTAGAAGTTTATGTTACCAAGTTAATGTTACAAATTAAGTAGAAAAAAATTAAATAATAATAATGATTAGATAGAAGTTTATGTTGAATTGTTATGTTATGCAAACCACTGTGAAAAAGTGAAAAAGTCCAATTCACTGAGCTGTATAACATTTCGAATGCTGTGTGAAGTTTTCTGTAACATATTTTTTTAATCGCCAAGTATGTGTTTTTTTTTAATGCATCAATGTGTTCCGTGATGATTATTTCACAGTCAGAAATAATATTTTTTGTATATAAAGCGAAATTTTACAAAGAATCTTTTTTCAATACTATTTACAAACCTCCTGGTTTCCTTCTGAATCGGTTGTTTATAAATGAAGTATGCTGACGTTTCGCCAATCATCCTGTCGACTTCTTCAGAGTTTCACGGAAGCAGATTCAGTTTTCTGTTTTGCGTTAAGCACTGAAGAAGTCAACAGGATGTTTGGCGAAACGTCATAAAGTATGATTTATAAACCACCAATTCAGGACGATTTCTAAACAGTAAAAATTAAATTAATTTTCTTATTTGGAAGACTATAATTTTGCCATGTAATGTGCGTTGTCTATAATGAATGCACCAATAAGCACTACTAGATTGAAGTCACGAAAATAATAATGGCGAACCAAATAATATGGGGTGTTGAAGTTTAGTTCCCGAAATTGTATTTTTTGAGAGCTGGAAAAGATTTTGACGAATACGACTATAGAGGTATTAGTGTCCTCTACATATTATTTGAAAAAAAGAAATACACCCCAAAATCTGGCTATTTTATGCGATAACTTCTGTTTTGTTTTATTGTTGAAAATTATGATAGGATGAAGCTTTATAAGTAAAAAAAATATATATACTACGTTTACCTCGATTAAATGTACAGTGTTCCAGATTTTTGCATTGCAATATTACTTAAAATTTCTAAAACTAGACTTTTTAAAGTTTTTTTATGCATTTTATTCATCTATTTCACTATAGAAATAAAAAGGCTGAGAGCTATTCACTACAACTTCAAAGCGCCTAAAACGAGAAGCAAATGCCCTTCCGTTCCACACTACTGACATAAAATAAATTTGAGTTCTAAAATCATATATAAATTCGTTGCACTATTTCATCAACTCGATTTTTGTAAACAGTACTTTGAACATAATAGATACCGCCGGCGTCATATAAATTCAAATTAAAAAATTCGTTAAATTTTAACGACGAAAGTTATTGAACCGGAATTCAGTATTAATTTAAAAAAAAGTGTAAATTTTTGTTTAATTGGATCATAAAAATAAAAATTTATGAGGCAATTAGTTTAAATCACCTATTGTGACAAAAAAAGGGAATTTATAGATAAATTTTAAAAATATTGTTAATATTATTAATATGATATATTCTATAATATATTATATTAAAAAAATGACGAAATATGTCGTCTATATGATACAAAAATTTCATGATTAGATTATTAATTAAGTGCCAGCGAGAACAAACAATAAAATACATAAAAACATACAGTTAAATCACCCATATCAACTTCAACAATGATAGTATAATAATATGACCATAAGTCAAGACTATAAAATACAAATGCGTTTAGTTTTAATCAGAAAATATTAAATTGTGTTCATCTCTTATACCTATCGCATACACTTTACAATTAAATTGTTGTTATTTTTTTTGAATATTTCATTATACCTTTCATGCTTTCATATTTCCCTAAATCTCAATAAAACTGAGCCGTTGAAATTTTACTTGCTAGATCACGACGTTACAAATTATGAAGAGATAATTTACAAATCTCACAGTGTGTCGGGCCGTATTCGATGATACCGGCAACAAGTTCAAAACCACCTGTTGAGGCCCGTATCGGCGTCTTACAATAACGTCCACGGCCCTTTCCCAATTTTAATCACGCGGACCGGAAAGAAAATGCGATTTTTGTCTCATATGAAATTTGATTAGGACTTTCTGGACGTATAACGGATAAGCAAGCATATTAGTTGATAAAGTAAGGTTACTCCCGGGAATGCGTAAGAAAGGGGATTTTTTATTAAAGACATAGGCGTCGGACAGGGGCAGCAATGCTTCAATAGTTCAATCTTCAATTATAACCGAAATATCCACCATATCCATTAATTTTTTTTCTGTGCCATTATTGATACTATTTCTTTTTACAAAATGTAATTTGACTTGTTATTTTCGACCGTTTCAATACCAAATCTACCTATTGTATGTTTAAAAAGATAGCAAATAAAAAAGTTTGTAAAAGCTGCACTCAAAATCTATTCAAATGAAAAATTTTATTAATTCTCACCAAGGCCAACTAAATTGCAATTGCCTTCATAGAGAATGACGTTAAATTTTTCTAAAAATATTTAAACCAAAACTAATAAAAAATAGCAAAATAATAATTATTCATAGATTCTGCGTACACTTTTCTTTTCAGTTTTTAAGACTGGTTTTATTTACATTTTTTCTCTTTCGTTCCTTTTCACAAACATTTCAAGATTATTTTCAATTCCTTTTGCCAAAACTATTTTTTTGCAATTACTAGATGCAATTGCACCCTGAGTTTGAAATTTCTATGCATGAAACATTTATAGAAGTTCAAAAAATAGGTATTTTTGGGACACCATGTATGATTTACCTCTAAATTCGCGTATTTAAATTGTGAAATAGCCCTCTTACTCTCATAAAAAGATGAAGCTTTAAATAATGCAAAAAATTAAAATTAATTTTTGTATAGGGAAATGTTAACAAAACTTAATTTTACGCAGAATTAAAAAATGGACTAATATACATGGTGTTGAAATTACAATGTCGTTTTTTCAATTTGAATTATCAACGTAGCCGATCAGATTTGAAAAGAAAACCTATCTAGTTCTCCAGAAGTTCTAACAGGACACTCACAGATTCTATGCATTCACGAAAAATGTCGTCAAATATACGGGGTGTTTCACCTTAGACGTTTACGGCGAGCGGTACATTGGATTGCTCTGAAAATTTGGATTGTTTCGATGCTCTATTGATTAACGGTGCGACGTTGCCACTTCTTCGGAAAAATAGCATCAACATTACAATTTTAAATGGGACGCCATGTATATTATTGCATTTTGAGAACCGCTAATGCGCCATAATTGTTTTTATATAACACGATCCTGCACCTATTACACAGGGTTGGGCAAAAGTAACGATAAAAAAGGGTGAGAAGTGCATTTTTACAAATGGAACATCCTGTATATTACACATATTCTAATGTCCTTTCGAATCGGGGATAAGGGCTACTACCACCAGTCCACTTCAAAGTGTTTAGAATGCAATGGCGAACGTAAAAATTGGATTCATTTTTCTGTGTGAATATCATTTTCTGCTTAAACTATACAAAATTGGAGTAGGAATTTCTTATTTTAACGTAGAATTCCAAAAATGTCGAAATATACAGGAGAGTCCAACAAACTTTTGTACAAAATTTTTTTTCGTATCTCCTAGGAATTTCCAGATCGTATATTGGATCGTTTTATTTGGCACATGGTACCTCCCTAAGATGTTCAAAGTTTTAACTTTTTCCTAGCTTCAGCGTCGTAGTAATAAAAATTTAATCGAAGCTATGCTTTGGTCAACAAATAAAGAAAATAATTAATTTTTCAAAAACTACTAGGGATATGTATAGACGCATTATTCAAAAATAATCGTAAAGTATTAGCGAGCGGAAAATGCAAAAATATATATGGTGTCCCGTTTAAAATTTCAATGTTGATGCTACTTTTTGGAAAGAGCGGCAACACCGCAGCGTTAAAAATATTTTTAATCGACAGAGCATCGCCGCTTATGAAACTAACCAAATATGTAAGGTACCATCAACCGTGAAACAGCCTATATTGTACGTTAGTCACTAATGGAAATTTACTTTAATAGTAATAGTAATATCTAATAACAATAACTTTGTTCTTAGAAACAAAATAAATTACTTTGGGACTTTATTTTTAAACCTATCCTAAAAAAAGGTAGCAGCGCTGCATGAGAGATACACATAAAAAAAAACCAAAAAAGTAAATAGCAGTATTTAAGCAAAAAAAACGTACATAGTAGTTTACAGTGTAAATTATTTAAATTTTTAATGATAATAACACTTGTAGAAAAGGTATTGTTTAGTAGCAATTTAAGGGACTGATCCAATGCCTTATATGTTTTAGCCATTTAGTTATTTAGTCATATTTAAAGGATCGTTAAAAAATGGCACAAGTGTGGATGCGTATCAGGCCTTTAAATTGCCAACGTCCTTGCGAAAAATGATTTTCTCGAAAAGAAAGTGCGAAGACTTCAATTTTATAATTTTGTTATAAAGATAACATTTACGGAGATGCCGTCAGTGGTTAAGTGAAGGTAAAACATGGAATCACACCCCGTCTTTAATGATTTGTTTAAGATATTTTTAGAAACTTTTCAATTTCACATGGGCAACGGATTTTTTAATTTTATTTTTTTAAAGTATTTTTTAACTTAATCAAGTGCGAACTAACGCACAACTTATTTCCTTAAAAAGTAAGTAACGTGAATTTAAAAAAGGATTATAACAGTGTCTTAAGAAAGTTAATTTAAATTTAATGTAATTTAAATAGAAAAGAAACTTTTCGAACGAGAATCGGCCATTTTCAACGGCAAAGATTAACGCTGAAAACAAAACGCCCGCTAACTTGAAACTTAAGCAACTAATTGCATTTTACGCGACTTAAATAACATCTAACGGTTGATCCTAAATAATTAATCGGGAGGCCGCGAAGGCTTCGTTCGATTTTGCGAAATTAAAAGTTAAGGACATTTTGCTTCGTTTCGCAGCACAATCGTAATCGCATTTTCATTCGGCATCGCGACGCAAAACATTGCCAATTAGTAACCTGTTAGCGATTCTGTTTAATCGGAATGTTAATTAGGAATGCCCCGGCAGTTCAAAAAATCGTTATTGCCCGTTAAAACCGATTGTGCCGGTTGGTTCGCGAACTTTTTGGCCGACACGAACATTTTAATATATAATTTAATGTTAATTAAAAAAATATTAATTAAATTTAACATTTTTATTTCGGGTTTGGTATGCGGTCTACCCAAGCGTACATGTTTGGTTCGTTTTGGTT
Organism: Cylas formicarius; assembly: GCF_029955315.1. Classification (NCBI taxonomy): domain Eukaryota; kingdom Metazoa; phylum Arthropoda; class Insecta; order Coleoptera; family Brentidae; genus Cylas; species Cylas formicarius. Next base: position 35,647,995 of record NW_026844347.1, on the reverse strand, counting down.
TTTTTTTTGTCTTTCATTAAATCCGAAGCGAAATTCAACAACAATAAACTAAAGTTAGGGTAGACTAGACCAGAACCCCTCTTATCAAAGCGTTTATGGCAAAAACATTTTAAATTAATAATAATACTAGTAAGACACTTATTAATTCGATATATAGTGTAACATATAACAGGGTTAAAGGACAATGCTATTTGGATAATTTAGTTAAGTAAGTCCTTGTTCATCTTAATCTTCTTCTTCTTCAATATTATTTTCACAAACTGCCGTTCTAAATATATCAATTGAGGCCTTTGAGCCATGCATTCTGCTTTCGACATATGAAGAGCCTCAATATTCACTTCGCAGTGTATCAGCATATTAATTATTTCCAAGTAAACCACGGCCAAAATTGGAACTTCTACTACCAGAAAATGATCCTTGGTGGTACCGTTGTATCAAGTGTATTTTCTTTTCCCAGTATTTTTATTATGTTTATTATATATATATATATATATATATATATATATATATATATATATATATATATATATATATATATATATATATATATATATATATATATATATATATATATATATATATATATATATATATATATATATATATATATATATATATATATTACATATACAATGATAATCTTAAAACATCTTAAAAGGGTTTTGGGTAGCAGTTTTTCAAAAATGCGAGCCTGTTTTGTAGTGGAGACTACGGTAATTGGTACTATCTGGGTCGAAGCGTAATAGACCAAGGTAGAACACTGACAGGTAAATGGGTGGGTTTTACCATTATTGGTATAAGTGTGGACGCAGTGCTTTTACGACCGACTGTACCATCGCAAATCATACGCTTACATACGCAACATTCTTCCATATAAAAATACATTTCAAATGGCTAGATTTTCTTTTCCATGGATGGACCAACTTTCCCAACCAAAAAGTAAAATATATATGTTATGCCTCATACGAAGTTCCATGCTAAGAACCGATCTTTTAAAAAATTGTTTCATATCTGTAAAGGCCCGTCCGACTTGCTCAATTCTTGCCGTAATTTTCGTTCGACTTCTTCAACTGCTCAATATTTTTCTCTTTTATTTATAATAATCGTCTTTATTGAGATATTTTAAATTGTTGAACAAGATTTCCACAAAATTACACCCAAAAGTCTCTCTCGATCTCGATCTCAACTACTCAACATTAACCGAATATTACAATATAACGAAACAATAATCTATAATAATAATAAAAGTCTAAAACTGAGCTGGATTCAAAATATTTATTATAATTATTATATAATTGCTGAAGCAGGGGAGGACCATTGTGAATTTGATACCGAAACACTAGACAATCTTTCAGGCTCGTTGGTAAAGAATATTTCATAACCTTAAATAAACAGGTATTTACTTTTGAGCCATTTTGAGACAATACGTACAAAGGCACGAAGAAAGCTTAATTACCATTTTTTTCAGTAGGAAATTCGTTTATTGCAAGTATAAAAAAAAAATGTTGCAAAATGCACCGGTCATGAGGTTAGTTCACACACTTCGATGTATTGATAATTTGAGGAATTAATTTAATTCAAATTTAAAATTAACAATTTAATTAACGGATATAAAATTTAATCAAATAATTTAATTAATTTACTAATACTAATACTAAATGGAATCTAACGGACTCCCTTTTGATTTCTTGTTAAACCTGACGGTGATAATGTCATATTACTGCAAAATATCGGTTTAAGAGCCTTTCCGTTTTCAAAAACGCAACTACTGGTAAGGCAGAAATGGTCGTTCGACGCTATATAGTATAGCGAAGTCGGGTTTTATTCCTCCTCTAAGCTTTCTTTCGTCGGAAGCTTAAAAAGTAACCCTTCGACGCTGCTTATCCCATTCATTAGTTCTTGTCCGGCACACTCGCCCCTAAAAATATCGCGAACGAAGAACTCCGCCATTATCGAGCGGTTTTTACAAACTGCGGCACGCCGACACGCAAACCTCTTTCACGCCGATTTGTAGCAATATAATATAAAAAACGTACTAAAAATTCAGTTTAAATGAGAATTCAATTAAAAAAACAACCAAAATGCAACTTTGATGAGCTGAGCGTGGTTGAAAACTACATTGCAAAATGAAAGTACAGGGTGAGATCGAGTAAAGTTTATTATTTCATTAGTTTCAAAAGTTGTGAGAAAATGGTAAATACAAAAGTACATATTTTTTAAAATGGAACAGACCATTTTCAAAATTTTTGAATTCTTTTTAAAATTCTTTTTTATTAATAACATTTTTTCTAAAAAGATACTAGTTTTTACTAGATTTATATACTGGGTAAGGCCAAAAAAAATTTTTTGTTGCCAGTAAGACTGTACAAGGCGAAGTACCCTAACAGACGTCTACCAACTTCTCCATCTCTTCAGGGTTTAATGGAACGGTTTGAAGATAGTGATAGTACTGAATATGAAAAACGAGAAGTGATTGGAATGCTACCAATGAGGGAAAAGGATTGTAAATTTTATTTCAAGTTCAAGATAATCGTCTGGTAGCTAGCTTATGTGATACCACCACTAGAAAACATAAATATCATCCCTTCCATATGGAACTGCAGCAAGAACTTCTAGATCGTAATTTTGAAGCAATAGATGTAGATAATTTTTGGTCACTGAATGTCTGGTGTGGAATAAAACACTTTGAAGTTAGTTGACCATGTTTTTTTCGGGAACCACTTTATGCAGAATGGGGGAGAAACGTATCCTTGCTTCACCACCATCTAACGGGTTGATTTGTTGGGGGTGCGGACTGTATTCTTGCGGGGCTGGTTTATTTGAAATAATAGCCGTTTTACACAACACAAACTATATTCAGTCACAACGCGACGACGGTACAAGATAAGGCGTTTAACAAATCAGTTTATTCGAGTTAATCACAAACACAATTTGCGTTAAAATAGAGATTAAACTTCCTCGAAAGAAACCATTTGAGAGGCTAGTCCAAAGAGGATACCTTACTTATACTTATATTAAGAGTGAAAGGGGCTTAAAGGGGGGTCTAGCGATAGGGCGATTTTCACGTTTCTATTGTCAAGGGCGGTCGCGGTCGACTAACTACTTCGCGCAACGCATGTCTGGAAAACAGGCGCCGTCGGGGCCGTCAGTTGCGTGTATGCAGCGTGATCAAGGGAGGCGATAGACGTTGCCACGTCTAACGCAATATCCGCGTTTCAGAGTTCGCGAGGGCATTGGGTTGTTTTATCAACACAGAATGATTCCGCATTACCCACAGAAAATGATCAGTATAGGTGGATTGATCGGATGGCCCCTTCAATCATTTGACTTAACACCACTAGATTTCCTTTTGTGGCGATATGATATTATCGTGTTAACGTGAATCCCCCCACAACACCAGAAGATATGGAAAATAGGATCGGGATGCGCGCAGGAAAATAACACCGTTTATGCTAAGGGTGGTCCATGAAAATATACGATTTACAATATTAAAAATGAACTGCTTCTATAAATATAAATAAAATAAAATTTTCCCTCAATTTTACTCACGGTGGTTCTTGTAATGAATCTTTCAAGATATTTTGCGTTAAACAAATTACTAACTTCTTCTGGAGTTCTCGTTTTGTCTCCATACCTATAATATTTATATATATAATATTATTATAAAACAAATTTTATTATTATTTATTTATTTTTTTAACAATATTATAAAGAATACTATCATTTTTTTCTAATTATTTTTACCAAACAGCGTAAATGTAGAAAAAAACAATCAACTTTAAATTTTTAAAACTGTTATGATGTATATTTATTTTTTCTAGGTAATTTAGTAAATTATTATTTTTAAATTTACTAGTCAACACTCCATCTTTAGTTAACAAAAGAAAAACCGCTCCGTTACGATTTTCATTTGGTTTTCACGTATCCTAGTAAATAACTAAATCATTTTAGAAGTCATTCCTGTCCTTTCGTGACATAAGTTTATGCGCAAAGCATGAAATAATTTCAAATATTTTAGTATTATAATTTTTAATTGTAATAATAATATTTTCTTTTTTTTTAAATGGGCCGAGTGAATTATGAAATTATGCGATTACAAATTAGTTGTAATGATTATTTAAATATAATTTTGCCAATTTAGTTAATCATGAAAATGATTTTGGTGTTGACGCTGATTGGACTTTCTTCGCTACATCTCATGGCAAAGGAGCGTGTGATGGCTTAGCAGGGAGTGTAAAAAGACAAACTTATCGTGCTAGTCTTCAACGTGATAAAAATAACCACATAACAACCTATATATCCAAAATCTCACTTGGCATCTTCAATGCTCGCGCTCCGAAAACACTTCGAACACTGGGAGGTTATCGGCGGTGCGTGCGGTATTTATACTCTGCGCCGGAGATGGTAACGGTGCTGCTTGTGCGTGGGGGGAGGTGGCTCCGCCCCCTGAATTGTCGCGTTGTTAATTTCGCCCGATCGTAGTTGCGATGTCCCCGTCGGCTGCTGCGTATCGCTCTGCTGTTTGATTTATCGTTCTCCACGTATTGGATAAATGCAGAGCGTCGTCTCTCGTATTCAGGTGTTCGGACTTTTCTATCTCGATGGCCTCTCGTATAATCCTAGTCCTAAAATCAGGAATATTAGCTATTTGTTTGCAGGTACCGAAATCAATTTTATGGCCTGTCTGATGTTGGTGCTGAAACAAAGCAGATGTTTATTTGTTTCTTATGGCTAAACGATGTTCCTCGAGCCTGGCTGAAATCCTTCTGTTGGTCTGTCCCACATACGTCAGGCTGCACGATCCGCATGCTACACTGTATACTCCCTGGTTTTCCAGGGTAATTTTTTGTTGTGGGTTTCTTAGTATTGCTCAGATGGTATGATCAGGTTTGTATGCCGTTGATATGTCGTGTTTCCGTAATATTCGGCCGATTTTGTCAGTAACCCCCTTGATGTATGGCAGGACAGCGACCGATCTTTGTTGGGTCTCGTCCTGCGCTCTCTGCTGCGGTTGTTGTTGTTTACTGATTGCCTTGCTGATGATGCGCCTTTGGTATCCGTTTTGTCGAAGACAGGTACTAATTTTCTTCAGTTCTTCATCTCTGTTCCTCTCGTTTGTGAGCCTGAAGGACCGAGCAATTAATGTATTTGCCACTGCCTGTATCTGTGATGGGTGGTGATGAGATTTAGCGTTCAGATATCGATTAGTGTGAGTTGGTTTTCTATAGACAGTGTGTTCCAAGTATCCATCTTCGGTCCTTGTGATGTGCACATCTAAAAAGGGCAGACTGTTATCCTCTTCAAGTTCTATTGTAAATTGAATCCTTGGGTGAATGGAATTCAGATGATCTAGAAATTTCAAAAGCTCCTCCTTGCCAAAAGGCCATACAACAAATACGTCATCTACATGTCTTGTCCATAGTTTTGACTTCAGATTTGCCTTCTCTATTACTTTCTTTTCGAAGTAAATCATGAAGAGGTTGGCAATCACAGGTGAGAGAGATGATCCCATTGCTGTTCCATCTACTTGTCGGTAAATTTTCCCGTTGTACATAAAGTAAGCGTTTTTCAGGCAATGTCTTGACAGATCCATTATGTACGCCGGAAGATCTTCGTTTTCTTCTATAAGCAAGAGTGCCTCTTCTACTATATATAACTCACCATTATGCAAGCTGGAAAAACATCTGGCCAGTGCACTTCAGCCCATAGTGGAAAAGGCAGATTCCTATGTTCCTATATAACTTATGTATGAAGAGGGAGCAAATAAGGGTGGTAAGGCTCAGTTCATTTGGCTTTTTATTATGGAGTCAAGCGTTATTAAGGGGGAACATTCCATCACAAAAACAAAGTTGAATAGTACCCATAATGTGCCAAAATATCCTCTAAACACTGAGGGGGCATTGTGGTCACAACTGGCGAAGACACAAACACGTCTAAATTAAAAAACAGATTACATATAAAAACTTGAAATTGCCAGAATATATAATTGGCGAAAGTACTAAGTATCAACAAAATCAAAACCAAAACTATGTTCGAATCTAGAGCTTAGTAGTCCTAGTTTAGTTCGTTTATAATGTGCGTTAGTCCTACATAAAATGTCTAACATATAAATTATAGAAGTTATAAGTTATAAGAAGAGGGTACATGTAAATATTGTTAGGATGCACAATTTAAAATTATTTTAAAGTATAAACGAATCTATTCGTTTATTTCGAACACCCTGTAGCATCTAATTAAAATTCTTTTTTTCTTGCAATTGTGGAAAAATTATAATATCGAAAAAACTTAGGTTTTAAGTATTATTATTAATTAAAAAAATTAAAAAAAAAATAATTTCAAAACAAAATTATGATCCGCCTTGTACACTTCAAAATAATTTTAAATTGTGCATCTTAACAATCCTTACAACTTTTGTAATTGTCATTTTCTCGTAACTTCCAAACCTAACTCTATAGTTGACTCACCCTTTACTATCATTATTTAATAAATTTGTATTATTTGTATTGTTATTTGTTATAATTATAATTCTATGTCGGGGGTTTGTAAACTACTAAAAGGGGCACCGGATCTATCCGCATTTTAAGGTCAACCGGACCTATTCAGTTTCCCCAGGATACCGTAAAAACTTACTACTTAAAAAGAATGGTCCGAAATCATTCAATTGCTATCATTTTTTATGATAAATTTGCCGACAGGTTGCTAGAGGAGAGACCAATTCGTTTTCGATTTTTCTTAGTCATCCACGCGGAAAGGTCAATAACAAAAAATTGTTCGCGTTACTGGCCTCTTACGCAATCGGTATAAGAAAACGCAATCCTGCGCTGGGGAAAATATCCGAAAATATCAAAAATCGTCCTTTCACTTTTAAATGATTCTTGTTTTTTTCGCAAGTAAAGTCATTTTTTAAGGAGTATAAAAAATCCTAATGGATAATAATAAAAAATATAAAAATCTTTCAAATTGGTGTTTCCTTTTATTTTGAAACTAAATTTTTATTTTTTGCCAAGAAGTTTAGTTAAAATAAAAAATTTATAGTAAGACCGGCTGCTCTCCAGGAAATTTCGAAAAACACTATTTACACTGATCAATTATTCGAATTATATGAAAAAAGCATTTTTTTTTATTGTAATCGCGGTATTTTGCAAATGAGCAAGTTGGAAATACGTACCCCAAGAGTCTCATCTAACTCACGCGCATTATCCACATACGTACGAAGAATCGCGAACAATCCAAAATAAACTTTCTTTCGGAAAACGGCTACGTATATTTAAAGTCTCGCCGCGTGGCGATCTCTCGACACTCGTTCTGCGATCCGGTGCGCGTCGCGACGTCGAGTCCACTACGATGCCCGACGTCGGGCCGTCCTGCCCTTGGAAGCGCGTACACGCAGGACGGTGACGTGCCCCCCCGGAGAGTCCGATCTGCGAAATGTGGATAGGAGGTTTTCGGATAAGCACGAAATAACAAACTCACAATTGATTTTATTTTCACAACATATAAAGCCGACAAAAGCGAAAAATAACACTTAAAGGACAAAACTAAAAGAATAAAAATGAATTAATAATTAATAATAAAAAATTTAATGACGATTAAAATAAATGCATAGGAGTAACATATAGAAAAATTTTAAGAATATAATAATAATAATAATGATAATGATAATAATAATAATAATAATAATAATAATAATAATAATAATAATAATAATAATAATAAAAGGCTTTATTGCAAGGATTACAAAAGGCCAAGTTGAGGCAGACCCTTCTAATTTAATCCGCATACTGCGTTTAGATAACGACCAAACAAGTTGTCGCGAACTAAAAGCAGCCACCATAAAATCTTAATTAATATTAATTGAATTATATTAATTAATAATTAATATTAAGGTTTTATTTTTACTTTTAATTTTTTCAAAGAAACTTCAGCAGGCTACTGTAATACTTTTTACAAAACTTCTGGATTCCTCCTACGTCGGTTTTTGCTGAGTCGAACTTGCTAACGTTTCGCCAATCATCCTGATGGCTTCTTCACAGCTTGACTGAAACTAGCTTGCATTTTACTCTGTACCTGCTTATAAATGGTTTGAGGAGGGCGGAGCTAAATAAGGGGCATAAACATCGTGTCGGATGACTGACTCCCATAGTGGTGACAGGTAAAGACCTCAGTCGCCGTTAAGATTGTTAGGTTGCTTATAGATTTCTATAGACTCTGGGATTTTTCGTTGGTAGAGAACTGATTACACACAAGAATTTTAGTTTTATAGAATAAAATTTTATATCCGGTTTCGTGATTGTGTTCGGCAACTGTTGTTGAGTGTATTTGTTTTAGTCCTAAGGCTCCTTCATGTTCTTTGAGCCTAGTTGATATTGCTTTGCCGCATATGCAGGGAATACTGTAAACTCCTGAGATCTCAAATGGAATTTTGTCTTTGACGGATCGAAGATGTTGAGAGATTTTTGGACAAGTGGTACGTTTGGTTTTGATGTTATATTTCTTTAGAACTTTTGATTTATGGTCAGTGATGTTTTAAATGATGCTGGCACATAGTTTAAATATCACTGGACGAGCAAGAATATTTTTAAACAGATTTAAGGGTCTTTAGATTACAATAACTTTGTTGGATTAAATAAGACACGTGAGGTGTAAATCTCATGTTGTTAACAAAAAATACAAACAACCAAACATCTTACAAAAAAATAAAAATTATCTTTTAGCATTGATTACAACTTTTTTCTTTTTCTAAAATACTGCCCAACACCAAACCTAAAATAATAAAAATAAATTAATCGGTCAATAGAGAAATTTTAATATCAATAAAAGATTTAATTCGTCACTCTCTATTTGTGTCTCTTAAAATATTAAATTTAAATGGATTGAGTAAGATGTGTATTACAAAAATGTAAAAAATGTAAAGGCAAGTAAAAACAATAAACAATACAATTTAAAAGTTAAGGACCAACAAATAAAAATCCTTTAAAGTATTAACAAACATTTTTTATCCGAACGAATTTTAGTGAAGTTATTTTTTAGTATTGAATATAAGTTTTTATTTTTTCTTTTCACAAACTAGTTTCGATAAGGAAAAAGTAACAAACTCTACTAATTGTTTTTATTTTAACAACATATAAGACTAACAGAGACGAATAATAACACTAACAATAAAAATAAATTAATTAGAAACAAACGAATCTTTTAAAGCTTAAAAAACAATTTTCGTCGGAACAGATTTTAGTGAATTTTAAAATACGTTTTTTGTATTTGGGCTTTTTTATTTTCATGAACTAGTTTCGATAAGGAAAACTAACAAACTCCCAATTGTTTTTATTTTCGCAACAAATAAAGCCAACAAAAAACAAAAATAACACTTAAACAACAGAACTAAAACAAAAAATTAATTCAGAAATAGAGAAAATCGAATGAAAATTAAAGTATTTAATTCGTCGCTATATATTTTTGTGAATTAAAATCTTAAATTTAAATGGATTGGGTGAGATATCAATTAAATTTTTTACAGAAAATATTTTTTTGCATGTTAAAGGTGAATGGTGGCACTAATAAGTTTAAAACTATTTTAAAAACTTTGGTTAGCAACTCCCAATTAAAATTGGTTTAAATATAAATAATGTAGGAAATTATTTTATTATTATTATTATTATGAATGAAATGATGAAATAAATAAGACCAAGCCATAGTATAGTTAGTTATCTGGTGTGTTTCCAACTAATGACAATATATTGATATTTTTAAAAATTTATTTTTCTGAGACGATAGCATTGTGTTACTACTATGTTATTATTATTTTTATTATATATATTATTATTATTTTATATATTATTATTATTATTATTATTATTATTATTTATTATTATTATTTATTACGCGTACGACAAGATATGGTATAAACAGCTCTCTTTATTTTTAAAAAATTTAATAACTATGGAGAATTCGCAATTAAGTGGCAAAAACAAACTATGAAAAATTTGACAAATTTTAATTGCTAATACATAAATTATTATTACTTCTTTTATTGTGATCAATTTTAAGGCAAACGCCAATTTTAACTTATAAATAAACAAGTAAAATTAATCAACAATATGGGATTTAATTATAATGTCTCCTATACATTAAAAAATGGAAAAAAATATGTTGACTTACAGAATACTAAAAATTATTAATTATAATAATGACTAATAATCAAATAAATCAGAAAATATTTTATTTATGAATTTATTCAATATTTTTTATTAACATTAAAGCTGGCATCATAACGATTCGACATTATTTAAGAAATTTAAAATAAATACTGTCCTGGAAAAAAACAAACCCTCATTAAAATCACTGCCGCACTTTTTATCCCAAAGAAAATGTGTGCTACCGATAACAGAAAAAATATATTGAAATCTTTGGGAAGTAAGTGATTTAGTTTGCTGCTCATGTCCGTCCCTGGCGGCCGTAGCGAGATCCATCGTGGCGGAAGAGGTAATGACAGGGAAGTTTTGAAGTTTGATGAGTTGCGATTAAGTTCCTCCTACGTTGTTGTCGAAAGGGGGCTATTTATTTTCTTCGATTATCGTTCTGGTTCATTACACGGCAATACGCCCTTTACGAATTGCCGGGATCGGAGTTGGAGGTTATCGGGAGCAAAAGGTTAATTGCCGAAAATTAGTGGCAAATCTACTGCCGTTTTTATGAAAACGAGGACTAATTTTTACGTTTTTTTTTATCATTTTCAAAGCTTTTTTGATAAACACTTACATAAAATGGCTTAATAATCATAAACAAAATTTTAAATTATGTTATAAAAATATATAATAATTTTTTATATAGTTTTTCCGTGAAAGTAATTTTTCCAATTAATTTTCCTGTTCGACACGCAAGTAGACCTGAATTTGGGCTACCCTGTATATTTTCCCATTTCCAAAATCCCATTGTTCAAATTTTTGTTTTTTTTTAGGTGAACAACGAACGAAACTAGTAAAATTTTAAAACGAATTCATCTGTTGTTAAAATAAAATAAGTAATATAATACAATATTATAAAAATTATATTTTATAAGTAATAATCCCCAGATTATGTTGTTTCCAAAAATGTATAGGAATAATAAACAAAAATCAAATTTTGAAAGAAGAAAATACCCCGTGAACGAAATGACCACAATAACCTCCCGATATATCGTTTTCCTACTAAAATAGGCCTTAAAATAAATCTTATCACAGAATCATCACGCTTTTATAAATTTTTGTTTTATTTTCATATGAACAACAAAGGAAAACCAGAAAATTTTAAAATAAACTCCAAAAATCTTTTGTTAATTTAACTTGTTTCCAATATTTTGTGGAAAAATAAAATAACCGAATAACGAATATTTTGTTTCCATTAAAATCATTGTTAAAATAAATCATATCATAATCATAAAAATCTTCTATTAATTTAACTTGTTTCCATTAATTTGTAGGAAAATACAATAGCTAATATACAGTATTATAAAAATTGTATTAATTAAATATAACCCCCCGGAATATTTTTTGTTTCCACCAAAATCGCTGTTAAAATAAATTATATCACAGATCACTTGCACTTTTATGTCCTTTTATGAGAATAACAAGCAAAAAATGCTTTATAAGAAAAATAAAATACCCCTTGAACGAAATAGGCAATTAATAACGTCCCAAACTAATTTTTCTCTTTGAAATAATAAATAAACTTTTTTAATTTTATTTTATTTACTGTTTTATGATGTATTTATTTTTATATAATATAAAATTTTTATATTAATGAAACTGAAAATCTTAAAATAATTTCGTCCGCTATTCCGACCGTTAACTTGTTTTTGAAATAATAAATAAACTTATTTTACTGTTTTATGATGTATTTATTTTTATTTTTGTATGATATATAATTTTGATAATAATAAAACTGAAAATCTTAAAATAATTTCGTCCGCTATTCCGACCGTTAACTTGTTTTTGAAATAATAAATAAACTTATTTTACTGTTTTATGATGTATTTATTTTTATTTTTGTATGATATATAATTTTGATAATAATAAAACTGAAAATATTAAAATAATTTCGTCCGCTATTCCGACCGTTAACTTGTTTTTGAAATAATAAATAAACTTATTTTACTGTTTTATGGTGTATTTATTTTTATTTTTGTATGATATATAATTTTGATAATAATAAAACTGAAAATATTAAAATAATTTCGTCCGCTATTCCGACCGTTAACTTGTTTTTGAAATAATAAATAAACTTATTTTACTGTTTTATGATGTATTTATTTTTATTTTTGTATGATATATAATTTTGATAATAATAAAACTGAAAATATTAAAATAATTTCGTCCGCTATTCCGACCGTTAACTTGTTTTTGAAATAATAAATAAACTTATTTTACTGTTTTATGGTGTATTTATTTTTATTTTTGTATGATATATAATTTTGATAATAATAAAACTGAAAATATTAAAATAATTTCGTCCGCTATTCCGACCGTTAACTTGTTTTTGAAATAATAAATAAACTTATTTTACTGTTTCATGATGTATTTATTTTTATTTTTGTATGATATATAATTTTGATAATAATAAAACTGAAAATCTTAAAATAATTTCGTCCGCGCTATTCTGACCGTTAAATTGTTTTTGAAATAATAAATAAACTTATTTTACTGTTTTATGATGTATTTATTTTTATTTTTGAATGATATATAATTTTGATAATAATAAAACTGAAAATCTTAAAATACTTTCGTCCGCTATTCCGACCGTTAACTTGTTGCGAATATTTTGCAGGAAAGTAAAATAACTAATATGCAATATTATAACAATTGTATTATATAAATAATAATCCCCGGAATATTTTGTTTCCATTAAAATCATTGTTAAAATAAATTATATCACAGAACGGTCGCACTTGTATACCCATTTTATAAAAATAACAAGCGAAAAATGCTTTATAAGAAAAACAAAATATCCCTTGAACGAGTTAGAAGCTCAATAATCTCCCAAAATATTTTTTCCCATAGAAATAAGCGTTAAAACAAAACACGGAATCATCATCGCACTTAAATGAACTTATTTTATTTTATTTATTTTACAATTTCGTAATGTATTTATTTTTATTTTTATATAATATGTAATTTTTATATTAATAAAGCTGCAAATCTTAAAATAATTTCGTCCGTTATTTAATTTGTTTCTAATATTTTATAGGAAAATAAAATAACCAATATACAATATTATAAAAATTGTTTTATTTAAATATAACCCCTCCGAAGATTCTGCTTCCATTAAAACCAATGTTAAAATAAATTATATCACAGAACGGTCGCGCTTTTATGGCCATTTAGAAGAATAACAAGCGAAAAATGCCTTATATGAAAAAAAATACCCCTTGAACGAAATAGGCGATTAATAACTTCGCAAAATATTTTTCCCCGTTGAAATAGGCGTTAAAATAAAACAGAATGATCATTGCACTTAAATAAATTTATTTTATTTTATTTATTTTACTATTTTGTGATGTATATATGTTTATTTTTATATGATATATATGATATACAATTTTTATATTAATAAAGCTGAAAATCTTAAAATAATTTCGTCCGTTATTCATTTAACTTGTTTCGAATATTTTGTAGGATAATAAAATAACTAATATACAATATTATAAGAATTGTAGGAAGGTCACAGGAAGGTCGCGCTTTATGTCCCTTTATAAGAATAACAAGCGGCGGAAAATGCTTTATAAGAAAAGCAAAATACCCCTTGAACGAAATAGAAGCTCAATAACCTCCCAAAATAATTTTTCTCATTGAAATAGGCGTTAAAATAAAGGACGAAATCATCGTTTTATTTATTTTACTATTTTGTAATGTATTTATTTTTGCTTTTATGTAATATATAATTTTTATATTAATAAAGCTGAAAATCTTAAAATAATTTGGTCCGTTTTAAATATTCGGGAAAAACGAATCACCTCGTAAACGAAATAGACGCGCAGTAAACTCCAAAATATTCGGTTTCCCCTCCCGAAAACGTCATTAAAATAAATCTTATCGCGGCACCAAAACCGAAGTGAATATTCAACGTTGTTGACAGCGCGATTTTACGAAAATTGCCCGAAACCAGATTAATCAACCCCCTAGTAGTCGCTCGCCCGGAATTGGGAGGAGGAGGACGAGGTGTCGAAAAACGCTTCATTTTTCTTCGAACGAATCGCTAAGCTCCAAACAGGTGTAGCTAACAAGTGCCCATAAGTCAAGAAGCCAACGGCTCGGGTCACTCGATAAAAGAAAAGCGTCCCCTTCCTCAGATATTGACAACTGATTAATGGTATGCGTTAGGGGTGCATTATTCATTTGAAGCCGTCCGGAAATGTTTTCTTTTACTACCACCGGTGAAAAATGGACTCCGGTCGTTGAATCATCGTGTGACGACAACAGATTTTTGGGGGATGCGTAATTTTTTTTTGCTCAAAACGGTTTTTATTTGTAGATTCATTAGTTACAGGGTGTTGTTCTGTGGTGTCGCCCCCTTTTATTTTTTCATTTTAAGTGCAAAAAGAGTATTGGGTTGTGTGCCCTGAATTTAATTTCATTTAATTTTAATTTATTTATTGACGTTAACAACCCTAGGGTTTTACACAAGTCGGCAAAAACATTAAGCAAATTCTACATGTATGTCTAATTACAAAGGCACCGCGATATAACACATAAAACGCTTACCATTATTAAAATTGGTAAAAAAGTTATCAAATGAGTAATAGGCCCCATCCAGCAGAAGTTATTTGACCCTAATAGATAATTGTCTCTCTGGCAGTTCTCTGACGCTTACAGGCAGTAGATTGAAGAATTTAGGGCCATAATAGTTCTTATAATTTCTAGTCTGCAATTCTTGAGTAGTTAATCAACATATCATTTCTGTTTCAAGTGAAATGGTGGCAAACATTAATATAAAGGGGATATTGATTCTGGTTGCTTTTAGTATGCTTTAATATTTGGAGATCTTTAAACTTTGCTCTTACGTCATCCCTAAAATTCAACTGCGTCATCACCCTGATGGCTCGCCTCTGTATCGAAAACACTCTTTCGGTATGTGAGGAGTGACCCCAAACCAGAATTGGGTGGCTAAATAATCCCTTAAAGAGTGAAAAATATACCATTCTGACTATACTTTGAGAGACCTCGCCGACCAAACCGCGCAACAAGTACACCACCCTGGAGAGCTTCTCACGAAGACCAATAATATGCTGCTCGAACGTCAATTTCGGATCAAGCAGAACCCCACGACAGTTCACACGTAATGGACTGTTGAATGTTGACTCGCGTAAAGAAAACCTGATCAAGAACTCTACTAATCGCTCCACAAGTCGATTTACCACGTCTAAACCCAAACTGGGTCGGTGACAACAAACGGTTGTCCTCGAAGTAACATGCTAATTGAGAATATAGACTCTTTTCAAGAATTTTACCGATTGTGGGGATAATAGATATTGGACGATAATTATTTATATCATTTACATCGCCCTTCTTGAAAACTGGAATCACTCTGGACAACTTCAAGGAGTTGAGAAAAATACCCTCACACCTGTTCGTCAGCTTAGTCAATGGAATAATTACTAAGTCTTTAATGTATTGGATAATATTGATATTTATATCATATATAATATATATATATATATATATATATATATATATATATATATATATATATATATATATATATATATATATATATATATATATATATATATATATATATATATATATATATATATATATATATATTACTATTATTACACTGAAAACTACTAATACTAATTACGTACAGTTATTCATTATGTTTTGACACCCAACTACAGGGTTAATTTTGAAAGATAGAAAAAAAAGTGTAAATACAAAAGTTTGAAGATTTTTGCTTTAATATCTTCGACAATCCGAAGCATTTTTTTTTTAATGGAATGCCTTATATAGCTTAATTCGTAGATCTTTTACAAATACAATTAAAAATGTAATTAAACAATAAAATTATCAATAATGAATGTTAAAGATTTTTCACATAACCTGCATTATTTTCTATACTTCGGACAATATTTCCTATTGATACACTAGGTGATAAAATCAAGATTTTCTCTGTTTAGATCTTGTAAAACTTTCTCTTGTGACTTGTACACTTTCAGGCCTACTATAATAAATTTTATTTTTTAAGTATCCCCACAAAAAAATGTCACACGGATTCAGGTGTGGGCTGTTGACAGGCCATTTGATAGTTCCTTGCCTACCTATCCAAACTCTATATTTATTATTATTATTGATAATTTTATTGTTTAATTACATTTGTAATTGTATTGTAAAAAATCTACGAATTAAGCTAATAATATATAGGGCCTTCCATTAATAAAAAAAATGCTGTCAATTTGACAGCTTCCGATCGTCGTTTGTTTTTTCTGACATTTGCAAAAGATAATAAA
This sequence comes from Cylas formicarius, assembly GCF_029955315.1. NCBI lineage: Eukaryota > Metazoa > Arthropoda > Insecta > Coleoptera > Brentidae > Cylas > Cylas formicarius. Next base: position 35,631,518 of record NW_026844347.1, on the reverse strand, counting down.
GCAGAAATCTTCAAACTTTTGTATATGTACAAAAAAAAATCAGTATACAAGGAAAGTTTTTTCAATCGATCGCCCTGCCTCAAATTCTAAGTAAAATTCCACATAATTTCCATGAAAATTTGCTGCTATTTCCAATTACCAGATTTGAGATCTTGTCTAGTACGCTAGACTTAGGATAGAAAAATAACCTCATCACAAGAGATGCACCGAAACAACTTCACATTCTCTCACTGGGCCACTTCCGATTGAACATTTCAATATTCAAATTAAATCAATTATCAAAATTCCATATCATTTCATTTAAAAATAACTGCCATTTTGTAACATAAAACCTTGAATGATGCAATGGTATAATGGTACATTACTGCTTAGGATAGAGAGTAACCACACCACAGGAACTTCAGATGGGGAACCTAAACAACTTCACATCTTATCAGATGATTGTTTTATCTGGCGTTCCTCGGGGCTCACACCCGACCCACTTCCTATTTATTTATTGACAATTTAGGTTGCGTACAGTACAAAGTACCAAAAAAGCATCCCCGTTGTATCTTAGAAAGATAGGTTTACAAATAAATCTAAATGTTAGCACGATGCAAAGTAATATAATAATATAAAGACTATTACAAGTTTACATTTTAATTTGGGTGTTCTATGTCGTATTATGCCCCAGAAAAGATTTGTTCGCCCTGCGTTTAAAACCTTTAATAAGAGTGACAAAAATATCGACATCAAAAAAGAAGTTATGAAAATTGGTTCGGTAGTGCTCGACATCAAATAGAGCCCTGTCTTTTGCGTTCTGCCTTGCTATTCGTAGGTTAATCTTTGATAAGAGGTAAGAAGAGTCAACTTGATCGTTTAATTCAATACATGTATCAGAAAAAATTACCACTATAAAGGGAAGAACAAAAAGTCTTGTTTTTTTCAATGGATCGCTCTGTTTCAATGAAATTCTGTGCAAAATTCCATATAATTTTATTAACAATTAACTACTATTCCCCATTGAAAAAAAAAATTAAGATCTTGGATGTTTCTGCTACATTACTGCTTAGGATAGAGACCAGTAGACCACTTTCTTAATTGACAAGTCAAAAAATGTTTTCAATAATATCTTTATCTATCATTATTATGCGATTGTGATATCCAATTTACCTAAAACCCTCTTCGAGGAATATCCGAATACGATACGGGGAATCCCAATAATAATATCGATCCTATTTGGTTGCCAGAACGTCGTAACGCACAATATAAATAAATATAAATTTCGGTCAGTTGACACAAAAAAAATTGATCGGTCAATTCCACAACTCAACCTCATCACAAAACTTGAGATGGTGCACCTGAACAATGTCAAATTTCAGATTTTTGGTTCATCTCGCGTTTCCCAGGGTTCACACCGGGTTCACCTACTATTCAACATATTGTTAAGTGTCGGTGACAATTCATCTGGTTTTGTAATCTTGACGGTATATTCAAAAATGGATTGGATGGATGAATTGGATTTATTGAATGATTGTTGAACTTTACTTCAGAGAGTAAAGAAGGAGCCTTTATAGGCATCACCTGTTAGTTTGTGGTGAATATATTGTGGAAAAAAAAGAATATCTTTTGTAGTGAATCTCTTTCAATCTCCAGCATATTAGATTGAAGTATCCATTTGGTTTTGTAAAATCATTTTAATATTTTTCTACGTTTTCTTTAAAAAAATTTCTGTTTACTCTAAAACAACTCAAACTGGCAGCAAAAATTTGAATTCTTATAATTTACCTTCATTTTGAAAAAATATCTCATTTGAAGTAGTTGCTAACAGATTTACAGATTGGATTACGGCTTACATTTTTTTTTTGCTATATTATTTCTTACTTTATATAATTTATTAATATAAAAAAAATATACTTGATTATGTTGAAGAACAATCAAGAAGTTGAAATAAAAAATCTGTAGCAATACACGAAAAATGGCTTTGAAAAACAATGCTTGAAAAAAAAACTTTGTAACGAAAATGCAGAGCAGAGAGAAAATCATTTTTGCAAAAAAAAATGGCGAACATAATTCTGTAAAACTTTGATCATTTAACCACTTTTTTATCTTTCGAAGTTTGTGAGCCACACTGTACAGATGTTCTAACAAAACTAACATCTACGTCCGCGAGTTTTTTGTCATCCTGTTATAAACTGCACGAGGATATCTGTTACCGTTTCGGAGTTATAAGGTGTTTTTCCAAAATTTTATTTTTTGTGATTCTACGAAATGTACGAAGCACCTTCATTAATTGAACATCGATTTTTTTTATATAGGCCGCCCGGTATACTCTGAAATCGTTGCAAAACACCTTCAAAATAATAGCTACTCGAAAATATAAAAGTTTTCAACTTTGGAACAGGAGCAATCTAAAAATCGTCAACGAGTGTTTAAAAAGCGGCCCGGCGATCGACGCGCCCTCTTGCGAGGATTATGCGGAAAGTTTAGAAAGCCGAATTGCTTTTTAATAAATAACGCGCGCGCTTCGATAACGTTTCGGCGGATCCGATTTAAAGTTTCTCTAAAGCTGGCCATCCACTAGCGAATATACTCGTTAGGTTGTTCGACAACCATAATGATAAAGATAATATGTTCTCGGAAAAAACTCTGAAATTTTTTTTAGTGTCCGATTCTGTACTAAAACTAAGAAGCATTTGATCAAAGCGATCCGTTGGTGGTAATAAGAACTACAACCGTCGCATTGATCGATACAGTTGGTACAACAAAAGCAAAACAATGCTGGTTATTAAAATTGAATATTTTTGATTATTAAAAATACCGAAAATACAAATAATAATAATAACCTTTATTTCAAATTGTGTTAGTATATTACAAAATACAAAATCACAACGAAAATAGCGTCTAATACCTAGAGATACTATACAATTAACCATAACATATAAAAATTCTTACGTTATTTTCTCAAAATAGTCTTTTATTGAATCAGAAGTGTTCTGACGTTTATTTTAAATCTTTTCAAACTATTTATTTCTTTTAAACTGTTGGGCAATTTGTTATAACTCTTCTCAGTTAGAGTTAATCTATGTATTGGGTAATTTACATTTCGCGTTCTAGTGTTGTACGTATGGTATTGATATATGCAGTTCGAAATATTCCCGATTTAAAAAAAAAGAAGAGAGACTCGTAAATATAGACACCGTATAATGTCATTAAACCTTCCATCTGAAAAATTCCTCGACAACTATCTCCACACCTCATCTTTTTAATTAGCCTTATAACTCTCTTTTGAACTTCAAATAATCTTTGCACTGCGCTGTGCCCTCCACAAAAAATAATGCCATATTTTAAAATGGACAGAAAATTGGCAAAATATAAAATTTTTGTTGTATTGTAGTAACCGTTTCATTAAACTATCATTATGCCCATTCCAGTTCACAAATTCATCTATATTTAATCCTAAAAACTTTACACTATCTACTATATTGATAACATGCTTATCACATTCCAAATAGGGTGGTTTAGGCAATTTAGACTGTTTTGTTAGAAACACAATAGCGTGTTACTTATCTTTATTTAAAAATAATTTGTTTTCTTTAAACCAATTGTCGGCTATTCCAAACAACTTACTTACCTTTGTTCAGAACCTGAGTAATATCTGTACCTCCCACAAGTAAGTTTGTGTCGCCTGCATAAAACACAATGTTTTCACTATTTAGTCCTGTAATCGAATAGATGTCATTTATATATATTATAATTAGAATTGGTCCTGGTATACTGCCTTGTGCATATAAGATTTCTTTAGATTGTGAGTAGTGAGGGGGTCCAATTTTCATAAATTTGACAGACCGTTTTCTATTCGATAAATGGGACCTAAACAGTTCGATCACCATACAGTTCTAATTTTTTAAGGATGTCGATTTAGTCGTAGGCTTTTGACGAATCCAAAAAAATGCCAAGTGACATAGCGTCGTTTTCGATATGTTTTAGAATTGTTTTATTAAACTCAAAACGTGCAGTTTCAGTATCCATGCTGATGGTCTCTAAACAAGTTATAGTCAATGAAGAAATCTACCAATCTACCACGTACTGCTACCTCAAATATTTTTGAAAAACCAGAGAGAAGACTAATTGGTCTATAATTATCCATTTCTTCCGGTTCACTCTTCTTATATTACAACTGTTCTTAATTGATCTGGAAAAATTCCATGAAACTGTTGTTTAATAAATGATTAAGAACATTGTTAATATAGGGCACTAATAATTTAACTATGCTTGTAGGTATTTCGTCATAACCACTACTGTGACTATTCTTTATTTTATTAGCTATTTCAGTAACACGAAATTCAAAAGGGTAGAAATAATAACTAGTGATAACAATACACACTCTCATGTTCTAATAAAAAGCAAGGATGGAAACACAAACTTTAACAATTCACTTATAACTAGCAAGTGGAGGTTAAATAACTAAACCCTAAGGAATTACTATTGGACCTGAATTTAAAAACTAAAAAGATTACTTAATGTTAAGTCAATTCCTGCTTAACCTAAGTCTTACTTTGGAAAAGTAATATTGTTGGCTTTCCCAAAAGGGAATAGCAGTCTTTGATAAAGATCTAAACATGTAATTAATATGACACTCAGCATGAAAACAATCTCAAAATGTCAAAATGACGGCAGGGCGCCCTTTTAAGTCTTTTTTTTTAAATGTCTTTACACGCATTCGCATACCAATTTTGAAAATATTCCTCAGTTTTTGCAAAACAAAAAATTAAATAAATGCATTTTTAATTACAATTTAACAGTATTAGAGAGTGTTATGTTAGATTACTTTCACTTATCAATGTCAATGTGTCAAGTCTATTTAAACTATTTTTTTAAATATTTGTTCTAAAATAATTCAAGTTTCATTGCTTTTTCAAATTCGATTTTATTTAGTATTTATTTAATCATCGTTCCATCGGTTGTTTTAAGTTCGTTGTGTGTTGTGAAAGATATACTGAAAAGCCCATCACATGGAAGTAACAAATTTTTTACTAGCGGCACTGCTTAACAACAAAAAAAGTTCCTACAAAAAAACAGTTTTATTATTATTATATAATATATATTATTATTAAATAATTATTTAATAAAATATTTGATAAAATGATGAAAATATCAATTTTTTTTAATTTAAGCTACGGTTAAGTAATAGAAAAGTAATAAAACAATTGCAAGCTTTCATTTGACTGTCTTGCAAAAACTGACAAATGAATGTTTTCAAAATTGGTATACGAATAGAACGTGAAAAGACCTTTAAAAAGAGGTATCACATGACCCCTGTTACCATTAAAAAAATACCTAAAATAGCGCCCTGCTGTCATTTTGACATTTTGAGATATAAAAAATAAAGGGCCCCCCATTTACATCATTTACGCGGGCACATATGAATATTAAATATACTTATATGACATCCAAAGAGTTCCATCGCTGGGTATTTCCATTTAAAGGTTTTTAAAAAACGGACCATTAATGAGTTCTACAGATCAGTGATCATACTACACTTTCTCTAAACTGCGAATCATGCCGGCGGGCTTGGTCCAGACATATTCGCTAGTGGGTGGCCGGCATTAGATTCTTGTACTCGCGCGCGCGCGCGATCGACATCCGCAAATCCGGATAATGCAAATAGAGTTCCGCAACTTATAAATCGGGATTATTTGTCCCTTTCGTTCCGCGTGCCGAAGCTCGCTCCGAACGAAACCCTTTTGTGGGATACTTTCTCGGCCGGCCAGTCTATTCGTTAACGGCGGAGAGCAATAAAACTAGTTCTCTTGGGTTATTTGTGATATAAATCAGTCGATAGGAAACAAAGTATCGGCGATTTTATAATTCAATGAGACCTCTGGCGAGATAAATGTCGAACTAGTACGGAAGTAAAATTTATAATGGTTATGCTGTTTTCACATGGGTTTGTCTTAAGTTGATATTGTTTAAAAAGATAGTTTGTTGCGTTATGAATTCATCCAAACCTTCAGCATCGAAGGAAAGGGTTTTTTGCTTTGTTGATGGATATCACTCAAAAAATTAATGTTTTAATGTAACAATTGTGTTCTTTGAAGCCTTTCAGAAAACTGGAGTAATACACTTGCGACAAACCAACTTCACAACTGCAAGCGACGCGATTTATGGATACTTATCCTTCTGCAATACTTAATTGGCATTTAATTTCGTAGGGAGTGCTTTTAATTTTGCCCATTTAAAGGCGCAAGGCACAAATATCCTTTGAGTTACCGCTATCTGCAGTAGACCCAGTTAAAATGACATATTGCGTTTAATAATAATAATAAGTATATTTACAGCACGTACTTTTTGTTTTTAGAGATATCAAAGTAAGTAGCCAAGTGACGTATAAAACAAAAACTTTCAATTTTCTGACATACAAGTCTACATCATATTTTTTAAATGGATCACCCTGTATATTATATATATATATATATATATATATATATATATATATATATATATATATATATATATATATATATTCACGTATTGATTCACGGATGAAAAAAATGACACTATATTCGGGGATATCATCCGTTCGCTTGTTGAACTCCGACTGGAATCCTGCAGACGTTTCGCCAAAATCTCACTTGGTATATTTAATGCTCGCGCTCCGAAAACATCAAAAATCAAAACATTACAGGTGTCAACAAAAAAATATTTTTTATAAACTTTTTTTTATTTTTTAATTTTAGATTGTTAATAAAAAAAATAAAAATCAAAATTTTAAAATTTTTACAATTGTTATCTACTTGTAAGCCTAATACCAATAACTCCACGAAGTGAAAAAATTCCTAAGGCTTTTGTTTAATAATTATCGTGGTTTTTATCTTAACTTTGAATTAGAAAAAATTACTTAATTACCAAATCCATAATTTATGAACAAATGGGAATAAACATTTTTTTGTCGCGGATTATTAATAATTGCTGTATCCCAATGCTACATTAGTTTTTCTATTCCTTAATATTCATATTTAATATGTTTTTTTTTTTTGTTGTGTCAGAGTAGCGCAACGCGTGCGGAAACCAGACCACCTGGTTTTCGCTCATTTTTCATAGCTCCATAAAAATTATAAATATTGGAGGTACAGTTCCGGGAGTCGGCTCTTTTTTTAAACAAATTTGCTGATCTTTCCAGATCTTTTTTAACATTTCGAAAGTTTTCATTATTTTTCGAGATATTAAAAAAAAACAAAACCCTTTTTTTTCACTTAATTGTTTATAACTTTTGCATTTTTTTTTCAGCCCCTTTTGGAACCTTTCCTTAAACTTTCTACATAATTTTCCGAATCGAATGACACCATAATCATAATTTTCGGAGACAATACAAAAATTTTAGAAAAAATGGTACATGTTGACCAGATTATACAGCGACTATGCGTTAACGTTGCCGTTGAAAAGATAGACGGCGTCGTATTGAACGGAAAATGGAATACGTTAAAAATCCAGCAATCACCGTGGAGACCCCTTCAACCGTGGCATTTTATTCCAGAAACATCGAACTGGAAGAGAAAACCGCTGTCCCACACATTGTAAATGCAAAATTTTAAATTGATTTTTTAAAATATTCATTGAGTCTTATTACTCGAATTCGCCGATCTTCCTCCATGCGAAATGCCATATTATCCCGGTGGAATCAAAAGAACGACGAGATCGCGTAGATAATAGATTCACGGGCCTTAGATTTCAGACATTTTCACCGAAATCGCACGAAGAGAAAAAGAAACTATCGAATTCTTCGCAAGCGGCATCGATCTGAAATATTCTCAGCGATGCGACGTTGCCGGTGCTACGAGATATTAGAGTCACCGTGTTGTTGCATTCCGATTAAAAATAATAATTATCCATTTTAAACATATTATGTTGGACTTAATCGGATAACATCGGTATTTCAATTTCAAACGCCAGCACAAACACAGTTAAAGTGAGGCAAATTGAGGGAAAAATAGAAAAAGATGGTTAGTAATGCGCATTTTTAGTTTGACCCCTTCATATAAATGGAAGGCTGGGGTGTCTCGCTATCTGATAATTTTATTTTCTACTAAAATCACTTACAGTGGCGTTTATCAAACCTGTTGCATAGTATACTATTATCATGTCATACAAATGATAAACATCAATTTAACACTATTCGTTGTTGCATGGGAATGTTTATTACGACGTATAATTAATCCGAGGAACGGCTCCAGTGGTATCTTTTAAAAAATCACTGGTTCTTGCTGCATGTTACAGGTCCGTACGAGGTGGGCACTTTATTAGGGGCCTGAACCTTTTCTCAGGAACTACTGATTAAAAAAAAAAGTTTATACAACAATTTTATGGTTTACATTAAATTTTAAAATTATTTATTTTTTATATATGTACAGGGTGTCCGATAAGTGCTGGGCCGACATTAGTTTTAAAATTTTAAATGGAACATATTTTGATATTTTTAGAATTCTTGCCAAAAATAAAGGCAACTTTTATAGAAACTACTTATTCGAATTTTGTGTAGTTGAGACAGAAATTGAGGTTATATATTTTTTTATGCAAAATTATGTTCTTGTGACGTGAATGTTTTTGATATTTTTTCTCAAAGCGGATCAAAATACCTACAATTTGGTATAAAGTAGAGTAACGATTTTTTATTATTTTTCAATATAATCCCCCTTAACTTCAATACACTTATTACATCTCTTTATTAACAACTCGATCCTTTTAAAAAAATATTCTTTTGGTTTCTGCGCAATATAAGCTAAAACAGCCTCAACTTCGTCGTTAAACTGCCGTCCACGTAAGTCCTTTTTCAAATAGCCAAACAAATAATAGTCGCTGAGGGCCATATCTGGCCTATAGGGAGGATGATCTATCTGTTGGAACCCACACTTTAAAATGGCAGCTTGTGCAACACGAGCAGTATGGACAGGTGCATTATCGTACAAAAGACGCACGACTCTGGTTAGTTTTCCTCGACGTTTTACACGTAAGCAGGCTTGCAATTTATGTAATAATGTTGCGTAATATTTACCATTGATAGTGGTATTAGTTTCTTTAAAATCTATCAAAAGAATTCCTTCACAATCCCAAAAGATCGTGGCCATCCCCTTTTTTGTTGACTGGCAGACAGTTTCTATCGCAGGCTTCAGTTCCGACCCAGTTCCAAAAAAGACCGCGCACACTCGACACGGCGTTGTTTTTGAATAGCTGAAAGGTTTTTAGGAACCCATCTTGCACTAACCTTATGCGGTACCTAAATGATCAAGCAGGATTCGACGAACACTTGTATCAGTAATTTCTTAATACCACCTCTTCCATAATCGCAACAATATCTTCCGTTATGACCTCCACTCGTCGACCAGTTCTTGAATCATCTTCAAGGGACTCCTGCCCCATTCGAAAACGTTTTGCCCATTCTTTCACTACAGAATACGAAGGAGAACTTTGGCCGTACACACCATCCAGCCTTTCTTTAATAATTTTATGTGCTAACCCTTCTTTTTTCAAAAACTTTATGACTGCTCTATACTCAATTTGCGTTATTTATATATATAGGGTGTTCCCTTAAAATTTTTAAAACTAATAAATATATAAAAAATAATTAATTTAACCATAAAACTTTTGCATAAACTTTTTTTCTCTCAAATCAGTGGTACCTGAGAAAAGGCACAGGCCCCTAACAAAGTGCCCACCGTGTACATAGCAACCGGAAAATTTTGTTACTTTTGAATTAAAATAAAATTTTTCGATTTGTCAGTTCTGTTCGTCTTTTTTGAGAATCACGCGACGCAGTAAATGTGAGCAAGCGAAGGTTGAATCTATGAAAACGTTAATGTAAAAACCGTTAAGATAACAAACGACGATTCATCACAATGCAGAGCAATCAGTGAGACGTTATGTATGTTTCCATTCGATCAAACGCGTCGAATAAAATCGTTTGAAGCCGTTCTCATCGATTATAAATCGTTTTTTTCCCATCGTCAAGTGGGAACGCTCATTCCCGACACGTATCGCAAGCTTTATTAACAACGCAACCAGCGAGCTGACTATTAATCATTTCCGATAATTACAGACGATTTAAATAATTATTAATTATAAGCATGCGAACTGCATCCATCCAAGTGGCTTCGGTAATACAGCAGATTTTATTTAAATGTTTGTAATAAAAGATTTTTTATATAATAATAATAATAATAAATACATTTATATAAATATTATTACGTTACAAAATGGTAACAATTTTAGGGCAAACAAAAGACCTAATATCCAGCAAAGTCAGACTCTGTTCAAGCCTCAGTTTAATGTAAACCAAATTACCCTAAGAACAAGAAAAAAAATCTAAAACAAACAAAATTAAATATGTTACGCAGGACAATGGAGAAAGGAGGGGTAAGGGTAAACAGCAGAGTGGTTTTCCGATAGAGAAATCATTGAGTTCCAAGAGGATATTTTTTGTCCCGGTTTTTAAAAGTTTTGGTTAAAATCGTTAAATCGAAAAGACTTAAATTACTTATTGCATGTGCAATTCTATAAGAAAATGATCTTTTAAACATTTCTTTTCGATATTGTGGTATTCTCAATATAATTTTTTTTCTTAGATTCAAGTAATGAACGAAACGCGATTTTGTTAAAAAGATATTCTTTTTTTTTTCTCCTCCCTTCGGTAAAATACCTAATTACACGCCGATCTAGCGTGCGGGAAGCGTCACTTTACCACGTCACGTTTCGTTTCCCACGCATCCGAGCCACTTCGGACATTTTCGGGATTTGACCGCACGGCTTTGGGAGCAAACGGATGTATTCGGACAAATTTCACACGCCGTCAATTTTGACGTTTGTCAGTTCTGACGGTCATGTCAGAGGATGTATTCGTGTTGTTTTGAGAAAATGTACCAAAAAACTAGTATAGTATGCAACGCGTTCGGTAAACTTTTTAAGTGACTCGTTCATTAAACACTTGCTCCGCTTGCGTTAAATAAATTCGTGAGTCAACGGCCGTTTACTGCACTTGTTGCATAATATACTATAATAGTATATTATGCATATAATAACTATAACGTATTTCAAAAAGGACTTATATTAATATTGTCAATTTTGATACGAGTTTATACAAGGAGTTAGTGCACCTTTCAAACATATTTTAAAATATACAAGGCGTCCCATGTAGTTGTCGTGAATATCAGGTTTTTTATGCTATGTTAAATGTATATTATTACATATTTGGATTCTCAATAAAATTCTGAACTGCCTTTTTCGGAGTACTCCATATTTAAAATGAGCAGTTTCTGTTTTCTGTAAAAAATATCAGACGCAGTACTTTGTTTAAAATGAAATTATTCAATTTCGTTAAACAACTTAGAGGTAAGATTTATGCAGGAATAACTTTGACCAGCCGTCCTTGAACACTTCCTAAAGCTACATAGAGTATACCAAAAAATGGTTGCTTTTTAACAAATTTGATTGATGATATTTTTTTTTTCAAATGGAAAGAACACGCTGTATTTTTCATTTTAGTAAGTTCGAAATTCAATTCTCAGTAAAAAATATTAACGTTAGTTCTAGCCATTTTTCGATATAAAATTTTTTGTACGGAATGTGCAGAGAATAATTGAAATTATCTAATAGCCCGTGACGAAACAGCGCCAGGCTATTGGCAAGTACCACATAATAACTTAGTTTGATATTTCCGGAAGTAAGAGCAACTTTCTTATTGTAAATGAATCGCTCTGTATATTTTTTCATTTTTTTTATTCTGCAGATAAGTCCAAGTTCTTTATCTTTTTTATGTATCTTCAATACTTTCTGGCAGTTGCGATTTAAGTTTAAAAGTCAAACTAAATTCAAGTCTCTCTATTAGCAAAAAATATTTAAAATAGACGACCGTGACATTGAAACAATCATTGGAAAATATGGGCAGTTAATTTGTATTATTATTTGTTAGAATTTCATTTTTGAACAAATATTTTGGAAATATCCCTCTATATCTATCCAAATTTTAAAAGGTACTTTCTCTTCCTTTTTGTGAGAAAAACGACTTTTTGAATGTGAATAGGTATTTTTGAATTTATTATTCATATTCATATTCATACTAAAGCAACACCTGCTACGTACCTTGCCCACAAGTCCAACTAAAAGAGACTGCATAAGTCATTCACAAAACTGCCATTGGTTCTCAAACTCACCGTATGGTCGGGACCTAATAAGGAAAATATATTGTTTCTATCAAAACGAAATTGTTTCTACCTTAGATATACTGAAAAAGAAGTTAGAAGAAAATGAACCCAATCCATATAGTTTTTTGTAAAACTGGATTTAAGTACCGCAAAATAGACAAAAGATAAGAAGTGACGGAATCACACAGATTGGAGATTGGAAATTTAATTAACTTCAAGAAATTAAAAGATATAGATTAGAGAACAGATCCATCATTTACCCTGATGTAACACGGTTCCATACACACGACACTGTTTCCAAAGGATGGATTGATTTCGCTCAAAACTGTCAGACGAAAGCACCTTCAAATAAAGGAAAACGCATCACCATAATACACGCTGAGTCAGAAGACGGATTTGTCCCAAACTACTTGCTGATGTCGGCAAAGAATATTAAGGATTTTGGTTTAGATTATCGTGAGGATACAAGTGCCAAACTTTTTGAAAATTAGTTTCGAAACAAATTCACATTCAATTAAAAAACAGATGGACAAGATGGGAACAGTGTTTTACGTCTTGCCGCATATCATTGCATGTTTATCCAAATAGAGCATTTGTGAAACCAAGTAAACCCAAAGGTCCCAGTGTTATAAATTTGATAAAAAATGTAATTAATCACATGCCAATTGGGAGCTGGAAAAATTCAGTATAGCACATTATAAAAATTGAGGACCCTTACATTTCTATACAAAACAACATAAATCATATTATAATTAATCTGAATGACGATTCTGATAGTGAAACAGAATTAGATTTCATTTAGAATAAAAATGTCATTCTCATGTGATAGGTCTCATGTCAATGTCATATTCATAAGAATTTATTGAATATATTTAGTGTCATTGTTTTTGATTTGTGTAATTTAATAAGATTATACCCATCTAAATAAATAAATAAATTATATTATTACCAAAATCTTTGTTCTATCCTTTAATATTTACCGGACTCGAGTTCTATTGCCGTCGGCAGGTAACTTCCATAATTGGGGGCAAACGCCAGCACGATAAAGATTGAGACAGACTATACCACCGATTATTCTCATTTAATTCGTCACTCTCTTTATTAGTTTTCTGTATGGTTTTGTTATACTTAGACCAGAAATATAGAACACCCTGCCGAGCAGGCCCTTACCCGTAACCATTCCAGGACCGTCCTAGGAGTTCATCTACCTACACTAACAGGCAGAAATTCGTTAATTTCTTCTTTTCTCCTTTATTGAATTTAAATTCGCACAACAACATTAATTAAAGTTTTATGGTCATTTTTGGGTATATAACAGGTAGTTTGTAAATATTACATTTGATAAAGACACGGTGTTGTCGAATCAATTGTCATCTCAAAATATATAATTTCGTGAAAATCTGAACTTTTAGTTCTTATTTATTTTTTACTGTAAAATACTTAAAACGTCAATACAGTAAATGCATTATATTTTTGGTCGTATTATACTTTCTCAATGGTCTTTAAGGACTCTTCGTCGATCCGCCTAGACGAGAAGGGAACAAAAGCGGCGGACGAAACCCTCGGGCGATGTCTGCGAGGCGAATCGACACGGTCAGATGTTCAATCCCCGATAACGCCTACAAGGAACCCCGCTGCCAAATTATTGTAGTTAACGTTCTCGCGATTAGATTAGGCGCCTTCAATTACACTTAACAGCCACTCAATTCCGAGCCACCCCGCCCGTCGCCTTTATCAAATTTACGTAAGAATTAAGCGAGGCGTGGTTTTGATAAGGCGAACGATAACGCGCGGGCCAGAGAGTCGTAACTAAAATGAGAATTCGGAAGAACCGCTCACAAGGACGTCAGTCGTGGTGCGATGACGTAGGCGTTTTTGTGTATTTATTTATTTTATTTATTTATTTGTCAAGCTATATAATACTATTAACAATTTACAATTAGAGACAAAAAGGATTGCACCTCGATAATAAAAAAAAAACGACCACACAAGCTTCAAGTATGTGTGACGCAACCCTGCATTTATTTATGTATTTTGTATAGTAACGAAATGGATCCGCGATGCCAAGGCAGATGATGGACCACTGCTCGATGTAAAAACGGGATATGCCCTTAAAAACACACAGCCGAATGTCCCGACAACGCAGCTTTCTGGCAAATAGATGAAGATTTCACTCAAAAAAGTCTGAGTATTTTTTTTAACTAGGATTTAACTTTTTTACTGAATAAAAAAATAAATTATTTTAGAAATATCGATTTCTTTGCAAACAAAAACGTTACGTGGGTTATATGCCCCAAACTGCAGACGAAGCCCAAAGCTAAGCGAAGATAACGCCTCGCTGACGCCGCATCGAAAGCCCTATTTATTCGATTGTCACATTGTAAAATTCCTCTTAATTATTCCAGCCCTTGTATCGGCTAGTCCGAATAAAACTTTATTTTGCTTTGTGTATAAATAAATGTTTTTAAAAACGCTTTCCCGAATTTTGAATATTTAAGTGGCGCAGTCGGAACGGATTTTCTAAGTGCAGCAGTGGTGGACAATTAACCAGAATCTTCTGGGAGTTTCTGTGAAATCGCCAATCGTGGAAAGTTCGAAACTTTTGGACGCTCGCCACGTGGATTCGCAAATCCTTCAGCACACAGAACCAGCAGCAAGGGAAGCAGAACGACGGTATAAAAAGGCACAACCCGCATGTGACAAGTTAAAAAATTGAGCCGTAAGTGCCATTTCATTTTGACCCTCCGATAGCTCTGTATAAGGTCACTTGAAGGGATAATTTAGGGCTCGCATTGCACGCGATTAGGAAAAAAGAGAAAGCAAATAGAATCAAATCGTAAAAAAGTTGGGGAACAAAACACAAACAAGAGTGAAAACAAAAAGATTTTAACAATTTTTCAGATCCAAACCAATATCAAAAATCGCAATTTCCATCTCAACCAATAAACCAAAGACGATTTTCAACAAATCGGGAAGTTTTCTAACCCCCACGAAACGTCTTCCAACCCAATCAAATATCACGCAACCAACCTCCTTAACCGACACCAACGTCAGGTATCTCAACACACAAAAAAACAATTCATTTACAAGACGACCGATAAGGCAAAATTACTTCATTTAACCAAGAATGCGATGAAAATTTTGATTATTCTGTTAATCAAAACGAGTATAATGGTTACAACAAAATTAGGGAAAACTACGAACAAAATGAGTATGAAGGAAGATGCATTACATACCGAACAAAACGCCGAAACAAAAAAATCCAAGGGGCTAAAATTGAAGAAAACCGCATCCAGTATAAATAAATGTTTTTAAAAACGCTCTCCCGAATTTTGAACATTTAAGTCGTAATACGGATAAATACATAGAATTTTTGAAATCAGCCTACCAAAATGACATAAAATCAGTTTTCAAAATAAAAACATCAGTTTAATTTTGTAGACCTGTGTAATCGTTACATCGAATTCTCTGTCAAAACAATTGGTCCACACTTATTTTTACTTCCGATTACCTAATAATCGAAAAGATTTGTGTTAACCATTTTATAAATCGCCCAAGCCTCTTCTTTATTTTAATCTGAAATTTAATTCTAATCCTGCAATGTATCGTCCAAATGCCGTATGTAACCTATTTGCTTTCATATATGTATACGTTTATTTTGTTTTCATATATTAAATTTTAATAACTTACTCGCCTCGAAGAACTAGTCCTTAAAATCCCGATTAATTCGGCGTCGGCGACACACTTTTTAATAGATTTCCGCGCGAACTCTCGCAAAGTTCATCCGCAAAAACCGATTGCCAATTTACGCGAAGCGGGCCGCGGAACTCGCCTCCTTGATTTCCGATCCCAGGACGACGCAAAAAGTACACGCTAGATCGACCGACACTTCCGCGAACGTATAATCCGCGAAGATCACCATACGGCGCTGGTGTCGCCTCTACGATAACGCGTTTAGTTATTAATTTACATGCGATCAAGGCGATACTTTTTCACCGATTATTAAATTGCTAATGCGTTATTTTACGCGGGTGCAGCGATCCGACCGTTACGGAAAAAGCTTTACGTCGCGACTACGCTATCGTATACGCCAAAACGCGATATTAGTCGTTATTTGTTGTTGTGTGTGTGCCGAATTAATACTCTAAATGGCGATTTTTTCCGTTATTGTTTGGTGAGATCTCGCTTGTTAGGTCAAAGGATTTGTTTAGTTTAGCGATGATCGGACTTTATCGTTTACCAGGGACGGACTGGATTGAAACTTGTGGCATATTCCCAAGCGAAAGAGATGCGGATGCGAACGGAATCCGTCGTTATGGTCTGTTCACAGATATAAGAAAGTGACAAATTGCTTTTTAATGGGATTATCCAAGGGTGGTCATTAACATACAATGCAACAAGATTATTACCCAAAGGTTCGGAATTTAAATTCGGGTAAAATTGTGGTCAGTAATAGAAAATAATTTTATACCTATCTGTGTTTAATATTCTTTGGTTTGCTATACTGCTTAGTTTAAGTTTATTAGTAATCATTCTTATTTTGTGTGTAATACAGCGTGTGTTGAATCGTGTGCGAATTATGCAAAATATGTGCGAGTCTAGTGTATCTCAGGAGATGCTCCAGCCCAAATGAGACATACATAAATAAATCAATATTATTTACTATCTTTCCTAACAAAATCCCAAATAATTAAATTCTAAGCAAGGTACGGACCTGTTCGGCCATATTTCAGTCTTACAGCTTACCCGGGTCTTTGCTTAATTCGTATCAGTTAGTCACTTTCTTATATCTATGAACACACTTTACCAGAATTAGAAGATGTATGGAAAATAATTAATTATGAAAGAAATCGCTGATATTTCTGCAACCGAAAACAATTCGTTTTTTACTAGAATTACTTGCGATATTTTGAGGTCAGTCAGACCAGAGATACAGATGGAATATCTAAATAATATACCTTTTTTTTCAGTAAGTTTCTCCCTGTGTTGCAGACTGAAAAAAACATATTCCTTTCATTATTATATTTTGTTATTCTTCAAGAGGTTATTGACTTTCCATCGACATCCCTTTTTTAATTACTCAACAGTTGCATGGTGGAAGAAATTTTCCTTGAATATTTTAAGGTGTCCAGAGTTATACCGATATTCAATAAAGGATAACCTAATTTACCAAAGAAATTTTTACTCGTTAATAAAAAAACTAGTTATCACTTGTTTAGGCTTTAGACTAGGATGCTCTACTATGCAGGCAGTCTGGTTGTGGGAGACGTAGGCGAGGACCTTGAGCGGGGGCAACAAGTGACCTTACCAAGACCTTCGACTGCGTTTCTTACCAGTTTCTCCTGGAAAAATTGAATAAATATACATGTTATCATGTGTGGTCTATAATAATAAAATGTCGAGAAGCGTGGATAGTGGCATGCTACAAGGCTCCGTCCTAGGTCCGCTGCTTTTCACTGCGTATATTATCGGTTATTATTATATTAAGATCTATGTCACTTCTTGTCCCCCCATGTTTTATGCAGGCGATTAGCCAATACACGCAAGATTTAGTCGGAGCAATTGAAACGAGTAGAAGATAGAACTGAGTTACCACACCAAAACATTAAGAATTTGATAAAAACCCTTTTTTGTGAATTAAACAATTTTATGTAGTACATCGTTGAATTCGTAATAAAAATTGCTATTGATTTTTTTCACGGATCATATGAAAAAATAAGGTTTCCAATATTTCCATGATAGACCTGGAAGTCTCCATTAGACACACCTAGACATGTTGTTTGAAACCAAATGCATTTCATTTTGATTAGCAAAAAAAAATTGAGAAATACAATAACATTTCTTAAAAAAAGGCAGATCACAATCGTCTAATTCCTACAGTGGACTTTAAAACTGAAAAAGGTTAATCCTACTAAATAACCCACGCATGACTTACTCCATGATAGACCTGGAAGTCTCCATTAGACTCACCTAGACATGTTGTTTGAAACCAAATGCATTTCATTTTGATTAGCAAAAAAAAATTGAGAAATACAATAACATTTCTTAAAAAAAAAGCAGGTCACAATCGTCTAATTCCTACCGTGGACTTTAAAACTGAAAAAGGTTAATCTTACTAAATAACCCACGCATGACTTACGACAGTACATACGCAAAATCTGGAGGAGGACCTTAAAAGACTGCAGGAGATAAACAAAAAAACAGGGCGAAAAGATTGTAATGAATGACAGAGGAAATATTGGATACGATGGAAAAAAGAAGAAAAATAAGGGATAAAGGCAATATAAAGTTTATTCAAGTGGATAAGACTATAAAATGTTCAATCAGACAAGCGAGGAATCAATATAAAACCCAGGAGTTGGCTTAAATAAATAATTATGAAACTGATGAACAAGTAGTAGTCGCTAACACTTTTTCTGAGCTACCTCGATTATAAACCTGGAAGTCTCCAATGGACTCACCGGGACATGTTAGAAACCAAATAGGCTTCATTCTTATTAACAAAAGATTCCGAAATACAATAACATCTGTTATAACATATCCAATATGAGACATTAAGTCAGTTCACAACCCTCTACTATTAACTTAAAAGTAAAAAAGGCCCTACTACTGAACAACATTAATTATGCGAATGACAGTCATATTCTCCTATACTTTGCAAGCCCAGTGCAGCCAACAATATGTCCTTGTCTTGACAACACAAAATTCAGGTTAAATAGTAAAACTCATGTCCCCTTCGTCCATCTTACAGTAAACCAACAAACAACCAATAGAAAGAGTAATCACCTATAAATACCACAAATATAAACGATCAGTGGTGTCATTGTTGTGGAAATAAAAATTCGCTTCGAGAAAGTCAGAGCATCCTCCTTTATCAAAATGAAAAAGGTTTTTAAAAGCCGAGATCTGTTAGCAACGAAAATACGTCTATTACGCTGTTATTCGTTGCCAATCTTATTGTTCGGAAGTTTTTACTAGAACATATAAGGTAGGCTTAACTATGAAAACAGCCACATCAACGATAAAAAATAATCAAAGGAAACTACAATACCCGGATGCGGAGAAGAAACTGCAATCGTTTGCCTTGTAGTACTCAACGTTGCTGATAAAGTTACAATAGCCATGTCAGCCTCCGTACCGGATAAGTATAAGAAGGCTTTTTTAAATATGTAACGGTTTTAAGGCCCTGTATAGTGCCGAGAGCACGTCAGTAAAGCATATTACTTTTATAATCAAGTTCCTCCTATTCTACTTGTTTTCATTGTCTTACATCTCTGTGGATATCGAAGTCGCAATGCTTTATGCTAATAGACTTGGGAAAGTCGTAAATTGTAAAAAAGTAGAATTAAACTGTCAAATGTCAATTATTGTTGGTCGCTGGATCTTTACCATCGCCGTGTAGTATCCAAGAAAGTTGAATAGTGGTTGAAAGCAGTGCACTTGTTAAGATAAAAAAAGTAATACACGCAGCTATAAATTTAATTTACCGAATTGCGATTCCGTCGATGATTTTTGCTTGACAGGATATACGCAAAAACAACTGTATATTGACAACCGCTTATCGTTACAAAAGTAATCCGTTTCTGAGAAATTGCACACTTATTAATATACTGAATTGATCGATTGATTGATTGATTGAAGCGCATAATAGTGTGATTTTTTTATGGGGAATACCAAACATGTCAGTACAAGGGGTTGCATAACTCGATGCGCAAAGTTTTGATGCATATTAATTGTAAATTGCAAATCGATTCAAAGTGACTCTCAAAACTCGTTGGACGTAAACCAATTCGCGGCGAGTGTACTTGCAATAACCTATGTAAACGTAGTAGACGTAAACAATAGTATATTATGCAACAAGTGCGGTAAACAGCATTTGACTCACGAGTTTATTTGACACGAACGGAGCGAGTGTATAATAGACGAGTGAGTTAAAAAGTTTACCGAACGTGTTGCATACTATACTTTTTATACGACCGTTAGTTTTTGGGTATATTTTCGCAAAACAACACAAATACATTCACTGACATCACGTGAGAATTGACAAACGTCAAAATTCAAAGCGTGGGAAATATCTCCGAAAACATTTATAGTAGAATAGTAGTGTTAAAACCATTTTATAGACCTGTTTTATAAGTTTTTACTTTTCTTGGTTATATTTTGCAATACCTACAGTTTTTTAAACAATTTGTCCATTGGGGCTTTTTATAATCGTATGTTTGGGACGCGACACTCTCATCTGTAATTACTGAAGTTGTGATGTCTATAGAAAGTTCTACACTTGCTTCTTAAGCACTTTTTAATATTTAGACTTTTAACAGTCATCTGGAGACGATATCGTCTCCACCGCCTTAGGTACCAACACACGTGACGTGAAAAGCTACATTTTGAGCATTTGCATTGAAACTATAGGAAATACTACTACTACAAAGCTAATCAAACAACAATATTATTTCAATAATACACGGAGAGTACAACTTGGCAACAATAGAGTACATTTTAGTGCCATGTGCCACATCCACAGTAGACAGAATTCTTCAAAAAATGACATCAAAAATCGGTGCCAGGTCAGTGTTTCTTCAATAAGGCTAATTTGGGGAATTATTTAGAAATAATTCAATTGTTCGAGAGAGGAAAGTTTAAAATTAGAAATTTAATTTTCCATTGGTCCACTACACCTGCTTTATCTAACTTCCTCGGTATTTTTTATGCGAAAACGTCTTTTAGACTTTCTATTTTGAGTCATCATCGATATTAGCAACTGGGGAAATTAAAAAACATTAGTAGAAAATATTAAACAGTATTTTATTTATCTGTAACAATATACAAAAATGTTCATCTCAACATACTATAACAACCTTCAAAATAAAAAACAAAATAAATATATTACAAACTCGACAATTATATACAAATGGGCAGAAAAAAATTAATGCTCTTTAAAATATACAAAATAAATCGAAAGATAATTACACCGAAATTGGCAGCAGAGCGCAGAATCACAAACGATCTTCTCTTAAGTTGGAACAACTCAACGTGTTAAAAAGTAAAAACAATAATATATAAGCAAAAAAAAAAAGGAGACGGTTTTTATCAGAATCAGTCTTAACGAATATATAAACATATTTCACGTCGGCCCAATAATTATAGACTCCAGAAAATTTCGAAAAACTTTTGTTTAATTTACTATGGAATTTATACGTCACTACGGATATGTTCCGTCGGGGTTGGTTACTGCCCCGACATTTTCAGGTTTTATAACATTTTTCAGATAACAATTTTTTCATGTACGATAAAATTTTCAATTATACAGTAAAAAATAACGAATACGTAAAACTTGGTAATATCATTTCCCGAACTAGTTTGACAACTTCACGTGATATTTTGTGAAATTCCTTTTCATTTTAATGAAGTTTTATGGTTATTTTATATTCCGTGACATTTCAAAGTTTTACAACCACTCAGGCGAACTTTTGTTAACGACTGTTTACAAAAACCATTACAATTAAAATGAAATTATTTTTTTCTATACGCATATACACATACATACAATCTTTACGACATTATGGAATATATCATTCCATTTGTTTTATGACACCTTTAATATATGTACTTTTCATAAGCGTCTCCCATCGAAATTCAAAATTTAAAAAAATGTCAAGTCAAGTGGTTTTAGTATCGAATTAACTGGGTACAAAAACTTAAGTTTAAGTCAGTCAATTATTATCTGGCTTCAGATAACGCAAAATTAAAATATTCTTCCCTCAAAACACCCAAGGCACTGAAACATACAAACACCTTTGTCTCCACCACCACTGCCCCCTCCCCGTCCAGTAAAAATTCGTAACACACTAAATTTGTATTATTTTAAAATTATTATTATTAATTTGAAACAAAGGAAAGAAAGTTGATATACCTGAATACCAAAAAACTAATACAGTTGAGAGGTTATTTCCAATTTAAAATTATCCGGATTTCATTTTTTTCCAAAAAATGTTATAAAAATAATATTGGGAATTCAGTAAGTTACCGGTAAATATGTTAGTTGGTATGGTGAATAATAATTAATCTGTTTATTCAACACAGTTTTCTGTTTACGGTCGAAATTAAGACATTTTGAAAATAAACGTCAATTTCCCATATACATCGTCTTAACCAGATTAAAAATAATCAACTTTCAAAACGCCACGACAAAGTAATCCAAATTTGAAAATGGAAAAAAATACACAATTTTCGTCTCACATATCTTTCAACGCTACCATCAGTCAGATCGACGGGTCAAGGAACTTGTAAAAAACTTCACTGACAGGTACACCACCTTGATTTTGCAACCAACCGGGACGCATAAAACCGCATATTATAATCTAGAAGGCAAAAGATATTATACCACAGGGGAGACGCAAGCAATCGTAAGTTTAAGGAAAAATTGGTTTCACAGCCGTAAATACCCGGACTGATCGGTAACAACTGAGTCTCATGCCAAACCTCATTTAAAAAAAAGTCGTATTAAATTTTTAGTTTGTTCTTAAGTGTTTTCAGTGTTTGTGAAGGTTGATAAGGTTGATTTGGATTTCAAAAATGTTTACGATTCTAATGATAACGATTGCCTCTCAAATGTTTCATGTTTCTCGGAAAAAAAGTATATTCTTAATAATTATATAGGTAAGAAATGCGTATTTTGTATCTAGAAGAAGAACGATGTTAGATGCAAAATATTACGCTCACTGCTCGCATCAGTACATTGCAACGCGAAAGTCTCTAAATTTTTTGTAATCTGTTGAACTAAAAATTGTATGTATTTTTATGCACCCTTAATAACCTGTGCAAAAGGTATACCGTAGCGATTGATTGATCGGTAACAAGCAATAAGAGAATAAAAAGGCGGGAAGGTGAAAGAAAGGGGCGTAAATACAGAGCAACCGCCTCCCCATTGATATTACTTCGAACACCATTCTGTTTCCTCCTCAAATTCTGTTGCACAAAAAATAGCAAAGATGTTCAAATTTTACGTTAACTCTTCTCTAAGAGTCGAATTTATAGTTGCTTCTTAGACCCAACGAATCTTCAAGCTTCTTTAAACCTGCCTATAGTCTAGACCAAATATGCTTTTAATCATAGCCGTTGAAACTTGTCATTTTGCAGTGGCCAGTCTTAGTACTAGCAAATTAGCATATTTTTTACAACAGAAAGCCAAAAACAAAAAAAAATGAAAAAATAAATATTTTTTTAGGATGTTACCCTATCTTTCGTTATTGCTTACATTCACGAACACAATCTTCTTCGGCATGTCACAGCATCTCATGAACATACAGTAATAACAAAACAATTGGAAAAATGGCCACGGAGACCTCTTAAAATCGCAAAAAAAGAATGGGGACACAGGTTGGTGAGGAAAAGGGCAAAGATATAGTAGTGTACTGTGTGTTGAAAGAGGTAAATATAATTTCGTTCACAGTTAGATGTACATTGACTGCAAAATTTAACTCGAGAAACAAAAGTGCTTTAAAAGTGTTAATTGATCCGAGCTATACCTTATACATAACTCGGATCTTGATTCCCCCTCAATTATAATGTCTGGTTATTTACGGTCGATTCTAGTTTAGAATTGAATAAGATAACTTTTTCCGACTGCTCCTCCCGTGGTAAAATGCCTTCTCTAAAAAACAACGTCTTAGGCCCCGAAATCGTTGGACTTTGTTCTACCGTGTTTTTTTTTTAGCAACCCTATTGGGACGCCCGAGTGTCACGCTCGCCTCGATGCGCGCCGCTGCGCAGTTTGATTACATTTGCCTAAAACGCAGCCCACCGTCTATCAGACTAGCGTCGCCGTCGCCGTGTTCTGCGGCAACTGGTCTATCTGGTTATCGATGTGCCTGTATTTTTTTATCCTCTTCCACTCGCCGTTGTTGTAGTTCATCTGGAAGTGGGTCTCGACCATCATGGTCAGGTAAGTGTCGCCCGGTTGCAGGACGTTCTCCTGGTCCTCGGACAGTTTGATGGTCACGATGTTACCGAGGTGGGGACACGGGTTGTCCCTCGATCCGGCCATGAAGCCCAGTATGAGGGCTTTTTCCGGCCGGGTGACTTTGTTCGCGGTCCGGAACATGTCCTGCGCCTCCAGCATTTGTTCCCTCTGCGAAAAGGGATGATTTTGTAATTGTCTCATTAACTGTAATTATTTCTTACTTGAATAATTGTCTATCTGTTTTATTAAAATACTTCGAAAAATCGAACTATGAATACGAAGTACCTAAACTTAAATAAATAAAATAAATTCAAATCAGAATCGGTTATTATTTATCTTGTTGTAAGGATGTTATGTAAAAGTAAAAACAGTCTAATTTTTTTTCTGAAGGACCCTAGTTGGTAACTAAAAACTAGATATTTTGTTTTAGATACTTATTCTATTTTTCACAAAAAAAAGTTATCGATTTAACCTGTGTGGTGGCGACCTAATTTCCTTAAAAAAAATAATGACATGCTATCATTTGTGAGCAGATTTGATCTCTTTTTTTGTCGGTCGTACGGTTTTCACTTACAAATTAAAACTAATTTCTCTGCTTGCTGTCATATTAACGTTTATATAAATGTTTAAACTTGGCTTGTCAAATTAATGATTTACTTTTGAACTAGTTGCTTGTTTGCTATCGAGCATGTCCCCTTTCACTATCAAATAGCTATTTGCCAACATCATGTTTATAGCATAGGACCAATCCCGCTCTCTAGCCAAAGCAGAAAATCTAAACCTTATTATAAAATTAAAAAGCCAGTTACTGAATGGTTAGTTAATACTGATTTATTATTAATAGTAGTATTATTTAAATACGCAGTGAGTACTTTGAATATCATACCACCTCAAATGAGTTAAGATTATTTAGTATTATTACTATGGCATATAATAAAGTAAAAGGGTGCAAGCAAAATTTGGAGCTAAGTATATTTGATGTGAATCGCATATTCGCGTGACGTCAGTTTTTTATTGAGTAAATCTTTTAGAAAATAATATATTAACCACAAAATTATGTGCCACTCTTTTACTCTTTTATGTTGGGAAAATTAAGAAATTCTGTATCTCTATTCTGCTATCCTTTTATTATGCACATGTTACCTCCTCAGTATTATATGGTAAAGTCGCTTGGGGTGCGCACTGTGTGCACATGGGGGTAATGAAAGCCCAAAAAAAAATCATAAGAACATTCACTAAAAAAATTATTAGTGAGTAAAACAATATACTCCTTGGAATAGTTCTTTTGCTGAGGGAATATATGAGTAAAGGAAATTTTTTAATTCATATTTTATCTTATTATGTATTGTTTCTGTATTCTAATTATTTGTAGTATGTGTATTTTTGGGCGCCAATATTGTTGTTAATTTGATTAAATAAATAAATTAATTAACTATTTAAAGAGATTTCATGTCTATTGGAATTCCTAGTATTGTATTTCTACCCAAATGATAATAAAGAATAATACGAGGCTTATTATATTTAAATATAAACATCTAAAATTTATACAATATTACATTACAAATGAAATATCGATAAAATTGTAGCGAAAATTCTACATGGTGATTAAAACGCGCAACAAAACAAAAATTTAAATTTTGATATTGAACAACTTCAATCCAAAAATGTGTGAAGCATTACATTTATATTTAAATATTTAAAAATAAATAAATGAATGTTATGACTGCGACTAACACTTCACCTACAACACGAATTTTCGCAGAAAAAAGAACAAGTTTTAAAATATTCGTACAAATATTACAAAAATTTGGGCAAAATAAGTTGAAAAACTTACGGTAAGGGCCAATCCCCTCCTCTGCAAATTAGTAGCCGGCTGCGGCTGTATCCTGATATGCGTGACGGTTTGCGGTTGCTGCTGCTGCTGGGTTTGTATGGGCCTCTGGGTAATGACCACAGGGGTACCGATAATTTGCTGCGCAGTTTGTATGCCCGTAGCCTGATCTGGAGATTGAAAAAATACGCGCTCAATACATGACCTCCGCCATAGACATATAATCAAGCTTGCTTTCATTATCCATAAAATAACAAATAATTCTTGTCCTTAAAAATAGCGATATGGTTTACAGGATGCGACAACGCTGGAATCCCCTACGTGGGTCTCGTACTAGGTGTGCCTCTGCTTATTTCTTGTGAGAAAAGTGATTTTTTTGAATGTGAAGTGTTTTTAGATATTGCCATTATAAAGACTAATACCAAAAATTCCGCAATACTGAGAAGTTTACCCAGAATTTTTGCCCACTTTACATGCTTGTGTTTGCATCAGAACAGCAATTTTGTGCAGTCTCTTACAACTGGACGTCTGTGGTCTCCACCACCCGACTAAATAAAAGACAGCTACATAGATATAGCTAGATAGAAAAAGATCGGAATAACTAGAATGACGAGAACTTGTTGGAAGATTGCTTGGGACAAACCAACATTTAGAAAATTAAAACTCTTTTTTGCACATCTCACACTCATGCACCATAATTATCGCCTTGTTACAAGTATTCCATAAAAGTACACCAAAAACACACCAAAACCCTAGCAAAACACAAAGAACAAGCCTAATGAAATACAAACTGCCATTTCAGTATAATGCGGCGACAGCGCCTCTAGTGTGCAATACGATATACTAAATGCCTTAGCGTTGTTGCCCAATGTAGGGCTTAAAATCTTACACAGAAGCAACTGTTCCTGATAAAACAAATGTATCCAAAATAAAAAATGGCATACAATAGACAAATATTGTATAATTCTAAAAAATTAAAAAAAAAATTTAAAGAAATTTCAATTTTCTTGGAAATAAAATTAATAATTATAGATCTGGCAAACATGTCCTATAACGCTTTTAGAACAGAACTAGGGCTTGGAACCCTACTAAAACTAAAGAAGCTTCTAGACGGTATATAGTCTAAAGTCTCCACTCTACTGATCTTTCTCTTACCGGTAGTAATAATGGTTCTCTGACCCGACGGCATAGTCGCTAACAGAGGCGGTACCGGCCTGATGGTCTGAGTAGTGACGTATTGATGCGTACCAGTCGGCTGTGCGGCTGGCGGTGGTAGGGAAGCGGGGGCGGGCGTAGGCGGCGCGGGAGTGGGCGGCGCCGATTTTGGAGGCGTTTGTTGAGGCGAATGCTGAGCCGTCGTGAGAACCGATGTCGCAGCGGCTGCAATTGCAAATTACGATTTATTCTGCTTATAACATATAACCTTCACATAAACCATAAATAAAAAGGACCCCAGGGCACACCCCATTCCCCACGTGCAAATAAATGTTTTATTATAATTATATTATTTCATTTGTTATCAATAAAATAGCAAAGTCCCACCTAATATTACATAAATAACTGGTGACAGATTTAAGAAAGCTATTAGACCAACTATAAGCATTTCTACCTCTTCTTTTTTATTAAGTAAATTAAGTGTTAATTATGATTGTGCAGTAACTGCCTTTTGTTGGTGACAACCTGTCTGTCACTTCCTGAAGGCAGTAAGTACAGGTTAAGTTAGGAAGCTCTGCCTCAACTTCGCCTTTAATAGTTCCTTCCTTTATCATTATTATATTATCTGGATAACACATCAATTAAGGGTAAACGAGAGCCTAGGAATCCTAGTTTTTTTTTATAGTAACTTAAGTTTCAACTTCCATAAGTAGTAAAGCATTAAAATTACCATTTTTTTCTATTGCTTTAAGACCCAATTTTACTCTTATATCTGGTCAGTTTTGGGATATGCTTGTCTCCGGTTTCCTTACCATAGTCAGCATGTTCACCCTATTGAAAAAGTGCAAAAAAGGTTTGCAAAATTAGTCCATTCCCTTAATCTTACAACTCTTACCAAAGGTAAAAAATATATTGATATAAAAATCCTGAATAAAATCCTACATGATTGTGTTGTCTGTGACACAGACACTTTTGAGAGGGGTAAACCTTGCTTCCACTTCATAGAACAAATTACGGACATCTTTAATCATTCTTTAAATGTTGTTGGCTCAAAAATAAATGTTCTGTGATACCTACTAATTTTATTTTTTTATCTTACATTCTTTTCCAACTTCAACTTTTGAAACTATCTGAAATTGTGAATTGTAAGAATTTTTTATGATATGATTATTGTATTTTTTTATATATATCTGCTGCTATCATCACATCATGACTTCAGTTTCCGTGACTATGAATGAAATTTAATTTTAAGCAACACCACGAAACAAACCTGTGGGTGTGATGGTGGGCTGGGGCGTGGCCGGTGCGTAGGCTGGGGTCGCAGAACCTAAACCCGCGGCATAGTCCGGAGTTTTGGGAGCGCCAGGGGCCGGCGGCGGCGGGCTCTGCAGCGCCGCGGTCTCCGAAGCTTTCTTGGCATCTTCCATTTCTTTAAATATGAACGATTTAGTACATTCATCAACCAGACAGAGAAAAACCAATATTTTACCCTGCATCTTCTTCCTTTTCTTTGCGGCCGCGTAGCCGAGTGGTTGATCGGCGATATCTAGTAATTTAACACCACCTTCTTTCCTTCCAGCCGGAGGTCTAGCTAACGTCGGTCGGCTACTCATATTGTTACCCAAAGCGCTGGTCCTGAAACCTGATGTGGGAACTCGGCTTGGAATACCCTTCAATGGGGCTAAAAGGCACCAAATGAAACAGTTTCAATAAAAGCATGGTGACCAGTCTCACTTGTATCTGTCATTTTCCTAGGCATACCCCTCGACCTCACGGGAATTACGGGCGCCGATGATTTCTTTAAATTCGAAGCTGCATCTGAGGACTTTTGCAACAATTCTGACCTCAAATGAGCCGACTTGGGCTTTTTTTTAATAGTAAAATGTTTCACAAGTTCCGGTTTGTGGCCTACCTAAAACAAATACAAACTCTATTCCTCTTGCAAATTTGTCTGCAAAAATATACCATAACAGTGCCTTCAGCACTCAAATTGAATTCAGTAAAAGGAGAAAATTATGTAACAAAAAACACTTACTACCGAAATGAGAGCACTTTTGTTCAAGTAATGGCATTCCATTGGCAGGATGGTATGTTCATTTTGCTTCCGGACGTGTTTCCTCAAATCGGAAACCAGATCTGAAAATATGGAACGTACTTCATCCACATCTGTTATTTCCGTATTTAATGAACCCGTGGACGGGTAGGTCTTTAAAGCGTCAGCTATCATCGCTACCCACAATTCAGAATCAGCTAAGGCCACATCCAAAATTTGTTCCAATTCTAATTTCCACTACAAAAAAAAATACAAATTTGAAAACACTCGTTTAAGGATTAAATGCAGACGAGCTTCACTGTGTGTTCACCGTTAGCTCGACAGAGAAAGGACATATCAATGCGAACCAAAATATAAACATACCTCCTCCAGATTCCTGCGCGGGATATGAAAGAAACTCAGCAACAATTTTAATTTTACTTGTGTTTGGAGGTCGGGAAAGCAGTCTTTGATGTTTCTCAGAACTTCGGCGTTTAGCTGAGAGCATATCGAACCTCCCGTCCAAGAATCATTCGAAATTCCCAATTTATTGTGAAGCCACAGCGAAGTATCGCTGTCACGCACGTTCGCCATCTTTGTGTAAAGTGACATTTGACTCCTTGAAGTTTGGTAGGCGACAAAACAAATCGCAGACCACAACTTACAAGATATAGAATTGTCAGATTAGTTCTGTATTCCGTGAGATAGTGATGTCAGAATCTACAATTCTGCGTTAACTCCGAGAAACGTTACGTAAAATTTAATGCTTGAAATTTATTTAAAGTTAATTCATGCATACAAAATTGGTTTTTAGTTGTTACATTTTTTAACTTGACTTTTAACAAATTCATTGCCACAAAGGGAACACTTTAATTTATCACAGATATCTAATAGACAAGTCCTGCAACAACAATGCTTGCATGGAAGCAAGTACATATTTTGAAGTGAATCGCCACATTGAACACAAACTTTGGATGTAGATTCACTCGTGAAGCAATGGAAATTTGGATCTAATTGGACCTTTTCCAAAATATCGTCCAAGTCACCATGCCCTCCCATCTTTATCTTCTTTGTTCCGCTTTGAACCGAATTGTGAGTGCGTAAAGTTCTTTTTAAAGTAAACGTTTCAGGCCTGTGGCTATTTTGTAACAAAAACATATCAATTCTACTCTTCAAAGCGACATTTAAAACCGGTTTCAAGCTGCCGGTAAACTTCTGTCCAGTAAACGGATCACATGCCCTCCTTGCAAAGGAAGATTCAATTTTTAAATGTTTGTCCAACGTGCTTTGATCAATTGTTTTCCCACTAGGCAATGTCATCGGAACTGTCATAAGCTCAAATGTTAAATCGTCCCTAAAGTCTTTGGGAACTTTGAATTCTTCAGTCTCAGAGGCACCGCAATCTGAAGTTGTATTTTGTAGCGCACTTTTGTTCATAAGACGTTCTATGGTATTTTTGGTAGTACTTGAACATGATCTAGAAGGAATTCCCCACACTTGGGCAGAAGCCATACAAGGTACCGATTTTTCCGTACGAAAAATAACGACCTTAATTCCAGTAGCGTTCAAGAACAGATTAAACGTGTCCGACTTGAAGTAGGATAGGTGATAATCCGAACTGTGCTGCGGCGGAGGGCATTCCTTGGAATATCTTCTGCTGTTGCAAAAAATTACACCTTCCTCCGTGTAAACCGCTTTGCAAATTGACGTGTAAGGCACGTTTAAGTTTTTCGCAAAGATTTCGACACCGGAACATCTTTGACTGCCCACGCAAGTGTTCAAAATTATGTAGTTAATATTTACGCCACATATAAATTCAAATTCTAATGCGACTGGTGGTTTTATCGAAGGGAATGCTATAAAACCTTTATTAAAATTTCGCTCGGTAATCAAATTTTCGGGTTCGTAATTCTCCGTAGAGGGCTTGTTGCAAAAAACTTTCGGTAACAGTTTTGAATTCAAAAAGTCATACATGTTTGAAGATGGCGCCAATTTCCGACCGACAGAATCAAATATTGATTGGTTTCATAATAACGGAATTGTTAAATATTTCTTGGTGGTCTCAACCCATCATAATTTTTAAACGCTTTTTTCTTTACTAAGCATTTATATCAGGGAAGGGTAGATTTGGGACATTTTACAATTAAACGTTCCACCCCAGTAACATACTGCGTTTTGATTGGTTCAGTTTAATGGCAATGGCTGTTGAGAACGAAAGCCGATGCATTTTGCTTATTGCATGTCGGGTTTTAAATGCAGCTTAATTATTAATAGGTTGCCCTCGTTTGCAACTAAATGCGACCATAAGTGCAGTATATCGCGTTTGTTTGGGATAATTAAATTTAATTAAGATTTTAAAACAAACAATGTGACCGTTAGTTGTTCCTGTACAGTGCTTTCATAAAAATCATCGCGAACGTGGCAGATGTCATTCGCGTCACAAATTTTAACAGCGTGTGGTTATTTTTTAAACACTCCTATGTTTCCACCACGATTGCAATTACTTTTGATCCGCATCCACGTTTGTACGAAATATTTCACCACACTGGACACTGGAAAATTGCAGATCAGGAGCCTACACTGCGTAACTTTTTTCACACTCTAGTTAGTTTACGATACTGATGTTGGCAGCGTTTTTACCAAATTTTCGAGTCTGTGATGTGATTGGTTGAGGTTCAACGTTCGTTATTATTGTTGGCTTGGCTTTCATTTTTGAAACTGATTTCGTGTTTTCGGGTCTGCGTTTTAAGGTGTGTTTTAACTAATGATTGTGGTAATATTAGGGCCAATATGAGTGGGCACATAGTATTGCAAAAAAAAAATGGTGAATGGAGCGTGCCATATCCATTGCCGTGTGGTCAAAAGGTTAAGATTGGTGGTGCCCAAAATAGTGATGTACGCTTGAAACTGAAAGAGAATTCTCTGTTAAAAGACACGCATTGCGTCTTGAATATCGACGAAGATGGGGTTGTAAGTATGTTTGCCTTTCCTTGCCTAAATATTTCAGTAACAATTCTGCTTAACCTTCCGCTGCGTTGTTTTCATTGTTTTTATCAAATTAACAATTGCTCGATTACATTTAAGTAACGGAATTTTTTAACTGTGATGATTTTTTCAATATCAGTTTACTTGCTTTCTTTATTTGTCTGTTGTTTTTTTTATCTGCATAGGATAAAATAAATATCACATTTTTTTAGTGTACTCTTATAAATAAAGTTCCTGATGTACCAGTTTATGTAAATGGGGAAAAGGTGGCAAAGCCGTACATATTGAAATCTATGGATAAATTTCAAATTTTTGAAAAAGTGTTTCAATATCGTAATGATAGCATCGATAACGCGGTAAGTTAACAAAACTATTTTCAATTTGCTTAAAAATTGTGGTTTACTGAATTTTTAGAAAATTAACAACAAAGTTGCAGTGATCGAATATCGAAAATCGGACCTGCCTTTGCGGAAATATTCAAAGAAATCACCTACATTCAAGTAAGTTTTAGCTAATTTTAATGTTAGGTATAATATGTCATTCTGGCCCATAGGCCTCATCCATCTGCGAGTCATCTGATTTACAATATTTTTCTGTATTGTATATAATAATTTAAAGAAAAATTATCAGTGCAATTTATTTTTCTATTTGATTAGGGTAATGTTATTTAAAAAAAATAATTTGTAGTTTTAATTTGCAATATTTCTCAAAAAATGACTTTATTACCAAGTTATCAAGGTAAGCTGCAGATTACGGAAAAAGATTTGATGTGTTGATATTATTTTGGAAGGTTCTCTGAAGCATATCCCCTGTGTCTCTAGCCATGATGTTGGTAGATGCGGTGATGGTTTATTTTTGTTGAAGGTTCATCAATTTCGAGCCAATATTTAAAGAGTCGTATAGATGGTCATAAACATGACAAAAAAAACAAAACACCCCTTTCGAACCACGCGACAAACAATGGACATAAGACATATAATCGCTGTCCCAAGAACCCGCCGTGTAATATTAGAAAATAGTGAAATTGAGTCTCATAAGGTTACTCCCTGACTTCGTTCAATTAAATAGCTTAATAGCTTAAATAACAATGTGAAAGTCGTTATAAATGTGTAAGTTATCTTTTATTTTAGAACAAAAATCCCGGTGAAACGAGCCGCGGTCGGCGGGATGATTGGTTTGCAGAGGTACGTGTTTGATTAAAATAAAAAAAATCTATTTTGGTTATTTTCCGCAGTTCTACAGCTTCGAACCGAGTACCCAAAACGTCGGCTACAAACTCAGCCCATCCGCCCAAACGACCTAAGTCGACGTACGTCTCCTATTCTATCTTGATTCGGCAATCTTATTTGTCCTTTTTTAAATTCCAGCTCGAGGATCATCGTCTCGAAGGGGTTGAACACGCCGAGGACCAAATTGGTGCGGCGTTTTTCGCTAAATGACGAGGCGAGGAGTGGGCCGACCAAGCAGATTTCCGAAAGAAACGTCTTGTTGTCGTCGAAGATCAACATTACTATATCCGAGCAGCGGGAATATTTGCCGACCGATGAACGCAATACCGGAATCTTTGCGAAAGATTTGTCGGTCGACATCGTCCACTACGAGGACGGTGCCCGCACGAACCTCCCAAAAACGCCATTAAATAAGAAAATGGACGCGTTGTCGCCATTTTATCGCGGCGATCGGATCTTCAAAATGTCGCCCAAGGAGAACGGCGTTTCCTTGACGTTTTCCCCCCACGCGTTGCCCAGCGACGCCCAAAACTCGATAAATTTCGATGCCATCGACGTGAAGGGCACCATTAGGACGGCCAAACAGTACATGGCGACCGGCAGTTACCGTGCATCGCCTCTTTTTAAGAAAGCCGACCAGTGGCGTAGGGACGGCCAAAAAGCTAACTTGGAGGACGTGGGAAGCGGTAAGCCTGAAGAGAGACAACAAGTCGAGAACGTAGGAGTGTTTGACGAAGATACGCAAGAAGCCGGCCCGAAATTCGAAGCGAACCTTTCGACCGGAAGGAAACGTGCGTCGCGCACGAGACGAAGCCTCCGAGGAGACGTCAGCGCCAGCGTCTTCGACGAAAGTACCCAAGAGGTTCCGGGAGTCAAAGTACCCGCGCCGACGCCCGATAATGTTACCCCGGGAACCGCAAAAAGCGCGACGGTGGTGGCGATGCCGAGGTACGCTCCGAGAAAATGCGCCTCGATCTACAGGAGGGCGCACAGCACCAGCTCTGCGGACGTGCCTGCTGCAAAATCCACACCGCATTCGAAATCGAGATTTTCAACTATCGGCCTCGCAATGGGAAACACGAGAAAATCGTCTGGGCATTCGGCTCCGAAGAGGGTCGAAGTTTCGTCACCTGACTGCCAGGAAATGGAACAAACCGCAACACCGCCCTTATCCGTGCAAAACACCCCAGAAGTGTCAGAATGGGCCAGTTTTGCAAGATCTAGATCCTCGATCGGAATGGCTATGGTTTCGTTTCGGTCCAAGTCGAGAGCGACGCGTTTGCAGGGGAATCAAGTACCTATTGATTCTTTCGCCAAATCGAATTCGGAGGAGTCTTCGCCGAAAGCACCCGTCGTTTCTTCTCGATCTTCTACGAGGTTGTCTGCGCAAACGCCAGCACAAAGGTTTTCTTCTCGATCTAGATCTTCTTCCGTTGCCGTCGGAGAAATGGGTACCAAGGGTCACTCATCCGGTGATTCTTCCTTGGAATGGGAAGTATTTGAATCGTCACCGGCTGTACCGGTTGCTTCGCGGTCATCTTCGAGATTTTCTACGGTAGACAAATCAAAATCTTCAAGTTCAAAGGTCAGCAATTTGGTACAGACCCCAGCACCGCGACTATCCAGATCGAGATCTTACATCATTGACGGCGATAATTTTGAAAAATCCATCCATCCGACGGAACCAGTCACGCCCCTGGGTGTATCGGCGCCGAAATCTTCAACTTCAAGAATCAGCAAAACCGCTCAAACCCCAGCGTCAAGACTATCCAAATTTAGGTCTTCCAGGACAGACGGAGATACATTTGACAAATCTATCGGTTCCACGGGCAAAATTTACACACCTGAATCTTCCGTTACTGGCGGAGAGATGGCGGGGCAAGAGCTGCCAATAGATGGTTCATTGAAAGACTCTTCATTGGCGTCGAACCCATCGCCACGCATATCCGTTTCCATTCGGTCTTCTTCGAGCTTGTCTAGAGTAGACAAATTTGAGATATCTAACGTCTCGACGGCGTCGAAACCGTCAGCTTCAAGAGTCAGGAGAACTAGATCTAGATCTTCAATCACTAATAGAGATAATTTGGAAAAATCGTTTGATTCGACGGAAAAAGTTACAGCCTTGAGTTTATCGGCGTCGAAATCTTCCATTTCAAAAATCAGCAAAATGACTCAAACGCCAGCACCGAGACTATCCAGATCTAGGTCTTCCGTTACCCGCGGAGAATTAACGGGCCGAGAGTTGAGGTCGAAGGATGGCTCACGGAATTCCGTTTCCTCTCTGTCCTCTTCGAGGTTGTCTAGAATAGACAAGATTGAGACACCTGCACTGAGATTGTCCAGGTCTATATCTTCCATAATCGGTGGAAATGATTTTGAAAAATCAGATGGGGGATCTCCCATTACAGCAGGAGAAGAGTTGAATAAAAGAGACGAACCGTCATTACAGATAATGTCCGTTTCCTCTCGATCCTCTTCGAGGTTATCTCCAGTGGACAAGTTTGAGAAATCCGCAGGTTCTAGGCCGTCGAAGGTCAGCAAAACTGCGCAGACTCCGGCACCGAGAGTGTCCAGATCGAGGTCGGAATCGAAAGCGTCGATTATTTCGATTCCTTGCGATTCCTACCGGAAAAGTACCGAGATTCGTTCGTCGAACGATTCGTCGCTGGCGTCGGACGTCAACGAGACGACGGCGTCGCTAAGATCGATTTCGGCGCGGTCGTTTTCGAGTTTCCGACGAAATTCGAAGACCGACGCGAAATCGCGCCACGATAACAACTTCGGCACCGAGGTGTCGTTCACGTCGACGCCGTTGCCCAAGCGTCATGCGGACGAAACTTCGGAAATTATAAACGTCACGTCCGTGTCCGACGAGGCCGAAAAGTCCGCCTGGAAATCGTTCGCCGACGTCGAGGACGCGACGCCCAAGTCTGCGGTCAAGACGCGCAGATCGGTACAGTCTGTTTACTACCCCGTGACAGAGGATATCACGCCCGTGACTCCCGAGAAGTGCATCGCCGACGACGACGGCGCGTTCAAAACGCCCGTCAACACTCCCGGCTTGTTCGAGAGTATCAAAAAATCGGCTATGAGGTCACTGAAACGGGGCAGGGAGTCGTCCGCTGGCGGTGTCCTAAAAGCGAAACGCGCGAGGATCGAATCGCCCAAGAACAAGACGAGCGTTAAGGATCTATTCCGCGGAAAATCGCCGAAAAACGACCTCGGCAAAGTGCCGCAGAGTCCCCGTAACGATTATACGGATGTGGCGGGCGTCAAGAAGATGTTCGTCACACCCAAAGAGAACAAACCTCCGAAGGACGACCTGACCAAAGTGCCGAACTTGAGACCCCTAATGTCACCGAAAGCGGTGCCCAAGACTCCTCGAAACGATTATTCGAACATCGCCGGCGTGAAGAAGATGTTCGCCACGCCCAAGGAGAACAAATCTCCGAAGAACGACCTGACCAAAGTGCCGAACTTGAGACCCCTAATGTCACCGAAAGTGGTGTCCAAGACTCCTCGAAACGATTATTCGAACGTCGCGTGCGTGAAGAAGATGTTCGCCACGCCCAAGGAGAACAAATCCCCAAGGAACGATCTGACTAAAGTGCCGAACTTGCGAGCCCTAATGTCACCGAAAGCGGCCGCCAAGAGTCCCCGAAACGATTATTCGAACGTCGCGGGCGTGAAGAAGATGTTCGCCACGCCCAAAGAGAACAAATCTCCGAAGAACGACCTGACCAAAGTGCCAAACTTGCGACGTATCATGTCGCCCCGCGAGCAAAACGGTCCGGCCAACGATCTGTCGGAACCGTACGGCGTGAAGCGAATGTTCGCCACGCCCACTAAAGAGCCGCGTAACGATCTGAGCGACGTCGAGGGCGTAGATCGTTTGTTCGACGATCCATTCGAAAATCTGAGCGGTAAAAAGACGCTGCGCGCGTACAGGAGAAGTTTATCGACGACGGTGAAGGAGCCCGGCGAGGAGAGTGAAAGGAAAACTTCGGCCGACGTGCCCGAATGTTCTCCCTGGGTCGAGCAGTGGGTGAAAGAACAGCAAGCGGAACGACGAGATCCCGTGTCGAGGAGAGCCGTCGAGAAGGATCCGGAGGTGATCGTATCGCCCGATCGATCGACAAGATCGGGAAGAACCAGGAGAGCGAGACGGGAAAACAACAATGACGTTTCGGACTTGGCCGAAAAGCCCGCCAGGGTCTTAAGGACGAGGCGGGCGGCCGAGCCGAGAGAAAAGGAACCTTCGAAATCTACGAGAAAAAGAAAAATGGTTAGCGAGTCGGGAACCGATACGGCAACAACGGAGTCGAACGTTCCACCTGTGGAGTCATCAAAATTATCCGCTCCGAAGACCAAAAGATCGGTTCCTAAAATTCAAGAGTCACAAACAAGTAATCCAGCGGAGACGACGCCAGACGGCCCTTGCCGAAATACCAGAAGAAGACAGCGGCAGGTGAAAAAAGATGAGGTTGGGGAGGAGCAACACTCCCCTGCTGCGCCGTTACAAAAACAACAGGCGAGAAAGAAGAAGGTGACCGACGAAGAAGCGATCGAAGCGCCGAAAAAGTCGACGAGGAGTAGGAAGAAGAATGAGGAGCATGTAAAAGAGGTCGTCGAGGAAACGGAGAAACCGAAACCGACAAAAAGTAAAAAAACTAAAACGTCGATTGAAACGGGAGAAGGAATCGATGTGAATTCGCCGCGAGAGACCAGAAGCAGGAAAGGGACGAACAGGAAATATTCCCAGGAGCTTTACGAAATTCCGAAAATGAAAGCAGCGCCTATGAAAAAGGTCCATTTCGAAGAGGAGAAAATTGATAAGAATGCGGGAATTAGGCGATCAAAGAGGAAGCGAGTGTAAATAGCATGAATTTTCCTTGTAAATAGGTATTAGAAAAATGATTTTAGCAATGTTTTAGTTTTGTTTTAAACAAAAAGATGTGAAATAAAAGTATGTGTTGAATAAAACGAAAAAAAAAAACTATCCTCCCAAGTATATATATTTATTATATCAAACGCAAGTGTGTTACATGATGATTAAAAATTTCTTAGTAAAGTATCCTTCAATATTAAAACATATTTTATTTACCGTATTCGGTAAAAACATTTATATACAGAAATATACATATATTTTTTTACATTTAAATGTTCTTTGCACCTGTGAGCAATTTCAGCCGAGAAACTGTCGTGTTATTTTCAATACACGCGACGTTAGGGAGAGACGAGTTTGAATTACAGAGAAGTCGAGAAACAAAGTTTATTAGAACTGCAACCAAAATGTCTACGTCCATTGATAGGTGCGTAATTAAAAACTACTGCGTGTCTACGTTGTAAAAACGCAACATTTTAAATTGCTGCTTGCTTTATACACGAAAACAGAAAGCCAAATAAAATATGAACAAATTTCATTAAATTGAAAAAACGCAAATACTTATGGTCTTTCACATGTAAGAAACAAACACTAATTAATTCTACTCTTATTCTAACTCTAAACTTGCGAATTCCTCTGGGGACACTTGCGTAACCATCAAGTTGCCGTCTGGTAGCATTACCACTACTTTATGAGTACCTCCTATATAAATTGAAAGGGAATTAATAAAGTATTGTAAAAAAAAAACGACTATCAAGAGCAACAACTGAATTTTTTTAATTTTTCGCCTTGTGACATTTTACCTGGGCTGGGCGGCTCCGCTCTCACGACTTGCGCCACAACCTGGTCCTGACCGCCTTCTACCTGCATCTGTTCTTCGGCTACATCGGTATCGTCGGTTTTGACGTGCAGCTCAGTCTTAATGCTGTCGTCGGCCGCGGCCGCAGCGACGGCTACTGCGTCCACGTCCGGATTAATTTCTGGCATTCCCAGCACCGATTCCGGTTCCTCCGCGGGCTCTTCCGGTTGCGTCTCTGCCACCTCGTTCGTCACCAGCAGACATTGTTGCTGCCCGTCGGCGCCTTGAGTTATCAAAATCGTTTGGCCCTGCAAAACAAGTATTTTCGCTGAGAAAAGCAATATTTCTTGTGCCCTGTGAAAACTGAGGTTTCTTTTACACTCTAAACCGTAAAATCATACCAGCCCTTTGAATACAGTGAGCTTCGGTTATAAAGTACCCTCTAGGAACCAGAAAATGCGGAAGTACGCTATAAAAAAAAAACAAAAAAAATTATGTATCAGTAGATTGTAAAAAATTTGTAACAATTGTAGCAGCACAAAGCGCTTCAGAATAACTTGCTACTTCATCGTGTTGAACATCATCGTCGCTTTCGTTTCCAGAGCTTTGACGTTCATTTGGCTGTAAAACTTCAGTAATATCATTATCCGTTAATAACTCCGTTGTTACTGAATTATCACTAACAGTTTGGAAGCTATCCAGTTCAGGAAGATACATTTCAGTGCTGGTTAGATTACGGGAACCTCTGAGTCATCGTCGTCATTATTTTTGTACTCCTCGAACCACTGAACCAGAGGTAAGTGATCCGTCTGAATCAAACTCAATCAAACAATGATTTTATCAATCTTAAAGAACTTAGCGAATCAACATTAAAAAATGCGATTCGAGACAAAAGTGGTCAAAGAGTAGAATGGCTCTAGATCAAACAACGCCTATATAAAAAAGGAACAAAATATTTAATATTGCTCAGGTACAATTACAATGAAGAATACAAAGTTCTAAATTTAAGAGGAAAAGGAAAGGGTAGACCCAATAGTACGCCGAAAGAATCAGATTTAAAAAAGAGCTACTCAAAACCATTGCCAATATTCAAAAACAAAAAGGATGACTTAATTAAACTTTGCCGAACTGGACTTATTCCCAATGAGTATCATAATTTTAATGCTACTTAATTTTTCTTATTAGTAATTATTATTATTTAATAATTTGTTATAATCGTGAATTTGTTATTTAAATAGTTCATAAATGTTAGGGAAACAAATTGACCTTAATTTCCTTCGAATATGAAAATAATAGGTATAATTATATTATGACCAATGAAACAATAATTTTTTTTTTATTATAGTAGTAGATTAATAAAAATCTACTTTCGATATGTATTTCCACTAAAATAAACTTTCAAGGAATAATTGATTTTATAACCATGAGAAAGTGACCAAGTCGAAAATTCCTTCGAATAGAAAAATAACAATAGTTATATGGCTATAATAAAACAATAAGTTATTTTGACTATTGCAGTAGATTAAGCAAAACTTATTCAATATGTATTTCCACTAAAATAAACTTGCATGAAATAATTGAATTTTATATTTGTTCATAAATCTTCAAATATTAATAGCTTAAAACTGTTAATATTGAACTTGGTCACTCTCTCTTGTATACCGACGATTATAAATTTATGAAGAATTTCCTGAATTTGTTTGACTAGTATTCGATATCAAATTTGATCACCTTCTAGAATTTCATGAATTAATTCGTGAAGAAATCGTCAGGGTATTACTAGTGTTAATGTAGTTATTTTTTCGAGGTCGAGTGACTAAACCAAAACTAGCAACCTCGTTTTTATTTATTGAGAATCTCTTTACCTGTTCATTCTGTCCCGCCACTTGGTAGACGGTACCGTCGTCGCCTGTAATGTAGATCGGGTTCTCGCTGTCGGCCATCGTGAACGTCGACAGATCGGCGGTCGTCAAACCCTCGGTGGCCGATGCCAAGGCCTCAGGCTTATTTTCGTCGTTATCCATGGACGTCGGTTCGTCGACCGTCGCTGCGGTTTTCGTCGGGGACCGATTTACCGAGACCGTGTTTTGTTTGCCGACGAATTTGGACCCAGATTCGTCGTCACCTGTTGGCAAATTCGCATCTGCACCATCGGCATTCAAAGACATTCATAAAGATCCGCGTCAGTCAGTGAAATATAGTACCTTATATCTGATTCACAATCATCAGTTGTACTTAATGTACAGTTTTTACCAAAAGAAACCACATAGACGATGGACATGGGTAAACCCAACTGGGAACACAAACAATGAAATAGATTTCTGCATAACAACAAACAAATTTGGCATTGGGAGTGATCGTAGAGCAGTGAGAGCCACAGTAAAATTAAACTTAAAGAACGAGACTAATAAAGAAAGGAACTATAAACCGAGTCTTAAACCAAGCTCTTCAGCCGTAATAGTTTGAAATTATGGATAATAAAATCAAAGAAGAACAGTATTGTGTTAGGGCAGGCACGACAGAAGAAAAACAAACTAAAAAAACCAAACAGCTAATAAAAGAAAAAAAATTAAGAGAGGACAGCACAAAGGAGACTCAGTTAAACTTCGAAGCATGAATAAGATTAAAGGAAATACAACACTGAGAAAATACAACGGTACGATTGAAAAGAACAGAAATATGAAAATTCCTAGAAAAAAAAAAAACAAAACCACGGCAAAAAAATTATTAAACTAAAAGAAAAAGAAGGAAACTTAACAACAAATAGAGAGAAAATTCTGGAGATAACAAAAAACTTTTAGGAAGAATTATATAGAAGACAACTACAGAAAACTGATGAAACACAAATTGGAAAACTCAAAGTAATAAACCAAGGATCTAAACTCATGCCACAAATAACACCGGATTACATGAAAAGTAGCCTACAAGAAATGAAGAACAAGGTACCGGGATGACCAAATAGTGATAGAAGCTATTAAAGTAGGAGAGAAACTACTAGAAGTAATAAAAAAAATATTTAATTTGTTTGAATCAGAGTATCCTCCTCAAAAAAAAGAAGATACAACAGATCTTGAAAATTGTGGACTTATAAGTCTATTATTTCATATTTACAAATGGTTTGCCGAAATCATCACAAAACGGTTAGAACCAAAAAATTTTTATTAAAGATTTTTATTAACTCAGAGAGCAAGCAGGTTTTAGAAAAGGGTATGGAACAAATGATCACCTACAAGGCGTGAAAACTTACGGCAGTCTTGGAAGATGCTTTTAAGGAATTGGATTGGGATAAAAAGGGAGTAAATATCGATGGCGAATATCTGAATCATTTGCGCTTTGCCGATGATATTGTCATTAGAGCTGAAAGTTTAAATGATGCCCTCGAAATGATAAAACAATTAAAACAGGCAATAGGTCTTAGCATTAATTTTCAAAAAACAGAATTAAAAAAAAAGAAATCTCTTAGAAACGCTA
The DNA here is from genome assembly GCF_029955315.1 of Cylas formicarius. Taxonomy (NCBI): domain Eukaryota; kingdom Metazoa; phylum Arthropoda; class Insecta; order Coleoptera; family Brentidae; genus Cylas; species Cylas formicarius. The sequence continues at coordinate 35,588,996 of NW_026844347.1, read as the reverse complement.
AAAAATACAAAAATAAAAATCACCGCTTAAAAAGAACATGGGAACATGGGGCATGGGAAATGTTGAAAACAAAATTTCGCTTGTAGTTAAATGCAAAAATTTAACACAAGAAATGTCAATGCATTAAAAGTTCAGTTAGTCAAAATTATACCGCAGTTAATTGTTAGTGTTAATTTAATAAACAATAATGAAAAAAATCTCAAATGACATAGATCAATTACTGTAGTACAATTTGAACCGACTGGTTCGAAACTATTCATATATTAACACTCGTTTCTTACCTATCAAAGATGGCATGTTGATAACCTGTTTGGCGTTCAGAGGACTCCGGGTGGGAGAAACCGATGTGTTCAAAATAAACGGCTCCTTTTTCGGTGACGTTCTGTAAACGGTCTGCAGTATCCTCGTTGGTTTTTGAGCGCTGCTTGGTCTATGGACAATCGGATTTCTAAGCGTGTTGCGACGAAATCGGCCAAAAAAAAAAACACGTTAATACCTGACTATGGCGTTGCCGACTTTCCTGATAGTTCCCGGAGTTTGCTGCTTGTTCGAATAGACTTGCACCCTGTTGGGACCCGAGCTGCCGGGCCACTGCCTCTGGATTCTGGTACCGGGACTCGCGGTCACCTTTTGCGGCGTAATATTAAACCGCGGCTTCGGGGTCAGCACTTTGGTGCGAACCAAGTTGCCTAAAGTTAAAAATTATAGTTCTAGGGAAAGAGAAACACAAACACGATTGGTACAGTTGAACTACTGCAACAAAAGCGCCGAAAAATTAAAGCCTTTTTGCAGCTAAGCATGAGGGCTACATAAAATCGAACAAATATAAACAAAAACAGCAAAATGCTACATTTGAACTATTAAAGCGAAAATTCGTACCTTCGAGATTGTTTATAGCTTCAAATTTAAAGTTTCACTAGTAAAACACTATTCTTGCTTATAGAACAATAGAAAAAAAAAAGACAAACTAGTACAAACTATGAAAACAAATGTCCAAAGTCCTGCACAGCTTTCGACGAAGGCCTGTTAAAACGAAACAAAAACAATTGATTTGACTTAATAAAACGAAAACTTCCGACAATTTTTTGCGCCTGTGAGGGACCAAAGCAGGTAAAAAATATGCTGCATTCGACCAAAAAAGAAACAAACTAATGCAAACGAAGAAAATGAATAACTGTAACTCACAACAGCACAAAACAAAAAAAGGTACATTTGACCTACTAAAACCAAAACTAATAACCTCGAGCATTTTGTACAGCTGTGGCGGAAAGCTGCCAAAAAGTGGTAATTTCAATAGCAAAGAAAGTAAAAAAAGTGCTACATTTGGACGAAAAAGAAACTACCACAATTTATGAAACCGAACTTTGTTCAAAGGCCTGTTAAAATTAAATATGGTGAAATAAAAAGAGACATTGGACCTACCGAAATAGCAATAGTAATCGCGCATTTGAATCAAAAAGAAAACTCCGAATTTTTTGTGAGGCATCACTTAAAATTAGGAGAAATAACAAAAAAAAAAACAATCCTCACCTTGTTGCTGTGTCTGCATGCCCATCGGAACCTGTCTAATTATGGTACGCGTGGGCGTGGTACCGGGCGTCCGTTGCGATACCGACTGGTTCAGAACCCGTTGCACTTTCCGCTGAACTATCTGCGTCCCCTTTTGCGCCAACGCACCTGAACCTAGGAGCGTACAAAAAAAAAATGGCGTTCATGAAACCCAAAAAAGTTGTTACTCTCTCTTATAGAGAAAAAAACTGGTTCCATGATAAAAATTTCTCGAAAATTTTGCAGAAATAACGATAAAAAATTTCGGATTATCCTGGAAAAAAATGTCATGATATAACACAGATAACAGATTACACTTTTTCTCTCATTAGACAGTAATTTTTAACCAGAAAGCACTTAGAACACATAATAAGTGTTTAATATATCAAAAATGGATACACCCCTGACCATAATATTCATAGATATTAAAATTTCCTTCACTTTATAAGCAGCGATCTTTAACTTCTACACCAATAAAAAAGGGACAGTAAAAAATTATGGTATATAGAGTTCAATGGATATTTTAAATTATATGATGATTTCAAAAGATTGGCCATTTAGATTATTAAGCTTGCTTCAATTTGTGATAAGTTTTAAATATGATTAAAATTATTGATAGAATTAGAACGTTAACGTTAACTATGTCAAAGTCAAAAAGGTGCATTTTTTCTAAACAAGGTTTAACCAGAGCAGAGCATTAGAGTTTGCTATTTTTAAAACAATTTTTGCGATTTTTAGCCAAAGTTACAATTTATTTTAATTATACGAAAAATTGTAGAAAATGAATAGCCTAAATTTGTAAGATTATATAAAGCCTAGAAAACTTAATGCTACAATAAAACGCTATTATTTTGTTGATTACTATAGATTATTTAAAGGTTACTTTTCGTTGACAGCAAATCTAGAAAACAAATTCAGTTGATGCTGCCAGCATTACAAATAATATAACTGGTATGGATATCTTTGAAACTAATAATAGAAACACTGTATACAATTAATTAAAATATTTTACTATATGCAAACTACTTAAAATTATTATACGTAAATGTTATTAAATTTTACAAGTTTTTAGAGTTTTAGTTATCGACTATTCTGTAGTTTACTATATTTGAAATTTTGTGTGACCTAGAGTAAATGTGAATTTCGGACTATCTTTTTCCTTTCCCATTCTTAGATATTCTTATCAATAGAAAATCAGACCTAACATTGGGTCATTGTGCGTACAGAAAACTTACTCACACAGACCAATACCTTAAAGCATTGTCACATCACCATCCGGCCCAAAAATCATCGGTTATCAATACTCTTGTTTACAGAGCAGTAAAACTATCTCAGAGTCACTGAAACCAGAATTAAAACACCTTAACTCTGCCCTCTAATAATTTCCACATTAAAGATATTAGGCGTTCCCCACATATCAAAAGTTCTAAAGAAATATAACATCAAAACCAGATTTACCACTTGTCGAAAAATCTCTCAACATCTTTGATCCGTCAAAGACAAAATTCCATTTGAGATGCCAGGACTTTATAGCCATTAGGCTTCTTTATTATGTTATAGTCAACGACAATTTGGATAAAAATGAATCATATTTGCAGATTTATTTGTCGCGACACATCTTTAATACTTTGTTAAACTAAAACTAGTCACTTTTTGACGAATTCCGAGGATTTACCTGTCAGTGCCTTGTTCAAAATCGAGGCGTCGCCTTTGGCGACCGAGTTCGAGTTCTTAACGACGTATCTGACCATCACGTTGCTCGTCACGGGCTCCACCTTGACCGGAGATTTGAGATCCGTTTCCGTTTCCAAAGGATCCGAATCCATCTGCCAAGAAAATATAACGCCATATAATATAAACGTCATACATGTATGGCGTTTGTCCGTCACCTGTGCGTTCGTGTTTTCAAGGTCGTCTTCGGTTATGTCGGCCGCCGCCAACTTGACGATGTTCTCCAGTTCGTTGGTCGACGGATTATCGACGTTACGCGGGATATCCTCGTTGATTATGACAGGTTTGTCCGGCCCGTATTCGACACCGACCACTTTACCTGAGAACCATTTTTGCAAATACATTCCAACAAAAAAAAAAACAATTTGATCGGCAAAAAAAAATACAAAACTCGAAAACAATATTAAAGGTTTCAATTTAGGTTTTTATATACTTCAAAGTTTCCATCACATCAGAAAATGTTCGAACTAAATGGGTATTTCGACAAAAATCTACCCTAATTTGAAAAATAAGAATTCTCAGGATCTCTTTACAAACAGAAATAGAACAATTCGCTTTTGCACCTTTTGTTCACTTAGTTTGATACTATTTTATCACTAAAGCATACAAAAAAAGCATTTGGAATCCTCGAAATAATATTTATTTCTTATACTTTGGCTAGCTTAAATTTGGTAAATTGATCAATATTCGGTATGAAAGACTTGGTCAAAAAGTCGCACCATGCCAAACTCTGCTAACTTACGCTTACAAATAGTTTTGGTTAGTTTTAATTATTATTATTATTACAATTTAGATAATCATAAAAATGATTTTGGTGTTGATGCTGATTGGACTCTTTTCGCTACATCTCATGGCAAAGGAGCGTGTGATGGCTTAGCAGGGAGTGTAAAAAGACAAACTTATCGTGCTAGTCTTCAACGTGATAAAAACAAACACATAACAACCCCATTTACCTTTTTTCAGTGGTCCCAAAGTTCTTTTTAAAAAAATATTCGCCAATTTCACTATTACAAACCATTAGAAATTTTTTCACTAGAATGCAGGCTCGTTTCAGAGGATGAAAAAGTATTTATTTAAAAAAAAAAAGTTAAAAAAAAACATAAATTACGACAAATTTACAATTTAATTATTTAAGCTTATTTGTTCTATTCAGTATGTTATGATTGTTAATATTGTTAAAAAAATATAAAATTTTATTAATAATAATTATAATGAAATAACATAAATAATAATAAAATTTGTTTTATAATAATATTTTGTACTATTATAGTAAATTATCACTGATAAAACCTTAAATGCAGTTCGAGACGCTCTGCAGCGCGGCGCTTTCACAGCGCTCGGCGCGCTGTCATAAATAAATTCCTTTTGTTTAAACTAACGACGAGCAGTGAAATTTTCTCAAGAAATCTTAAACTTAAATGTGTAAAGCACGTGACCGATAAAAAAACATGATTTATTTTACCAAGAAATCAACTAAAGTTTCATTTGTTAACTTAAAAGTTACTTAACAATACGAAAATAAACAAATAATTTTAAGTCGTTAATGTGTTCTTAAAGTTAACCTTGGATGCTAAAAATGTCATAAATCTACCTCTTACGGTTGATTTTTAATCCATTTTTTAATTGAAAGTGCTTAAAATTTTCTTTATAATTTTTTTTTTGTTAAAATCAAAATTTTAAAAAATCGTTGGAGTGATCAATTTTCCATCATAAGTACTTATAAAAAATATATATAGATTATTTTTTTATGATCAAGTAAGTGGTAAATGGGGAGGTCCACTTGTGATTTTACTCTTATAAGAATAAGTTAGCTTTCACTTTTATGAAACATTTTTGTTAAAAAGTTATAATTCAAAGATTTTTTTTATTAACTTCACACAAGTTACTAAAAAAATAAATATTTTAAGCTACCGTTCGAAACAAAAATTTTCAACTAATTAATTTAAAAAACATCATTTTCTATAGAATTTATTTTTAGAGGTAAAATTCGAGGTCAGGCAACCATTAAAGTGCGTAAAATAATATCGAACTCTGAAAACACACGAAACGAAGCAATTCCTAGAAACAAAGATGGGAAAGCCGGGGTACTGTGCCTAATATTCAATCCAACCATTATTTTGAGAACACGGGAGCAACTTTCTTTTGTCGGAATTATTTATTAATGAAAACTAAAAAAAAAATGTATGTGTTAAATTAAGCACCTATCCAATAAATATCTAGCTATGAACATATAATTTCCACTAAAAAATCTAAACCTTAATGCCCGTTGCAATAAAATCTCGCTTTAACATTTTTGTAAATATTTTCTAACAGAAACGTCGTATGCAGGCCAAATTCGAAAAAAAAAAAGTAAAAAAACCAACCTAAAAAACGAAAATATTCGCGAAGGGACTATACATGTCGCCCTCACCTGTCGAAGGGTCCAACGTAAATTCTCCCGGAGGACTGTCGGGCTCGGGCGCGGGCAGATCCTCGGGGAACTCTAGGGGCTCGACGCCGTCGTCCGATTCCTCGTCGCACGATTTCTCGGGCTGTACCGCCGGTTGGGGCGAAACTGACGGCGACTTCCTCCTTATATCGATGCGGGGCTTTATACTGATCTTGGGCGTCTGCTCTTTCGGCTTGATCTTCGACAGTGCCCTTGTAAATAATGAAAAAAGATAATAAGTAAATAAAATAAAAAGCCAGTTTTATCAAAAAAAAAAAACCTTTCAAGATACCCTAAATTTTTTTCGAACTTCGCGTGATTAGAACTTAATAATAATAATAATAATAATAATAATAATAATAATAATAATAATAATAATAATAATAATAATAATAATAATTCTAATTGCTGAGAAAAATCAAAATAGGATAAAGAGATGTAGCACAAGCTACTCTCAAAAATAGCTCCCCCCATTTCTAGGGAAAATAAAATACTAAAAATAAGATTAGTTTGATTAATCAATAACGTCTCCTTTAGAAATGGGTCCCCAAAATATATATATATATATATATATATATATATATATATATATATATATATATATATATATATATATATATATATATATATATATATATATATATATATATATATATATATATATATATATATTTTTTTTAGGATTTCTAAAATGATTTTGTGAATTTATCTTAATGAAATTTTAATTGGCTGCATTTGTTTTGGGTTTTAGAGATATCAAGGTAAACAAAAAATCAAAATGTACGGTTAGTAGCCAAGTATTTTTCCAAGTGACGTATAAAAAAAACACTATCAATTTTCTGACATATAAGCCTACATCATGTTCTTTAAATGGAACACCCTGTATATTATACGTGTTTTTTTAATAGAATCTTATTCCGATTAGAATGATGTAACACACTTTATATTTTAGTAGACTCGTTTTTGACAAATAGGCAAAAACAGGAAATTTTTATATAATTTCAAAGAGTGCCCAGACTGACAAATAAAAATATGTTTGTTTGACATAATAGTAAACAACGTTGATGGTTGAATGATTGTTCAAGTCATTATTGTGAAAATAGTTTTTCGTGATAGGCTTCAAGTATACTATCTGAATAACAAAAGTCGTCAGTACATTAGACTTTAGCCTAATATTTCCAAAGCTGGCAAAGAAATTTGCAGAAAACATTGTAAATGCTAAAAAGGGAATCATGATGTTTTAAATGAAGAAAATAAGGCAAACACATTAGGATTCAATGAAGCACATCCAGTTTCCTCTATTGCTAGACTATATGAATTGACAGGTATTTCTCGGGGATCAATCCACTCAGTTTTGAAAGAATATAAATGTAATAACTAAGTGCAGACAATGTCGAAGGTGGATGCAGTTTGGTTTGGATATTTTAAATAGACATGAGAATAATAATTTTTTGAAAAATATTTTATAGACTGATGAAAGTTCGTTCGCGATATTGATCTTTATATCATTCTAGACAAATACAAGATATAAAAACCCAGGGGTACCAATTAATTAATGTATGGTGTGGTATCATAGATGGGCATATTTTGTTTCCCATAAAGCTAACTGGAGATCATTATTTGCATGGAGCACCAAATAGAACAATATATAGAAGATTTACCTCTAAATGTTTCAAGTTAAATTTTCTTAACATGGAATATCACGCATAGAACTCCTTGTAATAATGTCTTGGAACTTCGGCACAGGATTTCAGAGAGCAATCAATCAGTAATCCGGAAACGTTACTAAATGCAAGACACCATAAAATTAGAGTGTATGAGAAATGTGTTCGGAAAATGATGGTCACATAGAGCAGTATTTGAATTCTTAAAGAATTGTTTACTTTGGTTTGTCTTGTCATTTTGTCAATTTTTATTGTTTTTGACCTACATTAATTTGTAAATAATTATTGTTGTTGCAGTCAGTAATTATAAAATATAAAGTGCGTTTCATCATTTTAATCGGAATAAGATATTCTATTAAACATATAAATAATATACAGGGTTTTCAATTCAAACAAATATGACGTAGGCTTTAATGAGAGAAAATTGATAGTGTTTTGTTTTATACGTCACTTGAAAAAATACTTGCCTACTAACATTACATTTTGTTTTTTTGTTTAACTTGATACCTCTAAAAACAAAAAAGTTACAGCCGATTAAAATGTTATCAAGACATATTGAAGGCACGGTACACTATGTATAATTAAAATGCATTTAATAAGCATTACACCAGATACGTCAAAAATGTAAAGAATTTAAAATAGATTTAAAAATCAAACTGAAAAGTATAGAGTGTTAACATTTTTCAATGCTCCAATATGCCAACAAAATTCTACAATTGCCATAAAGCATAGAAATTTCTGTGCACAAGTTATAAATGTAAATTTTTTCTGACTATCACATCTAATATGATTTAAACTGTTAATATTTTAAGTTGATTAAAAAATGTTTTTTGTAACTTCATAATATTTGGTGCTTTTCTGAAAGGTCCCAATATTCCATTCCAATGGATGGGACCTGACCATGTCTGTCTCAAGTGAAACAACTTCGTCAATCTTCTGACACGTCCACAAAAACTGCTCAGTCCTGAACGAAGACAAGAAAAGTCCTAGGAATATTACACAAGTTGATTCACTGGTCAAATTTTATCCCCTTCATCTCTAAGCTGCATTCTATCGCAACACATAGCACATATATTTTTTTACATTGGATGCTAACTTACTTGTATGTTTTCGGGGTAGACGACTTGTTAACGCTGGAAATGGAATTCAATCCGACGCCCCCCGGCTTGGGCGACACTTGGATAATCTGTTTCGTCAGGTTTCCGTCCTTTTTCACGATTTTAATTTGCGTTTGACCAATTTTCGGCGCCACCTTCACGATGGTCTGGCCACCGCTGGTGGCTACTTTGGACGTGGTCGAATCTAACTTGATAATCCCTGGAAACACAGGGCGTTGCTTAGCGATATTCAACGGTGCCATTAATTGGAGGTCATTGCAGTATCCAATTTCCATTGATTGAAAGGCACGACAAAATGTGTCCTTCCAAAAATAAAAAAAGGATTCAAATATAATTCGTGATTATTTATTTGGAACCTTTGTGCACCTTCCACGACCTTCACTCAATCTAAATTTCCGACTATTGCGAGCATCCGGTAAAATATTCGCATATCGAACACCTTGTAAAAGATGGTCGTAATTGGGCTGTTTTAATAGGAAAAAAACTATTTCTGACCAAGAAATTTCTGATTCAAATGAAAACATTGTTAGGGCACCTACTAGAAATATAAAGGCCCTGCCTAGACCGATAATAGAGGAACTTATGCGCATGCGCGAGATTTAAAATCTCGTTTTTAACCAAGGACCATTTTTGTGGGACTATTCTCTTAAAATATGCATAGATCTCATTAGATATTTTGGAAAAACGAGGTAAGTGTGCGGAAATGGCTGGTTGCAAAGAAAATGCCGCAAAATGCAGATTAGTGAGTGAAATGTATCTGACACCACGTTCAATGAGATTCAAATAAACATTGTTTATAACTTAATAACTAAATAACTAAATAATAGAATAGTGTTTTCTACATCTGGGCGGGAGCATCTCCTGAGATACACTAGACTCGCACATATTTTGCATAAGCTACTAACGTTAGGTGCCTACTTTTAGTTTGTTTATGGGATCCGTTTTTCACTTGCATCGAAGGCAACAAAAAAAAAGCAACCAAAACCGGCAAAAAATTGTTGAGTTGCTGAAACTACTGCTAAAAAATTGCAACTGCAACCGATTTGTACTAGACAAAAAAACCTAACTGAAAATTGAACAAACACGATTTCTCTATCACGTTCAGAAATAGGTTTTTCCCGTTAAAACGCGACCACCCTGTATAACGCGCGTAAAAACTTACCGGCCGTTTTCGACATAATATACACGCCGGAGCTTAACGCGGGCAACTGTTTCTGGTTGATCCTGACGACTCCGTTGGCGTCGGGAATCAGAATGTTCGACGGCAATATCTGTTGTTGGGACGGCGTGTTCATAACCGCCTTGATGCTCGATTTGGGTTCCTTCTTCGTCACCTTGGGCTTGATCTCATCCTCCGAATCGTCGGAAAAGTCCTCGAGTTTCATCTTCTTTTCAAAGTCGACGTCGCTGTCGTCGTCATCGTGGGCGCGTTTGACACCGCCGGGTCCGCCCTCTTCGTCCGATATGTTGCCGCACCACGCCTTCATGTGATTCAGCGCCTTTTGTTTTGAATTTCTTTGCGGTCGCCTACTTAAATAAAATAGTCGCCGAATATTAACATTGAAGAGGTTGTAGCACACTGTACAGAATAAATTATATGTTGCCTCACTCGAGGCCACGCCCCAAGGAGAGCCCAAACTATTGAAATGAACCCATAATACATTTCGTACAATTAACGTTTTCCTTATCATAGACACAAAACAAGCGATTTAAGTCGTTTTGTTACCATAGAAACTTCAACAATAATTGTGTAACGTTTGTTGTCAGTCATGAGAACATATAGTAGCAGGTAGTTTGTAAATATTACATTTGATAAAGACACGGTGTTGTCGAAACAATTGTCTGAATCTGAACTTTTAGTTCTTATTTATTTCTCAAATATATAAACATAACATAAAGCATATTTTTTAATTATATGTTATTAATTAAAGAAAAATACAAAACAAAACCAAAACAGGAAAAAACCTAAGAATCACTTGGAAAAATTATATGGAAAATCAACTTCATCAAATAAATAAAAACGCACACTCACCCCCCGGAGGTAAAGTCCATGCTGCTGCCGCTGCTGCTCGAAGACGGTTTCGGTGCGATCGGAATGAACTGACTTGACACCCCTTTGGCACCGAGCTTTGCGGGCCTGCCCCGCCCCTTGATAACGGCCCCGGCCGCTTTAGCTTTCTCCTCCTTGACTCGCTTCAGCTGATCCTCGAATTGCTCAAGCATCTGTTTGCAGTGGCTCAAGTTTGATACCGGTTCCCAAGTGTTAGAATCGCTGTTGAAAAATTTATCAGTAGCGTTTGAGGTTATGTATGACAAGCCGCGCAGTACGGATTTTCACATTTGAAAGTCCCTAATTCTGAAGGAAACGAAGACAGTTTTATTTAATTCGTCAAATGAATTCAATTTAAGTGGAAGGGTATAAGGCCGTTTAATTCGCAAAATAAACAAAGGAGTTGGCTAGAACCACTTCTGTCCCCGCCACAACTAAAAAACATTAGATCGGTAAGAGTGGATTTGTTATTGGGGAATGACGTTTTCCAGGCAGATTTTTTCTCAAAGCTTTTTCTCAGAATCAACAAACAGATCTTTTTGTTTGGATATTTATAAATTTTCAGATTTTGTTTCCTAAATCAGTTACGTCATATATATTTACAATGCAAATAGCATGTACGGCCGCTTCAGACCTGACCTAAGAGAAATCCAGGAAAAACAACAAAAGAACAGCAAACACTTGTTCCGTTCTTCCCTCATTTAATATTAAGAGTATTTCAGTTTGTTTTATGTTTCTTTTTGTTTTACTCACACGACTTTGTACATATGTCTTCGTTCCATAAATAAAATACTCTTTCTATACCTGTAATTATGTAAACTGTTCTCCGCAGTATTCTATAGAATAAATAAAACTTTTACAGTTATTTTAAAGTCTTTGAGCAATATGAAACAAGTTTTTTTCATTAGGTCCCCCAAAGAAGAAATAAGTATCTAAAAATTGACACACAATCTCCATTATAAATTTCATATAGTGATGACTAATGCAAATAGCCTTTACGTTACACATTGAAACAACTTTGTTCTCAATATAATCAATAAGCTTTCACTTATCTATAACAAGTCATAAGTATTGTGCACTATGGACTGTAATCCTGAATGATTTTTATTTTTTTGAGAAAATATCAAATAGGTGGTTTTTTGTATTGGCTGTTAATTTATTTTTAATCTATAATAAATATGGAGATCACTTTCGTTAAGTGGATGCAAAATAATATCGCAAAAACCAGATTATTTCAATGTACGCCCTCAAATACATGCAAAATCGTCAAATCTCTACAGTGTGGGCAAAAAAAACAAAGCCCTGAAAATTTTTAAATGTAAGGATGCCATCTCACTTGCTATAGAAAAAATTGTTAAAAATTCATCATATATTTTCCTTTTGAAAAGAATTTGTTACATAATTCTTTTTACAAAACTTCTAGATTCCTCCTGCGTCGGTTTTTATTGAGTCGAAATTGTTAATTCAGAAGTTTCGTAAGAAGTATTACAGTAGTCTGTGGAAGTTTCTTTGAAAAATTGTTACATGATTATAAAGCACAGTTAAATACATTTTTACATTCTACCGCTGCTACTACTGCTCCAAGATGGTTTCTGAATAATAATAATAATAACAAAACAATAACCAACAATATTTTTATATTCAGACGAAATTAATATTCACTCTGGGAAAATGAAAAATTCTTAGATTTTTTCTGAGGAAACCGGAAAAAAGTCTATGACCCGTTAAGAATATCCTGACTATTCTAGACGATCAAGAATAACAGAATATGGTTTTGGTCACTAGGGCACAAGCTCACCTTCCGAAATTCTCCCACTTGATCTGATACTCCCAAGTTTTCCGCCGCGGATTAAACCTTTTTGCCAATATTTTCTCGACCGCGTACTCCTGCTTCTGTGTGGAGAAAATTTTTGTAGTTCTTATTGCTTTATTCGAATTCGGATCGCTATTCTAAAACATTACCCCCTCCGGACGTTAGCGATAAAACAAGGACGGAAAAAACTGAGCATAATAACAATAACAATCATAACAATATAATGATATTACAATTAACAATAAAACTTGCAGTTTTCTCAAAATTACCTTGGTACTGGGTAGTATCGTCACGTCGTTGTTCAGTTTAACCGGCTTCACGATACTCTTTTTAATTAGATTGCTTGAATTGTGTTCGTCGATGATCTCCGAATTCTCTTTGTTGCTGTCGACTAAAAGAAAAATCAAAATGTCACTTTGACATACGCCAACTCGTCAACGAATACGGCTGCAACCAATAAACTCACCGCTTTCGAGCGCTAATGGATCGCTATCATCAGCCTAAAAAGTAATAAACACTGAAATAGTTTAAATGGGGACCTTAGTACCGAGAGCAATAAGATGGAGATACATAGTGTTCTTTTTAATTTTGGTGTTACAACGACACTATAAACATAACTCCTCGAAATTTTTAACTCTTTCCTTGAACGGCGATATATCTAATTCCACTTTGCGAGAAATTTTTTTGCACTTTCATAGATTTCTATTGAATTTTCGCATCGTCATTTTTAAAATCATGCGGTGAATACAAACAAAATCGTCCGCATCTGTCATATACTTCTCAACGCCGACTTAAATTGTCACAGATGTGCAGTTTCCATGAACAACCGCATTAGTTGTAAAAAAAAAGCGAGCATGCAACTTTGCGATTTCTTTGAAAAAACTCAATTATTACACAGCAGATTTCGAACCCATTGGGTTAATATTGACAGTTATCTCCATCTTACAGCACCCCATAGAGGCGATTATTACCCTTTGAGAGAAGGAGTGTTTCCCTTTGGCCTCCGTTATTTTGGCATTGCCTATTCTGGTATCGAACTGTATGGACTGTCCCGCAGTAATCCAAGCGTTTTTGTCTTGTTGGGACAGCTTGCACCATTTTTGGTAAATGCCCCAAGCGGATGGTTGACTATCATCTTCCGCACTCTTAAAATTCATTTTATCTTTGTATTTATTATTATCTATTATCTATCTAAAATTTTTTAAGCGTTACATAGTACAATTTTTTCAACGTTTTTTTAACAGATGTTTGAGGTTACCCTCAATTTTTGTACAAACTTTCCCAGTTTTCAATATCAAAATTTAAGTAAAAACTTTTTCTGCATTTTAAATACAATGCTGTCACTCGAAGAATAGAAAAAAATCACTAAAAGGGCAGTTAATTAATGTCTGCCAATGGAATTATTTTTGATTACACAAAAAAGTGATAAAAATACATTTTGGATAATTTAAACATCTTTTAGTATGAAAAATAAATTTTATACTTACCTAATCATTAGTACCTATTGAAGTTTTTTTTTTCATTGTAATAACTACACTGACGCATTATCTAGTTTATTTTTTACTTCAAAAGTTGATTTTATTTTTAAATCGTTAGATTTAGCTGTTAAGTAAGAGTTATGTAAGAACCACATCCTTACGAAGGGATTATATTATGAGCGACTCCATTTGTACAAGTCAATAAGGAATTTAAAAAGGATGCATATTTTTATAAAAGAGCTCTTAAGATATTTAAGAGATAATATTCCGAATGGCTAACTTAGTACTTAATATTTTACATTATGCATTTTTCTATATGTAAATGTTTGGTTTATAAATTATAAATGTTAAATGCTAAATAAACCACTATTCTATCCCACATTTTGGTTAATATGCACATGGTTATCAAAACAATTATTAGTACAAGATATTAATTAACTTCACCTATCTTACCTTCAAATATTTTGTTTTCCACAAAACAAATCCCCACACTTGGGCTTTGTTTTCATTTTCACAGTTCTTTATAAGAGTTGAAACTCCCGAGCACTTGTCTTGTTTATGGTTCTGAAATTCCTCCAAAAAATGGAAGGCAGTGTGACAGGCGCCACATACCAAAACATCCATCTTTACAATTTCCTCTTGTGCCTCTACAAGATAAAGTAGGGGTGTTCAGCGTATAAAAAATAATAAAAAATAAAGTTTAAAGCAGATAAAAATAAGTAAAAAAAATCATACCTCCTAATATGCTTTATTTTGGAGAGTCGGGGTGTTCAAATATTGTAAAAAAAACAGCTCTTTCCAATTTTTTTTCTTAATTTTGCGGTCAAACAAAACAAAAATTCATGAAGAGTGTTCGTTTTATTTATTATTATTAACAAAATTGCGATAAATCATTATTTCAAATAATTAAAACTCCCTCACGAAAGCTAGCGGTTAAACAAAAACTATAAATAAGCTAAAAATTTGTTTTTAATTGGCAATAACACATACTAAGTTTGAAAGGAAAATCTAGAAGAGATTTCTTTTCAAATAGGAAAAAACGATTTTTTCGTAACATTTCAACACTCCGAAATGAATCATTATAGGATGTAAATTTATATACATTTTTTAATTATTATACTGCTGAATACACTGTTAAAGTTTCTCGGCTATTAAAGTTTCTATATCATAATTTGAACTACCAAATAAATATGTTTTCAAAACTTTGAAAAACTTACTTGCAATGAGGAATGGATCTTGCGATACTTCTGAGGAATCCTCAAACTCATTAATGCCTATTGATTCCTTGTCTTTCATCTCCATTTTAAGTTCATTTAGTACATCATTCTTTGGCGTCGGTTCTTCCTTATTTTCATCGCATTCATTCTCTAGATCTTTTGTTAATTCCGCTGCAGAATCCATCAATTCCACATTTTCATTTTCATTGAACATGGTGGATCCATTAGTTTCACTGGACTCGATAATTTTAGATTCTGCCGGTTCCTCCACTTCCATTGGCACGGGCTCGGTAATAGCTTTGTCAGACTCGTCCTCTTTGAGCTCATCGGTAATAGCTTCTTCTGTTGTATCTTTATCTGACGATTTGTCCACGTTATCTAAATCGTCCGCAACACTGCGTTTCGAAGACAACTGTTCATCCGCTATCTTTTTAATGAACTGGTCGATGGCAATTGACGGATCATCTTCAGCTTGAGAGTCGCCCAGTGTTTCCTCGGATTCCGCATTTTCGCAATCGTTTTCTGAAGGTTGTGTGGGTTCAATAATCTGTTTGGGATCGACTGAAGGAGTTGCGTCGACGGAACTAAATGACTCCGATTCCGACGCTAAAACGTCCACCGTCGAGATTAAAGAATCACTAGGCGGCGTCGATGTGAAAGAAATTTCGGAAGTCTCAGATGAGACCATCGGCAAAGAGGGTTCAACGGGTAAATCATCGACCGCGTCTAACGAAGGCATAGACACACTATGCCTGGCCGCCGCTCCTTCCTTTGATATTTCATCCATTTTCGCGGCTTATTTATCGCACCTGAAAGCATTTTAGATGGACACGAGATATTTTAGGTTGGAACTGAAAATTCGGCCATTTATTATAATATTTATATTTAGCGCCAAAAATTAGATTTTTCGAACAAGCTATCCCGGACCCAAGAAAAGACGATTCCGCTGTCAAACAAGATGGCCGGATTCGTGAGAAGAAAAGAAACGAGTGCATACAAACGTCAGACACAAAAAATGTAACAAAAAATACATGTTTACTACGCTATAGCTCAATTTTAATGTATTATTTAACTCTAAATAAATATTATACTTTATAATATACCTTACAAGCAGATTTTTATGAAATTCACCACAAGCGTTCCAAACATAGCGAAAGTGCTGCCGCGACAACTTGCTTCACTAGAACATGGCGGGAAATGCCAATCAACGTGTATCAAACTGCCGTAGAAATTTTAACTTTTTAACGGCCTTTTTAATATCGGAGCTTACATTTAAATGGACATTTTTCGATTCTGATAATTTCCTTCTCACTGACCGGTAATGTTGGCTAATCTGTTAAATATATTTTTTATTTTTTTAGGCGTTAGGTTGGCACTAATATTCTCCTAAACAAGGATATCTATAAGTATATTTGCCACACAAGATAAGGATAGAGTGCACTTATACTAAATTTAAAACAATTATAATAATTTTTGAAGAGGAAGTGTTTGGCTTCGTTATACTTTCAACAGATAATTTTTTCAGATATGGCTTTCCGAGTAAAAAATATTATAGATTTAGCCAATGTTTCTGCACTTACTGCTTTGTTATCCAGAAATACCAATAATAAATAAATTCATTTTTAAATAAAAGAGCAAGGCCAATCATGAGATTAAATGATCACAACTTTCGATAAGACAAGTAATGACATCACGATAAAATGGACCGAGAACAACTGGAAAAATGCCTTTTCCAAATATGAAATATTATTATTGAATTTGTAAAGACCAAGTTGCATTGGAAACAACCCTCAAGAGATATAAATACATGTAACAATGGCGAATTTGCTCCCGTAAACCCGATTTTTATGTTCAGTATGCATATCATAGAATTTAATTCCATAATTACTTTGTCTATGTTCAGTATCACACTCTATTGCATGACAACGGCAAACGACATCAAACACAGAACAAAAAATAACTTCAAATGTTTTACTTAACCAAAACGCTTTGTTGGTTGCCGACGTGAGTCACAATGGGGTTCTGTATTTTGTGTTGCCAATGTGAAACAATGGAAAGGTCATTTATATTTTTTCGCGGAAAGTTTTCGTATTTATCAGATATGGGAAGTAAACATGTCAATTTAGATTTTGTCCAAGATCTGATAATACAATTTAATAATTACGGTTTGTAACTAGAATTTAAACGAAGAATCAATATTTGTGCTATTCACCAAATATCTAGATTAGCAGAGGTTAAACGAATTAGTGGCCCAATTCGTTAGCTTTATGTGTTGTTTTGTTTTGCAGTAGCTTAACCATGCTCTTTACAAATCTGGTTTCTTTCTGCGTCGGTTGTTGAATCGAATGGAAGTGAGTTTCTTTAAAAAATAAACTTAACCTTACTTATTAATTCTTCGACATGGTAACTCTCCGGTAGAAAATATGGTTATTTAATTTTAATGGCAGATAATTTTGCCTCTTTTATTCGTTGAGAAAATAAGAACCATCCATTATTCCGGCTGAAAGTGCTACCCCTGTTTAAATTACGTGCGTGACGTGACTTGTGTCACGTGATTCGATAAAAGACCAATGGCGAAGGCGCGTCGATTTTTAAATCGTTTAGGGTAAAAGTAATGAAACACGCCGCTTTCTATTACAAATTATTTTTATTAAAAAGTTAAGAAATTATAGCTAACTAAAACTGATATTAAATGTTCTTAAATATTATCATTCTCAAATATTTTGTAGTAGATGTTTCTATTTCTATCCGCGATAGGGAGTCGCAAACTGAACACAAATGTCGGATTTTATAGAGTATTTTACTGAACAGTGCGTCCAGAGGGAGTTGAGTCCGTCATATTGTTGGGTAAGACACAGTTTCAGCTACGATATGCTTATTTATTTAATGAGTTCTCGAAAACAAAACAATTCTATAAAATCAATGCTGTGTTTATACTCTAATTGCTACAATTACAATATACAGTTACACACTTGAGAAAATAAAATTACATAAAAAAGTGTTTTATATTATATAATAAAAAAAACACTCACAATCAGTCTGATTTAAAATCTTGCAGTTTTCTGATTTTGATCGCGACAATGTGATGTTACAAATCCGAATTACGAATTCACCTACTAGAAATTGTCCTAAAACTGAGGATACCACAGGGGAGGTTGGATGATATTCCGCTTCTGTGCCTCATTTCTGCTCTAAAAATTTTCCAATTGAACTTGTAGTATAAGGAAATGTCAGAGCAGAGTGTCTTACCAAATACATCTTCAATACGTTAAAAAATTGGTTTTAATTTACTTAGGCAAATTTTTCAGGAATAAGTAAAAATTTCTGACGAACAAGTCAGAATTTCTGACATAAGTAAATTGGAGACAGCAAAACTAACCAAAATATTATGGTTTCAAACATAAAGGGCGTTCAATAATTTAATTTATTCAGATTTATTTTTATTATTAAAGAAAGTTTTTATAACATAATAATAAAAATGGACAGTTGTGTTTTTTTTAATGAATTTGAACCTTATTTGGATATACAGGGCGCCAGTCTCACCATGTTATTTAGTTAAATCCAATCATATTGTTTTACCAGTCGAGTTCTAGTTGAAACGTGATGGATATCTGCAAGAATTTAAACAGCTCAGTTTTTTTTTCTATTTTTCTATAAATACTTAAAAGATGAAAAGGTGCAATAAAAAACATTATCCAACAATAACAATTTTTACTTATCACTCAAAAATTTGCCTAATTAAATTAAAATACTTTTTTTAGTTTTGTAAACAAAATGATTTTTTTCTTGCGGTACAATTGCTAACGAAAAATAAGTAAAAATAAAAAATCACGGTAGGCAAATAGTTTTTTGCATCGAATTGATGCAAGTTTCCACGGCTAGAAGTATTCAAAATCCAGAAATATCGAAATCAACTGATTTGGAATCATAGAATACGTACGTATTGAGGATGTAATTATGTATTCTTACGTCACCAGTACAGACGATGCCTATTTTACCCTATCAGTTAATGTCCTTTCACTTGGTCCATCGACAACCGCGCGTGGGCGTCAGACCTTAAAACTCTTAAACGAGCGTCGCGACGTTTTTCTATATATCACACTTAATTAATATAATGAAAAGGCGTTTCGTATGTACGGGATTAACGCCGCCCCTTCCAACAGCACAGCTTCGTCCACCACTTTTGCCGCTCGTACTGTCTGCGTTTCAACGCTACGATGATCGCTTGGTCGAAAGCCTCCTTTAGGTGGTTACACGTTTTAGCCGACGTCTCTACGTAAACGGCGTTCAGTCTTCTTGCTAAGTCTCTCGCTTTGTAGGGCGGTACCGGCAACTGGCCCTGGAGAAAAACAATTTCGCTTTAATTTATTAACATTGCGCGACCGCTAACGTTTCGTTGAAATAAACGTTCCGTGGTTAGTTTTAACGTTTGTGGTCTGTGGTAATATGTTATGGTCGTGGTTCAGAAAAAAGAAGAGTAGGTTATGTCGCGGTTAAAAACAAACGCTGGTCAATAAAAATAAACAATGGTAACGACAGCAAACTCTAAAATAGTTTAAGGTAAACCTGTATTTTAGGTACTTGACTAAATGGCACAGCTGCCACTTTGTCAAACTGTTATATTTCTTCGATTTAACCAGGAAATTATATAAAACGTTAAAATTATGGTCATTTAATTGTACTTGTTGTATGTTCGTAGCATTTGACGGTCTGAACAAACGACTTAATGGGTTTAAATTGGATCCTATGTTCAGTTTTAGACATATTGGTGCTTATAATTGGACCAGGGGGAATTTAAATAATTTTCCTGTAATTCTAACAATAGCCCATTATAAATACAAAAACTTTCATCAATCAAGATAATAGCTTATCAACGGGCCGTGAAAGCCTTAACCAATTTATCACCCTGTACATATTTGAAAAAATCCGGAAATGGATGTTATAACCCTAAACCTTCCACGATTACTGGTCCAAGAATGTATCTAAAAATTTTTAATTTGAAGGTTAATAATCTACTCTAGAAAAGAACAATTTTCTGGGTTTTTTAGATTTTTGTTTATAATTGGAAAACCCTGTATATAATCTAAAAAATGCCTGAAATAAATAAATGCACTATATCTTCCGCGTTTGTTGGTTAAATTATTTTGCTGATCGGGTGAATGGTTATGAAAAAAAACATGTTTTTCTGGAAGCCAAAATAACCAAAAAAAAAAATAAAAAATAAAAAAAAAATACTTTGCGCTACTTGATCGCACTCAACTTTAATGGTTTAAATGTGGGTCTTGACTTGTGCTTCTCTGCTAAATCTGAAGTTGGTAGCTGCATATTTAGGGCACCTACTATGTTTTATAATATTGGTGAAGGTAAAAACCTTAAATGCAAAAATGAAAACTATATTTTGGTGGAAAACAAATTTTCATTAAAAAAGAAACTCCATTTTGAATTTTTTGCCAATACTGGCCACACACTGTACATTTTTAAAAATTGTCAAGAATACAAGTTTATAGCATTGGGTCTTGCGGATCTTTTGCTACACAATTTTTTTAATCTCGTAAACCGTTTTCTAGAAATGATTTTTTTTTATGTCCATGCAAACGCGTTTTTTAAATTTTTTAAAATACTTGCCGACCTCCCAGTAATTTTTTCGATTTTTCGAAAGTAACAAGACTTAAGAATTTGGAGAATATTTGAATGACGGAAATGACAATTGAAGATTTGGCAAAGAAGCACGAAAAATTACTATAAAAAAACTATGGCTGAAGCAACTGGCAATTCCATCTACTATACAGGTACACCGCAGAAATACCTAATTTAATATTGCAGCATCAAAATAATATTTTAATAATTACTTGTCTCTTTAGGCTGTTTAACGTGTCCATATTGTTCACCAGATCGGTTTGGCATCCAACCAGAACCACCGGTGCATCTAATCGTGTAAGCTCGTCGGCCCATCGCGTACAAGCGGAGATGAAGGTACTAGGTCGTACCACCGAAAAGCACAGCATGAATACGTCGGTGTCGGGGTAGCATAATTGCCGCAGAGGTTCCAAATCGTCCTGCAAAAAATGTATTGTGACCGCAGTGTCTAGGAGGTCCCTTTGTTTTGATCTCTGCTAACGACTACACTATACATTGTTCTGTGGCTATAACCATGTTTGAACTTTGCTGTAACGATTTTTTTGTGTTTTTAACAGTGAGATAAGCATAAAGAACGAAATTAATTAAAAATATAAGGTAACAATAAATAAGTGAGTTTTAAATGGGATAATAGTGATCTTTAATTTTTCTTCTCAATTTTTAGATACAAACTTTGCCTAACCTTAAGCTTTGATCTAGAAGATTACATTGTACAAAAAAATGAACTATAAAATATAGTGGAACCAGAAATCTAGTGAACTTATTATTTTTCATTGCCATTAGAACCCAGCGAGTAGCCTCTACTCACATAGATACTAAAAAAAGGGATTTTTTTTACAAGCGGTAAAAAGGTGATTTTTCACACGAGATATTTTAAAAGCACCAAAGAATAGGAATTCTTTAGAGAGAGAAATTGCTTTTGTGACAAGTTGTACGGAATTTTTTACTATTACTATTACAATACGCCACAAAAAGTACCAGTTTTTGTTCGCAACATTCTGCATTCTCCGTCAGGATTAAATATACGAGCGCAGTGCCAAAATTTCCCCGCCTGAATATGAAAGAAACAAAGTAAAGTAACAATTTTTTATTATTTTTCAATATAATCCCCCTTAACTTCAATACATTTATTACATCTCTTCATTAACAACTCAGTCCCTTCAAAAAAATATTCTTTTGGTTTGTCTACAAAATGAGCTAAAACAGCCTCTTTTAACTCAACTTCGTCGTTAAACCGCCGTCCACGTAAGTCCTTTTTCAAATATTCAAACAAATAATAGTTGCTGGGGCCATATCTGGACTATAGGGAGGATGATCTATCTGTTGGAACCCACACTCTAAAATGGCAGCTTGTGCAACGCCAGCAGTATGGACAGGTGCATTATCGTGTAAAAGACGCACGCCTCTGGTCAGTTTTCCTCGACGTTTTACACGTATGCAGTCTCGCAATTTATGTAACAATGTTGCATAATATTTACCATTGACAGTGGTATTAGTTTCTTTAAAATCTATCAAAAGAATTCCTTCACAATCCCAAAAGATCGTGGCCATCACCTTTTTTGTTGACTGGCAGACTGTGAATTTTTTTGGAGGTGCTTCACCCTTACGACACCACTCCATTGATTCTTTTTTCGATAGAGGGTCATAATAGAGAACCATAGTTTCATCTCCCGTCACAATAGTTTCTATCACAGGCTTCGGTTCCGACTCACAGAGTTCCAAAAAAGACCGCGCACACTCGACACGGCGTTGTTTTTGAATAGCCGAAAGGTTTTTAGGAACCCATCTTGCACTAACCTTATGCATACCTAAATGATCATGCAGGATTCGACGAACACTTGTATCAGAAAGCTTAGTAATTTCTGAGATTTCCTGGACCTTTAAACGTCGATCACTCAATACCACCTCTTCCACAATCGCAACAATATCTTCCTTTATGACCTTCACTGGTCAACCAGTGAATCATCTTCAAGGGACTTCTGCCCCATTCGAAAACGTTTTGCCCATTCTTTGGCTACAGAATACGAAGGAGAACTTTGGCCGTAGGTGCACAACATCCAGCCTTTCTTTAATAATTTTAGGTGCTAACCCCTCTTTTGTCAAAAACTTTATGACTGCTCTATACTCAATTTGCGTTATGTGCGACATTTTTCGGACACGTCTTGTTTAGAATGCTGTCAATAAAAAACCATTTGACGCAAGACTTCAATTTTTTTTTCGCAGCCTACTAAGATACATATTTAAAACAAGACAAAGTGTTATCGTGATACTGGAGCTGCATCTATGTCGGGCCGGGAAATTTTGGCGTTAACCTCGTACCACAGAAGCATTGTCTCAAATAGAACAAACGATTAACTAACTTTTAAATCAAAATCTATATATATAATATATGTATATAACTATTGCAATAAACTTTTCCAAACTACGTCGGTAACACCGATAATTTTACTTGTGATTGTGAGTAATTATTTTTTATTTTGCACTTCAGTTGTTGTGAGATGCTGAATCTCAGCGGTAGTCAAGTAAAGATACATTTTTAATTAGATCGATATATCGCCGGTCGTATTATATTAAACATTTTTTGATAGGCCATATAGATATATAACTCTGGGCAAATAATAATTTGATTTAGATTAAATAATGACCACGTGCTTCAAAAATAAATATACATAATAACAGCAGCCGTTTAACACTACAGACTATTTGCTTAAAATGTCTGTCAAATTTGCATATGAAATTTGATGCGCAAATTTTCCAGATCCTGTTTTGACCAAGCAACCATTATAGAAAGGTAATTATCGTAAGTAAATAAATTCCATTATATATCCTGTGAATGAGTAAGTAAATATTTACAAACATTCTTTATGCGTCTATTAATTAAACTTGTGGGTTTCGATAAACGAGGTGTTTGTAATTATCGACTACGTGAGTTGTTGCAAAATTAGCCAAGAGCTTTTGTAAGCTTTTAATAAGAAGCTTTCAAACTCTCGTTTGACAGTTTTGAATAAACTATAACTGTTTATTTGCACATTTTGTAAAGGTTGATTGGAATATATAGTAGAAGATTGATTTTTTTCCCGATTCTAATTAATCAAAATCGGTTGAATTCGGTAATAACCGTGTATAGACCAGATAAATATCCATGCAATAACTTGAAATATTTCCCGATCGGTTCGCAACATTGGGATGTACTAAAATATCGTTTCGGCATCAGGGCGCCGTCCAGATTGACTCGATAAATTGTATAATGTCATTTGGATAACACCCTGTATATATACCAGGTGCCCCACTAAGGGAAACGAGATACCATCGACCACCAGAAAATGGTGGAAATCATTTACAACTTTCTGAAATGCTCAAAAGGGGGCGTAATTGCTGTCTTGAGTTTTGAAACTGGGCTTCTATAAGAATGTTTGCCTTAAAGGTGGTACAAATATTTTTCGTTTTTTCTTGAATAAATCTCAATATCTCCAAAAAAGCTTGACTCGTTTTCATAAACTTGGAGTGGCGTTTTCTCACATAATCGCAAAAATATTAGTTTAACCTACAATATAATTAAAAGAACTTGGCAGTGGTAATCTTGACAATTAGAAATGAATTGTTTCTATCAAGAAGGATATATTATTCATTGTTTAAAAAGTTTTAAACATTTTACTACTTAAATACGTCAATAATTAATAAAATTAGTCGCCAGCAACTTATTAGTGACAGAGTTAGTGATAAAACGTTATTTTTAATGAAAAAACAATCGTTTCTCTCAAAAGAGATATATTGTTTACTTTTTAAATAGTCAGAATTGACAAACGTCAAAATTCAAGGCGTGGGCAATATCTCCGAGAACATCCGATTGCTCCCAAACCTGTGCGCTTAAAATCCCGGAAATGTCCGAAGTGGCTCGGATCCGTGCGAAACGAAACTGACGTGGTAAAGTGACGTTTCCGGCACGCTACATCGGTGGGTAATTAGGTACTTTACAGACGGGAGTAGAAAAAATAGTTTTCCACATTTTGCTACTTAAATACGTCAATGGTTAATGAAATTAATCGCCAATTTGTGACAAAGTTTATAATAAAAAATAATTTTTAATGAAAAAATAAGTGGTAGTACTAAGCAGAGCCTGTCAAAAGATATTAATGACAGCTATAGCGAATTTGTTGGCATTCGAAGGAATTGCAAAGAAAGTTGTGAAGATGAATAATAACAATCTATTTTTTGACATTTTGACCTGTAAAGTAGACAATTTTCCCAAAATCAAACTTTTTTGTTTTGAGCGTTAAATTGATTTATTCAGATTTCAGGTTGGGATAATGATATTGAGATGCAGTTTTCACCGGGGTGTTAGGCGCCTACTTGACTATATAATGGCATAAAAAAGTCATATCGTTGAGATTATTGTTTTTGCGGATTTTTTTTTCGATTATGTCAGAAAACGCCACCTGGTGGCAAAGCAAGCAATCGCAGACGCGTCACTCATAGTCCCATTGATTGCCTGGGAAAAGTATTTTTTAACGCCTAACAATATGGAGATATGGATATTCACATTTGCAGAAATAGAGCTAGAAACAAAAATTATTTGAATTTGAAGTAGAAACCAAGTTTTAAAATTCAAGGTATAGTCTGTTGATAGATATAAGAAAGTGACCAATTGCTTTTGAATGGGATTATCCAAGGGTGGCCATTACTTAAAGTTTCGGAATTTAAATTCAGGTAAAATTGTGGTCCGTAATACAAAATAATTTTATACCTACCTGTGTTTAATATTCCTTGGTTTGGTATACTACTTAATTCAAGTTTATTAGTAATCATTCTTATTTCGTGTGTAATACAGCGTGTGTTGAATCGTGTGCGAATTATGCAAAATATGTGCGAGTCTAGTGTATCTTAGGAGATGCTCCCGCCCAAATGTAGAAAACACTATTCTATTGAGACTAAGGAAGTTATAAACAATGTTTATTTGAGTCTCATTGAACGTGGTGCCAGCAAGCAAGCATCTTTCGAAGAAACGGCCACATGGACGAAAATTCCAACATCAACTGTATGGAAAATTGGGAATAATTCCATTTCTGCGAGGAAAAAAAGAAGCGATGCTGACATTTTCTCGAGTGTAGATGAAATTGATCAAGATATAATACGGCGCAACATTTACCAGTTATAGGAGGAACAAAGCGTGCCTACCGTGTTAAATGTGGCAAAACTACCTTATGGAAGTGTATTCAACACATGGATTTTAGATTTAGATAAATATTGTTTAGTATCTTTCCTAACAAAACCCAAAATAATTAAATTCTAAGCAAAGTACGGACCTGTTCTGTCATATTTCATTCTTACAGCTTGCCCGGGTCTATCCTTAATTCGTATCAGTTGGTCACTTTCTTATATCTATGAATAGACTTTAACATTTACGTCCTCTTGTGGCGATAACAACAACTCAAAAACAATTTCCGGCATTTGAGAATATTTGTTTTCAAATTCCCAGGACCGTCCGTTTCCCTAATACTGTATCTTGTTACGCTTACTGGGACACCCGATATACCTAGTTTAACTCTCGGCATATAGTTACAATGACGAGAAAATAATTATCTTTCTGGGTTAAAACTCGTTCTTATAAGTAACACAAACGAACGACGAAGCGAACAAAGAACAATAAATAACTTCTTTACGGCGAGGATGAAATTGAAAATTAATTAAGAATCGGCGTTGTAAACATTATATGGGGCATTGCACAAAACGGTTTACGGGTTTCTGCCTGCCCGCTGTAAATTAACTGTGCATTATCGTTTTGTGTAGATAATTATGAGCGATCTCCCAGCTAATTACTTTTATGTAAGATTAAATTACGCCTTGTTGGGAGTCGCACCACAGGGGCGTACCGAAGTGCTTTTGCGACAGGTCATGTTAAATATATTTCGGCGATTCGATTAATTAATAATTGTGTTCCATACTTTTGTTATTACGCGCTAATTTTGAACACTCTTCGTCTCTTTTTGCAGTTACTTTTAAAATAAAAGTTTACTTCTCGTGTTAAGTCCTGTTAGTTTTCCGCTAGTTCTTATAGTCAATTTGAAACTTACTCGATTAAATTAAATTCCATCTGAATTACAAGGTAGCTAAAATAGTAAATAAAAAATGTTATTAATTAATATTGAAAATATTTTCCGACTTTTAGTTGGTGAAAAAAAAATCAGATATTTTAGCTTTAGGTACAAATTTCTGGAAATTATTTGATTGTTAGTAACATTTAAGAAAACCACCGAAAGCGATTATTCTTCATAAAAATTTCTGCACGTTCTAAAATCTAAAAAAAAAAAACGCTTCATGAAAATTATGTTCCAAAATTGACATAAAAATGCAACTTTTTTAGATCCGCTACCACACCACAGATGGCGCTAAAATTTGTCACGAACTCAACGAAAGTAACCCATCGGTTTTTAAACCCTTTGTTAAATTACGGAACATACGTCAATTAAGCCTTACTGAATAGTTTCTTATGATGCTATGTCAGCAGAAAAGGATTTCATTCCAAAAACATGCACATACTAAGTGGACTTGATGGAATAATAACTGATGCATTTATATGGTGATTGGTGATTGGAAACTCAATATGCTGCAGGAAAGCTCTACATATTTTCATTTTTTGCTCTTCCCTATGTATAATATGTGATACATCAATCATTGCTTTTGAATGAATAGGATAAAAGAGTTGCACACTTCAGGACTCATTTATTTTTATGCCAACCTATGTATTTCGACGTATATTTTATTTCTATTTGTTTCCTTCATTGGAGGTCAAAGAAATATATTTGTTGAAGAGAATTCAGAATATGTATTACGACCTCCGTCTCCGTCTTCACCACAGTTTTTCCTTATCAAGTGTCATTATTGGAGCAGAAAATAAAGAGCTCGTCCGTTTCGTGAAGGTATCGGAAACTTCCCAAATATAGGGGGCGCAAAGAGCTCGAAAATTAATTTGCCCAGGTTTAACACATCGCATCGTGTCAACTCGTAAAATGATGCCGGTGTCAAAATGACTAAACGACTCTGGTTCGTTTGTTTACATTGCCATTCGAGCTGCAAGGCCAAAAAGTCCGCGAAAGTGACTCACCGGAGCTTTTATATACGCCCGATGCTAAACGACAGGTTGAAAATATTATATGGGCGATACAATCGCATTAACCGTATACCGTTATAAATGCGCCAAGAAACAAAGAACTTACTGGTCGATCTATTTTAAGTAGCCGAACCGGAGAGTGCGGTGAGCAATAAGTTTCTTCGATGAATCATTCTCGCTGGCAAGATTCGTTACTACTCACGGTGCCATCCGGAATTAGAACTTGTTGCGCGTTTGGAAAAAAGCGACCGAAGAAAAAGAAGAGAAACGGACAAGATTTAATGCGGCCTGCGTGACGCACTCTCGACATTTGCGCACAAAAGGAAATTAAATTAACCCGCACTTTGAGTCACTTTGAGATTTGGAACGACAGGTCTTATTGGTTGAAAGCGAATTTTGCGTCATATTTTTTTATGACTTCAAAAGTACCTGTTTTTAACAGCACGGACGAGACCTCCTTTAATTGATATATTTTCTCTATAACTTGAAGCGCAAGGTCATTAAAACATCGTTAGAAAGAGAATCCCGGCAATGGTGGAGAGACAAAGACATAATAAGGAATTTCTTATAAGTCACAAAAGAAAGGAAACTGGAGTGGAGGAAAACACCAAATACCAAGAAAATGGGCCTATTAAGAGTGAGTCCTTTATAATAGAAGAAGATGAGAGTTAGATGAAGCTCTATCGATATGGAGAGACTTGCAATATCCTTTGGGACACAGCGACTGACAGACCAATTGTTAACTCTATCAAATTTGAATCTTAATGAAGTACAAGGTAATTCTGAACTCTAGTGGGGTTAAATTTAAGCTTTGACAAGTTCTGTTCTTGTTCAAGTTGTAACCAAAACTGAAAGCAAAATAAATAAGAACTAAAAGTTCAGATTTTCACGAAATTATATATTTTGACATGACAATTGTTTCGACAACACCATGTTGCTTTTTACCAATGACACCTATAATTGCAGATTCTGGATTTCGGCCAATAAGATCAATAAATTTGGATGTGGCAGTTTTAAAGCAGTATTTTTTCAAAATATGCCCAGATCCCAATCTAGTTTAAAAACATAGATATAAACATAGACACCACTCGGGTTTTTCTATTAGGTTGCCACATATGTTGTAATTTCGGGAAAATTTACACAAGTTTTCTAGTGGTTGGGCATTCTTGTCACAAAAACACAAAAAAGGTACGGAAATAATCACCAAACACCAGAAATGAAAATAAAAATGGCACAGACTGCTAGCATTCAGTCGGCGCCATTCAAGAAAAAATACGATAATGTCGCAACTTTATCAATTTGTCAACTCAACGAAAATATATTATAGCCACCTGCGGCACGTCAATTTTTATCAGTAGGGCCACCATAGTATCTTATAGCATTTGTAGCGGGTGTTTTTGTTAGTTTGACAGCACTGTCTTCTCCTCGGTCGTTCCGAGGTTATTTTGATTTGGAAATATCATGAATTTCGCTCAACGAATCTTAACTGGTTACTTCACTAGTTCAGTTGAACACAATGGGATCTAATTTTTGACGCCAAGTCAATAGCCAAAAAGAATCGAAATTTAGGAATATATCAAAAATTGAAAAATTAATAAAAAACAATCATCAAATTTACAAGTTTTCTGTATTCAAATTCAAACACGCATTTCGTACAAAAATTCATTTGATATAAAAAGATTAATAAGTACACTTATACAGAGTGCGTCAATATGACGTACTTCTAAGGAAGGCCAAATGGTGCAAATAAATGAGAACACATATGTCATTTATTCACACAAAATTTCTTAATTTTTCTATGGCATCTTCGGAAAAATTTCGTATCCAATTTTTTTTTTGTTTTTGCTTCTGGTTAATTTCTGCATTCCTAAAGTTTTCTCTACTGGAGGTCTAAAAATGTTTCGATTGTTGTTTAAAACATTTTTAAACTACCCAATTAAGAAGTTGTCAATTGATCGGTCCCAAAACTAGTTAGGGAAAAAAAAAACATTGTTATAAAAATAGGGGATTGTACCTTAGAAATTAAAAACAATGTTAGAAATTTAGGAGTTATTTTTGATAGTTCAATATTTCAAATTGTAGTCAACGTGTTTACGTCGGATTAACTCCCTTGTGCTCTCTATATTCAGTCATGGTGATATTTTCCACTGAATCTGGTTCACAGCAAATCCGGGTTCTAAATAATATATTTTTTTCTAAATAGGACACTCTCTATGTTCTCATTTATTCACACAAAATGTCTTAATTTTTCTATGGCATCTTCGGAAAAATTTCTTATCCAATTTTTTATTTTGTTCTTGCTTCTGGTTCATTTCTTCATTCCTAAAGTTTTCTGTACGGGAGGTCTAAAAATATTTCGAATTCTAGTGCCATTTATGGTACCTACGTACTAGGTGTGTTCAAAAAGTAAGGTGACTCTGATATTTTTCTTGTTATGTTGGTATGGTCTGTTCATAGATATAAGAAACTGACCAATTGCTTTTGAATGGGATTATCCAAGGGTGGTCATTAACATACAATGCAACAAGATTATTACCTAAAGTTTCGGAATTTAAATTCAGGTAAAATTTTATACCTACCTGTGTTTAATATTCTTTGGTTTGGTATACTACTTAGTTTAAGTTTATTAGCAATAATTCTTATTTCGTGTGTAATACAGCGTGTGTTGAATCGTGTGCGAATTATGCAAAATATGTTCGAGTCTAGTGAATTGTGAATAATCCCATTTCAGCGAGGAAAAAAAGAAGCGATGCTGACATTTTCTCGAGTGTAGATGAAAAGGATCAAGATATAATACGGCGTAAAATTTACCAGTTATACGAGGAACAAAGCGTGTTAAATGTGGCAGAACTACCTTATGGAAGTGTATTCAACACATGGGTTTTAGATTTAAAAAATTTGACAAAAGGCAAGTTTTAATGGAATATTTAGGATTCGGAAATGGCGACTGGAATATCTAGAAAAAATTAGGATTTACAGAGAACAACAAAGGCCAATTATTTACTTGGATGAAACCTGGTGCGACACTTATGATACCCCCGAAAAGGGTTGAGTTGGCTCATCTGATAAGTGTAAAACAAACGCGCCATCAAAAAGAGGTAAAAGAAAAACTATTTTTCATGCTGGCTCTAAAGATGGTTGGATTCCTAATGGACTTTCTCTGACTGCGAAAAATATTAAAGATTCTTCTCTGGATTACCATGAAGACACCACACCAGATTTATTTGAAAGTTGGTTTAAAAACAAACTAGTTCCAAACATTCCTCCTAATAGCGTAATTGTAATGGACAATGCAAGTTGTCGCAGTAGACAGTTGACTAAAACCCCTTCCTCATGTGACACAAAAGCAACAATCCAAAACTACTTGTATAATAACGACATTTATTTTCACGAAGATTATACCAAAAGGCAATTAATCGAGGTTCTACAAAGCTTGAACCTACAAAAGAAATACGTCTGTGATAATTCTGCAAAAAAATTTAAGGCTTCCTTCCACCTTACGACTGTATATTTAATCCCATTGGCACCAACTGAAATCTGCCATTCGTCGTAACAATGTTTTTAACTCCAATGTCCTCAAACTTATAAAAACCGAAGTTTTCAACATCCCTCCACATATTCGTATGAGTTAGTCACTTTCTCATATCTATGAACAGACTTTATACCTACCGACGAGTACACATTATATGCGTCGGGCAAAATGGAGCAACATAATCTTAACGATGATGTGCGGCCTGAGCACGAGCATCTAAACGCGATATTGAACTCTCTAGAACCGGTTCTACCGTTATATAATACGGCCCGTCGCTCTTGCGAGATTTGAGATTTTGCCCGTACATGTCTCTCTCGTGGAAAAGGCCCCAGTAATTTTTTCCTATTCGCAGTATTTTTTTTTTTTTTTGGGCGAAACAATTACCTTGCCGGCTGTATCACAGATCTCGAGCCGAATGGGCTTTCCGTCCACTTGAACGTCGACTGTAACAAACAGAAAAAACCATTAGACAATTATCCAAAGATATATGACATCAGCTCCCACTCAATGAAAGAATAAATTAATAAAATATATTTAATAATCAATCAACAATTAATATAATTGATGGTAAAACAGCTTAGACTCTAAATCTGTAATGTGGGTAATAATTTAACAATAGTTAGATCATTTCAGTGCCTCTAATAGATGTAGTAATCTTATAATATAAATACACTTATACTTTGACATAGCTACGTGAAAATAAGAACCTACAAGATAAAAAAAGTAAAAAAATATACATATTTTAGTTAGTTTTTGCAAAAATTATTAATTTTCCTATAGCATCTTCGGAAAAATTCTGGTTTCTTCGATCCTAAAGTTGTCTGTACTGGAGGTCTAAACACATTTCTAGTGCTATTTATTAGTTTCCGTATAGCTCGTCTTATATTAAATATTTTGTATGGTTTAAAAATTTCCCCACTAAAATAGTAAAAGTCATTTTTAACATTAACGTAAAATACGGTTTAATGGCTTAAGATTGGTAGCACTGAGATATTGCATTCGTCACTAAGTGAGGATAATAAAAACTATAGACTCTGATAATCCACACTATAAAAGGATAAATAAATATCGCAAATGCTCCCAAAATGTATAAAAGTAGCGCAGGTGGGGGAAAAATAAACCTCAAATTAAATTAGAAAAAACTGTGAAAATCTGAACATTTTTTGTTCCAATTTAATTTGTGTTAAATGGATTCTCATCAAGTAAAAGCCACCTCAGTGCGAAAAATCAATTATTATTAGATTATTAGTCTTTGATACGATAAAGCACAACAAAAAGAAAATATTTTTTTTTGTATCAATTGACCGAAATAATTATTGAAATACCATAAAGGAAAAGAAATATTGCTAAGATAGCTTTGGGCTTTGCTTCTATTCATCAAGTCGGCATGATTGGATTGAAAATTCTAACAGTTTGTTCATTTTTATCTGATTGAAAATAATAACCAATTTACAAATGAAAAATATTAGTAAAGAAATGTAAAAGAAGCAAAGCCACCTATGTAATAAAAAATGTATTTACTTATCTGTTTTTTTTTCTTCCTGTGAGCTTATTTTTTAACGGATTTTGAAAATTTTGGTGTCAGAATGTTGCTAAAAAAGGACCGGTTTTAAAAAGTTTTTGTTCCCACTAGGGTGTTATTTGAAAAAGCTGGGTTATCCTATATCATTACATTAAATGCTATTTGCCATTAGACAAGTAAAGAAAAGTTTCATTTACAATTTTTCCCATAATCAGGTATCAGGAAATAGTATCTATGATGGTCCACAGCCTCCTAGACACAATTTTTTAAAAAATAAATAAAAATTTTAAAAAAACAAAAACAATGAGAAAAATGAATGATCTCCTGAATCCAAAAATGCAAAAAAATATAGGGAGTGCCATTTAAAATTCGAAAGTTACTGTCATTTCCTCCCAAACCGGAAGTACAACCATTGACTACATATTGTCAAAATATTGGACGTTCAGTCTGTATCAACGCTTAAAAATCTCAGATCGCTATCTCTTCAAACCGTTTAAAAGTAGAGTGTTCCCACTTTCTTGTGTCACCCGGTATGGTATATGGCAAAATTTCAATTAAATTTTCGTAATAGTCATTACGCGCAACCTTGAAAGGTCTTTCTACCTCGCGGTCCTTCTATAGAAAATTAGCCCGACAATCAAACCGGTACGTTGCGAACCACGGCGTGGGCCTACCCGACCCGTAAGGCCATTAATTATACCCTTTTTTCTGTACGCAGGACAATTTGCTATTTTGAAAAATTGCGACCGATCCTTGACTACTATATGGGGTTCGGGAAGAGTCGTAAATCATTGCTCGCCGGTTTTAATTTACGAGTTTTATCTGGATTTTGCATCCGCGCGGCTAAATAAGATTATATGTAACTATTTGATCCGATAAATTCTTACCGTCAACAATATGCTGATTATCTTTGTGCGTTTACGACAAACTGTTTGCTTTCCGACTTTTAGATGGAATTATTGTTGTCGGGCCGTAAAAGAACGCAAATATTGACGAAACAATCGATCGGCGACAAAACGGGACGTCTATGGGTGCCTTAACGCGTCCGCTGTACACCCGAAAAAAATTCAAACCGCGAGACCGGTAAGGCCGCCACAGACAACGTGTTTTACGTCGCAAAGATGGATGAAAAAAAGGTTCGTATTAGAAAGGATACCGGCGTTACCTTCGGCACGTAATAATATTTGACATGCGATTCGAGATCTGCGGTCATTAGTGTAATAACAATTTCCCAAGAACTGAGCATTTATCACCTGGCGTCATAATGAGTCCCGCGGTCTTCACCACAGAACACAAACGCTTATACATCACCTGTGTGTCCTACGTAGGCTAGGATGAAGATCCTCTACATACACCCGAATAATTTCGGTACCAAAGCTGCGCGCATGCGTTCGGGTTTCTGGGTTTGTGTATAACGTATAACGACCCAGCAGATTTTCGATAGTGTAAGGATCATCAAAAATAAAACCACGTAATGAAGCAGAATCGAGTTTAATCCTCTCCGTTCGACAACTACGTCTTCACTAACTCATCGTAAACCCCCAAAAACATCGCATAATAATACCCTAATTATCTCCTCACCGCAGCTTGCCCACCCTGTCCTTTTTGCCTGAGACGCCGATACATTTTACGATCGGCAAAAAAAACAAGGCGGCGCCTCTTTGTTACGGGGTCTTGTCGGATATGACGTAATAATATAAATATTCCAACACTCGGCCATCCTGACTATTGGTCTGTCCTCAGACCTAATGGTGAAATTTAAACGTAACTTAAATCTTTCAAAACTACAATAATTTGACTATTCTAGCTTGGTTCCTAGTCTTACGTAATAAAAAAAACATAATCAATTAGTAGGGTATCTTAAACATAAGCGATATTCCTTTATAAACAATAAAATAAGCAACATTTGCTTATAGGCAACGTTTGCCAAACTACAAAACACGAGCGACGTTCGCTCATAGGCACGTTTGCCAAAATACAAAACACGAGCGACGTTCGCTCATAGGCACGTTTGCCAAAATACAAAGCACGAGCGACGTTCGCTCATAGGCACGTTTGCCAAAATACAAAACACGAGCGACGTTCGCTCATAGGCACGTTTGCCAAAATACAAAACACGAGCGACGTTCGCTCATAGGCACGTTTGCCAAAATACAAAACACGAGCGACGTTCGCTCATAGGCACGTTTGCCAAAATACAAAACACGAGCGACGTTCGCTCATAGGCACGTTTGCCAAAATACAAAACACGAGCGACGTTCGCTCATAGGCACGTTTGCCAAAATACAAAACACGAGCGACGTTCGCTCATAGGCACGTTTGCCAAAATACAAAACACGAGCGACGTTCGCTCATAGGCACGTTTGCCAAAATACAAAACACGAGCGACGTTCGCTCATAGGCACGTTTGCCAAAATACAAAACACGAGCGACGTTCGCTCATAGGCACGTTTGCCAAAATACAAAACACGAGCGACGTTCGCTCATAGGCACGTTTGCCATTAATCCTCTTCGTTTTGTATACTAATCCACTTTTTAACATGGTCTGCGGCTACAACAGTTCGTCTACGTTTGAACCCCTCTCGTAAGTCTTCAACTTCGTATCTGTCATTAAATAGTACTTTTGTGATGCGAAAAGGGCCTTTGTATTTCGGATGAAGCTTATGACTGGCACCCGTAGTAGGTATACTCGTTATTAATACTCTAACTAGGTCACCGTCGTTGTACCTTTTGGCATCTCGTCGTGTTTTATCATAGCGTTCTTTTTGTTTTTTCTGGTCCCTCGATATGTGATCCGAAATTTTACACCTAAGCTCTTCCAGGTCTAGCCTATCGATTTCGTCTTGGATTTCATTCAGAATTATTGCCTCTGCCGCATGTTTTGAATTATAGCCAATAAGCGCCTTCATGGGGGTCGAATTAATACCCTTATTAAAACTTGTATTAAGTGCGCTTTGCACTTGTTTTATATATTTGTCCCAATCTCTTTCATCCTTGCCTGCAGCTGTTGTTGATAGCGCACTCACAATGGTTTTGTTATATCGCTCACATTGGCCATTACTTCTGGGCGAGGCAACGGCATTTAAAACGTGCTTAATCCCATAAGTATTACAAAATGTTCTAAAAGTTCGAGATGTAAAAGCTGTCCCTCTATCGCTTATAATTCTGCTAGGTACTCCAAATAGATATATTAGGTCGGTTAAAACCCTAATAACGTATTTACTTTTTTGATTATGTACTGGTTCGATTACAGTGAATTTAGTAAATGCGTCAACAATTACAAAAATATACTTATTCTTCTTTTTGCTTGTCATAAACGGCCCAACATGATCTACATGTAATGTATGAAAAGGAATCGGATGTTTCTCAATAGGGTTCAATTTACATTCTCGTTTAGAAAACGACTGTTTGTAATACATACAACTTAGACATGCGTTAACATATTTCGTTACGAATTTCCTCATTTTTGCGAACCAATAGTTTTCACAAATTCTTTGTAACACTTTTTCTACACCAAGATGCCCAGAATCATCGTGACACAAACGACAAATTTGCATACGTGCTGCTCGTGGAACAACCCATGCTTTGGTTCCATTTCCTAATTTTTTGTATAATTTGTTATTCCTTAACTCATACTGCTCAAAGTAAAACTTTGTATCGCTATTTTTTATTTTATCGGCTAAAATGTTTCGGATTCTACAAATCTGTTCATCTTGCATTTGTGCGGCGGTAATCCAGTCAGCTTCTGTCAAGTCTATATGAAAAACTTCAACTTTAAAATTATTGTTCGATATAGGGTTTCTGCTAAGAGCGTCAACATGCGTCATCTTTTTGCCGGCCCTGTACTCAATTTCGAAGGTATATTCTTGAATTTCCAGCCACCATCTTCCAATGCGCGGGATCAAATCCTTCTTTGATAAGGTCGTTCGCAAGGCATTACAATCCGTAACCACTTTAAAGTTTATCCCCAATAAATAAACCCGAAAATATTTTAAGGCATAAACTACAGCCATAGTCTCGAGTTCGTATGAGTGGTACTGCCTTTGGTCGCTTGTTGTTTTTTTGCTAAAATAAGAGACAACATGTGTATTACCCTCAGCATCATATTGAAGCAATATTGCCCCGACACCGATGGAACATGCGTCTGTGTGAAGTTCGGTTTCTAATTTAGGGTTATATATTGCAAGAATTGGACAAGATATAAGCTTTTGTTGAATTTGGTGAAATGCTTCTTTTTGTGGTGCGCTCCATATCCAATTCGCACTTTTGCGAGTTAATTTTGTTAGAGGCTCGACAATCATGGAGAAGTTCTTGACAAATTTTCGAAAATAACTTGCTAATCCAAGAAATTGACGCACTTGCTTAACGTTGGAAGGATAATTCATATCCAATACCGCTTGAATTTTCTTCTTACCTGGCCTCACTCCTTCTGCACTGATTTCTCTCCCAAGATATTCTATAGTAGTTGCAAGAAATACGCACTTACTGATTTTTAAAGTAAGGTTATGTGCACGAAGTTGGATTAACACCTTTTTTAAGCGTTCTAGTCCCTCCGCAACCGTCAATGAAGGAATTATAATGTCATCTATATAGGGGAAGGCAAATTCATCTTTTAACGGTCCCAGAACCTTGTTTATTAATGATTGAAAAACTGAAGGCGCATTTGCTAACCCAAAGGGCATCCTTAAAAATTCGTAATGGCCATCGGGTGTTACAAATGCAGTCTTTTCAATGGAATTAGCAGCCATGCGAACTTGATAAAAACCGGATGCTAAATCTAAACTGGTGAAATACTTAAATCCTCCTAATTTGTCGATTTGGTCTTCGATATGTGGCAATACACCACGGTTTTTAATGGTTACTGCATTGAGATGTCTAAAATCAACGCACATTCTATAGCCTCCATCCTTTTTTTTAACAAGTGTAATCGGGCTGGAGTACGGAGAATTGGATTCGCGGATGACTTCATTATCCAAAAGTTCTTGAATCATATTTCGGAGAATACCCCTTTCAACCTCAGGCATACGATAAGGATAACGTACAACCGGTGTGTCGACTATACATTTTATCTCCATCTCTACCGTATTCGTATTTCCTAAATTTTCCATGGAAGATGAAATGCAATCCGAAAAACTATGCAATAAGGAAATACATTTTACTTTATCAGCCTCTGAAATAGGGCCCAAATTTACACTATTTAAATCCATAGTGTCATAAACCTCAACCAAACTCACAGACACACTTGTAATGGGGAATAAGCTGTATAAAACTAATCGATCGTCACGTTTAATCATGATTACATGTTCTTGGTTAATAAAATCCCGACCAACTAATAAATCATATTTAAGGTATTTGTCCGGAAGAATCATGGCACTTACTTGTGCCGAAACCCCTTGTATAGTAGCGGTTATTTTACAAAGGGACCTACTATCTAAAGAAGTGCCCATAAAACTACACAAAGTCATACTCTCCGAATCAATACGTTGCAATCCAAATCTCTTAACGAGGGACTCCTTTATTAGCGTATTTGAACTGCCCGAATCTATTAAACATTTTATTTTTTTGCCAAAAATTCGGGCGGGCTGTAAGAATATATTAGGAAACTTTTCCTTTGCTAACAGATTAACGTGCTGTATTTCCTTTTGTAAAAAGGGACACTTTTCTTTAGTGTGACCTAGTTTTTTGCAATTATTACATTCAAGACGTGGTTTTTTGCAGTTAACTGAAATGTGACCCGGAATACCACAATTGTAACACGTTGGGCGGGACTCAGATTTTCTAGAAAATTCTTTATTATTCGAATTTCCTCGATTGAAGCCAGTCCAAGGCAGACGTTTGAATTTAGTATTATTCTGACGAAAACTACAAATTTCCGTAGGCATGTTACCCACGGTGTTTAGATACGCATAAAGTGCATTGGCATTCTCATGCTGTGCGGCTCTAACAGTTCGCGATATATTATCGTCTTTAATACCGCCGATTACTGCGTCAATCAAATAAACGTCAGGTATATTTATGTTAAGTGCCCTTAATTTAGACATTTTTTTAAAACAATAATCTCCTAGGTTTTGTCCCGGCTTAGTTTCGTAATTAGCAGCGTCCTTTAGTAACTTGGAAAATGGAACAGACTTACGGAAATAGAGGCTCATTGATGTTTTAATTTCAATCCAGCTTGAGTCATACTCCACGTTCTCGTCGTACCATTGACGAGCATTACCTCGTAATCGTCCGGAAATTATTCGAAGAATAGTATCATCGTCCCACTGATAACGTTCTGCCAAACTATCCACTTTACTCAACCAATTATCCACCATCACGTCATCCCGACTTGGGTCAAATTTTGGCACTAAAAGTTCGTCTCCCGCGCGAAAGACCGGCTTACGCCTTTTTAAATCATTTAATTCTTTTCTCAAACGTTTTATTGTCCGTTTTCTCCTCGAGCTATTATCGGAAGAGCTATAACTCGAATTCGAACTGTCACTATCACTTCCCGAAGACGAGGATGAACGTTCTTTCCGTTTATTACGCTTTTCACTTGTAACTGTTTTCGATTTAAATCTTCCCATGACGTACAATAATTTTAACTTGTCCGAGAAGAGAAAAAAAAAAACGATTGTAAGTGATTTTAGTAAAATCCCACCGCTGCTTTGTAAGGATCATCAAAAATAAAACCACGTAATGAAGCAGAATCGAGTTTAATCCTCTCCGTTCGACAACTACGTCTTCACTAACTCATCGTAAACCCCCAAAAACATCGCATAATAATACCCTAATTATCTCCTCACCGCAGCTTGCCCACCCTGTCCTTTTTGCCTGAGACGCCGATACATTTTACGATCGGCAAAAAAAACAAGGCGGCGCCTCTTTGTTACGGGGTCTTGTCGGATATGACGTAATAATATAAATATTCCAACAATAGGCTGTTACTTTTCTTTAGGGTCATGTATTTTTCATTAAAATATTGCAAGGTGTCAAATTGCAAGATAGTTGGCAGATAAATTAGCAGCCATTTTTAGGTGCAAAATAATTTAGAATTTATAAGTGAAAATCGGCGCAATGCGTTTGGACGTTTTATGGCCTATCACTTTTGTATAAATTCTGGACATCCAGTATTCCCCATAAAATGATACAAAATTTATACACAATGCTAGAAGCTAATTTCAAAAATTCTCAGAACATGTTTTTGCTGGATTATTTGTAATGCGAGTTGAAAGCTATCACGTCAAAATTATTATATAATTTGCGGTATTATGATTCGCCGCTGAATAAGAAGAAGCGTTACTAACCAAAAACTAAAGTTCATATACTTTGGTTAAACCTTAACCTCCTAACCCAATAATTCTAGTCACGCCATTTCAGTCTAGTCAATTTTAAATGGCGTGGAGTATTAAGTACACATTAATTATTACTAATATGGTCCAAAAACTGAATATATCTTCTTTCAATATATCTTAAAATAACCTTTTTGTGTGTGTTCCAATAGAAATCCAATCTTTGATTCTACATCTGAATTCCACAAGTAATCTATACTTGGATTCTAAAAGTTTTACATGTGTGGATCACAAAATGACATCCACAAGTGCGACATTTGTACAGTTCAATGGATATCCACAGAAGTGCGAATCCCGGGGACCCATTTAAATAACGGGCCGTCCAATGGCGTATTTGGGATACTACGGGAAAAATTAGGGGGTCGAAATTCGGCACGAGATATAGGCATAGTTTGAGAAAATACCAACGTAAAAATACCGCATCCAAACTTATTGACGATCTGTCAGCGGACATGTTGGTTGTTGAATACGAGGAGATGAGTCAAATTTTTTTGTGTCAATTGACTGATTGAATGAAAATTTATTTATATTTATTTAAATTGTGCGTCACGTATCCATCCCGTTATTCGGAGAACTAAATGGAGTGGATATTTTTTTGAGATTTCCCGAATTGCTAAGCATCATAAGTAAGTATTCCCTGAAGAGGGTTATAGGTAAATCGGACACCACAAATGCATAATAATTTATTATGAAATACATATTATTATCGATTAATGATAGATAACACTCTACAATTATTACCTAAAACATTTCGATCCAATTTGACTAGTCAATTAAGGAGTAGTCAATTGATCAGTCCCAACACTAGGAATGCTAGACCGCAAAATGGTCGCAACTGTCGAAAATAAATATTACACGTTTTTTTTTCTGCCCTAATTACTCTTTTTAAATCGGTTGTGCACCATTGCAGACTGCGCACTGTACGGTGATCGAAAACTAGACGGTGAAAGACGATGGCATACCTAATTAAATTTTGCATTGTTTCTTGTAATTCCTATTATTGAAAATAAAAACTGTAAAAAAACTATAAAATTTTTGTACGTGCTACGCAATAAGTAACCACTTCTGAGCCAGATGTTTTCTTAAAACCGCATTTCTCGCCCCTCGCTCTGTCAAAATATCGATTAGTAAAAGGGCGTCATTTATAATAAACAGTTTTGGGATGCAGTAACATTTTAAAAAATATCTTTCGTGCATTCGATTGTTGCGGGCTATTGTTTGCATTCCGTGAAATTGCGACCGACGACTTAAATGTGAGCGTTCTCACGAGTACAGTATTCGAATTTCATGATGGTTTCGTTTTATTGGCCAAAATACCAAAGTACCAAATGATTTATTTATTGATCGGTTTCATTTTTATTTTATAAAATATACCCAAAGAATTTGGTTAAATATTAGACTGTTCTCTATTTGAACTATTTTAAACGTTGTTACTTTGTTGGTTAAAAGCCGGGGCTACTGTCGTGCCCTTCAGAATATTCTAGTCTGACTTGTTTATGTCACTGTCGCGTGATGCTGCCCTTCAGTGCCGGTGTGGTTATTTGCGACAGGATACTTCGTATGTCTCCGCCCTTAGTATCAGCACTAGTAATTGAAGTATATATAAAGATATATCTGTTATACTGATATATGTTCTGCTCTTCAGTATATTATGACCTGTTGTTTATTGCACGGTCGCGTGTTGCTGCCCTTCAGTGCCGGTGTGGTTATTTGCGACTGGATACTTCGCGCGTGTCTGTCCTTAGTATCCATTGCACGATCGGAATAATCAGCACTAGTAATTGAAATAGGTACTTTGTGTGTTCTACCCTTAGTACCAACCTAAACTCAGTTTCAGATTTATGCCATGACAAGATAAATCTGTTATCTGTGTTTTCTGGTGATATTAAGTTATATTAAGTTTGTTTTACTAATCTTAATAATCTTTGGTACACAGGATATCTTTTTTAGTTTCAGTTCAATACTTAATGATTATTCACTAAAAAAACAAATATATATATTATAGATGTTTAAATTAAAATTGTATTTTTCTGGTTACCCCCTCTTACAAAACCGTTTATTAACTGTAAGTATCAAAAAACAAGCACCAAAAAATTACCAGTTAAAACTACATGCATTTCTAACAGTAATTTTTATCTGATAAAAACACGTGTTGAAATCGCAAGATGTCTAGGATGAAGGTGTCCTTTGTGCTCAACGTAACCCGTTCCAAAAAAAAAAAAATCCCTGCGACCTATTTCGATCGCCAAGGCAATGCCGATGAATTATTAACAATGAAAGATTAGGATCGCATCAATCGTGATCGAAGTAGTTGGCCGTGCGTCTCGTACATACCTAAGTACATCCGAACCAATAAGAATGGTTAATTGCCTTGTTTAACAGATTGTAATCAATCAAATCTCCTCTTTGTCGGGCCGAAACAATCGGAGCGGCAGTAAGAACTTATTTTTAACGTTCGGAAATCGAACTGATTGATCCATTCGATTCGTCCGCTGTTATGATTAAAAACCATTAAGAGTGAATCACCCGTGTTCTGTGCCTTGAACCGTGACAAAATTTCGTGTGGTCAACGTCAACAAACAATAATACGTTATCCAAGTTTTGGATATGTCTTAGGTTAGCAAGCTGAACAAAGAAGAAAGTATTATTATTTATCTAATGTACAGGCATTCTTGAGCATTTTGAGAAGTAAACATAAAATGTACAGGGGAAGTCAAAAAGTAGATGTCGATACCTCCTTTTTTGAATGCACACCGCCATTTTTTAAATCCATTTCTGAATTTTGTCAAATTTTACTAGTATCAGAAAATATTCCTTTAACACGTTTTCTTACTATAAAACACTGTTTGAGTACGAATTATCCCCTAAATATAGTAACAAACGAGGCAATTCTAGGTTCTAATTATACTCTGTTCTATACTAAACATGTATTTTTTCCAATAATAGAGAATTTATTGCATTTTATTTCCAAATAAAGGTCACATGTTTATTAGTTAATTACATTACAGTGGGTTCGACTCAGGTACTTTACTACTTTCTTATATATGAATAGATTCGTGGATTACCCAGAATAAACCCACACTATAGGATATTCCCAGTAAAAGCAAAAGGTTTTTTGTTAAGCTAATAAAATAATATTGGAAAAAAAATCCGATAGTTCAATTGTTATTGTCTTTGATATATCGTCTACTTGAAACATTCTTGTGTGCCTTGTTTTGGAAAGTGAATTGTGTGCAGTGCTTGTTAAAATGCCGAAAGCTAACTTCCATATTTTCACCTTTTTTTTGCAGTATATAAAGATAAAGATAGCTTTATTTCCATAAGACTTGAATTACAAGGGTTGGATATTGTCCGTATAATGCGAATATAAAAATATAAAATTATCTTAGTATAATCAGTTAATTAATAATAATAATTAATAATGTTAGATAAATAATAAATACAATAACAATAAGTATTAAAAGGTAAAACAAGAAAAAAAATCTCTAATATTGTAATAGTTTTTTAAGAGTGCATTTGAATTTTGTTTGACTAGCTATCAACTTCAGTTCGATAGGCAATTTATTATAAATTTTTACAGTCAAAACAAAAGGACTGTTTGATGTCAGAGACAGTCGGTGTGTAGGTATTTTTATGTTTAGATTCGGTCTCAAATTGTACTAAATATATGAGTTTCTTGAGAGCATATAAAGATTAGACTTGCTTTTTACATAAGTGGCATATAGTGAAAAAATAAAGCTAAATTACGTATCCAGGCACATCATTAGTAGTTAATGTTAAAAATTTTAATGTATTTACAAAAGTTTTCTACTCAAATACTTTAATTGGTACATGTAGGAAAGATTTTTTTAAAATTCGATTATTTAACGAACGTAAACCCAAATTAATTATTGCTTTTTTGGTTTTTACAGATTCATGCGGATAAAAAATTTATTGTGTATCAGCACGTCAAATCAGTAAAACACCAGCATAAAAAAATCTCAGCAAAAAAACACATAAAGA
The DNA here is from genome assembly GCF_029955315.1 of Cylas formicarius. NCBI lineage: Eukaryota > Metazoa > Arthropoda > Insecta > Coleoptera > Brentidae > Cylas > Cylas formicarius. The sequence continues at coordinate 35,544,817 of NW_026844347.1, read as the reverse complement.
CCGAAAAACAGCGCACAAGTCCATTTCAATGACTTACGTGAGGCATTCATTGAAACCAATACACCAATTAAAAAACTTTTAAATTTAACATAGCAGAACATAACTGTGAAGAATAATTTGTAAATTTACGAATTGTATGTTGAGCATGTTGCTATTATCTGAATGTATCAATGATATTGTTGAATTGTTAATTATATTATACGTTTTTTTATATTCACAAATAATAATAAGTCTGTTCTATAGGTAAAAAATTCTAGGATTTCTGAAGAATGTTTTAAATATAAACAAATTAGTTCCGGCGTTATTTAAAATAACATTAATGTTCATTATTTTTCATATAATAAAAATGCATATTTGCATGTTTTCTGCATTTGGATGCATATATCATATTTGGGTTTAATGATCACAGTTAAAATCCATCCACCACGCAAACTGAGGATTAATGCTTTGTTATATCAATTTCAAGCGCAGAACACATATTCTTTTAAATAAAAAAATAACATTATTAAAAACTTATCGGTTAAACATCTGTCGGTTGTTCTTTAGTCATACAGATAAGAAAATTATTAAGAAGTATCATGTTGGTAAACGTGATCAAAACCACCTAACCTCTAATTTTACAACCTTCTAATTAACGTAGAACTACAAACATTGTATTTTTTGTGTCCGGTTTTTAAATAAATAAATATTATATAGGCATATAGCAAATTTATCAACGAATGCAGCCCAAGCGGAAAATTTAATCAAACAGCCGAAGGTTCCGCTGCAATAAGGAAAAGTGCATTTCTTCCGCCACACAGGTGCAAATTCCAACTTTTATTACGTTGCGAAATCGACAGTTAAGACAAAAAAGAAAACCGCGGTACGTACTTGATTTGGAACGCCATTTGCGCAAATCTTTATCTGCATGCAATCTGTACTGAATCATAACCGCACGAATAACAATAAATAATATCGTTCGCGATAAATGGGACGCGTGTCGTGCTATCGGAATTGTCTACAAAAGCTATATGTGTAAAGCGAATTCTATCTACCATTAGGTTCAAGATAAACAATTAAAAGAGTACAATCATTCCGGACACCAGTAATATCTGCGTTGCGGTTAAAGTGATAATTTGGTCAGTTTATAAACCAACTATCCAGATGTCTGGTTACTTTAATGAAAAATAGCTACGAATATCAATTGCTTTGCATACTAACCACCTCGTTTGCAAACTATAAAAAATTACCGCCTAATTATAAACCACAAGAAAAATGATACAATTTTTTTTATTATACATTGTTTTGGTATTTAGAAGCTGCTTCCGAACTGAAAATTCTCTGTTTCGAACTGTTTTGGAATTGTTATTTCGCATTAACTATAAGTCCTAATAATGGAGTACTTGATATATCGTTTAAACTGCATCTGAGACAGTGAAGAGATGTCGAGGCTAAAATTTGAGTTAAGTATATTATACGAACTTTGCATTCTTAGCAAAGCTGCCCTGTGTTGGTTCTACCATATGGGATTTTAAAGAGATTAGCGTATCTTAAATCTCGAGCGGGAATTCTGAAGTTAAGTTTCGACAAAAGAGAAAAGAGAATCAATTTGCGAGTTTGTTATTTTGTAAAGCATACACAAGTCTGCCAAAGTCCGTTTATTTTGCAAACTAAGTATTTTGAACCGATTTTTGGGCGATAATCTCTTTCTTCTATACGAGTGTGGGTCTTAAGAGCAAGAAATTTTAAGAATTTGCGTAGCCTGGATTCCAGATAACAGATGCGAAGGAAATCCTACTTTGGATAAAAGCATAATGTAAGGAAATAAGCGTTCTGGGACGATCGAAGTCCCGGGAATTTCTATTAGTAAAACCAACCATTCTATTAGAATCATTTATTATTCTTTCTATATGGTGTTTAAATGACCGCTTTGTGTCGAGTGTAACTCCCAGATCCCTTACTTCGTTCACTCTTACCAGGTCATTGTTATTTATTTTATAAGTAAAAGTTATAAAAAAAAGTTTTAATTTAAATTCTCCAAATTTGGTATGCATTGGTTTAATTATTTTGGTTTCACCTTTCTTTTTGCTGTAATAAAAAAAAATCGTTGGCGGTAAATTAAATTAAATAATTAATTTTTATTTATCGTTCATTGTTATCACATTATGTGTTTTAGGAAATAGTTTAAACAAGATTGCTTTCGAAAAATCGTCGGTGAGCGGGTCAAGTTCGTCGCAAATAGCGCGACTCAGCTTTTTATTTTAAAAAGAAGTCGATTCCCGGATTCCTGTCCCAGAGGGACGCATTGTTTTTCTATCGTGCTCCTGCGGACCACTATGGAACTTTCGCAAAATCGATGTAATTTGATTGTTAATACACCCTGTATAAAGAGTCCTTCACATCTCGTCGAACTTCAAGGATACGGCACACTTCGGTAAATATTAAAATTTGTACTGGTAATTGCAATTTAAAATTATATTTTTTTCAAATATCTCGCGTCTCCCGCACGACCTTATGACGGAATCCATTTGATCGTCGTATTTTATCGTATTCTACTGTAGAAACCGATAACTTTTATAAGAATAATTTTTATTTAATGTTTCTTCAGTGTGGACTTGAAACAGGTACTGAATCGCGAACGATACCAAACGAACTACTTTTTTAAAGCAATATCAACGTAAACCATACAATGCAAACAATAAACTAATATGAAAACAATGCCGCCGTTCCAAAATTTTTCCTCCCAAGTATCTTAACATTCTTTTCGTGCGAGGTCTCATTGAATTGTAAAATCGGCAATAATTCTGCGACATACTTAATTTATATCGCCCATATTGGATCCAATTGCCCAACGTTATCGACTTAAAAACAAGCGGCTTGTTTTTTCGCGAAAATTCGATAAGCCCGCCCTAATCTCGAGACAAATTCATTAAGGCAATTGCGGCGCCTCGCGAGAGGCGATTTGTCATGTATCCGATAAACATTTAGTTCGATTCCTTTGTTTACAAAATAATGACGTTTGAAACATTTCTAACGTGCTTAACCATCGGAACACAAATACGGATATTTATGCAAATCGGTCATGGACTTTTAGCATTCACTAAAGAAAGCGAACCTCACAAATATATCCATAGCGATATCCTCTGAAGAAAGAAAAATGTTTCCATTTCACATTCCTAACACTAACATACCTTCAATTTTACTAAAATTATTAATCACTCATCATAAAACATTCTAGTCGATATTTTTTACACAAAAGTACATAAAGTCTCGTGAGTTTTAGAAAAGTGTTTTTCAGGTTCAATTTTCATTTATAATTAAAAAAACACCCTGTATGTGGCGAATGAATAAAACGCCATTAAAACTGCACAAATACAGGGTGTCTCGGTTAATAACGTTTGTTTGGTTACTAAATGTCCGAAAATGTCTCCTTAAGAAGATACTGAAGTGTGGTAAACGGCAGTTTTTCTACTCCCTTGTGTAAAAAATCTAATTATATACCGATCTAGCGTGCGGGAAGCGTCACTGTACCACGTGAGTCCCACAGATCCGAGCCAGTTCGGACATTTCCGGGATATTACCGCAAAGGTTTGGATGTTTTCGGTTTGAATTTTGACGTTTGTCAATTCTGAAGGTCATGTCAGTGAATGTACTTCTGTTGTTTTGCAAAAATGTACCCAAAAACTAACGACCGTATAAAAAGTATAGGACGCAAAACGGTTGGTAAACTTTTTAAGTCACTCGTTTATTAAACACTCGCTCCGCTCGTGCCAAATAAACTCGAGTGAACAAGTGACTTAAAAAGTTGTGCATACTATACTTTTTCTACGACCGTTAGTTTTTAGCGTGGTAAAATGACACTTTCCCCACGCTGCATCGGTGTATAATCGGGCATTTTAGAGAAAGTAGTAGAAAAAATCATTTTTCTTATTATTTCTGAATCGATTTAAGACACCCAAAGAAAATTAAGACCACAAATACCTTCGATTGGGTCATAAAACTTATATTGACAAAATTTGATTATTTTTCCTTTTCATGGAGACATTTTTAACGTTCTGCACGAAAAAAATATTTTTTAAACAGTTTTCCGCAAAGAAGGTACTCTTGGTTAAAGTATAAAAACAGGTTTTGGAGTTACTTAAGGTTTTTGAGAAATCATTTTCATATCATTATCATACGTGGGAAGGAACTATCTCAGAAAATAAAGATTTGTTCCAGAAACAACCATGAAGTAAAAATATTGCAAATTTCGAAAGGTATAACTAACTTTATTTTTTAATATTCTATTTACCCTAGAAATTAACATAGCGTTTTTTAAAACATTCTGTTTCAATTCAACCGGTTGTTTGCCTACAAGATGCCTTCAAAACGCAGAAAATATTTTTTTTTTAAGTTTTTCTGTGAGTTTCTACATTTTTCAAAAGACCGCCTTTATAATATTAAAAATGGACCTTCACGTTCATTATCAAGAGTTTAATAATTGGCCCAACCAATTACTTTCCAAGTCTTGCCAACTTGACGAACATTAAACTTATTGCACCACCCCGTACATATTAACAAGCGAGGCCGGCATAACTTCTATTCACTAGGTGTCTAACGCGGATTAATCCCGAGAAAAGCTCCTTTGAAACGAGCTCGTTAGAATCGGTTTTCGGACAAAGGCAAATGCGATTAGAAAAAATTAAATTAACGACCCGCCACTGGGAAAATCTCATTAGATCGGATTGTAGCTGTCAACGTTCATCCTGAAACCTAATGAAATTCCCGGATGATGCCGCACGTAATCAACCATAGTATTATTATTATTTTTATAATAACATTTAATGTACCGGAGATCATTTAACCGATGGTATAGTTTAATTCAAATTATGCTACAACAATAATTATTCTTTCGACCATCAATCAGAACGGGAGTGTATACGTGGATACCAGTTTCATTGTTTTTATTTGATTTTTATTTATTGGTATTGGTATTGGTATTTATACTTCTAATTGCCGTTAATCATTTCAATATTTTAGATAAATCTATTCTATTTTTCAATCTTATTTAAAAAAAAAAATTAACTTATGGAAAATTACAATGTTGAAATTTTTCTCCTACAAACTTGGGACATTCTGTATAGACCTCATACATTCTAGTAACATCAACACTTAAGTCGCAGTATTTGTAATTGTAATAAGTCTCAAACAACCCTTGCATATATTTTAAATTTGTGTCAAAACAACATAAATCCTTTTTTAATAACTCGTTCCAGTCCACGTGATACATATCTCTCTTAGAAAAAAATATTTCTATTAAAATTGGGGACTAAAAGTTCACTCAAAGCCCTTTAAATTGGACGTCACACGAAAACAGTTCGTGACGTCACGATGCATTAAATGTCAGCCGGTGGGAATTGTTAAACTCACCTAAACCCTTTTATCTAAGGATTATACGTTATGTAATATACGTTATTTGTTTTAACCTGGTTCGCGTGACAATAGTGTATAGTGACGTCACAGTCGATTTCGACGATTTTCGCAGGCTCCATGTCTATACGTGCAGGCATATGACATAGAAAATATGTTTAAAAATAATGGAAAAATCCAAATATCAAGAAATGTATAGGGAGGGGGGCTTTACCAGCTTTACCAGGCAGAGTGATATTGGCCTGTAGTTGCCCCTCTACTTCCTCGACCCTGAATATATATTGAGCATAATTTAACAATTTTTGTTCCTCTGGAAGTTTTCAAGTAACCAATATATTATTTATTCATAATACGAAGACAGCTACAATATATTGATTCAGGTTGACAAGATCCTAATGTGTTACACCATCGTGTCCTGGTGCGGCAGTTTTCTTAAAGTTTTTTATAATATTAGCAATCTCGGTTTCACAAGATGGTTCCAAAAATATATTATTTTCACATGACACTTCGTTAAACGTGCTTAGAGGATTTTTCTTATCCTTAATTTCTTAAAGTAAAAAAAGTAAAGTACTTATTTAGTGTATTCGCAATGAGCTTTTCATTACTTGTTATTATCCTATGTTTGTTTTTACCTTTTTTATAGATAATTAATGAATTGATAATATCCCCTTGTTTTCTTGACTCTGAGGTTTTTTAATGTTTTTATTTATTATTTATGTAATTTTTTAAATTCTTGTAATTTATTTTTAAATCGTTATTATTTGGATTGTTTTTACAGAGCGTATATGCATTATCTCTTTGTTTTATTAATTGTATTAAATCTGATGTAACCCAATTGTTATTCTGATTAACTTTACAGCTATATATTTCTACCCTGTATTTAATAAATTTACAACTATTACAACTACATAACTACTGCAAATCACAAAAGGCCTAGTTTGCCAGCTACTGCACATTTACCCCATTAAAAAAAAGGAAAAATTAGTGAGCTTGTTGTTTTGTTTAATCAGAAATTTTTACATCGTAATAACAAAAAAAAGTGTAATATTCGAATAACAAAGAGTCCTAATCACAAAAGGAATAAAATTTTGAAGTTTATGCTATTTTTTTGTGGTAAAAAAATATAATTTTGTATACTGGCAAAATAACATACAAAATGACACACAAAAACTAGTTGCTATTATCCTCGTCATAGTACAGCAATTAGTGTCAATTTTATTGATCATTTTTATAGTTAATTGAACGCCTTACAAAAATGGTTTTGTTTTTTGATAAATCGAAACATTTCAAAGATATTCGAGGTCAAAGATTGAAGAATCTAAATCTAAAATCTCTTATAGAAAATTTAATGTTCCACAAAAAAGGTCTCTCGTGGTTTATCGATTACTCAAACCATTTTAACGATATTTGCATTGGAATTCTAATGGATACTTATATTCATAGTTTTTAATATATATTTTCATTTTAATTTTCAAAACATTCATACAACTTGGTAGCAACGAGTTTTTGTGCGTCTGATCCAAGAAAAAAATAGTTTTTTTTGACCCACCTTAATATAAAATGATATCTGGCTGCAGTGAGGGTATTATTTCCTTTTATTATTAAATTATAATGTTCAATACAAAATGTTTTTAATGAAGGCGTGGATATTTTCAATAGCTTGTATATAAGAATTACGATCTTTTTGACGATAAAAGAACCCGATATAAACGAAACAAAAAATTTCATAACGGCGTCACTTTCCCGTCACAGTCTCGAAACGAATTGCTTCGAAAAAATGTACTTGCATTTATTCGGTGACAGCTGCACGCCATTTATTACGTACTAGTAGCATACATAAAAATGTATATGGCGGCAATATGGCATACGTCTACGGAGGATATCCTCCGGCGTTCCTGTGAATTGAAAAGAAAACTGTTGTTGTCACATTGTGATTCATTATGCATTCGCCCAGACATTGGTGCTGACTGTACACAGAGTCGTGCCAATTTACTTGATGTAAAGTATCGCACGAATTATTAGCACTGGCAACGATAGAGAATTTATATTTATTTATATAATTATTTTCAACCAGAAGACAATGTATGGGGCGGACACTCAGTATTGTACCTATTCTCAGGAACTACTCATTTTATTAAAAAAAAGTTTATGCAAAAGTTTTACGGTTTAAATTAAATTTTAAAATTATTTGCTTTTTATATATACAGGGTGGCCGATAATTAATTTTAAAAAATTAAATGGAACACCCTATAACTTTTATAGAAACTACTTATTCGAATTTTGTGTAGTTTGGACAGAAATTGAGATTATATATTTTTTATATAAAATTATCTTCTTAGTAAATATCATCTTCCACCACTAGTATTAATGACAAATTCTAAACACATCTTTAGACGACATCTGAGATGACTAGGTATTTGAAAATTCTACAGGGTGTTTTAAAGTAAAGGACATTTGCAACTTGCAGTATTTTTTTTTAATGGGACGCCTATGTTTTTAATATTTTTTCTGAAAGCATATAGATGTTCTTTACCTAGATCTAATGGTTTTCGAAATTTTTAGGAATAAACTTGCTGGCTGACACCTAAGTATTTTAAAGAATTTTGTAATGGCATATATTTCTTATATTTTATACTTTATGAACTACAAAGGGGTATTAGAGAAGCTGTAGTCCAACTAAATAACTAAAATAATTTTGTTTCTAATGCTCTAAACCATAAAGAGGTTGCTTATATAACGTGCAGTGTTCAAAATCGTGGACATATTAAAAACGTAGTGTAGATTTCCTATCTCGTTTCATCTTAGTTAGCTTTAATTATTGTAGCTACTGTTGTATGTTGCTTTTACTTGTTACTGTTGTTTTAAATTTTTAAATTTCATAGTTTTAAGTTTTAATTTCCTAAACCTATAAAACTCTGTATTGCTTTACCTACAAAAAAGACCCACCGCCCATTGCAAAAAGCCTTAAAATTAATTCAAAAATAAGAACGATATGCTTTTTTAAAATAATTAGTTGTCAGTATTTCGAAAACCATTGGATTTATAGGAAAAATATGGACGTCTTATTAAAAAAAAAAATACTGCAAGTTGAAATTAAAAAAAATAATAAAAATATCTTTAATTTAAGACACCCTGTAGAATTTTAAAATACCTAGTCATCGCAGATCGCTAGAAGGAAGTCTTCTAAAAATATGTTTAGAATTTGATCAAGTAGTCATTACTGCTAGCCGTGGAAGAGTATATTTACTAAGAGCATAATTTTTCATAAAATATGTAATCTCAATTTCTGTCGAAACTACACAAAATTCGAATATTTCTATAAAAGTTACCTTCATTTATGGCAAATATCAAAATATATACGGTGTTACATTTAAAAAATTTTGTCGGACTAGCATGTATCGGACACCCGGTATATATAAAAAATAAAATAAAATAATTTAAACTATAAAACTTGGTATAACCTTTTTTTTTTCTCAAATCAGTAGTTCCTGATACAAACCCCTAATTTTGTTGCTTGCCTTAGAAGCTGAATAAAATGTGAGGTAGGTATATTTTGTTTCTTTTTTAAATATTGCATTTGTAAACGATTGGTGCTGATTTTTGTTTTTTGAAAAAAAGAAGGGGGGTTCGTGGTATTAACTTGGAATGAATCAAGCTCGGAGGATTTCATGATGCCAGAACTCTGAAAGAATGAAAAACACTTTTATATATATTTCACAATGACTAGTGAGTGTTTTGATGAAGTTTGAAGCCTTATCCAAATGACATTCGAAAATCTGACTCAAATTAGTGCGAAGCTATATCACCTGAAAAACGACTTGTCATTACATTGAGGTAAAAAAAATAAGTTAAGAAAAATTTAAATTTACACGTAATTTTCACCGAATGGATTAAAATAAGTAATAAAATTGGCGCTTCCTTGAGACTGCTGAGACATATTTGTCAATGAAGTGCAAGTATAATCGTCCCATCAAAATCTAGATGAAGAACTGGGATCTCCACTTTCAGGTCTCGGCACTGGTGCAATATTGGAGTTTGCATGATGTAAAAAAGACCTGTTTCCTCCATCACCTTCGTATTGAGTTCCTCATGATGCAAAAGTTCAGCAATTATCAACTTAGTTATCGCCTGCCCCCTACCGGAAAATGTTTTTATGATCTTTGCGTGAGCCAAGAGAAGACGGTCAGTGGAATCATATTCAATTTTTTTTTTATTTTCGAAATATTTTATTCTTTGCATTTCAAGAACTAGTTGGAGTTGTATTTGTTACCGTTATTAATTGGGATGGCTGAGTGACATTTAAAACTTATTTGTTCCGAATGCTTTTTCAGTCGAAACTCTATCATTTTCGGAACTGGCCATTTGAGTGTCAAAATTTTCACATTCTGAAACGGGTTCTAATTCAAGTTCCGCAAGATCGATGTTTCTAGGAATATTGTCACTGATATTGGAAGAAGTTTTGGCGAAAGTCAAGTAAATCCGAAAAGCTGTCATTTCTTTTTCATTATATTTACTGTCTGTCCCGTTACGGTTTTGGTTAGCATATGTGTCCCGCAGATTTATCCATTTTCTGTTATACCTTGTCATACATTCTATTTATTTTTAAAATACATACATTACATTCTATTTATTTTTAAAATTATATATAAAAAACGTTAAAATAAACATTCAGAGAAGACCCAAGACTGTCCCTTAAATAAATATTAACATCATCTTGATAGCCCAGGCGCTAGCCCATGGATGACTCTTACAACATTCCTTTCAAGATCTAAGATACAAGACCTGTGAGATGAATGCCCGCACAATAGAGAACATAATAGCAGTGCTACATATTCGACTGTCAAGTCGGCATATTCGTCTGAAATGCATTAACAAAAAAACGATACAGCGAGGCAAAGTTACACAGGGTTTAGGTTGATTCTTGCATATTAATAGTTTTTTTTATTGCTATTTAATCCAGGTCTTCAATCATAACAAAACATACCGGTAGTCATGTGGTAGTATAAATTTATGTAAATAGATAACAATTATAAGTTATATATTTAGCACTAATTTGTTTTTCTACTCCCGTCTGTAAAATACCTAATTACCCACCGATCTAGTGTGCGGGAAGCGTCACTTTACCACGTTAGTTTCGTTTCCCACGAATCCGAGCCACTTCGGACATTTCCGGGATTTTACCGCACGGATTTGGGAGCGATCGGATGTTTTCGGAGATATTTCCCACGCTTTGAATTTTGACGTTTGTCAATTCTGACGGTCATGTCAGTGAATGTGTTCGTGTTGTTCTGCGAAAATGTACCCAAAAACTAACGGCCGTAGAAAAAGTATAGTATGCAACACGTTCGGTAAACTTTTTAACTCACTCGTTTATTAAAAACTGGTAGTAGGTTAGTAGTTAAGTAAATTAGACTTTATTTAGTTTATCCACATTAGTTTATTTTGCATTTTTACATTTTACCTATAAATTTAGTTAGTTTTTCGATTTTCAAAAACGTGTATTTTTATATATTTCACTCGGTTTAAAGTGCTTTTTATTGCTTTACTTTGCAGTCTTTATAATTTCATCCACTTGATAACACCATATCAAATACTCTATAAATATTATACATTAGGATTGCGGAGCGAGTGTTGCATACTATATTTTTAATATAGCAATTAGTTTTTGGGTATATTTTTATAAAATAGTCCGGCGACAATCAAATGTCGGCATTTAAAAAATTTGAAAAGAAAAATTAAAAAAATTGAATTTGATGATGGAAACTTCGTAAGTAAAATCAAACTATACCGGGTTATAGGGCGTAAAAAAGAATAAAATATTCAATAATTGTTTTTTTCTAAAATCAGTCGATTTTTGAATATACTAATTTTTATAATACTAAAATGAAGCCATTTCACAGCGGCTAGATGACTATAATTCTGCTCCCCATACATGCAATTGAATGTATTAAATGCTGTTGAATCTAAAAAGTATATAAATAATCCCAAACACTATTACTATGCATACTAAATATTAATAGAAATAAATGGACACCAGTCCATTTTTTTATTACATATGTATTTAATTACTATTATTAATTTTTAATTTAATTATACTATTTCACTCCTAATTTAACTAATTAATATATTTGTATGGGAGAAGGGATGGTTTGGAGAAGAAAAAGGAAAAAAGATGGATTTTTCGAAAAAAGCGAAATATCTGATAAGTCGGACAAACAAGGCTGTCCTCAATGTTTTATAATTTTTTACTTAGTCTCAATAGATTACAAGGAAAGAATAATAACGAAGCTATATCAAGCAGTAATTTTGAACGCATTCCTTAAAAAACTTGTTTTTGGCGTTATTAAGCTTGCCATCACACATCACACAGAAAACTCTAAAATTTCATTTTCGAACGCACCCACAAAATCTGAGCGCTGAACTGAACTTTCTTTGTAATGCTGGTTGACTGGTGCGCCGGAGTTTTAGTTTCACATTATTCATTAGAAAAAAGGATTCTCCTTATTATGTAAAAAAAAGCAGATCCAAAATGGCAACATATTTTTCTGGAGTGAGGCTGCTTCCCTGAATTGTTCAAATTCATAGTATTTTTTCCTGAAAATGGCAAAATATATGCATTTGAATTTACATTGTTGCGAGGAATATAAACAAAAAAAAAAACAAAAAAAAGAGTTAATTTGTAATTCTGGTAGCTCTCACAACGATTTTAATTTTAAAAATACGAACTGCAAAAATCAGAGAAGCTTTAAAATTTCACAAAAAAATCTAATTGTCATAATATTAATTATATATAATATACATACATATATAATATAATAACAAGGAAGTTCAACACATTGAAGAGGTTGGCAACCACTGGTATGGAGGATTATCGCAAAGCATAGATAGAAATAGAAACAATTTCGCGTTATAGTCCTTGGATTACGCGTTTATTGACGTGTGTATTACAATAAATCAAATGCACATACGTTATCGTATATCGGATATGAGGCAACGTCTCGTTTGCCGATCTTCCCGATGATAGCAAAGCGGTGCCGACAAAATAATATTATAGCAAGGTGGATTACGAACGAAAAAGCCGACATACTCTTATCTAGCGAACTATCGTGTAGATATGTAGAGTTTTTAGCCTTACATTGTAATCTGTTTATCTCTCTACCCGCTAGGGGTAATTATATTAAAATGCCGTACGGAAAATTATATAATAAAGAGCAATAACGAAACAACGAGGTATGATGCGACAATAGCCACGAAAGATATAACAAATAATCAAAGAATCCAAATGTCTTAAGACTTATTTCATACCTCTCTGAATAGTTTCATTTTAAAAGAGAAACTGGTTTTCCCTGGCTAAATTTTCAAGACTTTTTCAAGAAAAAAGTTTAAAAATAAAGACTTTTTCTCCCAACTAGGAAAAACAAAACCTTGTTCGATGTAAAGACCAGCATTTTAAGTCCGTTAATAAAAAAACTGAGAAAAATAGTATATTACGCAACAACGTCGTTAATAAACGTCATTCTAGTCACGGGTTCTTGGATACCCTTTCGTGGCTAACAAAACATACGATTCTGGCGTGTAAAGTGACACATTCCACAATCTTGATTAGATATTTTAAAGACTCTTCACAGCTTATGTTGATGAAACAATAAAGACCTGTAGAGCAATCGTAAAAGTGTTTTATAGATACATGAGAAATATAAAGGTATTTGAATCTAGTAGTAACAGCTAGAAAAGACAGAATAGAATGTAATGGTGATTGGAAATAAACACAAAGAAATATATATAAAACTCGATGATAAAGCAGGTCACAAGTTACAATTACTTAGGAGTAGAAGTAGATAATAACGAAAAACAGGAAAAAGATATAAATAATAGTATACAACAAACATTTAAACTGTACTTTGCAAGAAATAAGAACATCATAAATAAAAAAGAAATATCAACAAAAACAAGACCATATATCGACCAATTTAAACATTTGGTTGCGAATCGTGGACACTGACAAAAAGCAAAGTTCAAGTCCTGCGAAGAGTTAAAAAATGGACAAAATATGAAATAAAACAGGTATGGGAAGCAAAAAGACAAAAAACAAAAAAAACGAAGAAGACCCCTTGGTCTGCAAAAAGGAAGCAAAACTTGGAGATTTGGAGATTGTGCAATTAAACACCCTGACTTTTGGATAATTTAAGGCACTTCCTGTCTTTTTCAGGACGACCTGTAAATTTCTCCGATATTTCTATGTAGATTTAAATGTAGTGACCCATTGGTTCTTTTACAAAGTTGGAGTCACGGAGTTCGCGAGGTTTGAAAACATTTCATTGGTTCACTTAAAAAGGATTGTGCGTGGAATGAAAAATGTTGGTGGGGGCGAATCTGGCATTTCAACAAGAGTCTTCAAGGATGCTTTTGCGGTGGTTGGAAATAGAATACTGGACGTTATCAATGCGTCATTTTCTAAAGGGCAGTTTCCAGAGGAATGGAAGTCATCTTCGGTGCTTCCGGTGCCGAAGGTTCCAGGTACTAAGCTGCATTCTAATTTTAGACCGATCAACACTGTGCCAGTGTACGAGAAATTGTTGGAACTCGTTGCAAAGGAGCAGCAGCTGCAGAGACATTGTGACGAAAATAATTTAATTGTCTCTAGTCAATCAGGATTTCGAACAGGACATTCTTGCGAGACTGTGATGGTTAGTATCTGTGATAAATTTGTTGGGGCTGTCGATGACAATAGTTCTGTTTTGCCTGTGTTTTTGGACTTTAGAAGAGCTTTTGAGACTGTCAATAGGGATATTTTAATAGCTAAGCTAGAAAATGTGAGTATAAAGCACTTAGTCCTGGAATACAAAAATAAAGTATGAGATATGTGTCTCAGTCTATCTTGGTGGATCATGGGGTACCACAGGGGACTGTTTTGGGGCCATTATTGTTTCTTCTGAATATTAATGATCTAGTTGAAGTTGTGAAAAACAGTAAAATTACATTATTTGCCGACGATACCATAATATGTTTCGTTGGTGAGAATATCGAAGAAATGCAGCGAGATATCAATGATGACCTGTATCGAGTGTTTGTATGGCTGTGCAATAATGATCTTAGCATTAATGTCATGAAGTCGAAGTTCTGTTTGTATGGCAAAAAACATATATTGAGTGGTTTGGATATGCAGAGTGTTAATATTAGTATAAATGGCGTTAATTTGCAGTATGAGAAACGTATAAAATATTTGGGAATTATATTAGATCCGCAATTAAATTTTGATGCACACTGTCATTATATAATGAGAAAGTTCTCACAAAAGGTGGGTTTCATATCTAGAGCAGGCAAAAATTTAACAAGTTATACAAAATTGTCACTTTACAATGGCTTGGCGGCGCCAGATCTGCAATATTGTTCAATTTTATTGTTTATTATACTTAACTATAGACTAACGGAACTTCAGAAAATACAAAACAGAGCAATGCGCGCAATTCTAAAATGTAATAGATATAAACCTGTGATGACTATGTTAAATGTGTTACAAATATTAACTGTAAAGCAAAAAGTAATGTTTGATGATGATTTATATTTATATTTAAGATAAAAAATAAAATGATGCCGCCATACATTGGTAATAGGGTTAATTACTTTAAGAATGTTTATGACTACAACATTAGAAAACGTACTGATTTCATCCTAGTCAATCGATGTAAAACTACAAAGGAGTGTGATAATATAAATGCTTTTAAAAGATTAATTAAAACTCATGTATTGTCTGAAATTTTAATCTAATTTTTCTTTTATAATTGTTCTGCTGTTATAGACTTTTGTTTTGTGTACTTTTGTACTTTTATACTTATTTAAATTTTCCTATTTTGCTACTGTCTCGTATATTTAAAATGTAGCTACGATTGTTTTCTTTTGTAGCTTTATGCTAAATAAATAAATAAATAAATAGATTCGTTTGTGAAGAAGCTGAAACCTTTATTACTTAAAAAGGACCCGAATTATACACAAAACTAATTTTTGGAGTGTGGTTAGAGAGTTAACATTTTTTTTTGTAATTAAATATAATATAACGTTAAATTCAAAAAAATCTATAAAAATGATTACTAGGTGTTCGAAAAACCAGATCCGTTTACATTTTCCTCCCACGAAGAAACGGACCTCTTTTGCCGTGTGCAAACGTATTTCGTAAACACCCCGTACGGCCACTGGGTGCGTCGACGTAAAAAGTTCCACAGGTAAACATGCCGAGCCGCACCAAGTGTCCACCACAAAGAGCCGACTACCTGTCCTCGCCTTTACAGGGACACCAGGAGGTCAACCCGCTGACTCAGTTGGCGACTGCAGGGCGCCACAGGTAATTTTAGAAGGCTCGTGGTGATTGAGTTGTTTTTGTCGGTAGCCTTTCCCAGAAATCCGTTTATTCCGTGTATGGCGACACTTATTCGAACCGATACGATTACCAAAAGCAAAAATAGACAATCGCAAATATCGTTTACAGTTTTAAGAATTTATTAATAATATAGTGCATTGTTAACAACGGACGCAAAACTGCGAAGTGGGTGAAAAAATAAATTTAGGCTCTCATTTTCAATTTTCAAATCTTGGCTGTTCTGTGAAAAATGTATGAGAATTGTAAATCTGCGTTTTTGTAAAAAGTGGTTATTGAAAAACTTTGTAAGGAGTTTGTGATTCTATATTTTTTTAAAGAAAATTTTGAGAAATTTCTTTAAAAAATTGTTGTTAGTTTTTCTGTAAAAATGTATGAATTCAAAAACTTTTTTCAATTTCAATTGGAAATAAGGTGAATTGAAAAATTTTGAAACGAGTGTGTAATTGTACATTTTTTAAATAAAAGTTCGTAAAAAAAAGTAAAAATGTGTGAATTCACAACTTTTTTTTGCAATATTTCCTAGTAAGTTTTGGAATGTACACTTTTGTGAATTCAACAATTTTGTTACGAGTTTATCAATATACATTTTTTTAAAGAAATTTCGCGAAATTTCGCAAAAAAAAATCGAAATCCTAGTTTTATTTTAAATGTTTGTGCATTCACAGACTTTTTTTTATAAAATTTCGTTGAAAGTACACTTTTGATAGAACATTTGGTAAGAGTAATTGTAACTCCCAGTTTTCTGTAAAAACATTTTTTTCCGAAGAAAATTTCGTAAAACAATTGTAAAACCTAGTCTTTCGGTAAAAATGTGTGAATTCACACGTAACAAGTTAGTAAATTATGCATTTTAGGAATTTTTATGAAAATTTCGTAATAAAATTAGCTGTTTTTGTGGTTGCGCGCCGATATGCGAGAACCACGCTAATGGCGGCGTGCGAGCAACCGAATTTGCAAATTGGCCGTATATAAAATGTTCCAAATTGCCACACCATTTGCATGATTTCGCCTAATAGAATACGAAATGACGTCTTCCCCTCTTTTGCACTGATCGGAGGTGTTCCCTACGGCTACCATAGCGGCGCCGTTAAAACCGAAACTAAAAGGTGTTAAAGGTATAAAATCCGACTGACGAAATACGGCCGTAAAATTATAATTTCAGATAACAGAGCGCGTCGGTTTGCTTCGAATTTTAATGGGAACGTAAATCGAACGGTTTTTTTTTCTCGGCTCGGAGCCGAAGGAAAAAATCGATTATCGCTACATATTAAACAAAATACATGATGTTTGGGAGTTTATTAATCCACAGCGAACTTCAGCTAAATTATAATCCGGTCCAAATCATAGTTTAATAACGGCACACGAGTTGGCAAGTAAAATCGAGTGCACCTACTATCTAGTAATTTTTATTTTTGCAATTTAGAGCTTTTTAAACAAAATCAAATTTGAACTCTTTATAGAAAATATTAAAAAATTGGATTATTTTTCAAATTTTTGTCAAAAAAATCGAACTAACTCGATTTTTTCCAATTTTTTTTTGGTACACCCTAATTAAGAGAAATTGGAATCAAACAACTAGATAGACGAGACTATAGTATATTATGGTAAACGGCATTTGAGTCGTTTATTAAGCACTCTCTCAGCTCGTGTCAAATAAGGGAGTAGAAAAAATTATTCTGTAAAATATCCAATTATACACCGATCTAGTGTACGGAAAGTGTCATTTTGCAGTCAGTTTTCGGAGATTTTACCGCACGGCTTGAATTTTGTCAATTCTGACGGTATTCTGATGTCATGTATTCGTTTTGTTTTGCAGAAATGTACTCAAAAACCAGAAAAAGTATAGTACGCAACAGGTTTGCTGAACTTTTTGACTCACTCGTAGATTAATCACTCGCTCCACTATATTCTGCTAGTGAAAAATAAACTCGGGACTCAAATGCCGTTTATCACACTTGTTGAATAATATAGTCCTTTTTCTTTAATTTTATCTTAAATCGAATATTTATAATAAAAATAACAATAATAATAATAATAATAATAATAATAATAATAACAATAATAATAATAATCTTTACTTTCCAAATCGACAAATACAATGTTTCTATAGGAAATTATCAAAAAAATAAAATAAAATGTCGCATAATCCAAGGACACAAACAGTAATCTACAAACAACGACTAACTAAATAACTCTTCTACTGAGTACAGGCCTTTGATCACAAGATATTCCTTCAACATTTTTTTAAATACACATAAATTATCCCTAATCGTGTAATAACCACATTTTAAGAGCGGCAACAACCAAATTTGCGAAGTTTAAATCTGATCGATCATTGTTGATAAATGTCCACTGTCAATCGATAACGTTGCACATCGTCAGTCATTTGTGTATGGTGTGTAAGTTATTTTTGTTATATTTATATAGTACTGGCTACTACCAAGGCATAAAATTCAGCAAAATTCTAAGTACATCTCCTCGATCGCCTAGTTCAGGTTAACTGCCAATATAGTTTTTTTTTGTTAAGTGTCTCTTTAATCTCTCGCATCAGTTTAGTATTGCAACTTTTCTACAGAGGCGTACCGGAATTCCGGAAACCGATGTATTGTATCATAGAGTTCGGAGTTTTTGCATTTGCCGTGGGCGGACAATGCATATAGGCGTATACCTCACGACCCTGCTTTATCGGTCGCAGGTAAAAGGCCCTATTGTTAAAATTAAACAATGTACCGTTACCGCTTTTAATAACTTTTGCAAGCGGATCCGCATTGGGGGGGGGCGTCATTTTCGTTTTGTTAATTGTTTTGAGTATTATTATAGACTTTAACTTGCAAAGGACGCCCCGTAAATGTCCCCTTACTGTTTGAAATATAAGATATTTCATACTCATGCTTTAAAAACACTTTAAAAGTCCATCCCTTATGATCTGTCCTACAAAACCGAATGTTAGGTGTTTTATTACCAAAAACCAAGGCGATATAGTTAATATATATTATACGATACGATATTGATAGAGATTTTTCCCCAATGTGACTAAAAATATTTTAGGTCCGCTTAAATTCGGTAGCTCCCCTTTTATATTGCCCGTTTAGATAGCTTGACTTTGGTGTTTATATTTTGTCTTTAGTTCAGACAGTATTATCAAAGTTAGGTTGTGAATGTAAACGTAAAATGGCACCAAAAAAATGTTCCTTAAAGGAAAAGGTAAAAGTTGTTGTTTTTATTTACCATTAAAGAAAGAGTTGATTGATTTGTCAAAGATATTAAAATATTGGGGCAATGCAAGCAGAAGTAAATGGCAATCTGAAATTAATGTAAATCGAAAAAAGGATTTTTTCGACCAGGACCCATACACGACTTCAGTTTGTCAGCCCTTGGATCAAGGCATCATACAAAACATGTTTTAAACAGAATGGAAGATGTTCAAAATTTATGTGAACTTACAAAGTGTTTTAGAAGCTTTGTACTTCATAAAAACAAATGCAACTTGGAATGTAGTGCCCAAATTGATTATGATCCTGAAGAAGATCTTCCATTATCGACAGCTGCTGCTTTATTGAGACATGCCAAATGAAAAGCATTTAGAAGCAACAGATCCCCAAGATATAGAAGAATTCATGAAGTTAGGCGGTAATATAAAGACAGAAGAAGAGGCCCTTGACAAATTTCCAACTTTGGTCCCAACGGCTCAGTAGAAGAAGCAGAAGTAGAAATGTCGATAGCATCACGTAGTATAAAATCGATAAAATTCATATATAAATCATATTACTATGCTACAGAAATTTGCTAGACATGATTTCACTGCATTTCAGCACTTAAAAAATCTAGAGAGTTGTTATAAAAATTGTCTAATTCGACATAATATGGCAAGGTTTCAAATACCCAAGAACTAAATAATATTTTAAAAATTTACCGAGGACTTATTGGTCCTTACAGTCATATTAACATTTGGATAAAATAATACTTTAAACAGTTAACAGTTTTTTCTTTGGCCGTATATTTGTGTAGATATTATGATATCTATTTATATGTATTATAAATCCTTAGTACTCTCCTTTAAATGCACACGTCCCATAAACACAATTAGTGGAACAATTGTTTTCTTTTTTTAATATACATCTCCACAATTTCAAAAAAAAATCTCATATTCTGAACCAGTATATTACCACAAACAATTAAAATATCAGTAAGTTGTTACAGACTTTTTGTATTAAGGAAGGAATCGTCCCGAGATACGCCGCATACTTGATTAACACCACGTATTTATTTAATGTTGGCTTGGAACGGGCAGAGACTAAACAGACTGATATTAGCATACGAAGTTACAGCGTTGCCGCGTTTTGTACATCAGCGCGTCCAGCACACGCGAGTTCGATTTCCACGGCCAACTGCTTCGTTAGCCGCGAGCAGTTTCGGTTTTCTGTGGGTTAATTTATTTGTTTTGTATCGTTCAATTTTTTTAACGGCTCGATGTACTACGTGAAAGGAGAAACGTTTAAAATTGCCCCAACATTATTTCTCGGACCTTTCTAATATATAATCCACATTTATGTTAGCACTGTATTGTATATGTAGTATATTTTAGCCGGGGGTCCGCCATTTACTTTAGTATAAACCTATATATAAAATTTTCAAATCTTTGCTAGTTATAATTTTGCCCTAAATTACTTATAACCGTTTCTAACATTTTCAGGAGACGTCTGACACCTAAATTTTGGCTAAATTACACTGAAGTCGTCCCTTAGTCACTCTAACTAAATCCAATCTCAAAATTGTGTGAAAAACTGTTTTTTATTTAATTAGAATTATTGAAACCATAGAAAGAGTTTCTCGAATGGTTTACCAGAGAACTACTTTAATAAATTGAACCATTTTTCTTAGCACGTGAGCAGTTAATCATCATTTGAGTACATAAAGGAATGTAGAGACAAAACATTTAGGTTAAGTTGCGATTTGTTTTAGAAGTTTTACTAGCTCAGATCAGAACTTCTTAACAGTTTTTGTTTAATAAATGAAACAATTTCTTTCCATTCTGACTTTTTTCCAAATTCTTTATTACACTCTACCATGAAAAGTATATTTTATCTCAAACCAAAATAACTCGTCGACAGAAATAAAATATCTGTCTTATTTTACACCATCAGAGACGGCCTTTTTAAGTGTTTTAAAAATATATAGATGTCTAAAACGGCTTGTCTCGTCCCTTAACAATGATTAAATTATTGGTAGTTGGGTTTACCCAGTAACATACGGTATGAAGGTCGTAGTTACTTTTTTGGAGAGGATCAGTCAAAAGCAAACACGATATACTTTGAAACAGACCTTACCTAGTGTATCTTTCTCATGGTATAATTGGGAACCCCAACCAAAGAACGAAACAAAGATACACATTTTGAAAATGAAGGCGCAATTAAAAAAAGGACCTACGACTCAACTATCGTTTACTTAAAATCTGGTACATAAAATGTTTGGCTTTGATAGTATAATCGAGGTCTACTTGAAAACAGAAGTACTATACATTTTTCTCCGTTTTACACAATTTAGATTACTTTAAATCCGTTAAAATGCGGTACATAAAATTTTGTCGATTTAATTTATTTAAGTAAGTTAGTTTTTTCAACGTTGGTTGGTTTTGATTAGTGGTATGGAACTGCCGCAAAAGAAGTCTACTGTGGAGGCGGTTTAGTTCCTTTCAACTTTCGTTAGTTTTGCTTATGGTTATGTAAAATTTTCGGGGAAACTTTCTTGTATTTTTTTACGTTTCGGTAGATCTATTTTATATAAGTGAATCAAGAAATTTTATGTGTCGGTTTTCAAGTACATACTTGGTAGATTTTAGCCACTGTTTGACGGTTCTGACGGTCACATGGTTCGGTGAACGTATTCGCGCTGTTTCGCAAAAAGTCCCGGCTACTCTTTCCCATCATGGTTCAAATTCGTTCGTCCTTATCCGAAACTGGAAAACTATCGACACCGATTGGTTCCATTGCAGATGTTGTTAATTAACGCGCGTAGCGTACCCGCGATGATTGACGTGGAAGGTTTTTTTTTCAAATTCGGCTCGCATGGATCTAGTACGTCTGCCTATACTACTGCCCACACGCACGGCGTCCTTACCAATGGACCGCGACCACCATAAAAGGATTCGAAAAGGCCGTATTACGAGTTTATTCCTCTCTCGATAAGGAAAACGGAATCAAAGGCAAGGTCAGATCGCAGCCTTTGGCGTGACCTCTGCTCACGTTTATGTCAGGTTAAGCAAACCCAGTGTCGCGTTCTCTTTGGTAGACGTTCTCTTATGGGTCTGTTCGCGGATCATTCGGATTCCGAATCGCTCCGACATAAATCCTGTGATTTTTTACAAAATTTCGGTATTCGCTTTATTTAGAGTTTTAAACGAAGAGATCACGTCATAAACTGTACAATAAAATGAATATTCCACAGGTAGTACAGTAGCATGAAACTGTTTCAGTTCTGAAGAAGCCGACAGGATGATTAGCGAGGCGTCATCAAGTTTTATTTATAAACAACCGACGCAGGAAGAATCTAATAAGATTTCTAAATAGTCTGAAATACCCAAAATTAAGAGAATCATAATGATTAAAAGGTCTTTCTCGTATACATCCGTTAGACCTATACCCAGTGCGTAATATTATCATTATATTTTATGTTTTGCGTTTATTTGGTTTTTGGTTAAATTTCTAATTCAAAATGTAAAGTAAAATCACACCTTATATCACATTTTATAAAATTAAGCACAAGTAGAACATTAACACACCTCTGATGTTCTTGCACTTATAACAAAAAATTACAGTCAACAGGTTAGAACTTTAAGACAACAAATCTGAACGTTCTAAGCTGATATGCAACATGTAAAAATTACCAATAATATGATAGATTTGGTAATAACTAAAACAAACAACTTTAACGTCATGCTTTGTATTAATCTTGTTTAATCAAGCAAAATGTGCTACTACCCTGCAAAAACACCAACAACCAATAAATTATAAGGTTGCCATTTGATTCGAATGAAAAATCCCTGCGCCGAATCCAGAATCTGTCGAACACGTTCCGACTGAGTTCGAAATTCAATACGCTTGCTCCGCTAACTTTTAATCCAAACTGATAATTTTCTACACGGCGAACAACCAAATTACTAATGCGCTTGCGTCAAAATGCAGCTATTATGAGTAACAAACCATAACATCGGGCGTGTGCATTCCATTAGCGATGGATGGATGTCATTTGATGATAATTGCTTTAAGGGTTTAGAGGAAACAAAAATGAAGCCATTTCAATCATGCTTCATCCAACCGCATCATACTGCATTATTCACTCTATGAGAACGTAAAATACGCGAGAGGCCACCGTCTGAGTGTAAAAGAATAATCAATAGAAAAACGAACTTTTAATCGAGTTTCGAAACGTCGCATTTTGGACCAATTAGGCTAAAGAAATCGCAGTCGTGTAACGATTATCAGATAAGTAGAGCAAAACGTTAAAAATTGACGTAGGTTATTATTAAACCGCCGGCTTAAGAGTCTATTAAATTGCGCGAACGGTGACCAAGGTTAGCTTTCGTTTATAAATACGGCAGAAGTAGAACGGTTTCTGTTTTCTTTGGAATTCTAACAAAACACCTGCCGGCTCGTTCCCAGGCGAGAGCACCAAACATTCTTCTTTTTTAGTTCAATTGGCCACGACTGCCAGGATCAATCGACCAATTAATAACAAAAATTAATACGAAAAGCTGTTTTTCATAGGGAAGGCTCGGGAATAGTCCCTCCATCACAAAATCAAACCAAAGCGGTGACAACATGAGTAAGAAATAGTCATACAAGAGCAAAATGTTTTGACCGTGTGACTATGGCCAAGAGTCCGCAGCACTCCATTTAAGATACATGGGCTATTACTAATTTCAGTAAATTTTCGTTTATAATTTCAAGAATTGATAAGGTAAAAGTTTTATTGGACATGTGTTATTGCCATATATCTCCACTCCATCCATGAGTTATTTGATATGTTACCACACTTTAACAGTGGTCTCCAAACTAACTGAGTGCCAAAACCATTTTGATATCATACATTTTTCAGTTCCTTATTTAATGTTGGGTACCACCACCGGGCGGTATTGGTTGTACTACCTACTCCGGCAACAGAAACCAGTTTTTTTAAAGGATCCACGGATGCGGACCGAAATTGAAACAGCACGCAACCGGCAGATGCTCGAACAACGCAAACTAAAAATTTTGTTACAAAAAGGCCGTGCCCGAACACCTGTTTACATGTCTGAACGTGTTACACAGCCAAGGGCGGATCGTTGGTAATTTACGCGGGCAACAGATGTGCGTTTACACTTGTACACGTGCAATAACGCCGTCTAAAACTACAGTTGAATGTAATCGACGCGGAAACGAAATATACAGGGTGGTATACTTGTAAACATGTGTCTAATGGTAACGTACGTATTACACTATTATCAACAATTGCATCATTCAATGTAACTAACCAAATTAAGTTCATTTTGAACGTAAATCTTTCTTTCTTCCTTAATTTATATAAAACAATGTGTAATTGCTACATTTAAATTATTGTTTTACTTACATTATATACGTATGTACTTCATATTTAAATATTTCCGACCAATGTCTACAATCCAATTACTTAGAATCGACAACTAGAAGTTTTCGTTCTTTGTAGTAATATAATAATTTGTAAGAACATTCGCCCCATAAATCGTAAATCACCAACACGTGAACGGTCAAATCGAAGCAACTTTCAAATGTCAAAAATCGCGACGAAGGATCACAGACCGCTGCGTTTAGCTGAACCACAGAATACAAGATTAAAAGCTGTAATCTGATTGGTCGCAATTTTTATGCATTGTAATACACTAGGAATATTTGCGTAAGAGTGCGTTTTATTAAAACCGAAACGATTTTAAACCTGAACGAGGAGGTCGACGAACTGCAAATTTAAATTAAGAAAAAACGCTATCGGCGGGAATTGTTTCTTTCCTGGTTTCACGAGCGACAATAGACGTCGGGATTAATATGGGCGATGATGGCAACGGATTATCTCTTGCGGAATGTAAATGAATTTCCGCGGGAAGATACCGACGTTGCGGCCGTTATTGCCACTTCAACGTGGGTGCTACAACACATTGAAGTTGGTCGATTTTAACTTTTCAAGTGTATTATTTAGAACTTTGTGCTTGCTTCGATAGGTGCATTGTTCTTTTGTGCATAATTTGTGAAATTGTTTTGTTACTTTTGGGTTGAGTTTCATTTGTTCGTCTTCTTCGACAAAAATACTGCAACTAAGCGATTATTATTTCTTCCGCTTTTGAATAACATAATTCGCAGATACGTTCGTCAGCGGGTTATTTTAGCCGCACCTATTTCGAAAGTTTTGCGCACATCTAGTTTTAATTTCGCGGCAATTTAAATTTACGGGCCCATAAACAAAACGTAAATTTTTGGTCCAACTCATTTTAGGACCCGATAGAATCGGCATTATCGCCAAAATATAGGTACATACATGCTGACAGGCGGGCTGCCAGATTTCTAAAATATAAGTAAGTCAAAGCAATTTATTGTATTAACTACTTTAACCTTTTACAATAGTATGTCAACATTTAAGAAAAAGAAACTTCCACAGGCAACTGTAATACTATTTACAAAACTCGTCAACTTAAAACAGATCCTACGTCATCTATAGAACGTATCGTTAAATCTGTTATTAAGGTTTCTTCTCTATGAGATTCCGTAAAAAAAGTTTGTCACCCTTCATGACTCTAAATTTCCTCGTCTTTCCGCACTCCCTAAGATTCACAAACCAGGATTACCCCTTCGACCTATTGTCAGCACCATTGGTTCTCAAACATAGCATTTTTAGCATATTGAGCTTCTATATTAAAACCCTAACGGAAAAATGCTTGTCTTGAACATATTTTTCTTATTACTTTCAAATTTTTTGAGGTCTCAATTATCACCAGTCATCGCGAAAATATTTATGAAAACCTTTGAGAAGAAAGTTCTCGATACTTTCCATCTAAAACCAAAATTATGGAATCGCTCGTCGATGATACTTTTGTTATATTTGATATGATAACGATGATATTTTTATTATTTTTTATTTATTTATATTTTATTTTATTTAATTAGTTGTTCAAAATGTCCACCAGTACATAGTTTGGCTCTTCTTAGAATTACAGTGGTAACTGTGCTACCAGTCTCAGGATCAGCAAGAATAGTTCCTACGGCATCCATAATTCTAACTACCAGTGTTTCTGTGTTTCAATACTTTCTGCATAAAAAGTTTTCAGTCTTCCCCATAAAAAGTTATATAAGGAATTGAGGCCAAGGGACTACTGAAACACTTCCAATCCACCGGTTTGTATATTTTGATTAAGAAATTCTGTTACTTGTCGACCAAAGTGAGGAGATATGGTCTGTTCATAGATATAAGTAACCAATTGCTTTTGAATGGGTTCTGCAAGGGTGGTCATAAATATACAATGCAACAAAATTGTGGTCCGTAATATCGTGTTTAATATTCTTTGGTTTGGTATACTACTTAGTTTAAGTTTATTAGTAATCATTCTTATTTCGTGTGTAATACAGCGTGTGTTGAATCGTGTGCGAATTATGCAAAATATATGCGAGTCTAATGTATCTCGCGAGGAAAAAAAGAAGCGATGCTGACATTTTCTCGAGTGTAGATGAAAGTGATCAAGATATAATACGGCGTAAAATTTACCAGTTATACGAGGAACAAAGCGTGCCTACATTAGATATCTTAATTAGGGGGCTTGAAAAAGATGAAACCGGTGTTAAATGTGGCAGAACTTCCTTATAGAAGTGTATTCAATACATGGGTTTTAGATTTAAAAAAATTGACAAAACACAAGTTTTAATGGAATCTTTTAGAATTCGGAAATGGCGACTGGAATATCTAGAAAAAATTAGGATTTACAGAGAACAAAGGCCAATTATTTACTTGGGTGAAACCTGGTTCGACACTTATAATACCCCGGAAAAGGGTTGGGTTGACTCAACTGATAAGTGTAAAAAACGCGGCATCAAAAAGAGGCATGTTGGCTCTAAAGATGGTTGGATTCCAAATGGACTTTCTCTGTCTGCGAAAATTATTAAAGATTCTTCTCTGGATTACCATGAAGACACCACACCAGATTTATTTGAAAGTTGGTTTGAAAACAAACTAGTTCCAAACATTGTAATGGACAATGCAAGTTTTCACAGTAGACAGTTGACTAAAACCCCTTCCTCGTGTGACACAAAAGCAACAATCCAAAACTACATATATAATAACGAGATTTATTTTCACGAAGGTTATAGCAAAAAGCAATTAATTGAGGTTCTACAAAGCTTGAAGCTACAAGCGGAATACGTCTGTGATAATTATGCAAAAAATCTAGGACATACAGTTTTAAGACTTCCACCTTACCACTGTATATTTAATCCCATTGAACATGTTTGGCGCCAACTGAAATCTGCCATTCGTCGTAACAATGTTTTTCCCCGTGTTAACTCCAATGTCCTGAAACTTATAGAAACCAGAGTTTTTAACATCCCTCCACAAAGTTGGACAAATTCTGTTAACCATATAGAAAAAGCAGAACAATCGTATATCTATATTGTAAATAATATAGAACAAATAATAATTAGAATAATTTTAAGTCCTTTAAGTAGGTAATAAAAATAATTTGTAATTTTATTTTCAATTTAAACATAAATACATACATAAATAAATATTGTTTAGTATCTTTCCTAACCAAACCCCAAATAATTAAATTCTAAGCAAAGTACGGACCTGTTCGGCCAGCTCAGCTCAGAAAATACCTGCTGAGCTTCTTTTTTGGCATTTTTGGAATGAAGTATTTTTGATCTAGATAATCATTTGGTGGCTTCTGGTTAAATAATAATAGGGTGGGAACAGCAGTTTATTTATAGAAACTTTTTTAAAGGTAAACCTAAAATTTAAATTTTGTGGTGAATTTATTGTGTTACTCAAGACAAAAAAAAACTAATAACTCATTTTATAGGTCTCTTTCGTAATCATTTGCAGTAAAATGAACTCAGCAGGCATAGCTTTTATCTGGATTAAGTTTGTCCTCTCTTCTACATCGAACTATCCACTCCTTGCGAATAGTTCGGGATACTAGATCTTTCCCTTTGATGAAACCTACGTTTTCGAGAACTTGCTTTTTCATCAAAATAGTTGTTATTGCACCCATACATGGCACATCTCGTTCCAGACATACCTAACTATTTTTTGATGTAACTTATCCCACTGAAAAAGGTAAAAGAAATGTATTTCTTACCTTTACCTATCTTATTATGTGTAATATTTCGAGCTTACCTCCTTACTAATAACACCGCTAATAAGCAGCACGAACACAAAACTTTTAAGTCTTTGTTTAAACTTAAAAATACGGTTTTTCTCAGTTTTCGCCACTCAAGCACATACAATTTTAAAGTATTTGTTAAAGCTTAAAAACACTGTTTTGTTCAAGTATTTTTTTACAGAAATACAATTAACACAAACATAAGCGCACTACTCACTAGTTTAAACTATTTTAATTGTCCAAAGAACACAAAATACAACGGTTTAATACGCCTTCAAATGCATTGATAGAATACACACAAACCGTTAGAGGACTTCACTTACGTCACAAGCGACCACGTGCGATCGATAATTTTGGCGAACGTATGTCTTATGGGATTGGGCATTATTATTAGGTTTACGATTCTTGCGTATTACTTGTAGTGTACTGCATAACCTGACATTGCGTGAAACGCCCGTTCATTTTCTTCTTCTTCTTAAATGTCTTGGCTTCTGCCTTGAGCAATTTGCTAGCACATTAGGTGTGCCCGTTCACTTTAAACCCTAAAGTATCTCTTCTTTGTGCCGTGCCGCAAACCGTGTGCACTATTTTTTTTCTCTCAATTTAAAAGTAGCCATATACGAGCTAACATGCAATTTAAAGGTGGCCATATATGACCGGAATCTTGTACTCCTCGATTCTCTTTTTTAGTTGTCGGAAACTTTTAATAAATCATTCTACGTGAATCACCCCGTATATAAAGCGAACCCGCGTTATATTTTAAAGTGTGTACCGTGAATAAATAACAGAGATAAAATTGCTCGAATACGGGAAATTGCGGAAAATTTTTTAGCAAGTACAAGGCAATTTTAATTGCCGCGATAAGATAAAAAGCGCCTTGTTATTGATTTTTTTACGGGTCCTTGAAATTAACTTATTAAAACGTCGCATCATCGGCCGAAAAGAATACCGAAATATAATATTTATCGCTATTTATATTGACACGCGTCTCAACAGCTTGTCAAACCAATAAACTTCTTATTAAGCCTTTCACGATCCGAATTTCGACGCACCACCCTGTACGGCGACCACAATCGAATGTAATTCGCGGGAAACCAATTAACATTAACCGATACTGTCAAAAAAAGGTATTCAAAATATTTTTACGTCAGTTCCCACGCGGCGCTCCGTATAATGGACACAAATTACAAAGCAAAACCGAAGAAATCATATTACAGCCCGTCCAGAATCGTTCGTCGATAGAGCAGTGCGGTTGCCTTCGATCGAGATGACGCGCACTTTTTTGCCTACCTGTCGATCACCGAACGCATTATGGGAGGAAATTATCAGTGGCCGCCTTGCCCAAACTCACTTTCGAATTCGAATTTATGTCATTTGCGATCATATGTTAATCTTCATATACATAATTACATTTTTATTCAAAATGTCTAAATCTAATTCTGTTTCACTAGCAGAGTCGTCTTTTATATTAATTATAATAGGATTATATGGTTTTGTATATAAATTTAAGTGTCCTCAATTTTTGCAGCACTCAATTGGTATGTTATTAATTAAATATATATATATATATATATATATATATATATATATATATATATATATATATATATATATATATATATATATATATATATATATATATATATATATATATATATATATATATATATATATCACCAAAAATGAAACCGCAAAACATTATTTAATGCTTTTTCCCCGTGGTTCGTTTACGCATCAGTACTTTTTTTTTGTTTCTAGTTTTTTTTTGACACATGTAATGTATTCTTAAGTGCAACAAAATAAATAATTTCAGAGCAAAAAAGTATTTTTTATTTTTTTTTTAATGCTTCGGATAATATGGGTTAATTTATTGACATCATTCTTTGTTAACGACAAAGATTTATTTCAAATTTCTATTATTTGCGCTCGTTTTGCGGCAGTAACACGTAAACTGTCGCGACATTTGATGGACCCCAAACAGCGCCACCAAACCACAAAAAATACAAAGCGCAGTTTAGACGTTTGACGTAAAGAACGCCGACGGAAGTTTATCCGCCGTTAGCGGATTTCGCGTCGGGTTAGAGCAAGTCCCTTAAAATTCC
Organism: Cylas formicarius; assembly: GCF_029955315.1. Lineage (NCBI taxonomy): Eukaryota > Metazoa > Arthropoda > Insecta > Coleoptera > Brentidae > Cylas > Cylas formicarius. The sequence continues at coordinate 35,514,582 of NW_026844347.1, read as the reverse complement.
AGAAATTAATGCTACCTAGACGCCTTTTAAGTTGACATTGTTTTTTATTAACGACAAAGATTTATTTCACTTTTATAAACCATGTGCTGAGTTATTTTGTATGGGAGATCAGGCGGGGAGATACAAGAACTTAAGCACCGATTTGCAAAGATCCACTTTTTTAAATAACACCGAAACATGTATGGCTGAGATAAATGCCGTTGCATCGGATATTATGATGCACGCCGTAAACAATGAACAACTGAAAGTGCGAGTCGACGTTTTAAGGTGAGTTTATTTAAAATTTAATCTAATTTAAGAAATGATATGACCCGTTTTAAAAATGACTTAATTTTAACGCATAGCCAAGTGACGACACGGGCCTGGGAATTGAGACAATGAAGCGCCCGTTGAACGGTCTTAATTTCTTTAATAATCGAAGGCGCCTGTGACGGCCAAGTTTTACAAATTGGCAGACTCGGGTCAAACGGCCAGCAAGGTTAAACACCTTGGCGGTGCTAATTAAACACGATTGCAGTAACTCGGCCGATGGAAGGGTCAGTGTTTCTACAGGGAAAAACGAAAAAAAGAAAAGTTACAACTGGACATACAAAAATATGCTTACAAACTAACCAAAACTGATGCCGTGGAAAGATGCGCCCCGACAGAAGGGATTGTAGTTAAATAACACTTTGAGAGTTCGTAACTTTTTAACTTTTATACAAGTGGGGTGCGGATCGTTTAAGATTTATCGAAATCCTACGGCGCCCCACGTTGTATGCAGGACGCCATCAATTTTACGCGCGAAATTATGCACCGGCACGATTCGACGGTAACCACCAAATTTTCCAAATTCGTTTAAGATTACCCTTAAAATGTACCCCCCTTGTTTGCCCGTGCGAAATGAAATGCACCCTTTCGGAATGCGCTGTATCATCCTGTGGGAAGTTTTTAGAATGTTATACGGGATCGCCGGAATGTAAACGTGGAAGTTTCATTGAAATTTTAAATTTATAAAATTGTACGAGGTGGCCCATTAATAAAAGAAGTCGGCCATATCTCAGGAACCCTTAGTCCTACAACTTAGAAAACAAAATTATAGCTAAGAGAAAAAGCTGGAAATTATTCTCAAGTTCATAAAATGGCCGCCAAAGGGCGTAACCTCTATTGTAAAATAGAAAAAACGGGTTTTCTCAAAAATATTCCAAATTAACCCATATCAAAATTAGCTCTACTACTCTAGATAAGAAAACTGTTTTGTTTGAACTATTTTTTTCTATTTAGTCAAATTTAGGGTGGGGGAAGGGTCAAATGATGGTTTAGAAAAAGTTGAATAACTTTTTTTCGGATAATCCAATTTCGACGAACTTCGTTTAGTTTTAAAGATATGAATGAAGATATAATGATATAAATATTTTTAGCTAAGATGAAAGGGCGTAAAAAAAAACACCGAAAGTAGTGGAAACGGCATCGCATGGGAGATTACGACAAAAAAACTATAACTTGTACAATACGTAATAATTTTCAATGGCAAACGAAAGAAACGCAGAAAGGAAAATAATAATAATAATACACGATTAAACCAAAAAAAGTGACATTAGAGTCTTCATCAACTTGAAATTGTAGAGAAAGGTAGAGATTGGGTGATTTATGATTAATTTATATTATATAAATTAGTATACAGGGTGTTTCGCTGCAGTATTTTCTTTTATACCTCCATAAAACTAAGGAATACCAAAATATTGTTTTCTAATATACGATAGTGTCTTGGATTTAGGAGATTGGATTCCAGTCGGATGCAGGATTCCAGTCGGAGTTCAACGAGCGAACGGATGATATCCCGGAATATAGTGTCATCATATTTTTCCATCCGTGAATCAATACGTGAGAATATATATATATATATATATATATATATATATATATATATATATATATATATATATATATATATATATATATATATATATATATATATATATATATATATATATATATATATATATATATATATATATATATATATATATATATATATATATATATATATATATATATATATATATATATATATATATATATATATATATATATATATATATATATATATATATATATATATACCGACATTATTTACACAATATTATTTGACCATCAAAGAATATATATGTTTATATAAAATAAATTGTTTATTCACTTATGAAAAAGCGAATTTAAATGAAGGTACTTGGAAATGCGTAATATTTCAATATTTTCAACGTTTTTCAAATATATAATAATAAAATATATATAATAATAATGAGTAAATTTATTGTTGTGCCAAACATACAACTCTCATTTTACATTTCTTAGAGGTACTAATGTTAGGCGTAACAAACATCCTAATCAAAATGCAGACACCTAGCAGACACTAATCAAGGGTGAATCTAAATTTAAAAAAAGTATATAATATGTAAGGCAGAGTTTATATTAAGGATAACTCATTTAATATTACAATTTCTTCAGGAGTATTATTTACTTACTTGCAATACACACGTATTTTCCTAAATATGTACTAACTACGATTTTTTATTTTTTTTTTATTCTCTAAAAATGAAATTATCTATTACGTCTTTTACATACACAAACCATTCGTCTTCAAAAAACAGGTAGAAAAGGTGCGAAATAAATATAAACAATCTTTTGCTGTAGTTATTTGCCATTAGTATTAATGTAAGGACAAAAAAAAACAATCTCAATTACCACCCGTCTCATTCTAAATAGAATTTGCAACCCAAAATCCACCATGCATTTCCCCATTAAAAAAAATAAATAAAAACAGGTTGGGTATAAAAAACAGTCTTCTATTGAAGACTAATTCGTAAAATATTGTTCAGGGTTTATTTTAAATTTTTCAGTTTTAGTCCATTTTTGTTTTCAATTTTCGATAATTTTTTCCGTTGTTCTATAACAGAGATCGCAACAAATCGCCATGTTTTTTTTTATTAGAAAACAAGCATCAATGGCGATCAAGGCTCGATCCACCGACGTGTTTTTGTTTATTTCAAACGCGTCACGGCCAATACGATTTTTTACGAGACTAGCGTTCCCTTTAACGCCTGTCGTATCTGCCCGTTATCTCTGCTCGCGCGATAACGCTATTTTTATAAATTCAAATTACAGTGTACAACATATTCATCAAGACCCATATACATATTGTTATTGCCACGTTGCTGCCACTAAACTGGCTCTTACAACTTAGCTCCCTGTTTTCTAATACCTTACTTACGTACTTCACAAGACGGGATACAGAAATAACCCTAACAATTACCGAGCACTTGCTGTGGTGAATAAGGTAGAGTAGGTAGGTTATTAAATTAAATAAACTTGTGAATCAAACGCCGTTTACCGCATAATATACCATTACCGGACTTGTTGCATAATATACTATTCTCGTACTATGTATGTAACTGTTTTTTTGTTAAAATAAAATTCTCTCCTTTTTAAATGTTTCATATCGGGACGATTTTAGCACAAAGTGGTCGCACATGGATAATTAAGTCGGTGGCACTAAAAAAAATTGAAATAAAATAATGCCAGACAATGAACGATACCTGAGTTTTCGTTGGACCACTCTGTAGTTAGACCTTTCTGGAATAGATATTAGGAAACACACTAGAAGATCAAAATATATGTTTGGTTCTCTATGGTTCAATATCAGCTGTAGTTCATTATATTTAAAATTAGTTGCAGAATACTTCATTCGCTATGAGGAAAAGTGTTTAATTTATATTAATCAAATATTTTAAACCGTTCAGTACCAATGGAGGCATCCACCTGTACTTCTGTGACTTTCTTTCTATCCCACAGATACAATTGGGAAAACGGTTTTTTTTTTGAGGATAAGTTTTTGAAAAATTGAGCGCAAAACGACGTTGACGTGGTAAACCGATATTGCATCGCACAAAGATGCTAAATTAATTCGATATGCCCGTCAAGCATTGTCTTGTAAGTAAGTATATCCCAAACGGGTTCTTGAAAGTGTCCACAACATTATATTTTTTAATCCAAAATACAAAAGTTTGCTCACACAGTTAAAAAAAAACATGCAGATTTGACAGATATTATGGTTCCGAATCACAAAGATAGGGTATATACAGGTACAATTGGAAATATAAAGACTGTACTATGCACCTAAATGCAAAGCATAATTGACATACTACTAATTGTTGTTTGCAGATAAACTTTAAAGCATAACTGGTAATAATTGACGTATGCACATAAAATCAAAACACAATATGCACCATCTTCAGTTATTGTATGCGCGTAATCTTTAAAGCATGACGAGAATATGCCCAGAAATTCGTATGTATGCGCCACGCATGTCATATTTGATGCACTTACCATAACAAACGTAACATGTATGCTGGAGAGCCAAGGCAAATTGATTAATTGAATAAAGTCAATAATAATTTCAGCTGGAAAATACTATTGTTCATTTCTCTCGAATTTCTTTGTACTAACCTGTTGCTGATCACCATTATTTATTTAATTGTGTTAATTGCTGTGGACTTTAGTAATCATTTTTAATAAATCTCTTTTGTTTTAATTGTGAGTCGAGTTTTAATGCATATTGTAATTGCGCTTCGGCTATTTATGTAAATACGAATTTACAAATTATTTTTCAAGCTGCAAGGGTGGCATTGTATACTTGCAAAGGAAATAGCAAAGGTTTTTCAAAATTGTTCAGAAAAAACGTCGTGCAAAATTTTTGATTTTGAAAAGATAAAGTTTAAAAAGTTCCAGCATAAATTTTAAAATAAACTCGGAACAATGGAAATGTCAGTTTCGCAGTCATATTTCTATAAGTACCAAAGATAAACTTTTTTTTTGCGGAATATCAGGCTCGGCGATAAGACACTTTGCCCTAATTTGAGCCGCGCCGTATTTCGTACTCGAGGTCTCAACACGAGCGCCCCAATAACGTCGAAAGTTGAATTTCAAACACTCGTTATATTACTCTGATTTGGATCGCAGACAATAACTTTTCGAGTCGCCCCCGTACAACAATGTACGAAAATTCGCACCGACAACTCGCGGCTTATTAACCGTTTCCGCGTTTCAATTTTCGAAATTAACGTTATTCGTAATCGTATCGTCGCTCACCGTTGTAATTATCGTAGGCCGTCGGTTGATACTCGCTGGGGAAACTGTCGTTGCTGTAGGAAACTGCGAGCGAAGTTTTCCCGACAGCCCTGTCGCCCACGATCACGCACTTGATCTTGTCCTTCCGCGGTCTGTGTTTCTTCCTGCCCCTGCTACCAGCTTCCTGCGATTTTTTCGCGGTCCCGTTAAAAAACGTTACTTGGGTATTGTTTTGACTGATCAACGGCTGCTTCGTGTAGTGCAAGACCGGATTGCACTGCGGCGTCATGGTTTTGTTGTTACGCGCGAGCCGGCCGTTTAGCGACGAACAGCTGACATTATTTACCGACAACGACGCCGAGATATACTAATGACGAACTGAGTCATTTGCGCTACACGCGGCTCGCATAGAGATCGCACACAGACTCGATCGAGACGCAAGAGTGGGAATCAAGCAGGTGGCGAGGGTACGCCAGCGATTACCTGTTGTTTCATTGTTTGAATTTTTACCTGCCGCGCCGTCTGGTGGCGGTCGCGCGAAGCCCGACGCGAATTGCGAATACGCACGGCAACAAAGCGCGCTACGTACACCTGAGACATTGCGTTGTCGGGGCTTGGCGCCTGCGCTCGACAACAGTGGAGCGACGTTTAAATTTTGCTAATCTTGTTTTTACCGATGTCATTAGAGTTTGTCATTTTGCCGTTGTTTTACTTTATTCCTTAATTTCCCGTTACTAAAACTTAAAGCGTGGGCGGTGTTGTTAATTGTCAGTGGCAATCGGATAAGTTCTGAAATAGTAAATATTCTTGATTGGGAATTGAAAAAATTCGCTTTAATTTTTAGTGTAGTGAATGTTACCTTTTAAAAGTTTTTCATTGGAGTAGTTTCTTTGTTGTTTATTCTAATAAACATCTAATTGTTTCTATGGCCTTACATATTTGAGTCGGTGATTGACGGTAATTTTTTGAATATCAATTTAATTGTGTATAAATAAGCAAGTACTTGGTTAGTTTTGGTTAGTTTCCGTTATTTGGTTGGTGAGTGGATAGAGAAGAGAAGAGAAGAAAAATACGTACACGGGAGAGAGAGTACAACTCTGCAACGACGGACTCCAGTCAAACATTTAACTTCTTCTAATAGTTTCCTTTTCCTAACATGTAGAATGTTTTAGATCCGAAACGCTATTTCTAACTTATAAGGAGGTCTGTATGGAACCTCATTGAGGAGTTGATTATGAAAAATATCGCCCAAAAAAAATATTTTTTTACAAGGTTAAGATTATGATTCACGCCAGTACCCTTCGGTATCTTCATCAAACACTTTTTCCATTACGATAACACATTTTTTTTCTTTTAAATAACCAAAGAAACGTAAAGCCAATTTAAAATAAACTTCAATAACCAATAAAATGACACAAGGGTTTTGTGGTCGCATAAATACAAGTTTCGACATTGAATTTAACAAAAAAAAAATATTTTAAAATTTTAAGTTACAAGTTACAGAGACAGTTTCATTTTCATTTGAATTATTTATGTAAACTTTGTAGACAAGAACGCAGGACAGCCTGATTTGAGTTTCGATTGGATTAGTGAAATTGTACCATTGACAGTTACATATTTCTGTTTTGGTAAGTTTTGTTGTTGAAATTTTGATTCAGGTAGTTAATAACATGATAACATTTAAAAAAATCTTTGATTCTTTAAACCGCTACATGAATCGATATGTCAACAACAAAAAACTAACCAAAACGGAAAGAATCCTTATTAAAACCTGCTATTCAAGCCAATTCACAAAGTCAAATCACCCCGCAGGACTTAAGACCAGCTAAAACTAACCAAGATTCGCCATGGTTAATCTTCTTCTTTTGCATTTCACACCAACCTGAGCCAGATCAATCTCCCATTTCCGACATTCATCTAGCCATGAGAGGTTGTTGATTCTATCTTGACCAATCACCACTCTGACACCCTCCAGAACTAACTAGAATATTTCTTCTTCTTTCACTAGAAGTTAGGTAAAATTACTACGATCATTCCCCCATTGTCAAAATCACAGGATACAGAAAGCCACAAAATAGTGAAAAATATCAAGGGCCGCCTTAGCAGTATCAACGAGAAAGTTCAGATAAAATTTGTATAATAATAGACAGTTAATATCTTTGAACTTACCAAATTCGTAACTATGATTTGGACTCACTATCGTGACGTGAACCTTGGCCAAAGACAGAAGTTTAAATGTTGAGTTAATAACGGTTTCAGATTGAGAGAAAAGTTTAAATTTTAATTTAATAATCGCTATGTCTGAAAGTGTTACTTTTTCTTGTGCTAGGCGTCAAGAATATCAAGCGGCGGAACTGTTGCAAACATCAAAAATAGTCTTAAGCAATTTTGAAGACTGTTCCAGCGCTGGAATTGAAAAACTTGCCAATGTGGAGAAGCTTTGTTTGAAATATATTAACATTCGATCTCAGGTTGCAGGTATAATTGCTAGACATTTGATAGTATTTTGCCATTTCAACTTATTGGATTTTTGTATTACCTTAGGTTTGTCAACTGATTTGATAGACACCATTGATCATGGTAAAAGTCTGCTTTTTATTGATATTGACCAAATTGAAAAACGTTTGTGTTCTAAGAACTTCAAAATCGTGAGTTTTATTTAAATTAAGTACTGTCAAATTTCTTAGGATCAAAGTTTTAGGATGATTTAAATAGGTTATTGGAAACACAATCTAAAGACCTGATGGAAAAGACAGAATATAGTTCAAAGATGGAATTGCAATTGGAAAGCCTTAGTAAAAAGCAAAAACGATTTGATTTGCAAAAGTATATATAAATATATATTTATATCATACCTTATAAATAGATGAAGTCTATTTTTTGATTTAGGTGTATGGTTTTGGCCTACAAGCTGATTACAAATACGAACTTTGTGTATAACAGTTCAAGTGTTGCTGGCTGTATCCTTTTTCAAAGAAGAATGTTCTGTATTTAAAGTAACAAAAGTTTTTCCTAACATTCTGTATAGTAATGGATTGTGGCCAATTGAAGACCTTCAAATTCTCTACAACCAAAATGACGCAAGAGGAAATTACAGAGATATTATGGAAGATGTTATGTGATGGCAAGTGATTAAAATTATCTTTATTGTGTGTGGAACAACTGTAATATTCATGTAGCAAGTTGAAAAGTACAAAATGAATGACGAATTAAGATGAATTGTTTATGGTCAAATGCTAATTAGCAAAACTTAAAATCCTACATTACACGTAATAAGACTGAATTAATCCACAGCAAACTGCTAAGGTAAAGGATATACAAAATAACACGAGGGTAAGGGATCCCAACACAACTCCGTGCCCAAAAATGATGTAGATTATTGAAAGAAGTCCTAAAAGAAAGCACAAATGTGGGAATTACAAGAAACTCTTTGTTCTTACCTTTTGCTTTTAAATAATCCAGGACATTTAATATAACCACTACAGGCAGTATCGCTGCTGCTGTCACAAAAGGTAACAAAAGGACGCTGCACATAATAATTAGAGTTAGTGAAAATATGCGTCGTTGGGCAGCCCAAGCAAAGACTAAAGACTTCCACGCTTTTAATTGCAGAACCACTTCTAAAAAATGCCTCCCTGTAGGAATGTAAATATAGGATCGATATTATTGAACTTATGAATTGTGGCTTTCCAATTATTGTTTACCTCTACTTCCTTCCATACTGTAACGCCAAACAAATTAATCTCTTTCATTAGGAATATTTTAGTTGTGTATCATCGTTTCGAGGCCGCTTCCCTCTTATCAGTTTAATTGAGTGTTCCGCAACAATTTTAGATGTGATAATTCTCGAAAAATAAAACAAAAAATTGGTGTAATTATGTACCCAATTCGTTGTCTTAAGAAACTAATGCATAAAAATTTTGTGAAAGAGAACAACTACCAGAAAATTGCAGAAATCGAGCTTATTTGGAAGAAAAACATTGGGATTTCCTTTATTGTTAAATCACTGATTATTTTTGAAAATGTTTTCAACAATTCAAAATTTTATTAATTGATTGCAAATAACATAGTGTACATGGCTTTTTATTTAATTTTTTTAGAACATGTTTAAATTATTAAATTTCATGAATGGACATATGTTTTTTAATAACAGTTGCTAAAAACTTTTAAATTTTTCTTCTAAAAAAAGAAAACTACCAAAACCAACAGATACTTTAATATGACATAATAAATTAGAACCGTGTCTGGAGAAGCTATCTCCCACCTAACAAAAAAAACTTACAAATATGTACAGTTAACGACAAAAAAACGCGATGGTCGGGCATGTTATTGCGATCCTATTTTAAAAGTTGATGGGTTTCCCGAAGTAGGCGGCCAGGTTGGCCTCACGCAACGCTTCCGCGCATGTCGGATGGGCGTGGCACACTCGCGCGACATCTTCCGCCGATGCGCCGTATTCCTAACAAACACGAGGCTTTCAAAGCAGTTAAAAAAATCGTATCGAGACGGTACCTGAGCTAAAACGGCTTCGTTTATCAGTTCCCCCGCCACGGGTCCGATGATATGAGTACCTAATATGCGATCAGTCCCTTTGTCTGACAACACCTTGACGAAGCCGTCGGTGTCGTTGTTTGTTTTTGCTCTCGAATTCGCCATGTACGGGAATTTGCCTACTTTATATTCGACTCCTGCAAAATAAGGCACGAAACGAATAATGAGAGCGGTACGCGAAAAAAATGAATGTACCTTCACTCTTGAGGTCCTCCTCCGTCCTACCGACCCAGCCCACTTCAGGATGTGTATAGATAACTGATGGCACGCAATTGTAATCGATATGTACTGGACCGCCCAAAATACCCTCCACGCAGACAATACCTAATACAAATCATTACATAATATGCAGTAAGACAGTTCAGTTCAAGTTGGCGCCAATAAACCGCCAAAAAAAATTTACTCTATGAACATGACTGCCAACATTAGAAAATAATTTTGTGTTTTACTTATTTATGGGATACATTTCATGTATGAATGAATGAATGAACGACGCGTTTATTAGCTAATTGTTACAAACTTTACAAATCACAAGTTTTATATATTAAACTTATAAAACAAATTTTAGTCAAGCTCTTTTTCTATATTACTGATAATTTACTTGTCTATTTTATTAGACTTCTTTTGAATACCCTTAGAGGCTTCAATTTTTACCATAATAGAGGGGGTACCCATAAAAAACCGGAATTGAATTGCCGCGCGCAGAGCTTGTATAGTACACCTTTCTGCCGCTAGGTTGTGGTGAGACCGTTAATCAAGCTTTTTACCTGGAAGTTTTAAGAAGATTGCGCAACAGTATTCGACAAAAAAGACCCGATTTGTGGCGGACAGGGGACTGGTTCTTTCACCACGATAATGCACACACAGCCATTTCTGTTAAGCAGTTTTTGGCTAAAAATGGCATGGTTCCTCTGCCCCATGCACCTTACTCGCCTGATCTCGCTCCGTGTGACTTGTTCTTATTTCGACGTATGAAAAGGGACATGAAAGGACAGCGATTTGACAACATTGAAGAGGTCAAGAAAAAAATGACGGATGAGCTGTCGGCTATAGCCAAAGATGAATATAAAAAATGTTTCAAACAGTGGAGGCACCGCTGGGACAAATGTATTAGTTGTAATGGGGAGTATTTTGAAGGGGATAAGATCGTTCTGTGATTTTCAAAACAATATATAGTTTATAAAAAATGATTACGGTTTTTTTTGGGTACCTCCTCGTATGTCAATAAGTTATATAATTTCAAACCTTTAGAATATAATGATTTTGTTAACAAGCAATCTTTATTAGGTGTTCTTGTATTATGTGTGTCAATTTCATTTAGATAAGTTAATTCCCCAACCATTTTATATATAAACGATTATCCATAATCAGTGTTGATACATACAGCTTAACATGTCCCTAATTCTAGCATATCTATTAACTTTTATTATAATCAACTTTTAATATAATATAACTTTTAATATAATTTTCATTGTTTTAAAAATTTGGCAAGAAAACCTTTATTAATTTTTTTCAGACAAACTATTAGCTTTTTAAATGTCAAAAACGTTAAAATAAAATGTTTTCATTGCTTTCATTTGTCTGATTATAGCAATCAGATGTTTGATAATATTGAATTGTTATATTTTACTTTCTTTTCTACAAATTTAGGTAGCAATATTTTTTGTCTCACATCGAGTGGCGTGTAAAAAGGTTGTCAAGCAAATTATAAATTCACTAACCTTCATCTTCAGCCTTGTGTGCCAACATTGGACCATGGATACAATCACCGATGGCGTATATGTTTGGAATGACTGTCTGAAACACAGAATTTACTGGTATCCTGCCCCGCTGGTCTTTTTCAATGCCCATTTCCTCAAGACCTAAATTATAAGTGTAAGGCCGCCTCCCTACTGCAACCAGAAGAACTTCGCACTCGAGCTGAAACCAGCAATCATGGTGACTGTTTAAAGAAAACACCATCATTCGTTTACATTTTCTGTTTTGCTTGAATCTTTCACGTCTTCCACGCTGACTTGGACCACACCGCCACTCTTCTGCGCCCCAGTTACCTTGGTGCCTAATTTGAAGTTCAGACCTTGCTTTGTCAATATCTTTTGCAGCGACTTTGACACTTCTCCGTCAATGCCTACACCACCGATCGAAGGTAAAAATTCAATCAGGGTTACCTCCGATCCTAACCTAGACCACACGGAACCCTAAAAATCATTCATGCCTATTTTGGAACTTTGTTTGGCACTTATGCACTTACTAATTCTACTCCGATAACACCTGCACCAATCACAATAAAACGTTTGGGCACTTCTTTTAACGCCAGAGCGCCGGTTGATGATACAATTTGCTCTTCATCAATCTAGAAGAACCCAGTTGATAATTAAGGACACTTGACAATATCTCAAAAAGTAATTGTCCTAAAAACTTGGAGTCAGAAAACTTACTACTAAAGCGATCAAAAGGAAATTCTGCCATTCTAGAAACTTAAAAATAATTTTCAGTACTTTCCCTTGCTGCTAGAGTTTTTGCTTAAGTTTTTTAAATCCCTAGTTTTTACGACATTTATTTTTTGAGCTAAATGAAATATTAAATGCACCTACAACAAATTCGGCCATAACACATACCTCGATTCCAGGAAAGGGGGTAACTTCGGACCCGGTGGCAATTAAAATGTTTTTTGCATTCACGACTTCACTAGAACCGTCGTCTTTCAGAGCTGTCACTTGATTTATTCCAGTGATTTTACCATGCCCGCTAACAAGGGTTACCTTGTTTTTCTTAAATAACTGAGCTATGCCCCCAGTCAATGCGGAAACCGCGTTGCTTTTCTGTTGCATGAGTGATTGCAAATTTAAACGTATATTATCACCTGAAATCCGATATTTTCTGTCCAATCTATTTGTGATTTAAAGGGGATTCTTACTCTCAATGCCCCTTTTTGCAAGATCTCCAGAATGGGCCATATGATAGTAATGGGAGTTATTGAGCAAAGCTTTTGATGGTATGCAACCAACATTTAAACAGGTTCCACCTAGCGTTGCATTTTTTTCTATACATACAGTCTTAAAACAGAGTCATTCTATTTAACTAAAAAAGAATTAAGGCTTTTTACCTTCATTCCTAGTTGGGCTGCTTTAATGGCAGCTACATAACCGCCCGGACCGGAACCTATCACCACAATGTCGGCATCATGCGAGGTGGAATACAGTCGATTGGACAACACAGTGGATACACTATGATGCAGTTTCAAGGACGATGGCTGCAAGCGAACGCATATTAATAATATTCTACGCGTTAAAATGATGCTTAACGGAAGCTCTTTTTCTTATAGGATAGAAAATTGCCGATTACCAATCAAAAGTTCGCAGCTATTGAGGTTATATTACGTAAATCCATGTTTCTGGCAAGTAACAATTTCTAAAACTTACTTTTAACGATTGACTGACGATGCTCAATAGAGTGGACTGCATTTTGTCGAGTTAATTAAGTTACGCAAGTGATAGAAAAATGAATAAATTGCCCCCTTTCCAGTGTTACAGCATTTGCCCCCCAACTTTCCGCAAAGGACAAAAAAGTGACATTTCTTTTCAAGCAAAGATAAATGTGTAGAAGTGAGCGTGAATAAGAGGATATTACATTTTGTATTTTATCGAAAGGATGGAATAATTGCCATTTCTATGGACATTTTTATGCATGCCGAGAAATTTAATAAATTGATAAAACACTCTCATAATGTGAAATGTGTTTTTTTTCCATGTTTGACATTCGACCAATTCAATTCAATGATGCGTTTCACAGAAAACTGTTAGGCACGACTACCAGGATCATTCGCCCAAGACATTCGACCAAAAATTAGTGCTTTAACAATCTTCTTCTTTTAAACATAAGATCAATTGCAAAAATTGTTATTTAGATTCTCTCCAATCTCTCCTTTAATCACATTAAAAGCAAATGTTCCCTCTCTCTGTCGTATCTCCACTCGGCACGGATAATCTTAATAATTCAGCCCAACGCAAGTAGAACTTTTTCTCTGTAATTAAAGGCGTTTTTTTAAACGATATTCCGCATAAGCGGTTGTTGGTTGGCGAAAAAATTATTTTTAATAAAAAAGATTTCTAAATGTAGCTTTAGTTTGGAGCTTGTTTTAAATTTTGCAAATTTAATAAAATCATTAAATCTCTCCATCTCTTTTCAAGATGAGTTAGACAGCTGCCATAGTGAGTTTCTTTATGGAAGGGGCACCACCTGGATCCTGATGTCCGTAACTTCCATAGCGTAGTCACGTGTTTATCTTATACAGTTAAACAAATACAATTAAACGGATATCAAATTGTTTATACCAAAAAAACAGAGGATTCTGCGAGGAGCCGATAACAAACGTCCTCCCAATGCAATGCTCACCACAAAATAAAATCCTTAAATAAACTCGACATTTGACTGTAACCGCAAAATTTTAAAGAAGAAAATGTTAGGTTATAGTTTTCCCGCTTTCAAATTGGTTAAAAGCAATTTTTTTTATCAGATGTAGTTTCTGTAGTGCTGAAGATGGAAAAACAACTGCATACGCCAGCAAAAGTATTAGGTGATGTGAGGTCACCGGCTAGGACAGGCCTGTTAACAAAAAAATTTAATGTGAGCAATATTTCAATAAAATTTTCTTCACACGAATTGGAACTGCTACAAACCAGCCAATTTAGACCCAATGACACTACCTTTGATACATTTTATAATAAAACGGTTACTGGTGAGGTTATTCAAGCAAATGCCCCATGGAAAACTACTGTGGATAGTCTGTATACGGAATTTTTTGAAATTTTACAAGGAACTTTGGGTATATTCTGTTTCAGAAACTTAACTTTAGCCCACTGACCCTAGTTATAAATTTTAGGAAGTAACGATGTTTTGGAAGTTGTTTCTGAATTAGGGAAGTGCTGCTCGGATTCTCTTAATGTGTTACGTAGCATGAAAGAAAAAGTTGCCATAATGAATGTAGATGAAGAAGAATGGCTAGAAAAAGAAAGGGATACATGGAGGCTAATGTTTATTTTGTATCAGGATCGTTTAGTATCCCAATCAGTTGAAGGCAATGGTGAAATAATTCCATATTTCGGTAGGTCAGAGAAAAATTGCGTCGAAAGCCTGTTTAAAAGAGAAAGTTTAGTGAGAGAGTGTCAGCTAGTTATAGACTGGTAAGTTGCAGTTTATTTACCTATATTTCTTTTCTTAATATATATTATGGTTGGGTGTGTGGTCTTAAATTCTTTCTCTTATTTCAATCACATGTTCAACACACTCATTCCATTTTTTACATTCCACTGCCTTCATTCCCCCCTGCAAGAGGGTTTGAGGGTCCCTTATTTTAAAAGTGGCATTACGGCTTGCTACAAGCTCTCTTACTTGCGCCAATACTAATTACCATTTAAGGTAAGGATTATTAATTTAAGGTTAGAATGTCAGGCAGCCGAGAAGGATGACCAAGTGTTGCATTTTTCTGATTCGTCGGTGGGTTGGGAGAATACCTTACATCAGTTACAGTCTGCTGACACAATAGCATTTCAAAGTTCGCGCCAAGTTGTAGACAAGTTGGATCCTGATTCGGTACATTACCAATGGAAACCTTTGCATGACTTGGACACAGAAGATGAAAAGAAACTGAATAGGAAAATATTTCAGGAAATAAGATGTGGAAAACTTGAAGAAGCTCAAAAAGTAATGTTATCATTGAGATAGGAAGTAAAAAATCAGAATTGGCCCCTTTTAGTTGGCTCGGCAATGTGGCCACGCTTGGAAAGCGGCAATTTTTGAAGGGTGGAGATTGTTTCACGACCCCAACATAAAGGAAAACTACGGAATTGACCAAAGCTCCGATGTTGGTGACGGTTGTGAAGAGATGGATTCCAACGAACTAAAGGAGATAGAAGGAAATCTCAGCAGGGATATTTGGAAGATCATGGCACTCAGATATTGCAAACAAGTAAATATAAAATATAAAGTTATGTTAATAGGAGTCTGTATGGTAATTAATTTTTTGAAGGATTATATAAGTGCATTGGAAAAGGCATCAGTAGGCTCATTTTGCGGCTGTATAAACGCGATGCTAGCAGCTTGCTCTAGTTGGGAAGACGGACTCTGGGCTTACATGAAATCGATGGTTGATATTCGCGTTGAATCTGAAGTAAGGGACTGTTGCACCAGGGATAATCCCTATTTACCATTGCCGGAGGAATATTGGGCGCAACGGTAAAAAATCTGTTGCCAATAATTAACATTATACCAAGGGAGAGACCATTCAATTCATAAGCTTCCTACCTGAATCAATTAGAAAAAGATTAGGTCATTGGCTTGGCAACAACTGTTGTTGAGGAGGTAGACGGGGATACGGGGCTGCCACTTTTATCTTCTAATTTATTATTTAATTAATTAATAATTTTGTGGTTACCAAACACTTCTATGTTGTTATTTTTTCTATTTTAAACTCTAATGTATTCTCCTCTGTACATTGTTATCACTCATTGTAGAATGTCACTTAATGATGTGTTTGCGAACCTCGAATCCTCAAACAGCTCAGTCATAAGAGAAGCATCTTGCCATCCTCAGCATGTCATTCAAAAGTATATCATACTGGACGAGATATATAGTTTGTTGTGTGAGCTTGAAGAATGGTGCGAGAGTGCGTCAACCCAATTTTTGAGGTTCGCTGCTCATCTTGCGTTATTCCTGGATCACATCAAGGAAAACCACAGCAGAGATAAGGTGGAGAACGTAATTAAGGGGTGAGCGAAAGTATTTCAAGTGTTACAAATTTCCTACTTTCTTCCGTTTCCAATAATTTATTCGATTGTTAGTTATATACGGCGTTTAATGAACATGAATGAAACCCGTATGGTGGCCTTTTACGTCAGCAAGTTGAGTCCCGGCAACCAAGTCCAAATCTACGCGGAACATTGCCAAAATATCCTCGACGACAATGAACGAAAAGAAGCGTTAGATTACGCGTCGAGTTGCGGCTTGGATGTCTTCGCCATAACGAAACAGATCGTCGAAAATATCCGAAATCTGCCCCAGGAAATCGATGCCCGCGGAAATCTACAGCAAAGACTAACAGAGACGGATAAACTGAAGATATGCGCTTTGGATTGGCTGATGTTTGATGAGGATCAAAGGCTAGAACTGATCGTCCAATCGAACGCCATAATTTTTAGTTTTTTAACATTGGGCAAAGTCGACGCGGCCCAAATGGCTTTTAATAAGCTGCCATCCGACTCGATAGAGGATTTCTTGGAGGAAATCAAAGGTGAGTTGACTATTTAAAAAGGTGTTTTTTTTATTACACTTTATTTTCCACCGCTTCATAAGGCAATGCGGCCAGTTTACAACCAGGTTTTTAAACTATTTCAAATAAATTACATCGATCACAATACCCCCGTGCCATCCTCGGTTCCAAAAAAGGTGTTATGCTAAGCATTTTTCACACTTGAGGTGTTTATGTTGGTTATAGGTTTCTAGGAATTTTATATATACATGCCGTTGCTTGCTCTAGGGTTGTTGAAGATTGCCCTTTGGTTAGCATTTTAGTTGATCATTTCATTATTATTATTAATATTAATTATTAAATTAAAACAAAAGAGAAGTGGACGCTTGAAGTAGTACATTGCGGAGGTCTATTATTATACTTCCTAATTCCTAAATCCTTGAAACACTGCAGTTATTCAGATGTCCCCCAGATTTATTATTCGCTTGATCCGTCTGAAATAGTCTTTGCCATTAATACTGACTTCAAGATTAATCTGAATAAATCAGTCCAGAAATTATAATGACATTTCTCCTAAATTAAGCCAGAATGATATATTACTTAAAAATACTGTTCAAGACTTGGATCATAAATTGAGATTTAACGAACACATTAGTGTTAAAGATGGCGAATTCAGCGCTGAAAATGTTGTACTGGCATATGCACCATCTAAATCATGGCCACGAAAAAATGTTACGTGAATCTCTCGTTTTCGCGCAATTTAACTTTTGGTCTTTGTCGAAGAAGGTACATGTCATAACCGTAAGAAAATTATTTAGGGCTCCCAGGTACATCCACGTAATGTTGGACTAAGATATTATATTCTTATCGTGATTAAATATCAAATTCAATTTTTTAAACGCTCTTTTTCGTATCGCTTTGTCTCATATTTATGAAATTATATTTCATGATTGTCAATGACATTATAATGTTTGCATTTAATACTTTACTTTTCTCTTATAATTTTTCTTAAGGCTGCAACAGCACCTGCGGCCATTTATTCCATTGTTTGATTTAATTTATTTATTGTAAATGTTTTTTTGTCCGTATTGGGATGATCAACGTTTATTATTATAATTATTATTAAATCTAGTTTCAGATAAGAATAAAGATTTTAAAAATATAATAAAAGAACACCAAAGCTACAAGGCTTACTTGGAAGCCCACGAAGCCTTTAACGAGTGGTTTAAAAATCTTAAAAACAAACCCATCGAACCGGCGACATTGTCGGTGCATGCGCAGTTCGCGCAAAAGGTGGCGCACCAACACAAGATCTCTCAGTACATGGCGGAACTGGAACGGTAGAATATTTTCAAACGCGTCCGCCTTGTTTGGAATCTAGGTGTTACCTTATTTTTTAGATGGAGACTGTCGACGGCCCAATTGGCAAAAATTGCGAAAGCGCTCTTGTACAACATCCTCCTGTTTCCCGGAGGGTGGTTAGAGGGCGCCAAAGATGGCGAATATCTCAGATCGATAGTGATTCCCGAGGTTATGATGCTACTGTATTCGGTTCTGGTAGAATCGGACATGCGGGAGGAGTGTTCGCAGTTGGTCGACGTTTTGGCCTCCAAAGAATATCAGCTTTACAAGGTAAGACGAAAAAGCCAGTCGAAACTGTCAACCCGTGTCGTTCCCGTTTATTTGCAGGCGTTCTCGAAAGAACTACTGGGCGATTTTTTGATGAAAATAGGCGCCACAGTTAACCAAATCGAATCAGGATTCATATCTTAAGCGCATTTTGTTAGTTAGATTTTTTTTACTTATTATACTTAAATGAAATAAAATTAATTTACTTAAAACGTGTTTAAATTTGTGAAGCTTGCCTCTCCTAATGAGACAGAAAAACGCTGAGGCAATAGGAAACTTGAACATTTTTTTAAATCGCTTTATGTATGGAAATAAGGCATACTAAATATCAAAACTCAAAATCCAATATTTAAGGTGGAATAACTAATTCAAGTTGTAACACCTACCTACTCATTTTAAACGATACTAAACGCGTGGGAATGATCGTGACGTCATACCGCTGCTTTTCGATCGATACGGCGACATGTTATAGTGTTATTCTTAGGTTATAGGCCGAGAATTATGTTATATACGTTTATTTTTGACTCGTGCAAAGGTGTGTTTGTAATTAGTCTACGCCACATTGTATTGTATAATGGACGCAATATAAAAACAATATTACAAATCGTGCCATCGCGTTTGAGAACAATCCGTAAAACGCCAGATAAACTTTTTATTCGTCTACATGAAAATAAAAGCCGTGTTAACGTTATGTTCAGGTGCCACCTTAGTTTTAACCGTGCAAATATCTCCATAGGAATGACTTGGCGATCTATATAAAATAAAGAATACTTTAAGTTATCAATGGCAACATACTTTAAAATCAGTATTTAGGTTTCCATTAGTAAAGAAAAAATAACAACATAACATGATGTAAACATACCGGCTTCGGTCATTTTCAAAAGTTTCTTTTTGATACTAAACAGAAGATAACAAAAGCAAGCGACAGGATCAAGAGTGAAATTAAAATTAAAACCACTAAGACGAACGCTTTGTCGTTCTCTAACGGCTTCTCTACGCTACCGTGCCGCTTGCGCGTAGTCTTACTAGCGAATTGACGTCACAACCGGTCACGGCCAATGACAATGACGTTTCAAAGAGGAATCAAATTTTACAATTTTTAGTTACTTATATTTGTTACACAGAACTACGAAATTATTATTTGTTGTGAACTGTGGTGCTTTTAATACTATAAACTTTTATAAGCAATGTTTTTTAAATTAAAATGTTGTTCAAGTTCCCTATTTTCCCACAGAGTAGGTTATAGACTGCAAAGTCTGCGTATAAACTAAGAAAAAAGATTACCTACCAAGTCTTCATAATTAGTGTATTACTGTCTGTGACAAAAAATATCAGATTGCGCAATCCTAGACAACTTATGCTGTTTAACTCATGAAATATTAGTTGCGTTACAAAAGTTCACTTTATTTAAGCTACTTTTTTCATTTTCATTTTAGAAAAAAAATTAATGCAATAGTTGTATAAATATTTTAAAATTGGAAGCCCTATATTTAATTTCATAAAAGGAAAGCTCCTTTTACGGTGACTTAAAAATTATGTAACATGTTTTTTTTTACATGAAGGCAAGAATTGCCACCTCTTTTGTTTAACATGCCAGATGTTCACCGGGGAGATGGAAAGCATGTGGAAAATCGGCACACAAGGCAGAAAGAACACATTCGAGTTTATTGATGTCGTGTATATACAATTTATAAATAAAAAAAAAAATTACATAAAAATTAAAAGTTCAACACAGCCAAAAACAATAATACTACCGTCTCGATGACACTAAACAATAAATAATTCGAAAAAAATTGTGATTTCTTGTAAAATAATTGAACTCGCATGTTGCCCAGGCTAATTAGTCTAATACTGCATCGAAAAAATTGTCGCGGGAACATCGAATAGTGTGAATAAATACGTCAAAAAATTAGACCACATTCGCACTGAATAAACAGTCCACATAATAAAAAAAACTACGAAAAGCCCTTAAATAACGGACGTTCAAAATATCAATAATAAGCGATCAAAAGGTTCTTAACAAAAATGCTAATACACTGAAATCTACTTTTCGGAAGTACCCTCTAATCCTTTGTGACATTTGTGTTAACTTAAGGTACTCAAAGCTCATATCCGCATTTCATTTGTTCTTTAAAAAAAAGTCCGATAAAACTTAACTGAATAGTTAAAACTAACTAATAAATGATGGGGATGGGTTACTTTATAACACACAGCTAGTAGAAAATATACAGGCCGTAAATGCTGTAATATGGTCGCACATATCCACACGCACACTACGCTGCATGGTTCGTCATTTTTTACAGAGCGATGTTTAAACACTTCATTTTGAATTTAATGCGCATCTGGGTATATTTTGAAAAAATACCGTCGACGAGCGGTCATCTTGAATGCGTTAATGATTGCATTAAAATCCAGAACTTTTTGATGTTTGCAGCTGCGTTATCAGTACAGCAAGAAGGCCTCTATATTCCATTTCGTCTAATAGCTATATGCTTTAAACACGCACCGTATACTTTCAATACATCCACATAAATTTCCTCTCTCCAACATAATATCAATATATATCTACGATCTAACGACTATCGTTCGCAACTTGATAAAAAGTCTCTCTATGCAACATTGAAAAACAAAAACAATTTGTTCTACCGGTCATAATCGTCTGAAACTCCCGATCCTAGTTAAATCCTAGCGAGATCCCATGTCTCTGCAAATCCGTTAGGGGGGGCAGAGGCCTAGAAGGCCAATGATTGACGTTTTTCAGCACGGCGCTTTGATTCTGTATGCTTTCCAGTGCAACTATGTACGGGTAAATCCTTTGCTCGATCCACTCGGATATCGTATAGTTGTCCACGATCCCCACCAAAAGATCAGCAGCGGATCTATATAAAAGTTAATCACTCGAGGAATCCCTTTTTTTCCAACTTCGGGTTAAGTTCAATGTATAATGGCTTTTTTTTAATCATAACCAAATTCAAGCAGCAAATTTAGTTCTTTATGTAATAATTAGCATTCCCCATATCAACCTCAACATACGCAACGCCAACACGAAGATGAACATTTAGGAACAAAAGCTTTTCAATATGGTTTAATTGATGTTAGCGCTATTGCTTACGCTGCTTATAGAAAAATCCGAGGGTCTATAGAAATCTATAAACAACCTAACAATCTTAACCGCAACTCAGATCTCTACCTGTCACAATGCACAATTGCCATTTGTCATTTGATTGTTTTGACATTTAATGATGACAATGAATATTCCATTCAATTTAAAGCGAGAGTGACGTCAATGGTGTTACGTCGATAACTTGGATAATACTGACCACGTCAGAAGTATTCACTTATTTAAAATAGCATATAGTTTCCTAATTCTGTAACTGAAAAAAGTGACGTCATTTCCGATAAATCTGGCGACTGCTAATTGCATGAAAGAATTTTAAAAGGAAGATATGAACAAGCAATGGCAACTCCAAAAATTGAAGTTGATGAGTTATAATAAAGATTAAAAAACAC
The DNA here is from genome assembly GCF_029955315.1 of Cylas formicarius. Taxonomy (NCBI): domain Eukaryota; kingdom Metazoa; phylum Arthropoda; class Insecta; order Coleoptera; family Brentidae; genus Cylas; species Cylas formicarius. Next base: position 35,492,543 of record NW_026844347.1, on the reverse strand, counting down.
TTACTTGGCCAAGGACACAGTACCGTGATACACCCGCGGCAAATCGGCAGTGAGCTCTTCCACCCTCAGCGGTAAACTGTAATTGTGTTTCGCATTGTAAGCAGTCATCCAACCTCTCTGTCTGGTAGTCGTGTCCAAATATTCGCGGGCTTCATTTTCGAGATTGTTGAGCCGATACGTCAACCTAAAGCGGATGAATAAGGCATGGAACTTCCTTCGTTTCGTGGATTTTCGTCAATTTTTGGGCCAAAATTCATAATTATTTTCTTTTATTTATTTATAAAAATAACATATATTATCAATTTTCAGCATGTTCTCAAGTGACATTTACACTAAGTTGTCATTAGAAAAACAAAATATTAAGTTAATTTGATGTATATTATATCTGTGTATATTAAACCAAATATATTTTGTCGAAATAGGCCAATGTAAGGATGTAAACGACATATATAACTATGCTTTCATTACTTGAATATCATTTTCATATAATTTCAAAATTTGCTTTACAAGAGACCTGATAGTTTTTTTTTATTTTAAATCGCAGATAAAACAAATTTTTACAACTAACCAAATTATATTATACAATATTTTGTGAAAATTCAAAATTCAAAAATTTACACTGATTGAATCATTTCGATTTTTAATAGTACGCCACTGCTTCATCTTAAAATAATACTTATCAGATAAAAAAAAAATCGAAATTGTTTTTGATCAAATTCATTTTTCAGTGATCTTTAAGTATAATTGTACCTACTTATTTGGTTATATTACTAATTTGTAAATCTTGATAACTCTTAATATCAACGAGAATATGGAGGTTTAACAATAAGCAGAGTTCTAAAAATTATAAACTATAACATGTTCTTTTGCAATGTTGTTCTTAACCAGGTTGCAACGAATTGCTGCACTTTCTGGCATGCAAATGAAAACAAAGCCGTAGTGAACAACCTCAAAAAAATAACTTCACAAGTTACCAACTGCAAAATAACCTAACCCCACAATCTGCTGATTATCCGGATTTTTGAGATTATCTCATCCGAATAAAACTTATAACATTCGAATGAATTAACTTATCCTTACTGTAGCTGCAGCTCAATTTCAAATGCCTCTAAGTACTATCAAACTGCATTTTCAGTTGGCATTTTGACGGCAAATTTGACGAACATCCACTTCACAACGTCCATTTTCGAATGTAATACGAACTTAAAAAATCCATGACCCGGAAACATGCACCTCGCCAATTTATCCCACATGTGGGGGTCGCTTTCGAGGTTAATAAAAGGGGCGGCGCGTCCGGCAGGGGGTTGCGGACAACTCAGCGTCGTTAAAAATTCGTTTTTCAACGACGAGTTGAAAAAGCCGTGGCTGACAGTAATCAAATTGATAACCAGCGATGGTAATGAGGCGGGTAGGAGCTCGCAGAGTACCGCAAAATGGTCGTAACGCTGCCAACCCGTGAGAACGATGCCCGAGATACCCTTTTTAAAAACGCCCGATTGAGTTGCCATCACGTCCAGCCAGTGAAGGTTGTTTTCGAGATGCCTTCTAGCGTTCGGAATATAAACGGTTTCACCGAAGGCCCCTGAAATGCGAATTCGGCATTTTTCAAGACCAAGACTGGCATCAAAGAATATGCAAATATTCTTTAAACCTTATTAACAAATTCACTCAGAACTAACTGTCAAAAAATAATTAATGAAATGTTATTGTACTTTTACTTGTACTTGTATGATTTTGCGGTAAAAAATTTTGAGAAAATACTGCCGTAAAAATGCGGTATTCAAACTTATTGACAATCTGTCAGCGGCCATGTTGGTTGTTGAATGCGGCATGGTCATTGCTTAAAAACGAAATTTCAAATCTCGCGCATACACATTTTTGTTGGACCTTCTGAAAATTTGTTTCATAGCTGGTTGATCTTGGGTCCCAATTTTTACGAACGGTGGCTTCGAGTGATGATGTAAAATTATATTATTATTATTATTATATTCTCAAATTATTTTAGTTCGTTGTGGCTTTAATGTACCTGATAAATACAGATACTGATGGCTTTAATTTACTAACTGATATGTACCAGATTTTATGAGCAACATAACTTTAACAATACACTTAAAAATACTGAACACAGATGGTTCGTCCACAATTTGCATCGGAGGCGAAACAGATTTTCAGTCACCTGACCGACCACAGATTCGTCTAAACTTTAAACAATCGATTAACCTACTTCTTGGTTCTATTGACCTGTGCCTTTATTTTATCATTTCATTTTTGTAGCTTTTTTTGTTTACTACGTACTAAAACTCATTTTCTTTTTAATTGTTTAAGATCAATCTCTGATGTGGTGGTTAATTATTGGCATGAAATGAAATATCAATAGAATGTAACTTAGTTTTCAACATGTCGGTAATGCATCTGATGAAAGGACTCAAATTAAAATTGACACACCGATAAATCACAAAATAATCTTTCTAGTCCTCACAATCCTTTAAGAAAACAAATTCATGTATTTACAAATAACAAACGCAGCTACTAAATTGAATAATTTTGTCCAAGAATGAACAACATCGTAATTTACGAAGCAGACCAAATTTTACCAAATAGAAACTGATGAAAACAAACCTTTGAAAGCAGATGCCGTCCAAGCAGTTTTGAATATGGCACTGTACTTGTCCCATACAGGTGGCTGAACAAACCTGTATATGTCTTCCGCATAAACCCAAATCATGGGCTCCACCAAATTGCCCAAATTCATGGCCTGCATGCTCTGCTGAGACAAATGCCTCAACATATCGTCCCATATAATGACCTTTAAGATGTAATATGTAACTAAATGCTGCTTTCTCAAAATATAAAAATAATTCCGCAGTTTAAATGGTAGATGGGGGCGAACTATAGTCTAACGCATGAAATATGAAAAAACGCTATAGGCAAAAACAGATGTTGAAATATATTTCTGATCAATACTAAAAAAGTAAAAGGTATGTATGATTAGGACCTAAGGAGTATTGATGATTGAATATATGTCACATAAACTGCAGGATTACCAATGTAAATTTACTTGCAAGTCCGGTTTTATTTCACGAACAATATTGGCTACATTTTGAACATGCCTTAGGAACAAAGTTTCATGCATTTCGAGCCGACATAGTTCACATTCCCCCATTTCAAACACTTCGTCACAGCCAATATGAAGATATTTTATTTTGGGATGCAAATCAAGGACCTGAAAATGTGTTTTTTTAACATTTAGCTTACCTCACAGACAAAAACATCTTTAATTGTAAAAAATGACCACACAGGTCTACACGTTACCTGTTCAACTAATTCTCTGATAAAATCTAAGGAAGAATTACGACTAGGGCACAAAGATTGAGGACTTCCAGGTACTTCGCGAATATTTTGAAAATCTATGTGTTTCAAAGCAAACTCCATATGCCCAAAAGTTTGAACCAAAGGAATGACATCCATTTTGGCATCCTCGATCAACCTTAATATTTCTTTAACTTGATCCACAGTATACGCATTTTTAGCAGCAAGGGATTGTAATACTCCCTTATAGGGGAACATATCTTCATACTCTAAAAGAAAAATAAGTGATTTTTAAAGGATTTATGGAAAATAAAGCTTACCTAGCAAAATTCCCGTAGCACCTGCATGTTTCACCAGAGGAATGACTTTTCTAAAGTAGGTAAGTGTCAGAGGCGCCCCTTTGAGATCGAAATGCACTAGTCTTTGCTTAGGAACATAAGGGTTTCTTGTGTCAATATTTATATAAGGAATGCCCAGCTGCTGTTCCGATTCTACTACTTGAAAATCTTTTTCTGTTTGTCTGTCGAGAACACTATTTTGATTAAGGTGCTCGGACTTTAGAATTTGGCTAGTTTGGGTTGAAGCTGGCCTGTTTAAATTTGCAGCCTCAATAAATTTCACTTTGATGCTGTGTAGTAAAGCGTCCTCGACAACTTTCGCGTCCCGTTCTTCGTTTATTGAATTATTTTCTTCGATTACTGAGTATTGTAATCCAAATAAGATTAAGGATAGCAGAGCAGCGACCACTAATATTGTGTTTTTTCGTCGCCATGCTGTCAAACTCAATCTTTGCATGTAATTGTTCATTTTCTTTAAGTGCTGGAGCAAGCCGATTATAGTACCAAATTCCTTTATCCTATTGTGATTTCATTTAGCCATAACAATCATTACCTATTATTTCTAGTGGTTACGTTCACATTAAATGTATGCCTTATTAATGCTTGTTCGCAGCAAGAGGAATTCATGTCGACAAAAAAAATCAATCGCAATATTACAATTACAATATTTTACCGTTCTTGTTCATAATTTGTTTAAAGTACTCATTATAAATTTTACTTGGACTCACTTTCGTAACAGACAACATAGAGTTTAGTTCACCATTAAAAACAAAATCTTTATTAATATTGCTAATATGTTTAACGCTTATTTATTTGCACTAAAAATTGATAAATTCAATTTAAAATGAATAAAACAGGGATATGACATTTACCACAACAAACAATCGCTGACACTTTCTGTCAAAATGTCAAAACTGGGAAAAACACGGCGCACAATAGAACCAAACAAAAAGGGTCAATAAAATTCGTCAACTCAAATCGTATTATCGTTTTAATTATTGTGTTTTTTTAATATATCCTATAGTTTGACTTAGGCCATCACCATAAAACCAAAAAAAGGAATTTGACGTAAATCACTGTTTTGTAATTTTATGTTTATGTTTTTGTTATATGTCCTTTTAAACCTATTGTATCTATATTTTAAACCAATAAGCAAACAGACGAAAGCTGTTGTAATAAAGCCATTTGTAAATGTATTACTACCGTGCACCACTACTACCCATAGTAGCCACAGAAAAAAATAAAACGCACAGATTTTTTTTTATGAATGTACAAAAAAGCTTAATATTTGATAAGGGATTGTATAAAAATTTGAACATATTTTTTTTAACAAATTGTGCTATTACGCACAAAAGGTTCTCACATAAGTTATATGAAGTGCCATAGTCCAAAAAAACCATAATTGCAACTGAGAGGAACTTCATTTCATTCACACATAGACCAGATCATGTAATAATGATATAATAATAATAATAATAATAATATATGAACTGCGTAAAAAATGCACTGCTCTATGGGATTTGTTAAAATTCAATTTAATCAAAATAAAGAGTCTATATATAAGTGGAATTTTGTCTTGACTTGAAAATAGGATAGAATGTCAATCGATTTGCTATACCTGCTATACCTATGCGGTTTTCGGTATATCAAAAAAATTTGAAAGAATATTTACAGTTTCTTTAATTGTTATTATCCTGTCGCGTCGGATCCCCCGAGACCGAAAAAATAGAATGTTAAGAAAAACTTGGCGAACAGAAATAAAAAATAACTACATTCCAATGTCGCGGACTATTTTTAAACAGAACAGAAGAAACATGGCGACCGTCCGCAATTGTCGGGTCGACCTAAAACGTGAAGAAATCGTTTTAGCGGCCGTCGAAATACAATAATGTGATGTGATCGCTGGACAAAAAGTGTTGTTGAAACGTTCTTCATATAGTTTATTTATTTATTGTAGTTTATTAGTGTGCAATCGGCCATTTTATATCCGCTCGTAGTTTTCGAAATCGTAGGAAATTCGGTAAGTCACTTACGTTCAGCAGCATCGTTAACATGCGCTGCCTTTTTGCACGAATTTGCCAGATTGTAATCTTATCGGTAAAGTTGCTTACATAAAATGTCAAAATTAGACGATTTTAATTAGGTTAGGTGTTATTCTCCGACCTTATGTCGTCGGTTTGCCTATTTGCGTTGAATCACGTACACGCCTTCAATTCTTTTTCGTTTTCGCATTGATCCCTTCCGAATTGGTTAGCGTTTTGTTCCATTCGCTGTGGAATTGTGCCTCTTTTTTATTTTTCATTATGTCCGCCAAATTGTCAAAAAAATAGGTCCCGCCCACGTCGTCGACACGTGGGTTAGAGATTGTGGGTATTGACTTGTAACACGCATTGGATAATTATTTATGACGTTCGTATTGTTTCGCGTACCTAAATGTGTCCTTTTCGTTTTGACCATTTAAGGAAACTGGAAGGATACGTTCCCATTGCAACGAGGACTGCTCAGGTTTCGTTGTTGAGCAACGTTACATATGTTGCGTTGACATTATTTTTAATATTTATAATAACCATTTCTTTTTTTTCCAAATAAAACGATCAAAGGGGAGGGTTTCAAAAAAATTGAATTCCTCGACTGTTTTACGATTTAATGGCTGGTTTGTAAACTACTTTCGTATTTAAAGCCTTGTGCGCACTTAAGAAGCACAGAGGAACATTTTGTTGCTGGTTGCTGCGACTTGTTTATGCAAACATTCTGGTGAATGTTTCATTGTGTTGAGTTGCAACAGAAAACGTTGTGTCTACATCAGTGCAGTGTTTGTTCGTACTTTCTAAACAATGTGGACGACGAAGATTTACAGGCAGGAGCTGCAATTGTAATTATTTTACAAAAACAGCAAAAACAAGTCCCTAAATGTTGGAGTGGACCAAGTCTTTTGGACAGAAAGACATGTTAAAGAGAGATGATATAATATCTGAATTTTTCTCTCTGGAGAACTGTGTCACCAAGTTTTTTATTATCCTGTTTTTAGTAATGGTCTTTATGCTTTTCATATTATGTTTTTCTTATCAATAAACTCAGTCAAATGTTTTCAGCAACTACACAAGTGTTGAGTTTTGGAAACAAGCAACAATGTGCCCACACTATTAAAAATACGTGGCGAAACAAAATGTTTCCCAACGTTTCTGTATTTACTTTGGTCTTTGCTGTTAAATATGGAAACAAGCAACTTATATCTTCTCTTTATTGTATGAAAAATGACACAAAATAAAACAACATACCACATAGACAGGTACAAAAAAGGTTAATAAATTCTACATATCACTAGAGAGTCAATGATCTATCGAACACAAAATTTTTAACACGAATTTTAAATATTTTAATACTAAAATTTTTATGGGAATTAGGTACTGAGTAACTCGAGTACTGATAAAGTCTAAATCACGAAAGATAATTATTAAAAGTATTTAGTACACATAATTTTATACAGAAAACCATTGAGTTCAACATTTTCAAAACTAGGGGATACTAAATAAGGTATCGGGCTGGAAAAATCTGGTGCAAAGTGTTCAAGAAGCAACTGTAGAACCTTACTATGAGGAAATCTCTTAAACAGAAGGCAAATCTAGTCATTGCAGCAGCAGAAATTTCGTCTTATCATGATAAAAATGGAAATGGACAATTTGTTTAAAAAACTGTAGTTATTTGCATTTTAACTAGGAAAATTATAAACCAATAAACAAGTTTGTTAAAAAAACGTACTTCAATGTACATACGTTCATTTTTAAATATAACAAATAATATAATTAGCAGTACTTTAAACTCACATGAGAATGTGGATTTGCCTTTTACATTAAAAAAAATAAATAAAGTTTAGCCTAACTTTAGTTCAATTAAATCATCCGAAAACTAAAAACAACGGTTATATTAAATATCCAAAGTTAAAAAACAATCCTGAAAAATAAAATTGCACCAAAACAAAAATAAAATAATATAATAGCATTTGCATAAATACCATTTTGACTCTAATTTATAAACCACTGAATACTCTACGTTAGCATATGATATATGTATATTTAATTTGAAAAGATTAAGACAAATTTCCAATTGTCTCTTCCATTATACAAATTTATCAACTACACGCAATTTTGAAATAAAACTGTATATAATACGACACAAAAATGAACACGTTGCTTTCAGGTATAATGTTAGGTTAGTTTTTATTTGACAGTAAAAAATGATGATCTCCCGCGCATGCCTCTAAATTTCACGCACTAACGTGGACTTTGCGCCATCTTCTTTCTAACTTCTTTTGTTTCGTAGAACATTTAAGATCTGTTATTTTAAAAAAAATACTGCCATAAAAATGTTACACCGAAACAGAAACCTGTCGAATTGACGAACTGTCAGCGGCCCTATTGGTTAGATCTTATTGGCTGAAAATAAGATCTCAAGTGCCCCGCATGCGTATATTAAATGGCAGGCAGGTTAAACAGGGCTTAGATCGTAATAATCGCTTTTTATGCGACGTGTGTTGTTGCACGAGAAAGCGGAGTGTTCAATTAGTAATCGGTATATGATTGCTGTGTCGTCTGTGTACATTGGTACCAGAAAACAGCTGATATTCCCAGCTCAAGCGCAAGTCCATGCAAATTTCATGGAAAGTGTTGAATCTTAGGTGTGTTTTTAATGACGTTTATAAACCTCTAATGATATATCCATAGATTTAATTTTCTTACAACTTACGTTAAATTTAAATTACATTAAAGTGTGAGTGTTAAAAATATAAAAAGTAGTTTATAAACCAGCTTTTAGTTCTATAAAATTAGGTAGGTAAATTTGGGATTTAATACTATGTTATTTTAAGGATTTTTTGCATATTATTTAATTATTATTGTGTTAGTTCTATATGTCATTATATATTATTGTTGTTATAAGATGCGGTCATCGTTTGTCGAGACCTTAGCTAAACATCCAGCGTGCACCGTTGCGATCACATAGACTAAACAGCCGGGTATAAAATAATATACAGACACATCGACTTTATATCGAATGACCGATAAATGAGCCACGATTTTATTTCCAAAATCGCCACGCGCACAAGAGTCTTAACGATTTGTCAGCAACATTTATCGAAAGTCTAATCGTTAAATCACTATACGTTTAAATATAAAAGACGGGCTTTAATTTTAATTTACCGTCACACAAAAATAACCCCAGAGTATTCGAACTTACAAGTAAACTTATCTAAAAATAAATCTAAATCGGTTGGCATTAGAATCATCGGGTCCTATACTTACCTGGACCCAATATGTTTTTCCGTCTGTGTGTCTGGACCGCCGATAAATCAAGCAGGCGAGGCGGCGGCGTCCGCCCGATTTGTCCGTCGGATGTCTCGCAAATTAGAAAGTTCATTTGTTTTAATTGAAATGCACAATGTCACCCGTAGCGAGAGAAATATGCGACGAAAACATGTCGGCATATTGTATTTTTGACGTGAGCAATTCGGTTTAATTTCTTGCGGTTTTAAGCTACATAAATACTCGCGAATTTTTAATTCTATAAAATAAAATTTCATGTTAGATCGCTTATTAATAATAGGAAATAGTATATTATGCATCAAGTACGGTAAACGGCATTTGACTCACGAGTTTATAACGAGTGATTTAAAAAGTTTACCGAACGTGATGCATACTATACTTTTTTTACGACCGTTAGTTTTTGGGTACATTTTCGCAAAACAACACGAATACATTCATTGACATGACCGTCAGAATTGACAAACGTCAAAATTCAAAGCGTTAGAAATATCTTTGAAAATATTCGATTGCTCCCAAATCTGTGCGGTAAAATCCCGGAAATGTCCGAAGTGGCTCGGATCTGTGGGAAACGAAACTGATGGGGTAGAAAAAAGTGTGCACGCTAGATCGGTGTGTAATTAAGTATTTTACAGACGGGAGTAGAAAAAAGTGTTTTTCTACTTTTATTATTATTATTTATTTATTATTATTTATTATTATTATTATTATTATTATTATTATTATTATTATTATTATTATTATTATTATAGTATTTATTAACAGTTATAATTAATTCATAAAAATTAATATATATCCTAGTTTTAATAAAAGTATCGCCAATATCGTCAATAAAGGACTTTTTCTATTTCTATTTATAGGCAAAAAACTTTATATATAATTTAATATAAATTATAAATATTCTATGTTCCTTTTCTTTCGGTGTATATATAGGGTGTTCGAAAAGCAGACGATGGTATTTTGGAGTGCGATTCTTTGTTAAAAAATATTAAAAAAGTTTTTCTAAATATGAGTTTGGAAAATACAAGGTTTTCAAGAAACAGAGTGTTAAAATCCTTACGTCATAAGCTACTTTCCTGCAATGAAGGTGATGGTGGCCTTTTCCATCATTTTCTTTAGTATTCATTTTGCGTTTTGTAAATTTCCATTTTAAGATTTTTTTTCTCAAGAAAGAGGCAAGATTCGGAAACAACTCAACAACTAACATACAACCAACTAAGATACCTCGCGGTATGGCACTGGATTTCACAATTTGTATCTAGTCAAAGCAAAACTCTTTCTCATTACAAATGACTTTGAAAATTTGAAAACTGAAATCTTGAAAATTCTGCCTCCGCACCTCTGTATATTTTTTAACAAGGAACTGCCCTCTAAAATATCTCCGCCTATTTTTCGAACCCCCTGTATAATATTTCAATTTGTTATTTATATTTACTGATTTGATAGTAATGTTTGAGAATCTTAAGAATTATAGTCTGTAAGATGTATTTTAATTTATTTTTTTTTAACTTAAACATCACTTAAGTTTGCTGTATCCAACTTTCGAACATTAAAGCTTTTGGTGTAGGGTCCATTTTATCCATTTATAAGTAGTAATTCTCTTGCAGTTTAAGCAAAATGGGAATTGAAGAAGCAGCCGCTAATAGCATTATGAGCGGGATCGAGAATACAGGGGGTGTTAAACAGCACAACCACAAGAAGAAACTTAGACAAAGGTACGGCTTTTCTCTTCATATATCCTAAATTATTATCTAAAATAATATAATAATCGAAGTACACGAACTTTTATATAAAACGTAATGTCAAACAAGTTCTCAAATTTTCTGAGGTAATAGGACAAGTTCACCGAAATTTTCAATAAAATTTACGCACAAGCATTATACAAGGTTTTAAAAAACATTATTTAATATACAGGGTGTCAGATTAAAGTATTACAACACGGCACTTATGCCTTTTATTTATTTGATTTTTTTTGACTAATTAACCATAGGTACCAATTTTTTGCTTCATGAGGTAAATTGTTTTTTTTTTTTCGAAAAAATGCAGTGCAGTTTTAAACATAACAATGAAAAAAATACATTTTTTTTGCCTTATACCATTCAAAGAATCACTTCCTGAAGTTTCGTCTCGTTTTTAAAAAATACTCTATGGTTTGGTATCATTTTCGTTTTGATAATGTGTACACGGTGTTTCAAAAAACACGTGCCAACGCTCGGCCGGAGGTTCGTCATCCAAAAAGAAGACAAAAAAGTTTTTATAAAGGTTATCTGAAATTTGTAAATTATAATTTTGAAAACATTTGGGGGCTAAGAACATTTGCGGTGATATGGGCACGGTCCGCGTTAATTCATTGTTTCTTAATAGACTTGGCAATGCAAATGTGCATCTTAATGCTGGAAGTTTTCCAAATTAACCACCGTTAGCCGCTCTGTTTATTGAATCTTTTTTTTTAATTCAACAGGCAAAACGTTTCTGTTATTTCGCACTATTTACCTAAATAACGGCTTGGTTGAATCGCAGGTTTGACATTATAAAAAAACTGGGTCAGGGAACGTTTGGCAAAGTGCAGCTTGGCATAAACAAGGAGACCGGCCAAGAGGTGGCCATTAAAACGATAAAAAAATCGAAGATTGAATCGGACGCCGATTTGGTTAGGATCAGGAGAGAGATTCAGATTATGTCTTCCGTGCAGCATCCGAACATTATCCACATTTACGAGGTGTTCGAAAACAAAGAAAAAATGGTCCTTGTTATGGAGTACGCCGCTGGCGGCGAGCTCTACGACTATCTGTCCGAGAGGAAGGTGCTTCAGGAAGAAGAGGCCCGAAGAATATTCCGACAAATTTCGACCGCCTGTTATTATTGCCACAAGCACAAAATCTGCCACAGGGATCTGAAGCTGGAGAATATACTACTGGACGAAAACAACAACGCCAAAGTAAGTGATCGGGTTACACCAGGTGTCCAAAAGGATCAAATTTTGGGGACACGAAAAAAAAAACGACCAATACAAAATATTTTTTCAAAATTATTCTTGCTAAATCTTGAATGAATTTTGAAATCTTGTCAAAAATATTGCTCTTTTTTTTAAATAACGGTTTTTTAATTTCCTATTTGATTTAAATTAGCAGCAAAATCCCTCGGTTATATAAGCATTTCATCTATAGAAGAGTTTCGAAAAAATAATGTTATAGTAATATTGGAATTTGGTGAAGGTCGGTAGAAATAAAGTACCATGCAGAAAACGTGTCCTAAAAAAGGTTATATTTGTGTATTATTCTGAGTATTAACTCTTAAAAGGAACGGAGTTCCTTAGTAAGTCTCTTTTACACTGGAGCGTTGAACTTGTTGACCCTTACAGCTTGTTCTGATTAATTTTGTACAAAAAAAATGTAAATTTGAAATACACTTTTGACTTAAAGTGAAACTCTGTATCAATTCGAAGCAGCCAGCCGATTAAGTCCACTTAAATGAATCACATTAAAAATGTATAACCTGTGTTATGGAATGAGGTGTAGATAATGCAGAATGGAACTCCTTGATCTTTTAGAATCGCTTTTCTAGATAATTTATTTTGAAAAAAACCCCAAAAATAAAAATTTAAAGTTTTAGTACACATTGATGGAGACTTTACTTCTACTAGTGCACCAAAGGTCGCTACCAAAATCTAGCTCTGTCGAATTTTTGACAACATATTTTAACATTGATTAAAGATAGAGAAGAACAACGCCGTCAAACAATCTAGGATATAAGGACTCATTTTGTCCCGTACCACGTTTTAATATTATTTGATTCGGGTTGTTTTGGGAGACACCGTATATATACCAGTCATACTCAAATTGAAATTTTTATAAAGATCGCCGATTTTGGTTTGTCGAACGTGTTCGACGATCAACGATTGCTCAATACGTTCTGCGGGTCGCCATTGTACGCGTCGCCGGAAATAGTCAAGGGAACGCCCTACCACGGACCGGAAGTCGATTGTTGGTCGCTGGGCGTTCTTTTGTACACGTTGGTGTACGGTGCGATGCCTTTCGACGGCAGCAACTTTAAAAGACTGGTCAAACAGATATCCCAGGGCGATTATTATGAACCTTCAACACCCAGTCGTGAGTATTCAATAGAAATTATCTTTACAGTTTAAAGTTCGTTTCTCAAAAATAATGATTTGTTAAATTTATGAAACATTTATTTTCCGTTCCTCAATAAAAATACAGACGCAAAAGACATTTTTTGGTAAAGTTTCCAAGAAAATTTTTTCACATCCATTTTCTTCATCCAAAAGGATTCCCTGAGTGGACAGTAATTGCGCTGTTGATTCCGTCGGCGTTAATTTTGTGTATAAAAAATACGTTTTAAAACCAAACTTTTCAGGTTTCGGGAGCTTCCGACCAACTAAACTTTTAATGCCTTCAAGTTTTTTCAGTTAATTGTACATACTAAAAGTGACTAAATAGAAACACTTGTTTGCACTTGCTTTAACTAACGGAGAGCTGAATAATGTTTGCCTCTTTGTTTAACATATCGACACTTATAGTCATTTGTTGACCTGTTTAGAATATCCTGTTATATTATATATTATACCTCTTAAATATATTATTCTTTTTCGGTGCGCAACAACCAAACAACCAAAACTAAGAAAAACCAACCAAAATTTTAAAAAAATAAAGTTCTAGTCCATATGGTGTATATAATAATATAGGGTTATCTAGGTCCGACACTGTTTTTAATTTTTCAATAAAACACTCTTGGTGCCGTCTCCCGTCCGATTCTATTTTAAAGGATTTCTTTATCTTGTGTAGGTCATGATTTGCTGTATAGCTAAGTCTCGTGGGATTGAAGTTTTCACAAAAATCTTTCAATATTTTATAGTTATGAACTCCCTGACACATTTTTTCTGCTAATTGTTTTTGCTGCAGCAGATTCATTCATTCATTGTCAGTTTTCCTACTTCAAGCTTACGCATGCCCCACATGGGTGGACATATAATCGACTTTGACTTTAGCTTTTTATGTTTTCTTCCATTTCATTAATTTGTTTAATCCACAAATCACCCACAAACCAAAAATACAAATATTTTATGACGGGCTAGGTAAGTTTGTAAAATAGGTTAAGGTTACCTTGAAATTCATGACTCATGCGCAGTGGCCCGAAATAGTGTTGGGATATAAATGCAGATATTTTTCAGAGGTTCGCTACAACCTTGTTTTTATTTGTGGAGAATGTCAGAGTGTAAATGGTCATAAACAAATTACTAGAAAAGGTAGCAATGAAATTCGAGCTTAAAAGTTCCTGAGCTTTAAAACTGCTCTCTTGCGAAGAGGATCGTTCGTCTAAGCTGATACAAAAAAAAATATTGCATTGCATTGCGACTCACCTCGCGCCGAATCAACCGCAGATATATAATAACGATTTTTTAAAAATTGTTTCTTATTAGTGTGTCTATGAGACTTGCGATATATCAGGAAGCTTAACTAACTGAAAATGACAAGCTTTATCGGGCGCGATTAAAAGTTTATATAGACTATATGAAAGAAATACAGTTGGTAGAATGAAATTTTAATTTCCAATGTGAAACTCTAAGATTACTTAAGTTCTAAAACTTATAATTTGGTGCAGCCGCGTCGCCCCTCATTAGGGACATGCTCACCGTCAACCCCAAAACGAGATCGAACATAGAAAAGATTTGCTCCCACTGGTGGGTAAACGAAACCTACGACGTCAACTGCCTCGAGATCAGCGAAGAGTTGGCCAATCAAACTCCCGTATGAAAAGAAAATTTCTAAGCGGATTTATCGATTTTTACTAACGAATTTTTAGGTGAGACTCGACGTTTTGTTGTCCCTAGCGCCTCCCGCTCCCCAATTGGAGAGCGAGAAACTCATGGTGACTGGAGACGTGGCCACGGACACGCCCACCGAAGCGGTAGCACCGACTAGGTCGCAATCGGTTGGAAGTTTGATAGAACTGACCTCGCCGGAAAGGTAACGCTTCGCTTGCATTTTTTTTTAATGAGGAACAAATTGGGTGCGCGATTTTAGGCGAATCATAGACCTCATCAGCGAAGAAAAGTTCGCTCCGAAAAGGAAGCTAGAGACGACGGTGAGCACCGACAGAGCTAACCTGGACAAAGGCCTGAAACGCAAGGAAAAGATTATCAAAGAAAACACCGTTGCGGATATAACAGTTCGTATTATGTCATTACTTATAGTTGCTGATAATAGTTTTCTTTAATTCTTATAATTTAATAAGATACTTTAATATTTGAAAATATGTAATTGTCTATAAATATTCAAAATTTTTCTAAATTAATTTCCGTTCTTTTGTTTTTCTACAGAAAATTTACTCGGTAAAATTATACATATGTACACATCAGTCTCCTTAATAAATTAATAACAATGATATCGAAAATTATTTAATTTTAAACTTTTTATTAACAGAGTAATTTTGTATGTAAGGTTTTATTATTTAATGGGTTATTCAGATAGAAAAAACTACTAATAAAAAGACTGACAAATAGACGAAACAATTCTTTAAAACCTTGTTTTGGAATATTTCAGTCACGTGCCCATGTGTTGTTTAATTTGTATTCATTAAACTTCAAAATTTAAGTTTTAATAAAAATATACATTTTCTTTCTTTCTTTCTAGCTAAATATCTATTAAACAGATTATATACTCAAGTTTGTTGATTTTTAATCAATTAAATTATATATTCAATAAAAGTAGGTACCAAAGGCTGTCATTTAATATATGAAAATATGCAATTTTCCACAATTACTTCAAGTACAGAGAGTTTGGCACAGTGAAATTAATTATTAGTAATAATATAATTAATTGGAAAAGTAATTCATTATTAACTTTTTATTAACAAAGCAATTTTGTACAAATAGGTTTTAATATTTAGTGGCGTAGTTAGAAAAAAAAACTATTTAAAATAATAACGAAACTATTTTTTAAGCCTTGTTTTTGGAATATCTCAGGCACATGCGCATTTGTTGTTTAATTTTTAAAATATTGATGTTTTACTCTTAACCTTATAAATACTTTTTTCTAATCTATGCTCTAAAATACCCAACTAGACGCTGATCAAGTGTTGTGCAACGTCTAACTATAATGTTAAAATTTAGAAGCTGTCGTTATTCGTAAATAAAGGCTTAAGATAAATTGCGTTCCGATAGGTTCATGGGGCTATCCAGGAAGACGTGTCGCTAGAAGACGCGAGCATGACCGAGGCCCCGCCCCTAAACAAGAGCCTGACGCAGACTATCTCCAAGGAGATGGAGGTCGAACAGGCTGAACCCGTGGTTGCTGCGGAGCCGATTCCTCAAACGAAGAATAAGCAACCAGTGGCGTCCAAAGTGAAGAGAACGCTGTCCACCAGCGTTAGTAACAAAGTTTTAGAAGGTAAAATTACAATAATAATGATATACATTTTTTTCAAATTACATTCATTATATACATAAAATAATTGTCATCACAAAATAAGGTTTTAAAAAGCCATCATATGTTTAAATAGTCTCCAACACTGACGTTCAAGATCAATTAATAATTGTTTTAATATACCTCTAAACTCTTAGATTAGTGTTAGTATATGAACTGGGTAAAGAATGTTGTAATTTCTAGTGTTGCATTTATGTATGGTGGTCATATCGAAAATGTTTCCGGTTTTAGACAAAAATATGCATTCAGAACTTTCAAATTAAAAGCTTACATCATCTACATAATTTGTAACTAAAAAAATATTTTCAACATAAGATTGTCAAAATATATTAAAAATATAGCAAAGAAGAATACTGTTCTGCAGAGTAGCAAGATTGTTTACTTTTCTATCTGACTTAACAGTTATGAACACCTAGCGTTTCTGGTCTGTTGTATATATATATATATATATATATATATATATATATATATATATATATATATATATATATATATATATATATATATATATATATATATATATATATATATATATATATATATATATTATTCATGATTTATTCGGCCGTTTTTATTTTGAGCAATTGAAGTATTTTCGTGTTTTTTGTTCTGTGGCATTCCTTTAGTTTTTGATTTAGTATAAAATTCTAGTTTTTTGCTTGGAAATTATTGTAACAGTTGACTCAAACGTCCCGTCTCTAAGATTAAATAACTCATCACTGATCTGATTTTCGGAAAACTTATATATAAAATATATAAAGCTGTTCTTCTGTTTTTGTTTTGTTCTATGTTACTCTCCTGTGGCTTTTTTTTGGCGTAAAGACATCATATGGATCTCTTGTCAGATTTTTATTTCTACTTGATTCTTCAATCTATATTTGTTCAACCTGTATTTATGTTTACCTCCTTTTCGATTAATTATTATCAGAGGTTGCGTGGACGAGTTCAAAATCATTTACGTTCCCGATTTTCTATTTTCTTTTGAATTTTAATCCGTTATCGTAGTTAATTTTTTCGTAAAACCTCGCTTTTTAGGCATAAACGAAACTCCTAGTCAAGAGAACGTGGCGACCACGTTGGACAAGGAGAATCTGGATCGAGAACAACAACAGAAGACGACCGAGCCGGAAGCCCCGAAGAAGATGGAAGAGGAGAAGGCGCCGGTGAAGAAGAAAGCGATCAAGAAGAAGGTGCTGTCTGATAAAAATGAAAATTCGCCGGCTAAGTCGCAAACCAGTCGGGAGGAGGTCGAGAAAGAGGCGGAGAAGAACGATACACAAGAGAACGGGACGAGTTCGAAGGAGGAGAACGTCGCCAAAGCCGAGGAATCTGCGCAAGCGCCGTCGAAGCCAATCGAGAGGAGAAGATCGAGGATTTTCGAAGCGGCCGAAAAATTCCAGAACATGATGAGCCCCACGGAAACCAAGCCCGTACCCGTCGAGAAACCCAAGAAAATTACCATCCCTGGTACGTCGGTAGATGATACTGTTCATTTTTCATAGTTTTTTTATAATAGATCTGATTAACCTATTTTGGCACTACAAAAATCCTATGAATTTTTGCAGGTCAACCCCAAAAAATTATACCATACGTAAGCTTGATTATTTCTGGTCCTGAAAGAAACTCTGTTTTGTCATTTGTTGATTTCTGTATTCATGAGTTACTGTTGAAACCAAAAAGCGAGGTTCAAGGTTTCGTGAAGTTTTAGTTACAATAAATGGTGAAAAACGTGATTTTGGTGTCAAAATCTACTAGAAAGAATATTTCTTGAAGCCACATCCTTAATCCAAAAAGTTAGATTTTTTGGGTTTATGTCGGCAGGTTTTATGAAATTTTAGGGGATGAAAGCCGATTTACATGGAAATCTACTTAGAAAAGTTGAATTTTCTCTCATTTTTTATTGTTTTGTCGTCGGAAATCCAACATGAACCTACTGTTGAATCTAAAAAGTGAAGTTCAGGGTTGATGTTTGTAGGTTTGATGAAGTTTTCGTTGCAATAAGTGGTGAAAAAAACGATTTTGATTGATATTTTATCAAAATCTGCTCAAAGTTTCATTTATTTTTTTGCTTTTTTTTTGATAAAAATCCTTCTTGTAGCTACTGTTGAATGAAAAAAGTAAGGTTTTAGGTTGATATCTGTAAGTTTTATGTTCTTCTTCGTATCTGCTAGAAAGGATGAATTTTACCACTTTTTTTGTTGTTTTTTTGCTCAAAAATCGTTCGTACTGGTGAGGTTTTGTGTTGACGTCTATAGATTCCATTAAATTTTCATTACAATAAGTGGCGACAAAGTTGATTTTGACACTAAGTTACACTTAGTTTTTGTTGCTTTTTTGACAAAAATTTTTCCTGAAAACACTTGTTCAATCCTGTTAAATTTTGAGGTAATATCTGCAGCTTTGATAAAGTTTTCGTTGCAAAAAGAAGCTGATTCGGACTGGAATTTTGTTATCTATTAGTGGGGTTTCCCAAATTTTCTGTTTTTGTTTTTTTCGTCAAAAATGCTGATTTTTTTATGTCTACCTGAAGATGTAAGTAGTATATGTTCGTAAGTTCTGCTCCCACCGGACAAAATTTGATTTTTTTTTTATTTTAGGAGTTAGCGTGGACGGTTTCAAGAAAGAATTCGAACGGAAAGCGAGCCTGACGTCGTCCGCGGCGCCGAAATTAAAAACGGCGCCTGTCAAGAAAACGCTGATCGATAAACAACAGTCCTCGGAAGACAAAGACGAAGAAACGGCGGATAAAACGGTTAACGGTGAATCGTTACCGAAAGTAACCGAGAAGCCGCAGGACGATCGAAAAGAGAAAGTGAAGAACGCCGTGAGTATTATTTCGAATGCTTTAGATAAAGAAGGAGCTAGAAAGTCTAAATCCAGGCCGTGTATGATGAGGAAGCCTCCGGTTCCGTTTGGTGTGAGTAGTTTCCACCTGCGGTGCCTGTCGCACATCGCGAAATCGATCGGTGTGTTTTTTCCAGGTGGGGGGAAGGTCCGCTTCCGGGAATATCGGGACGGTCGCTCCCCTCTCGCCGCCCATTCAAAATATGGGGCCCAAGCCGTTTGTTAGGCCGTGCTATGAAAATAAACCGGCGCCCAGCGAAGTGAAACAAGTGAAAGAGGAGGAGATTAAACAGCCAGAGGTCGACGACCAGCAAATTTCGTCGGCCGAAATCACCCTGAAATCAGCAACCCTTCCAAGAAGGTGAGTTGAACGTTGGCTGTCGTTTATAAGCGTACCAAACTCTTTTTTAATTAAAAGAAAAACGAAAACATTAAGAAATATCATTTTGTCTTTGATTAACTATGTATTAGCCATAATATCGGGGATCATATATATTTAAAATGCTATTTTTTACATTTTAAATACAGGGCGTTCCGAAATGATTGCGGCAAAAGGCAATGCTAGATTAAGCTTGTGAAAATGATGATATTGAACTAACTTTGCCTTAGTAAAATGTCTCTCATTAGTGAGATACAGGGTGTTAAAGTGGGTATTGTTATTTCTCTATGACGAATACAATTAAATTATAATTTTTGCCATAGTATCGTCTTCATAGTTTGAGGTACTTTTGGTTACAATAAGATGTAAAAAAATTATTTTGACTGGAATTTCTTCGAAATTTTGTAATTTTTGTTGTGTGCTTGAAGATATAAGTAGTATTAGCTCGCAAGTTCTGCTTCCGCTAGGGTGATCCCCCTCCCCCCTTACATTGTTAATTCCATGCAGACGCTTTCTTGTCAATACTATTCCTTTACTTGTCTTTGAAGATTATATAAGTAAAAAAGATAAATAAAGTTATTTCTAGAACTATAATTATAATAAGTAGTCAACTAATCCAATCCAGCAAAGTAAAAGTGAAACATACAATCCATTAAATTGTGAGCGACTAAGAGAAAAAACGCCAATATCATTACAGAAGTCATTAAATAATTTCATCAACTGATAGAGAACACCTTTAATCAAGAAATTGGTTCTTGGAGTTACTAGGTGAAATACAGGTGATGTTCTTATAGTCCTTGAAGGCACATAAAAGTTCTGCAAGCTCAGTAACTCCGGGCAATCCACTAATGCATTTTACTAAGATATGTTCGGCTGAATCTCTTTGTTTTCGCGAGTTTAATCTAGAATTTGCTTTTGTCGTCGGTATTTGTAATTGGATACGAAATTCCCTTAGAAAAACCGCCAAAGCGCACATACAACTGAACTACCCCGCCCCCAAGCCGGCCCAAATGGAGTTCCGTACGGAAGTTGCCCATAACGTCGAAGCCGCCCCCCAGGTGAGGAGCGAAGTGGTGGTACCCGTAAGCGGAGTGCCTACGGCCGGCGGCAGGGCGACGGCAGCGGAACCGGAATTGAAATTCTCAAAGGAGCACATCATCCCGATCGCTCTCGAAAGACGAAAAGCGGAAAACGACAAAGAAAGTGTCCAGTCTCCGCCCGCCAAACCTCCGATGCCAAGACCGTTCCAGACCCAGAAATCGAGCACTCCACAAAGGTAATGAAACATTTTACCTAAAAAAATCGTTTTAATACGTCGCTTTAGGGCGGGCAGTTTGTCGCGGCAGTCTACTCAAGAATCCGACTCGGAGACGACGTCGACCGGCGAGCCGATCAAAAAATCCCCCAGGGAGTACATTATTCCGATAGCCGTCGAGGGTGGGGGCTACGTCACACCTCGCGCCGGCAGTTTGGAACCTAGCGATACCGCTAGTACGAATAGCACGATGACGAACAGAAGCAAAACGAAGTTTGGAAGAGCTAGGAGATTGAAGTAGGTCGTTTAGGGTGAACTAATAAGAAAACGTACATTTTTTTTAATCTGCGTAGTTCGCTACTAAGCGACAGAGATTCGGAAGACGAATCGCCGTTCGTTTCGCTACACAGGCACAGCTCTTTCGGAAAGGATAGCGACACTGAAGACTCCAAGAAGGACAGTTTCCATCACATGCATAGGCTTAGGTAAGAATCGAATATCCTATTTCAGGTACATTAACTACAATAATACGCTGTCAAAATCTCTTCAAGTGAAGATTTAAACAAAATTGTTCAAGAATCTCCAAAAAAAAAAAACCGATCTTTAGATTGCGCTGTCACTTGTCAGTAGATAAGTCTCTTACTCGTAGCTTCTTAGATTTAACTATTCAGCTACAAGCTACAAGATCTAATAAATCCAATAAATTGGAGAAAGTGCATGTAATATATAAAATAACTTAAAAATTAGTGAACAAGAACAGTTAATGGCTTTTACACTTTGCTTATTGGCAATTGCAATATGTTGGAAATTGCAGATATGAGCATAATTATTATTGTTATAATATTAATTTGGAATTTCAAAGGGATTCTAATCATCAAATCTATTGGTTATTCTTATTCTTCTTGTTTCTAGGGGCTGATTTATTTTTTATCGTTTTGATTATCTGAGGTTTAAAGGTTTTTCAGAGTATAAACACATTTTATTTGATTAAACTAAGGGCAAGATAAGATTATCAGTTATAAGTAAATAAATAAAAATAAAATTCCAACGTGCTTCCTGCAAATATGTAAACCCAAGAATATGGGAGTTATACTCTGCCACTGTTTAAACTGTTTAAAATACCATGAAAATTGTTCTTTTCGGAAGTAAATTATTAGCCGTAAGTCAAAATTCTTGAAAAATATGACTATTTGGTTGACAACAGCACACACGCTTCTCGACATATTTGAAGAAATCCATGTGACAGTCGCTATATATCTATAGCAAAAATTCATGAACCAGGAAACTTGGGAGATCCGGGGGCAACAACTTCTTTAGGGTGTCATTTATGGTAAAAAATATTAAACATCCTGAAAATTTTCGTTTTTGTGGGTAAAGTATTGGCCATAAGTGAAAAACGGTTAAAGACGGGATAATTTGGTTTAAACAGTATCGTAAACTGTTTCGAGAGAGAGTTTCAATCTTCCTCTATCATACAATACAATATTCAATGCAGTACAATATATTTGAAGAACAAAGCCGCTCAGCGACGAGATTGCTGATACTGATACATGTTATTGCATAAATATATTGTTACGAATTAAAAAGCTGTCATCAAACAGACAAAGGCTTAACCTTAAAGTTAAATGGCGGTAAATGGTCAGTATTTGTCTAATTCGTATCCAAATATTCGAATCAGTTCAATGACAAGCATGCTCATTGGTTAATTCCAACACATGTTCGGTTTATATACGACTAGGTTCTGGATCGAATTATCACTGACCTTATTTACTTAAATTATTACCGTTGGCAGATATTTTCTTCAATTTTTTTAGGAGCACACGTCCCAAAAAAGCTACACTCGAACATAACGACTCGTTGAGTTCCGGCGAGGAAGATGACGATGAAGGCTTTGAAATTTTAACAGCTGAAAATTTGTTCTCGACATTATTGTCGCGGGTGAGTTGATTATCTCCCCTCCCCAACGGTGACCGGTAATTTGAACTGCGATTGCGTAGGTGAGGGACTTGACCCAGAGACTTAACGTGGACGACGAAATCAGACCGGGCTTCCCCAGCAGGCGACTGCTCAGTCACTTCGATCACGGCACGAATTTTTGGAATCGCATGGAAAATCCCCTCACGAGGTAAGCGAAGTTTCCGTTTTACGCGCGTAATCGTTTGCTGTATATCAACAATTCCTTTTTGCAAGCACCCAGTGCAAAATAGTGTACAGAAGAAAACGCGAAAATCTGACGTAAGTGGCAGTAGCCGGTAGTTCGGGTAGCTGTTATTGGTCAGTGGTTCCATCTAGCGTCAAACAAAGGAATTAACTTTTGTTCACGCAATATGTGAACCAGCCTTAGAACATTTGGCGTTAAATACCAACATTTTGCTAGCTACACTGGCCTCTGGTATTAGGCCATTAAGCATGACCGCCGTTACGATTATCCGTTTGTGTCTAATCGATGTTTTTTTTTTCCTTTCATCCATTGAGGGAAATATGCTGAAAAAGGGTTCAAATCTCAAATCCCTCTGGCTCATTTTGGACAAGTTAGAAACTTTGTTTCCTATTAGAACCTTAGCACACATACAATAGCCAAGCAACCTTGACGGTCTAGTGGTAAAGGCGTGAATCTTATTTATTTATTGCTGTAAACTCTGTCAAATGTCAAACGTTGTTTATTGCTGCAAACTCTGTCAAATGTCAAGATTCACGCCTTTACCACTATATCATCGAGGTTGCTTGGCTATTGTATGTGTGCTAAGTTTCTAATATAAAACAAAGTTTGTAAATATCCAAAACACATATAACTTTCTCCAAAATTAGTCAGAGGGAACGCTTGTGGATACCACATAACGTCTGATCAAGATAAAAGATTTCCTTCTGGTCCAAACATTTTCGTCGCCTGCAAATAATTTCATCGGATTTACAATAGGGATCAAAATTAATTTTGTTGCATTAAAATACCGGAGCTCTACATAATTCCCCATTGTATTAATTACTCTACACTTTTCTGAAATAGCGTATAGTAGATTCCGATTGGGTGTATAGTTTTAGAATACCTAGACTAGGTTTGTCCCCCATCTAATCCGAATCTGTGTTGTGTTTCAATTTTTAATATTTTTGGGGTTCGGTTTAAGCGAAGGTGAATTGTTTTCTTTACAGACACTCATCTCTGAGTAGAACGTTGGGTAGGCCGTCGTCCGTCAATTCGTCGGCGACCTCTTTCGGCGTGCCTTGGAGACGTAGCGTGAGCAGAGACTTGGCGTCGGACATAGAAAGCGTGTTCAACGATCCGAACGCGCCGACGACAAGGGCTCCCCGAGGAGGTAACACCCGATTCGTAATTCTAGTTTCCCCATAAAATAGTTAGTTTGTGTTGTGACCGATTATTTTTACTATTACGTGTAATAATTTTAAGTTTACACACTCTGGGTAACTTTGTGTCGTAGTTCTATCTGACATGCATTTCTGATCTTAAATGCTCGCGTAGGATGTTGGACTAGCGATTTTTGATTTTTGCGATTTTTTTTTTCGTCTCGTACCCCGATCTCAGGGATTTTGCCTAACTTTTTTTAGACCTTTGTGGTTTTCAGCCCGATTTTGGTTAGATTTGCCTTTGCATTTGGATATACGTGTGGAATTATTTGATCGTTATTGATTTTTTGTCTCTCCCAAAAATGACAATTCAAATCTAATCAAAATTGATTGTATAAAATCCCTCGGTTGAATCGCTTGTGAGCATATTTTGTAGTTCAATTTTATTTTAGGCAAAGTCATAAAAAAATGGCTCGTGGTTCGTGGGCCCGTAAGTCATATTAAACAGAATATAACATAATAATTTTCCTTGATATTCTTTTGTACTTATGAGAAGACATTGCATAACTATCTAGCACATGCAGTAAATGTCAATTTAGACATTTCAAGTGGTTAAGCTTTTGTTTCTGTTGGTTGCCAATTTTAAAACATTAAATCAATCCAGTGACTCGATTTAAATTTGCATGGCAAGGGTAAACCACTGTTTATTATTTTATGCTGTAATATTAAAGAAAACTTAGTTTTTTGGTATTATGTTGTGTTGCTGTTTGTCTTTTCTAATAGTAGACTTTTAAATTTGGACATTGTGATCATAAAGTTTGAAAAATGTGAACAATAAGTAAAAGTAAATTTTTAAATATTGCATCATTTTTTAAAATCTGCCAATTGCAATATTTAAGGATATTTATCATACAAATATTTATTTTACCTATATTCCTCTAGCTTATTACAAAAAGTGGTACGCGCTATAAAAAAATATTTTTTAGGGACCATGTAAATAATTAAAAACTGTTTGTCATCCTTTCGTCACTTACATTTTATGTACATTAAAAATATTATTTATTTATTTTTATTTCAAAGAGAAAGAAAACATCGTATTTATCAAATATGGTTAAAAATAAAATGCCCAACATTATTATTAAATTTTAAAAAATATATTTGCGTCTAACACCTAGAAGTATTCTAAGCTATTCACATAATATAAATTACCTTTGTACGGTGCAATAGAAAAGTGTCGCAA
Organism: Cylas formicarius; assembly: GCF_029955315.1. Taxonomy (NCBI): domain Eukaryota; kingdom Metazoa; phylum Arthropoda; class Insecta; order Coleoptera; family Brentidae; genus Cylas; species Cylas formicarius. The sequence continues at coordinate 35,467,121 of NW_026844347.1, read as the reverse complement.
ATAGTAAAAGACGGCTAGTAATGAGGATTGTTATGTTTTTCTTGTTCATTTATGTCAATGGAAAAATGGAGTGCTCTTGTTTTGGATTAGTTTATTTACATTTCCATACTGTTACTGAAATTACATATTATTATTTGGTGATCAGACAATATTTTCTTAAAATCTTTGCATAAAATTAAATTTGTAATAAACTAACTTAAAAAAATCGAAAAAGTGCTTACAAATTACTAAACATAGAAATTGAAAAGTTAATGAAATATATTGGTCAGGAAATAGCAGTATATATTTTTTCAAAAGCAAGAAAAGCTTAAAGTACACAACTTTACCTAACACTGTGCGTTTACCAACCTTTTTTATTTCTTGAATTCGATGTTTTGTAGACTTTATCAACAATAGGAATAGGAACAGTTGGAAAAATTGAGACGTAAATATAAACTCTCTCTCTTATTGCAGTTATCTCTCTTTAGTATGAACGTGTGTGACAAAGAAAACAATCCGTATTGCTACACTTGTTACCCTAAATAAAATTTGCCTCAAATATTGCCGGAACTATACCAGTTTGATAGATGAGTGTACTTCATTGCATCCATAGAATAGGGAATCCTTCGGGAGTGAAGTTCAGTCTAACGTCATTAGTTTGGTGTAATATGCAATTAGCTGCTTATCGGAACAAAATATGATCACAAGCAATGACGGTCGCGTGGGCGCCCTTCTCTCTCTCTCTCTCTCTCGCATGAGTCTTGACGGTGTTGTGTGGTTGCAGCGCGAGTGCGCGTTACGGTGCATGTGCCCTGCGGACCAGCCACACAGAAGGGCAGCACCCACTAACCGCCTGCTGGCTACCTGCTGCGACACAGACTCGGTAGGCTGCATGCACACACTATCACTCTTACTAGCCTTTTCTTTTTGGTCGTCGTCGTCGTCGCCATCTTCGTTTCTCTCGTTTCATTTCGGATCGAGTCGACTCAAAACGCATAGTTTTATATTTTGAGGTTATGTCCATACCGTAACGCTTATTACCGTAGAGAGATATTTCAATACGTTTTAGAGGCAAAAATTTGAACAGTTAAAAATCAGCCAGCCAGGAACAAATAAGGGTTGTAACTTTAACCTAGGCGCGTGTTGCAATGTCTCTCTGAAATTATTGCGGGACCTTTAAAAATTGTTTTGGTTTATTTTCGTTTATAGTTTTATTTTTTCCATCAATCGATCGGCATACATGCACGAGCTAACCACAGCGATTTCCGAGTGTTTTTCGTGTGTGTGTGCTGTTTTTATTTTTTTTTGTTGTTTTATTTTATGTTTTACTAATTTTACATTGTTTTTGATGTTTTTTTTCCAAGCAGCAGCAGATGTTTTGTGCCAAAAATTCGCTCACTAACATGTCAAGGTAGGTTGTCTTGTTTGTTATTGTTCTATTATACATCATAATATCATTGTTTGACGGTTGTATTTGTCGATATTTTCGCATGGTTCGGAGTGACTGAAATTTGATAGCATTTTACGAATATTTAAATGCAGTAAAACCTGCTCAAAACTATTAACACTTTTTCGAAATTCCACTTTTCCAAATTATTAAGTGAATTAATAAATCAATAAAATATAATTTGTAACAATAAAAGTTAGAAAAAACGCACCAAATTTCAAATAAATAAAAAATCTGAATTACACATTTTCCGAGTCGCCTATATTCTGTTTCCATAGAGTTCAGTTAGTTTTGGTTAGTCGTGTTTTCATCTTTTCTCTTATAATATGCAATATTATTTTTACTACTTATAAATAGTGCTCTTCTTAGAAATAAAAATGGAAATACCAATTTGTTATAAAGGATGATTAAAAATTCTCTATAAAGATTTGATTTTAAGATATTCCATATAAACTTTTTTAGAACATTGTTCAAAGTATTAAAAAACAAAGAAAAGGACTTGTTCATATGAAAAAAAAGTTTACACATACTTAAAATCCTGGCATTGAGATTTTAATCACCCTGCATTAATTTAATGCCTCGTAAATATATAAAATATCATCAAAATCGCAGCACACTCTCGCGAAACAGATTATGGGAAGGCGCGGTATATATTGCACCAACCAAACCGAAAAAATAAACGCCGCCATATTTGACGCCGAGCCGTATATCGTGTTTCAGAAAACATGTCGAAGACCGAAAACCTTAATTTAGCAGACCTGGACTTGAAAAAGCTGAACCTCTCGGAAGAGGACGCTTTGGCGCTTTCGTGTTTAACCCCGGGCCTCTCGAAGAGGATCCAAAAACAGCTGCTTGCACAACTAACCCCCTCGGAAGTAAGAAAGCTTCACAGGACGTTATCGTCGCGCGCGCCAGACGACGTCACGAAACAACCCACCGCGGTAGGCGTGGTCGACCACGCCACCCTGCCCAGAAGACTGTCTGTCGATCGAAACGTCAACAGGGAATGCGAGGAAGGCCGCGCAGCCTCCCTCAGGAACCCCCAAAAGTCTTCGTTGCCGGTGAAGGAATACAGACCGTCTTACGAGTTTAGCGTGAGGTCTTCTAGTATCGGGGCGGAGCCCAAGGGCGATTACAAGTTCTCGTATCGACGACCGCGGATCGCAAGGTCCGTGAGCGGCAAGGAATCGGCAAAGAGCGACGTCCAAAGTCCCGAGTCAAGCATATCCGACACCTTCTCCCGCAACGATGACAGTTTGAGCTCCAAGTTTTCCGACTCGTCGCTATCCAGGCCTTACAGCAAATACTCCTCGGACTCTTCGTACTCGAAATACGCGCTGACGCCGGATCCGATCAAAATCGATAAGAAACCAGCGCAGCCGCGTAGGATCTCGCGGTTCCTACGACCCGACTTTTTCGACGCGTCCAAACAGGATAACGTTCTGCTCAAGGAGAAGAAGGAGCGCGAGATGGAGACCCAGAAAGTGCTCAAGGAGATCAGGGACAAGCGGAAAGGTAGACTTAGGTCGGCTTCGCGCGAAAAATGTAAAGAAACGCCCTGCGAAGGGATCCACGACTACGTCAATGTGGCCGCCGAGGACGACGGAAACGCCGATAAAACGAGCAAAGATTTGCTCAACAGCGCCAAGGCCATACACGATTACGTGAACGTCAAGGTCGCGGAGAGTAGCGCGCCCGCTCAGAAAAAGGAACGTACGTCGCGCATCGCCAGACCGAAGAGTTACCCCGCGGAGGGCGGCGACGCGAAACCGGCAAAAGCCGAGCCGAAATCGGACAAGGACAAAGAGTCGAAAATCGGCAGACTTAAGAAAGGTTTCGCGAAAAACCGAGAGAAACAGACGAAGGACGACAAGAACGAAGCGAACCATATTATAAACGACAGCGAAAAGGGTGGTCACAAGAACAAACTGCTGCAGTCGATCGAGAAGAAACTCGAAAAGTTCCGGTCGAGTAATATCGCGGCCACCAAAGACCCGGACGAGGCCAAGGCGCTGCTGGATAAAAAGTCGATGGTTGAGAGCGCGATCAGCAGGCTGAGGGAGCAGAGTCTGCCGCGTAACCTGGAGCCGTGCACCGAGAGCGGTCTGATCAAGAGGGCGGTGTCGGTCGAAGACCTGCCCGGATCCAAACCGCTGCAGACGTCGAAGAAGTCGGTGACGAAAATCCTAGGCCTGTTCAAAAAGTACGAGGAGCAGGACAAGAAGAAGGAGAAGCCCGAGAAAAAGTCGAAACAGGCGAAAAATGTGCAATCGGATAACAACGGTTTGAATGGGGCGGAGAAAAGGGAACGCCCCCGCTCGTTGCTCTTGGATAAGATGAAGCATTTTCAAAGCGCCGCCTACAACGGGGCGAAAAGCGACAGCGTGCTCGACGCCTCGAGCGATACCCAGAAAACCAAGTCCAAGCTTCCCGTCAATTCGTTTAGACGCAGTTTGAATCTCGAGAACGTATCCGAACCGGTGGTCAAGTCTGATCGTCAAAATCTCATGTTGGATCTGAAAAAGAGCGCGACTACGACGGAACCCGTAGCCGGCACTAGCAACGAGAATCGTAATTCGTTGACTACGACGGACGATAGTTCGACGCTGCTGTCGCCTACCGACGGATACATGAGTTGCGACTCGTGGTCCGCGTGTTCCGATTTTCACCACCTGAACGATTTACATTCCCCGACGTCGCACAACGGCCACGCCCCGTACTCCGGCGACGAAGGCGAGTCGGTAATCGACCGGATACGCCGGAAGAGTTTTTACACGAGGTTTAACGAGCGAAAACGGCCGACTAGGAAACCCAGCTTGCAGAATTATAAGGATTTGGACTTGTACAGGCCCGACTACGGGCACAAGCACGGCTACGGAAAGTCCGACTACAGCTCCTTGGACGGCTACAAATCACCAGTTCCTAAAAGGTATTCAAATCATAGACTAAACAGACCTGTTAACACCGCTTATGGAACCGTATCATAGCTCCTTCTCCAGCGATGATTCGAGGGACGCGCTTCTTTTTCCGTTGTTGCTAAATATTTAAATTAGTTGGTATCATCACATTCTAATTTCAATGCGTTCCAGAAAATATTTTTAACCTTTCTGCAATGTTAATTGGGCAACATGGCTTTAAATACAAGAATAAAACCATCTCTGCATTCGCATTGTCCAAATTAATCGGTGTGATTTTGTTCAAATAAAGGAAATTTTGGCTCACCAAGTTGTCTCTTCCAAAACTACCTACAACTTTTTTTCAGAACGCTTTCTCATTCGAACGGAAGTGCCACAAATTGGCATTCTTGACACTTCCTTGGAACTACCTGACTCATTCTAAATAAAAGTTGCTTCACAAAATTAGCTGCATAACCGGAACCAGAGATGGATCATCTGCTTCTGAGAGCACATATTGAATATAAACATTTTCAGAAGCAGTTTTTCATCATTCATACCTGAACCCAGCGTTGTCAATATCATCCCGTCCGGCACGTCTAGGGAGTACAAACCGTACGGGAGGAGCGCGTCCGTATTGAACGATTACGTCAACGTTCCTGGTTCCTACCAAACTTTCAGTAGCAGAATTGGCAGACCTTCTTCGACCAGGGGTTTGTACTCCGATTCCGAGTCTCATGCGTTGGATGATTTACGCGCAACTGCTATACCAAGAAGGTACTTTGGATCGTCGGTATCTATCGTTTAATAGGTTAAAAAGGACTCGTTTTAGACACAGTCCATTTTCTCATCACTCCGCGTTAAGCAGAGGATCAGTTTCGCCAGTGGGTGAGCAATATTTCGTCGACGGACCTACGACCTCCATGCTATCTCCGACAACTTCCGAGCCGGTATAACTTCGTCCAGTGCCATCGCGGACAAAGTCTTCAGAGATCTCACCAATTTAACAGAAACCAACTCGAAATGCAATTTCAAGATGACGATCGTGATCGCGTCCCCACTTAAAGTCTGTGACTGTCAATTATTTCTGAAAGCAATGCTACTACACCTAGTAACAGTTATCGTATTTATTTTATATATATTTTAATGGGTTACCATAGATAATTAATTATCGATAATGATTAATCTCACAAGAGACAGGTTTTGCTGAAATTAAGGTTTATTTCACAATATACAGTCGAGGTAGCAAACGCGCATGCGTCAAACTGTTGAACTTGTAAATGTTGTTTTGCTTCATTTTTTTTGTAATATTTATTATATTAGATTTTTTGAGATTTTTAGATATAAACCACAGTGACATAAAGTATAGTTTATTTAGTGGAATCATTGACCTCATCGCGAGTACTAAGCAAAAATTGGACGAACAACTTTGAAAAGTCGTACAGACATCGTGAAGTCGCTCAATTTTTGTCCGGACTCCCACCAGCACATCAGATTTCATAAAACGTAGTTGTAAGTGTTACTAAACAGGAATTCTTTAAGGAAATTGTTAAAGTTTTTCGACGAATCTATTAACAACATTGTTACCACATTTTATTTATTACATTATCGACTTGTATCATTTTGTTAAATATATTGCGTTTACACGGGATCCATCGAAACTATCACCAGGTTGATTTTTGTGTGACTTGTTAGAGTTATATGTTAACTTTTGTGATTTTATAAAAGAACAATAATAAACTATATACAATATTATGAATTTCACTCGACCCACCCACCCGCTAAATAACCACACATAAACCTGGATTTCTATTTCCTTTAAGTCATAGCGGCGTGGCCACATTGTGCACAATTTCCCTATTCCGGCAACGTCGCGCTACAAACACTGAAAAGTGTGAAATTATTTACTTATAATTGGTTCAGGTGATTTAGGTTCTTATCGCTACATTACCCCCCTGACTCTCTCTCTCTCGCCAACGAATAGTCCTATATACAGGGTGATTCCTAATGAATTCCCCAAAAAACAATACTATAATAACATTGGACCAAACATGCCTTCAACCAGTTTGTGAAATATACTCTAGAAAAGTCATCATTACCAACTAAGCGTCTGAAACTGAAAACTTAGCGTAATGCAACGTTGTCAAATTTACTTTTTCCCTAACTTAGGGAAATCCTTGAGCCAGCGATTTGACTGGCGATAAAATATTACAATGCGAATTCGAAATGGGTGTGTTTTATGCAAATAAATGTAGTATACTTTTTTGTTTCGAAATCACTTAATTATAATCTCCAAACAACAGTGGTGGAACGGTACTTATAAGAAATTTATGACATGAAAGACTTAGATTATATCTAATAACTAACGACTTCAACATATTATGTAAAAAACAATAGAATGCTAACTGCCTGAGAGCCATAGACGTGAATACCTTGTATCTCACAGACACTTTAAAAATGCATATTGGTTTTTGGAGCATTCATTAAGCACCATATAATGAACCAAGGTTAAAGAAGTAAATATATAATTATCTTAATACATCAAATAATTCGTCAGATGTTAATTTGAAGCGTGCAAAGCGACGCGAAAAACAAACTGCTTGAACATAACGATTTTCTACCACAAACTGCAACGTCAAACAAAGAGAAATTCCCGTACCAGCTGGCGCCTCGCACCTATCACACAAATATACCTTGACACACATTCCTTACCCTGACCCCTTAATTATTGATTATGAAAACGGGTAGCGAAAACCTTCGAATGTGAAAAAGAAAAATGGGAGCTTGCAACTGCAAGCCCTGCTGGAAGAGGAAGAAAAAGGAATATTCCGGGGGCTCCATATTGGACAGGGTTATTAGCCAGAGCTCTAACCAGGACCAGTGTTTATTGTACAGATTGGCCAATTATAAAAAAGGTAAGCGACAAAGTTGTGGCGACATTTCGCGACCACGGTGTTTTAGGAGGCGAACTTATAGACGCATACAACGTGGGCGGTCAGCCGGAGTGCGAAAAACTCATCAAGGAACAGTTCGGACAACTTATGTACCACGAAGGCAAAGCTCAAATTATCAACAGATCGGAGTATTTGAGGTGGAAGTTTAGGGACCACGAACAGGTAAAGTGTATCACAAAGTATGTCTTGAGTTTTGATGGACCCTCCCCCAAAAAGTAATTACGAGCTTCATCCCCATTATTAAAGTTTCTTACATGTGAACAATTTTTCGATATGTCATGTTCAAAGTGTACAAAAATTGAAACTCAAGAATATTGTTTGCTATTGTGAATCCAGATATAAGGAATTCTTAAATTCATATGCTCTCGGAAAACAATATGTCTGTGATAGTTTAGCTGAACAGATGGGGCCTACGGTCGTACGACGCAATGTAACTAATAATATATCTGGTGGCATCTGGAAAAAAGCAGTACAGAACATTGAAAAAAATGGAGTTTACATTTGCATACAAAATAACATGCAGTCCATTGTAAATAATCTTAATGACGACTCTGAGAGTGAAACAGAATTAAGTTTTGAATAAAAACGTAATTATTTAGGTAATTATTGATCAATTAAATGAAAACATTGACTTGACTGATGAAACACTAGATAAAATAGATTAAAGAAAAAAAGTTGCAGGTACAGGACAAAGTGGAAGACGGCAGATTGAAATGCCAGTCTTTTAATAAAGTAACATAACAATAAAATAATCGAGATAAGAATGATTACTCCAGAAAATTGATAGTCATGCATTGCAGAGCTATGGAGCTTATCAAAATATTTATATTAAAAACGATGGCTATATTCACCAGCTCAAAGGAAACAGATATCTTAAAGGATGAACGAAGAACGGTAGTAAATAAACTGAAGTGAAACGAACATTACTGCACTAATTGCACACTACAAGCAACAGGTGAAACAGGCATAGATATATTGTACCATTTGTGTAATAGCATCTGGCATACTGTGGCCAGATGAGCGGACTAGGCGCTCATCCACAAAAAAGGATCTTTCTTTTTATAATCAACGCTTAGCAGATGACACTGCATTACGGGCATCGTTTGAAGAGGGTCTTCTGAGATTTCTCAATAAAGTAAGAAACCTAAACTAAGTTATGATCCTGGACACAAAAAAATAACATCAGATCGGAAGTCCGTAAAATAGATCATTTCGATGTTGTGAATCAATACTAATTACTAACTTAAGCTTAACAGAGGAATGCGAAAGATCACCAAAAAGTTTTAACATATGCATCAGGGTCTTGGACGATAAGGCACTATGAGAGGAAAAAGATTGACGCCCCTGAGATGTTCTGTTGCCGTAAAATGCTGGATATTAAGATGAAGGTGTCTGTAAGGAGCTTCGTATTTGTCAGAGATTATCAGCAGTCATCCTGCACAGAATCCCATAATTCAGGGTGACAGACTATTTCTGGAGGCTCAAGACAACAAAGAAACTTGGGAAAGTGAGTCCGTCGCAGAATTGACCACTATATTGTCAGTAGGGTATCAAGACTGAAGAGTATAATAAACATAATATAATATTTAATCTATATACTTTTAAAACACCTTACAATCGTCCCTGTTGTTCTGACCTATAAGACCCACTCGTCTACCCACCTACTTTAAACATTAGTGTGATGAAGTTGATTTATAACCTGTCAACAATCTTATTATTAATTTGGAACTACTTAACATAAAATAATAATAATAATAATAATAATAATAATAATAATAGCAATAATAATAATAATAATAATAATTTTTAAATTAAATGCAACAGTTCTACTACATTAAAAGTTCAAATCTTTGATAATACCCTGTATACATTTCCGCTAGGTTGTTATATATTTACGAATTTAGGGTCTTACCGAATTTTATATGGGTTTAAGTAGTCACGGACTTTCTTAAATTTTTCTTTGTTTCACCTACTTAACGATTCTAATTCAATCCAACATAGGTTATATTACCGATCGAAGCATCGTTAAGCAGATACGATCCGTTGGGCAAGTGGACCGATCACGAAGCGTGCTGGCAGATGCAGTACAGAGGATCCCTCGGTGAAAGTCTGCTTCACGTTCTCATCATATGCGACACCAAGATACACACCAGATTGGCCAGAACCCTGATCAAGTGTTTCCCTAAACTAGCGCTAGATGTCGTCGAAGGTGAAGAGTATTTGGGTGCCAGTGCTCTGCATCTGGCTATAGCTTACAACAACAACGAACTGGTGCAAGACTTGGTCGAGGCGGGTGCCAACGTGAATCAAAGGGCGATAGGTAAGCAAAACGTTCTCGTTCGTTTCATCGGTAATCGAAATTCGTACGTATCGAAGGCAGTTTCTTCCTGCCGAGGGATCAGCAGAAAATGAAGCCCGCAAAACATACCGACTACGAAGGTCTGGCGTACCTGGGGGAATACCCGCTGGCTTGGGCCGCGTGCTGCGCAAATGAAAGCGTTTACAACTTGTTGTTGGACAACGGCGCGCATCCCGATTTGCAAGATAACTTCGGCAACATGATTTTGCATATGGTCGTGGTGTGTGACAAGCTGGTGCGCGCAACGACGTTAGATGATTGCTGGTCAATATAGAATGTTTCAGGATATGTTCGGCTACGCCCTGAGGCATCCAAAATTGCCGGCTAGCAACGGTATAGTGAACAGAGCTGGACTAACTCCTCTAACTCTGGCGTGTAAATTAGGTAGGTGAATCAATTTGTACAATAGGCCACATAGAACCAAGGAGGCTATAAGGATGACGCAGCGGTGTTTTATTTCTCATTCTTGTAAACCGTTGCAAGCACAGAAGCAGATGTGTCATGAACTTAGCTTTGATTTCTAAAGAAACTCACTTTGACAACAGCAATTAAACTATGTGATGGATACAGCTGAAACTTTAGGACCAGACTAGGAGTTTTGGTTAGTTTTGTTAGTCGTTTAGTTAGTTAGAGTTCTACTAATTGACAAAAAGTAAAGGGCTTATTAATTGGTACGTTTCGTTATAATTAATCTCAAATATTCACCAGTTTTTCTTTCATCACTCCTTAAACAATAATTGATCAAAGGTCATTCTCACTTTTGTCCGTCAGGTCGAGCGGAAGTTTTCCGGGAAATGCTGGAACTCTCGGCCAAAGAATTTTGGAGGTACAGTAACATAACTTGCTCGGCGTACACTCTAAACGCGTTGGACACTTTATTACCGGACGGACGTACCAATTGGAATTCGGCGTTGTTCATAATCCTGAATGGCACGAAAGAGGAGCATCTGGACATGCTTGACGGAGGCATCATACAGAGACTGCTCGAAGAAAAGTGGAAGGCGTTCGCGCGGAACCAGTTCCTCAAACGCCTGGGGATTTTGTCGATACACTTGTTATGTCTGTCTTTGGCAGTTTACTTGAGGCCTGACGACCCCGACGAGCCGCTCCTGGAGTGGTCCGACGATCCAACTGTGATTTGCAGGTTAACAATTTCTGCTGCCTAGTGTTCCCCCTTGAATTTTAGTATTTTGAGATGTTGCGCGCAAACAACCAAAAATTACTCTTGTTCAACAACTTGTGAGTGTGGTGACTAATATTTGAGGCTTTTTTGTTGCATAAGAGATCATTTCATTCGTTTTATTTAGAGTTTATAGGAAATACTCTAAAAACAGGTACGACGGTAGGTTAAAACCATACAGGTTTTTTTGTTTATGAAGGGTGGGATAAATTAATGACGTTCAATAGCAACATAGAATCCTTTCTCCCTGTTTCATTTCTATGCCTCGATTTCAAAAATACTTGTTTTTGGTTCCAGATAAAATCTCCCCGGGGAGTAAAACTCTTCCATTTTTTCAAGAGTAGATACACTGAATATTGATGTTTTTTAGATACGCCGCCGAATCTGGAACCTTACTGGGCGTGCTGAGCTATTTAATCGTCCAACAAGGTGACGAAATCAGAAACCAAGGCTTTTGGACGTTTTTGAAACAACAAGTAACTATGTTTTCCGACAGTAATGTCATCGACGAAGCTTTGATGATATTTTTTCAGTCAAACTCACCGCCCAAGTTGATATTTCTATTGTCGAATCTCATGATACTCGCTTGCATCCCTTGCCGGCTTTCCGGCGACAGAAATACAGAAGAAACAATTCTTTTGTTTGCCGTACCCGGATCTTGGTTCCTTTTGATGTTTTTCGCTGGGTAAGATATATAGATATATAAGATATATTATTGACAGAATGATTCACAACTCACTCGAACTTAAGTTACCCCTTATGCGCAGATGCCCAAGCTCGATGATCTATTAGAAGTATATGGAGAATTTACGACCATAGGAGACTATTAACTTGTTACAGCAGTGTTGCCAGATCTACTCGAGCACACAGCAGCTTCATTTTTTAAAATGAATGCCCTGTATATTATCACATTTTTAGATTCTATGAAAATCTATAATAATTTCTATGCAACGTTCTTAACCTATTTTGGAGTTAAGTTATTTTTTAGAGAATGACAATAATTATCTACATTTTTTCATTTTGAATACAAATCTGAATTTTTGTTTACTGCTTGTTGCTGCTGTGTCATGTTATGTCATAAGATTATATTTTATATTTTTTGTAATTATATTTCTAAGTATAACGCCCCTTCGTTTTATTGGGGCAAAAAAAAAACAATTATAAGATATATACATATTTTAAACCGTTTTGGAGTTATAAGCTGAAAAAACAAAAAAATTGCATTATGTTAAGAAGTTTATGGTCGGTGCAATAAGATTACAGCAACAACATATAAGCAAGTAAATATTGTAATCTTCTATAAACGTTGTTATATCCTCACGCGTCAGTAAACAGTGCTATATTGCACTTGTGTGCAACAGAAGGAACTCACACTTTTGGGTAACAGAAACCCCTATTTTGTTGGTTATGTTAATAAGTCGTTGTTTGGATATGAATTCCACCACATGAAAATAAATAATAAATTGTTTGATATATACCATCTAATTCAATTATCCAATCTATCACCATAGTTTATATTAAAACGAATCTTTTTATTACTGTCGCAATAAAATACAGAGCTTGAAATTAGTGCTTAATTTACATTTATAAATTTGCATAAATTTGGAAACACCCTGTATGGGACTCAAATCTCATGTCATAATATGGCGACGGTTGCCTCTGGGTCAGTACTTCAGGCGGAAATTTTCGCTTTATTGATGGCGGCCAGAGAGGTGCTTCGGCTCAACTACGGAAGCAGGAGAGTCTTCTTCTGCTCGGATAGTCGGGCTGCACTCATGGCGCTGAAGTCAGTGCGTACGCGCTCCTTGTTGATAAAGGAGTGCAAAGGGGTACTGAGGAGAGAAAGGTCACGTTGGTCTGGGTCCCGGGTCACACCGGTATCCGGGGCAATGAGGCAGCGGACGCCTTAGCCAGGGAGGACTCCTCGCATAGGCATATAGGGCCAGAGCCCCGCTTGGGGATCGCCCCGTGTGTGAGGCGGGGAGCTCTCGAAGCCTGGGCGAGAGACCGCGGGGGGCTGGAGAGTTGCTCCGGGAATGAGGCAGGCGAGGCTTATGATGGATGGGCCCGCCCTTCCTCGGACCAGGGAGCTGCTTAGACTGACCAGAAAGGAGTGTAGAGCACTAACAGGGGCCTACACAGGACATTGCAGGCTTAAGAGGCATCTTTGCTTGCTAGGCATTGGAGACGACCCGGAGTGTAGGTGGTGCATGGAAGGGGAGGAGACCCCGTATCATCTGCTCACCGAGTGCCCTGCCTTGACATGGGCAAGATTGGGAGTCTTCGGAACGGCCCTGATCGATCCGGACTCAGTGCACGGTATTGGGCTAAAGGAGTTGCTGACCTATAGAAGGGGCTGCATTCTGGACGCCCTCTAGAGCGGCCTGGGGGCACAACGGGCCCATCTGGTGGCCTAAGTCCTTGGACGCCCGCGAGGGCGCCCCCCTTTAATACCAACACCAATACCAATGGCGACGGTTGAAAGATGATAATTATTTTCATGATAACATAACATAACATAAAATAATGTTTATCTCCAAAACAAGAGAGCTAACATACAGAGCAACATAAGTTTCAGAATTGTATCATAGAATCTGAAAATGTGAGCATCAAAGATTTTAAAAACATTACATTGTTCTATGATACGTGCAAGCAGACGACAATAACAATCTTGTTTGCAAAAATATATTCTCGATTTGAAGATACTTTACGTAATGCAGTAAGTAAACAAGTAGAAGTTATAAAAAAAACAACGCATTGATATCGGTTACCTTAAAGAAAAATTACTTGAATTAATATCAATAAGGATGTAACAAAACAATCCAAATACACTTCACCATCCTCAAAACAATAACCAAACATATAGCGACAAATCTAAAACCCTAACAAGACAAAAATTATCGGCAAAGATTTCGATATGCGAAAAAAACACAAAACATTTATTAATTTCGAGGTAATTTACAGATCTCCTTTAACACCTTTCCAGAATTTTTATAATAAATTGTGCTTATTTTTGAAAGACTTCCATAGGGTAGACTGTAGGCACATCGTCTATGGACACCTAAACGTAGATACGCCACTGGACAGAAATCAAAGCAAGTTACTAGTGAATGTGTTTAGAGAATATGACATGAATTCTAGAATATTCGTCTCGACCCATATAATTGAGACTTTTAAAACTTGCATTGGTATTTTTTACACAGACTTATCTCATTCGATAATGGATTGGGACGGTATTTTACGAATTTGTGAACATTTTATTTAATCTATGACTTCACGTTCCCGTTGGCATACTATCAAAAAGACCAAACAAGCAAACGGGACAGACAAGGCTTTAATAACTACCGTCTTGTGGCACCACAAAATCATTTTGGCAAGATTTTCGAACATTGATTTAATACACGGTTTACCAAATACCTTTAAAAAATATAACCACTGAATTAACCATTTGAAATGGTTTAAACAATAAAGTACACATTTTAGGGCTATTTCTTGACGTCACGAAATTTTTATTATTATTATTATTTGACTTGCTTATTTATTTCCATTCCATTCCAATATACCATTAAGAAAAACAAGTTGGAGTATGGTTCGAATAGACGTGGCAAAGCAGCAAAATTCCATATATTTTAAAAATAGAGAATATTATATTATACATATACATTTTAAATGTCCGTGTTTACGAAGAAGTTGGTATACAACTTCCTCAGCAATATACATATTTTCTAGTGCAGTACGCCTAACCGGTCCGTTCGTCACCATGATCTACAGCATGATCACGGGGGACATGCTCACCTTCGGCATCATTTACACCATATTCCTGTTCGGTTTTTCCCAGTCGTTTTTCTTCTTATACAAGGGCTACCCGGGCGTAAACGGAACCATGTACCACAGCTACTCGTCCACTTGGATGGCACTCTTTCAGATCACTTTGGGAAATTATGACGTAACTGGAGACTAGCTCTCATACTTACAGTGTTTGAAATTTATTAAATTTTAGTACTCTGAACTAGCGAAAACGACCTATCCGGGGGCCGCAAAGTCCGTGTTTGGGTTGTTTATGGTATTCGTGCCCATTTTGCTTCTCAACATGTTAATCGCGATGATGGGCAACACTTACGCCCACGTGACGGAACAAAGCGAGAAAGAGTGGGTAAAACAGTGGGCGAAAATTGTCATATCGCTCGAGAGAGCGATACCGCAGCAGGACGCTCACAACTACCTGCAAGAGTACAGCATTTCCTTGGGCCCGGCAGAAGACCACACCACCGAACAGAGAGGCGTCATGGTCATCAAATCCAAGAGCAAAACCAAAGCAAAGCAGAGAAAGGGGGCGGTAGCCAATTGGAAGGTAACAATCATCTTAACTGCCAGGCTGGTGTCTCATAATTATTTCGGCAGAGGGTGGGAAAAGTGACCATTACCGCTTTGAAAAAGAAGGGCATGACCGGCGAAGAGATGAGATGCATGATGTGGGGTCGGGAGTCGATAAATACCCCGATTAAAATCAAAGGGTATTCCAATTTTTGCCACGCCGCTATGTGGGCCACAAACCTCTTAAAATGTAGAAAAAGTAAAAGAAGCTATTCCTTATAAAAAAATTTGCATGTAGGAGGAGCAAGTTTTCCAAGTAGAAAATATATTAGGCTAAAGGGGACGAAAATACCCATTTTTTTGCTGAAATCGATATTAAGAAATTATGCAAAAAGAAATTCAATGGCGCATTTGGGGATATTCTTCCAACTTTTCTTTAGTGTTGTTTTTTATTCTTAAACTTGTTATAATTCAAATAACACACACAAATTATTACAGACAAGTTATGTTTGTGAAAATTTTGTCCGATATTCTTTGTTGTTTCCTGCTTCCTTTCTCCTCGTTGGGCTACCTCGGAAATTAAACCAATTATGTATTAGTATCGATTTCAATTCACCATTTTAGAAAGAGATTCGTAACTACGCCACTATTTAAATGTTTTGATAGTTTTAAACAAACATTTACGATAAAAAAGGTGGAACTTTAATTTGTAAAATACTAGTCAAGCAGAAATATTAATAACAATCAAAGTAATTGTTTTTAATTGAAAAGTTATAAGTTATAATATGCACAACATTCAGATATTTTTTATCAAATTAAATATACATTTCGTTGGAAACAATTACACCAATATGTAATATTCCAAATATTCTTGTTTCACCAAATGAATGACAGAAAACTAACGACTTACAAGAATGATCGACTAACCTACTCGAAAGTCATTTATAAGTTTTGACCAGTTATGAAATACCAACCTTTTTGACACACTTAATAACGACTAACGACAAACACGTCAAACTTAGGCGTCATATAGCTATTAGATAATATAATTGACCTACCACACCTACTAACCTGCACTTTGCGTTATATTTTTTAAAACAGAGATTTCTAGACATATTTCGAGACTGATGTAAAAATGCCGCATCCCAACTTATTCACGGTCTGTCAGCGGCCATGTTGGTTGTTGAATGTAGTTGGTTACAAGCGATATTTTAAATCTCGCGCATGCGCATGTTGAATGTTTTTTCTCAAAAAAAAATTGATACTTGCTTTTATAAGTTTCTATATCTCTACTAGCCCAACTACGGTAAAATTTGACGCATCGATCATATGATTCGAACATTTTGGGATTCTTCATAGCCTACTTGACCATGATAATATAAAATGAGGAGATATTTGACGTTTCATATTTTTTGAAAAATTCACAATTTTAAGGGGGTTTTGAGCCTATAGGGCGTCGTAACGTTTTGGTTAATTCCTTGTATTTTAGACCTGCCAAAGATCCGTTATCGAATCCCCAAGGGCCGGACTTGGCGGTCGGTTTTGGGGACGCCCTGACAGCTGCTCTAGACGTAATGGCGTTTACTCACGAGCTGGATATAAACGCGCAGGGGTTAAATTTGGCGAAAAATCCCGCGGCGCCTACTGTTACCCAAACTAAACCAAATAATCACGTAATCAAGTCGCTTAAAGAAAATCTCCGCCGTTAACGTATATCGTTTTAGGTCTTATCAGACGCTGTTGTTGTAAACAATCAAATTAACACGGCTTTGAACGTTCAGAACGCGTCAGGTATTGCATTTTGTCGATCTTTACTACTTTATAATTTTATATATATTCATTTGAAATCGTAAAACCCATTAGATACTACACTAGATACTACATAATGTAAATTAAAAAATGAAACTATAAAACTAAGCAGTTTCGATTGGTGTAGAGGACGACAAATTCAAAAAAAAGTTCTTAGAAATAGGGACAGCAAAAACAGATCGAGACAGATATGGACTTGCTTCTATGGTCAGAGCTGAGAAAAGAAAATACAAGAAATAAGTATAAACGATCTAAAAATTAACTAAAACTTACTTCTTTATTTGGATTAAAATATATTTTGATTTGTTTTGGTCTCGATATGGTTAAGCATGAATTTGTCTAGACTTGGCTCTGGGGCTAACATATCCCCGAGTATATTCTTTTTACTTTACTTTTTAGAAATCTCAATGCTGGGCACTTTAAATCAACTAACCGCGTCTCAGGGGATTAAAGATACCCAGAATGAGAAAACCAGCTTCCCAAAACTAAACGCGGAACCCATACCGAGCTTGGTGAGCTTAAACGCCGAACAAAACCAATCACGGCCTTAGAAACGTTTCTAGATTGTTACGTCATCAGATCCGCTGCGAGAGCTCGTTTTGCACTCGAACGACACGAACGCCAAGCCCGAAGTACTGAGGGCGTACGCCCTGGCCGCTGCCAACTTACCGCAGAGCAACGACGAAATACCATGCCAGACGAAGGCCACTCAGAGCGTGAAAAGCCTGGCGGGAATATTTGCTGGCACGGAAAATTTCGTCAGAAAGGTGGAGGAGAACATTAAGAAGAAATATTCGACGTTAATACCCAGCGATAATGAAGACGTCACAGGTATCAGCTATACGCAATTACCCATACCGCACTAACTTACGAAGTACAACACTTCCATCACTATTATACCACTTAAACAAGCACTTAATGCAATACCACTTAAACCATAATATCTACTGATTCACTACTGTCAAGACCTGTTCCTCCTTATACAAGGTCTTATTTTAATGATATCATATAATCTAATTAGCCAATTTGGAGACCCTAATTCGTTCAGATCGGAAAAAAGTTGTATTTTAATTAATTAACAAAAATCCAAGATGGTTAATCTTATTAGAGTTTAATCTTATTATTTTGACCGCGCCATTTATGTTCTAAAGGGTGAATGATGAAATAAGTAAAGTTAAAACAGAGACGAGCCGTATACCACTGGCATAAACAAATAAAACTCTTTGTGAATCAGAGTTCATTTGGGATTATCAAGACGTATTTTGATCGAAATTTCATGCAATATGTCACTAATCCAGAATGAACTGGAAGTTTTAGAAATTAGAGCGGAGAAATTCTCGACTAAACGTTTTTGAGCCGATTAGTGATTTTGTTAAAACCAAGAACCTTTCGGGGTGCTGATAAAAGTAGCTGCCCTGACACTTGCTGCTTTTGACGAAGAGACTATGTTCTTGTTCCCTTTTTTCTTATGCAGAGTTGTCCGATTATACGTAATTTCCCAAAATTACGGTAACTAGTATATTATGCAACAAGTGCGGTAAACGGCATTTGACTCGCGGGTTTATTTGACACTAGCGAAGCGAATTTTTAATAAACGAGTGAGTTAAAAAGTTTACCGAACGTGTTGCGTACTATACTTTTTCTACGACCATTAGTTTTTGCGTACATTTTCGCAAAACACGAATACATTCACTGACATGACTGTCAGAATTGACAAACGTCAAAATTCAAAGCGTGGGGAATACCTCCGAAAACATCCGATCGCTCCTAAACCCTTGCGGTAAAATCCCGGAAATGTCCGAAGTGGCTCGGATTAGTGGGAAACGGAACTGACGTGATAAAGTGACGCTTTCCGCACGCTAGATCGGTGCGTAATTACGTATTTTACAGACGAGAATAGAAAAAGGAAATTTGCGTCGCATTACGATACACTTATAACAATTTCAGACGTTTTGCTGGGGAAAATATCGAGGATGAAACGGGCGAAATCGGCTCAACTACGAAACAGTTCGGCTAAATCGGGAGCGTGGGAAAAACGGAGATTGATCGTGTCTTCTGAGTCGAGCTCGATGGAAAGTCCGCAGGCGGAAAGGAAGGAAAATCCGAACGACGACAACGACAAGTTGGACTACGCCGACGAAAGGATGAAGTCAGTCAAAGAGCAGTTAAAGTCCGATTCCGCCCACGTGAGGCCTATAAACATCGATATGGCTTTGAGCAATGACCAACAAATTTTGTAAGTACCAAAAATAAAGTATAAAATGTTATTTTGTTTAAGTAACGCTAAATTAATACCGCGATTTACACTTTAAACAAATTGGTTTGAGCAAAGTTGTTAGTAGTACTTGTGACTAACTTCTGCATCCCCGTGGGAAATTTTATATCTCAAGGACTTTTACTTCGTTCAGTTTCACCACTCATCGCGAGATGGCACCACAACAGTTTAAAAATGCGAATGAATTTGGGTCGTTTTGGATAATGACTTTCATATAAATTGAATTACGACCCAGACCAAACATAATTCAATAAAAACCTTAGGTAACATGTTTTCACATTTTCGGCATCTTCACACACCAAACTTCTTCTCGTTCCTTCTCCTGACGGTGGTTGGATATTATTACGGCTATCCTAATCTTGTCAACAGCTGCTCCGAATGATGTCATTTGAAACCATTCCCTAAAGTTTTTGAGCCAAGAGGTTCTTCTTCACCCTTGACTCTTTCTGCCCTTCCATAATGTTCTGTAGCATCGCATATATAGGTCCTCTGATCACGTGGCCAAGGTATTCCAACTTTCTTCTTTTTAGAGAGTTAATTCTTTCCTCCTGTTTCTGGGTTCTCTGTAGCAGTTCCAAATTGGAAACCCCGTCAGTCCATGAGATTTTCAACATTCACCGATAACACTATCTTTTTTCAGTGTTCATGCTTCTGACCCGTAAAGTAATATTGAAAAAAACGTGCAAATAATCATTACAATTTGGTTAGTTAGTACTGTGTATGAAGGTGACCGGCACATTTTACTACGGTTTTACCTGCATCAGTGTTAGTTGTTTGTGGAAAATGGCACAGGAACAATATCTAAAGATCCATATAATTTTATCGGAATTATTGTTATTAAATGCAACGCAGACAATTTTAATGGGATCTATTGCAGAAATTGAACATTCAAATTCCGTTGTGTCTTCAAAACAATTCTAAATAAAGCTATATTTCAGGTTTTTCTTAATTTTTCCTGTACACCCAAAGCTACATCATCATCATTTGCATTTCACATATTAAGCATTAAAGCCTGTTACGGTACGCATCTTTCAGCGGCCTGAGCATGTATAATTTAATATCATATGCTATGTGCTCATACTGTCTACATGTTGTTTCTATCTTTTCGTTTAATGTATGTTAAAGTTCTTTCCTATTGTTTTCATTTCTTGTCTTGTACAACTTTTGAGTCTGGTTTCTGCTTTCTTCTTTTTTTTACGGTTGTCCATACCTCACTTCCTTGTGATCGTTTCACATATATGGGCAAATGTATTCAAGGCCAATGGAACACAACGGCTCAAATATTTTTACTAAAACCGTCTAACGACGTCATAAAGTACGTCTATCATTTGACGGTCACTAACGTAGAAATTGACACTTAACTTACATAAAAGACACCCAAATGATAACTAAATGAAACATCGGGATAAGTAAAGATGTGTTGTGAACTCAAAAAAATGCTACTTGAGATTTGTGGTTTATAGAGTCATATATAGGATTTCGAGCATAAGCTATTTTCGAGGAGTTATTGAACCGTTGACCACAAATCGGTTTTCGAATTTATTGTCCTCGACCCGGCAGGAGTGATTATATATTTTGTAGGTCTGTGACCGTATCGGACACGATGAAAATTCAAGGTCAAGGAGAAGGAGCGCCGACGCAGTCGTCAAATCCGAAACGCCGCAAAGAGAAAAACAAAAAGAGATCGAAAACGGCAAGGAAGAATAGGTATTTCGCAAAATGGAGCGACGAATACAATTTCCACCTTCCGCTGTTTACAGAGTTGCCCCGAGTCATCAGAACCGGCCTTGCCGCTCGGCGATGGAGGACCAAGCGGATGAAATACCAAGCTCGCCAGACCCCCTAGAACCGTGGAGCACAAAAAACATCTCGAACATGAACAAGATTTTAGCTTGGGAACGGGAGGAGAGTCTCTGAAGACCAAGTTCAAAAAATCATAAAAACGTAATCGTTTATTGTTGACCCAAAGTATTTTTGTTTCAGATCGAATGAAATAAACACCGTTAAAATGCAGACGTCGATTTTGTTACCACCGAACCGCAGTTAGAGAAAATTCACACCTTTTTTCTAGAAAATTTATTATGAAAATATTTTTTAATCTCCTTATAACAATCCTAAAACGCTTGTAACTTATATCACATTTCAATATTCTATAAAATACTCTGCTTGGTCTTGCCATACGATGTGGCCAATGACAAAAAACTATTTAAGTTAAAAAATGAAAATTCGCAACACAATACACACAAACACATACAAAAACCGCGTTTAATGCTAATTGGCTCAGACCATAAACCGCATATCACGCAAAATTTATTGTCATTTTGGATTAAATAAATACCTTTTACTTTCAGTTCTGAAATTGCACTTCTATCTACAGAGGTTCGACGTTTTCTTTGTTGCTATTCCTACGAACCGGTACCTATAACAATTAAACGTATAATTTCTAACCAATAATTGCTGCTTTGGTTAGTTTGTTTTTTATGAATGTTTTTATGTTTTATTTTATGGTGGCGCTGCTGACAATAAACAAACGTGGAAGGAAGTATTAGATGTGTTACCTTTGAACCTTTGGCATTTGTTGTGATGAGATACACGAATTTTGTTTTCAAAGTGAACGTTTAACGCTGGATCCGTAAATAAGATACTTTCGGCACGCCCGGTATAAATACAATCGATTTAAGTGAAGTTCGTGCGTCTAAGACCTTACCATTGCTGGGACTTTCCTTCCGGATGCTACGCTTTTAACGTCCACAAGTTTTCGGTTTTGATTCCCTGCCGCTTGCGCCGCCACTGTTGGCTGTCTGGGCGCATAATACGGCGAGTTCAAAATATTTTGTCTCACTTTGCCCAGGGTCAATTTGATTTTCGACTCTTTTCCCAGCGAATGGCTACGTTTCAAAGTTGCACCTGTCAAAATATTTTTAACCCTGTCAATCTACGCCTGTTTGGTGCATATAAAGGTTGCTTTTCCCTGACATCAAATGAACTGATTGACTAAACGATAGTGTACCTCAAAGTATCGTAAGTTAGCGATTAGTGGAAGTCTCGAACTAACCAAAACTAACCAAAACGAGAAAATGGTGCAACATCCAAGTTAATCGGTGAAATAGAGAGGACTGAGCATTCTCTGTAGTAGCTGTTTGGCTGAATGGTTAATATGATTTGATTAATCTACTTAATAATAAGAAATTGGGAAGATATTTTAAATTTCATATTTTTGAATAATTCACTATTTTAGTTTTGGGACAATACATACCTCAGTAAATAGGAAACTACCTAATTGTTATATTATTCAAAAACCTTCAAGAGACCGTCCCTAATAATCTGTCCCTTAATACCTACCAATAGACTAGAACTGTATAGTAGGCCGCACAGACTAATCTTGATATGCAGCAGACTCTAAATTTGTTTATACAGTTCAAGAGAGAATTTATTGATTCTTCCATATATTCAGTTCCATTAAAGTAGGGCAGATTTTATTTCAAAAATCGCTGGTTCTTTGGTCTTACTCTTTCATCTAAAAGACTTTCCAGACCGGAGTCGCCAGTTACATATGAAATGGACTTTTCATATTCATGTGAGGAATCCGTTTTTGCACATTCTTGAAAACTGTACATTCATTTGTAACATTTAAAAAGAGAATATTTATAATAATGTAACATCAAATCACAGAGAAGTAAGAAGTTAGACGCACAACAGACTTGCCCACACACAATATACTTTGAGACAAACTATACGGAAAACGCCCAAGTAACTCGCGGTAGTGTTTAACGAACTTAGAGTGATTACAGTCCAAGTAGAAAAAATTTTTTTTTTAACTAAATCTAGCGTGAGAAAAAAAAATGGGTCACCTTGTTTAGGCAAATCGGATGTCGAGTTTCTTCTGAAGAGTTTTGACTCGGATTTGGCAGCAGATCGATTGGCAACTAACCTTGGTAACCCCACAGAGCCAGTCTTGGGCCTCCCAACTTCTAAAGGACTGTCCTTCAAATTGGACCTGGAAACACAAGGAATACGTTTGAGCTACGACGATGGCCTTTCAGATCGACGCAGGCGCATACTTTGCAGGCTTCGGTCTCGAGATGGTGGGAGAAACGGTGCCATCCTTTGGGAACTTAAACTGACCGTCGGCGGTGGGGGTAGAGGAGGCCATCGGTTTCATTTTCGGCTCCTTGAAAATCGAATTCAAGTAAGTTTGTTATTTTTAATAGGCGGGTGATTAATCCCCTACTTGTAACGGAGTACTCGTTCTGCTAGACCTTGGGACGTTTTCTTTTTTAGGTCTCGTTGAACGAGTTAAATTGCCGGTGTTAATCTTGGTCATGTCTTCTACAGGTATTATCGCTCTGAGCGGACCCTTTCTAACAGATCCGCTAAGGGATACCTTGGTTTTTTTCAAACCGGTAACGGGCATTTTTGCCTCGTAACCATTCCTGGCTGAGGACTCTTTCTTGTTTGACGAGGTTACCTTGCATAAAAAACATTCGTATAGTTAGATGTCGCCTCAGGGCTACAGCGGGGCCAAGTGAAAACTTTCCATTTTTGAGTGCCAAATTATGAAAATAAAATGTTAAAACTGGTATATGTGTTTTATTGATTAAAATATCAGTAATTGCGTATATCCCACTGTTGCAAAATCCAGAAGTAATATACTATGGTAATATTTAATGCAACACAGAGATAAAAGTTATATCCCACTGTATCACTAGGAATATTTGATAGCACATTGGACTAAAGCACCTATCACGGTGTTCCTGGAAGAAAATAAGTTCTTTAATGGTCAGTAATTTTAATAAAAATGAAGGCGAGAAAGTAACATGTAAATATATATAAACTATAACATAAAAATGGTAAAGCAAACGAAATATAAAATATTTTACAAGACAAAAGAATGTTTTAAATTTATACAGCATGCAATATATCAAATATAAAAAATGAGCTAATTATCTTATGACATTAAATGAAGAACCTAGGACAACTAATTCAAAAGATTCGGACTGAATAGGACACTAGGCTAATTAAAATTCCTATTTTTATTATTCATAAGTTAGTTGTTAACACTGTTGGTTACTGGTTACGTTTTTGTTGAAAATTAAAAAAAAAATGTTTACTAGATTATCTGAGAAAAATGTCAATTTAGGTGCTATAAGGAACATTCGCGTAAATTGACTATTTATGTTTAACACCGCAACAGTGAGACAAGTAATATTTTCCTGAATAACTATTTATTTGCAATGATTTATGAAAAGGTGGAAAAAATAAAATATTTAAAAGAGCGAGATCAAGGGAACAGCCTATACATACTTAAAATTTTAATTCTTCTCTTTGCATTCCATATTTTTTGTCTGTCATTACAAATATGTTCCTACCTTAAGGGGCTCGCAGTGAAGCTTGACATTATTTTTCAAAATTCGCGTGTCCGACAGCTTCCTTCCTTTGAAATGCAATATTTTTTATATTTTTACATATTTTCCACAAAAAAAGACCTCAAAGCACTTAATGATTTTCCACCGCCCTGTATGTTGTAATTGACTTAAAATTATTAACAAAAATGATTAAAAATTCTCAAATTTCATTAACTTATAAAAAAAGTGGGGTTATTTAATAAAGAGATCCCTTTCTTGTAAGATATACCACCCATTAGTATATATACCTACCTTTGGATCAGATCCAGCTGATTTCACTGAGCGCGACTGGACCGACTGTCCATTTTCAACCGTGGTATGTTGGACCCGACGATCATCACCAGAAGACCGCCCAGAATCTTCTGAACTGCAATTCTGCCCCGACACAAATATGCCACTGTTTACCACTAAATTCATTTTTACCTTATTCTGAGAAGGGCACAAAATAGCCGATAGCATATCGATCATATGCTGTCCCTCTTGTTTCTGAGATGTGGACAAGTTTGCGTCCTCTTGAATTATATTTGATAAATTCATAAGAATTTTCATCGCACTTTCGGCGCTCGTTTGAGTAGGCCGATTTTGACCCGTGTCGTTGGAAACGCCGTGCGTTGGCGAATTATCATCGCAACTATTTTTCGAAATTCGACTTATACTGGCGCTGCAAGGACATTGAAAATATATACTTTGTTCAAAAACAATGCGGAAGAATGTTTTATAATGCATAATTGTTTGAATAAAAGTCCATAAGCAAATACCTTGTTTCTAAAGGCACGTTTCCGTCGTTCTTGTTACTGTTGATTTTTGGTACATCTTCCACTTGTAGGAGGTGCGCCTCCAGCTCGACGGCTCTAGAAACTGTTTCCTCATTGTATTTTTCCTTGCCTTCGCATTCGGAAGAATTACTCGAGTCTCCTGAACTATCTGGCCAATCCGGTTGAGATATAGAATCCAAAAAGTCTCTACCTGATTGGTCTAAAAATACAAACGGCACTGCTAAGATTGATGTTTCCAGCAATAACATATAGCATTTACCTTCAAAAACTGCATCATCGCCAAGCTTGTTCAGATCGCAAAACACAGAGTCCTCCTATCATAACCATAGCACACAATTTTTTTTAATTAATATTACGAAATTTAAAATGATTTTAATACTTGCTTGGTTTCCACCTTCCGTCTCTAACTCGGCTAGCACCTTCTCCTCAAATGTTACTGGAAGAGATTGGATTCTTTTTCTGACATTTTCTATGCTAGTACTAAACTTTCCTTTGTTAGTCTGCCATGTAAAAGATGGAGAGGCCAGATTTGTCATGACTTCTGAACCTTCAAAACCTTGATTGAAGATATCAGTTTTGAACATTTCGAATATTAAATTAGGATCCTACAATTTAAAATGTCATCCGGATGTTGTTACAAATATTCTAATTAATTACCTGCTGTAAAGAATTTGCCAATGGAGGGATAATTGAAACCTCCTCTGATGTCCATGAATTGCATGATAGAATTGCAGACCTTCCGGAAAAACCACTTAGCAGTGGCTGCTTTACTGAATTTGGATATAAGAAGCCGGTATTGAAACAACTCGAACTATAGGGGCTTGAATTATCTGTTTCCAAGCCAAATGCAAATTGTTCATTGTGCTTTAAGGATTGGTCCAGATCAAAAGTTAAATTTGGAGTCTTTAAAACTAAAATAAAATAAATAAAGTAATCTTTATTGCATGAACAATAATCACAACCACAAAATAAAATATCACCTAAACAAGTAAAAAAGGCTCAAAAATTCCACAGATCACTAGTGAGTACATAATATATCAAATACAAAATTCTTCAGAGGATTTTGAAATATATGTTTACTATTTAAAAAAACTCTAATGGCATCTAAACCATAGCTGGTATTATATTATCAAGTATTTTTGAGGCAGCAGAAAGAATGCTTATTGATCTCCGTGCACCAAGGCAAAATACTAAACTCTTTATAATTTTTGATACATGAGAGTGTTTTATTCATTATTAGGTAACTAGAAATCATATATTACCTTTGGTAGTTTCGTTTATGTTCCGTTTTGATTCTTCTAAAGTATTCTTTATGTCAAAGATATTGACTGGATCCAAATCAATTTCGCTAATGTTCAGAATCCCAAGAGAGTCTCTTGCACTGACGTTTGCAGCTTCAAAAGCATCCCTTACACTGATATGAAATCGCCCTCCTAAGGATTCCCTGGAGAATATATCACTTGGTAAAATTCCTAGAGATTCTCGCGGCATTAAATCACTTGTATTTAGATCCAATGGCGATAACGATCTTCTACCTAAATAATTTTCTGGAAAACAGCTCCAAGCTATACAATTAAACACTTACCCTTAAATGGTGACTTCAAAGCTTTCAAAGGAGACAATGGCAATTTGAACGGAGAAGCACTGTTTTCTTTAAATGCTGTCCTATTTTTATGAGGTTCATTTTTCAAATATGTTTCATTTGGGCTAACGTTATAATTTTCATTTGAAGAATTTAAAACTATTAGCTGTGGACATGATGATTTCGTACTTTTCACTTGTTCTTCCATATTGAATTAAATCAAGACACACAGTTATATTCCTTTAAAAAGATGATATATAAAAAGCCGACAATTGTGGACTATATTTTTGTGAACTGCATACAAAAAAAATTGTTGAAAAACGCCGACAGTCTAAACCACTTGAAAATTAAACTGGATTCACAATCTTGCATACCTAAATTATAAACTCAATTCAGCTAGAGCAAAACTTGAAAAACTCTTAAACAATTTTGTAACTTAAACTTTTTTTAAAATTTGAATTGCATAAACGGACTATAAATACACAGCACAATCATAAAATACTTCTTCTTTTTCAATTTATGAAACGATGGTAAAGACTACAATAATCATTCGCTTATTAGCGGCACCTGTTAAGCCAGAAAATATGTCTCTGTGTAGTTAATTCTATTTTTGGTACACATTCTGTCTTTGGGTGGAGAGTGGCTGTGTCTTTTTCTTCTTAGTTCAAAGTTCAAGGTTATAAATATACTATTATAAAATTGTTCTGTTGGACTTGGCCAATTGACATAAGAAGAAATGTAATTGCAATTTAATGCACACACGTACCAGACAATCACCAATCTTTGGTATTTCAGAGAATATCTGTGAAGTAAAGGAATTTTTCAACCACAGATGACATATTTAAATCTGAGGCAATTATTTATCAGCGATTCTCGAGAATTTATGTATTATATGTTATCAGTTTAGACAGCAATAATGAAGACTGGTGCAGTAATCTTTTTTAACTTACTGTTTTTGAGCTCTTATAGTTGTAGTGATCAAAAAATTGTTAGAGCCCGCCTGGAGGTAGGTTCGGGTAATACAAAGTTTTAATTTTATGAATCTAATTTTTAAAGAGCTGTCCGGGATGTTCTCTAAACAGGCTCCAAGATGTCAAGCAATTCGTATACGAAGATATTCCAAAGTATGCAAATGTTGAATGGAAGAAAATATCAGGAGCACCTCCAGAATTGATATTTTTAAACGAGGCTGATGAGATTGTGGAGAAACATTTGCTCGGAAGGCTTACCAGAGAAGAATGTAATCAACTGCTACAAAGTAGAGGCTTTAATATCAAAAAGGACACTAAAGAGTTATGAGATGTACATCTTTACAATTAAACTGTTATTAAAAATTGGTTTTTGTCTACTGGAATATTTTGTCTAAATTAAAAAAAAAATAACTTGCTTTAAATTATATATTACTAAATAGAAGGGTCTTTTTACATTAAAACATTTTGGAAATGATCTAACATTGGAAACAGATTAAATACAATAAGATGTTCATACCTATATAAGGAGTAATAATATTTTTTGTATCAAATGATTAATAAACTGTAGGAATGTTGAGGTTCAATAAAAAACTATTTGGGTGTTTTAGTTTTAAGGGAGAAAACTATTACAAAGAATGCATGTAATTATATTTTAAATTATTTTCAATATGTTAGAAAACAATTTTATAGATTCTGAGCAAACTGGAGGTACAAATTATTATCTACCTAAAACCATCAAAAACCAAACACACTAGATATTGATACGAGTCAAGCTTTTCTATATATATATATATATATATATATATATATATATATATATATATATATATATATATATATATATATATATATATATATATATATATATATATATATATATATATATATATATATATCGGTTTTACTTCAACAATTTCCTCTTAAGCCCAGCCCATCACAAAGTTATATTAAAATCTCGTTTCCTATTTTAATGAGTTTGGTAATTCTTTAATTCTTGTTAAGGCTGATGATGTTCAATGCTATGAATTACCACCTTAAGCATACAATAACCATCCGATAAAGAGAATTGCTAGCCACAGGAAAATTTTTGATAGGAACTGCTCTTCTAGATACTGCGGACTACCATGCGGTGCTGCCGGAGGTCTGGGTTCACCTATATTAAATGTTGAAGTAAAAAATCCAAATGGAAAGGCGCCAATTCCAAACGACATATGAAATCCATTATCGCCAAACCCAAAACCTAAAAAAAATTACAAATTTAAGAGTTGTAATTGAGACATCCTGAGAATAATGTACCTGGGAAGTTGGTTCCTGGTTCAGGCTCGCTTCTTTGGCCTGCAGGTCTTGGAGGAACTTTCTCTCGCGGATCTTCTTGTTTCGTGCTGCCTCTACCATACAATGGTACAACTTTTTCTTTGCTTATCGCGGCTTTACAAACTGGACAAACTTGTCGGTTTGGTCTCGTCTCTAGCCATTGATGTAAACAAGGCCAGCTAAGAGATGGGTCTTATTGTGCGGAACCTATTGCGCAAATATAACACTTACCAAAACAAGTGACCACATAAACTGACGACCGGATCCTTGGCGGTATCCAAGCAAATATTACACTCAAGTAAATTTTCCTCCTTTTTGTCATCTTCTTTGGTACTGGGACCGTCGCCGCCGTTTCCGGTGGGTCCCTTCACTTCGTCTGAAGTGCTGGCTGACATGTTTTAAAATCGTTGTTTGATAACACTAAATAAAGCGGACGTCACTTCGTTTAACATTGACGTGGCTTAATTATGAATTCATGCAGAACCACCTTAAACGACGCACTGGGAAAACTACTCCATAGGGTGATATATTTTTTACTGAAATTAGGACAAATTTTATTGACACAGTATAAAACAACAATCCAAGAATCGGGTGACAGGTACAGGCAAAATCAAAGCGTACTCGACGAAAGGTTGCTCAATCCAACCTCTAGTGTTTCGTTTGACAGATGATGCGTCAGAGCGTGTCGACTCCAATTTTTTTTTATTCGATTTTGAAATAAATGGTCTTGCAAAGGCAATTAGTTTTGTATCGCAGTCCAGTTTTGCATTGCTAGGTGTGCGTCTTAATTGTTATCAGATAGGGCTTATGTATAAGAAGTACTAGGACCTTTTCAATTTAGGTAAATTGGATTTCCATCAAATTCCAGAAAAAATAACTTTATCGCAAATTATTTTTAACCGATTATTAATTCGCGCTTAGTACATCCTTGACACAGTTATCTAAACCTGCAAATTTCAGCAACGATATCAAGTTTCCTGTTCCTATACCTCACCCACGCTCAAAAGTATAAATCTGTCCACAAGTTCAGTTAGGCCGCATAGCTACGGGTCTCGCATTTTCTTGCGATTGCTACCATATATGCCGCATTTAGAAATTGTCCAATAAAATGATATTTTAAATACATTGATAAGCCAAACTGCAATTTTCCTTAGAGTATTCTGCACCCGACTGTTTTCGAAAGAAGAGTCATGGGGCAGTTAAGTGTAATGACTATTATTATTCTTTTTTTCTATTTCTTAATTCACTACACTGGGTAAGTGCGTATATTTTTAACACTTCTTAATAATAATTGAAAATGAATAAATTTGAAAACTTGTTTTAAAGGTAAATAGTTTTCTTTCAATATTTTTTCACTTTTTATTACTTGCTTCATCAATATAGATTGTAAAGCTAAGCATAACCGGAATATTTAAAGCCAACAAAATTATCCCAATAATCAACCGCTATCAGTGACGTAGTGCCCGTAGCCAACTTTGCCGGTTGATGCGGGCGTCAATGTGCAACATTTTATTTTAGTTATTTATCTAGTCATAAATAAATAGACAATGAAAAAACGAAAATTGACAAAATCGCTAGGGTGGATGCGTCTGAGATAAATTAATTATTTTATTTCCTTTATTGTAAAAATCAATTTAATTTTTTTCATACAGCGGCGATGAGTTGGACCAGCAGATTTTTGACCAGCAGAATCTCGATCAGCAAACCCTTGACCAGCAGATTCTGGATAACGATTTCGGTGCTCCGTACGAATCTTCCGGTTACGGGTAGAATAAAGCTTGCCAACCGAAAAAAACGTCCAACTATTCCGACATTATTCTAGATCCATTAAGTCTTCAAAGTCCCAATCAAACGACGAAGCTATAGTATTTCCATCTTCGTATTACTCAGGTCGTCCGTCTTCGTCGGGATCATACTACTCCAAGTCACATTCATATTCTGTGAAATCTACTCATGGTGGTAGCTCTTACGGGGGTGGTTCGTATGGCGGCGGGGGTTCCTATGGAACCAAGGCCGCTAGTGGTGGAGGTTCTTACGGAGGGGGCTCGTATACGAAAAGTAAAATATCCAAGTATAACGGAGGTAGACGTTTATCTTTCGATCTGGATGACGCGTGCGTCACCAATTTCTATTCTAGGGTGTAACGGACAACCTCCAGCTCCCATGAACGCAGGTTTAAGATGCTCGTCTTACACCGGGTGCAAGGCGGACTGCATACCGTCGTATCAGTTTCCGAACGGAATGTCTCAAATAACCATCAGCTGTGTGGAGGGGAAATGGAGGGTGCAAGACGCTGATTGGGATGCCGTCCCATCCTGTCAACGTAAGAATGAGTTTTGCGCTTTATTTAATTCAATATTAATAATTTAATTTAACGAACATTCTTTTCCTATGTCTCTGAAGCTTGAGATTCACTAATTACATTATAGCAAGTAATTTTCATAACACCCTGTATATCGTGCGACAATAACAAAGACAAAATTTACTACTACTTACTACTATACTTGGGAAAATACATGACATAAAAATTTACTTTTTACAGGGTATCCCGGTTTTAATCTGTCACGCTAGCGTGTAGTTGAAAATATGAAATATGAAAATATGAAAAAAACTGAGTAAAGCAAAACTAAAATTAAAAAATTTGTCGACATTTTATAAAAAATACAATTGAAATTGAGTTTTAGCTGTAGCAATTTCCCATAACTTTTCATGTACACTTTGTTAATTTTTTTTTAATATTCAAGATGCACTTCCATGTTTCAACAATATATTTTAATTCTTTTTTTTTGCTTTCGAAGTATTCAAGAAACTTACTAACTAACCAAAAATAAAAGAAAGCGTTCAAGTTCAAGTTCAAGTATGCGTTTCACAAAAAAATGTTGGGCTCGACTCCTAAAGAAAGCGTTCCTTAGGTTAGTCAATTTTCTTCTGATTTCTAAAAATACCTTCTTACACAATGTTATTTAAACCATTGATTAGCTCCAAATTTGTTGATGAACGTAAAATGTTTGAGCTTCGTTTTCTTTTCAAAACGACCATAATGATCCCGACTAGCAAAATGTAAACGCATATAATTCCGCATTTTATAGCGATCTGTCTGCCCGAGTGTCAAAACAACGGGATATGTTTGGCGCCGAATCAATGCAGCTGCCCGGAGAACTTTTCGGGGCCCCAGTGCCAATACGAGAACAAGCCCTGTTTAAATTTTCCGACTTTGCCCATGAATTCTCGGAGATCCTGCCGTCCAAAGTAAGCGAATCTAATTCGACGCCAAGTCTATCCGTTATCTTAACCGCGACTCAGGTCTCTACCCGTCACCAATAGATGTATGTTTATGTGTAACATATGTTTGAAAAGTTCATAACAAACCTTCCATAATGATTAAAAGACTTAAATTTGAATCCTAAGAGTTATTTAAAAAATTCTATCAAAGTAAAACTTCAACACCCTGTATCGTTTAAGGACGAAATTCTTCGGAAAGCGTCATGTTTAAAAAGTTACAGTGCGTGTAAGCATTACAAGATAATCAAAAATTATGCATTAGTTTAGAATACAAAGTAATAATAAAATTAGTTTCGAAATTATCTACGTACGTTTATAATTGAAAAAGTTACAATTAAAAACATGTACACAAATTGAATACTCAATAATAATACGTTTCCCCTCTTAATCAATAAATAAAGATCAACCAACACTATCGCATGCGATGAAAATCTCACAACACCTAACTTCGTTATTTTACATGGAACACCCGATATAATATTTAATTTTTGATAAAATTTCTTGGTAGATTCCTTCAGGCCTCTCTATACCCAATCCTAACAGTTTCTTGACTATCTTGATTAATTTAAAAATAATGGCTTCTATGGTAAACGAAACCACAAGAAAGGGTGTCCAAAATTTTCCGATTAATCTCATCATTTTCGAAGATGCAAAATATGTTACCCTGTAGGTTGTATGGTATGATGCAAAATTTAATTGATTTTGTGATTTTCATATCTTTTTGGTTTAATTTACATCAGAGCGGTAAAGGAAGTTTGAAAGTGTCCATCCACACCACCCGATTTGTACTCCACGTCCTTGGTATACATAAACAATAAAAAAACATTTAGAACGAAAGAAATAAGATTATGGGTTTGAGTCGGAGGAGGGAGAGAAGGAGATTGATAGCATTAGTGAAAGGCGATGAAGACGGAGAAAATTAGGAAGAGCAGTGCAAAAGAAAACGGAGAAATGTCCGTTATTATAAAATCCAAGCGCACGCTGTGTGTCGATCCATTAAATGCTAATAAACTTATGGACGTTTGATTACTCAATCTTCCATACGTAGGTAGTATATCTATGATGTTAATTTAGGCAGTGCACCGTCACCTGCATGCCAGGTCACGAGTTTTCCGACGGTTCTAGTATCGCTACGATCGTCTGCAAGAACGGCCTGTGGGTACCGACAAAAGAAAAATGGACGACTGTACCCGATTGTAGAGGTAATTAACCAAAAACCAAAAAAAAAAAGGATGTCGATCATCGGTAGAATTTTAGCCACTTGTGACCCGCCATGTTTGAACGGCGGAAACTGTCTCTCGTTTAATGTCTGCCAGTGCCCTCAGGACTACAGGGGACCCCAGTGTCAATACGGTTAGTTATTCATTTTTCCAAGATGCCAACATTAATTAAAATGAACAAATAAATCGTTTTTTCGTTAATAATAATCTTCCGGTCTGTCATTTTTTGCTTTTTTTTCGTATTAAATAATTACAAACAGGTTTCTTGTCTCTCGTGTGAGACACGAAAAAATGCAAAAAAAGCTTAATCCACCAAAACTACACAACAGGAAAAAAATATCGTCAAAAGTATTTTAAGTTGACATCCTTTATCCTTAATGCTCGTAATTTTATAATGGAGTTTAAATTTCGGTCAAGGCCTTTTCAACTACCAAAACATGATCTATTCGGATACTGTTTTAATGGCTCCTTGGTAGAATAATTATAAAAAATAGTTTTTTTTTTAATTTTTTAAATTCTTAATTTTCATTTCTCACAACATTCTAGCCGCGGACACGTGTAGTCCGAAGAACCTGAATTTCAACGGGGCTTACAATTGCTCCGGAGACATGGATACATTTAGTTGCTCGCTATCCTGTCCAGAGGGCATCCCATTCGATTTCCCGCCAGAAGCTCGCTACAATTGTCACTACTCTAGCGGAAAGTTTGAACCGGAACCAGTGCCCCAGTGCAAATTTCGTAAATATCACGATATTATTTATTAGTGAATGATTAATCCAAAATAAAACACGTAACGTGAGCAGCGACGACCAGATCAAAACACTAACATCACAATAAACAAAATAAAGCGAGAAAATCACAAAATATAAAAATTAAAAAAATGGTTTATATGGAGTTGGTTCAGTATTTCATTTTTTTACGATTTTTATTTTTTTTTTCTAACTGCATTAAAAAAAAATTAGGCAAAGTAGATAGATACATAGTTCTTGATTTCAAAAATTCAGTAGGTCAGCTACAACTAGGTACTTATTGCTAGAACATTCGTAATATTATTTAC
Source organism: Cylas formicarius (assembly GCF_029955315.1). Classification (NCBI taxonomy): domain Eukaryota; kingdom Metazoa; phylum Arthropoda; class Insecta; order Coleoptera; family Brentidae; genus Cylas; species Cylas formicarius. Next base: position 35,432,303 of record NW_026844347.1, on the reverse strand, counting down.
ATGTTTAGATAGTTAAAGCTAACACGTAAATGATATTTAAAATTTAATAAGTAATCCTAAAAATATTGAACATGTTACCTATTAAATTTACAAACGCACCGTTTCGCAAAATAAAAAATAAACTCAATACGAATTGTGTAATTCTGGATATAGTCACCTGTGTGGTTGTTACATTGACCTGCATAACTAGTTAACACTCTTTAATAGTTTAAACATTTAAAAAATAATATAAAAAATATTGTCAGCCTCATTTCAAAGTGGGCAATTATATTCAATATTTATAAATATACTAAATTGAAATTTCTTCACTCTTAACTCGCGATTTGTTTAGACATGGATTTATAATGGCCTCGTACTATTTAAATAAGACATCAGACAATCTTGTTAGAAATCAATGAAGAGGATGTTTTGTATAGATTTTAACCGTTTTACTACTTAAATAATTCAAGCAATTGATTAGTGACTGAGATGGCAATGGCGCCCCTGTATTTTGTTCGTTGCCCTTACTAAGATAATGGTTTCTTAAATTTAATGGATGAAATGTTAGGATTTTATCTTAGAAGTCCAAAAAGAATATATCTACAAGAGTCTGAAACGATATACAGGATGGTACATTAAGAAACAACATCATGTGACAATCTCACATTTTTTATAACATTTTTATGAATTTCCTTCATAAATTTAATTTTCCAATCACGTTTAAGCTTCGAACGTCGACATTTTCCCGCACGAGTTGTATTCCGGGTACGCGGGTGGTGGTTCTGGCGGGTACCACGGCTACGTTCATCAGGATCACGTGCGTACACATTTTCCATTAGTTCCGCCGAATAATTTTCGACATTGTTGTAGACGTCGTCGCCGGAAGAGCTCCTGTTCAACGAGATAATCAACGAAAACGCCAACGGCTACGATTCGCATGCGCACTACGGCCAGCACGTAACCAAATTTGTGACGCTGTTGCCAAAGCCTGGGTCCTGTTTCGCGTGGGCGGGAAACCATTACAAGACGTTCGATGGTAAAGTTTACAGGTGAGCGTTGCGACCACATATATAGGCGCACGACCCCCAATGCTGGTTTGTGGCAAATAAAAAGAAATGCCATATGATTGTAGGTGATGGTAAGAAAACTTTGGCAACACTTATTTATGTGAAACCTCAAATTTTATTGTCAAAAAACGAAACAGTTTTCCAAAACCTTCATTCTGAATTCCCCACCTATGAAGATGTTTCAGTACTAAAGTCTATTTCAGAAAGGTGTAGAGTGATAAAACCACATTAGGTATACGGTACTACTGAGTGACAGAACGAATACTTACGCCACTTCCATTGTTTCCATTTCATTGCAAAATTTCTTTTTTTTTATCCAGGGCAGGTCTCGCGACACTGGGTTCGGGTCACTTAATTGCCTATTGTTATCCAGCCATATCCGTAGGATACTCTTCTCTTTTCATTCTGAATTTAATGACATGTGGGATAGCTTCTCTGGTGTTACTTCCTCAATACCTTGATCAAACCTTAGCTTAGGGTCTTTCATTTTGAATAGGATTTAGTGATTAAACCTTAGCTTAGGGTCTTTCATTTTGAATAGGATTTAGTACGGCCTTCCGTTATATTTGCCAATTCAAAGAGTGTTATTAACTCCCTGGGTACCACCAGAACAGATATTTTTGTTGTATATTTTATATTGCAGATCCAAACTGATGCAATCCTAGGCAATGATTCTATTTCAAAATTCAAATGCAACTTAAACTATTTTAATTGCACAGTGACTATTTTTTGTTAGTTGGTATTCAAAATAGCTTTCTTGAAGTCTATAGTTGTTCCCTCTAAGTGCGAAATAGTGAAGGAGATCAAAACTTTACAATTTCTTATGGAAGATTCCCTTGTTGAAAACGACGAATTCTGGGGCGTATTTCATGAAACGCTATTTGGATAAATTTGCGATATGTAATATTTACTTCTTTATCTGTAAATTCAATATCTTTGGTGGTACTTCCGTACTTCTCAAGTGTTTCAACCGCCAGTTGTGCGGTTACACTTTTTCAAAACAAAATCTATTTTTTAAAGAAGTCCATAGAAATTTCCTATTGGGCAACAGAATAAACTGTAATCCTTTAAAGTCTTATTGATGGTGGGTATTTCTTCTTTGAATTGCACCTTTGCGGTCCCCATCAAAGACTTTTACTGGTTCCATTTGCTGCTTTCTTTCTCATCCGTAATCATTTAAAAATGGTTGACCGTTTCTAGTTTTTCGGGAATATCCGTCGACTATTTCATGTGCAGTAAAATTGGTGTAATTTATGAAGTTACATATTTTGAAATCGTAATTATGAAATCAAAAATATTTTTCCACTGTTTTCTTTTAAAAAAATAAAATTTTAAAAACTAAAAAAATGTTTTTTTATAAAGGCCATTAAAACAAAAGAAAAAATATTTTTTTAAAATTATTTCGTATTTCTTAAAATTATGTCCATGAACCGAAATTTCGCAAAATAAAAAAATGTTCTGTATATTACAGCTTCGTGTCCAAATGTTCGCACGTGCTCTTAAGGGACGCTCACGACAGCACCTTCAGTATTGTCGTCCAAAACCACCCCAACTGTTTCATGGCAGACTCCGATGCTGGCAACTGTTACAAAACGATCAAAATTTATTTTCAGGACAAGCAGTACTTCTTGAAAAAATCTGGTAAGCCGGTGTAATCGTCTTTTTTTTCGTTTAAATTTTTAATGATGCGTTTTATCACCCCGTATTTATTTATTTGTAAAATATCACCACAAACCACAAAAGTAGACCCTCTTCTATAAGGAAATCAACCCGAAATGTACAGCAAATTCTTTCAGTTGGAGAAATCGATGGATATATTTAGACCCGCACTTTTGACATAAAATTCAAAATATTTAAGAAACATGCATTATATGAAATATGTCTAGTAAGTTTCCTTAATATACAGACAATACAATATTATAAAATATAAAAAATATTATTAAATAATATTATTAATTAATTATTATTATTTTTGAATATCGCTTATGATGATGATAGAGGGAGGAGTTCCTATATTCGCGTCCGCGAAAAAGGTTCTGCCCATCCCTGGCCAATTGCCTGGTGTCAGAGTGACGATGAGAGGCGATAATGTGGTCCTCTCACTGGATTCGCTGGGCGTGAGCCTGAGGTGGGACGGTAGGCAACTTGTCCACGTGAAAGTCACGGAGAGCCTCTGGAACCGCACTGAAGGACTATGCGGTCGCATCAACGGGGACTCTAGCGACGACATGGCGACCAAAGAGGGTTTGCCGGTAAAGAACGTGGTCACCCTTGCCACCAGTTGGAAAGTCGAAGATCTCGAGGGTGAGTCCGAAATATGACGTAATTAAATACAAACACACTTTTTGAACCCTTGGAGGCTAAGCGTTACATCATACATTATACTCAAATTTAATTAGAATATACAAGGCTGTTTCATTGTTAGAAGTCGAGGTCTTTGGTATAATGATAATGTAACTAATATAATAATAATTAATTTTCTACAAATTACTGTAATAATAATTTATGTTTAACTAATGTGGTAAACTGCGAGCGGCTGCGTGTGATGACAGAAAACTTCATCATTTCATCATTGCAGAAGTCATTAAATAATTGGTGGTAATTAAAAGTTACTTCTAATATTGTAATACATTAAAACATATCACCAAAGGCAAAGTTGACGTAACACTTCCTCACTTAACCTATTGCGAAGCACATGTATTAGAGGTAGGTTATTGGAATAACACCAAGAACCTCCAAATCATTTCTTCATTTCAGATACACAGTCCACCACACTGTGAGTTCTTCTAAACAATTTCACATCATCAGCAAAATTTTAATCTTGTCATATTTATGGCACTAGTCTCCCGAAGTTGAATTTTATTTAATTTTAAGGAAGACTAACTCGGTGAAATTTCAGAACCCTGCAGCGACGATCCTAGCGAGGAGCACGCCTGCCACGGTGCTGGCGCGTCTCATGATGCGACCTCCTTTTGCAAAAAAATTTTGTCGGACCCTAAACTTCGCTTGTGCGCCGACGTCGTCGACGCCGAATCGCTTTTGGACGCGTGCACGTGGGACTACTGCTCCTGCAAAGAGTCTGATCCTGCCGCGTGCACCTGCCAGACCTTGGAGGCTTACGTAACGGACTGCGTTCATCGAGGAGTCGCCCAGTTGACGAGTTGGAGAGGCGAAAATACCTGCCGTAAGTTTTTCCTTTCCTTCCTATACTTAGTGCGTGTTTTTATTAATTATTTTTCAACAAAAAATAGGAAATTTTTCTACAGAATACCGAAAAACCTCTATTTGAACACGAAAAAAAATATATGGACTTATTATTCTTTCTTTCGTTGTTTTCATTCCCTAAGAAGCATTAGAATGTCACCGTACCCTCGCTGACACATTAGTCAACAATGTGGTCTCTGACTCCCTGACTAGGAGGGCTGCCGGACTAAACTGTCCAGCACTTTGTATCGGTCATTGAAGAGCTGATAAAGGAGAAGCCCCAGAAAACAGGATGAAAAAGAAAATTGTTGGCTAGTTAGGAAGCGATTGAGCCATCCAAACTAACCAAACCAAACAGCAGCCAAACAATGCCTTACTATTCTGTTATTCTCTAGGGTCATTGCTTACTTAACAACCACCAGTTCAGATACGGGTTGAGTGGGACTCGTGCAGAGTGTGAAGAAGAGGCTCTAGAACACAATCTGGGCTAATGTTCTAATTTCTCGTTTGTGATGTTTGTCGAATTACATCGGTCCCCTAGGGTAACCAGCGAGACTCTGGAAGCTATGATAGCCTCCGTGGATTCAAAACGGATGTAAAGCGGAGTGAATTGTCCAGGAAGCAGCACAATGGGCATCCATTTACTGAATGCAGAATAATAAAATACAGGGTGCAACAAAATGATAGATACTATTTGGGATGTTAAGAACCAAACTAGATAAAGCAAACAAAAATGATGTCTTTTAAATGACGACCATTATTGCCGATGCACTCTTGTAGGTTCTCGCGGAAGCGCATCATTTTATCATTTATTGGGGAATTGAGGCAATTTCTTGTCTTCTTCCTTCAAAGTCCGCGGACGATGTGTGAAAACAATCGCTTTCTGGGAACCCCAAAAAAATAAGTCGCAAGGCGACAAATCAGGCGAACGTGGCGGCCAGGCAAGATCACCCCACACACTTTGTTTAGGAACATTTCTTGAAGAAGATTTAGTGAACGACGCGTTGTATGCCATGTAGCACCATCCTGCTGGAACCAAACCGAACAACCACTATTTGAAATCCTGCCTACCCTTTTGCCGCACCCTGTACACTGAGGAGTAGTTACACTTACTCCTCGAAGAGTCTATTGTATCACCAACTTCAAATTTACGTCAAGTCCGTCCTAAAGCGCGGAACCCTCTTATGCATACTACTGAAATCGAAAAAACTGTAAAATACAAATTTTACACCCTCCTCAAAAAAATAATCCTAATAGGAATTATTGTGTGACCCTTTTTCTATTTTTTCTATCCATTAATTGTCGACTTTACAGAAAATACTTTCAAAAATATTTTATAGTCTAGCCAGACGAATTTTTTTGAGTAATTGTTTTTTTATATGTCTATGTATATTGTACCTATTATGTATTTTGACTATTGAACTGCAAGTGTTTTTGTTCGAGCTTAATGGCCGTCGTTAAGTGCAATTTCTTCCTGAGGAGGCGGGGCATTTTAACGCATGAGTGGTTGTGGAACCCCATCTTAAGGAACACAAGGACAGCCCCGGCAGTCACAAATACTCATGCGTTAAAATGCCCCGCCCCCTCCCCTCCACGACTGCCAAGGTATAAATACAACTTACGACCGGGAGCGCGCTAGTCTGCATCCAACAGCGGAGATGGAAGCCCCTCAGAAGAAGCTAGCCGCTCGTGCTAGCGAAACGTCAGGAAGAAATCCCAGTCAAGGGCGGCCAAAGACTTACAGTTCAAACGCTGGCCGCGAAAGCCTTAATCACTCTATTTTGACTATTCCTATACAATTTTGTAGTTGTCTTCGGGAAAATAAATATTACTATTACTATTATTACAAATTGATATTTAAACGAGTGTAACTATTGCAGCTATGAAATGCAATGGAGGCAAAATCTACATGACGTGCGGCCCGAAGAAAGGACAGCAAATGTGCGGCGTTACTGCCGTCTCGTCCGAAGAAGACGAACAATCATGCGCGGAAGGCTGCTACTGTCCGGAGGGAACAGTCCTGCACGAAAACAAATGCATCTCGCAGGACCAGTGTCCCTGCAAACTCAGGGGCAAGACTTTTTCACCGGGCAGTTCGATTCCGAAAGACTGCAACACCTGCACCTGCGTCAGCGGCGAATGGGACTGTACTCAAGTAAATATTTATCTAATTTCGAGCATTTTTTCTGGTATGACGATTTTTCTAACTTCAGGTGTCGTGCGGAGTGAGGTGTGCGGCCGTAGGGGATCCCCACTACGTCACGTTCGACGGCAAACGGTACGACTTCATGGGTCAATGCTCGTACTACCTGGTCAAAACCGAAAATTTCTCCATCGAGGCTGAGAACGTCGCCTGCGCAGGCGCGATATCCTTGGCGATGAATTTCCCGGTCAGCATCTCATCAGGTATTAGTTTCAGATATTACCCGACCAACATTTTTTGTATCATAACGGGAAACAGTTTTTCTCGAAACGTTTTCGTTACTCTTGTAAAACCCCTACGGCACTTAAAAGGGAAACCTGATATCTTTATTTGTAACTATGAGATTGTCGTTACTCTGTTCTCTGAGGGATTGTTAGGAAAGATACTAAACAATTTTATTCATTACCTACTTAAATTACTTAAAATTATTCACATAATATATCAGTATCACTATAGCTATAATAATAATAATAATAATAATAATAATAATATGTCTTTATTCATGTTGACAGAATATTTACAAAAACTTATAAAGTAGGTGGAGGTATTCAACAGAGTTGCTCATATAACCACCAAATTAACCAAATAACATATAAAATATCCAAAACACAGACCAAGAGAATAACAAGATAACCAAAGTATATCATTATAACGAGAGTACTGTACGGTTGTCACAGATTACTGTAGTATAAGATTACTCATGTTTAATAGAACGGTAGAAAGTAAATAACCTTTCATTGAAAATTGAGATCGTGGGGGCACATCTGACACTGGAAGGTAATTTATTAAAACATTTTGAGGCCTGGTACGTAAAAGAACGTTGAAATAAGGTTGTACGATGCTTAGGTGCCCTAAGGAGTTCACGACTACTTAAAAGGGGAACCTGATATCTTTATTTGTAACTTTGAGATTGTCGTTACTCTGTTCGTAGATATAAGAAAGTGACTAGCTGATACGAATTAAGGAAAGGCCCGGGCAAGCTGTAAGAATGAAATATGGCCGAACAGGTCCGTACTTTGCTTAGAATTTAATTATCTGAGGGATTGTTAGGAAAGATACTAAACAATTTTATTCATTACCTACTTAAATTACTTAAAATTATTCACATAATATATCAGTATCACTATCGCTATAATAATAATAATAATATATCTTTATTCATGTTGACAGAATATAACCAAACAAAAACTTATAAAGTAGGTGGCGGTATTCAACAGAGTTGCTCATATAACCACCAGATTAACCAAATAACTTATAAAATATCCAAAACACAGACCAAGAGAATAACAAGATAACCAAAGTATATCATTATAACGAGAGTACTGTACGATTGTCACAGATTACTGTAGTATAAGATTACTCATGTTTAATAGAACGGTAGAAAGTAAATAACCTTTCATTGAAAATTGTGATCGTGGGGGCACATCTGACACTGGAAGGTAATTTATTAAAACATTTTGAGGCCTGGTACGTAAAAGAACGTTGAAATAAGGTTGTACGATGCTTAGGTGCCCTAAGGAGTTCACGACTACTTAAAAGGGGAACCTGATATCTTTATTTGTAACTTTGAGATTGTCGTTACTCTGTTCGTAGATATAAGAAAGTGACTAGCTGATACGAATTAAGGAAAGGCCCGGGCAAGCTGTAAGAATGAAATATGGCCGAACAGGTCCGTACTTTGCTTAGAATTTAATTATCTGAGGGATTGTTAGGAAAGATACTAAACAATTTTATTCATTACCTACTTAAATTACTTAAAATTATTCACATAATATATCAGTATCACTATCGCTATAATAATAATAATAATATATCTTTATTCATGTTGACAGAATATAACCAAACAAAAACTTATAAAGTAGGTGGCGGTATTCAACAGAGTTGCTCATATAACCACCAGATTAACCAAATAACTTATAAAATATCCAAAACACAGACCAAGAGAATAACAAGATAACCAAAGTATATCATTATAACGAGAGTACTGTACGATTGTCACAGATTACTGTAGTATAAGATTACTCATGTTTAATAGAACGGTAGAAAGTAAATAACCTTTCATTGAAAATTGAGATCGTGGGGGCACATCAGACACTGGAAGGTAATTTATTAAAACATTTTGAGGCCTGGTACGTGCCTTTTAAAATTGTTCAACCCAAAGTCAAAGGAAAACAGCAAGTGCTTGAAGGTCATTCGAAGCTCACAGGCTGCAGTTTTGACTTCCTAAAAGAGTTAAAAATGCAAGTTGATCCAGGACCCGAATTCAGTACCGGAATTTAAGTGTAAACAAATATGGCTATTAATAAGGCCTGGATACTTTGCCCAGAGTTAAATAATCCAAGAAAGATAATAAATGGTCTCCCACAAACCAACCAACCTAGCACAGCAGTGCTACATTTTTAACTCTTCGCTATATTTCTTTTAGATTTTCTTTAGTTTTGGATGATTTTGGATTGTCTTGGGCAATTCGTAAAATATTATCACGGTTTTGAGCACACTTTCAATAGTAGCTGGTACTATATTTTTTACCAATTTTTCTTTAGGAAAACAATAATTAAGGTTTATACTACTACTTTTTTTTAATAACATTTAAAACATTTAAAAAAATCTGAACTAATCAACACCAAAGGTTTTATAAGTAAATAAAAGAAAAGGTTTTAGATGCAACACTATAAAACTTACAGTATTTCGATACTTATTGGACGTCTTACAAAACTTGTAATCAAGTAAATGACTTATAAAACTATATATTTTTTTTATAAAAGCTAAGTTTTCTTATAAACTCTTTATATCCGTGGTATTGCTATTTATTGGACGTGTTGCAAAATTTGTAGCACTACTGGTGTTATATATTTGGTATTAATTCAAAACTTGTAAAAGTATAAAAACTATCATAAAAGCTAAGGTTTATTTATAAACTTCTTATAAATGTCCTTTACCTTATAAGAACCACCGCAAAACCGTTTTCGTTCGGCAGGTCTGCCGTCTTGTACCAAAACCGTGACGATAAGGACGAACGAGCAGATAATCAAACTCAAACAAGACCACAACCTCGTCGTCAACGGCGAGGATATCGCGAAAGTACCGTACTCCATAGCGGGAATCGATATCCGTGGCGTGTCGTCCATCTTCTTGCAAGTGCGATTACCGAACGGCGTGGAAGTGTGGTGGGACGGCGTGACCCGAGTATACGTCGACTTGCCCGCCGAGTTCAAGGAACGTACCAAAGGTCTCTGCGGTACGTTCAACAACGTCCAAAAGGACGATTTCCTCACACCCGAAGGCGACGTCGAACAGGCGGTCGTACCGTTCGCCAACAAGTGGAAAACTAGCGAGAAATGCAACGACGTGTCCGAGGTACTGTCCGGTCACCCGTGCGACGTCAACGCGCACCGCAAGGTCGACGCCGAACGGTACTGCTCGAAAATCAAATCCGACCTGTTCGCCGACTGTCACTGGCACGTCGATCCGGACGAGTACTACCGGAACTGCCTCTACGACATGTGCTCCTGCGAGTTCAAAGTGTCCCGGTGTCTCTGCCCTACGATGTCCGCGTACGCCGCCGAATGCGCCCGGCAGGGGGCGAAGATCGATTGGAGGAACGAGGTCAGAGAGTGCGGAGTTCACTGTCCGGGCGGCCAAAAGTACCAGGTGTGCGGCAACGGGTGTACCCGCACCTGTTCCGACATCTCCCTCCGACCCGACTGCAAACCTCAATGCGTCGAGGGATGTAACTGTCCCGAAGGCGAAGCCCTAGACGACAACGGCGAGTGCGTACCCGTAGGGCAGTGCAAGTGTCAGCACGAAGGGTTGGAGTACCCGGCCGGTTACAAGGAAGTGAGACCGGCTACTAAAGGTCTGGAGTTGTGCGCTTGCGCGGGCGGTCTCTGGCGTTGCAAACGGGCCACGCCCCTTGACGTCAGAGAGTTCCCCAGGGCGAGCGACTTGAAAGCCAAGTGCGACACGGCGAGGTACTTCGAGTTCACGACGTGCGAGGACGTCGAACCTGTGACGTGTAAGAATATGCACGACCCGGAACACTTCACGCCGACGGTCTGCCACGCGGGGTGCAAATGCAAACAGGGTTACGTGCTCGACACGAAGAACAAACGATGCGTCAAACCGAACGAGTGTCCTTGTCACCACGGCGGTAGGAGTTACAAAGAGGGAGCGGTCGTGCAAAGCGACTGCAACACGTGCGCTTGCGCGGACGGCAAGTGGAGGTGCACCGACCGCCAGTGTACGGCCGAGTGCAGCGCGTGGGGCGATTCCCATTACAAGACGTTCGACGGCAAACATTTCGACTACCAGGGACAGTGCGACTACGTATTGGCCAAGGGCGTGGCCGGTCCGGATAGTTTCGACGTCACCGTGCAGAACGTCCCGTGCGGCTCGTTGGGAACGACGTGTTCGAAGTCTGTGACGATCCGGGTGGTGGTGGGCGACGACCAGGAGAGCGTTACCTTGGCGAAGGACAAGCGCGTGCCCAAGTTTGTCACGAAGAAGCACCTGACCGTCCGCGAGAAGGGGTTGTTTGTGATCGTCGAAGCGCCAGATTTGGGACTGGTTCTCCACTGGGATAAGGGTGAGTGTATTAATCAGTTTTCTAATCGGACGAGGGAAAGTCGAAAATGTCTACCAAAACCTACGTATTAATTAATAATTATTATAATATCACTTTCTCTAAAGGGAGGGAGGGACTAATTGTTTATTCGGAGTAGCACTAACTAAATATCTATACAGCGACGGAAAATATCATTTTTGAAGAAAAGGCAATACATCTTTCACATTTTTGACGTTTGTGCCTTTCATTAGTTTCATCATCCATCATTTAGTTTTTGACATTTTTAGGAAAGACACTAGTGCTTTAAGATACATAACCAATGATTCTAACCATGCTTTTCAACACAAAATGGCAAGTTTTAATTTTCCAGTCCATAGACTTGTCACATTTCCTTTAAATCAAGAAAGGTTTGAGGTGGAAAGAAGCCTTATAAAAAAGGTGTCTATGAAGATAGCTTTATCGATAAGTTAATTAGGAAATTTAGATTTAAAAACAAACTTCAAAAATCAACGACTTTTCAAGCTGATAAGGAAAATTTAAAAGTAGTCTCAATTCCTTTCTCTCCCCAATATGCAAGTGGACTTGATAGAGTCTTCAGGGCCGCAGGTCTTTGAAGTGTCTATCAGTCCGGATCAAAATTAAAAAATCTCCTGGGTAATCCCAAGGGTAAACTAGATACCCTTCAAAAGTAGGGAATTTATGAAATATGTTGTAACGATATGTAGGGCAAACCAAAAGATCAATTAATGTTAGATTTAAGGAACATTTAGCTCATTTAAAATTGGCTAGATTAGAAAAATCAAAAATAATAGTAGAAAATTAGATGCCTACGAAAGCTTAGAAATTGTTAAGAGAGGGAATAAGGCACTGAACAAGGACAGAGGTCCAATCCCATACGCGCTGATTGGTTGCGTGAACAGTGCGTAATTCCCCCTCCGACTTCCCGATGTGTATATATATATATATATATATATATATATATATATATATATATATATATATATATATATATATATATATATATATATATATATATATATATATATATATATATACATATATATATATATATATTAAGTTTAGTTTTAATCTTCTCCTGAAGATGCCAACATGCCAACGTCAGCAAGTTCGATTCATAAACCAACGCAGGAGGAATCCAGAAGATTTTTATATTGTAAATGACATTTTTTTCATTGAATGTTCACTTTTGATTAAGTACTTAGTTGATTGATTCCGTCCATCAGCGAAGAGAATGAGAAGAGAATGTTCTTGAGAAAATTATCGTATACCACGGAGACAATGATGACCAGTTTGGGTGTAGTTGTCCAATATTTTACAAAATATTTTGGAAGGCCCATTTAAAGAACAGAAAATGTGGAAAAAAGTCATTTTATTATCTTGTTTGGAACTTTTTAAATATTTTAATTCATTTTTTATAAATAAACTTAACATTTCCATAGTATTTATCTTTTATAGGCTTGGGTGGATTTAAAAATAAATACGAAAACCAAGCTAGTAGGAAACAAGAACTTTTCGCACGACACAGGGAATGGGCTTCTATTATCCCGATTATAGATAAAATTATAGATATATCACCAGTTGCTATTACTGATAAAAATATATTTTAGGTGAAAATATTTTTCAAAATTAAGCAAAATATTCTCCCAAATAATAAGTTTTTTTTTGATCCTATCTAAAATTTACATTTGAAAAGGAAAAAGTGTGATATTTTTTTCTTTAAAATAACAATGTTCGGTTAATAAAATTCTACCGGTTTTCAACAGAATAACATTCAAGAATAGGAATCGCGCACTGCCAATAGAAACACGCCCACTTTCTCTCTTGGGTTTTCTCTTCTATCGCGATCTAGAATGAGGGCGTAGGATGGTAAACAAAATTGACAATATAATTATGGTTCAGTGGATATTGAAACTTTTGTTAAAGAAATGTTTTTTTTTTAAGTATTTGAGTTTCGAAGAATTTATATTAGTAGAACATTTGATGGAGAAAGGGTTTGTTTATGTCATATCTGCGCTTATTCAACGGACGGACGGAGCTTAGACGGTAGACATGCCCAGAAAAATGTTATGAGTGAAGGGGGGAGCCCTTATGATAAAATTTTGCTACCGATGGAATTTTTAGTTTTAATAAATTTTCACCTAGTTACGGAAATCCCCTCGCTCATTATTTTGAAAATAATTTAAATTTTATAGAGTCATCCGTTTTTGCTCGTAGGAACGCGAATTTACGTAAAAGTTGATCCGAGGTGGAAGGGCAAAATCAAAGGGCTGTGCGGTAATTACAACGATAACGACGCGGACGACTTTCAAACGCCCTCCGGCGGTCCGCCCGAGGCGTCGGTCAACGCGTTCGGAGACGCCTGGCGACTGCAGTCCTACTGCCCGGACGCTGTCGACGTGGGTGACACCTGCCTCGACAGACCCGACCGAAAAATTTGGGCTTTGAAGAAATGCAACGTGATGAAGGGTCCTTTGTTCGCCCCGTGTCACTCCGAGGTACCTCTGGATGCTTATTTCGACCGGTGCGTGTTCGACGCATGCGCGTGCGATCAGGGCGGCGACTGCGAGTGCCTGTGCACCGCATTGGCCGCGTACGCGCAAGAGTGCAACAACAGAGGCGCTCCCGTAAAATGGAGATCCCAAAACTTGTGTCCTCTCGAGTGCGACGAGGGTTGCTCCAAGTACAGCCCGTGCGTGTCTACGTGTCCGCTCGAAACCTGCGACAATCTCCTCACCAACCCGAAGCTAAGCAAGGCGTGCGCGGAAGACGCTTGCATCGAGGGCTGCAGCCCGAAATCATGTCCCCCGGACCACGTCTACCTGAACTCTTCCTACGCAGACTGCGTGCCGAGAAACGTGTGCAAACCGGTTTGTCTGGAACTCGACGACAACGTGACGTATTTCGAAGGCGATCTCATGGAGGAGGACGACTGTCACAGCTGTTACTGCTCTCGGGGCGAGAAGATCTGCAAAGGACAACCTTGTTCGACGACGGAACCGCCGGTCTTCACGACTCACCAGGAAGAGGAATCTCTGAGGTGTAACCCGGGCTGGACCAAGTGGATCAACCAAGACAAGAGCAAGAGACAGCCCAAGTTGAGCGACATCGAGCCCGTACCGTCCGAAACTTTGCTTAACAACGTGAAAGAGTCCAGTAGGTGTAGAGGCGAGGAGATGGCCGCCATCGAATGCAGGACGGTTCGTACTCACATCCCGGCCAAAGAGACTGGGCTTGATGTCGAGTGTAGCCTCGAGAAGGGGCTGGTTTGCGAGTCCGCCGACGAGAAGAAACCTTGTCCCGATTTCGAGATTAGGGTGTTGTGTCAATGCGACGGTCCGGCCACCACTCCGACGTACGCAGAGTGCGATATAACTAGACCCAACCAAGAACACCCGACCGATTGCCACAAGTTCCTCCAGTGTCGTCCGTCGCTCACCGGCTTCGAGCTGGTGGAGAAGACGTGCGGCGACGATATGATGTATAATCCGGAGAGCATGATATGCGACTGGCCCGCCTCAGTGACGAAAATTAAACCCTCCTGCGTGGCTCTGCCCCCCGCCTGCCCGCCCGGTATGATCGAAGACAGCTGTGCGATAGCGTGCGACAGGCTGTGTCTGCACTATCTCGGTGTGGTGAGGCTCAAGGGGAAATGCAGAGAGGGCGTGAAGTGCGAGAAGGGCTGCGTAGCAGCCAATAAAAGGCTCGCGTGTCCGCCGGATCACTTCTGGGCGGACGCGAACACGTGCGTTTCTAAACACGACTGCCTGTGCTCGACCAAAACCGGCGACAAGGTCAAACCCGGCGAGACGGTCTACGAAGACGAGTGCGCGGAATGCCAGTGCGTGTCGAACTTCTATACGTGTCACGACACGTGCAAGGCCGCGTTAGTCACCGAACCGATCGTGGAAAAGCAAACAGTCGGCGGAGTCGGGTCGGTACGGGAAACCACGCCCTATTTCGTCGCGCCGTCGGTGACCCCGCCTCCACGATGCGACGAAGATAACTATATGAATCTCATACAGGGCGATCAGCCGTTGCCTGACGACGCGTTTCGAGCTAGCAGCGTGTTGAGTTCGGCGTTCGCGCCGAGCCACGCCCGTCTCGACAGTCAAGTGACCGGCAGTTCCGGCGGGAGCTGGTCGCCTCAATACGCCAACGAGGAGCAATACCTGGAAATCGATTTCGGACGTCAAGAACCCGTTTACGGGGTAGTTATAAGGGGCAGCCCGTTGTACGACGAGTACGTGACGAGTTACCGGGTGGCGTATAGTCCCGACGGCGACGAGTTCTACTACGTGCTCAACGAGGGTACTCCTCCGAGACCCCAGGTGTTCAGGGGGTCGATAGACGCGACGTCGCCCGTGAAACAAGTGTTCGGGGTACCGTTCGAGGCGCGCAAAATCCGAATCAATCCGCAGACCTGGAACAACGGCATCTCTTTGAGGTTGGAAGTGATTGGGTGCGGAGAAGCGCGGACGACGACCCCCACCTACGAGTTCACCACCGCGGGTGTGCCCGTGGCGGCGTTGTGCGACGACGAAATGGGCATGCGCAACCGGTCTATAGTCGATCAGCAGATATCCGTCAGCTCGGAACTGTCGCCGACGCGAGGCAAGAAGAACGCGAGGTTAAACAGCCCTTGGGGGTGGCAACCGTTGACCAATTCACCCACCGAGTGGCTAGAGGTGGACTTTTTGGAACCGCGCGAGGTGACCGGCGTTGTGACGAGGGGCGGGGACGCAGGTTGGGTAACCGCTTACGCCGTCAAGTATTCGCAGAACGGCAAGGAGTGGAATCCGATCGTGGAGGAAACGGTCCAGAAGGAGAAGGTGTTTTTGGGCAACTTCGACTCGAACTCGCCGCAGGTCAACAATTTCGTCCTGCCCATTAGTGCGAGGTACGTTATACTCCAGCTATCTTTCATATTTGTAATTGTGCGTAAAATAGTGAACGTTATCAACTGTCATATTACGTCACACGCAGTGGGCACAGACAGACGTGACATAAGCCGCATTAAAATTACCGTTAGGGTCTTGAAAAGTTTAACGTGATCTCGAGAGTTAACAAGCACAGATTGTTAGCGGTTGTGTGATGTCATTTATATTATGGCCCACCATGAACAGTAATTAGATCATTAAAAATCTTTTAAAAGCCATAAAAGGCACAACCTGGAAGTGAAAGGAATGCCAAATAACAGGTGGAATAGTTATACAGGGTTATTATATATGAGAAAAAAGTTAAAAGAAGTCAAGCAAATTTTCGTCACCTACGAAGAAGGGAACTTCCAAAATCTGTTACAAACTCAGAGCGCTAAAGATGATTTAGGCATATCTTATTCGTCAATTCAACATATAATAAACAAACATAATATGCATAATTACAAAATAATTACGTTACAATATCTTCTTCCCTTATATCTTGGTTAGAATACAAGATGATCGAGATTTTTTGCAAAGAATTATTTCGACCGACGAGTCAAAATTTTCACGGAAGGGTTTTTCTAACAGGGAAATTTTAATTCGCTTTAATTATAAATTGTTCATTTATGTGCCAATAAAAAATATGGGCTGTTACATTTGAAATTCCAACATAACATGGATTTTTGTATCTTGCCAATTGAGCCTTTTTGTATGAACGGCACGCGATAAGTTAATTCTCGTATTACATTATCACAAAGCAATTTTTGTTTTGCTTTGTTGCAAAATTTCTTAAAAAGTTTTTTTTTTCTCTAAAAATGTAATAATATACAGAGTGTTCCGTTTAAAAAACGAAAGTTGATATACGTTACGGGTTTATCTGGCAGCACTGCATGGCCAAAATTATTTTACATAGGTAGCTCATATTCGCTTACATCAGTAGCCAACTTTGTAAGTTTTTACCGTAAGTCATTCTCTATAAATGTCTAATTGGAGACTCATCGTGAATAATCCTGATAGAATGATAAAAATCTCTGATCAACATTTTACTAAAAACTCTAAAGGTGGGTCCAGAGTTCTCCATTATTTTGCCGTATTTTTGTAGATACATCAAAATAATTCCTCTAAAATGGCACAAAGCGATTCAAATGAGACTCGAACTACACGGCTGTTTCAAGCCCTACCCTCTACTCGAAATACCATCTACGACTACTGAAGCGCTGTTGCCGTGTAACCATTGTCCGGGTATAGACGCTCCCCAAATGGAACTGGACGCATGCAGGTAGATTTTCTTTGGTTTCCTTTGGCCCTGCTCTCCTCTCTCATTTCTCCCCTCCGCAGGTGCGTGGCAGACTTCTGGTGGGACGGACGCAAGTGCGTCAACCGCACCCAATGTCCTTGTATGGTCGGCCATATCCCTTATGACGTCGGTAGCGCGTTCGAAATGGAAGACTGCTCCGAATGCATCTGCAAGCTGGGTGGTAACCCCCACTGCGTGCCCAAGCAGTGCGACAAGTGCAGAGAAGGTAAACTCTGTTTTAATGCGTTCATCGTTTGACGCCACGGTACGCTCTTAGGACTACGAAGCACAGTGACTACGACCTGCGCGTGCACCTGCCAGCCGTGTCCGGAAGGCACGACGCTGTGCCCTACCAGTAACATATGCATCAACTCTACCTTGTGGTGTAACGGTATCCAGGACTGCCCCGACGACGAGCTTAACTGCGCGACTACCGTGGAGATCGAGCCGATCACCACCAAGAAACCGAAGACTTGCGAGATCGTCAAGTGTCAACCGGGATACAAAAAAGTGGCGAGGAAACCATCGAAGAGTCAACGTTTCCACTCGTATCTGTCCCCGATGATCTCCGGTCAGCAGGGCTTCACGAAAAGTAGATATAAAGGCGCTTACACTAAGACCAGCTACGGTGGTGTTAAGAGCGGGATCAAAGGCGGCGTGAAGGGCGGGACCAAGGGCGGCGTAAAGGGAGGGAATTATAAAAACAACCAGTTGGCGAGACCGACGACTAACGCGATCGTCGTCGAGGAAGAAGTTTGTCCGGAGTACAGATGCGTCAGCCACAAGCCTCCGCCCAAATTCGAGCACACCACCGGCGAATGTCCTCCCACCATATGTCAGGCGAATTTCATTCCTGTATTCGACGAGGAGATAAATTTTAAGGCGAAAAGTTGTCCGAGGTATGTCGAGATGACGGTTTTCTATTTTTTAAAAATTGTAACTTGCCTGTGCGGTAAAGTAGTTCTTTTGCGAGGACCTTTAAGAAAAAAGAGTTTTCCGTATCATAACCTAAAGATTTATTTTCTTATTATATACTTGTGGATTCGGCAAAAAGTTTACATTTTACATAGAAATACATTAGCTTCAAGGTTATCTTTTCACACTGGATTGGCTAGAAAAAAATCACTCATTATTTTCTGCAGTGCAGACATTTGAGCCTCCAACTAATCTTTCCTCTCCTGCAATATAACTTATATAACTCACGTTGGTACTTGAGAGACATTTTGTCGGACGTCACCTCCTTGGGAAAAAGTGTTTTCCCAAGGAGGTTGTGTTGAAAATCACAAATCACAAATGCTTTTATTTTCTCCCACCAAAATAAGGATGCATGAGTCATAGTGGTAGATATTCGGGACTTCTCTATTATCCGTTCCCTGGAGACGATGTTGAGATAACCAACTTACAGAATACTAGCTAACTAAAGAAATGAGGTGCTGAGTGGCGAAACTTAGCTCTTGGTTAGTTGGGGAACTGCAATTTCGTTTGTGATATCATCTCCAGGCTAATGGCGAAATTTTGTTGGTTAGAACATGTACTGCCATCTGTCGATGCGTTGCAAAACTTTAGTTAGTTCTGGTAGAAGTTGTAGATACTCTCACTACATAGACAGACAACATAGAGGAGCGTGTGACAAAGCGGCCCACTTAAGTCTTTTATTATTTTTTGTGACTTTTAACCATCAAGTCGATTTATTTTTGATTAATTTTAACTAAATTTACCTAAATTTAGTAACTATTTTTCTATCAATTAAAAAATTTGTTATTGGTATTTATAAGATTTTCGAAAGCTTTAGGCTAAATCCAAAAAATAACACTTTCAATAAATTAATTATGATTCGGTTATAATAATATGAAACAGCTTTTTTTCGAATTTTTAAGCGGTCCATTTTACCCCTGGCATTACGCATTGAGTCAGGGGGGCCCCACCCTCCCCTTTATTACATTTCGTCGTCAACCATTGGCTTAATTGTTTTTTCTTTGCTGAATATAGTTGCGAGTTTCCGTGTAGGCTATAAATAGGGATACATAGAGGGTATGAAAAAAAAGTACGTCAATCCGCTAATATATTTTATGTCTTTTTCCATTTGACTTTTTTTTTAATTCATATTCATGGAATTTTCAAGTTCTATCTTTGTGTTGTATCCTTGTTTTTTTCTATTGTTAAAATCGGAATAGAATATACTTTTTTGAGATACCCTATATACACTTTGCAGTTATTCCTGTTATCCGCCGCCCCAGCCGGATGCCGTCTGCAACATTACCGGCCGCACTTTCAGCACGTTCGACCGCACGGAATACAAGTACGACATATGTAATCACGTGATCGGGCGTGATCTCGAAAACGACGAATGGGACGTCTCGCTGAAGAAGAACTGCAGCGCGACTTGCTCGAGGGACCTAGTGATCCGGCACCAGGACCACGTGTTCATCATAAGACCGGATCTGTCGATAGAATATGACAACTACGAGTACTCGGTGGAACAGATGAAGACCATAGGGTTCCAGGATCGAGGTTTCGGCTTGGCCAGACTGGGGAACACTATACTGTTCACGTCTAATCGGTACGGTTTCTGGGTCATTTGGAATGACTTGGGCAACGTCAAGTTCGGCGTGGTGCACAAGTTGGAAGACAAGGTGGACGGTTTGTGCGGTTATTTCAACGACAAACCGGAAGACGACAAGAGGAAACCGGACGGAACACCGGCAAGAACCACCGCGGAGTTTGGTGATAGTTGGATGCTGTCGCCTGACCAACCGGCTTGGTGTGAGGCCAAGGCGTGTCCATTGCACGTTCAGAATCAAGCGTGGGATATGTGCAACAGGGTTAAGTGAGTTATCCCAGTCAATTTTATTATCAATCTTTATCTTATCTTCTCAATCAGTTTCAGCACATAAATAAAAACGCAACCGCGCTAATGTAAAAATTGTGATATAAAAACCACTCATATCTTTATCGGTAATAGAATCGAAGGGATAACAGTGGTTCCGGTTACTATCTGTTCTATCTATCTATATCCCTGGCTCTGCAACTAGAACGGCTCATAGTTTTCACTATTCAATTCACCATACAAATTGAAGAACTAATAGTTTCATTTCTAAAACTACACCAACCTAAGCTAAGACTAGACTAGTCAACCAACACTGCCCGATTGACTTTTTTGGGTCCTTCGACATTTTCTTGAATCAAGTTTGTGGTAATTCCAGGAAAAAAGACCATTATTCACGAAGTTTCGACTTTTTTTGTACTTTTTCATAACTGCGTTGGGAATATTATTATTGTTTTCTAGTTATGTCTCTGACATGATTCACTTGTTACTGATCATAATTTTTTATTTTAATTTATGTTTTGCTATAAAGTTTACGTATTATTCTTAATTATTGTCTTGTGTTTTCGTTGTTAGTCGAAAGTTTAATAGACATTGTAATAGAGTTTCGTTTGTTAATAAATGAATGAATTAAATGCGCAGTCCGCAAGTGGAAGGGCGTGCCCAAAATCTTTAAAAAAGAATTAAAAAGCAAGTTTTGGTTAATTTGACATTAGTTAATTAATTAATAACATTATTTGAAACTTCTACGTTTCTGCAATTTGACAATTTGACACTGTTGTGATATCACTACATCATAATTGCATCGAGCCAAGGACAAATGCAATTTTTTAGCAACATGATTAGTTATGGGCGGGGATATAAGTGGTTATAGGCCAAGGTCATTCTTGTTTCACAAACCATACAACCTAAAACTGATGAACTGAATGTAATTTAATTATTTTAATTACTGTCAAAATGTCAAAACGCGTTTCTAGAGAACAGCCGCTGTCGGCTTGCGCCAAGGCCGTCGATATCGAAGCTTTCGTGTCGAGGTGTTTGGAAAGCACCTGCGGTTGCTTGGAAAGGGCCTCGGCGAACCATACTGCCGAAGAGGAATGCAGGTGTGACGCTATGCAGTCTTTCGTGGTGGATTGCTTATCCGCCGATTCCAGTATCGACTTGTCAGATTGGAGGATGCAGCAGGACTGCCGTAAGTATTTTTTTCTGTTTTTAATTCAGCCAAAAATGTAACAATTTTGTCTGGAATTTCTTCAGCAGCTAATTAATTCCATAATTAAAATACAATAATAAGAAAAGATATCAAAACAACAAGATGGCTCTCTAACACATAAAAGAATCCAAGCTCACAAATTTCAGCATCATTATATGCAAACGAGACCAACATTCTGAGAGTAGTTCAAATGCAACAAGGCGGTAAGAAGGGAGTAGTTCTCCATAGAATGTGCTTGGAATTCACGCATAAACTATAAAGTTTCTCAAAGAAACTTTATAGTTCCACAAGAAATAGTGTTTAATAGAACGTATTTTCACATATAACAAACACATAACTTCCAGCTGATAGTCGTGTTGCCAATAGTTGCTAAGGTAATAAAATCTTCTAGCCTTAAACGCAGAAACATAAAAATATTTCTAATGTAAAAACGTTTACTCATATAAGCCTTAATATATTGTTCTTACGTTCTTGAAATTTAAGTAAAATGGTCTTTTTCTTTTATTTGGCAACAATGCAAATATATATAAATTATATCTTATTACAGACTTATTATATACAGTGCCGCTCAGGCATCCAAACCTTAATCCCTTTATTCATAAAGAGTTTCTCTTTCTCTCTCTCTCACTGCTGCTCGGAAGAGTTTAGTGGTAGCGGGTTGTGAAGCCACGAGTTTCTGGACCCTTTCTTCCCAGCATCTTACTCTGCAGATGCAGATGTCTGTATATAGGTTGTATCCATGTTTATTGCACATGGTGTGACCCAATTTTCGTGCGAGTTTCTTCATTGATGCTTAGGTCAATGCGCAGGATACCACTGCGCAAAGGTGATCCGTAAACACTTAATATCGGAGTAGAGGAACCTTAGTTTCTAACGTAAAATAGTGACATGATATACTTTGTTGACTTCTACAATAAGGAGATTTGGTACTAATTTTGTAGCAAAAAGTAAATAAATATTTTAGCTGCCACGTGTGAATCTCCGTTCGTGTACCACGACTGCTACCAGAGAAAATGCGAGCCCACGTGTCAATCAATATCCGACCCTAACGTGTGTCCCAAAGTGGACAAAATGTGCTTCCCCGGATGCTACTGTCCCGCGGGATACGTGCGCAAAGACGAAACCTGCATTAAACCGTCGAGCTGCAGAGATTGCGAGTGTAACGTGCTGCCTCACTTACAATACGTCACGTACGACGAGAGTAACTTTACCGTGAGCGGGAACTGCGTCTACGTGATGTCACGTGACGTGGCGGCCGATTCTGACGGTCAGCACAAATTCCAGGTTGAGATTGTTCTCGAGATTTTTGATTTTTTGCTACATATCAATCGAATTTCTAGGTTTTGATAACGAACCACCCGTGCAAAGACAAACCCGAAAAAATGTGCGTCGGCAAAGTCACGATCCTCTATCAAGGTCACAAGGTGCACATTTTGGTCGACTACTACCGTAACAAGTTGAAGTTGATCGTTGACAGCGAGCGGATAACCGACCTGTCGGAAATATCCGATTGGGCCAGCGTTAGGGAAACGGCCACGAAACATTACAAAGTGCTCTTGATCGACGTGCAAGTAGAGGTAAATTGAAACCCAGACTGGTAGCATTAAACCAAAATAGAAAACTGTCTATTAATAACTTTAAACAATAACCGTTAAAAATAGTTGAATATATGTATATGTTTGATATCTGCTTGAACAATTTTTTGATTTTTTTTCTATTTTTTCCCAATATCATTAATCCAAAATACGCCTCTTTGAGAATCAATCTTCACTTACTCCACCGTTTTGCAATAGAATAGGTGTCTCAAAGTAGAGGGGATAAAAGTGGTTCTAGCTTAAAACTGCTGTTATAGAAAACTGTCAGTTAAACAACTTTAAATAATAACCATTAAAAATAGTTGAATATGTATATGTTTGATATCTGCTACCACAATTTTTTTATTTTTTCTCTTTGTTTTTTCCCAGTATGTCTAAAAAATAAATATATAAATAAAATATCTGGCACGCATAGCGGAGAACATTCGTTAATAATTTTAAACCGTAGTGTGGAAATAAATCTTAAATTCTCAGAAAAAGTGAAAAATTACTAGTTCGATCACTCGTTTTCTCACCATTTTGCGCAAAATAGGTTTCTCTTTGTGAAGGGGATTCAGTGATTCTAGCTTAAAATTCCTATATTATAATAAAACAATTCCAATTAATAACAAAATACAATAATCAGTAAAAATCATTTTATATGTATTTGATATCTGATTCGTCAAAATGACTTTAAGTTCAAGTGCAGAAATCTGTTAATGAGTTTCAAAATAACCAATAACAATAAATGTATTTGATATCTGCTTCTCCCTTCTGTTTATTTCAAATTTAAATTTTTCCAAAAACCCCGAAAAATTATTTTTCTCGTGCGTAGTGGTAATTGTCTAACCTTAGAGGGCTGTAATTTGGATGGTTTTTCACAAAAATTATACCAAAGACCCCCTCAAACACGTCAAATATTATTAAATATTAACTAGCTCACCTTTATTTATAACATCTCTAATCTTATTATCCAAGGGTTTTACCTTTGGCGATATCCGCGTTCAAACTATGAATATTTTGAGCATTGAGATTTTCGGTGAAGCGTTGAGGTTGAGACAACTTTCAAGTTCCTCGTAGATTTTATCACCGAACTGCGTTGTTTCTCTACTAAAAGCCAGCTAGCATTTTGTTTTGATCACAAA
Source organism: Cylas formicarius (assembly GCF_029955315.1). Classification (NCBI taxonomy): domain Eukaryota; kingdom Metazoa; phylum Arthropoda; class Insecta; order Coleoptera; family Brentidae; genus Cylas; species Cylas formicarius. The sequence continues at coordinate 35,408,293 of NW_026844347.1, read as the reverse complement.
ACCTCGAGATTTTGACAATTCGCAAACTCATTAAGAAACAAGTTGCCACTAATATTTTTTAAGAAAGAAGTTTTCGTTATAATACAGTTGCTTCTGATGAAATTATTTTTTTCCATTAATGGAGGGGCGAGAAAAAATTGGGACAGAGCCCAACGACGTCGCACGAAAAATTTTGAATTTGATAGCCGATTACGATAATAGTGTGCATGCGCTAACCCGAACATACCCGAACATTCACGACAATTCAAATTTTCCCTCTGAAAGTGGCTTAGAACCGTCACTAATACGCTATTAACAACTTTAGCCGTATTGTTAAGCGGATGTTTCGCATTTGCGCAGGTCTCCGTATACTATCCGTCGCTAGGAGTGTCGGTGAAGGCGCCCTCTCACAAATACGGCGGCAAATTGGAGGGCTTGTGTGGCGACTGCAACCGCGACCCCGACGACGACCTCAAAAAATCGAACGGCGATAAACCTAGCGACGTAAACGACTTTTCGTTGAGCTGGCTGTACGAGAACCTTCCGGGTGGCCAAACCCCGGAACAGTGCGGCAATCAACCGGAAGAAACCTGTCCGCCACTGCCGGAGGACGAAGATCCTTGTTTGCAGTTACTCGACACCAACAAGTTCGGTCAGGTAAATCGTGTTGTTTTCCACTATTATGTTTAATTTTATTCTAGTTTCCGTTTATTATAATATATAGTGTGTTGTTTTACTGACTTCATCTAATTTAATAGGTGAATCTAGACAAATCGGATAAAAATAGACTACAAACCTATTTAGGCTATTTTTCTGGTATGTGGTATAATACGACCATTTATTGCTTTGACGTTTTAAGTATTTTACAGTACCTTAGCCGCCGACCTTCGCAGGACCGTGGTAAAACCCTTCCCAACAGATGTTTATTTTACATTAATTAGGTCTTGCCTGAAATGGACCGTAACGAGTATTTATAGAAACTTGAAATTTTTATTTAAAACGTAAATGGGCCGTTTTAAATTTGATTAAGCATTGATGCTGCGTGGTATTTTCGAATAAGTAGGAACGTTTATTATAATATCAGGTGATATGTATCGTTCTTATCCTTCCAGTAAGTACATTTTTATATACCTGATTCTCCAGCTTTGACCCTGCAAGACTGTTTTCACTGGATAGTTCAAAGGGTAAAGGTAAGTAGCTCTATTTATCTTACAGGTAAGTTTGAAAATAATCATTTTTGTCTGTCGATTAACAACATTCTTCTTCTTATATTTTTGTGCCTTCGATTTGTAAACAACCACAGTGTTTGTTAAGACTAGGGGGTAGATAAAGGTACGTCATAAGAATACAAATAAATATTTATTAGAATATTACAATTAAACATTTTTTGAAGGTTCCTGTTTTTTTTAACACTTTAATATGTAGAGACCGTGGAATGAAGCAGAAACAACGCTGAATTTGAAGACGAAATGGAGATGGTAGTCGAACCTAATGACAATTTAGAAGACAAACTACCTCAGCAAATAAAGAAACGGATCCATTTGTCTTCGGATGCTAAACAAATTGTTTTGAATATTTACAATTTTATAAGAAGTTCAGAACGGAAAATAGGAGCAACAATAAAAAAAAGGAGTTTATTTTGATAAAATGGCAGTTTTTAAATTATTTTTACCATTTGTTTAACCTCTTTCACGGTTATCTGTATTTTTGGCACGATCTTATATATATATATATATATATATATATATATATATATATATATATATATATATATATATATATATATATATATATATATATATATATATATATATTCTCACGTATTGATTCACGGATGGAAAAATGTGATGACACTATATTCCGGGATATCATCCGTTCGCTCGTTGAACTCCGACTGGAATCCTGCATCCGACTGGAATCCTGCAGACGTTTCGCCAAAATCTCACTTGGCATCTTCAATGCTCGCGCTCCGAAAGTGTGTTCGAAGTGTTTTCGGAGCGCGAGCATTGAAGATGCCAAGTGAGATTTTGGCGAAACGTCTGCAGGATTCCAGTCGGATGCAGGATTCCAGTCGGAGTTCAACGAGCGAACGGATGATATCCCGGAACTTAGTGTCATCATATATATATATATATATATATATATATATATATATATATATATATATATATATATATATATATATATATATATATATATATATATATATATATATATATATATATATATATATATATATATATATATATATATATATATATATATATATATATATATATATATATATATATATATATATATATATATATATATATATATATATATATATATATATATATATATATATATATATATATATATATATATATATATATCATTTTTCACGCATTGATTCGCGGACGTTTCGCCAAGATCCCACTTGGCATCTTCAACACGAAGTGTTTTCGGAGGGCGAGCATTGACGATGCCAAGTGGGATCTTGGCGAAACGTCCGCGACTCAATGCGTGAAAAATGATATTCAACAAACGAACGGATGATATCCCGGAATATATAATAGAAAATGCAAAACTGTGATGAGGATAATCTCCCATTAATATTAAGAGCTCATACATGGTTGGTACTTTCTAGAAGTAACTAAAAACTAGTTTTTGTGTGTCAGATCCAAAAAAAATCGTTTTTTTACGCAGTTTACTCGTTACTTATTTGTTCTTGTAGGTTTTTTGTTATATTTTCTTGTCCGCCGTTTGTTCGTCTTAACATTTTCATCGAGATCTGACAATTATCTATAGTCAGTTATTGGTATTGCTGAAGAGAGCTTATTAAAAGCGAAGTTGTACGATTTGGCATCCCGGTTCCATGGCAAACGTTAGTGGCCGGCTTGTCGCTGTAATTATTTCATCCCGCTGGAAGATTCAGTAAATTATATGATGTGATTTCAATGTAGTTATAAAATATTCTTGGAAATCCTTGTAGTGTCTCCACGTGCACGACCCGTCCCTTTTCCTCGACTGGTGCGCCAAAGACACCTGCGGCAACCATCCGGAACTGTCCTGCGCGGCGATCGAAGCTTACGCGAGGGACTGCGCAGCGTCCGGCTTCTGCATCAACTGGCGCAACGAATATTGCCCGCCCAAGAACTGCGCGGCCGGTCAGAACTACGAGCCGTGCGCGAGAGCGAAGCAGGAAACTTGCGAGTCTGTGAAAAATAAGGGCGGCGTCGCTGGCAACAAGAAATCGCTCCCAGTGGAGGGGTGTTTCTGTCCGGAAGGCAAAGTGCTACTCAACGACACCTGCGTCTATCCGAAAGATTGCGAAGTATGCGACGACGAGGGGCACCATCCGGGAGACGTGTGGAAGAAAGACAAATGTACCGAGTGCCGATGCGAAGGAACCTCCTTAAAATGCGACACGCAGTATTGCCCGGGCAAGGAGACCGTATGCGAGAGAGGCTTCAACGCGGTCAAGGTCGCGACTAAGGAAGACGAGTGCTGCGATAAGTACGCCTGCGGTGAGTTTTTATGTTTGGTGTCTGCACGCGTACAGTGTTTTTCCGTATATTTTTACACCCTATTGTCATGATCACGCATAAGAGATACAAAAAAAAGTGCAAATACAAAAGTTTCATGGTTTTATTGAACTTTAAGAAGTTTCATAAAATTGTAAAATATTAAATTTTGGCATGTTGATTTTTTTTTAATGAAACGACCTGTATATTATTTTAAATTCGTTTAGGGTATTTTTTTCCGATTTTAAATACACTTTACTCAATATACTCTATACCCAATTTGCGTTATTTGCAACATTTTTTCTTACATGTCTTGTTTAAAATTTGATTAATAATAATTTCTCGTTTCAAAGAAACTTCTACAGGCTACTGTCATCAAATCATTTGAATTCCTACTGCGTCGGTTGTTGACCAAGTTCAGTCAATCTCTGAAGAAGCCAATAGTTGTCAAAACCAACCATCGACACAGGAGAAATTCAGATGATTTGTAAATAGTACTGTAAAAATTAGTATTATATGCTGATTTTTTCGGGTCTGTTATTCACTATGTATGTAACTTTACTATGCTAATAATAAAGAGAAACTTACTACGTAGGCGTGTAGGTGGTTTTGTTCGTTACAAAGTATTTTACAATGTAAAAATAACAATAACGATTTTTCATCTAAAAATGGGAATAAAATATATTTCAAAATTAATATTTACAATTTTTTCTAATAGAACATTTGAGATATCGCGATCTGATCTGTTTTTGAACTCATTTACGCTAGGAACAAAAATATCCTCCTTTAGGGTACTATGACATTTTTCATACAGCATATACCCAAAATTTCACACAATAATCTGTATTTCGCGCCATTTTCTTTCTAAAGAACGACGACTATGGAGACTATCGTTATTTTTAGGCCTCAAATTGCACTAACGAAAACAAAACTTATTAGAGCTCAAAAATACATCCTCGCCATCTTTGTTCTACTGACTACTTTGTACTACTGACAACTTAAGAACATAAAATACATTTCCAACTACCAACTTAAGATTGTTTTATTTTTTTTTTAATTAAAAGAGGACACCCAAACTAAAACTAACGAATTGACAAACTGTCAACGGTTATCTTGATCTACGCCGTAACGTCTTATTTTACAATTTTTCTTAATGTCGACTTTAAAGATGCCTGCATTATCAGCATAGACAAGGCCTTTATATATTTAGTATCTGTATTGAATTTGTAATTCTAGCGATATAAAAAAAATCTGAAACGTTTGACGAATATGTCCCGTAGTACCCGAACCAACGATGGGTCCGACCTGCGAGCCTCCGCAAAAACTTGTCTGCGGCGCAGATCAAGTCCTGAAACTGGACACGAAACCGAACGGCTGTCAGACCTTCATCTGCGAGTGCAAACCGGCGGACGAATGCGAGAAAGTAGACCTTTCCACCGGCGACCAGTTGGAGCCTGGATACGAAAAAGAACTCGACGAAAACGGTTAGCTTGTTAGTTAATCTTTGGTAACCTATAATTCTTTAGTCGGGCTGCCATCTGTAAGTGAGTGACGAAACTAAATCCGAATTCCTCAATAAGGGATCTGTAATTTTTCTGGATAGTTAGCAATCTGTAATTTTGTTATATCAAGATGGGGAGATGGGTGACTTAGAAGTAAATAAAAACACTACTTTCGATGAAATGACATCTCACCCCGCCACTGTTTTCAGGTTGTTGTCCCGTGGCGAAGCTAGTGTGCCACAAGGACAAGTGTCCGGCTCCCAAAGAGTGTCCGCAGTATCACACCCTCAAGACCGAGGACGGTAAATGTTGTCCCCTGTATGCGTGCGAGCCGCCCAAGGATAAGTGCATTTTCGAGACCGGCTTCGCCGCGGCTGCTAGTGGTGGGGAAAGGCCCCAAACGAGGTAAACGGGATTTCAATTTTCGATTTAAATTGTCCAATTTAATAAAAAAAACTCTTAAAATTACTAGAATTCTTGCAAGATATCGCCGGATGTGTTTACAATACTTTACTTACAGGATAAATAGGAAAAGCGGTTCTTTTCATAGACCTTAAGTAGCAAAAAATTTAAAGAAATTTTGACATTGTTTTGTTATATATGATTGGTATTCATATAGGTACGAGAAGCAGAAGCTTTTGAAGGCAGCAAATGAGACGTGGCAGGATGGTCCGTGCCGAGACTGCAAATGTTTACTCAGTAGCGTAGGTAGGTATATATATAATAATTATAATAAGTATAATAATTATAATAATTATTCGAAGTGTGCATATATATATACAGGTAAAGTCTGTTCATAGATATCAGAAAGTGACTAACTGATACGAATTAAGGAACGACCCGGGCAAGCTGTACGCATGAAATATGGCCGAACAGGTCCGTACTTTGCTTAGAATTTAATTATTTGGGGTTTTGTTAGGAAAGATACTAAACAATATTTATTTATGTATGTATTTATGTATGTTTAAATCTAAAATAAAATTACAAATTTTATTTATTACCTACTTAAATTACTTAAAATTATTCACATAATATATCAGTATCACTATCGCTATCATCGCCTGTTCTAATTATTATTTGTTCTATATTATTTGCAATATGGATATACGATTGTTCTGCTTTTTCTATATGTTTAACAGAATTTGTCCAGCTTTGTGGAGGGATGTTAACAACTTCGATTTCTATAAGTTTGAGGACATTGGAGTTAACACGGGGAAAAACATTGTTACGACGAATGGCAGATTTCAGTTGGTGCCAAACATGTTCAATGGGATTAAATATACAGTGGTAAGGTGGAAGCCTTAAAACTGTATGCCCTAGATTTTTTGCATAATTATCACAGACGTATTCCTTTTGTAGGATCAAGCTTTGTAGAACTTCAATTAATTGCCTTTTGGTATAATCTTCGTGAAAATAAATGTCGTTATTATACCTGTAGTTTTGGATTGTTGCTTTTGTGTCACATGAGGAAGGGGTTTTAGTCAACTGTCTACTGTTATAACTTGCATTGTCCATTACAATGACGCTATTAGGAGAAATGTTTGGAACTAGTTTGTTTTTAAACCAACTTTCAAATAAATCAGCGGTGGTGTCTTCATGGTAATACAGAGAAGAATCTTTAATATTTTTCGCAGACAGAGAAAGTCCATTTGGAATCCAACCATCTAGCCAGCATCCAAAATAGTTATTCTTTTATGTATTTATGTATGTATGTAAACCTCTTTGGTTTGGTATACTACTATTAAACACAGGTATGTATAAAATAATTTTCTATGAGGAACCACAATTTTACTTGAATTTAAATCCCGAAACTTTAGTTAATAATCTTGTTGCAATGTATGCTAATGACCATACTTGGATAATCCCATTCAAAAGTAATTGGTCACTTTCTAATATCTATGAACAGACCATAACAGTCATAATAATACTAATAAAGAAAGGAAAAAATTGAAACATTTTAACCTCCCATTAGGCTCACGAATTCTAAGACTTTTTTTATTTAAATACGGAATAGATAAGAAATAATATTCATTAGGTGAGAGTTATAGGTTTTAATTGCGTCATATTCGAAAGAGCTCCGAAACCTATGTTGTCATTGCTCATTGTCTTTCATATATATCTCTGGCCTTAGTTAGTCTCTCATACATATATTGATGCTCACTTTATACACCAAAGTAGAAAAATGCAAGAAATATCTTGCAGATATTAAAGCCTGCTAATATGAACAACATATTCAAATCTAAACCATAAGAATATAAGAGAATCGCATAGTTTAAGTTTAATATCAGTTGATAAATAATCTTAATACATGTGGAACACCTTAAGTTTACTGTATGACTTTTGAAGTAGACATAAAATTCAAAATTCTTTTGACAAAAACATGCATATTCGCATATTATCGGCGAACTGATGAAAATAATAATGGTTTAAACGTTTGGGGAATTCAAACGTATATATAGAAACAACAATGAATGGTCCAAAATACGGCCCTGAGGAACCCGTGCTGTAACCGGTATCCGCCCCCAACACGACCCTCTAAATAACTCCCCATACAGGTAACAGTGTTACTAATAATAATGATACTACAAATAATATTACTTAAAATATCGAAGGCTTTTAAAATTGCAACGACAACAACAAAAAAATTCAAAAAGATCGTTCGAAGAGGACATCTGTTTGGCTGTCAGTGGATTCCCGCACCCCTCCAAAAAAAAAAAAATAGAACAATTTTTGCAGGAAATTACCAACCGACCTGTACCCAAACGGATTGCCCTTCCGTGGAAACCCACGAAGACTATTCGGACTTCGAGCTGAAAGCGGTGCCCGTATTCGAGCAGTGCTGCCCGAAAATAAAACGAACCGGGTGCAAGTACGCGGGCAAAACCTACGGAGTGGGGGAGGCGTGGTCGAAGGGTAGCGATCCGTGCGTCACGATGGAATGCGTCGAGACGGAGCACGGCGTCCAGAAGGAGATAACAGTGAAAACTTGCGACAAGGAGTGCAAACAGGGGCACGTGTACGAAGAGCCCGCCCCCGAATCCAAGCAGTGCTGCGGGTACTGCAAGCAAGTGGCCTGCGTGATGGACGATGTGACTCATAAAGTAGGCGACGACTGGACTTCTTCCGATTACTGTACTAATTATTTCTGCCTGAATTTAAACGGTTCGGTGAGTATATGCCCAGAAGTATAGGTTTGGTTTTAATGGGCGTGGTTTTAGCTGCAAGTGGAAGCGGTCAAGGTCAACTGCCCGGTTATCTCTGACGAGGACAAGAGGGATTTCGTGTACGAATACCGTCACGTAGAGGGGCGGTGCTGCAAGGATGCCAAGGCCACGGCTTGTAAAGTGAACGGTCAAGTCCGCGAGATCGGTACAAGCTGGCCCTCGCCAGATGGCGACAGGTGCAAGACGGTTACGTGCGTCCAAAAGGAAAACGGTCGCCTAGCTATGCCGGAGTCGATCGAAACATGTAAAAAGGAGTGCTCCAAGGTAGGGATTCATGATCTACACAGCTTTGAGATGAGTAACAGTACATCTCTCGTTTGAGAATCGTCATGTATTTGTAGTTTTTGGGATCAAATTAATTACTAAAAGTTCATTTCTGGAAAAAGGTTTCAACTTTAACGTACAACACTCATACATTAATAGAGAATTAGACTGTTTAGGGATCGATTATGAATTAGCAATTAAGGACATTAACGATTCTAAATTAAACAAACATATATTAGAGAATATAATAAACTCTCAATTAATAGATAACAACAAACACAAAGAAATTTCTCGAATGTCACTAGTAAAACTATCAAAAACAAAGCTCCTGAAAATGACATGATATTTACACGTGCAGATAAAGGTAAGGCAGTCATAGCTATCGATCTTCCAGAATATATTTCAAAAACCAACAGTTTTCTTAAACCAGAACTGTTTCAATGTATCAAACTCGATCCTACTGAGTTATCTCAAAGACAAGTCAAGGAAGTAATTACTAAGTCCCCACTATTTAGTGACAAAAACAAATATTTTTTAACAATTATGAATCCACAACCGCCGAAATTATATTCTTTAGGTAAATTACACAAACAAGATATGTGCATTAGACCAGTCGTGCCTTATGTAACAGCTCCAGCAGTTAAACTCTCAACAAAATTAGTAAATATTTTAAAGTTCCACACAGATTTTAAACCAAAATTTGCAATAAAAAATTCTTTTCAATTAATCAACAAAATTAAAGATATCAAAATCCCTTCTAACGCAACACTATGGTCTTTGGATGTACAAAACTTATTTCCCAGTATTCCACCTATGGATGTGATAGATTTAGTAGATTTCACCCTAACTAAACAAGATTTATTAGATTGCTTTAGACCAAAATTATTTTGAATTTAATAGACAGATTTACATCTCTAAGAAAGGTTTGATTATGGGAAACCCACTTAGTCCTTTGTTAGCCGAGATTTTTATGGATAATTTGAAAAATATCATACTAGAACATCCTTTAAGTAAAAGTTTTCTATGGTGGCATAGATACGTGAATGATGTCTATGCTTGCTTTGTTGGAACGGACAGAATTCTTTTTTAAATTACACTAACTCATTACATAATCGTATAAAATTCACTATCGGGATTGAACAGGATAACTCTATTAATTTTTTATACTTAACTATTACGAAAACGCAAAACAAATTAGATTTTTCCATTTATCATAAACCTTCACACACGGACACAGTCACACATAACAGCTCAAATCACCCTTATGCACACAAAATGGCTGCATTTCACTCTTTTATACACAGACTTCTTAATACGCCACTCTCGACAGAAAATTACAACAAAGAACTTAATATCATTAAACAAAATGCACTGAACAACAGCTACAATACGTTTGTTATAGATAAAATTATAAATAAAAAATAAATTCAGACAACAGTAAACTCTATTTATCCGAAATCTAATACAGAACAAGAACAATTTAAAACAATTATATACACAGAAGTACATAGTGAAAAAGTTTCAAAACATTTGTCAAAATGTGGTTTCAAAATAGCTTTCAGAATTTAAAAACACAATAGGAAAATTTTTAAAAAACATTAAAACGAAATGTCCAAAATCTCAAAAATCAGGTTGAAATGCGGATCTTGTCCTTAAAATTTATATTGGACAAACAGGTAGATCTTTCAAGAAACGCATTAACGAACATAAAAGAGCGTTTAAAAACTAGTCTAGATTCTAATTGTGCTACACACTTAAACACAGAAAAACACATTTTTGACGACAATTTTGATATTTTACATACAACCACAAAACGTAGAAAATTAAATTTATTGGAAGCCATGGAGATTAAAAAAATGAGACATTCAAATGTATTGCTTAACGATCAATTAGATGTAAATACCTCTCCTTTATTGAACTTAAATTCTCACAACAACTTTAATTAAGGTTTTATGGTAATTTCTCTATATATATAGTAGCAGATAGTTTGTAAACATTACATTTGATAAAGACACGGAGTTGTCGAAACAATTGTCATGTGAAAATATATAATTTCGTGAAATCTGAACTTTTAGTTCTTATTTATTTTGATAAATGGATTTTCGTCAAGTAAAAGCCACCTCAGTTCAATTTTATCAAATTAATTATGTACTAGTCTTAGTATTGGACATTTTTGAGACGGTTACCACTTCTAAGAGAAGTTTTAACGCTAGGGTTGGGAATATAAAGAGTCGCACACCGAGTGTTGCGGGCAATGCGTCCAAGTTGCTTGTATAGTGGACGACGAATTGAAGAAACCGGGAGAGTCGTGGAAATCGGAAGACACGTGTACCACTTACACGTGCGAACGAGCCGGTGGCCAGTTCCTAGTGTCGAGTTCGTACGAGACTTGTCCGTTGGTGGACTGCGCCGAGGAGGATACCTACATGAAAGGCTGCTGCAAATATTGCAACGTCACAGTCGAAGCTCTCAGTAAGGCGAGTTTAGCGAGAGGTTTCGCGAATAACGTCTGATGGATTTCTAGCTTTGTGTACTCCTCAACCTATACTATTGGATAAGACCATCGGCATGATAAGGGTGACCCGCAGTCCGAACGGTGAGTGCGTGAATAAGCAAGCCATCAAGGGGTTCACCGAATGCGTTGGCACTTGTCATTCTTCTACTTTCTTCAGTATCAGTAAGTATATATGCCATTATCAGAAGTTTGGTGTCACTATTTCGATGAGCTTATCCTTTAAACCGTTTATTGGGGATTGATAACTTATCACCAGACGGGGAAGCCTTCATTTTTGTTTTATGACAATTTAGATGACTTTTTCCTGGCCCATATGCGTATTTTTTTTTAAATTTCTTTGCTAATAATATTAGTTTTTTGAAACGGGCGTATACAATACCTATAAATAAGTAGTGGGTGTTATTTTTCTTCCGTGACGTCATAAGCAACTGAATATCAAATATCAAATTTCTATTATCATCTAGTCAAGAAATTGAATTGTAAATGCTGATGTAGTACCAACTTGTACGTAAAAAAACGTAAAGGATACACATACTTTTAAGATGTTATAATGGTGCATACATAGGATGTTTGTAAGTTCGTAGCTTTCTTATTTTAAAATAGAACACCCTACATTTTTGAATTCCTCGGAACTTTGAAAACATATTTTATAAATAACAACCTATAACTAAGTCCATTTTTTGACATATTGAATTATATGCAAAAAGTGAAGTCTAATTGTTCTATATTTGAGGTTGGTTTCCTTAACTATCTATTTCAGGGGTGCGTGTTGATATTTTAAAAATAAATAAATACAGGGTGACTGAGAAGTAACCATGCAAAATACAATAAAAATTTACTTTTAATTTTTTTTATTTACGTTTTTAACATAACATTTCAATCATCCTGGTTTTATTAATTTTCAAAATATGTACACAGATCACTAAAGAACATAAGGAAATTAACCCTAAATATATAAAGAAAAGCTTTCAGTCGGAAATCGATAGACATATTTTGACTTGTAAACGTTACTTTTGACAGGAATAATTCAAAATATGTCAAAAACAGTACGGTCTAGGTATAGGATATTGTACATGAAGAATGCAATGAATTCAAAAATTAGTTAATATGCAGGGTATTCTGTTTAAAATAAGAAAGTTGTTACTTTTTCACGAAAATACAACCACCCTGTATATAATAATATAATATTTTAAAATCTTAAATGAATCCAAACAACTTGTCTTTAAATGTCTATATTTTTGACAGATGTTGAGAAAAGGTATCACTACCCTGTACCAGGTGGCCCATTAATAAAGGAACCGTTAGTCCCACAAATTAGAAAAAAAAATTATAGGTAAATTGGCCAAGAGAAAACGCTGGACATTACTTTCGAGTTCATAAAATGTCCTCTAGGGGGCGTAACCTCCACCGCCAAATAGAAAAAACGGCTTTTCTCAAAAATATTCCAAATTAATCTATATCAAAATTAGCAAACCGGCATGGAAATATCGTTATTCCCCTTTAAGATATAAATAAAAATGTGTTAAACATATTTTTCAACCGTAGCATAGTAATAGTACCAGAGGGGACAGACGTGACGTGGTATGCTTAATTTTCTACTAAAGTTAAAAGGCGAAAAAAGATTTTTCCATGACGTTTCTACTACTTCCTCTTTCATCTTAGCTAAAAATATTTATACCATTATACGTAATATATACCCAAAAAGAAGAAGAAAAAGTTCGTCCAAATTGGATTAGTCAAAAAAAAGTTATTGAACTTTTTCTAAACCAATATTTGACCCTTCCCCTTCCTTTGATTTGACGAGATAGAAAAAATAGTTCGAACAAAAAGTTTGCTTATCTAGAATGGATTACGTTAAAACAAATTTTGATATAGATTAATATGGAATATTTTTGAGAAAACCCCTTTTTTTCTATGTTACAGTAGAGGTAGCCGTCATTTTATGAACTTGAAAATAATTCAATTCACTGTTTTATAGTAGCAAATTATAGAACCGCATAATGATATATTAAAAAATATTATATCAAGGACCACCGCGTCTGTAAACTGTTATCCTAAAAAAGCAAGGTTGATCATAAACTGGTTACAGAAACTGGAATGCACGAGTCGATTTGCACTTGTTGTCAAGCGACGAAATATCAACCGCTGGAGGTTGAACTGGAGTGCGAGGACGGCTACAAGTGGATGAAAAAGGTGGCGGTGCCGTCCAAATGCGACTGTATTGCTTGTGGTCAAGAAACGCGTGTTCGAAATATAAAGAACGCCAGCGCAAAAATTAAAGCCGTTTAGCGCGACGCTATATGTAAATATGTACAGCACGAAATAAAAGATTCGTTGATTTCAAAAAATGTTTTTATTTCTCAAGTTCCCAGGTATAAAAACAAAAAATATCCACATCTTAAACGCGTATTTGAATTACGGGGCGTTGTTCGTTATATGGTGTCACATAATACTGTTTTTACATTTGAAATCACCACGAACCCTCCAAAACTAAAATCAACCGAAGAGGTTCGCGACAAAACATAGAGAACAAAGGTAAATAAAAAAAGTATAAAAAAAGAGAAAACGGCATAAACTCTAACAAACATTTTTACAAAATACAACAAAGTTGTCAAGGCACTTTATGACAGTTAAACAAATAAATAACAAAAACTTTTTTTTAACTGTATAAGTATCTCGCGGTGAAAGTGAAATCTTTGGTACGAGGTAAGCAAAGTTTTAATAATGAATAGATAAAAAGGTTTTTTTTTTAAATAAATTTGGAAGCTGCAGATATGATCTTTAAGAAAACACCGTAAAGTGTGCTATCAAAAAAATAATACCTGTCTATTCACTTAGTGTTCAAGATACCATACCAGCGCGTGAACATGTCAATTTGCTTTATATCCGAAAATTCGGACAGTACACAGCGTACACTCTTTCAAAAAGCCGCGTCAATATTTAAATCGGTAATTTCTTGGGTCGTTTTATAAAAAATATTCCTATAATCATAGACCCGGAAACGCATTATTTCTGAAATACATGTTTAAGTTACCTGCAAGAAAAAAATCTAAAGAATTCTTTAAACTTGCTTTTATTTGTTTATTCATTGCGTTATAATTTAACAAACGAAAGAACTTTATTCTTAATATAACAAACGTCTACTTTGGGCTAGGTCAACCCTAAAAATCAGTCAAAAGATATTTGAAATCTTGCTGCATTTCCGACCCTATGTTTACAGGATTTTTTCAACCATTTCAATATATTGCCGCGTTTTTCACACGTTGCATAAAATTTGACAAAAATCATCATCCTGTATGACGTTTTTTGCAAGATTAAATCACAGTTAGTGTATAGTGCATCCCAAAGTATATCGTCTTGCCTCTTGACAGACCCTCCCTCATACATTCTTATTGTTACCATGAATAATTTATTCATAACGCAAGACAAGGGCGAGTTCGGTAGACGTTGACTTGTCGGCTGATATCAAAGCTATTAGATGCGAAACAAATTGTGAAAAATGTGTATGAATGTTCAGCAGGCAGAGCATTCTTTTAAACAGGAAGCTTCAAATAAATCCTGCCTACCTACAAAAACAGGATAAAAGTTATTTTAACAATGAATTATTAAATAAAATATTTTCAATCTCACTGTCTGGATAATAGTGAAGAAAATATGAAAGAAGAGAAATATACCCCCTTTATGAAAACCAGATTGTTCTTACTGTGGATACATTGAAAAAGAAGCTAGAAGATGACGAAATCAATATAATCGTTAGCCGTCCTAGACTCCATAGATTTATTTGTAAAATGAGATTTAAATGCAACAAAATAGATGAGAAATAAGCGGTAATAAAATCGCATAAATTTCGCAATACAGTATCCAAAGGATGGATTGACTCCAGCACACAAAATAACACATACAGTGGGCTCTATTAATATTCTTCTCTAAAATCTTGATGACCACTCTAAGATTCACTACAATACCGACTTCAATAATTGTCGTCAAAAGCCAACGCGATATATTTTAAGACAATGTGTAAACATGTACATCCGACACCTAAAATTTGTAAATCCGTACCGTTGAACTTAAAAAAATGCAATTGGAAACGCTCTGCGCCGACCCCTAAAAAATTAAACGAATACGGACCTTAGCTTTTCTACTAACCCAACAATTTCAACAGCCGTGCTTTATTCAGTGATGTCCCGGAAATACTCGAAATAAACCGATCAGTCTTCAAAAGATGCGATATTGTCGTCGCTACTCAACGTCGACACGTGCTCCATGTATAGAGCTTTGGCGTAGTTGATCTGCTGCGAAGTAGTGACTGCCAGGTCGGCGGTACGACATCGGACGCGGGGCTTTTTGATCGGAACCGGGGAGACGAGGGCTGCGTTAAGACCCGCGTAATGCATTACGATTTCTATGTAATAACGCGTCTCGTTGCCCTCTTTGTCCTTAATCACGTTGCAAATTTCCAAATCGCTAAAACAAACGGTAAGCGGATAAACCACTATAACTAGAGTATATCCCATAGATACTATACTATATAGGAATTCTTATGCGAGATGATTCATAAAGAACAGGCAATCTCTAAATTAGATATATTGGGCACTAAAATATTATAATGAAAGTTTTTTCAGTAAAAGTTTTTATAGTACAGGAAAAAATATTGTCATATCGAGACCATTTTTCTATAGGAACAAGTTTAAACCGTTTAACCCTGTCGTTTTTCGACTTATTTGCATTTGTTCATGGTACCTTTTCTGATTTTCTGATTTTTTAACACTAACTATCTTAAAGATGAAATGGTTTTGGATCAATAAAAAATCGGTAATTAGCAATAACAATTTTGGTAATAGTTCAAATCAAATGTTGGAATTGTCCACCATCGAGGTGACTACATTTTATAACATACTCTCTTATATGTCAGCAACATGTTGAGCAAAGCTTCTCTTTTATTTTTATTTTATTATAGGCGGCTTCTTGCATTTTCCGTCGGAACTCATCCGATGAATTAATTTTTTCAGAGTATATTAAATCCGTCGAGTATGACCACATTGAAAAGTCCAGAGGGTTTAAGTTTAAAACAAGTGATGAGAAAACTGCTCATGTAAATATTGGTGCAATGGCGACGCAAAATATGGTGGCCAATGCATAAACCACATATTCTTCTCTCTTAATGTAAGTGGAGTGTTTCATATTTTACGTATTTATTTAAAAAGTACCATAAAGTTTTTAAATGCAAATAAGTCAAAAACACACAGAGTTAGACGGTCTAAAGAAGAGTAAATATTACGGTCAAATTAGCGCCATCTAGGAGCAACGTTGTTCTGTCAACAAGCTAAAATTGACTAATTTTATTATTGTACTACAAACACTTTGATATATAGTATCTCGAGTTTAAAGATTGCCTATTCTTTATTAATCATCCTGTAAATTAAATATGATAAAAGCAACGCCCACAACTCTGCAAAAAGCGAGATTTCTTTAGAGATCTATGAAATAGAGGATATTAATTTATGTTTCAATAACTGGAGAGGTAAACTAAAACAACCTAGTCTTCTAACACAAATTTTTAGCTCCTGCTTTAGGCGACCTCTGCAGATAGATGACACATCACTTTCAAACATATTGGCGCCCATTTCAGTTCCCAAAATTTCTGTGGGATCGCGCGCACTTCTGATCGAAAATAATTGGCGAGAACCAAAACTTACCCCAGAGGACACTCGATCACCGACGTCAATTCCATATTCTTAACGCCTGTCACGATCCTGATCATTTTATCTGACACTATGCAGAGTAAATCCTCGGAAACGCTGCCCAACACTTGGTACGCCAATAATTTCTCATCGTAATTTCTAATTATACATATAACAAAAATTAAGCAAACTGACCAAAGAGTGCCTCCCCAGGGTTTTCGTGCTTACTTGTCGTTAACGGCGTAAAGGTACTGCTGCCCCTGACTAAGTCGGAAATCGTATCGCGGCAGTAACGTACCAGGACCGTGCACGCATCTGGGCAGCCTATTTCTTTCGGGTATCAACTTACTACGACACAAAAAAAAAAACGATATTTATATTGCTGTTACAAATCGAAATCTATAGCCTAAAAACCTTTTTATACGCCAAGTAACAGTTGTTTTCAAGCGGCTTTAATTTGTTAATGTTGCGCTCGCTAGGGAGTCAGTCGAAAAGATAAACCGGAAAGCGCATATATAAATAATCGACGGACATAAATGGTGTCATTAGTATTGAATAGTAATAGTGTGTATATAGTTACTGACATCGTTATTTTTGACGAAATACATTTTAAGTTCCTTTAATGATGATTCCCTTACTTAAAACAAAACACTTCAATTTATTAAAAGCATCTAATTCTTTTGCATCTATTTGTTTATTTAACAACGTTTTTTTAAAGTTATTTAACGAACTTACGCGTTCTATATAATTATGAATTAATATTACTGTCTTTATGGCTTTTTGTAATTGTTCTCCTTTAATCTTTCCGTATGTATTATTTATAATTTGAAGCTAATGTTTTATATTACTAATTTCCACTGCATATTGCATTTCTTGTGTTCAACCTTTTGTGTTTTGTGTATTCTGCAAAAAATAATTATAATATAATGCTCGTTCTGATCTTAATAAATATTCGATTGATTGACAAAAAAAAAACGAAATTTGATGATTACTAAGTGAGTGAATCATTTTCTTATTTGCTCTAGGAATGTGAAAACAATTTCCAACAAGTTCTCGTCTCCTTTTTCGTAATAATTTCTATCCAACGCGAGGGTTTTTAGAGATATCAAGGTAAACAAAAAAACAAAATGTAGGGTTAGTAGCCAAGTTTTTTTCCAGGTGACGTATTTAACAAAACACTATCAATTTTCTGACATATAAGCTAACATCATATTTTTTTAAAACATATATTATATATGTGTTTAATACAATATCATATTTTGATTACAATGGTATCACATTTTATTATTTATAGTAGTATTATATTTTCCAACACCGTGTCTACCAAATGTTGATTTGATTTAATAAAGACACGGTGTTGTCGAAACAATTGTCATGTAAAAATATATAATATATAAGTAAAAGGCACCTCAATTCAATGTAGGCTTATATGTTGTTACAAAATTGATAGTGTTTTATTTTATACATCACTTGAAAAGAGACTTGGCTACTAAATCTACATTTCGTTTTTTTGTTTACCTTGATATCTCTAAAAACAAAAAAAAATTACAGCCAATTAAAACGTTATCGAGATAAATTGAACGCACGGTACATCCGACAGCCATTCTTGGTGATGCGTGGAAATGTTTATCATGACTCACCTTTTGCTGGAATCTCGTACGGCTCGTGCGGTTTCAGACGCGAAATCCAACACGCCGACGACCGGTTTCGTGAAAGCACCGACCACACCTTTTCCCAAACCGGACACGACGCCAGGTATACCGTCGGAGGTGGCGCCCTCGTACACCTGCTTGAAGATGCCGGTGAAGCCGCCCAAAAAACCGAAACCCAAACCCTTGACGCCGGCGATCAGGTGATCGGAGCTTCTGCCGCTTTCCACCTGCGATACATACGATAGAGAACTAAAGGATGGCTGCGCAGCGAAACGGCACCACCTGTCTTATTTTTTGCCGTTTCTCCTCGTGACAATCGTCCATGGCGATTTTGCCCAGGCCGTCGGACAAAGATTCGGTAACTTTGGCTGCCGAATTGGACAAACCGTGGGTGACGTTTTTCACCAACGCGGTAACGTTGCCTTCGAGGAGGAGACCGGACACGCCTTCCGACACGTCGTTCATCAGTCCCAACGGGTTACCGATGAAGTCTATCGAACCGAATATGATGGCCGCCTGCCACATCAGCTCCTACAAGAAGTAACAAACTCTCAGCAGTCGAAAAGTAGTACATTTTTTGGTTTTCCGCCATAAATTTTATATTTAATATTGTCACTTTCAATGTCGCCCGAAAAAAGTTTATATAATAATATAATAATATTTTTGTCCGTTAGTGTGGTATTTAAAATATTGCTGGGTGCACCCAATTAAAAATTTTATTTCAATGTGAAGTCCCTATCGACTCTTATTCAATTTTTTATAAATACTTCTAATATAACCTCTATATGCTACCTGGAATTGTTGATGAAATGCGCCACAGCGAAATTATGTAATAAACAACTCAGTTCTGCGAATTTTATGAAAATATTTCATTGGCATCTCTAAATTAAGGCTATTGAAAGCTACTGTATCTTTCTTCTTCTTAGCTGGCTTATATCTAGCAATATCATTAAAAGGAAATCATTTTTTAAAGGTAAGTCTTCATTTATATACGCCTTTTTATCCGTTCTTTCGGGGCCATATTTTTTCCCTGTTATTCCCCTCATTCTTATAAATTTATAGCAGTCTTTAGATAGATGGATAGGCATTTTGTCAATAATTTTTTTGGACAAGGATCAGATTGTTTTTCTCTTGTTTCCCTTTTAACCGATTTATTCTGCAATCGCTGTTATAACCTTATATTTGCCTTTCAGTAAACTCTTAGCGAGTCCCGAGTTTTGCAAAAATGTTCAGGTATTGGACTGAAGCCTCGAAATCAATCAGCATCTTTTTCATCAGACTAAGATATGACTCCCTTAAGATATGCTTTGAGTCGCTTCTCACCTATTGCCCAAGTATGTCGGTGGTCTTTAACCTCACTTTTACTGCAACACCAGAATTTTTTACCGGAACTTGATAAACTCTATGGAATCATATCCCTATTTCCTGAATATTTATACCTCTGCTAACCGTGGCTTATAACAGTTATACATACATGTGTTTCATTGCATTTATTTATTGTTACTTTTTTTCTCTATTGGGTTCATATTATCAAATGGAGTCATTATAAACATAATTAGAACCTACAACGATCTACTATGAAAAAGAATAAAAAAGAGAAGGTGACTGATAAATTACTTACGTCCTTGAAATGCTTTATAATCGACTTGAACAAAAACTGGCTGGTCTCAAACGGATGCTTTCTCTCGAACGGTTCCAGAAGAATAGCCGCGTCTTCGAACCTAATCAAGGTCAGGTTCATCTTTTTCTTGATATTCTGCAAATGCTTCGACAATTTCGTGGCCGTACGGACGCTCAACCGTATCTCGTCCGGAATCAGCTTCAACACCCCAAAGTAATACCTACAAATCGAAAGCGTCAATTTTGCCTACCAATCTGAACGAAGAATCCAACCCGTACCTTTTGGCGCTAGCTGCCGACACTTCGCTCAACAATCGCTGGGTCTCGTAATCGTTCTCGTCCCTATTGATATTCTCCTCCTGTTGCCACGGGAACCCGACGAATGCGAATATTTTTAGCAACAATTTTTCCTCTATAATCGCGGTTATCTTTTTCAGTCTCACTATTAAATGCTGAAATGTTAAACCAAGCGAAACGTTGTTATTGTAAAGTTATAGAAATGGATACACTAAACTCATTACGGTGTATATCGTGCAACGAAAAATAAAAACCAATGTGAGGTGGTTCAACCATTTTGGCGACCATACTGATACGTCATAGCTAACTAGGCCTAAGATCTAAGCCTTACTCATACATTGGCTTGAGGTAAGATCTAAAAGTCAGAGAGACCAGCTTATTTTTAGGTTAGGTGCTCGTTTTGTTTTTATTTTTATGTATATTTTTATCAGTTCTCATCCACCATTGAAAGAAAAATAATGGAAGACTTAAAATTTACAATCTCTTGTATTTGGCCAACTTATGTATAGTCTAATTAAGTTTATAAGGACACTAATTATTCTCACAGTTACATCACATACTGTGAACCTGCTATATGAAATCTATCGCCGGTAGAAATCAGGCTGTGAGCTAGATACCATAATGGATAGATACTTCTCTTTCTAAAGGATCTACTGGATATCGACCATAATATTTGCGTTTTTTTTATGTTATTTATTGACCAGAAATCAAACGAAAACAGTCCTTGCATTTGAAATCTTGAAAAGGATACTTATTTTTTACTTATACTTTATGCTGTTTTTTTATTTTATTGTTATGGCATATCTTGCGTGATCTTGACGACGCTGATGAATTATTTAACTTCAACAGAATTATTTTCTATCAAAAATATTGATAGTAATAGAGGCCCACTAGTGTAGAATATTCTTGTTTTCTACTAGCTTGGCCTTTATAATAATAACTTTTAAAAAAATAATAACCTTGACAAATATATCCAACTAAATGTAATAATATGACCAAATAATCCCAATAGTCTTCTTCACTGGTGTAACAGAAATATCATGAATCTCAACCCTTCTAAATGTAAAGTCATTGCCTTTTCTCGTTTCCTCTTATCAAGGCACTTGGGGGTATTAAATAATAAAATTTAAAAGGCTTTAAGTTTTTCATTCGATTTATTAGAATGAATTCCCAAGACTTTTCCAACATTTCAGCATTAAAAACACTATGCCTATGCCAAATGCCTCTTGCGTGTAGGTCGAAACTAATAGCATATAAATAACTGGTTAGTCTGAATCCAATGTACTAATTATAGGTTTAATAATATTTTTTCAGATCAGCAAGCTAATGATCACCACTAAAATTACCTTTTTTACTCGTTTTAGCACCTTCCTGTGTCAGGCTTTCCATACTTTCAAGCAGACTTTATTTAGTTAACATTTCGTATAATTATTTTTATGTTTCAGTTATCTACTTGTTGAATATTCCTATTAATACTTTCAGACTTGTTACGACTCTAAAGTTTATTCTGTTTTGTTAATTTGATTTACTTTATGCCGCGTCTAGTATTTTTCTTAATCTGCTGTGAATTGTAAATTTAGCATTTTGTAATTAAATTATAATGAAATATTAATTATATTTTTCTATTCTTTTCTTCTTATAGTTATTGGTTACATTGAGTTTAACAATTTGCGTTTGTCATGTTTTTGTTTCATTTAGCAACGGCGAAAAGAAAAGTTTGATTTACGCAAATATACCAAAATCTAATCACAAGACGTGTACCCCTCTTTAATGGGTACAACGTTACCTTAAATATGACCGCGTTTTCGTTCAACTGCTCCTGAACTTCCGATTTTAAATCGAGTGCGGGCAAGTAGTCGTGAGCCTTGTCGCCGTCTCTAGAGTTTGGGGGCGTGACGTATAAGACGACAGGCACGGAGGCGTCTAACAGCTGTGCGAAACAAAATACGTACACATAACGTCACTAGTTAACCTTAACATTTTATTAACCTGATTATCTATCTGCACGTCTTTCACGCTGATGCAAAATTGCTTAGTTTGCGGAGTGATAATCGTTTCCGCGACAATGTTGGCGAAATGAGCGTAGATTAGTTCCTCGGGCGTTTTACGACACACCAAGCTGATTCCGATACCCTTGAGGTCGAGATTAAACTGGAACTCTCTCGTCTCTTTGGGCTGGAAAAATTTACTAGTAAGTTATGGATTCCAAATTTAGTTGTTTTTTTTCACACGGTCTATTACCGTTTCTTCGTCATCTTCCAATGTCAACTTCGGCCTTTGTTTATGTGATATGGTTCCCCACTCACGGTCATCGGGCATCGCGTACAATCGTTTCTTTTTCATGTCTTTAATCGTAATCACTTGGGTGGGTCCGTCCATGGCGATCGACACGGATAGAAATCCCGATCCCGGTCTGAGCCTTTGACGTTCGATCGCCTGCTCCAACGGCACACCTTTGTTGGTGACCTGATGGCATATTGGCTGAGGCAGACCCAACACCGCGGCGCCACCTAGAAAACATCATGTTAACAAAAATTAACGGAGAAGATAGTTACGCCACTCCTGAAGAGATTGTTAATGCTTTTGCTTTTTTTTTTGGAGGGGGGGGATACACAATACTCTCAACAATAAATACTTACAGCTGAATTTTTTATTGATCATTTAAGTATGTTGAGAGGACTAAGAAAAAGATATCATAGTACTGATAAAGTTCATCGCGTCTAAATTAAGGGAGAGAAATGGTGATTTTCATTTGGATTTTTCCAAATATCTGGAACAGCGTATACGGCCTATAACACTGTTTTAACGGATTAGCTATTGTTTGTACGAATTTTGATATACGGTTAATAATTTACTCTATAAAAGAACAATTTTCAAGGTCTTTTGGATTTTGGTCCATAACTAAAACACCTTGTATATAATCGCAAAAATCAGTGAAAAAAAAGTTATACCGCCGGGTCCCCCACGTATATCGAATGTAAAATTTTTCCGATCGGATGAATGGCTTTAGAGGAAAAGATGTTTCTCGATGCCAAAATAACCACAAGTAAAACAAAAATTAATGCTCCCAATTTAAAGAGTCTAAATGCGGGTCCAGACTTCTACCTCTCCCAAGTCTGAAATCTGTAGCTGCAAATTTGGAGTACTTATTATGTTTTTTAATATTGCACGGAATATCGCGAACACCCTGTACAATACTTGAAAACCGTAAATACAAAAGTTTAAGCTGTCTATATTGGCTATATCGTCATGTAAAAGAAACTGACATCTAAAACACAGATTTGAAATTATTGCCATTTTTCAATAATAGGGGGACCCATTTTTCAGTTGTTTTGAATTTGCGGCGAACCCTGTATATTTTTGAAAAATTGTAAAGAATAAAAGTTTATGGAGTGGTTTCTTCTGCGTCTTCTGGTTAAATAATTTTTTCGGTCTTGTAAAGGGTTTTTGAACAATAGTCTTTTTTGTAGACCCTTGCACGCGAGATTTTTATTTTTTTTAAATACTTCCCGACCTCCCAGCCCCCCCATTTTCAATAGGTTCCATTACGGGGCAAAGCTGCATATATGTGTCAAATATGAAGTCGATTGCTCAAAATTCGGACACTTACCGTTTTTTATAGAAAGGTCCAAAAAACAGTCGAAAATCGCGAAAAAAAGATGTATACCGGCGCCGGATCAGTGCCATTTTTTATAAGCTTATATGCCTCGTGGAGGGTTAAAAGGGGGGCAAACTTCAATTTTGTAGCTCCAACGGTTCGAAATTTATTCAGGAAAAACCAAAACACGAGAACGGAGAACGGACACAGACAAAAAAAAATTTTTTTCGACGATGATCATTGCTGTACCAACGGCGATCCCGTAGGAGTTACGCGCAGATACTTTCGAAAATTTCGATTTCATCGATTTTCGAAAGTAACAAGTAAATCACTCAAATTAAAAACAATTTTTGTCACTTTCATGGAAACGGTTTCTATCCGGCTAGGGGACTGCCACAGAGTGATACGTTTAATTTATATTTTTACATAAATTCGGTTACCCTGAGTTGCTGAGCCATCAAAAATTTTATGTTCCTTCAAAGGCTGTAACGTCTTCTAACCCCGAGAAACAATTCTTTCAACAAAAGTCCTCTTTGTCGGTTAAAATCATTTAATGACTTCTGTAATGATATTGAAGTTTTCTGTCTTAGTCGCTCACAGTTTACCACATTAATTAAACAAAATTTGTTATTAAAATAAATATATAGGATTATGTGCTTTTACTGTTAAGGTTTATTATATTTATATATTTTATATTATACCTTCTCTCAGACCGTAAAATCCGTCCTCAGCTTGCACGCACATGTTGTTATGCTCGCAACACAGGCGACCTTCCTCGGTAAAGTGCCACTTCTGCGTCGACTGTCTCCTCGGGTCCACCCTCCTCAGTGTCAGTCTAGTAACAGAAAATTTAGATCCAACCCTGCGTTGACAACAAAAATTAATAGTTTTAATCCAAAACTACGCGTTTTAAAGACGGGCGTCGATACAACGCTTCTCTACCTAGAGTATGTAATCGGCTGAGGTGCCGTGTTGGCAATGTCCAGCACCAGGATGTTGTCCGTCGACCTTGGCGCATTCGGGTGACTGGGCGGGCTGCTTCCCTCGTGTTGCAAATAACCTTCCGAAGTCATACGCCACAGTTGCGACCTCTGGCCGTGTATTTTTCGCGCCAGGATAACCTTGTTGTTTTTTCCCACGTCTAAGACGAGCTCCTGAGACTCCACGTCGTGGGGATCGCGTATCCTTTGTACGCTAAAGATAAATAAATAAAACGAAAGAATAACCGATATCTAAGCCTAAACCTTTTAAAAGTGCCGACGAAAGCGATGTAAATAAAATTCTCGTAAGTCAATCCGGTAGCGGGACCCAGAGCGTTCATGTTGTAGCTGTTGGACACGCCCCCGGGAGCGATCAGTTTAATGACGTGCGATCTGGTAGGTTCGTCCCAGGCGTAGGGCACGCTAGAGTGCGCCCTCGCCGTGCTGTGCATGATCTCGATGTAACAACTTTGGCCGAACTTAATGGACACTTCGGAAAAGTTATCGACGCGTATCGGCGGCGGCATCGTATCGGCGTCGGTGAAAACGACATAAAACGTAGCCCCTTGGAGCACCACCTCGAGGCGGAGAAAGT
This sequence comes from Cylas formicarius, assembly GCF_029955315.1. Lineage (NCBI taxonomy): Eukaryota > Metazoa > Arthropoda > Insecta > Coleoptera > Brentidae > Cylas > Cylas formicarius. The sequence goes on along the minus strand of NW_026844347.1, from coordinate 35,382,880 downwards.
ATACGCGAGCGTTGGCATCGCTGTCGTGTAAAATAATAACGATTGGAACAATGTGGGATCGGGAACGCCTTAAGCTTACCGTATGTTGACGTGCATCGAACTGTTGGTGTCGATTTTAAATCCGCCCGACCAACAACAGTCCGGTATCTCCTCGATGGACACGGACAACAGTTGATCTTTGTCCAGCCGGGGCCAATGGAACGGCATGTAGGAGTTCGGCATAGTCCTCAGGCTAGTTTTTTGAAATTGCGAATCTGACTAAAAGATTAAACGGTTTTGGTCAAGATCTGCTGCGGTAAAAGTTTACTTCTCAAGTACTAAATCTTATTGGAAGAAACACAGTGGCTGTTAGAATAAAGGCATTAAAATCCGGGAGAAAATATAATTTTATCGATCCATCGCATAGAATATCTAAAATGTAGCGTTTGTCCTGAACATTTTATAGAACGCAAAGAAGGCTCGTACAACCTTCATTTGGGTGGGAGGAAAAAGCAGAATTATTGAATAGAAGGTTTGAAAAATTTCATAAAAATCAGTCAATCACAAACGGTCCTAAAAAAACAGAAAATTTATCGAACACTGTTAAGAAAAGACATAACTTATAACAAGAAACTTCATAGTAGGGCTCATATGTACGAGAAATCGTTTTGGTTAGCAATACATATAGTTATGAGAGTTTTTGTATTTTTACTTTAATTTTTTTATTATTTTGTAATTAAAATATTCATATAAGATGCGGTGTTTTAATTATAGCCAGGGTTTGTAACTACTATGAACTGGTATTTTGTATTTCTCAGTAAATAAGGGTTATTTCTCTTGTAAAGAGCAAATACCATATTTTAAGAGTTCAAAAAATCTATACCTTTTGTATTATTTTATGTTCAAAATAATTTATACATTAAAATTTATTTGGTATCTCATCGGAAGCAATTACACGAACCAAAATTGCCTGTTATTATGTTAAACTTTATGTTAATTATGTTAATAATTTGGAAGTTATAAAAACTAAGAACAAAATTAATTCAGTATATTAATTTTCAAAAAATGAATGACCTAATGACGTCACTCCAAGGTAGTTCCGGGTACTGGGGTGAGAGGAAGTGTAAGGGAACCTATTGTGTTTGAGGATTTAGTTACCTCGCTCCATGGTGAAAATATTTCGAATAATATTTGTTTCAAAACACTTCTTGAATCTCAAAAAAATATAAAATTAATAAATAATAATATTTTATGTTATAAAAAGTCACTCTCGCAAGTAGTGCAATGACACTACCAAAGAAGACCGTCCATCATTAAGTCAGCATGTTCGTGTTTATTAAATACATTCTATTGAGAGAAGAATAGATTTCCATCCCAACTTTTAATGCTTGTTTAAGTCGGCTGTAGGGTTTTTATACATGAGTTCGTTAGTCTTGTTTGAGGGTTTTTTATTGAGCATATGACATTACCTGTCTATAACTTTATTTTAGAATGGACTCAGTAATTTATAATGGTTAAAACCTCAATTAAATTATTGTGGTACACCCAACGAAACATTGATTTTTTTGGGTATTCTTTATAATTTTACATTTACTTAAATAAACTTACCAAATCTTTCGTGAAGCAAGTCTGGGCGAACACCAATTTGTAGGAACTTCTATTGTGCAGCTGGTACCGGGGAGATATCGTAATTATATAGGTGTCCCGGTACTTACCTCGACCAGATCGCACCTCGATACCGACGATAAAGACGGTATCCGGTTTAGCGTCTCGCATGGTAACGTGCAGTTTCCTATACTGTGTACCTTTTCGCACGTGAAAATTGGAACACCACTAAAACGCATAGCGAGATTGCAAAACGAACAGCATATCAGAAACGCAGCCGACGAAAAATAGCGGCCTGGGCGCGCATTGCCGGTATTGGCGGTCACGTGACCCTAAACAGATAGATAGAACATTCCAGTTATTACTTACACAAAAGAAAACAATCAAAAAACGGAGTTTTAAACAATTTAATACGACGGTAACCTACATAAACATACGCGTTTTCGCGGACCGCAGCCGGACTGACTGAAATTGCTGGATCTATTAGAGTCACGTGATTTTCGCGCGGCAGGGCCGGTCTTTTTCGTCGGCTGCGATAAGAAACAATATGACCGACCTGAGGGGTGCCGTTGCAGCCGACACCTCGACCAACCCTCGCGGTGATGGTGTGACTTCCGTCCTGATCGGAAAAACTAAACAGCAAAGGAGCGACCATTCTCGCTTGTTCGTGTTCGGAAAACTGTCCGGCACCTTCCGCGGATCCGCTGGACTGTCTGAATACCAAAGGCAGGCCGGTTTTGTTTACGATCCAGTACGGGGAAAACAAGGTCACCTTAAATACGATCTTGGCACACCTGAAGGAGTGTTTGTCGAAACCCTACCTTTATCCGGGCTCCTTTGTTGACGGATACTTTAGCGATCAAGTACAATTTGCGGCGTTTTTCGTCTTCGAATTTGACCCTACACGAAAATTCCGCATTCCCGATCGGTATTACCAAATTCGAACAGGTGCTGAAGTTTTCGATTTTAAATTCTAGCTCTACGGGTTGGCTCACGTCAACCTAACCATTTGAAGGAATTACAGCAGTAGTATCACTAGAATTTTCATTGGCAGAACTCTTTACCTCGATAATTTTAATAAAACAGAGGCCTCAGAAGAAAGAAAGAGACAACTCGGAAGAATATCGTGTTTTAATTGCGGTTTTTAAAATGGAAAATAAACAATCTTGAGTAAGCGCTAGCCCGAACATAACCAAAGATTCGAAATTTTCCTGCGCGAACCCGAACATACACGAAGATTCACGATAATTCAAAGTTTACCGCCAAAAGTGGCTTAGAACCGGCATTAATATACTACTGAGGGATCCGTGAACCATAAAATGTAAGATTCGTGGTTGAATATCATTCATTCGTCATATCATCAAAGCTTTATAAGAAAATGGTGTTACAAACTTTCTTAGACTAAATAGGAACACTATAAGTTTTATAATATTACATCCAAAACGTTTCCGTTGCTTTATCTGTTAGACCTTTGGAGACGGTTTTTTTTTACTCTAGGGGCATCTATTGAGTATTCTACAGTTATTCTAAAATCTAGACTCGCATAAGCTTATAACGACCGTCAAGTGCTGTTATCCTTATCTTTATTTTGCACAATTTTTAAAAGCATGTTGACATTTGACATTTGCGCATTGCGACATTGCATTTTCAATGGGTTTTCTAGTTACTTTTAGTTTTATAGCGATTACCAAGGTTTTTATAAATACTTTTAGTATTTCAAAGTGGCCTTTGATTTTATTGAAAGAGCAATATTGCAATTTAGTGCTTAAAATGAGGGCGCTTCTTATAACACTTATTTACCGTTTATAAGAGTAACGACAACTGTTGGCGATAAATAAATAAAATAAATGGGGAGTTACAGTTTCATATTTCGTCACCGTTACCTCCATTTAAGTGCTATCGGGTATTTATTAGAATAAAAAAGACGTTTCTCTAATGTAAAAAAAATAGGTAATCGAAACGTTCTAAAATAAAAAATGTTAATTGGGGTTAACGTTAACTTACGTTGACTAAGGACGCATTCGAGCCGGCCTTGATATGTCCGCCGTCATTCGCAATGGAATAACGTAAATCCAAAGGTAACAAATTCACCAACTTAAGGGCAGGTAATAATACGATTTTATGGGCCGGTTGTTCGACTCGAACGTTTTGCTCCACCAGGATCTTTTCTTTTATCACTTCTGCACAAAATCTACGAGCACAATAAACGGTAGTTCAAACGTCTCATGAATGAGAATCAAAATATATTTTATATACAAATTCGAATAAAACACAAGAATAATGGCAAACTAAAATACAATTGAAAACCCTACAGTTAGCTTCTACCGAATTTCTTAAATCAAATAAATTAAAAGTAAGTACGAGGGCAGCGCCAAAAGTTCCCGGCCTGAATATGAAAGAAACAAAGTAGAGTAACAATTTTTTATTATTTTTCAATATAATCCCCCTTAACTTCAATACACTTATTACATTTCTTTATTAATAACTCAATCCCTTTAAAAAAATATTCTTTTGGTTTGTCTGCAAAATGAGCTAAAACTGCCTCTTTTAACTCCACCTTGTCGTTAAACTGCCGTCCACATAAGTCCTTTTTCAAATATCCAAGCAAATAATAGTCGCTGCGGGCCATATCTGGACTATAGGGAAGATGATCTATCTGTTGGAACCCAAACTCTAAAATGGCAGCTTGTGCAACACCAGCAGTATGGACAGGTGCATTATCGTGCAAAAGACGCACGCCTCTGGTCAGTTTTCCTAGACGTTTTACACGTATGCAGTCTCGCAGTTTATGTAATAATGTTGCGTAATATTTACCATTGCCAGTGGTATTAGTTTCTTTAAAATCTATCAAAAGAATTCCTTCACAATCCCAAAAGATCGTGACCATCACCTTTTTTCTTGACTGGCAGACTCTGAATTTTCACTTCACCCTTACGACGCCACTCCATTGATTCTTTTTTCGATAGAGAGTCATAATAGAGAACCATAGTTTCATCTCCCGTCACAATAGTTTCTATCACAGGCTTCGGTTCCGACCCGCAGAGTTCCAAAAAAGACCGCGCACACTCGATACGGCGTTGTTTTTGAATAGGCGAAAGGTTTTTAGGAACCCATCTTGCACTAACGTAAATACATAAATGATCATACAGGATTCGAAGCTTAGTAATTTCTGAGATTTCTTTGACCTTTAAACGTCTTCGCGCGATACCACCTCTTCCACAATCGCAACAATATCTTCCGTTATGACCTCCACTGGTCGACCAGTTCTTGAATCATCTTCAAGGGACTCTTGCCCCATTCGAAAACGTTTTGCCTATTCTTTCACTACAGAATACGAAGGAGAACTTTGGCCATACACACCATCCAGCATTTCTTTAATAATTTTAGGTGCTAACCCATCTTTTGTCAAAAACTCTATGACTGCTCTATACTCAATTTGCGTTATGTGTGACATATGCGGATATGCCTTGTTTAAAATGCTATCAATAAAAAACTATTTGAGGTAAGATTTGAATTTTTTTTCGCAGCCTACTAAGATACATTTAAAAGAAGACAAAGTTTTATCGTGATACTGGAGCTGCATCTATGTAAGGTCGGGAAATTTTGGCGCTAACCTCGGAAATGAATTAAAATTTTAAAACATTCGATAAAGAAATGGAAACGTAAATCAATTCACCTGTAATTGTGTCCCTTGTGAGTGTGACACGTGCTCGTCAGGAAAACCCTGTCGACGTTGGCGGGCATCTGATTCCAACTCAGCGCAGACGCAGAAAACGTGTACTGATAAGGCATACCGGCCGGTCTCACGTTAATCTCCGACTGAGCTTGCGCGTGTGACAAGGGCACGGCCAAACTGCCCATCGGGTTTATCGTGAACAATCTGCTCGGTACCTGGAAATTTTAATCGAATCCTGTAAGTTTCCCGCCGGTACGGATAGTGGATCGTACGTACCCACATAGAGACCGAATCGTGAGGCAGTCGACTTTCCAATTTTACCTCCATTAGATTTGGCAGGTCGTTTATAATCACCAGGGCGGACCTAACCGTCACTAACTTTCTCGCAGATCCCTCTAAGGCGACGTTAAATACAACCCGGGCCGGAGGAATGTCCACGAACTAAAATACGTTTCGCTAGAGACGTAGGGACGAATAAACGGACAGACACAAACAGAAACGAGTTCTAATAACTACATGTTGCATCGAGCAGTCACTTTGGCGAATAAAATGCCAGTTTACCGAAATTCTTTAATTTATTTTTTTTTATTCTAAATATAAAATTTAAAACATTTTTTATTATGTATGGAATTATTTTTAGGTTTTAATTGAATAGTTTATATTGATTGATAATCGAAAACTACTAACAACCAAATATTGGAACATATTTTGCTTTTGCTCACGTTCCGGCTTTTGCTTATTTGTTTATTTTTTGGGGGCCCTTTTTCAAAAAAATGCCATATTTATACTCTATATCGTCATGTTTTTTATAGCGCTCTATATCTTAAAAATTTCATTTTATTAATATACATACCTACGACATGAATATGTTTGTTGCATGTTAGGCATGATTTTTGAATGAATTGATTTTTATGACGTTAAATGTGATTTGCAATACTGGATAATATTAGATTTCTCTAGAAAGCAACAGTGTTGGCGCAGAAGCGTCAATACAGCGTTGCAACATGCTTATGCGCAGTTTGGTTGTATTCGTCGTCGTGCTACTATGTTTGCTGCTTTTGTCTTCGTTGTTGCATATTTCTAGTGTTCTAGAACATATTAATATGGAAAGAAGACACTGTGTGAACAATCCAAGTAAGAAACTATAATTTCTTTTGTGAAAAATGTATATTTTGGTGTAAAAATTGGCGACCAAGACAAGTCCTGGGCTCCTCATGAGGAGTACCGATACCTACCGCTCCAAAAGAACGTCATATCGTCAGAATCAGAGGAATCTATTCCGACCCGGATGACTCAGATTTCAGAGAGCCCAAAGTGTTGAACCAGAGCGAATTAAATGATGATGAATGGATTAAATGATTTGCATCTTCCAAAGGACGTATTTAGTGGCATCTGGCGTCAATTCAAGCTGTCAGGATCGCGAAAAAGAGTTATGTCGATTTTACTCAGGAAAGATCGCTGTGTATTGTGGCAATATTCCTGACTTAGTTTCAAAATTACGAAATGTGCCACTGCACATTCGGTACATTTAAAAGAAGTCTGAGTAAAGTTTTACTTTTTTAAACTAGGAGTCCACTTTCTTGAGCAATAAAAAAATAAATTATTTTAGAAATATCGTTGTTTTTTCATTCGGCCTACCAAAATTATATAAAATCATTTTTCAAAATAAAAACATCTGTCAAAAAGTTTAATTTTGTAGACCTGCGTAATTAACAACAATACGTGGACAACCTACTGATCAAAAAGTGCGAGAAATTATTATACCACTACTATAAAGGAAAAACGATTCGTGAAATTTCCATTGAATTGACAATAGCAACAACTACTTACATTACATTTGAGTCAAATCAAAACTCGGACCAAACATAACTGGGACAAGGTTATCTACAGCGACGAAAGCAGATTTGATGTATGTGTGGGAGATTATGTATGTCGGACAATGAGTTGGGACCTTTACACTTTAATGAAGGCACAGTAAACGCAGCCAAATGTAAAAATATCCTTGAACATTCGCTTTTACCAAGTACAGCAGATTAAAGGGTTAAACCTAACAAAAAATGGATCAATCTGGGTAAACTGGTATTTTATTTGCAAAGCAATATGCGTGTTCAAACATTTAGTTGTCAGGGCTCGTAAAATCGAAAACCAGAAAAACTCAACAGTTACAAAGACAGACATTTACCTGCTGCCAATATTTCCAAATCATCTGAAATTTTATAATAACACTATACTATTTACATCACAAGGAATGGAGTATCTTAAAGATTTTCTTAAATCTAGCTTTTTCCACAACCAGAGTTTGGAAAAAATAAAAATATGTATGCCAGCAGGGGTACAGTATTAAGTAAATTTAATAAAATTTGTCCAGTGATTTGTCATTAGGCAATATGCAGAACGTTAGTAAAAGTAAAAAACCCCCAACATATTAGACGGCACCTAATTTTAGGAAATCAAATACACCGATTTTATATCAGAACCATAGTTCAACTTTTGGAGACCTTGTATAAGAATTGTAAATATATATATGGATCTCCCAATTCCGCTAACACAACTTACAACATTAAAATGAGACCATATTTTGACCAACTTTTAATTATTTGAAAATATTTCAGGTATTACTACCTGGATATAACCATAATTAATCTACGACAAACAAATCCTAGAGAATTATAAACGATCCCTATGAATGAGCATTAAAATTTCACAAAAGTACGTACTGCGTCGCTTCGCCAACATAGGGCGGTACATTTGAACTACTTAGTATACCTGATACATAGGGAGCTATAGGAGAGGTATAGGAAGGTATAATACATGTATAGAACAATTGATATTGTGGTATATGCAGGTATAGAAAAGGTAATTGGAGGTATAGTATATGGAGGTATGGTATATTGTCAGGCATGCGGAGTAATTCAAATGTACCGACCTACTGGTCCGAGCGACGCTTGCTCCCCGTCAGGTTAAATCACAGTTGATTGACCTTAAATCAATACCAGAGATAGAGAATAATCACTAGCGAATTTTGGGCCGAAATAAATGTTGTTTAATCTTCGAGAAAATCTCAAAAATGCCACAAAATCGAAAGAGATCCGTTTAAAAAACACAACTTTGATACTTCCACTGCTAAAACTCGAACTTTATCAAATCCACTAGCTTAAAAAAGGTACTCACCCTATTCGGGATCTCTGCGGAAACGTCCCTGAAATAAGTACCCACTTTGTCGACGGTAACGGGATCAATGACCTGCCAACCATCCACTTTTACACCCAGTTGGTGTAATTTCGTTTTGTGCGAATTCCTATGTCTCAATTTATCTAAATAAAAATCGGGGCGTCATTTTTTTTAATCACCCTTTACTCGGCGGATTACCTCTGCCCGTAAAGGAAAACGGTACAGTTTTGCCCGGTTCGACGACATGCCAAATCTCATCGCTACTCGACACCGTCGGTTTGCTAAAAGTATCCAGATCCGATACGATCATGGTAAACTTTAACGACGACCCGGTATCGTTTTTGAGCGCGAAAGGAACGAAAGGGGTGCGCCTCCTGAATCCGCTCGTACTCGCGTGATTCGACACAGAACCAAAGTTCGACGAATTTTGGGTGTAAAAGTCACGCATCCAGTTTTCCTTCACTTGCTTGTATAAATCCATGAACGTCGAAGTTATATTCACGTTGAACGTGTACGCGGAATCGACCCTCAACATTATACGGTTCTTCAGCAGGCTTTGCGAAAAAACCTTCTCCCAAGACAATTTGCAGCTACGGAACATTTGAATCGGTAAGTTTAAAAGAAATGTTTTAAAGGAAATCAATCGTACATCCATGGCTCGACGATCGGTTCCCAGCCGGACAACACTCTGTTGTAGTAATCGCTAGCCAAGCTGCAATACAGATAGCCCTGAGGATGAACCGGGTCCCTTACGCTGAAACTGGGCAGAAGTTGACTGAGTTCGAGGTCGGAAAATGACAGTTCCAGAAGTGGGAGGTCAGAATCGCCGCAGTCGTCGATGATGCATAGCGAGATACAATTTGCCTTGATCTAAAATCGACATGCTTCCTATAACTTGATATGTTAAAACGGATGTTTTTTTGCCAGTTCTGAGAATTGTGCTATAATTAAATTACGCAGAACTTAGGGCCAATGTTATTGGGGCTAGACAACTCTTGACATAATGACGCAACTACCTGGTATGGTCTGTTCATAGATATAAGAAAGTGACCAATTGCTTTTGAATGGGATTATCCAAGGGTGGTCATTAACACACAATGCAACAAGATTATTACCTAAAGTTTCGGAATTTAAATTCAGGTAAAATTGTGGTCCGTAAAAGAAAATAATTTTATACCTGCCTCTGTTTAATATTCTTTGGTTTGGGATTCTACTTAGTATAAGTCTATTAGTAATCATTCTTATTTCGTGTGTAATACAGCGTGTGGTGAATCGTGTGCGAATTATGCAAAATATATGCGAGTCTAGTGTATCTCAGGAGATGCTCCCTCCCAAATGTAGAAAACATTTTTCTAATGAGACTAAGGAAGTTACAAACAGTGTTTATTTGACTCTCATTGAACGTGGTGCCAGTAAGCAAGCATCTTTAGAAGAAACGGCCACATCAACTGTATGGAAAATTGTGAATAATCCCATTTCAGCGAGGAAAAAAAGAAGCGATGCTGACATTTTCTCGAGTGTAGATGGAAGTGATCAAGATATGTAATACGGCGTGAAATTTACCAGTTATATTAGGAACAAAGCGTGCCTATATTAGATATCTTAATTAGGAGGTTTGAATATGATCAAACCGGTGTTAAATCTGGCAGAACTACCTTATGGAAGTGTATTCAAGACATGGGTTTTAGATTTTAAAAAATTGACAAACGGCAAGTTTTAATGAAATCTTTTAGAATTCGGAAATGGCGACTGGAATATCTAGAAAAAAATAGAATTTACAAAGAACAACAAAGGCTAATTATTTACTTGGATGAAACCTGGTTCGACACTTATGATACCTCGGAAAAGGGTTGGGTTGACTCAACTGATAAGTGAAAACAAACGCGCCATCAAAAAGAGGTAAAAGAATAACTATTTTGCATGCTGGCTCTAAAGATGGTTGGATTCCAAATGGACTTTCTCTGTCTGCGAAAAATATTAAAGATTCTTCTCTGGATTACCACGAAGACACCACCGCTGATTTATTTGAAAGTTGATTTAAAAACAAACTAGTTCCAATCATTTCTCCTAATAGCGTCATTGTAATGGACAATGCAAGTTATAACAGTAGACAGCTGACTAAAACCCCTTCCTCATGTGACACAAAAGCAACAGTCCAAAACTACAGGTATAATAACGACATTTATTTTCACGAAGATTGTATCAAAAAGCAATTAATTGAGGTTCTACAAAGCTTGAACCTACAAAAGGAATACGTCTGTGATAATTATGCAAAAAATCTAGGGCATACAGTTTTTACCTTACCTTACCACTGTCCCAATGTCCTCAAAGTTATAGAAACCGAAGTTTTTAACATCCCTCGACAAAGTTGGGCAAATTCTATTAAACATATAGAAAAAGCAGAACATTCGTATATCCAATTTGCAAATAATATAGAACAAATAATAATTAGAACAGGCGATGATAGAGATAGTGATACTGATATATTATGTGAATAATTCGAAGTAATTTAAGTAGGTAATAAAAACATAATCTGTAATTTTATTTTAGATTTCACCATAAATACATACATAAATAAATAAATATTGTTTAGTATCTTTCCTAACAAAACCACAGATAATTAAATTCTAAGCAAACTACGGACCTGTTCGGCCATATTTCATTCTTACAGCTTGCCCGGCTCGTTCCTTAATTAGTATCAGTTAGTCAATTTCTTATATCTATGAACAGACTTTACAATATCTTTGAACCTGAAACCTGAAGCATTCAAGATGCAGCAAAATCTCAAAAAGCAAGAATTTTCTTTTTGTGGATAGGAGAAGAAAGAAATTATTCAGCGTCCGCAACGAGTGTTGGGTGAGCCTGCAGAATCCAAAAGTGCTTTATCGGAAGATCGATCGTTTTAAAACCTGTAGAGCATCACGCGGCGGGCGTCGAAGCAGGTCGGTAAATGAGATAAATATTACTGCAGTAGAATGAAAGAGAACAGGTGAATGACTATAACTAGAAGAAAAAAGACACATAGGCATCTTGCATGAATGTTTCGGCGTTTGAAAGGTTGCGGCGCGTTAACAAGACAGGAAGCAGAAACTCAATAGGTTTAATACTTGTTGCCAACTTTATGACCTGTTAGTCCGTCATAGTGATGAATTTTGGTTAGTTAACGAATAATAACCACTGAAGACGCGTGGATTCCTTATTTTAATTCTGAGACCAAAAGTCAATCCAAAGAATGGTACAAACCTGAAAAAGACCCTCCACTAATTGTGCGTGCAGTTCTATCTGCTGCAAAGGTAATACTTATTGTATTCTGGGATTGCAAAAGAGCTTATTTTTAGTTATTATCTGGTGAAGTGTACTACAATTAATGCAGAATATTATACGAATTAATTATACGGATGACTGTGGTAAGTACTTGGCAAAATGTCAAAATAGGCTGGAAAGTTGCATAAGGGTCCATTATTGCAAAAGGATAATAGTGGAAAAAAATTAGTTTATCGTTGGGATAAACGTATTCAACTAAATGGAAATTACGTTGAATTTGAAATAATCATATCTAAATTCCCAGAACTCTGGAAATAATTTGTAGAAAAAATAATTTAATTGAAACGCAAACTTTTTTTAAATTTTTTCCATGTACCATATTATTTTAATGGGCTAAAAAAACTAACCTCGATTACCCTTATCGTTAATGGATTATTATCGCTATCAAACTGAGAAGACTTGGCATTATTTGTCAGCCATATGGCGGCGTCGTCCAACTTGTTGCCGCATTTTTCCAGCGCATCCAAACAATCGGCCTCGCTGAACCCGAGGGCGGACAACGTGGCCACTTTATTTTTTAAGTTCGGCGTTTGGACCGATTCCCTGCTCCGCCAAGCGAGCATCTGCTTGGGCAACGAATCGAGCATTTGCTGAAACATGCGCATGTCGTGATATGACAGCCGGATCGTCAAAAATTGCAACTGGACTTCCAAGACCCCGCCTTTGGCGACATCTACGTTCAAAGTGATCGGATCGATGATCGACAACGCCGTATCCTCTTCCACGCCCAGAACGCAAGAAAACATTTCGCAATTGTTTAGGCTACACGACAGGGGTTTGTCGGGGTGATTGGGGCGGTACTTTATAACCGTGGTACTCTAAAATTCATCCGATTAATAGAAATTTCAAGAAGACAGAAGACCTTAACTTGAGAACAAAGTAGTAAATCAATTATTATAACTAGGTAGGTTCAGAGTGTTCAGCATTAATTGCATGGCAATTGCCACTGAACACTTGTAATCTACCTATTGAACTGAGGTGGCTTTTAATTGATAAAAATCCATTTATCAAAATAAATAAGAACTAAAAGTTCAGATTTTCACGAATTTCGTGAGAATCTGAACTTTTAGTTCTTATTTATTTTAATCTACCTATTATGAAAAGCAATAGCAGATAGCAATGTGAAACAGGAACAACCTTGCCAAGCTAAGGTCTTCAAATATGTTCGAACTTTTAAAATAACGGCATTGGTGTCCCATTGGGAGGAATCTTCAACCACGACGAATTCCGAATTGGTTACGTTCAATTTTAATTCAAATGACGCTTTGGGTGGCGGATATCGCTGTTTGCTGACGCCTTTGTGATCCGGACTTGACGATATGTTCTCGATTTCTTGAAAGATGTACTCCCTTATTGCATCCCACCAGTCAAATATCACCATCAGCCTTTACCAATACCGAACAAAGGATGAAATTTATTTTCCACCGGAAAGGGATTTTAGACTCACCTCATGTTATGCAAAAGTATAGTGACTCTCGTATGATCTTGCCTTTTTCTGCTATGTATTTCAGCCTGTACCAAATCACTATCTCTAACATCTTTCACTGGCTGTAATATACTGGTGAAAACGTTACACTGGCTCGTACGTTCGCACCCATGGAACCTGGTATCGATTACTATTATCTCCTGAGATACCAAATCAATGTCTTGGCTCAGATTGCTGAATGTTTCCATCGTCAAGTGGGATCTTATAAAATTTATACAAGCGAGGGGCGAATGATACAAATGCGACGTAACAAAACGCAAAGATACGTTCTCCATGTTTATTTTTATAGAGAGCAAGGTCCATTCTTCACGCGCATCAAACTAAAAGAACACCGAATAACTTGTACCGACCGGTGACATTATGAAAATAACGAAGTGATTGATAAATTGAGTCAAAACTGACAGCTAACATCAACGAAAGCTCACGCCTACGTAAAAGTAGCGACTGGGAAACCACTAGTTTACCATACTGCTATAGCTACCGTAGAAGTTAAGAATTTAGGGTAACTCGTCTTCCTACTACTTTAACGATGACATGGGTTAGCAATGTATTGCATATAACATATCACTTTCACTTTTTCCATATACAAATTTACATCCCACACCATATGAATCTTACCCCTGTGTTGATCACCTCCGTCGTCACGGAAGGACAAATCTTCTCGGTGTCCTCGCCCAAGTTGAAAGTCAACAATCCACGAATCAACTTGTACTGATGCAGATCCAGCGAACCGTCCAAAGTGGAGAGATGACCGTAAATACTAGAGTCTGGTACTATGCGGCAAATGTGTTTGTGCAAATTCCTTTCATACTGTAACTTGAGCTCGAATTTTTTAGTCAACAAAGACGGCCCTTTGCGCATTATAAATGAGGAGCCGAATTTAAAACTACCGGCCAGGTTATTTTGGACGGGACTTAGGTCGTTCTCTTTTACGCCGATGTAAAGGTCCATGTTTTGCAAACTGATGGACATCACGTCCAGCAGACACCTTTCGTTCGATTCGGGGTCCGATAAAACACTAATAGTGCCCGGTTCGCCGGAAAATTTGAAAACGTTAGTCACCAATAACTGGCCGAGATCTGTGACCAGTATGTCGGTCGATTTTGAGCTAACTGGTAACAGAATCATAGGTGAAACGGCTTTTAAGATTAGCGATAATCGAAAAGGGTCGTCCCTAACCTAAAAATTTGACAATTAGGCCATTTGGGACATGGAACATTAGCAAAATAAGAAGGGATACTCTCTCCACCCTAGGCTACATCTCTTTCTAAACACTTAGTAGCACTCGGCAAGCATATACAGACTCTAAAAGGTAGCATACAAAAAGTACTTCTCGTTAAGACTTGAACTGGAAAAGTTTATAACTGAAACAGCCAAGAAAAAATGCTGGAAGTTGTTTTTAACTTTCTAGGATGGCAGCTATGGGGAGCAATCGCATCCTACAAATATCGTTGTAAAACTGGGATAAATTCTATTTTGTTTCTTAGAATAGTTTTTGCTCAACTTCTTAAGAGATAGTGGGATGGAAGGGAATGTTCGAACATCACCCAGGACTTTTTATTTAACCCTAAGCTATCTCTAATATAAGATTATTTGTCAAAATACAAGATTTGCGATAAGGCCCCTTGGCGGCCATTCTAGAAATTTACAACATTTTCTCTTTGCCTTTTTAGCTATAAATATACAAAATATATTAAATAAGAAAGAATGTTAGGTATGATAGTTCAAAATAATTGCTTATTGTCCTAAATGTTGCTACTTTATTTCCTTAAGAAAAATTGTTGCAAAACTCGAACTTGTACTTTACCAAATGAGGCGAAAATATTTGTGGTAAATTTTTTGACTGAACTATAAGAAAGAGGGATGAAGAGTGTCACTTCTAGTCTTGTTAATGTTCGGTCATCAGTGCAAGAATATTTACTAGTTTCCCACTGGTGGCAGCCTGAATTCCTTTGATAACGGTGTTCCGTTTTTCGTGAAATTTACTTAAAAACGACTGAATTTCGGCAACGAACCGTTTGGTGTGGACGTATATCACAGAAGTCATTTCTAATGTTAACTGACCGTCATAGTCCTTTTTGGTATTGGGCGAGTGCCTGACAAAATCAGAAATGAATACAGTGGCTCTCTTCGTCTCAATACAGGGTGTTATTTTACAGACATCTAATTAGTGAATCAGTATCAATACACAATTTAATTAAATCTTAGTTAATAACAGGACAGCATTAATACGCGTAATTGGCTTTAAAACTAGTGTAAATGTGGCAGTGAAGAAGCTAAGTAAGTTAGTTAGAGAGAATTGCAGAAAGCTTAAACGCATGACCAGAGAACGACAGAGGAATATTTGTTAAGATTATTTTCTTGAATGCAAATAAGAGTTTGTGAGAAAATTTGTTTGTCGAGACACAACAAAGAAAACTGCTATTCAATTGCAATGATTAACAATGCTGTACAGTTATTAAAATCAAAATTTCAAAGAATATAATATTATTAATGAATTCCAATCTAGAATGAACTGGAAGTTTACATAACCAGTGTAGAGGAAATTGCATGACTAATCTGCGAATTTTAGGGGTGCTGAAAGCAAAAATAGTTGCACTGGTAGCTTTTTTTATTTAACTATTGACGACCTAATCGTGTTTAAATTATTTTTTAGTTTGAATTAGCAATGTCATTGCAAAAAATTAATCGGGAATCCTTTGCTGCTAGATATAATAATAAGGTCGATTAGCAGTTTATTATCATATTTGGATGTGTTAATAACTGAAAAAAACATCTTTTGAGTTTTAAATTTATGAGATCAGAAATGTTGCTGAAACAACTTTTTATAATTATAATATATTTATACATTTTTTATTTATTTTATTGCAAGGCATTTCAATAACACTCCGTATAGCAATATATACCAATACCATATACCATATAGAAAAAATCAATACCTTAGGTATTTAAACTGCAAAACGTCCTTTCCGGATGTGATGAACCGTTCCCTGTAAATCTGACCGTGCAGCGTCAAATCGCTTAGAGACATGGAACCTAGTTTGCCGTCCACTTCTTTGCGCAACCCCTGCGTCTTTATCACCACCTCCACGTTGGAGATGTTCGCTCTGGCGATCTCTTTATCCGGCCTCACTAACACCGCCGTCAAAGAGCACACGGTGATGCTGGTGTTGACTTTGGCCTTCGTAGTCGATTTCTCGATGACATTCTCGTAGGTCGAATTGGCGTCGGACGTAGCGTCGTACCCCGAACCTCCATCCGCGGTACCGTCGAAGAAATCGACAAGGGCCGCCCATGACGATGCGTTCACCATCAAATCCAAACAGTTGAAATCAATCGACGTGGACCGCGTGAGCGAGTTATAGTAACTGTCAAAATTTGGCGCGTTAGCATCAACCAACAGACTGCTTATCAGCACCAAGTTTCGTTCGGGTTTCGTCCGACCGCTCCCAGGGGTGGGACTTGGAGGTGGAGTGTTCGGACAACGCGTTTTCGGATGGTAGGCGCTGAAAATTTCGTTCAAGTGCGGAAATGACGAGGGAAAAAAGATTACTTGTTCGCCACGTGGACGCCAAACACGTTTGCGGTCTCCAAATGGTCGGGTAAAGAACCGCGCGACACGGAACCCATATAAGGCGAGTACATCACGTCCGGACATGACTTTGATATACAAGTGGCGCTTGGAGGAGCTTCGGGTACAGACGACGACACCATCATCGTTCTCTGCCTGAAAAAAAAACCTCAACTACCGCTTAACCTCGAATTAAGTCGTCAAATAGCGAACCTTGAGCCTTCCGGCTGAGACAAATCCTCCATAAAGATCGATCTAAGGGATATCTGTATATTGGTTTCGTACAAGTGGCAGCGCTCGACGTTAAAAACGAAATCTCTAAAAGACAAATCGACGAAACCTTGTTCGCCGTCGACGATGTCGCTTCTGAGTTCGACGGTGAACACGGGTACCTCGAAACCGACCTTAAGGGAAACCCCGAGGCTCTGGGCCACCTTTTTCGACTTCTGTGCCGTATTGCCCGCGGGAAACAGCTTTGCCCTGACGTGAGGATCCATGTTTAGGGTAGTCACTCCCGTATCCTCTTCGCTGATCTGACCGAGGCTAGATTGTTGTCTAAACTGGGCTTTTGCTACGCTCTGGTGGTCGCCCGTTTTCGGCGACGAGGTTACAAATTGAATCGTGTCTAGTAATTGTTCGTATTGAGCGCGCGTTAACGACACTTTCAAAGCGGTGACCACGGTTCCGAATGTGTGGATCAACTCCGACGGCTGCGAATCACAGATTTCGCTTTTAACAAATTAAAATGTAGTAAAGGACATTTAAAAGGTGGTAGTCACAGAAAGCTAGCATTACCAATGCACTCGAATTAATATTTTTAACTAGGATACGATGTGTGTTAAAGTGTGTCTCAAAATATATATTCTTGGCTTTTGATAGAACCTTCCCGGACTTTCAGATGTATGTGATAGTTTAGCTGAATATATGGGGTTTACTGTCTTCCTTCATATAATAATAATAAGCGTAAACGATAAGTACAAAAATTGTTCAACCGATCATCGATCCACCTAAACATCACAAATTTCCACGCACAAATGGCGACGCTACGAACCAACATATTCTAAATTTGTCAAAGCAACCGGAAGAACACATTTGACCTTTATATTACAGTAATTAAGTTACGCGATGGTATTTAATTTTTATCCCAATGATAGTCAAAAACCATAAAGCGAAAATTGTAGCTCTCTCAGCTACGTTCAAGTGAAACGCCGATGTTTGCAACTGTTTTAGGGTTAGGGCTAACAATTTCCTCCGGAAAAGACAAATTTATATAATTTTTTTAATGAAAGATTAAATTAAAAATTATTTAAAAAAAAAAGCACTGTAACTTACAAGGATATTTGCAAGGTTTTAGTACTCACTTTAATATAGCTGCTGTCATTATCACCATCGATCAATAGATTTTCGCTGCTATCGCCGCGCAAGGGTTTATTTATCTCCCTATCAATTTTAAGCTGAAGAATGGTGTCGTGCAATATCGGCTTGGCCAGCGTCCTGCAACTGTACAACACCTCCGGACGGCTAATTATACCTCCCGGTACCCTTCTCGAGCTGGTGTTCAAAGAAAATATGTTCATATCTTTGATTTCGACGTAGTAATGCTCCGTCCTCGGCTCCTCAAACTCGAAATTGTAACCGTTCGAATTGTTTGGATCCGCCCGACTATTGTTGACGTTAATCCTGCCCAAGTGTACCACAAACACCTCGGGACTAGTATAATTCCGCGGCAAAACCAACACCGGACTGTCCAACTCGATATCCAGATTTATGTCTGAAAAAGTAATGTAAAAAAAAACTGACTCCTAATTTCCAAACGCTATTAAGAGAGGGAGATACATCGATAGTCAGGTATCAACATTTTCGACCTTATTTATAAATTTACATCAAATATTTGACTAACTTTATTTTTAAGGGTTCGTCTTTTTTATACCACATGTGCCTCTGGCGGTAGTTTTAAAACACTTCTGGCCGTCCTTACCGATAGTATAGTCTTCTTCGTCTTCCGGACTGTAAGGCGTTTGGGGCATGGTATTCCTTGCCGATGAAAAATTGGAATGTTCATTTGAACTACTCCGCCTGCGCCTGCGTCCCGGTGACGCGCTTTCCGAAAACGAAAGGGCGCTGCCATAGATCGAGCCTGGCAACTTCTTGTTCATGTTGAGAGACTGAGCTAGGGCTTCGGCTCTCGCGTGGACCAAACCCAGAGCCATATCAGTTGCGGCCGTACGTATGGACCTACGAATCCACGAGTCAACACACTCTGAACTGATTTTTTTTTTTTTTTTTGGGACGGTACCTCGCCAAATTTGACAAATACTGCTTGAATTCCGTGGCACAAGATTGAAGTTCGTAGACGAACTTCGTGGAATGCGTATACCAGAGAGACGCCATTCGTATTGTTACGTCGGCGGTATCGATGTCGTTTTTGTGCAAGTTTCGGACCACTTTGAAACTAAACGCCTTCTGGTCGTTCTCGTGTAGCACGGACATAGCGTACAAAGGATGGGGCCCATCGATCAGCATATCCCGCCCGACGTTGACTATCCTTTGGTGCATGTGGCCTTCAGGCGTTAGGTCTAGTACCTTTCGCGTGAAACGAAATAACAAATGCACTATTTCTGGGTATGAACAACTGATAAAATAAGGCAACGTTGCCCAACTAACAATTACAAGTTTTATCAAAGCTGTGGAATCTTTTGTAAAAAACTTTACTAAATATACAATAGAATAAACGTCCCTGATCAAAAGGAAAAAAAGGTCATATAGACAAAGAAACAAAAAATAACACAAATGGGAGACACGGCCAAGTCTAAGCCTTTGTTTACATTAACTGACGTTTTTTTACGTATTCCATCAAGAACTGGCAAATTCAAGCTGCTAATATATATAACAATAATTATATAACAATAATTATGTAATAATGATAGTTTTAAGAAAACCATAGGTGCTACAAGTTGCAAACCAAAATACTTTAAATGTTATAATATTGCACATTTGGTGTAAGCTATTTCAGGCTTTTTAAAAAGGTTTTATAGCGTTATTAAAAATTTATTATACCACTTTTACTCTTGGGGTTTTACAGCTTACTTCGTAAAAACCCTTATAAATCTTAAAGCACCTAATAAATATTCTACGGCTACTACGAAACGCAAAGAATGTTATAAAGGTTATTGCCTAGTAACAAACTTTTTTACGTAGAAAAAGGCAAGAGGCAAAAATTGGCAAAAAATTAAATGTAGTAGCAGTTTTTATGGAAGGTGTGCCAA
This sequence comes from Cylas formicarius, assembly GCF_029955315.1. Taxonomy (NCBI): domain Eukaryota; kingdom Metazoa; phylum Arthropoda; class Insecta; order Coleoptera; family Brentidae; genus Cylas; species Cylas formicarius. Next base: position 35,362,802 of record NW_026844347.1, on the reverse strand, counting down.
AACCTGTGAAATTATTTTGCAAAGTGCACAACATTCGGATTCAGCCGATTCATATAAAATAAAATAACCATTATGTTGAAGCATTCAATTTGTTTCCATTTTCAACTCTTTTAGGGGATCAAAACAGCACCCCATTCGACTGCCATGTGCTCAGACAACCGTCAACGAGAGTAGTATTTTCCCAACTTCTTTGGTTTGAACAATTTTAAAAGACATATTTAGCATTAAATAAAGTGAGGTTATGATTGCAGCACAATTAATAGGCTGTCAGGTTTTATAAAATAGGTAATCGAAACATAACCGTGATCATTATAAAACAGAAAACTTAGTTGGGTTGGGCACCTCAATCCGAAAATGAACTGGACAGACCTGCAATCCCCCCAAAGAGCCGGAAACTTCGAATTTGTCGTCGACAGTGGCACACACTTTCGCATCGTTCATTGTGGCAGTGCAAATCTTCTTGCCGCAGAGCACTCCGTCCTTCAGCACGCCCCTGAGTAGCAAGACGTTCAAACGGTGAAAATCGAAAGTGACTTCCGTCGACGCTCGTATATTTGAACTGGCCTCCTCCAGCAACGATTCGGCAGACGATTTGGCGCTCGAAGGTACAAAAGGGGGCAAATTCACGCCGGACGGCCTTTGGGCTTTGGGGAATACACGTTTAATGAAACCCATCAGCTCCACAATGGTTTCCTGATTCGCGATTATGTCCAAATTATTGAACTGAATGTTGGCTATTTGAAGAGGTTCCTGGCCAGATACCAGTACCACTTCGATCGTGATCAAGGCTTCGGAATCGATGGAGAAACCATTACGGACCATGGTCGGCCAATGGGGCGGCGAAGTAGACAAAGTGTTCAAAGCTTGAGTCAACGCAACGGGCGAAGTTGCGTTCGCCCTCCCAATGGTGGGGTCAGGACTAGCGGGCGAGGTAGGCGAGGTGGGTTCGCTATCTCTTAAGCTGCCGGACATCGAATCCATACCTTAAACCGGAGTTTTAAATCAATATTTTCGACGCTATGGAAGATATCCGCGTACCCACGTGCTTGTGGCTCGCCACCAGCAGTTCGAAGTCGGGACCAAACGTTTGCAACGCATCGACCAGCAACAGGCTATGCACCGTTAGGGTGACGCTGGTATCGATCGCTCTCTTGGTAAACGAGACTTTAACGCCGGCCACCTGTAGCTCGGCGACGCACCTGCCGCGACTTTGTAACTCTAACGACAGCTGATCCACAGTAAACTGCATCATCAGTAACCTAAAAGCGCGAGAGACATCAAGTTGATAAAAAAATATTTACCATGTTCTAGCCAAATAGCAAATCTTGAATGTTTGAATGAAACTTATGACATTTATTTCTGCTACTAGTACCTGGGAGAGGGGGGGGGCACTCTAATGTTAGTTTTAGCTACTATCATCTGCGGCAATGGTAGAGCAAATATTTTTCTCGACAGTATTGTCCGCATATTAACGGATGCATTTTAATTAACGGATATAGCAGCCAGCCACTAATGAATTTATTGCAAAACGTAAGCATAAGCTGTGAAAATATTAGTAAAGTAAGATTCTTATAAAACGAACTAGAATTGAAAAATTAATTTTACGATTTTGCACATTCACAAGGAGCTCTGATTTATTACGACATTTTTTCCTTAACAATTTTCATCTAATCTGATTCGAAGAAATATTTTAGGAATTTCATCGCATGAAATGCCCCAACTTAGATTTTTCTCAAGAATTTTAAAATTTTTTCAAACTTTAGGAGTATTGTAAAATGCCTGCCAAACAAAACTAGCACATACAGAAAACATCTTTCACGATAAAGATATTTTTTACTTCTTTCAAAGTCCATATAACAAACTTCAGCTGAAGTCATTTACGAAGATATCAACTTTTTTTTTAAGACGTTACTTTAAGAGTAAGACTCAAAAAAAACCACACAGGCCAAACGTCAAAATTCAACATGAATAACGCCACTGGATAAAAAATGTGACACTGCAAAAGGGCAATCTATTTAGGAAATCATTGTATTAGAATTTCCAGTGGGAACTTGGAACCTCCTAGAACCAATTACCTTGAAATTTCGGCGCTGGTGTCGACACTAACCGATTCGTCATTGCCATCACCGCTCCGCGCGCCATCTACCGTATCGCCGTCGAAACTATCGGAAGATTTCAACGGGGACGGTAAACCGGTCGTCGCAATAAGATGGATTAAATTTCGAGTAGAGCAAATTTTGCTCTCGTTCAAATGAACTACTAGTTTTGGTAGGTTCGCGTTTAATGTTAAACTAGGATAGAGCGGGTCGCTGGTATATACTATTCTTCGCTCGATTTGGATGGAGATATTAAATCTGTCCAGGATATGTAAAGGAGACGTGCCTATAAATATCGCAGTTTAGTGGGTCAAATTTAAAACGCACGAGCAAGACCTTTATGGAGAGCGTATCGCCAATTGTCTTTCGCTTTGCCGATCAGGATCTGCAAATCGCTAAGATCTAAACAATAGCAGTCGTAAAGCCTATTATGAAAATTGACTTCGTCCAAAGCAAAATCTGGATAGTTCTCAAACTGCGACGCCTGTTCTAAAGTATGTTCGCCGGAATCACTGTTTTCACTCACAGGAGGGGTGGAGCAAGGTGTTAAGAACGTATCTGAAGAACGCAATATTTATGCGAATTAATAGTATTATCAACGACCCTATATCCAAAAACAACTCTACAAGCCGTGATTTTTTTGAACAAGAAACTAAAAAAGTAATTGCATCTTTATTACAGTCAGAAAAGATTCTAGACCACTAAACCACTTCTATCCCCAATTCTGCCACCTAAAAGAGCAGGCAAACGAGTGGATTTTCATTCATAATTCGTAGTCATTTATCAACTTGTAGAATCCTTTTTTGATATAACGTCAATGAGTACCACCAATAGCGGTTTACCGTCGTCTTCGCTTTCCTTAGTAATGAATTCTGGCTTAGCGGGAGGCTCGACGCTGTTGGTATTATTCCTCAATTGCAGCCTACCGAAATCTATTACCGCCATTGCGGAATTCTGATCGGTAAAGTCCGCGACAAATATTATCTGTGGCGCCGAAATATTGAGATCGATGTCCCAAGTGTTGTGCGTAACCTACGAATCCAGAGTCACATCATCTTCGCATATTGGTCTACATAACGCCCCCTTACGACTCTCCCTTGCAACAAGTGCTCCCAATTCTTGATCAACTCCATTTTCGTTTTCAATTTCATCTCTTCGATCCTCGACTGGGCTACGTCCCGTTGGTGAGGTAAACATACGAAATCGGTCAACCATCTGACCGCATTCGGTTGATAAACTACGTCTAGACATTTTGACTTTACACTTAGCCTTAAAAAAAAAACAAACTTCTACATAAAGGGTCGCACCGCTCACCATAGCTTAAATGACACATTATTTGATTTTTACATTCTACCGTTTTAAGTACAGCATCTCTTACAATTTACATTTTTTATTTCACATTCTTGGCACAATATAAAGAATATAGTTCAATTGTTCTCATTAGCAAAATAAATAAGAACTAAAAGTTCAGATTTTCACGAAATTATATATTTTCACATGACAATTGTTGTCTTTATCAAATGTAATATTTAGAAACTTCCTGCTACTATATATACCGAAAAATGGCCATAAAACCTGAGTTAATGTTGTTGTGAAAATTTATGTTCAATAAAGGAGAGGTATTTAAATCTAATTGATCGTTAGGCAATACATTCCAATGTCTCATTTTGTTAATCTCCATGGCTTCCAATAAATTTAATTTTCTACTTTTTGTGGCTATATGTAAAATATCAAAATCGTCGTCAAAAATGTGTTTTTCTGTGTTTAAGTGTGTAGCATAATTAGAATCTAGACTATTGTTTTTAAACGCTCTTTTATGTTCGTTAATGCGTTTCTTGAAGGATCTACCTGTTTGTCCAATATAAATTTTAGGACAAGATCTGCATTTTAACCTGAAGATACCTGTTTTTTTAGGATTTTGGACATTTCGTTTTATTGTTTTTTAAATATTTTCCTATTGTGTTGTTAGTTCTGAAAGCTATTTTGAAACCACATTTTCACAAATGTTTTGAAATTTTTTCACTAGGTTCTCGTATGTAAGTAATTGTTTTAAATTGTTTGTGTTCTGTATTCGGATAAATACTGTTTACTGTATAAAAGTTTGAAATATTGTTCTAAGTTCGCCTTACAACATAAGCCTGAATGAGGCATATCCTCGTTATAAACCAAATAAAATAAATCAAACGCAGTGATACGTAAAATCACAGCAACTAACCTATAATCACAGCCTGAATTGGGCGTTTTCTTCTCGTACACCAAATAGAATAATTGGTCCATGCTTTCTTCCAGTTTACCTGAACTACCGCTCGCGATCCTAGAACTAGGACCTACACCGATTCTCGTGCGAGCTGCGGCCATCCGATCTTGCCCAGGCGGACCAACGAGAATCGGAAACATCGTATCACAGGTTATTTTGTCTCTTAGGAAAATGGCGCCGAGTGATAATTCGATGAGATGGGACGCGGTGCGAGGCTTACTTAAAATGTTGAGCGATAAATTTTTAAACTCAAGCTCCAACATTGGACAACTGTAACGAAAACATTGCTTTCCGTCTGCGTAGGAAAAAGGGCATCGCAAAAATTCACCACTCTTTTTCTTCTACGTCGACGGCACACAAAGTTAGGGTACCGCTTTTCAGGCAGAAATTAAACTGACCGAAAACGACATCCCTTTTGAGTACCGTGTTATTTTCGACAGTGTCAGCGAGCACCTGAAGGATTTCCCCCTCCAGCTGTTTCGCTTCGGGGGAAGCCGTCACTGCAACGTCGCTCGACGAAGACGAATACCACCCTACCCACTGCGGGAACCAACTCTCCAACATGCTTCGCCCTTTAGAAGAGCTGTTATGATTTTGAGCTGGGAGTGTTATAGTACTCATAGCGAGCTGAAAATATAATAAGGAAAATTCCCTAAATATTTGCCAAGGTTCAGCAGGTTCGTTTAATTACGGAACTTTATGATTCGATGATTTATTTAATTATTGACATCCTCCTAAAATGGTTATTGACAGATTTTACGAAAAAAAGTTTCAAATAAAAAGAGGTTGCTGCAAAAAATACCTACGAAAAATGTCTAGGAAGGAAATATAAGACGCGACCTGTTACTTAAAAATTTCACAGGTCCCAAAATCAACATAAAAGTTTTCAAAAACCAAAAATATTGGGCTCACAATATCGTTACAAAAATTATGTCATAACTCGACTCTCCCACAAGCGATTGCTTACCTCCCTCAAAACTTTCAAATCTTCATAATCCCTATCCCACTCAACTTCGTGCTTCAGCTTCTTTTCCTCCGCTGTTAGAGCGGCAGAGGGAGTAATAAGAAGTTTTCTATAGACCTGAAGGTACTTGACATTTTGCCGCGCCCTTTGTAAACAAGATTCCCAAGTTGGTTTCGGTCTGCAAATCGCAGGCTGACCGCCAGGATACAAGCAACTGATAGCGTACAGCCACCAGGCTCGGGGATCTTCTTTGACAGAAGTGAAAGGTTTGAACCACTTGTACTCGCGAAGTCGGCCTATTTTATCCAATCCCTTGATGCATGATATTACTTGATTGTATTGCCACTAAAAAAGTTATTTTTATTTAAATGTTGACAGTTCTCACAATATCACATACATCTATTAAAGTCAACGGTACTTCCTCTAAAGACAAGTCACATATAATCCTTGGGGTGGAGTTTGATCTTAGAGGATTGGTACTGCGATTACGCTTGAGATGCGCCTGCGCAGTAACGCAAGGTAATAAATAGTGCTTAATGGTTTTATTGGTTTTTTTCGGGCACATATTTTCCTTTAAATAATAAAAGCAATTACCAGTGGCAAGTACTCCAGTAAAAAAAAAACTTACAGCCAGTTGCGCGACGTTTAGAGTAGAAAAGCGCTCATCAAAGTTCAAATTCACCCAGTAAATAGCAAAGTCGTGCAGTTCTATCAGCTTATAGGAGTGGTCAGCTTCCCCGTACTGTACAAAACCTGGCACCCAATTGGAATCGCAACTGTGTGCCGATAATGACCTGATAGTGACACCACACGCAACATTTTTTCCAAGGATGCTTAAAGAGTCCTCATAACGTATATGCACATCCTGTATTCTCAACTGGAGGTTTTCTATTATCTCTGAAACGAATCCTGCCCCATAACTGTACCACGAAGAGTAGCTGCTTGCATAATACGCAGAGTTTGAACCTTGTAAATCTTTTTCTAACCTCCATTTTGCCTCTAGATTATCTAGAGAGCTGACTTTCAAATCATTTTTGGCGGACAACTCAGTTTCATGATCCCACTTAAAAAGTAGCCTTAAAATATTTAAAGTACCATTGAGATCTCCTCACCTCATCTACAGGCAATGGACTGACAACAACATATAACTGTTCAAAGGCTATAACCCAAGGAGCAGATCTAATTTGTCTGACTGGTATTTGTAACTGCACTTTGCCTATAAAGCCACTCTTTACTTGAATAGGCAGACCCAAGTGCTTTAGAGCGTCAGATCTAAGAGGAACATTTTCAAGTTCAACTTTACCTAAAATTGTACAGTTGCAAAGTTATTTTAAATTACAATATTTTTTTATATGTTTAAGGATACCTACATAATCATTTACACCACTTACCTGATAGTAAAGCTATACTAAGCTGATCAGTATTTAACTGAACATATTTTCCCAAATAATTATTTAGTATCCATGTGATCAATCCCTCAAGCATTTTGTTAAAAGACTAAATTCGATTGGATATAAGTCAACATTATCTACAATTGCAAATAAGCGTAAAACACTAAACAAAAAAGTGACACTAAGATAACTAATAAAATACCAATTTATTTATAACGCTGACACTAAATTGACATTAATAGTTTTATTACTAATGGGCATAAATTCGTAAAAATACTACTATATATCTAGAAAAACTTTATTTTTTAAAATTGAGCATTATCCGCGAAATACGATTTGTCAACAAACTTACATATGTTCTAATTACAAATATATCCCGATAGGTCAGCATTTAACCTCTTGTTCTTTAACGCACTTCAAAGATATTTTTACCACAATTAGAAATCGTGAGCTAGTTAACCGTAGTAATTTAAAACGAACGGTTCAATACACCAAAATAAACAGTGTGTGAAATAATACTCACGTGAAATTTAACCCAAAATAGAACCCAATTTTTACTGTTTTATTTGAAAATAAAGGTACCTATTCCGTAAATTAAAGTCTCCTAAATCAGAGTATATAATATCCTTGTTAAATCAAATATTTTGATTTTTTATATACGAAATTTTGGGAAAATTTCCAATTCACATTTACGTAAATACAAATGACCTTGGATATGTCAAAATGTCAAATTAGAAAACATTCACAGACCAAAACCTATCATCGTTCTGTCGTTATGCAGAGAACCATACTGGGTTAGGATTGATTAATGATAACAAGACAAAAAATATTAACTAAATATAATATATTAAAATAGAAATGCAAAATCAACTTCATAAATTTCTGATTTCCACACAATTGCTAAAATTTTGTGGCACTGCTATGGTTTGAAGAACCGAGACATTCCGTAATTTCAATTCGCGGTTGACAGATGTCGCTCGTTACATTTTTTTGAAAGTGAGACGTAAATAAACAAATCAAGCGCAGCGCGTTAAATTTGAGTTTTTAAATTTTCGTTATTAAACTCGCTAGTAAGTATTGGACTCATGGTTTTTAAAAAACATATAAATTGTTTGCTTCTAATATTAACAAATAAGGGTTGCCTAATGTATAGGCGTGACTTAGCGTGACAGGTATCTTAACCTATTTTATGTTTAGATATTGAACCGCCATATATTAGTTTTATATTGAAAGACGTATTTAAGATATCCCTTTAAAAATGGGCAAGAGTTTCGCAGCCAGCGCTGACGAACGTAAGAAGCAATTTAGGCGCGATCGGTAATCTTTGAAAAATGCGAAGATGCCGAGGATAGGTGAGCGTGCTGTGCAACCAAACTGCGGCGTATTATAAAAAAAGATTTTGCAATGGCAATGTCCAGTTGGATGTTGAAGTCGACGATGCTGGGGCCGCAAAGTCGACGTTTAAGATTCAGGCCAAGTATTGTGTTGCGAAAAATGCAAGACCACAGGTTACAAAATCTCTGTTTTAGGGAAGTGGAACAAGGAGGAAGATCTATTTACATCATGCTTGAAACAAGGTAAGAATGACTCAGACCGCCGATTGCATGTTGTTTTGATCAGATCTGATGTTTGATACTAAAAATATGTGGCATTCTGTGTGTTTATATATATATAATTTTTAGATCCACATGAATGTTTTAAAAATTTGCTCTCCAAACTTTGTGAGTGTGATGCTGAAGAAGGGGTACTCGTGAACCAGTTGAATACCCTGGTTAAGCTTTTAGTGCATTATGAGGACAAGTTTGAACTATTAAATTTTAGCAGAAATGACATCTTGACATGGTAGGAGTATTGTTTCACTGACAGTGTTGTCCTAATTAATATTTTTCAGCTTGCGTGTGTCTTTAACTTGTGAATCTACATTAGTGCGATCGGCTGGCTTGAGAAGCATTAGACATGCTATTAAAAGTGAAAGTGATGTTATTTCTCTAAATAAATTGTTAATACCTTATTTCATATCAAGGTAATAGTGTATTTCAAATGGAAATTAGATATCAGTGCTTCTTATTTTTTTTATTAGATCATTTGATGTAATATTGGCCAATGATGTAGAACGAATTGAGGCAGTGAAGCTTATGAGAGAGATTTTGATTTTATCCCCTTCCCATTTTCATATTTCAATGGTGAGGAGTTTGGTAGCATTGGCCAATGAGGGTACAGAAGGCAAAGATAGGATGCTCAGAGTTTGCCTGGCCACTTTGTCAGAGATAGGTAAGAGGTTTTGAACATTTCTGAAATTAATAATTGGCTGATGCTCAAATTTGCTACGTATTTTAAACATATAATATGCATTCACAAATATTTACATGCTACTACCTAAAGGATAGGTTGTAAACAGTGTTATTTTTAAACTGAAATAAAATTGCCATTAAAATGAATAGCGTCTATGACCTCGCAATTTTATAGTTATTGGGATGTCTGTGCAAGGCACTTAATAAGTTTATTTTGTGCATTATAACAAAGGGACCAATGCAAATATTTTTATGGTTTGCCTTTTATGTTCAATTTTTTTTGGCTAATGCCCACTTTAAGCTACAATTAAGGAAATACACAAAGAGAAGAAAATAACAATTGACATTTTGTGGTGTCTTTAAATGGATTCTGTTTCTTACCTACAAGAAAAAATGTTATAGTAATTGAATCTGATGATGTGTGCATAGTTTATCAAATAATGGCGGTCATTGCCCCCATTACTGTTTATTTATTTATTGCCCAATTTAGATGAAGTAAACAAAAATTTATATATTGAGGAAAAAACCCAACACACATTAATTGCATAAGATTAACTTACAAAAATTCAATTAATTGTTGTTGTTTTACTAAAAACAATAGGTGCCTACTGTAGACGACATGTCTGAAATGAAGAACATGAATGAAATTGTGTAAAACTTTGAAAGAAGTGCATTTTCGTTTAGAGAAAACTTAAAAAGGAAAATCACCTTTAATAAACAAAGACGAAGTTATTTGCTGGCGGCGACGATTTTTGATAGTAGTTGGACGGTTTTGAAAGAAAAACACTAATATCCATTATCTGGCTAAAACTTGGGTAAATGATGGATGTACCGCTGGTAACACATAGCAGGATAAAAAATTAAAAAGCGGGAGGTCTTTAATTTTTTAAAAAGCTAAAAGTGTAATTTACATAGCAAAAATGGATTTGTGGGGACTGGAAACTATCATGAATACATGAATGCTGATATTTTTGAAGACTGCTTGTTAGATGGATAGTATTGAAAATAGTATTTTTTAAAAATAACGTTTATAATAATTTATTAATATTCATATTATTCTTACTTAGAATAATTAATATATCCATTATCTATTCATCTCAAATACTCAAAATACGGAATTTATGGGAAACTATAATTGCAATTTGTTCGAATTTTAGGATACAATGTTAAAATTGTCCATCTTGTTTAATGTCCCTTGTAATTTCAAATTGACATTTTATTACTGTCTCACATTAGGAAACAACATATAGGACCAAAGGTGTAATGTATAATTTTTTAAATTTGGAATAATAAAAATTAAAAATTTTGTAATTTGGTCAGTTCCACGTTACAAACAATGTGATTTTACACAAGTTTACTTGAAGAAAATCCATTTAACACAATTAAATTAGAAAGGAGTTTCACAGTTATGCGAAATCCTCAAGTCTGAATATTCAAATATGGTTTCATGAAATCAAAAATAAACTTTGATTTCACTGACTACTGTTTCGTTTATTGCTGTTCTAGGAATATTAAATTCGGATCTATTCATTGCATCATGTTCAGTTGCCGCGATAACCAGGAACCTTATAGAGTGCCAAACTCCAAAAATCGCCGAATCTCTTTGCGGCGTCCTCTTGCTACTATTGGACAAACCTCAGACGAGGCACCGAGCAGGTATCGATTTGCACGGCGTCGCCGCTCCGTTCTGCGACTTCGATTACAAACACGGATGGAAAGATAAAACCAAGTCAGTATTTTATGAAAACGAAAACCCATTTTCGAACTAACGACCCCCCACCCACGGTTTTGTAGAGACGAACGTGAACTGAGGTTAAACTGCAGCCGACTCGCTCTGCTCACGATTCTGCGCAGTTGGCCGGGCATCCTGCACTTTTGCAGTCCCAAAGATCAAGGCGGCTTTAAAGCGATCGTCGATGTACTGTATCTCAATCAGTTGGAGGTTCGGGTAAGTTAACCGTCATTTGCCATCGTCTATCGATCTGAGTGCTCCGTTCGCTTTCAGAAAGCGGTATTGGACCTCCTGTACGATCTCCTGGGTCTCCCGCAGCCCGAATGGACCGACGAAATTTGCGTGGCGGTCAGCGCAGTCGATCCGTGCGAGCCCCAGTCCTCGTGGCGTCTCAAGGAGGGATTCGTGAGCGCCGAGGCGCGGGCGGTGTTGCCGCATCTGGCGAGAACCACTCCCTGCACCACCGACATGCATTTGGCGCTACTTCTGTACTGTTTCCTGGAGAACGGGCTGCTGGGCGCGTTGACCGAGGTTATAACTACTGGGGACACATTTATCAGCGTCAGGGCGACAGTTCTTTTAGGTAAGCGGAACTAATTATCTCTGTAGGAAATATCGTGTACCCCCAGTAATCATAATCATTTTCTTTCATTGATTTCTCTCATTAATTCCCTGTAAACAACAATATACTTTGCCAAAAAATAATTTATTCACCTGTTTGATGTTTATTTACCGTTTTATGACGTCACGAAATTTTTTCAATTGAACGAATTAAAATCAACCACGCTTGCGTCATGCATGTGTATGTTCAATTTTAAGATTAAAAATTGATTAAATCTTAAGCTCGTTAAAAAAATGTTATAAATGTGTGCCCTGAACGTTTTAACTTTTCAGTTATAGGGTGGTAAAATTTTAAGAAAAGTTTCTATTAGATTATCCAAGAAATGGTTCTAGATATTCTCGTAAAATTCGTGGCATGAAGAGACTTTTTCAGATGCACAACATTTTTTCATTTCTACTAGTGGTATTCGTCCGCGATTTCTATTTCTTATGTACGAAGAAGAAAATTTTTGCAATATTATCTCTGCATAATTAAATTAAAAGGACTGCATTTTGCTATGCTCACTAATCATCTTTTGTTAGTCAGGAATAAATTACTAATTTTAGTTATTGAATTTATCAAGAAAGATATAATAATAATAATTATCGTTTATTACGACAAGTTTGAATAATAACACTTGGGCTGGAAGACAGTTTGAAATGTAAATGTTATTCATAAAATTAATTGGCGGATCTGATATATTTTTTGTTATATCCATAATTTATAAACAAATTTTTAGTTCCAATCATTTTCCACATCATGCAAACTTTTGTCAGTGGTACCTTCAGAATATTACAGTGTTCAAAAGTGGAATTTGTGTTTAATGTCAGGAAGGGAGGAATTATTAGTAATCATCCGATAGGCCCATTTTCGTCTAGCAGGACACTTTGATGAAATTGCTTGAACATGTGCCAATTTGCATTAAGCGAAGGTGGCCATTTTTAACTATTGTTAATATTAATTAAGACGCAGAAGTTATAGGAAGTTTTTTCTTAAAGTTAGCTCAAAAATTAGTCGCGCCCATACTGACACACCATTAAGAACAGCACATATATGTTTTGCTATGTTGGAATTTGGGTACTTTCCAGGTGAATTATTGAGGCTTACGCAGTTTCTGTTGCCGCCGGGCTGTTGCAATCTGTCACCCTCCTTGCCGGCCCTGCTGCAGTACGCCACGAAAAGTAAACCCCAAGCTATGGCAGCTTTCACCGCCTTGCAGCAGCTGCATAAGTGGGTTATCGGCATTCATTCATTTCGAATTGTTGGCACATATACCTATTTTTCAGACTTATGAAGAAGAGACCCGCATCTTACAGTCTCCACTTGGACTACATTATAAGGAACAATTACAGTAAGAAGGTTAAACAGAGGCAGGAGCAGGGCAGCCGTCACAGGAGATTCAGATCGAAGATTAGCCAAGTTAAGGTTGGTGAAACGAAGTTTCTGCAATCAGAAATTAATTTTTAATTATTTAAAAAATTTGACAGGCGGTGTTAAGAGATGGCGATGATGTTATGAAAGAAACTGGAGTACTCTCGAGTAACGACGCCCTCACTTGGAACTGGGGCCTGATTAAAATAATATTGAAGGTAAAATGCTTTATAAAGGTTGACATTTGACGTCTCATATTTATTTACTATCTTATTACCTCAACAGATTGCGCGGGTCTATTTTTATTTGCTTTTTTTAATGAAAAATTAGCAGGGGGGGGGGAATATAGACTGTTACAGTGGTTCATTTATAAAACTTGTTTCCATGGCCGCAGGGCGAACACAACAAGAAGATAGATCTAACCGATTCATCGCATCGTACTTTCATTAAACGCCTCCTCGAGTTTTTCAAACCTTCGCAAAACAAATACTCTCACATGGATCTCGGTACAACACCGGCAGCTAACTTAGATATCACGATGAGCGGAATAGAACTAGTTAATTATCTGGTCGGTTTGAAAGATCCGGAATATCAGGCTATGGCGTTGGATCTGTTCAATGACATCCTGGTCAACATCAAAGCGATCGGGACCAGTCGGAGCGTTCACGATTGCCTATTCAGTCCGCAGCACATGGTCAACACTCAATGTCAAAGTTATTTTTTGTTCATCGGCCAGTTTGCGAGGAGCGAAGCGGGACTGTTTATGCTGAACAATATAGAGATGTTTGCCATGTAAGTGTTATATATATTTTTCAAAAATTAATATTTTATATACAGATGTATACAGATAGACATATTCTTTATTTGACTATTTTACAGTACAAAAACCTACAATGAATAGTTATAAAAGCGTAATATATAACAAAACAAATAAAGAACTTGTGGTCACTATCAAGAATCCTATATAAATCTTTTATCTTGTATTTGTATTCCTGTGGAAGAGATCAGTGTTTGAAATTCTAAGAACAGGAAAGACCCAAAAGAGAGATAACATTTTTTTAATAATTGTAACTAATTATTTTTGGTTGTCAGTTTAAATTGTCGGAAGGTTTTTTTTCAGTAATTCACCCTATTTTAATAATAAAAAGTAGTCTAAACCTAATTTTAGATAAAAAAAGATATAAAATTTTCTCTGAATTGAATTGGAATTACGAAAATAATTTTTATTTTGGAAGGAACTGGGAATAAATTTTAGATACATATTTAACACCAAAAATGGATCCTTCATGCCTAAAAGGTGTTTACTGAATTTGGTGAAAATGAAAAGTGGAAAAGAGACTAAATGATCAACGATTTTATTTAATTACGAAACACACTCATTGTAGCAAAGCATATTGATTACCAGTTTGGCTAGGATAAGGATGTTTTTTCACTCCCAAAAACAGGATAGTAAGCAACATGTTTGATAAACTTTTTAAGTCGTTTATTAAGCACTCACTCCACTCGTGCCAAAACATAACTCGAGGCTCAAATGCCGTTTACCAAACTTGTTGCATAATATACTATTATGATCTGGGCAATGTATCCCAATTTGACGCAGAGCACGGACAAGAGCAGTTTAAGGGAATACATGTAGCTGTCACTACAAACAAATTTTTTCTTAGAACCATATCACTGTATCCAAAACTAGTGGGGAGTGTGTTATAAATTTTGCTATGTAGGGTTTAGATAATTACATTTGTTTGTAAAGTATTCAATAATTAAATAATTTTTTTTATTTTGCCTTACAAACCAATAGAACAAAAAACGAGTGGGAGTGGTTTTTCAATTCAAGATCTTTTGGGGATGGAGTTAAGTATAATTGAAACTTTTTAACATTTTTCAGCCTCAAAGAACTAGCGACAACTACCAACCACGATTGTTACGTAAAACTAATAATTTCGTCGCTGGACTACATTAACCCGGGACCATGTCGAAATCTACTGGAGGAAGTGCTCACCTGCGGTGTCGAAAGTTCCCGTGTGTACGCTACGCAGTTCTTTTTGGTGCTTTTACGTGCCGGGTGCCCGAATTTCGCCAGCTGGGCCGTCAAACTACTCGTCAAACAGTTGGAAGACCAGTCGAGGTTTAAACTTCGTCCCTTGCTAGCAAACGCATTGTTTATTGATTTTTTTTAGGACGGTCCTACTGTCAGCTCTGTCGACCCTTCACGAAGCGTGCGAATTGCCCGAATGCCTCGACGTTCTAATGGACATTAATCCGAATCTTTCGAAATTAGGAGAAAAAGGCACGCTATTGAAAACCAGACTGCTGTCGACCGAAAAAGGCTTGAAAAAACTCGGCAAAGCGAAAGCAATCGATGAAATCAAATCGTGGGATAGTTATTTTGGCTATAGGTACGTTAAATTGGTGGAAGGAGACATTTCAGACGCTCTGACCCTACATCAAAGAAACCAAGACGGCAAGTACGATAAGAGGGTGCCCGCGGTGAAAAGTTCCAGCAGGTAATTTGAAGTACTTTCGCGACGCGTTCATGCGATTCAACGTTTGGTTTATTGCAGAAAGGATATGTTTTTGCCGCCGCATTTGTACGGCCAGCTGAACCACCACGCAGAAGGTTTCCAGCTGCTGATATCCACCGGTTCTATAGGCTTTGTAATAGAGGTATATTTGAATTACTTTTCCACTTGTGCCGAAACTTAGTTTGATTTTTTTTTATCTATCGTTCCAGCAAATAAAACAGGGCAGGTGCGATAAAGACGAGGAAATTCTAAAGTTGAAGTCGGCTCTTTGGACGGTCGGCCACATGAGTACTTCCAACAGAGGTCTCAATTATCTCAGTTCCTTCAGCGTCGTCGAAAAAATGATCGATTTGGCTACAAATTCGCCAGTTTACTCGATTCGCAGCACGGCATTCTACGCTCTCGGATTGGTCGCTACTACATCGCTGGGGGCGGACGAGTTGTGCCTGAACGGTTGGCTGGCGACGAGGCACGACAGGTAAGGCGATTTCTTAAAGTTAGTTATTTAGTTATTATTGAGTGAACATTTGGATCATTACAAGTGATTAAGTCTTATGGAAGAAAAATAAAAAACAATACGGGTACATGCAAGCAAACTTAAGTAATATTAGTGTAAATCACAATCAAAAATTATCTAAAGGAATGGCAGGTGTAATTATGAAATATATCTTTGACTGAAGCTTCAAGCGATAGTCATGATCCCTTACTGTTTTTCTTAACAAAAACACAAGTTTTTGCTAAATAGGTTATCATAACTGTCAGGATACTAAGCTTGAAAAAGTGCGGACAAAAAAATAGTTCTATCAATTTTCTTTCGCACAATTGGTCCGTTATTAATTTTTGTGGCATTACCGCAGCTAAAAATACTTTAGTTCAAGACTGAGTGAGTATGCGCTAAGTAATGAGAAAAAATAATACTTCTGTTACTTCATTAACTATTAATTTTAATTTTAATTAAAATACATCACAGTTTAAAATTTAACAGCGATTAGTGTAGGATAACATATTTTTAGAATGACCCCAGGAGAGTATAGCATAAGTTAAGTGAGAGTGAAAATTGCTTTGGTTAGTTTTGGTTAGTTGTTTGAGGGGTTTTGATTTGATGTCACTTGTGAGATATTTCTAAATAGAAATGGCTGTCGGTATAACTTTTTTGTGAAGATGGCAATGCGATTTTGCGCATTACGCCAGAAGGGGTTGCTTGATATTGATATTTCTCAATGTAAAGTTGACCAACTGTGAAATTATTCAGTGACAGTTGGTGAACCCAGTCATAATAAAACAACAGAAGATATTTGATAAATTAAGCTTTCACTCCACTGTTACGGTTTTAATGATTAAATTGAATAATTATAGATTAACGAAAAATTATGTTTAATTTTAAAATTGTGTACATTAAAACAATCTTATTAGGTTAATGTAGGACCAACCGTTAATTGGGAAGAGTGATTTTTTAAAAGACTTTCGCATTACCCCATTTAAAAAAAAGTCCAGTCGGTGTCCAAAATTGCTTGGCGAAAAATTTGTTTTTGGCACCTTACAAGGTCAATATTTTCCTTTTCACGAACTGATAACAAAAAAAAATTAAACTGAGGTGGCTTTTACTTGATGAAAATCTATTTATAAAAATAAATAAGAACTGAAAGTTCAGATTTTCACAATTGTTTCGACAACACCGTGTCTTTATCAAATGATGATTGATTTTATAAAGACACGGTGTTGTCATGTCAAAATATATAATTTCGTGAAAATCTGAACTTTTAGTTCTTATTTATTTTTTTTTTAAATTACCGAACGCTGGTATGTGTTTGCGTACGATTAGGCACGACTATTGGCCCGTCATCCAAGAAGAATTGCAAGACACAATTTATTTGAATCACTTCACTACGACGATGTCGGAAGAGCCGGATTTTTCGGAGAATCCGTTTATTGGTGATTACGAGCACCCCGACGACGATGACATCACCAGCGACGGCGAGGACAAGATCGAGTTTCTGACATCGCCGACGGTATCGCCCGGTAAGACCTATCGCCCTTTTAAATAAATGCGTTTTCCTCTGAAGTACATGCGTCACAAATCGGACAAATTAATGAAGTTGTTTTACTAAATTTTTATCCACCAAAGTGATATGGAAGATTGTCTTTTGGAACATAATTAAATAGGAAAAAATTATGGAACCACTTCTTACAACTATTTTTCAACTCTTAACAAAAATTTCAGGTTTTACAGTACTTCTTTCTTTGCGAAACAGTAATTGGGGCAAAAAGACTGTTATGCGGAAAATATTAGTTAGCTTACAGAACAAACAATATTTTTAGAAAAACGTCGTCATTATCTTTGTATAATGTGCAAGGTAGTGGTGATAGAAACTTACAGAAAACTAGACATGAGAGTGAATCTAAAAATTCAGTTGCTTAGATTTTTGGATAAAAATTGATGCCCGCCGGTGGCAATGATGTTTTCGTAGACAAGGTTATGATTTTCCACGTTTGGCTCTACTAACTAAACTAACCTGCACTTTGAGCCATTTTCTTTCTAAACAGCAATTTCCAGGCACTAAATTCGTTTTTCCAGAATATTTAAAGAAATCTAGGCATATTTTGAGAAAATACTGCCGTAAAAATGCCGCATTCAAACTTTTTGACGATCTTTCAACTGCCATGTTGGTTGTTCAATGCTGCAAGGTTATTGGTGAACAGCGAGATTCTTAAATCTCGCGCATATGCAAGTTGAATGGATCTTTTCAAAAAATTTTTAATATAAATCCCTGTATTATCGGCCTAGGCATCTCTAATAGGCAATATAGTTCAGTTCAATTTTTTAAATAAAGAATACAAACAGAAAAGAAATTAAAAGACCAGAAACTTTAAAGCACCACAAAATTGTTCCTTACCTTATCAAATAATTTTACATCGAAATTAGTTCAAACGACTTTGACCATTACCTGTTTATTGTAAACAATTTAACATTTGACGGTGTTAGACAAAACATACGCGAGAACAATAATCTTTGATTTTGTAAAAATCGGCAAATCTTGGAAACGTAATACATTAGATAGGTTATATAGATTCTAAGAATCGGTTTTCTCATAGCAGCTAATTGTAGATATGAAAGTCTTAATGTAGATAATATTTTAATACACTTAAAGAAAATATTTAATCAGTCTACAATTTTTTCTTTTTAATTGACAATATAGAAATAATTCGATCAGGGTTTTTTATATTGAATACCATTTGGACGAAAACGCAACCGCCCTAACTTATACCAAATCAAAAATTTCTAACGTATAACGCAACGAAACGCGTCGCTAGATATCCGCAAGGTGAAGCAGTGGACGCTACCCGCAAACAGAACGCCGCCCGAGATCGTCCACAAACGGTCACTCTCCGAATCGAAAACTTTCGACACGAGCAACGGGTTCGAGGACATGAAGTATGGCCCGTACGTCATCATAAGGCAACGGAATAGTTCCATGACTGAATCGACTACTTCTGGTGTTAGTTCCTGCGATTCCCTGCAAAATAGACAATTGGCGGGGGTCAACTATTTGCAAACGCTGAGTCCTATTCCTAGTTCGACAAGTCTGAGTACGCTGAAGCTGCCACCAAACGTCAAGAGGCGTTCCCATCGGGTTTCGTCCAATAGTGAGTGAGTTTTGAGGGTTAGGCGCGTAAACGAGGATTTGTTTTTGTTTCGAGGTGCCGGTTCGGACGCGTCGTCGTCATCCTTAACGGGCAGTACTTCCAACGAGTTGAGTATACAAAACATGCTGGGCTATCAAACGATACGAATTATCAGGCGGAGGGACTCGTTGAACTTCCGCAGAACGGAGAAGGACGAGTATCTGTTTAGACCTCCACCGCAGACGTATGTATACATTGCCCAATTTTGACTAGCTATAACTAAACATTTTTTTTATTGATGTGGAAGCGTCATCCTTGACGTCAGTGGGGTCGGATTTTCGTTATTAATTTCTTTCTTGTTATACAGGCAGTGAATGTAAGGTTGCGAAAAATTTCCATTTTTTAGAGAAGAATTTGGAAAATCCTGTTCTTTATGATGTTGAGTGAATCACTAGGTCAATACGTCCGGACATCTTTACCAGATACTTGAAAAGAAAATGGTCAGTGCCAGCAAAAAGTTTTGTTCAGAATTAAGATGAGTTCTAACTATATGTTTCAGTTTCATTTTTACATTCATTTACATTAAAAAAGAATAGTTTCTTTCATTTTTTCGAAATGTTATGTTTTTCACTTAAATAATCTCACTTCATTAGTAAGGCTCTTCTTGTGTGAATAACCACCCCATTTTATAAACTTTCTTTTGCATGCCGGTGGTTTCCGCCATTTTCTTTGCAAATTATTCCTTGATACAGTTTAGAAAGAATCTGTTATTTTTTAGATCTAATTTTAAAATTCCAACGAAATTTAAAAAAAATGGCAAAGAAGTATTGACCTAGCAACTCTTTTCTCAAAATTATTCGCCAAAAATTGAAAAAATTTCGCTGCCTTACATTCATACATAAGGGGAACAGTTTTAAAAAAATAAAATAAAACCACCAGCGTACCGACCAAGGATGACGTTTTCTACCAGCGCCTAAAAATCCAACATTGGCGACGAAATGTCTTACTTAAAGCTAACTAAAAAGTAGATCTAAAAAATAGAACTAAAATAGAATTAATTAATGTTAAGAAAAAGCAAACAATATGTTTTTGAATGTATAAAAACAAACGAAACGCGAGCAATTTATATATAACTTATAAGAAAATTATGTAAATATACATTATTTTTAGTTTAATACTTAATTATGTTATGTGGGAGATGGTTAAATGTTTTTGTTGTTTGTTTTCCTAAAAGCTGTCCTTTCTGCAGAATAATCACTGTATACTTAAAAATCTGAAATCTGTAAACAGCTTTTTGTGAAATTTTTGCTATAAATCAGTTTAATTACCTACTTCTGCACTCTATGCACACAGACCTAATGCTAAGTAGGAGTGAACCAAAGCTTTAAACCACACCTCCTCTTCAGTATAGGTCGACAAACAGATAAGCTTGCTCATGACAACCCCCCTTTCCATTTCTTGATTCCTTGTCGAAATGTAGGAGTAGAAGATCTCTGACGGTAGACAGCATCTACTGGCAGAACCAATCGTCGGCGCCGTATTCTATTTTCGCCACCCAAAAGGTGGAACCGACGGGCACGTCCAAACACAAGGACAAAATTTACATGGGCATATGTCTTCCGCGTCTACTGGAAGCCATTTTCCCGGAGGACGCGAGTAGGGAATCGCGTTCGGACCTGGAGGGGAGCACCCAAAAACTGGTATCGGACCAAGACGCCAAAAGTCTAGTCGGCAAGTGGTCGCACTCGAAAGACAACTGTTTGGGTTGCAGCCATTTCGTACTGAGTCCGGATGTTTCCTATTTTCAAGGAGGTACGTGGCGCTATAAACGTGGAATCGCGTGGACGTGGATTTTTTGTTTCTAGACCAAGCCAAAATCGATATCCTGACTATTTGCGAACGGTTGGCGAATCCCGTGATGAGCAAACAGTTCAAAACCCAGCTGCTCCGATTGAAACAGAAGGAGCCGAGAGCGTTCAAGGACGTTTGCGTTTATTCGGAGGTATGCACGATGTTTTCGGAGAACTCCTACACGCTGCTCACGCGCAGAATAGTCCACGAACTGTTCTTCGATACCGCGTACGACAGACTGTACGACGCGCCCAGGAAACTGCTCGGCGTGTCGTCGAAATCGAATGAGATCGGCAGACGAAGCACGATAAATATTACGAGCCCTACCGAGTTTAAGACCCTCGATTCGTTGAAGCTTATTTCCGCGGAGAATAAATTCCCCATAAGGACCAGGAAGAACACCAATTGATGTTCCTTTAGTTTAACGCGTTGTTTTTTTTTTTTTTTTCGTTTTGTATGTACTAATCGCAAAGTGAAAGGTGAGAATTTACACTTGGCTTTGAAGGATTTCTTTTTTTTTATATATAACGTCGCACCACTCCATCATCGGGAGGTGTTTTTGAGGTCGAGTTTCGTTGGGAGCTAGAGAGCGGGATCGCGGGTGCCTAGTCAATATTTTGAAGGTGCGACGCTATTTACTACCGACTAGTAAAAGGACCTTTACCGGGTCAGTATTCTGCCAATTATGTGTTCAAATTTTATACTACGATCTGTTGCCGATTTAAACGATACACGTTCGAATATAATATATTTTGTAATATTAGATGTTTGTGTTTCTCATCTTTTCACTTATTACGTTGCGCGCGCGCGCGCGTGTAAAATTTAAGAAAAAATTATATCGTTAAATCTTGTACTCCAATTGTATTTAACTTGACTGTACGGTTTTCGACTTTTCCTCTTTTTTTTCCTATATATATTTTTTTCTTTGTCGTTTAAACATGTTCCAACTATTTATTTATAATAAAATTATATCTTCTTTGTTACTGGTTTTATTTTTGATATATAACAAATTTTACTATTTCGAGAAATAGACACCTAAGAATAATCAACGGAAACTAAAAAAATAACACTACAGCGTCCAAGGAAAATATCCAGATGGCTTTTTATATAAAATATTTACAGAAGATGAAATTTTCTTTATTGATATATGTTGCTTTTACGAGATTCAAAATGTCAACCATATTCAGATCCACGTAACTGGACAAAATAGTTGCTATGACGTTTGTAATCAATCGATGAGATTGCGAGTTTCACATTCATAAATATACCGACGTTTAACGAAATTTGGCAGGTTCGTCAAACCTTAAACGTCAAAAATGGGTACGCATATTTTCCATTGTCTCGTCTTTTTATTATTTAAAATTAGCTATTTTATTGTGCAATTTTATTAGTTTATTTATTTTAATCATTTGTAATCTTGTAAATGTTTAGTTATGTTAGGCCAAGTTATGCCTTTTTGAAGTTTCCTTGTTTAATATGATTTTGTTCGAAATAAAGGATATTAGCATTAAAAGCGACTCGCGCTCCACCTACGTCAAAAACCTTAACCGCTAAAGAAGTAGGGACAGAAATTTTGATACAGCATTGTAAATTGTCACTATTAATTGACAGCTTTAACAAAAGATTTCTGACCGATGACGCAATATATTAGTCACATACTTCTCCATTAAAAGCATCCATCTTTAAAGAGCGACCCGTTGAAAATTTCATGTTGGTAAATTGAATTAAATTGAAATTGAATAGTTAAACAAAAAAAAATTCACTTGACCTGCTGGATAGGCTTCAGAAGCATATTCTTCAAATTATTGGAGTAAAGGAACAAGATGCAGATAGACCACTGAGTATCAAACAAGCGATTGTAGCGAATTCTATAGTGTATCAATAGTGTATCAAATGAACGCTATGAAGCTATGTGTTTTATGCAGTAAAATATTTTAATGAACTGATAAATCTCAATGCCGACAAAAAAGTGCTTAAAAAAAATTAAAGAAAACAGAACAATGAAATAAATAAAACGTAAAAATCTTTTTCAATCTGTAAAATTATAAAAAGTATTAATATGTTGTATATAATCGGCGAGGTGCAACTCACAACAAATAGTAAGTGGTTGCAGGGTATTTTAGAGTCAACCTATGTACAGGCAATATTTGCCACCTATAAGTCGTTTACCGTAAAAAGATTATTTTATGTAAAAGTAAATGGCTAAACGATGAATTTTATATTATTTTATTCGTATAGCATCTATTTTGTCAAAAATTCGACCATATTTTTTGACCAGAATTACTTCTAATAAATAAGAGCTTGTAAACTGGTATCTCGTAATTTTATCTTCCGCAAAATGAATATTACAACCATCATACAAAATATACAAAAATAAAATTTACAACGAAAGGACAACATAATAATAAATAGCCATACACTTTTTTTAATACAATCCCTAAAACCAAGAAGGTATAGGAAACCTCTGATATTTTTGAACCAATTTATAAAGATGCCATTAACTGGGGAAACGTAAAATATTTTCAACTTTACCAAGGCAATTATTTTTCTTGACGGGGGACCGCCGTTTCCCTTTCATTGAAATCGTGCTTTGTACTTTCGCTCAGGTTACCGATATGCAATTCCGAGATGTAGACGTCCTCATTTTTCCCTTCTGCCATCTCTGGTCTAATGTTCATATCCTTCAGTATTGCTTTGACCTGCGGCCATATTTAAATCAGCCAACCTCCTTACCGCCTTGTTTTCGGAAAACATACCTCCTCTAAATCAACATAAACATCCTCAGACTCGTCCTTTTCACTTACTGCAGAACTCGTGGTTGCTACACTACAGATTTCACACTTGTCCAGCTCTGCTGTTATATCGGGTAACGAGCACATATGCTTCGGTGTTTTAGAAGGACTGCTGTTGGGTGTTTCGGTATAGGGTACATTTAACTCAGCCCCCACCCCAGGTTCTCTTGGACGTTTTAATAGGTCCGCCTCGCGATACTTATCTGCAACAGATACACGTCGCACTGAAACTCACGGTACTACTCACTACCTTACCTTTCCTTTTCATATGAATTTCATTCGATATTTGTTCAAGATTCTTCAAAGTTTGTGAGTAAAAGTTCTTGGTTTTTATAATCTCTTTCTTCAAGCTTTCGATTCGCTGTTTTTGAGTATTCAATTGTTCCTGACAGAGAGCTTTTTCATCAAAATAAGGACGAGACTTAGTAATGAACCTCTGCAACTTGTCCTCAAGCTGCTTCAGGTTTTCCTCTGTCTCTTTGTATACGGAGGCTTTAATCTGATGTTCACGACCCCGTTCGGCCTTTTGCGTTTCCGCTTCCATAACCTACAATTTACGTTCGCCTGTGTATAAAAAAAATATTTATAAAGTTTAACACAAAAGTTGTAGGGTTTAATGTGGAGATTTAATATTACATACTTATTTATAAACAGCGTGTGCCAAAAAAGAACAGTACATCAAAGGAGTATTTTTTTTTATTAGAAGCTCTGTATTATTGTAATTTCATAAAAAGAAAGTCCCTTATACACAGAATTATAATAAATATATAATACGGTAATACAAAATGACATTCAAAATATAGAAAATCTTTTGGAAAACATCAGAATCAATGAATTAGTTTACATATCCAACATGGATTGGATTGGACAATAGGGCACAATATTTTTGTCAGTCAATACCTTAGATCTAACTCTTCCAGATACTTGTGGAGATATTTAAAGAACAAAATTTATTGTGGGCGGCATAAACAATAATGATTCGCTGCCCGACTGGATAATTAAAGTCTTAGACAAGTTAAAAAGAGCGCATAAACTACCTATTCAGGAAAATGGAGGTCATTTCCGACATTTAGGGCAATATTCCTAAACAATAAATTAGTGTTTAAAAATTTGTATTGTCCATATATTCTTTATGGTCCTATTTGCATTTTTTACATTATTTTATGTAAAATGATAATTTGATTTTTTTCTCAATTTTATATATTTTTGAGCAATAATAAATATTGAAAATATGCCACAACTGTCATAATTAAAGGAAAGCTTTTGTGACTATTTTATTTTTGGTGATTTCTGGCTTTAATGTAAAAAACAACTAACCTTTCTTCTTATGAAATAAAATAACAAGCTTCCAAAGTTAAATATAACTTTGATATGCTATCGGAGGGGGTTTGTTAACATTTACACCCATTACCTTCATGGTGGCATGGTTAAGCATTTCTTGCCAGGCATTATCGAACTGCCACTCATGTTGATTGGTCAAGAAACGTTGTTCTGCCAAGGCGACCGTTTCTTTAGCGGCAGAATGGATACCTAGATCGAATATTATTAATTACGTATCTAATTTAAGAAAGTATTTAAAAAAATCGTTTTGGTAAATAAAAACATGGCTGCATACCATTTGCCTTTTGATACAAAGCCGCTGCCTCCTGACATTGCTTCTGTTGCCTTTTGGCCACTTCCAACAAATCATAGTAGGGTCTTGCCTTCTCAATGCAGCTACCAAATTTTTTAGTAAGAAGTTTTAACCTTCTTGTGGACTCATTGAGAAGCATTCGAAAAGTAGTGTTGGCCTCCTGTAAAAACATAAATCAATCAACGAACCACTTGTGCCCCTTAATCTGATTTAAAGTACAGGCTTTATACCAAGTATAACAGTCATAAATTCAAAAAGAAGAAAACAATCACTTCTATTACAGTTAACATTGGAATTATGTTCTATTTTAACCAATAATAATTTTGTCAACTTACATCATACTCAATCTCCAATTTATTGATTTCATCGGTGGTGGTGTTTAATTTCTCTAACTCAATTTGAATACGGGGATCTAATTCCGAATCCGATTCATCGGCTTCACTCATAATGTAAGACTTTTAAGTTTAACAATAAATCCCAGATACCATTATTCTCGTCCACAATGCCTGCTTATGCTACCATGAAAACCTACGACCTAATTAATTCGCAGGATTGCATTTTGTTTAAAACAAAACGCAAATTTAAAATTGTATAACTCAGCTCGCATTAGATCTATAAATATTTATGACGTCTTCGTACTTTTATATCCATTGGACAATGTAAACAATCGAAGTGAAACTTGCAGGGATTTTACTTGAAATCCTAACAATTTATTGCAAATTATACCCGCATAGTATTTCACTAATCTTAAGGAACGATAATTATGAACAGATAAGGGCACAAAATGTGCCGTTAATTGAATATTTACTTATTTTATTTAATTACCACATCACTAATCAATTCCGAGAGAATACACAATGGTTAAATTCGCATGGTTCAACTGAAATGCCATAAACAAAGGTCAAAATAGTAAAGAATGAAAACCAGTGAATGGTTGGCAATGCCATCACGTTTGGCAGTTCATTCCTCTCATTGATTAAAAACCAACATATTTTTATCTATGAAGTTTTTTTTTTCATTAAAAATTTGAGTATCGATTTGCTCATTCTTGTTGCTGTGGACAATGATTATTATTATTAAATTAATTGTGCGGAAAATGCGAATGAACCCGCAAAAGGTGTCACTTTTTCCACCTTCTGGCCTGAACTTGCACCTTGATCTTACCTGTCTCGTTAATGAGTTATTTTTGGAATTGTCAAATTTGAAAGTTCAAAGGAGCACGAATGATGTTACTCAAGAATAGTTTTACAAATAGTTTTTTATCCTAAACTTTAATAAGAATGGCTTTAAATACTTTCAAAAATATTTTTGTTTATAAAAATACCAGATTTTTATGCGGAAGGTACTTAAAAACCTCGCAACCTTTGACCTCTCTATCTTCATAATTACTTTGTGAATGCCTTTCCTTTTAGATACTTAAAAGGGATCATTAGCAGTACTTGCAATATGAATTTGATTCATAACAATGTACCACAGGGTTGGTATTCAACTGAATCTAAACCACCTAACAAATATGAAGGAGTCGTTGGCACCTTAGGTGAATGTAAGTTATAAATTGTTGGTCTCTATTATCTACTTGTTAAAATAAAATTTCAGTGAAAATAAAACTTGCCCTAGAAATGGGCGTCAATCGGGTTTATAAACCTGTGGGTACAAGCAGAGCACATCTGTCCAAATTTCTTCCTAAAAGTCAGGAAGAACTCCCTCACAGGTCTATGAGTGACAGTTTTATCGCGACAATAATACCTTTGTCCACAGATGAAACATTGCAGGAAAAATATACAACTTTTCTTGGTCATGTTAGAGTAGGAAGATTGTTAGAGGATATGGATATATTTGCAGGTACATTTACTAAAAGTTGAGATGCTTAGCTAAACAGTATGTTTTTTTTTTAGTTATAGTAGCTCGCAAACACATTTTAAATCCAAACCATCCAGAAAACGAATTATTTCCCCAAACCTTGGTTACTGTGCTCGTTGATAGAATTGACTTTACTGAATTTCAACCAAGGGTATCCAAAAATTTGTGGTAATATCCAATTAGTGTAACAGCTTCTGTTGTAGCCCAACGATGATATAAGGATATCAGGCCACGTGAGCTGGGTAGGTAGATCAACTATGGAAGTGGTAGTTTGGTTAGAACAGTTTGAAGACAACAAGTGGCATCGTATTACAAGAGCCCTATTTATTATTGCGGCCAGGGATCCGACCAATACCAAAGCCACTGTGGTCAATCTCTTAAAACCGGCCAGTGAAAGAGAGAAAACGATATTGGCGGGCGGAGAAGATAGAAAAAAAAGGAGGATGCTTATCGACACCACTCATGTATCTAAAGTAATACCAAATGTGGAAGAACAAAAACTTATACACGATTTGTACATGAAAACTGTCGATCAAAACAACTTAAGTATGGCAAAAAGGAAACTTCCTGAGAATGGGGTCTGGATGGGAGACGCTAAATTGTCCAACATGATATTTTCTCAGCCTGAGGATAGAAATTTGCACAACACCGTATTTGGCGGGTTTATAATGAGACACGCCACCGAACTCAGCTGGGTGCTCGGCTACAAATACTCAAAATACCGGCCAGTATTAAAAAGTATCAGTGATATTAGTTTTAAAAAACCGATCGCGGTGAATTCGTTGATTCAGATGCATTCAACGATGGTTTACACGTTCCAGAACTACATGCAAATACTAGTTCTAGCAGAGGTATATAACCCCCTAACGGGAAAAAGTGATACCACCAACGCTTTTCATTTCACCCTGCAAGCTCCGGAGAAAGTAAACGAGGTGATACCGTTGAGTTATCACGAAGCGATGATGTATATCGACGGTCGCCGACATTTTATGAACATCATGGACAGTGTCAACTTGACAGGTTTTAAAAGCAAACTGTGACGAAATTAAATTACTATATACACGCTATGCGGGATTGTTTCAGGTGTGGGAACCTAAATTTTGAGGAGGAGGCGGAACAAATTATATTACGCGGTATATTTTTTTAATTAATAATTTGTTGTATATGTTAGAACTATCACGTCTGACTGATAACACTCAGTCGTCAGTGGCTGCTCAAGTTGAACTGTCGGTCAGTTTAACGTGTTTAATGCACTTCATTTGGCTTCGCTTACATGTTAACCACCCATAAATTATTGCCCTGTTCATTCCCGTTCAAACTTGTAACTTAGGTTGCTCACGCTTTTCCATTAAAATAGAAGTTCTGATGTTATTTAAATTGTTGACAAATCCGTTATAAGCTATATTATTTTAATATTTTGTTATTGAATTTAATATATTTTATTAATCGACAGAATTTATTGGCTATCGTCACCACGCTGTCTATCCGTCAAAAAAAAATATTTTGAATCTTCTTCAGTTGGCGCTGCTGCTAGGCAATTTGCCAGCACTATTTAGAACTGCCCCAGATAATCGAGAATGTTCTTCTGGGGAAGTTTACTTTTCAGACTTCTGTTTCTATTTAAGAGGTATCTAAAGCTGCTAAGGAGAGATAGGGTCAGTTAGTAGGCAGGTTCAGTGCTCAAAAAAAAAAAAAAAAAAAAAACACAAACAGGTAAGACAGTCACATCTAAAAACAAAAAGGGCAAACAAACTCCAGGACTATGGATCTTGGGACGGGCGTTGCTGGCCTAGGATGGACCATGCGACCGGGCTCGTCAGATCTGAGACTAAACAACAGAGTCAAATACATACATTGTTACTAGGGAAAGGCTGTCCGACCTCGACTCATAACTTAAAGTTTTATCCTATTATAATCTAAAAAGCATATGACCATTTGTATCATCTCCGCACTTGGGGTGCTTAACATATTTTCAACACAAAGTGGTAAGTTAAGTCCGACCTTTGTTATACGGCACTCGAGAAATATATGATTAAAAACCATCTTCTATTAGGAAAATTATGTTGTATTAACTTTCCATATCTTTTACCTTTGTCTTGTATTGGGTTTTTCCACCGTTCCCGAAAAACATTAGTAATATCTCTAAGAATTGTATTCTTCGTCATGTATGTCCATTTTGATATTCAAGGGGATGTTTAAGTCTTTTCCTATTTTAGCCAGAGTATCCACTTTTTCATTACCTTCAATACCCGAGCGCCCCGGTATCCAGCCCATCCTAATATCTACTCCCATACTTTTTACTTCAATTCAATTCAATGATGCGTTTCACAGATAACTGTTGGGCACGACTACCAGGATCATTCGCCCATACTTTTTACTTAGTACAATTACAAGTACAATAATGCGTTTCACAATAACTGTTGGATCATTTGCCCATTGCCGACTCCCGTCGAGAATATTTCGCAAAATTGAGCGGCGAATATAATTTCCACTTTCCGCTGTTTACAGAGTTGCCCCGAGTCATCAGAACCGGTCTTGTGGCTCGGCGATAGAGGACCAAGCGGATGAAATACCAAGCTCGCCAGACCCCCTCGAACCGTGGAACACAAAAAACATCTCGAACATGAACAAGATTTTAGCTTGGGAACGGGAGGAGTCCCTGAAAACCGAGTTAAAAAAATCATAAAAACGATTATGTTTTTAACTCAAAGTATTTTTGTTTCAGATCGAACGAAATGAACACCGCTAAAATGCAGACGTAGATTTTGTTACCAGCGAACCGCAGAAAATTCACA
Organism: Cylas formicarius; assembly: GCF_029955315.1. Taxonomy (NCBI): domain Eukaryota; kingdom Metazoa; phylum Arthropoda; class Insecta; order Coleoptera; family Brentidae; genus Cylas; species Cylas formicarius. Next base: position 35,333,022 of record NW_026844347.1, on the reverse strand, counting down.
CCTTTTTTCTAGAAAATTTATTATGAAAATATTTTTTAATCTCCTTATAACAATCCTAAAACGCTTGTAGCTTATATCACATTTCAATATTCGCACCTAAGTACATGATCTACAATACGAATGGATTTCTATAAAATACTCTGCTTGGTCTTGCCATACAATATAGACAATGACAAGAAAAAACTATTTAAGTCAAAAAATGAAAATTCGCAACACAATACACACGAACACATACACAAGCCGTGTTTAATGCTAATTGGCTCAGACCATAAACCGCATATCACGCAAAATTCATTGCCATTTTAGATTAAATAAATACCTTTTACTTTCAGTTCTGAAATTGCACGTTATCTACAGAGCTTCGCCGTTTTCTTTGTTGCTATTCCTACGAACCGGTACCTATAACAATTAAACGTGTAGTTTCTAACCAATAATTGCTGCTTTGGTTAGATTGTTTTTCTCATGGTGGCGATGCTGACAATAAACAAATGTGAAAGGAAGTATTAGATGTGTTACCTTTGAACCTTTGGCATTTTTAATTGTAAATTACAGAAGACGAAGAATTATTAAATTAAAGAAATGTGATTTAATTGGGTTCACTGCAGAGACTGATAAATCAATGCACATTTTTGTGTTGTGCCTTCAAAGTAGCAAAATTAAAAGCACCCCATTTGAACTTTGTTGGGAAGCTGCAAGCATATTGTTGCAATTCTCCCAAAAGTGTGCTTGGTACGTAGAAGAATAAAATCGTGCACGATACCAAACGAACTATTGTTTAAGTAACATTAACATAAAAAATACAATGCGAACACAAAACAACGCAACTATTCCAAATTTTACTTCTCGACTTGTTATCCGCGAGAACAGGATACACAAATTTTGTTTTCAAAGTGAATCCATCGAGTATATACAACGAACGTTTAACGCTGGATCCGTAAATAAGATACTTTCGGCACGCCCGGTATAAATACAATCGATTTAAGTGAAGTTCGTGCGTCTAAGACCTTACCATTGCTGGGACTTTCCTTCCGGATGCTACGCTTTTAACGTCCACAAGTTTTCGGTTTTGATTCCCTGCCGCTTGCGCCGCCACTGCCGACTGTCTGGGCGCATAATACGGCGAGTTCAAAATATTTTGTCTCACTTTGCCCAGGGCCAATTGGATTTTCGACTCTTTTCCCAGCGAATGGCTGCGTTTCAAAGTAGCACCTGACAAAATATTTTTAACCCCTTCAATCTACGTCTGTTTCGTGCATATAAAGGTTGTTTTTCCCTGACATCAAATGAACTGACTGACTAAACGACTGACTGTATCTCAAAGTATCGTAAGTTAGTGGAAGTGTTCAACTAACCAAAACGAGTTAATGGGTGGAATAGAGAGGACTGAGCATTCTCTGTAGTAGCTGTTTGGCTGAATGGTTAATATGATTTGATTAATCTACCTGTCCTGATAATAAAAAATTGGGAAGATATTTTAAATTTCATATTTTTGAATAATTCACTATTTTAGTTTTACGACTATACATACCTCAGTAAATAGGAAACTACCTAATTTTTATATTATTCAAAAACCTTTAAAAACAGTCCCTAATGATCTGTCCTTTAATACCTACCAATAGCAGACCAGCAGACTCTAAAAGAGAGAATTTATTGATTCCTCCATATATTCAGTTCCATTAAAGTAGGGCAGATTTTATTTCAAAAATCGCTGATCCTCTGGTCTTACTCTTTCGTCTAAAAGACTTTCCAGTTACATACGAAATGGAACTTTCATATACATGTGAGGAATCCGTTTTGCATATTCTTGAAAACCGTACATTCATTTGTAATATTTGAAAAGGTGAGAAGTTAGACGCACAACAGATTTGCCCACACACAATATACTTTGAGACAAACTATACGGAAAAAGCGCAAATAACTCGCGGTAGTGTTTAACGAACGAGTGATTACAGTCCAAGGAAAAAAAATAAAATTATTTTTTTAACTAAACCTAGGGTGAAAAAAAATGGGTCACCTTCTTTGGGCAAATCAGATGTCGAGTTTCTTCTGAAGAGTTTTGACTCGGATTTGGCAGTAGATCGATTGGCAACTAACCTTGGTAACCCCACAGAGCTAGTCTTGGGCCTCCCAACTACTGAAGGACTGTCCTTCAAATTGGACCTGGAAACACAAGGAATACGTTTGAGCTACGACGATGGCCTTTCAGATCGACGCAGGCGCATACTTTGCAGGCTTCGATCTCGAGATGGTGGGAGAAACGGTGCCATCCTTTGGGAACTTAAACGGACCGTCGGCGGTGGGGGTGGAGGAGGCCACCGGTTTCATTTTCGGCTCCTTGAAAATCGAATTTAAGTAAATTTGTTATTTTTAATAGACCGATGATTAATCCCCTACTTGTATCGGAGTACTCGTTCTCTTAGACCTTGGAACGTTTTCTTTTTTAGGGGTCGTTGAACGAGTTAAATTGCCGGTGTTAATCTTAGCCATGTCTTCTACAGGTATTATCGCCCTGAGCGGACCGTTTCTAACAGATCCGCTAACGGATGTCTTGGTCCTTTTCAAACCGGTAACGGGCATTTTTGTCTCGTAACCATTCCTGGTCGAGGAGTCTTTCTTGTTTAACAAGCTTACCTTGCATAAAAAAAACATTCGTATAATTACATGTTGTCGCCTTAGGGCCAGAGTGGGGCCAAGTGAAAAATTTCACTGTTGCAAATTCCAAAAGTAATATATTATAGTAATATTTAATGCAACACAAAGATAAAAGTCATATCCCACTGTAACACTAGGGATATTTGATGGCACATTGGACTAAACCACATATCACAGTATTTCACTTAATTTTGGTATGCATAAAAGAAGAAAGGAAGAAAATAAGCTCAGTCAGTAACTTTAATAAAAATGAAGGTGAGAAAGTGACATGCCAATATCTATAAATTATAACATAAAAATGGTAAAGCAAATAAAATACAAAATATTTTACAAGACAAAGGAATGTTTTAAACTTATACAGCATACAATATACCAAATACCAAAAATGAGCTAATTATCTTATGTAATCACAATTCCACAGCAAAAAGACGACCTCAATTTTTCATGACATTAAATGAAGAACCTAGGACAGCTAATTCAAAAGATTCGGAATGAATAGGACACTAGGCTAATTAAAATACCTATTTTTATTGTTCATAAGTTAGTTGTTAACACTGTTGGTTGCTGGTTACGTTTTTGTTGAAAATTAAAAAAAAAATGTTTACTAGATTATCTGGAAAAAATGTGAATTTAAGTGTTAAAAGAAACATCCGCGTAAATTGACTATTTATGTTTAACAGTACAACGGTGATACAAGTAATTTTTTCCTAAATAACTATTTATTTGCAATGATTTATGAAAAACTTTAAAAGGTAAAATATTGACTACAATTTAGTTATCAATAAGGCAAAGTTAAATTTTTATTTCGAAAATATAATTCGTTGGTCAAAAATTGCCGCACATGGGAACTTTTAAACGATCAGGATCAAGGGAACAGCCTATATATACTTAAAATGTTAATTCTTTGTTTTTTATTTTTACAAATATGTTCCTACCTTACAGGGCGAACAGTGAAATTTGACATTAGTTTTCAAAATCTCGTGTTAGCTTCCTTTGAAATATTTTTACATATGTTAAAGTAAAAAAAGGCTTCCCTGTATGTTATAATCGACAAAAAAAGATTGAAGATTTTCAAATTTCATTACCTTATAAAAATCACGAAATATAGTAGTTTAAATGTCAATGTTCAAGTCATTACAAAAATGCTGAAAAATTCACTTAATTTTAACTATCGTCCTGGAGGAAAACAGAGACTTTTCTATCAAACTAATTTATTTTTTATCTCAACTTAGCTTGAGACTTAGGGTGTGGATTTAACCGCGAATTTTTGGTTTGTAGCAGTGGGTCTATTTAATAATTATTAAAGATACTCCTTTCTTGTCAAATGTACCACCCATTAGCATATATACCTACTTTTGGGTCAGATCCAACTGATTTCACTGAGCGCGACTGGACCGACTCATCATTGTTTGCATGGAGAGAGCGCTGCTCCTGTCCATTTTCAACATTGGAGTGATCATCCCCAGAAGACCGCCCAGAATCTTCTAAACTGCAAGTCTATCCCCATACATATATTAGGCATGCCACTGTTCACCAACAAATTCATTTTTACCTTATTCTGAGAACGGCACAAAATATCCGATAACTTATCGATCACATGCTGTCCCTCTTGTTTCTGAGATGTGGACAAGTTTGCGTCCTCCTGAATTATATTTGATAAATCCATAAGAATTTTCATCGCACTTTCGGCGCTCGTTTGAGTAGCTCGATTTTGAGGGTCGTTGTCGTTGGAAACGCCGTGCGTTAGCGAATTATCATCGCAACTATTTTTCGAAATTTGACTTATACTGGCGCTGCAAGGACATTGAAAATATATACCTTGTTCAAAAATGATGAGAAAGAAAGTTTTATAATGCATAATTGTTTGAATAAAAGTCCATAAACAAATACCTTGTTTCTAAAGGCAAGTTTCCATCGTTCTTGTTACTGTTGATCTTTGGTTCATCTTCCACTTGTAGGAGGTGCGCCTCCAGCTTGTTATCGACGGTTTTAGAAACTGTTTCCTCATTGCATTTTTCCTTGCCTTTATTACTCGAGTCTCCTGAACTATCTGGCCAATCCGGTTGAGATATAGAATCCAATAAGTGTCGACCTGAATGGTCTAAAGATACAAACGGCACTGCTAAGATTGATGTTTCCCGCAATAGCATATAGCATTTACCTTCAAAAACTGCATCATCGCCAGGCTCGTTAGGATCCAAAAACACAGAGTCCTCCTATCATAACCATATAACACAATTTTTTTTAATTTATTATTACGAAATTTAAAATGATTTCAATGCTTACTTGGTTTCCACCTTCCTTCCCTAACTCCGCTAGCACCTTCTCCTCAAATGTTACTGGAAGAGATTGGATTCTATTTCTGACATTTTCTAAGCTAGTACTAAACTTTTCTTTGTTAGTCTGCCATGTAAAAGTTGTAGAGGCCAGATTTGTCATGACTTCTGAACCTTCAAAACCTTGATTGAAGATATCAGTTTTGAACATTTCGAATATTAAACTAGGATCCTACAATTTAAAATGTCATCCGGATGTTGTTGCACGTATTCTAATTTATTACCTGCTGTAAAGAATTTGCCGATGGAGGGATAATTGAAATCTCCTCCGATGTATATGAATTACATGATGGAACTGTAGACCTTCCGGAAGAAGCACTTAGCAGTGGCTGCTTTATTGAATTTGGATATAAGAAGCCGGTATTGAAACAACTCAAATTATAGGGGCTTGAATTACCTGTTTCCAAACCAAATGCAAATTGTTCATTGTGTTTTAACGATTGGTCCAGATCAAAAATTAAATTTGGAATCTTTAAAACTAAAATAAAATAAATAAAGTAATCCTTATTGAATGAACATTAATCACAACCACAAAATAAAATATCACCTAAACAAGTAAAAAAGGCTCATAAATTCCACAGATCACTAGTGAGTCAATAATATAAATAATATACCAAATACAAAATTCTTCAGGCGATTTTGAAATATATGTATACTGATAAATTGGTTAAGGCTTTCGCGGCCCGTTGATAAGCTATTATCTTGATTCGGGTTTAAAGGCCGTCGTCGATTGGAATTACTGCCTAACGTTTCGCTAGCACGAGTGGCGAGCTTCTTCAGAGGTCCTTCCATCTCCGATGTTGGACGTAGACTCTACGTCTACAGTCTAATTCCAATCGACGACGGCCTTTAAACCCGAATCAAGATAATAGCTTATATGTATACTATTTAAAAAACTCCTTGAAAATTGTGTTCTGCTAAGTAACTGGATTCTTTTGATTAAAAGACTTTATGCATCTGGCACCCTGTCTTCTCTGAGCCAAAAAATATCTATAACAAAATGACTTACATACTCTTTCCTTGCTAGATTCTATACATATCAAACACATGTGAATGAAAAAAAAAGGCTTCTGTCTATATACAACCCCAGATCTTTAACTTCATGATATCATACAAGATTAGTGTTATTTAGCACAATATTAACTGCTGACAGGTCAATTTCAATTTTTGACTTCATGATATCATACAAGATTAATGTTATTTAGCACAATATTAACCGATGACATGTCAATTTCAATTTTTGAAAACCAAAGAGCCTGCCGTTTGGAGGGATTTATTACAAGAGAAATTTAATGCTGTCTGAGCGTTCTGCGGTGGATGCTGGGAGATAAATATGCAGGTCAACTGCATGTGTATGGTAGTTACATTTAGTGTAAAAACCAAAAAAAGGAATGGCAAGGAGAGAACCCTATAGAATGGCCCTCGTCAAAAACATCACAGCAGCTCCCTCAACTTCAGCCCATTTGACCGTCTGCTACCTCTTACATAGATAATTCTCAAACCATTCTCAATCCTATAGCACCTTAATTTGGCCAATTTAAACTATCAAAGGCTTAAGAATGATTGAAAGCAGAGGCAATATCACTGCGCAGAACTGTAGGACAGCTATAATCGGATCTGAACCATAGCTGGAATATCGGTATTATATTATCAAGTATTTTTGAGGCATCAGAAAGAATGCTTATTGGTCTCAGTGCACCGAGGCACCTTGGGCAAGGGAGTAAAATACTAAACTCTTTATAATTTTTGATACATAAGAGTGTTTCATTCATTATTAGGTAACTAGAAATTATATATTACCTTTGGTAGTTTCCTCTATGTTCCCTTTTGATTCTTCTAAAGTATTTTTTATGTCAAAGATATTGACTGGACCCAAATCAATTTCGCTAATATTCAGAATCCCAAGAGAGTCTCTTGCACTGACATTTGCAGCTTCAAAAGCATCCCTTACACTGATATGAAATCCCCCTTCTAAGGAATCCCTGGAGAGTATATCACTTGGTAAAATACCTAGAGATTCTCGCGGCATTAAGACACTTGTGTTCAGATCCAATGGCGTTAACGATGTTCTACCTAAATAATTTTCTGGAAAACAGCTCCAAGTTATACAATTAAACACTTACCCTTAAATGGTGACTTCAAAGCTTTCAAAGGAGACAATGGCAATTTGAACGGAGAAGCACTGTTTTCTTTAAATGCTGTCCTATTTTTATGAGGTTCATTTTTCAAAAATGTTTCTTTTGGGCTAACGTTATAATTTTCGTTTGAAGAATTTAAAACTATTAGTTGTGGACAGGATGATTTCGTACTTTTCACTTGCTCTTCCATATTGAATTAAATCAAGACACACAAATTTAATTCCTTTAAAAAGATGATATATAAAAAGCCGACAATTGTGGACTATTTTTTTGTGAACTGCATACAAAAAAAAATTGTTGAAAAACGCCTGCAGTCTAAACCACTTGAAAATTAAACTGGATTCACAATCTTGCATACCTAAATTATGAACTCAATTCAGCTAGAGCAAAACTTGAAAAACTCTTAAAAAATTTTTAACTTAAACTTTTTTAAAAATTTGAATTGCATAAACGGATCATAAATACACAGCACAATCATAGAATACTTCTTCTTTTTTCTTTTTCGAATTATGAAACGATGGTGAGGTTTGCAATAATCATTCGCTTATTAGCGGCACCTGTTTAGCCATAAAATACATCTCTGTTTAGTTAATTCTAATTTTTGGTACACGTTCTTTCTTTGGGTGAAGAGTGGTTGTGCCTTTTTCTTCTTAGTTCAAAGTTATAAATATACTATTATAAAATTGTTCAATTGGACACGGCCAATTTACATAAAGAAGAAATGTAATAGTAATTTCATGCACACAGGTAAGATTCTGTGGTGGAGCATTGCACGCAGCGGTTTAACCTCCGTTCGCTCCCGACAGAATCCCTTGTATTCGTCCCAAAAAGTTTGATATCGGTTTCCAGGGTGTGGATTTAGTGTTTTGAGTGTTTAGTGTACGTTTTAAAGTGATAATCGTCGTCGGCCCCGTCGTTTTTCCCTTTTCACGCCGGTATGGAGGCCGGATGGGCCTGGATGGTCCGCGGTGGAAGCCGATTTTTTTGGTATCGGTCAGAATCGTTTTTTGCTAGCTGAGCAAATTACTGGTTATTCTTCTTCTTTGTACGTGGTGGTCATTGACCAGAAACGAAAATCCTCGACGGAAGTCGGCAATGGGCGAATGATCCTAGCAGTCTAGCCCAACATTTTTTTGTGATACGCATAATTCAATTGAATTAGGTACCAGAGAATCACGAATCTTTGGAAAAACAAGCAGGAGATGGTCATCCCTTACCAGAGAAGGATGACTGATTTTAATACAGGTAGGAACAAAAGATCATAACAACAATCGATCCAAATAAGAAGAGAATAATACAAAAATCTTATGACAAAGTAGAACACAACAAAGAATTATATTTTCCAAACGCAAGACCAGAAAAAATGATTGGATTGGAATGAATAAATGACTATTCTCAATCAAATGAAGTGCCTTGAATCAGAGCTATGGATCGAAAGAGAAATCATCTATTGATGAAGCTTCTTTGGTAAATTCTATTTTAGCTAAAAAAATCTCTAGAGAGAATCAGAATACAATTAAAAAAATTGTTTTAAACCACTTAGGTAATAATAGTTACATGGACTGGGACTTAACTAGTCCTTAAAAGTATTGGTAGCAAAGTGCCCTCTAACACGGACATCCAAAGAAGAAAAATAACCTTCCAATTCAACTACTTTACAAAAAGTAGCAAGTTCCCAGAGATACTGATAAATTGCCTTGTATCATAGACAATCTTATATAAGAACAAAAGAAGCAAAACTTTAATTATTGCTACAGACTGCAGCAAAAACTTTTTTCTTATGGGCTAATGGTAGATCAGCCATAGTGAAAAAAATAAAAGTCGAATTTGATTTATACAATAATACTGTCCGGTTTATTAGTTTTTTGTACGTTAAAATTTTTTGGATAAAATTCTTTTTTTTTGTGATTGTGGGTGGGGGTTACTCATGGCACAATTTTATTTTTCCCTTATACTACAGATATTTTTACTATTTTTACCACTAAGGTGTGGGAATCTTATCCCTTAAGTAAGATAATATTGCTTCAGTTCCCTGTTCTAGAATTGCATATCTCGGTTGCCTGAACGGGTTACCCTTCAACTCTAGTGACCTACACACACATAGTATAAAATTATCAGTATAATGTTCAACACATGTTAATTTACTTTATCTGCTTCATATTTCCCAGCTGAGGCGGTACATAATTTATGTTATTATTGGACAAATTTAAGACAGCCAGTCTGGTAAGTTTGGTGAGCCCATCTATGTTTATTTCATCCAGACTGTTATCGTTGAACATTAATATCTCCAAACCTGCCATTGGATATACACATTCAGGTATTTTGGTAAATCTGAAATATTTAAAAAAGTTTTTTCTGGAATTGTTTTCTGAAGTACAAACCTGTTGTTGAATAACACCAGTTCTCTTAAAGAAACCAACTCTGACAAATTACTTGGGAGGGAACTGAGCTGGTTGTTGCTCAAATCTAGAAACTTTAGTGTTGTTAGTGAAGAGAAATATTCCGGAACCTCTTTGATCTGGTTGTTGGACAAGTTTAATTCTGATAAATAGGGCGTAATTTTCTGCAAACTGTTTTTTTTTTTTTAATAAGATATAACTGTTAAATTGGACAACTTACCCGCAAGGGATTTTGTTAAATTTGTTTTTGCATAAATCTACAATTGTAACTCTTGCCTCTTTAGCTTCAAGAAATACTTCGTCAGGTACATCAGATAGATTTTTCATTGTTAAATTCAAAATATTTCCATTTTTCATTTTATATCTAAAAAATAGGCACCAAACTTCGAAATTATTAAGACGTCTTCAGTACCTGTCAGGAAATACACAAGCATTACTAGGAACCTTAACAAAACTTCCACTTAGGGATTCAATCTCATCTTCTGTCAGTTTTTCCCTCAAATGTTGCAATATCCTGGTGGTTCCAGCGTTGATAACATCTACTCTGATTTGTTTCAATTTATTTCCCTCCACTTTTAAGGTTTGCAGATGAGGCAACAAGGCCAATGAAGGTGGCAATCTTCAAAATTTCTTTCAATTGTTAAGCATTAAATTTTTGTAACACATACTCGGCCAGTTCATTATTCACCAAATCTATTTTTGCAATATGCATCAACTTGGCGATTTCTCTAGGAAGGGTTTTAATTTGGTTATCTCTTAATTCAAGTATCTTTAAATGAATTAGATTTTCACACAATTCCAATGGGATTTCCTGATGGGAAACATACATGAAATTTGGAATTAGCCTTTAGCTTATCATACCTTAATGTAGTTATTACCGAAATAAATTTCTTGGATGCACTCACAGCCGGTTAAATCAGGTATCTCTTCAATGTTGTTGTGCTGTGCATGCAGTATTTGCAATTTTCTTAACTCACAAAATGATTCTGGTAGATGTTGAATATTATTATGACTTATGTCTAGCCTCTGCAGACCTACATAATGGAGCAACAAAATAAATATTCTTGTTTCTTAACCAAATCTAAACAAGACTTACTTCTTAGGTTTACAATATCTGGTGGTAATTCTGATAATTTGTTGTAAGACACATTCAACTCCATTAGCCTTACTAAAAATCCGATTCCAGTGGGCAAGGTTTTTAAACAGTTATTTGATAACTCCTATAAAAAAAGAGAGATAATATTTACTATAACTGATTCTTTATTTGAATAATTATTATTCAGGCAAATTATAACTATGTATTATAACAAAAATATATACATATTTATTAAAATTATTTATATCTTACCAATTTTTCCAGCATAACCAAATCCACAACACCATCGGGTAAAAATTCCAGGCAGTTATAATTTAGTAAAAGGATTCTAAGATCAATTATGTTACTGATTTCTTCTGGTAAAATGTTAAGTTTATTACGATTCAAAATTAGCCTTGTTAATTTTGTCAAGTTAGTAATTTCCTTAGGTAAAGTTGTTAAACTGTTATCTTGCAACTGGAAAATGCACAACATTGAATCAAAATTATACAAACATAATGAAATAATTATAAACAAAACTATATCCCAGAGAGTTAAGTGGCTATCAAACACACTACCCCAAGATATAACAAAAAATTTATTTCAGCAATGTTACCCCATTCTAAGCTTCTTAATGTCTCTAGAAAGGGGCAAAATTTATTACAACACATCCCCCTATGATTCTTTTATACACCAATTATTCTTACATTAAATATAGTTAGATCCTGAAATATGCTAATTTGCCCAGGTACCTCAGTTAAAACGTTAGAACTTAAATCTAGGTTCATTAAAGGTTTAAGATTCCACCACAACTCATCCTCTTTTGCGACACGATTAAAATCTACATTTACTGCATTCTCATCTGTTAAATCATACATTGTGAATATTTTGGCAGGCACTATAACATAGGTATTAACAAAAATATGTGAGAAAATTAATTCTACCCAAAAACGATTTACCGGAGGATAAATGTTTCCCGGATAAATTCAGTTGCCCTGTCCGCCTGACACTTTTGATCATATCCTTTGTTAAGTATTTATCATCGTCTTCTTTCGACTGCAAGTGAAAAACTGGACTTATTAATTTTCTACGATGTTTTACTTTGGATTGTTTTTCCATTTTTGCAATTAAATTCAAAAGAAACTTTTACTTTCAATTATCAAAATGCGCATAAATATTTACGAATTCCACAATATCTTCTTGCTGTACTTCACACGGCCAAGTTTGCAATGATTATTCGGTCAAAGGAAATATCAGAAATTTTTCTTCAGTCTCTGCCTCATTCAAATACTAGAATTATTGAGACATTATAGCTGATACTTAGAGCGAAATCAAATCAATTGCAATTTCTCAAAGAAAATCATTTAATTCCACTTTTTCCAAGTTATGAGGTAGTAACTATCGGACCGAACATGAAAAATCTAAGTTGAAAAAGTGTTCAAGAAGCAATCGTAAAACTTTGGGATGAGGAAATTAATTTCTATGTAATTTTTTCTGTCACCTCGATTTGTTTAGAAGCATAGCTTACTGAGAATTACTTAGTACAAGTACAATAATGTTTTTTACAATAACTGTTGGGCTCGACTGCTAGGATCATTTGCGGTGGTCAAATCTCTCTCTCCTTTGCTTTTTACACACAGTTGGGCAAGTATACTATGGCCATTCGCCCATTACCGACTTCCGTCGAGGATTTTCGCTTTTGGTACCAAGACGTACGAAGAAGAAATATACCCAAAATTTGCTCGGCTAGCAAAAAACGATTTAGACCGATACCAAAAAAAAATCGGCTTTCCCCCGCTTCCACCGCGGACCATCCGGGCCCATCCGGCCTCCACACCGGCGTGAACAGGGAAAAACGACGGGGCCGACGACGATACATACACTGAACACTCAAAACATTAAATCCACACAGTGGAAACCGATATTAAACTTTTGGGGATGAATACAAGGGATTCTGTCGGGAGCGAACGGAGGTTAAACCGCCGGGTGCAATGCTCCACCACAGCACCACTGAATTCAATCACTTAGTAATGTGATACATGATTTTTACTTCCTCGATTTTCTTCAATGATATGCGGATTTGCTAAAGGCACTCTCTCATTACCGACATCTGAAAAATGACTGAATGGTTTTAACATATATTTCTAACAGAAGTAGTGAAGAGACCATTCTCAATTTTTTTTGGCTATGACTGTAATCTGTAACATAACCTTAATATTTATATTGTCATTTTGGTTTTTATTTCAGTGTTAGTAATATAATCAATTTAAATGTAAAGCAAAATGTCATCACCATCGAAAATTGAAAATTTTAAAAACGATGAAACTCTTATTGAAGAAATCGTGAAAGATATAAACGAACAAGTTGTTATCAATGACACCAGGCAACCAAATGGGTCTGTTGAATCCAGCGCTTTCCTCACCAGTCCTGATGAACAGGTCAGCACAACTGTAGATTCTTTTGAAGATGATAGTAGCAATTTATTAGATGACAATATAGATGAAGAAACTTTAAAAGATCTAGAGATAAAGCTATCTGATAGTGAAAAGGAGGATCGACGGAATAGAGCTATTGATCTTAAAAGCATTGGGAATCAAAAATTTAAGGAAGAAAGTTATGCGGATTCAATACAATTCTATACAGATGGATTAAGGATATGTCCATTGAAATTTCAAATAGATCGATCAATGCTCTATGCAAATAGGGCAGCAAGTAAAGCAAAATTAAACAGAAAATTATCAGCCATTGAAGATTGTTCTAAAGCGATAGAGTTAAATGGCAATTATGTCAAAGCTTATTTAAGGAGAGCAAAATTGTATGAAGAAACTGAAAAATTTGATGAAAGTTTAGAGGATTACAAAAAAATTCTAGAAATAGATTCAGGATGTCAGGAGGCATTAGCAGCACAAGTCCGGCTGCCTCCAATGATAAATGAACGAAATGAAAAACTGAAAACCGAGATGTTAGGTAAGTTTTTTAAAAATAATGGAAATCTCAGAAAAATAAATCTGTTATTGCAGGGAAATTAAAAGATCTTGGAAATGTAATCTTGAGACCATTTGGGCTTTCTACAGATAACTTCCAATTAACACAGGATCCAAACAGTGGGAGCTATTCGATAAATTTTAGTCAGGCACCTAGATAATTAGTTGAACTATTAGTATAAGCCATTTAATAATAACTTTTTTTTTTGAAAAACTTTTATTAAATACATTATAAAGATGGTTGCTCTTAAATACATAACTTATTTGGCTTGCTTTTTCTTAATTTTGTCGTTGTATAATTTTTCAATATTGGTAACCTGCAAGGACAATTTTTCTTTAAAAGAGAAAAGGTATATTTTACAACCTACCTCGGCATCATAGGATTTCATATCAGTTAGTATTTTATCTGTAGTCTTTTTATTCAGTTCATCAATGTTCAAACAGCTGCTTACGACTTGCTTGGACCATTTCTTCCAAGCATTGACGTTTTTCTAAAATAAAATTCTCAGAGGAGACAAACACTAGCGACACTAGAAACTTACTACAGTGTCCTGCTCCATTTTCATCAACAGACCGTAATATTTCTCTTCATTTGACACAACACTTTGTTTATACTTTTCAAACTTATCTTGTAGTAAATTTAATCTCTCAACAATTTCGAGTTTCTCATTTTCCAATTCTTGAGTACATTTTGAGCATTCCGACATCACCAGTTTAAGATGTTCCCTATATCTGCAAACCAAAAGTAAAAAAAAATTGGCTCTAATTTAAATCTAGAAATTTAACCTCTGATCCTGCTCATGCAATTGCTCTGCCTGCCGCTTGCACAATTCCATTTTCTCGTGATAGGATTGTTGGTATTGCCGTTCAATATCCCTAATCCTTTTTTGATATTCTATTTGAAGCTCATCCTTTAATTTCAGCTCACATTTGATTAATTCAGCTTGAAGCTCAATTTTTTTTTCTGAACCTTTAAGTATCAAACAAATATTGCATTATACATTTTGGTAACACTCACCTGGTCTCTCTTCAAGGCCATGATGGACACCCTGTAATTCCTTATCTAGAGATCTGTTGGCAACCATATTTTCTAATTTTAATTTTTCCTTCGTCACATGCTCCAATTCACCTCTCATTTTATCAATTAAATTATTCAATTCATTTTTTGCTTGCTCACTCACTTTAAGACAGTTTTCTTTGGCCACATTATCCTTCTGTAAAAGTTCCAATTTGGTTTTTAGATTTTCTAGTTCTTGGGAAACTGTTATATTATCTTCTTTCTGCTGAAGTTGGAGTTCTAAATTTTTGCATAAATTCTGACTCTCTTGCAGCTGCTTAACACAATTTCTCAACTCAAATTTGATACTGCACTTTTCACCTTCCGCTATAGTAGCAGCATTTTTCATGTCCTGAAGCAAATCTTCAAGCTCCTTTATTCTTTCTTGAGACTGCTGCAAATTTGTTACCACTTCCTTTTGCTGACGCTTCAAAGCTTTATCTTCCTTAATATTATCTAACAATTTCTTCCAGCTAATTATTTTTTCTTCCAGAATACCCTTTTCAATGCGCTCATCTGATTGATTTAAAAAATCATCCATTTCTGATTTTATGCTTTCTGCCAAATCTGAACAATTTTCCTCAGATTTGTTCTTCTGTATGTATTGCAACACTTGACTGAGCTGACTTTTGAGCTGATCATATTCCGTCTTCAAATTTGAATCTCCGGTAGTTTTTTTTGGGGTTATAGATTTAAGATTTTCATTGTGTACTTTTAATTCGCTTACTTCTCCACTTAGCTTGCTGACACAGTCTTTATATTCTTTTAATTCTTCTGAAAGCTTCATATTTTTTTCCTTTTCATTTTCCAGCAATTGAGTGATTTCTCTTGATTCATTTTCATTGCTTGTGATTTTACTAGTTAGCTCTTGCAATAATGAATGGCGTTTTTCTTCAGATTCAAGTAGTTTTTTATTTAGTTCTCTGTTTGTCTCTGTCGCTTTTGTTAATTCTTCGCTCATGCTTGTTAGTTGGGGCATACTGTATTTGTGGGAAAAATTTTGTATCTCATTGCGTGTCTGCTGGATCATGTTTTTGATTTTCTCCTGCAGATCTTTATTCATCGAATTGAGATTCAAAATTTGCTGATCCCTGTCATCAATTGTTCTTTGGTAATTTTGAAGATCATTTTGCATTAGCAGAAAATCTCTCGTATGGCTCGAGTTATCTGTAAAAGAAACCACATTTTATAATTATCACGGAATGTGTTAGAGCTTACTGCAGTGCTCAAATTCCTTTTTATACATATCGCATTTTAACTGCCGGTAAGTTAACAATTCTTGAAGATCTTTTTCATAGTGTCTACAATAGGTAACATTTCCGGGCATTCTTTATAAAACAGTGATGTACAACTTACTTTTGCTTAGCGTTCAAACTGTCAATTTCATATGATTTATCAACTAACATTTTCTTCAATTTTTCAAGATGTTTTGCAAGGGTTGTGGGATCCTATATAGTGTTTGTTTTTTTATTTGAAAACTGTAGTGCTAATACTCACCTGTGATTCTATTTTGCTAAAGTCAAAACTCCTGCTGTGATGTCCCGAGTGCTCCAATGATTCTAAATCATAAGTAAAGTACATACACTAGCCTGAGCCCAAAAAAAAATTTAATTTTTTCTTCAAGTTCAGTCCTAAATAACTTTTTACAAAATAACTATACAAAAAAATATTAAGAGACCCTTTTTGTAGAGCATCATTCATTTAAAACTCAATACTGTTCTTTTTTCCAAAACAAAAAAGTTAAATAAAATAAAAATAATGATTAAGGGTTGATATCTTGAAATTTCTTTTAGCTGAATATAGCTAAATATTTTTAACTCAATCATTTGGTTGTTTTGACGCAATAATGAAATCCAGACTAAAAAACTTAAATTACAAATGATAGACCTGTACCCATTCATATTAAGGGTTAACATTTTCAGGATATTTTTTTCACCATTCTAAATAATTTTTGGCACAGTATAATAAACACCAATATATATTTTTCAGTTCAAAAAAATTAGTAAATACCTTTTAAGTGATCATGTTCTCTCTTCGCCATTTCAATCACATTCAAAAGATCTTGACATTGCTGTTGTGCCTCATCACAGTTTGTTAATATAATTGCATTATCATGCTGCAATTGATCCCTTTCCCTAATTATAATACCCAATTCTTCCTTTAGGTGTTGTTTTTCAGCTTCTAAAATTTGAATGCTTCTATCTTGTTTTTCCAATGAAATTTCTAATTGTGATATTTTATTTTGCAATGATTTTTGTAGTTCTTCCGAGTTGTACTTAAAATTGAGATTAAATGGACCATTTTGACTTTGCAACTTCATTTCTAGTTCTGTGATTTGCTCTTTATACACATTTATATCAGTTTCATGCTAAAAAAAATCTAAAATATAAAAATAAAGTGACATTTACCAATCAATTTACATTTTTTATTATTTGTTTTAGCCCTTGCATTTCTATTTCTTGCTTTTGCAACATATTTTCCAGGTTTTTTATTGTATTAGTCTTTTCAACTGTAAAATATTTTTTAAAATATAAAATGATTCACTATCAACTATAGAGTGTTACCTAACAGATCTTGAGAATTTTTTGATGATACTTGACATTGTCTTCTCTCCTGTTCAGACAAAAGCAACTGATTTCGAAGTAAATTGATTTCTTTTTCTTTTTCATCTTTGTATTTGTCAAATGCTTCCTTCAAAGCAAAGTTTTTCCTTTTTTCCACATCATAGAGAACCTTCAACTGATCATTAGGGGTTAAAGCCTGTTTGTATTTCTGTGAATCCTCATCAACCAGGGAAATATTTGTAGATGAATTCACAGTACTTTCTTCATCATCATATTTAAAATCATCTAGATTTTCCGTTAGGAGATCTTGTAACTAAAACCCAAATATACTTTAAATCCAGCTAGAAATTTACCAATCAAAATAATTCTAAAACAGTTACAACCAATTACTTCGGCCTGAATCCGAATTTTGTCTTGCAAATCTTCCTCTTCTTCGTTATTATGAGAGTTGTTAATCTGGATATCTGCGTTCTGAAATAGACTCAATCCAGGATTACTTTCCATTTTTTAAAATTAACGTACTTTATTTTTCGCTTTTAGGTTGAGCGGTTCGCTGCTATTTACGACCATAGATAAATGAATTGGTGAGTTGTTATGATAGAACACTTATTTAAGAATTACCTCTTATTGATTGATTGATCAAAAACACTGCGCTCCACACGGAATTCATGATTATCGCACAGGCAAGCAAATGTGAAAACTAGAATTACCCATTATTCATTGCTTTGCAGTTAAACCATGCTTTTAACAATCTATGGTCAATATTAATGGGGCAGTACGGCCTATTTCTCGGTGAAAACCGCGGTTATATCATTATTCTTCTACTTATTATTGGGTATTTATATTGCTCAATTTTGTTCAAAATTTCAAAATTATCATTTATGTAAGCACAATGATTTACTCTTCTAAATCAAATGAGAACATACAAATCATTCCAAGGTACAAAAAGAAAATTAAAAAGTTAAACAACTTGAAGACCGCTAGAATATATGTTGCATTGTTTCTAGCCATCCTTTTGATTGGCTTTTACTATTATTTTCGGGAGCATATTGTGGTTAGATTGGACATCCCTTTGAAGTCAAACGTGAAAAAGGAAAATTTAAAAAAATATATGATGCAAGAACTCGATCACATAGGTTATATAGAACCGGAACTTCAAGTAACTCTTGATGAACGAATCATTCATTTAGACCTGAAGGGGGCTCCTCCTAAAATTTCCTACTTTTCAAGATTGTTTCCTTTAATTGCGGAATTAGGAGGGACCGGGATACTAATTGAATACGAGGATATGTTCCCGTATAATGGGACAATTTTGAAGAATGTCTCTGCCTTAAATGCTTACAGTTTAAAAGAAATTACAATTATCAACAGACTTGCCCGAGAAAATAATTTAAAAGTTATTCCCTTGATACAGACATTTGGACATTTGGAATTTTTATTAAAGTTGCAACAATATAAAGACTATAGAGAGGTATTTGCTTATCCTCAAGTAATTTGCCCGTCACATCCTCATACAATGTCTTTAATTGAAGATATGATTGACCAGATCATCGCTTCACACCCGGACATAGAAATGTTGCATATTGGTTGTGATGAGGTGTATTATTTAGGGTTTTGTGAACGTTGCACAAATCGTATGATTAATGACAATGTCTCCAAGAACTTGTTATTCTTGGAGCATGTTAAAGCAATTTCGCAAATTTTAAACAAGAAATATCCCCATATTAGAATTTTACTCTGGGATGATCAGTTCCGTTCTATGACCGAAACTGATCTTGCAGAAGTTAAGTTGAATGAAAACTTGGAACCTGTCATTTGGAGGTACACTAAAGAGGTATATGATGAATTGGGGCCTAGTTTATGGGACATGTATTCCAAAATTTTTAGAAAAGTTTGGATTGCTAGTGCCTATAAAGGCGCCATAGGTACTTTTGTATTTGCAAATTTGTAGATTATTTTAGCATTGTAAACATTTCCAGGAAGTAACAAGTATATGTCCGACGTTAATCATTATCTTCAGAATCACAGAAGTTGGCTCTCAGTTGTTGCAGAGCACAAAAGACGTGTTAATTTTCGTGGAATCATAATGGCCGGTTGGCAAAGGTATGACCACTTTGCTGTGTTGTGCGAGTTGTTGCCAATCGGTATACCGGCATTAGCGATGAGTTTAAGGTTATTAAAAGGGTTTAAAGACTCCCCCTTAAGTCCGCCCACGGAAGTCTCAAAAGTTTTAAAATGTCATCAACCTTATGGGCTGATTGGGTCGGCATTTGGCAGCCCAAAATGTGAATTTCCAGGTACATATATTTTTCATTTTGCGGTTTGATTACTTCCATGTAATTAATATGGATGTCGTAATTTTAAGGAGGTGATGTCCTGGAAAATGTCATCCGGCTACAGCAGCTGGTGCAAGAGTATGAAGCCCTAGTGGATGATGCGAGGGTTAAAGGTTGGATGAATGATTACAATCTGGCGCATGGTTTTTCTAATCCTCAGTATGTAGAATCCGTCGCTATTGAAAAGATAAAAGAAGAACTGGACTTAGTAAAAATCGATTTAACTTCTTCACTTTCTGAGGTTTACGACAACTATACAGTTGATGAGTGGACGGAAACATATCTGAATCCATTCCAAAAGCAGGTGAATTATAACCTTCAAAATGCCCAAATTTTCCATAAATTTTTGATGAAACCTTGGTCAAAAAATGCTTTAATTTCCCATTATTTAAATGTTAAGAGTGTCGTCCAGAATACTTGTTGGATAAAAACTGAGAAGAGTGAGAGTTAATGCAAATCTAGGTCTCCCTTGTGTTTTGTTAACAAGAATTTCTAAGGAAATTATAAGGCACTACACAGTAATGCCATTTTTTAATAAAATACTGTACGTTATAATTTCCCGATTGCGACTACCTGGGGTTTGTTTCATATAATATTGTTTTTAGGTGGTAGGTCTTTGGAAGGCGAAACAAACATTATTGTCCAAGGAATCGTGGCCTAGGAGACCACTCAAAAGTGAACTTTAAGCGATATTTAAAAAATAGAATATGTTGTGTGCCAAATAATTGATGCGCGGAAATGCCAAAGGGGCTTGGTGGAAAAATTACATTTTTGAGATAATTAAGAAAAACTGTTTATTACATACTCTTTGCCATGTTGCCAGCGTGGCAAATAGAATAATTCCAACGCAAAATGTTAATATATCAAAAAACGTTGCATACTTTGACATTTCCACAAGTCAATTAGTGAATCTCAGTTTTTTAATTATATAGTGCCGTAACTACTTTAATATTCTTTTTATTTTTAGGCATATAGTTCCTATAGCAAGTAGTGTTTTCTGATATCAAACAATCCATAGGGCCTAATAGTTTTTAAAATACTTTTTGTTGAATTTCAACATTTCAAGACTGCATTCTTCTATGTGATGTTTACAAAATTGCTCAAAATCTATATTTGAAAATACTCATCTAGGTTTATTGATTTTGAATTATTTGTTGTTATATTCGTTTTGTTGTATATTAGATAAATATTTTTTGTGTAAAGTGACACGGAATTTTATACATAATTTTTAGAAACTGTTATAATAAAAATCTCGCAATCTCGAAAATTGTGTTCATTTGACCATCCTGTGCGTCGCCATTTTTAATCTTATTGCTTTTTGATTACCCTGTATGAAACTCGCCTTAACCTATAAGTAGCACTTTCCAATCATTCCACAGAACGTTTATGTGTAAATATTTATATATAATATTAATATTAGAAGCGGTATGGATTCTACCGAGTTTATTTTAAAGTCCATTCGAAACGACATGGTAGAGAATCAACTTCACCTAAAAGCGATAATTCAGGTAATAATTTCTTTGCCGATTGATGTTAAAAAAATATAACCTACAAACTCTACGATGTTAATAACGGACCACAGATAATTCAGTTCTCACTGATTGTCCTATGGATTTGCCTATTTTTTTTTGCAATTGCTCATCATTTAGGCGATGTACATGTTTAAAATTCCTAAACCTAAAACCTAAAAGTTTAGTTGTGACGTAATTGCCTTAGGATGAGCACTCAATCACTGAATTTAATTATTGTTAGGATATTAATTTCTGCTCCGGATCCCTTTCTGAACTCAACAATTTAAATAGTTTGGGTCGGTCAAAAATATCAGCCCTTCGAAAATTGATCGATCGATTCGGGGACGTCGCTAAAGACAACAACGATCACAATTTGTTAAAAGAAGTCGTGTTGGCAAGAGAGCAGCTGGCAAGGCAAGTACCGGCCAATTCTTGAACCTTCTATATTGCTATTGGTTTGTTTAGCACTATGGATGCTTTCAAAAAGGCGAATCTTAAATCCATGTTGGCGATAGAGAAGGGAGCCAAGGAGGAACTGTTGAAATCCACAAATGAAGAGACCGGCTTAAAATATCGCCAAAAGAGAGACAAAGAGAGTATGGTGAAAATGAGCGCCAATGTCACGGACCAGCTTCTATCTATTAGTAGGCAATTAGCGGAAACTACCAAACAGGTACTTATTGTTTTATTTCTTTTTTCATCTGAATGCTTTCGTTATTTATTTGAATATTTTCCAGAGCGCTCATACGTTAGACACTTTGCTGACGTCATCAGATACTGTTCTAGGTACACAGGACGAGTTAAGAATGACGTCGGGTGCGATCGGTCGATCCGGCAAACTTTTGAACAAATATGGCAGACGTGAACTGACCGATAAAGTATTAGTGTTTTTTGCGTTTTCTTTTTTTGCCGCGTGCGTAGTGTATATCGTCCAGAAAAGGTTATTTTAAGACGTAATTTTCTATTTCTACCATTTATTGTTATAATAATAATAATAAAAGAAACTACTGAGGGCCTGCTCGAGATGTATTATTTTATATGCCTGTTATTTCACTTACCTTTTTAAACGCTGCCCATAACCTCAAATATGGATCATATAGTTGCGCCCTACTACAGTAAAAATTGATGCACGGGTTGATATTTTCGTAGAGGAGGCAATTTACAGTACATTTCACCTATTAAGCTGTACTTTACTTCATTTTTTTTTAAATAGCCATTTCCACAGACTTAACTCGTTTTCTCTGAACATTTAACGAGATCTATGCATATTTTGTGAAAATACTGACGATCTGACAGTGGCCATGTTGTATTGTAAATCTCGCGCATGCGTATGTTGAATGGACCTTCTCAAAATTTATTTACATTAATTATAAGCATAGCCAGGGCCTTTATATATGTCTGGTAGTTATATGGTTTCAACACAGGTATGGAAACCAATTTTGATTTTCAAACGAAGCAATTTTCCGTAATTACGAGTGGTCGAATCAAAGTATACGCACATCTGTCCTTGTGTAATGTGCAATTCACAAATTGCATGATTCGATTGGTTGGTTAGTTTTGGTTAGTTGAGGGGCAATAGACAGTGGTCTTTTTCAAAAGCGAAAGTAGAGATTGTGGTAGAGGCTTAAATATTTCGCATAACGCATTTGTTGTTATATCTTGTTACTAGAATTACAAAAACCAATATTTATAATTTACTTCATCATATAAAATAGGTCTAAGTTGAAAAAGAATTAGGAAAAGGATTTCCTATAAATTATTATATTTATTGAAGAATTATAGGATATATGTAGTTGCTTAAAATTACTTTTTAAATCTGCCTTTATTTCTACAACTTCCTTGTCAGTTTTCCTTTTTTCCTGTGTCAAAAAAACGTTTTTTTAAAGCTTATAGTTGTTTTATTAGATTGAATTGGAATAAAAGAATATATAGAGATGCTAGGTAAATGGTGTAAGTTATCAGTCAAACGACTTTGGTCATTTGACTGAGGTTATTTTTATCGATATTTTGCAACTTATTATAATTATGCATTATTTGTTTCGGTTCTGCCAATTTATTTTTCTACTCCCTTTCGTAAAATACCTAATTACACACCGATCTAGTGTGCGGGAAGCGTCACTTTACCACGTAAGTTTTATTTCCCACTGATCCGAGCCGCTCGTGTCAAATAAACTCGTGAGTCAAATGCCGTTTACCACATTTGTTGCATAAATATAAAACGCTACAGCTTTGATAAATTACTTATTGGTAGTCCTGGTTTTATTATTGCTATTAAAATCAATAACAATAATACCGGATTGAGCAGCGCTATATTTTCAGTGTTAATAGTATGCTTACCTTTGTTATACTATTATACGCCTATAAACGTAGTTACCCTTTATCATCATCACCATCATCATTGAAAACAATCTTGGACTTCAGATTATGCACTTTTTTGTATATTTATTTAAATTGGACTTATTAAAATACCATTTATCACGAACTAGACACATATCACCCATTAAACAAAAAAAAAACGAATTAAAAACTAGCAAAAATTTCAAAAATGAAACATAACCTCAATCAGGGACGCGACCAATCAAATTATGGAACGTAACGTGTGATTTACCTCTCGTAATGGTTAGGAGTACCAAAAATCAACATTTCAATGATTGGAGAAAACAACTGAATTGCGTTGTTTGGCGTCGAAAGACAAAAAAATCAAATTAATTCGTTTTCCAGATATACTCATACACCAGTAAGTAACTGATTTCAAATTACACACACACACACATACATCGTAATAATCGATGCACTACTGCGAAGACGTTTAAATGCTCGCTGAATTCTTAATTAGGGTGAATCAAGCGATATTCAATCCCTATCACGAAGCCTCGATTAGATTCACGTCCATTATTTTTCGCCTAAAAACAAAGAAAATCAAGAAAACGTTTAGTGACTGGAATATATGTAGTTTTGTAATTATTCGGATAATAACCAATCTCGCAAACTAGGAAGAGAATCTTTGCTCAAACGTCTATTTATAAGGGAACCCGGAATGAGAACGTTTTAAATAATAATGAAGCATATACAGCTACCATTTAGGTACCATTAGGTACATATATGGAAAGCGCTATTTGGTTTTATTTTGTTAATAATAATTTTTGGCAGTGCTCGACGACGTGTTGGGTAACACATAACGTCCTGTAGAACAAGGTTTTTGGTGTAATAAGTGATTCTAACGCAGGATTTGCTGTTTGGCAGGTACGTATAAAGTTAAAAAAAACGACCTACATCTTTCAAGAATGCGTAGAATAAAAGCGATAAAACAATTTGTACAACATGCCATTAAGATGGTTTTATTTGCTATATATATAAATTTAATTTTTTCGGCCTTTCTATTTCGTTCTAATTGCTTTCAATTAAAAACTTGGTAGCGTAAACTATGTTAGTACTTTTTGTTGTTGGATACTTACCGTTATAATGCACCTCACGCAGCTATAACAGTTTTTGATTTAAAAGGAAGTGATCTTCCGCGCATGGCACATACTAACTTGCATTTTGCGCCACTTTTTTATAAAAACGACGAGCACCAATTTCACTTTCGTTTTCCTGAAAATGTAATAGGATCTGCGCGTATTTTGACATGTTAATGTCGAATTAACGAACTGTCAGCGGCCATGTTGATTTTTGAACTCCGGTGAATTTTATTGGTTGAAATGACTCGCGCATGTGCACATTTAATGAGCCGGTACTATCGCCATAGGCAATTCAACTACTTTTGAACTAATAACTAATTTTGATATACTATATACATAAGTTTGCACCTACAACAACTGCAGACACACAATAAAAATACTAGAGCTCGAGAAGAATGAGAAAATAAAATGCAACTCGACAAATACCGAAAATTATTATTGTTTCTATAGGGAACTGCTTTGCTGGGCCGCCCAATGATGCAAAGCGCGATTAGGATGACAACTGCGACGTGTTTCAGCGTGTTACTAATTGCGTATGTTCTCTTTTCGACCGAAGTCGAGTCTTCGCCGATATTCTTCAACATCTTCAAAATGAGCGGCAGACGCTACTACAACTGGGGCGACCTCCCACGGAGAAACTTCAGCCACGGCAAGAGATTTGTCGACATTTGCAAAGTGCACTCGAGATATAGTCATCAGGGATTGGTTTGTCCTCCCTAGTTCGTTAATAAAATACGAAAATGTTATATGGTATCTCAAAAGATAAATAAATAAATCGCCTTAAAATTTTAGTGATTTTCTCTCTACAAAGGTTCTCTAATCTTTTAGGCATATCACAACGTCTCATTGATTATTTAATGTTATATTAATGAGAAAAAAAATTATAAAAATGTCCTAAAAATCTCTTGAATACCCAAAAAAAAATGCAAAAGCCGAAATCGATAGTCAAAATGGATACGTTTTGTCTCAGTTTAAAAGAAGGAGACATGAAAGTGCCGAAAGATTAAAGAAAGAACCAAGTACAATATAATTTTAATCATATTTAGTTGCACTTAGTAAAAATAGCGTTTCTATTTAGCAATTTTTGTTTTGCATATTCGAATATAAATGGACACAAGAAATGTCCGTACATGAAAAGATTCGAGATCGATAACGTAGTCGATCAATATTTGTGTCCCTACTTAAATAGTAAGTTAACAGATAAAAAATGCAAGTAATTTTTTCGAGCAAAACGGCTTTGATTATTTTTGGTGGAATTTTTTTTAAAAGATTGTTGTTGTTGGTTGACTTTATCAACATTTTTCGTAGAGGTTAGTTAAACCAAATGTACAGGGTGTTCGGAAATTGAGTTCGGAAACTTGGAGGATAGATTCAACGTGGTAACATAATGGTAGTAAGTCATGCAACAAAAACTCGAAATTGTAATATTTTCCGAGTTATAGCTAGTCAAAATTTATTTTAAAAAATTTTTATTCTTAACGCAGTGGGCTGCCCGGATTTAGTAAAAGTCATCGTTACGAAATAAAAATGTTTCAGAAATTTGTCACTAGAGGGTACTTTACCTAGAACATTTTTTTTTATTTTCCCTATATTTTATTTATTTAGACTGACGTTGCAAAATAGAACAGATTGCCTTAAGGTCACAAATCCTCAAAAATGTTTACACTTGTTTTAAGTCGATAAGTGTTATCGTTTATACACAAATCGACTTTTTTATTCTCGGCTCGAATTTTACCTGTAAATGTAAATTACGTTAAAAATAAAATAAAAGGAAAAGATTTTTGACAAGTTATAACTCGGAAAATATTAAGATTTCGAATTTTTGTTACATGACTTGCTATCATTATTTTATCGCGTTTAATTTTTCCTCCAATTTTCCGAAATCAACTTCGCAACACCCTGTATATGAGTATGAAAAAAAATGCCTTTCACGAGAAAAAAATAGCTGGTGAAATTTATTTGCCAAATTTCCTATAGAAATTGCTACGTATTTAAAGGGCTTAAATCATGGAGTGCCAGTGCCAGCTGAGTCAGAGAATACTGAGAGTAAATAGCCAAGAGTGGACGTTTCCTAAAATGTTAAAATGCTTGAAAAATTTTAATTAAAAAAAGCATCAAAATTTTGAATGATGGAAATGGGGATTGCCGATATTGAGGAGGCTCTGGAAGAGATTGAGATTGGAAGAGTTGTGCTTGTGCATGCGAATCCTTTTGAGCTTTTCATAAAAAAAATCACCTATTTAGACAAACAAAACCTCTTTTAGGTGTAGTCACCTGTTTGAGGCTTTTCTGCCATATACGAAACCATCATATCGTTTGCTTCGGTGCTAATCTTTCTTGTATTCATTTTATTCGAGTCGATAGAAAGTATTGCTTCTCGCAGGTATGATAATGAAATGGACCTAATAATGATACTACTTATTGGACCACTATTCTCCGTTTTAATTCTAGGAAAAATGATAGGTTAAAACCATATAGCTATTAGCCCTACTGTTTTGAGAAATTGGGCAACATGGAATCTTTTCTGTCTGTCTCATTTCTATTCCCGATTTAAGGAATACAGTTTCCAGAGAAATTTTTGGGGAATAGGGAGTGAATATTTTTCTTTTTTCGTCTTAGTAAAATGAACCTGCACTAATTACTAATTTTTTAGACTATTTAAAACAAATGAAACATATGTTTTATAAAAAATCACTAAAAATTTATCTATAAATCAATTTAAAAAACACATCAAGAGGCTCCTGACGGCCAATGCTTTCTACAGCCTGAAAGAATTTGAAGCGTACCTGAGAGCATCGTAAATAACGTCAAAAGTTTACCGAGATTTTTCTAATGTATACTCTCTTTTATTTTAAATTACATTAACTTGTTTGTCATGTTTGTTATATAAATATATACTCGTATTCGTTCTACACATTACTTAAGATTATGATATACATTGTTTTTACAATGAAACTTGTAATTTATTATTTGTATTTATTGACGAAACATCCATTGTATCACCTGGTTTTGTGAATAAATAATCTATCTATCTATCTATCTATCTATAAAAGGTCAATTTTATAATTATTATATTTTTTTCCTTTGTGAACCAACAACGTATTAGGTATGCGCATGTAGTGCCTTTATGGTAAGTTTACATACGCATGAAAGGTATTCCCCGGTCATCGGATGGTGCAAAATTTATTTAAATATATTAAATACTAAACGTGTCACGTCTCTTTATTTATCGCGTCGAATTAATATTAAAGACTTATATTACAACAATAGAATGAGTCACGGGATAAGATCAGTCTCTATGGTGCGCAAAAGCATCGACTCTGCGTCGTATTTACGGACAAACCGGATTCCCGACTCTTCCGGGATACGCCAGGGAATCGACCGAGTGGATCCTACAGATTGACTTGTATCTGTCTCCTCCTCCTTCCGTGTGTCCCCCATAGTGGCGTCCATAGCTAGTGAACAACGTTACCGATTGAGGAAATTTTGTAAACATTTTTAAATTTTGAGTTTTTTTTTTACAAGAAAAACTACATGTAAAACAACCTATTTTTTTTAGACCTTAATAGTAACGGAAAGGTAATAATGAAGTTATTTTTACGAACGCCTGCAACTAAATAAATAACATAATAAATAAATAACATAGTAATTATTTTACAGGTCAATGTTCAATTTATATTTTTCTAAATTCCTACAGGGTGTACTTTTCGTGCCGTTTAAATCAGAGATTGTAAATTTTTCGTAGTAATTTTTTCTGTTTTTTATTGTTGCTATATAAATTATGGAATACGATAATTTCATCGGCTACGTTCTCGTTAATATTTCCTTTCAATTCAATGATTTAAATAAATATCTTAATAAAACATTTTTATTTCCTTTTCCTTTTTCCGTTCGTACAACGTTTTTTAGGATCTCAAATTAATTTTAACCCAATAGCCAGTTTTGTCCACAAATTACCCACTTCTTGTTATTAGTATTAAAATGAATTTTATTTAAAATTCTAGAACATTATGTTTTGAGAGAAGTAAAGGGTATAAAAAAAAATTTAACAAAGCAATTATTCAGTAGTAAAATGGAAATGAGGCATTTCCATTGGTAAGCTGCTTCGGATCAATAACATAGAAAATTAGAAATAAAATAGGTGTATTGTTTTACGTTATACATAATGCCTACGTAATCGCGATAACAAATCGGGTATACAAATTATTCTAAAATAATGTAGTGTGTAAGATTATTTCTATAATCTTACACACTTTTAATTATTTTACTATTAATATTGTTATCATAAATAATTTAAAAACTGTAACACGGAGCTAGATATCTTTGTTATAGGATATTTCAGAAAATTATAGGGTAGCAAAATGTGAAATTCGGTCCAGTTCCGCTCAATTTCGATGTCGGTCATAGGCGTAGATAAATTGAGGAATAAAATCATTTTTGTTCCATAATGTAAGACTATTTTGGTGAAACGATAAAATATCTTAGTTTCGATACAACAGTAGTTATGGATAAAGCTGACGACCCATAAAGAGAACTCCAACATACCTAATTAGATATTATTATTCTCCACCTCTCTGAAATATACTTTAAATATTGATTGTTACAACTTTGTATTGCAATAAAATAAATATAATTCATTTATGTGCAACAAGTCTTATTTTGTAACGTATGATTTATATACCCAGAGACGCCAAGTCAAATGAAATTCTCAACAAATGGTGTTGCTTCTAGCTACTTATTTGTAAATATTAGTTACATTACGTACAAAAAGGAAAGTTTACAATGATTGTCGACTGTTTTAAATGTGACGGGTCAATAATAAATGTTTTCCAAGTAACGTAGTATAATAGTAGATTGTGATTTTTTTTCTAAAATAAACTAAATTACAATAACGTTTCTCGCTGAAGTTAATAATAAAAAAATACGTTATATTGGCAAAGCAACGAACCATTTTTCAATTTGGATTACAATAAATTTAAATTTTAATAGTAAAAAAAATGAATCGCAATAAAATCTAATTTTTCAAAGATTAAAATGAATGAATAAATAAATACGGAGAATTCATTTCGAAATTAGTTATATTCTCTTTATTGGTGCGCCAGTAGGCTGGGGTTTGAAATAAGATATGGTAACCATGGCAATTAGCACAGTACAGGCGAAAAGGACATTTAAAAAAAGATCATTTGGGAACCTAATTTTAACAGTTAAATAATTTTAAACTTGGAAAAATTAGAATATTCTTGAAAGAAAACGAGTCTCAGACTGGTATTTCCCAATTGTCCATTGTTTTAAATAACCTAGTTTCCTTTTTTTGGAAATCGTCTGAACAAAATATTGACTTACCCCGACCGCGTAGGGTAATACCCGCCATTGCCCTGATAATAGTAGCCGCCACTGGTGTCGTACCCGCTGAACAGTTTGTCCAGAAACGTTGAATTCGACCCCACGGTACACCAAAACAAAATGGTAAGTATCGCTACGGTGACCCTCGTCATAGCAACGGTTGAAACGGAAACAATTTTTTTTTCTACCAAGCAAAAACGTTCTGCATGGACTACCAACTCGAGAGAGGTCTCCAGACAAAATCTTCAATCGTCAGATCGACTCGGTAATTTATACACTTATCTTTTGTTTTATTAAATATTATTCGTCACGGCTGTTGGTGATTTTTGCGACTGATTTCGAATTCTTCTCAAGCAAGGGTTAAGGCGAGTTAAGGTCATTATCACGGCGATAGAACAAAATCAGCGACAAGGAATCGTGCCCGTTGTGTACACTGCTCGTCCGAAAATGTGTTAGGTTATAAAAGGTTATTAAATTAAATATTAACATTTTTTCCGATTTTTGATTTAAATTTTGTGACAAACCAGGACATTATATTCCAAGGAATACGACAATTGATTGATAAGACAAATCGAAACCAACAGTAAATTTATTTAAAGCATTTACGAATGATAGAAAGGATATTTTATGGTTTGGTTTTGGCATTCGCCAAAGTATTTATTTATTTATTAGGACACAGTTTTTGTCTGTGAAAATCTGAGCATTTTTTGTTGTAATTTAATTTGTGTTAAATGGATTTTAATCAAGTAAAAGCCACCTCGGTCCGAATTTTGAACGGAGCTGAAAATGATTTCCTGGCTATTTGCTATTTTAAACTATTTATATACTCAAAACATTTGGTTTTTTAACAAGTACTTACACAACGGAGTATATCCCAAATTTATGGAACTAAAAACCAACAACAACAGTCCCGCTGCAAGAAAAGGTCAGACAAAATGGTTGAAAGAAGAACGAAGACATCAATACAAGAAAAGAGGTATACATTGGATTTATATGAAGGTAATACATTCTGAATTATCTCATAGACTTAATCCCATAGAATTTGACTTATAAGGCAATAGAATACTGATATATCAAACGTTATTCACAAAAAGTATCTAAGACAAAAATCCAATTTAGACAATTTAATAAAACCAACTAAAAACAGTCATTTCAAACTTCTCGAATCATGAATTTTACAATAGATTTATCAATTTGACTAACACTACATTCTCTGAAAAAGAGTCTGAATTGCTAAAAAGGGTTTCAACTTTAATTTAAATTACTCAAATACCAATAGAGAGTTAAATTGTTTAGGGGTTGATTGCGAACTTTCTATTACCGCAATATCGTAAACAAACACGTATTAGCTAATTTAATAAAATCTCAATAGTAGGAGCAAGTTCAAGGATCTTACACATATGTTTATGGTAAAATCAATTAAAAATAAGGCTTCCTAAAATAATGTAGTATTTGCAAGAGCAGTTAAAGGAAAGTCATTGCTATCGATTCTCTAGAATATATTACAAAAACCAAACAGTTTCATAATTCACATTATTATTATTATGGGAAACCCACTTAGTCCATTACTTGGAGAAATTTTCATGGACAATTTAGAAAATATCATACATAAATATCCTCTGAGTAGAGGATTTCTATGGTGGTATAGATACGTACATGATGTTTTTGCTTGTTTCACTGGAACCGAACGACAACTGCAGTCCTTTTTGAATCATATTAACTCGATACATAACCGCATAAAATTTACCATAGAGACGGAACACTAAACTACAGAACAAGTTAAATTTTTCCATTTGCCATAAACCCTCACACATTGACACAATAATACATAATAATTAAAATCACCCTTCCACACACAAAATGTCTGCCTTGTACCACTTTCTACTGAAAATTTTGAAAAAGAATTAAATGTTATAAAACAAATAGCTTTTAACAATAGTTACACCCCTCTTTGATAGATAAGATTATAACTAAAAAGCAGTTTCAAATAACTCTGAACTCTATCTATCCCATATTAAACACCGACAACAAAATTCATAAAACAATAAAATACATTGGAGAACCTACCAAGAAAATTTCGAAACGTCTTTCCAAATTTGGTATTAATATTGCTTTTAAAACTAAAAACACCATAGGACATTTTCCAAAAAACAATAAAACTAAATTACGAAAAACTCAAAAATCCGGAGTCTACAAGTTGAAATGTGGATCTTGTCCAAAATTTATATCGGACAAACATGTAGAACATTTAAGAAACGCATTAGCGAACATAAAAGGGCGTATAAAAATAAAAGTTCGGATTCTAACTATGCCATTCATTTCAATTCAGAAATGCACAGCCTTGACGATAATTTTGATTTTTTTTGCTTAATCATTCGAAAAGCAAAAAAACTAAATTTGTTGGAAGCTATGGAGATTAACAAAATGAGATATTCGAATTTATTACTTAATGACCAGTTGGATTTAAATGCGTCTCCCTTGTTAAATTTAAATTTATAACCCCATACCTATAATTAAAAATCTATTACCACCTGATTTTATATATAAGTGTCGGAATATAGTCATCGCTAAAATTCGATACCTGGGGGTTTTTGAACATGCAGAAATTAAAAATGCCAACAGCAATGTTGTCTATTCAGACAGGTCCAAATTTTTACGCCTTTTAGTAAAATGCGCCGTTCGGTTAGAAAGTGATAAAGCTTTGATATACAGAGTTTATGGAAATAACATCCCCATGATTTAATAGAATATACATAAAAAAATAAGAAATTTTGTTCCTATGAACATGGGTCCGAAAATGCAGGCAATAAGGCGCAGGGTGTCAAACTTAAAAATAATAATGGGTTTTTAATATATATCATAAATATCCCTGACTGATTTTGTTCAAATTTTGTAGTGCTGTTTATTGTGACAAAAGGATTAATTAATGTGGCGTCCCGGGAGGCAGTTTGTCGAATATTTCGACAATATATTATAATTCGGGATGTAAAAATGCAACTTTTGCAGCTACTCTTGTCTCTCGAATTTTTTTTTTTGTATTTTGCTTTGTTTTCGAGAAAAAAACAAATCGGTTTAACATCTTGAGTAGCCGTTACTCAGGCTAATTAGGCTGAAATTTTTAAGTCACAGTCTGCCGCATGCAATTTTTGTTAAGCAGCTTATGCACCGAGATATGGGATTTACATGCTAGACACTTCCTGAAATATAAATAATGAAGTAACATTTTTGGGTACTTTACCAGAAGTTGCACAGTTGATTCATATCTTAGACGAATTTCTGCTTGCTTTATGGTTGAGATTGTTATATGCCGAAAAAGTAGCGATATAAACAATAATTTGTTTATTCCATGTGAATAAATAATGTGATAGCAAGAATTTACGCGTCCGCTCTCCTATCAATTTGGTTCAAGGTCAATGCCGCAGTGTTTGTTATAAATTACTAAAAATATTCTATAACAATTATTTCTGAAAATGTTTAATTATATTAATGTATTCTAACAGAGTATCTGAGTGTCCTAGCTTACTAATCCAAATTTCTTGGTTCGGTTTACTAATTTGAAGTTAATAATAACTTATAATTATTTTTAATGATATTCACTCGCCTAGTAAAGTGCTAAGAATATAGTCTGAACCAAAGAAACATTTAATAGGTTTGTTAAGGAGCAGATTTGGCGATTCTCAAAATTTTAAATGCTACAATTCAAGAAACTGTTTGCAGAAATCTCTTAAAATCGCAAAAAAAACTTTGAAACTATGAACAACATTTAGAGAAGGTAGGGATATTTTATTTTAAGGGATATTTTAACCATTGCCTTGCGGCATTCAAAAACTAACATGGCCGTTGCCAGATAAGTTTAGAATCTGCATTTTTATGGCAGTATTTTTGCAAAATATGCCTAGATCTAGTTAAATGTTCAGAGAAAATGAGTTAAGTGTGTAGAAATCGCTGTTTAGAAAAAAAAAAACGAGTGTGCAGGTTATCAACTATAGTTATAGCATTTCAACTATAGTTAACTTCAAGACTTATTGACAAATGTCATTATCGGTGAGCAGGTCTTCTTGCCACTTCTTTTTGGGGGGCACGCTAATTCTCAAAAGTTGCAAGTCCACATTTTTTTTACTCCCGCTCCTTGTTTCTGTGTTTTGAAGAATGTAAAAAAGCAAACTAAGGAACATAAAAAAGTTTTTTTTTTAGTTTCAGTTACGCTCTGAAGAAGCCAACAGGATGATTGGTGAAACGTTAGAAAGTTCGACTCAACAAAAACCGACGCAGGAGGAATCCAGAAGTTTTATAAATAGTAAAAAAAGTAAAGTAAAGATAAGAATATGAAAAGTACGTAAAAATATAAAAAAAGTAAAGAACATTAAAAAATCCAAAAGTTTTTGTGAAGGTTACGAAAATTGATGTTGTTTGTTTTTTTTTTTTTTTTAAATTCTTTCAGAAAAAACGCGCAAATTCGTTAAAATTTTTATACAGTGTGAATTAATGTCGTTTATTTTAATGAGCGAATCTTAAACTCGCGCGGTAATCTGCAAAGGTATTTCGATCCGTTCGCTCACTGAACACATCGACGCTTTAATGCTGACGAGGAAGGCGATAAATAAAACGATTGCCGCCGAATTTCGATTAATCTTCTGGCGTACTTTATTTTTCTGCAAGCAAATACATGATACATGTACAAAAGAAGTTTCTACATTAATTAATACGCAAATGCAGAGAAAAAAAACAATAAGCTACTAATTTATACAAACGATCAGACTAAAATGACAACTCGAAACTAATTCGAACTAGACTTTACAAATACTTCCCTCGATGGCGTCGTCGACTTTGATTTTCAGGATCCTGTAATTTACTTCTTCTGGACTGAGCTCCCTGTAAAGGAAGTGTGACAATTTGTCCGACAATATCCACAAGTTGCGGTCGGCGTCGATCTAAAAAAATATCACTTTTTCATTTTCGTGCGGGGAGATAAAAAAAATGAATGAATTCAAAATTCAAAACTTGTTACATTCTTTGTTTATTGCCGTGCCAGTAGGCTGTGGTTTGACGTAAGATATGGTAACCATGGCAATTAGCACAGTACAGGCGAAAATGACATCGCAGCAATTAATCAAGGCCAACTCTATTTTTTCGCTTTCAACTGTGGACTTACTTTGAGATCGTTAATGAACACGAGTTTTTCATGGTCCTCGATTATTAAAGGGACGTTTTGGGGGTTCAGCGGCTTCTTGGGGTTCCAGCACGCGACGCCGTCCTTGTTCTGTTGCGAGACGAAGAGAACGTTGGACTGTTGGTCGAATACGGACGAAGCTGTTTGAGAATTTTCGCCTTTGGAACCTTCCAGCTGAAAATGCGAAACGTTATAATGATGGCCTACGTCTTAGATGTTCGGTTACCTTGAAGAGATGATAATTGTGAGGATCGGCGGCGAGCGTTTGATTCTGCAAGACTTCGGTGTTCACCGAAAACTCGTTCAGGCTTGCTAACGCGTGGAAGTACGCAGTTCGATATCTGAAATTTTATTCAAAGGATTTTTCAGTTTACTCAAAACTTATCCGGAGCAATCGATAAACGTGCGTATTTATCAACAAAACAACATATTTTCACTATAAAGTGACTAAATTTTAATAAACCGATTGGTTTGGTTGCTGTTATTTTTGTTGTATTTCTGTTTCTTTCTGAACGCGATGCAATAACATTATTCCTGTCCATTTTATTTTTAAGTATCAATAATCTCCACAAGTTATATTTTAAAAGTTGTACATACAGGAGGAGAAACTTCAATAGCGTACTCAACAGACAGAAATAACTAAAAACTTATGTCCAAAAATTCGTTGTTTTGGAAAACTTTTCTAGATATTACTTTCAAACCTAGTAGATAATATTGCCACTTAAAAACAAATGTACAGTGTAGATAAACTTGTTCTTGTTTAATCAGTGGCGTCCGTGAGGGTGTTTCAATTAATTTAAATAATAAAAAATGTAATATTCCAATATTTAATTATTATTATATTAAGAAATTTAGATACCCTGATGAATTCTCAAACGAATCCCTTTCGTGGAAGTTTTTTTTTTGTTTGCATGTGCATCTTGTAAGTGAGGTTGCAAATTTTATTTAGATAATTCGCGCTATATTAATTCATTTTTATTTACGTAACAATTTCAGGAATTATATTGTTATAATACATACCAATTTTGAAAGCAAAATTCGGAAGAGTAATTTTTAGAAATACGAAAAAACTATTTTTTCGCAATATTTCAACACCCTGTATCTCCGAAATGAAGCGTTTTAGGACATAAGTTTATACGAACTTTTTTACTTATTTTATTGTGATATAAATAGTATCAAGTTACAATCATTAACAGAAAATATAAATCGAAACTTTGATACCCTGTATCTCGGATGTTTTTATAATTTTATCCTTTAAAATACTTCAGAAATCACACTGTCATATATTGGATACGTAGTTAAATACCCTGTATGTATTTACAAATGCCGTGTTACTGTGGCATAGTTGCCATATTGGTCTTGGTACGTTTTATAGCAAACAGAAACTTGCAATTTATTTTAATGAATCTTACAGAATATATAAGTAGATATAATTTATTTATTTATTTATTATTAATACTTATATGAATTGAAATGAAAATTGGATTTATTATTGAATTTGGTAGTGATTTATCTTTTACTTCTAGGGTTTGTTAATTACATGCCTTTGCCCAATACTTATAACTTTTTGAACGCCCGTGTACTATATTTTTCTTGAAAAAAATAATTTATTGCTTCGGTTTTAGAAATCAAAAAGCAAAATCAAGAAATATAAACATAATACAATTTTAACGTACAGTTGATGGGGGATAATCAATTTTTTAAGCGTACTGTACGTCAATACGTACGCAAGTGCAAACTTTTTGCATTTTAGACCACATATTTTTAGTAACTTTTTAATACCACTTAGTTGCGGTTGTAAGTAGTATCGCGTTGACAAAATGGTGGATGCACTTAATAGCCAATCATATACACACTTGTTACAATGAGAGTAATAAATAAACGAATTAGCCGTCGACCAGAGAGCCTCATTGAACTAGTTACGTACGGTTCCGCTAGAGTGAGCTACATGGTCCCAAATAAAAGAAACAAGAAAGTGCTAGTCGAAGAAAAGAAGATATGTTATGTTATTTTACGTTTTTTGATATTTGTGAACAGTAAATTCTTTAAGTTTTATTTCGTGTTTAATTACACTTCCGATTTAACAGTTGCTACAATATGCATTTTATATATTAAAAATTTTCAAACAAGAGACGCGATGTTACGTTTGGGCCAATGGTTATCAGATCGACCCACCTTTTTGGAACACCCTGTATGCTATTGATACTATTTTAACAAAACGACAACAGAAAGCCTTACCCATTTGGTTCTTCGGGACCCAACGCGATACTGAAGATACCGTCGCTCCACTGGAAGTTGACGCCGCTGACGTTAAAGTCTCCTTTCAACGGGTCGAAGTGGAAGAAGTTGTGCTTGAAGCGCCACGAGTCGTCTTCTTGGAAAGAGTACACGACAAGTTCGTACGATCCGAGGTTCGGAAGATAAGCGAACGCTTCGTCGCATCTGTCACCTTTGACGTCAACTTCCTAGAAACAATGGACAACGAACGTTACATCCAGTAAAAGAAATGAACTAACCGTATATAAATGATATTTACAAATGAGGGCAAAAAATGTAAGACGCCAAAAAAATTAAAATCCATTGCTCATAAAAGCTGATTTTAATATTTATACTAAGAATATAATTTGTTCAAATAGGGTATATCTAGAGTCTAAAGTGAAAAAGTTTCGGTGAAATCTAACTGAAATAAAAAAACTAAACACACAATCGTATCAGTAGGCACCAAATAGCTACTGAATATATGTTGATACTTTTGAAGGCAACATAAAATATATTGAGAGAAGGGAAAGTCAATGTGCTCATACGCGAGTCATTTCAACTGAATTTTGATTTTGGGAGCATAGTGGAGGGCAAACCACTTTTTTAACAACTTAAAGAGAAAATATTATACAAAAAAAAATATCGTTTGAAAATATTTTCCACCAATTTTTATCATTTCGGTTTGTTAAATGCGAGGTTTCGGATATGGAGTGGTTTTTGGACTTCTAATAAGAGAGAGACTTACATTTAATAATTTTTGCGGACCGCACTGCAGAATACAAAAAGTTTCTAGATATTTCAAGTTCAAGTTCAAGTATGCGTTTCACAAAAAATGTTGGGCTCGACTGCTAGGATCATTCGCCCATTGCCGACTTCCGTCGAGGATCTTCGCTTTTGATCATTGACCAACACGTACAAAGAAGACATATAACCAATATTTGCTCAACTAGCAAAAAAACAAATTTGACCGATACCAAAAAAAACCGACACCCCCCGCTTCCGCCGCGGACCATCCGGGCCCATCCGGCCTCCATACCGGCGTGAACGGGGAAAAACGAAGGGATCGGCGACGATTATCACTTTACAACGTTCACAAAACACTGACAACACTAAATCTACTTAGTGGAGACCGATTTCAAAATTTTTGGACGATTACAAAGGATTCTGTAGGGAACGAACGGAGGTTAAACCGCCGCGTGCATGTTCCACCACAGAATCCTTTCTAGATATTTAAACAATTCTTCTTCTACTTCTTATTCGGATGGCCACGACCATCAAGTTCATTCATTTTGAATTTGAATTGGCCACATTGGTTATCGAATCGAAACCGACTAACCAACTTATTAAGCTATGCGCGAGTACGTTTTAAAATAACAATTCTACAACAGCAGTAGTTGGCAATTTAGTTGGTACTATGCATCGCTCACTGGGTGCGATAATGGCACATGTCAAAAAATAGCTATTATTAGTTAATTGTGCTATAAAACTCGCACATTTGTATTTTAACAATACCGGCACATAGTATAGTGGTAGATGAGTTAGATTATTTTTTTGATTTTACAAAACTAGTAACTCATATTTCTTTTAACTTTCATTGAGGCAGTTCAGGCGATATCGTCTAAATAAATGACGTGTGTGTTTTAAAGTAGAAAAAGATGCCCCTAATTACAAAATTACAATTTTACATCTTTTGAAAATGTGGATGTAGACTGTGCTTATCGAGATGTTAATACTAATTCCATAGAAAAATTTTAATGGCTTAATAGATTTACCGTACTGCTATTAAAAAAATGTCACACTCACTTTTATAATAGCCTGTAATGTGCTTTGAAAATAGTACTTTTTGTTTATTTTCCAAAAACCAGGTTAGTTGGTTGTTACTTTTACTTTACTTGCCATGATAATTCTTGTTTCTTATAATTTTATGAACAGTAGCTTTCTTTCAAAAACTATAGGCCCGTTGTTTCTTATTGTTTATATGTTAAAAGACTACTTATCTGAGATGTTGTTTCTTTTATTTTAGTAATAATACCTACCACTACATGTATCAAAAACTATAGGCCGGTTGTTATTTACTGATAGCTTTTAGATGTTTTTGAAGTTATTGTTTACATGCTAAAGTTTATAAATGCACATTTTTTAGTGTTTTATTAATTTCCATTTTGTTTTTTTTTTTAAGTTACTACTATTTACTTATCTCGCAAATGAACCTGCCGTATTATATTTTACACGCATTTTTATAATAAAATGATGTTAAAACTTTGATCTACTGTTTTATTGAGAATTTTTAATCCAAATATTGCACTTTATTAAGGGCACAAAATTTAGAAACATTTAAAAAAGAACCTCAAAAGATGTTTTTTATTTTAAAAAGAGAATAATACAAATCAATATATAATTGTAAAGACACATCACTATAAATTTTGTAATAAGGGGGAGAGCTAACGCAATATTTCAGTTTTTATTTTCCTAAATCACTAATTTTCGCGAATCTATTATTTTGTGGATGTGACACTATTTTAACCCCCCCCCCCGCTCAATAATTTTTCCAAAACCAGAACTCGCTGATTCCCAGAGTCACGGACCATCTTAAAAATTGACTTTTGCAAGTGAAATATGTACTAATTATAGTAGCCTTTCCTTTTACGACGTCACGGGTCTCAAATGGTCTATGGTTAAAATGTAAGTTTCGAACTTACGATATTGGCGAAAAATGCATCCTCGCTGACCCAATCCGATTTGATTGTGTACCGTCTGATCAACTTATCGGTGTTCAAATCGAAGATGGCGATCGACGGGGGTAATACCTGCTTGGGGTTGCCTAAAATATCTGCTAGGCCGGTGTCCATGGCCCAAAGGCGGTCGCATTTGTCTACGGCCACCCTGCAAGTTCGAAAACGAAATCACGCTGATGCGATACTAGCGAGAAAAAACCGTTTCGTACCTGAATATTGACACCAAAGTGTTGGGGTCTGGTTTGGAGTCATTTTTCGGCAAAATATGCGCCTTCCAATCGGGGTATGGAGTGATGGCGGCGGTCTTGTTGATCGGCTCGTTCAAAGAGACGTAACCCAATGTCGCTGCCACACCAGATTTCCATCTAAAATGTATTTGACGTGAAATGTGCATATTTGAGTAAATTTTATTAATATATTTATTAATATAAATAGATTAATATAGTTAAAGGACCAAATTTTGCAATTAAAATTGGAACAATAAGTAGGCTGAAGTTATAATAAATTCACCTGGAAATTTATTTTATTTTATTTTATTCAATTTTAATAACTCCATAATATTGGTTGTGCTACTTTCTAGGGTAAATAGAATATTAAAAAATGCCGTCAATTTGGTTAACAAAGATGTCCGAAAATGCTCTCCTTGAGAAGATAAAAGGGCCCCAAAACCTAAATTTTTGAAATGTTTTAAGATACCTAAATAAAATTTGGACCACGAATACCTGCTTACAAAATTTTAATATTTTGTACAGGAGCGTCGCGATTTTGCTCCCAAACCAAAACCAAAACCATAAAGCAAAAATATTTTAAATTATTGTCAACTTAAATGTTATCAGCAGTAACTTCTATGATTGTGGTCTAAATTTTCATTCAGGTATCTTAAACCGCTTCAATAAAAATTTTTAAAAAATTAGATTTTTGGGGCCACTTTTACAAAGCCCTTATTAAGCAAACAAATGTTTTTTGAAATAACCAGTACATACGTTAAATCGAGATAAAAACAGAATACAGAATTTCGGGTCAAAAATTGTAAAATAAAAAAAGGGGGTTTTCCCTTATTTTGGTGTACTTTTTGTGGTACATGCAAATTTACTGCTAGGTGTAATTCAAATATTCTATACCATGTTTGCTAGAAATCACAAGGTTTAAAGTTTAAAAATATTTTAAATTATTTGAAACTTAAATTAATTAACTTAAAAAATATTTGTGGTCTAAATTTCATTTTGATATCTTAAAATGCAAATAACAATTTTTTTTTTAATGGGATTTTTAGGACCCCTGTTCCAGAGCCTTCTAGATGGGGTATTTCCGGACACAATTTTATTAAACAAACAAATGTTTTTTGAATTACCCAGTAAATTGAATAAAATAATAATAAATAAACTGTAAAATAAAAAAGTGTTTACCATCAAACTGTTCCCCTTATTTAGCTGTATTTTCTGCAGTAAATCTGCTAACACGTATAATATAAGTATAATAATAATCATCTATACCGTGTTATAAATCGGTTCCAACAATCTTTCTGACACTAAGTAATATTTTCCAACTTTAGTGTCTATCAATTACTTGCAAAGGTTTGATTTTTAAGATAAAAATTTTATATATCGGTCCACAAAGGTATGATTTTTTAGATATACTTTAAATAAAATTTTATATTTCTTTTAATAATGATCAAATTTTTGAACAATAAAGAACAATAAAATTAAAGGGAAAATGTGAAAGATATAGCGAACTTACGTTAAGTGCATTAAATTTGACTGAATTTTAAAATTTTAAAAAGAATACTTCAAAAACTTGTTTTTAATTAAAATAACCTGCTAGTACCAAAGTTAAAGATATTTTTTCTTCTGCGTTATTTTTAAATAGCTTCATCCTTAAATTAATAGTCGTTAATATCAATATAGCACCTTTTTATTCAATTACAATACGTATTTAACAAATTGCGATACGCCTGTCCAAGTATACATAAACAGGTGTAATTAACTACTAACTGGAGTGAAAGGACGATGATCGACGGTGACCTTGAGATTTCCGCCGCAAGAACCGCGTGATTCGGAACCAGCAATCAGAATGGAAAATCATTTTTTCCAGTTTTGTCGTCGGCCCCATTGTTGTCGCGTATTTGGACAACCGAAAGCATTACACGCACGTATTTACAACCGTGAAGGGCTTTTGTGACTTTGAACGGATTTCGGGCAATCGAAAAACCTTCGTCTCGCCCGAATAGTTTTTTTTTCTAATTTAGACTATTTCCTGGCCCATATTTACGCGTTTCACGACCCAATGAGCAAGTTTGATCTCACGTGTTTTGGGTGTGGTATAAAAACTTAAAAATTATAAATTTTTATAACTGACATAATGAAATGTTTTTCTAAATTGTTTTTGGTCATTTTTTCAAATTTAAGTACACCACTGTGGTGGTGGCTTTTACTTGATGAGAATCTATTTAACACAATAAATAAGAACTGAAAGTTCAGAGTTTCACGAAATTATATATTATGACATGACAATTGTTTCGACAACACCGTGCCTTTATCAAATGTTTTGATAAAGACATAGTGTTGTCGAAATAATTGTCATGTGAATATATCTAATTTCGTGAAAATCTGAACTTTTAATTTGACTATTCCTCCTAAAATTAAAACAATTAGATTAATACATTAATAAAGTTTTCTTAGTTTTACACAAAATTGCGATAAAAATCACATATGCACAGTGTCAAGTTTGCTTCTTGCTTTTGCCCTTTCAGTAGCTGCAAATGCATGCAGGGTTATGCATTTTGGTGTTAAGTTTAGACTTGCCTTGAATATTTGAGAATACTCGAATGAAGATTTCGTAGAAATAAAAAAAAATGGGGGATTTTTTTCCTGATTTTGTTCCAAAACATATAAATACGAATCTGCAACTTTTTTTATATTTTACTAACTAACCAAGGTTAGTTTGGTTTAGTTAGTACTACTAAATTGGCAGAAAACGGTTTGCAGTGTATTGAAGTAGCTTCTAATTACGTCTAAAAATTTACTGTATCATAAAATGAAAATACCTATTTTTAAAGGTCGGATGTAATATTTTATTTATATATATATTATTTATATATATTATCCATTTAACAATTTTAGTAGCTAAATATAAAAAATGATACACCAATAAGATTTCATTCAAAATTTGCATGATTAAGTAGCCATAAGTATAACTGTGGTCACTTAAGTGTTAAAAATATAGAATTTTTTTTATCAGTTGCTCTATCAAAATATCAATATTGTCAAAAGTTTGCATGCATGTTCAAGTTTCAATGTAACGGTATGCAGATAGGATATACAATATAAAAATTGCAGCTTAAAAATTCAGCAAAAATCTATTGGTAAAAGTTCCGTAAAATTGAAAGATGACTAAAAACCAAACCATAGTTCCTTAGCAAAGGTTTTTCTTTTTATTTAAGAAAACGTTAGAAAAACAATGTTAAGCACTACTTTAAAATTTCGAAACAATTCTCCTCAAATTGAAAGAGCCAAATATTTAGTTTAAATATTTTTCAATAAAAATCTGCACAAATGAATCAACCAGATTCGTCTCATATGTCCCACACTCAAGTGACACAAAAATAAAATTATTGTCGAAAGTTATTTGGAAAAGTTGCTTAGAAATGAAAGTTATGCTCAAATGCTAAAACTGGGCTTCTTAAGCATTTATTAAGTGAGCAATTTGGACAATTTTTTTGTATTTAATATTTATTAATTATATCGAAAAATATTTAGACAACCACAAATTTCATGTTTGGTGCAACAATCTTAAAATTATTAAACAATTCTCCTTAAATTCAAAGCGCAAAATATGTGTATTAAAAAACTTCACAAATTAATGAGATTTGTTCCCGTATGTTGCACACTCAAGTGACACCAAAATAAAATTATTGTCGAAAGTTGGTTCACGTTTGGCGTTTTTTAAGTGCGTTTAGAATGTTTTCAAGTTAAGCGTTATACAGGGTAGGTCATAAAATTGTATTAAGATATGTTGCTTAGAATTGGAAGTTTTTTTTTAGTGAGCAATTTGAACATTTTTTTTAATATTTAATATTTATTAATTCTATTTAAAAATATTTAGACAACCACAAAAGTTTGTTGCAACAATCTTAAGCACAAGTTTAAAATTATTCAACAATTCTCCCTAAATTCAAAGCGCAAAAATCTTTATTTTAAATGTTTAAAAAACTCCACAATTTAATCAGATCCGTTCCCATATGTTTCAAAGTTGATACACGTTCGACAACCATTTTAAGTGCATTTAGTATGGTTCCAAATCAAGCGTTACACAGGGTAGGTTGAAATATAAACAATTCAGCACAAAGGTATTAGGAGAAGTGGCTTAGAATTGAAAGTTATGCCCAAATACGAAAAAAGCATAATTTCCTAAGCATTTTTTTAAAATTTAATTAATTATAATTATAATTAATTATAATTATAATATTATCAATTATAATTAATATAATTTATGCAATCATAAATTTCTTTCTTCGATTTTAAGGACAACTTCCCATTCAATTCAAAAAGCATAATTTTTATTTTAAA
Source organism: Cylas formicarius (assembly GCF_029955315.1). Lineage (NCBI taxonomy): Eukaryota > Metazoa > Arthropoda > Insecta > Coleoptera > Brentidae > Cylas > Cylas formicarius. The sequence goes on along the minus strand of NW_026844347.1, from coordinate 35,288,440 downwards.
AACTGACCAAATTAACCGATCAGATTGTTTCCGATATATTGCACACTGGCGCGATAAAAATCCATATAATAACAGAATAAGATGGAGTATGGTATTAGTACTTAACACCACAATGATCGTTTTTAATTTTTCATTTAAATTAACTCAAGATCACCAAAACCTTCTGGAGAACCTTCCTTTTGGTGATGAAAATTCGTATTTCATCACCCAGAGGACCTACCTAGGCACGGTAACGAACAGCTTATCCTTCCACCTAGCCAATCCCAAGGGCAAGTTGTTCTTCGGCTCGTAGTCGCCTTCTTCTTTGGCGATTTTTTCAGTTTCAGCGCTAGGCCAAGTAAAAGTCACCTGTTTCCATGCGAATACCTCTTCCAATTTGGCAATGGCCTTGACAGTTGTGGCCGCGCACACGAGCACGACAAACACTTTCGCGACCAACATCTTCAGCGAAAGATTGGTCAATACTGCGTCGGAACGCGAGCAAAGAGAACGTTAAATACGAAAAATATTTCCAAGAATGTTTCTGTTGTTATTACGCGATGGTGAGGCTCGTTTCTCCTTCCACACTGGGCGATGTGGGTGGGTAGGTTCGATTTAATCGGTGCAATAAAATACGAACAATCACGGTTGATCCGCGGCGCGAACTTTTTGGCCCTCGGAACAATGCCTGACGTTTTGTTAACCAATAAATACAAAAAAAGAAAAATAAAAGATGTTTTTTATACAATTCTTCGATAAATTATTTTTATTTCCATAGAATATTGGTTAGTCTGTCCTAAACTTTGGTAAGTAAGTTTTTCTACTCCTTAATTTAAGCCGGTAGCTTCTTTAAGTACTATTGCTAGGCGTTTAAAAACTTTAGTCACGTGTTTGTGTTGTGTAGAAACGGATTTTGATGATTGGCCGTTTTCATAGTCGCCTCACACATCACACAGTGTACCCAAAAATAAATTTTAGGAGAAACATTTTAGTATGCAACAGGTTGGTAAACTTTTTCAGAGACTCGTATATTAAGAACTTGCTCGTTCGTGCCAAATCAAACTCGTGACCAAAATAGTTCTTATTAAACTTATGTGATATAATATTTATGAAAAAGCGGGTGTACAGGTTGGCCAAATTGGACACTTTGCAAAGCGAAACTCCCCTTTCTATAGCAGATAGAAAAAAAAAAGATATCTAGGTACGCTGTAAGTTATTTGTTATGGAAAATCTGGCGTTTCTATAATTTTGATACTAATATTGTATTAATTATTATTATTAGTTTTTATATAAGACAAGGTGGACATCCCGTATATTTTCGGATCATTTAACAATATTGATATTTGATACTTTACTTTGGAGCTTTTTTCGAAAAAATAGAAGTTTTGGCAAATAGGTGGCCAAATTCTGATTTTGCTGGTAAAGACGCTAGAAATAAATTTCAATAAATCAACGGAAATTACGTACTCGGTTACATTTTTCTAAGAATCACTTTTCTGGTATCTAATATTTGGTATTAAGCGCTAGTTCTTACTAGTGTACATTTTAACTTTTATATTGACGTAAAATTATTTTTGTCGACTCCTCAACCACTGCTTCCTTGAAGTTTTTTGGCCAGTTCTCAAAACTATATTATAATTAGGTTAAATCGCAATCTTCCGAAAACGGTTTTGAAAGGTTTCCTTTCAGGAAATTGGTCGTAGTACGGCTTCCTCTGCTTGCATTCTTCTCGAATGTTGTAAAACCGACTATAATATTTGATTTATTTGACAAGTAACCTAAACTACGCAGTTCTTTCCGGTATTATAACCGCTCCGTCCAAGGCCTACTTGCAGAAAACTGTCGATCAAAATATTAAGCGTTGGAAAAGGTAATTTCAAGTACTTTTCAATGATTTAAAAATGCACAGGACGTCCCCTATTAATAAATAAAATGTTTGATTGATAACTAATAAACAATTAGTTTTAAAAATGTTATACTGAAACCATTAACTTCTGTTGTTTTAGACATGTGTTCATACAAACACAACATTTTCATTAACAAAAAAGCGACAGCGATTTTTTAGAAATGCACATTTTTCGAAAGCACACTATAGCTAGTACTAGATACCCATGAGATGCTTTTACCATTAAATGTTCCACAAATACTGAGGTCCAGACACCGACATTTGTTTTAAAGGTTACCCAATTTGGCTCACCCTGTACCTGTATACCTAAGTGAAGTCAAATGGGTGAAATTTCGACCAATGTCAAATCCAATCAAATCAATAAGTGGAAAAAACCCTATTTAGTGACTTTAGCACCAAAAAGTAAAAAAAAATCATAACACTCTAGAGCTTATATAAAAAAAATTGTTGACAGTTTTGGACTTGTACAAAAGTATGCGAAGTTTTACACTCCGTTGAAATCTGGCGTCTAGGTGGTTCGAAAATAATAAAATAAACCCAGTTCACAACACAATATTTATTTTCTCTTTCTGTTATTCAACAACAAATTTTTCCTACAACAGGATAGTAGGCCTTGATTTTGGTGGTTTAATAAATTAAGGCATGACATTACTTATCGTGATTGACGAATTTTAGGGGTGTAGTACATTTTATTTGTGATTCAGCTCTCAATCAATGAAATTGTGCATTAGTAAATTGACTGTTCGCGGTGTATAAAAGTAGCACTCTGGATGAAAAATTCTCTGTTAATAATTCTAAATTTCGAACGCATTAGGGACTTGTTCAACGCATACAGGAATCGGCGCAAGGATTTTTCGTTCGGAATGGATTGCAACCTTCAAATTGTTGGTTACTGTTTTGACTAAAAAAAGGCAACACAAGGATAATTGTTAAATGTATCATATAAAATTTTCTCTTTTCAGAAATTAACGAAGCTCAAAAACTTCAGATCTTTTATTCAACTTGCTTCCTGCTTTTTACAAAACTTCTGGATTTCTCCTGCGTCGGTTTTTGCTTAGTCGAAATTGCTGACGTTTCGCCAATCATCCTGTTGGCTTCTTCAGAGCTTGACTGAAACTGCTTCCTTTTCGACATCATAGAGATACTCTAATTAATGCGTAATTCATTGATATAGGTACATTTTTTTTATACTCGCTACTCTAAAATAACAACACTAATTCTGCACTTATTAGCGCAAAGTGTCACTTTAAGACATTATCTTGGTTGAACACTGCCCTGAGCCACTTCGGGAGTTTCCGGTACTTTAGTCACTGATTGTGAAGCGATCGGATGTTTTCGGTACATTTTGGATATTGACGATATTTTAATGTTTGGCAGTTATGATGATTACGTCATTCAGTGTACGTATTCATACTGTTTTGCAAAAATGTACCCTAGAAACTCACTCGTTTATTAAAAACTTGCATGGCTGCGCTCCGCTCGTGGCAAAACAAACGTGTCATTCATCAAACCCGTTGCTTAATATTGTGCTAATATTATAAGCGGTCTTTACTTGGCAAATCCATAAATCAAAAATCTATAAGCATATCTATAAACATCAAAATTCTTTAAATCCTGCGGAATCCAAAAATACCAAATAGTTTTTTTTGAATTATAATTAATTAATTTAAACAGACATCCAATGCAAATAATTAAGTATAATAAAATTTTAATTTTAAACATTCAGTTTTAATATTTGATTGATAAATTATTTTACTTGCTTAATATACTGATAGATAACCTTCATTTTACCGTATGCCGTCTACCATTTTTCGTAGCTAATCGTAAATAGGTTATTCAAGTTTGAAATGCACAACATGTTCAATAATACAAAAAAATGTGCAACGTTGGATAATTTTGACGGATTACCCACCAAATACTAATAATTGAAATAAATCAAAAAGCAAGGATATGGTATTATTATAAACATAGCTATTAGATAATATAGTAGCCCTACTACGGTACAGCTATTTCCACATACTTAACATGTTTTCAAAAATCATTTAACGAGAAAATACTGCCTTAAAAATGACGCATCCAAACTTATTGACGATCTGTCAGCGGCCATGTTGGTTGTCGAATGCCGCAAGATTATTTGGTTGAAAACGATATTTTCAATCTCGTTCATGCGCATATTGAATGAATTTTTTTTTTCATAGTTGCTTCAGTTCCTGCATCATCGGTATAGTATATAATAGCCTCATTACGGTAAAAATTAATGCTCATAGGCGGCATTGATATTTTCGTAGAGGAAGTAGTGATTCTTCACCCTCTAACCTGCACTTTGCGCCATTTTCTTTCTAAACAGCGATTTCCACACACTTAACTGGTTTCCTCAGAGCGTCCTAGAAAGTATCATGTATTACTCTACACACTTGTAGTAGGAATAAGAAAAAAGTGGACTCTCACATTCGAAAGTATATTAGGATACGATAGAAATTTTAGTTTTTATTTATTTATTATTTATTAGTTAGTTATTTGTGTTCATTTTCTCTATCTAGTGTTTCACACGATTAATTATTTTATAAAATCTCTCTTCTGACATCCTCGAACGATTCAGGGTCCTATCCTTAAACTAATTTTATTCCTGAATATTTTCTCTCACTTTCGGTAGCAAAAAAATATTACGAATAATGATAACGACAAGGCTAATTCTTGTATAATTTTAAGTTGTTTTCTGTAGAACAGACAGGGAGGGACCGAGGATGGGTCGGCATTACACCTGCCAGCTCGGCTTGCCGGAAGTTGTGGGTTCGATTCCCAATGGGAGCCTTGGGTGCCATTGTGTTTGTCCGACTTTAACGACTGGCAAGAAATTGCCTAATTTACTCGTTAATATATGGAGAAAACCTGGGCAGCGGTCTAAATAAAGACGCCCATTGAATTGAGAAAAAAAACAAACAAGGAGTTTAAACATTTACTAGACTATACTAAAACTAAGCTAGAAAAACTAAATTACGACTATTGTGAATAAACTCAGCTGCAAAACAACAAAAACACTTAAACATAATCTCTAAATACTACTAGTTGGTAGATGACACTTTGTACCAGTGTAAACCAGTCCAGAACTTCATGAAGAATTTCATCATTTCAACGAATTTACTATTAATTAAAATTAATTAATAAAAAAGCAACTTTTCTTGGGTTTCGAATATTAATGAATAATAAATTTATTCCACAAATGGTTTAATGACATCGTCGTTCATGTTTTCCTTGTAATAACGTATTAATTTCTCGATTACGAACAAACATACGCTGAAACTGGCTCCCAAAATGTACGCGACGAATATGAACGACGTTTCCGTAATACCGGTACCGCTGTAATTGCTGATGACGTGTTCGCGACATTTCGGCTTTTTGGTGAAGAACCTGTCGTACTCTCGTCTATGAAGGCCATGCTCGAACATTCTTCTGAAACTACACTCGCCTTTAGGTTACTGGGTGGGCCATAAGTAAAGGACGCCGGACATATCTTAGGAACCTAACTTAGAAAATAAAATATTTGTAGGTAAATCGGCAAAGAGAAAAAGCTGGAAATTATTATCAGGTTCAAAAAATGTCCGCTAGGGGCGTAACCTCTACGGTAAAATAGAAACAAACGGGTTTTCTCAAAAATATTCCAAATGAAACTATAACAAAATTAGTTTCAACGTAATCTACTCTAGATAAGGGAACTTTTTTGTCTGAACTATTTTTTTCTATCTCGTCAAATTAAGGATGCGGGAAGAGTCAAATATTGGTTTAGAAAAAGTTGATTAACTTTTTTTTGGCTAATCCGATTTCGACGAACTTAGTTTAGTTTTAAAGAGCATTTATAGGAGCTTCGACTGACATGTCAATATCATGATATTAATTCTTTTACGATTCGGTAGGAGGCGCTTCATGTCCAAGCTATTTTTATGATTTTCTCGAAAATTTCGAATATAATGGTATAAATATTTTTAACTAGGATGAAAGAGCGTAAAAAAACACAACAAGTAGTAGAAACGACATGGCAATATCGTTTTTCTCCTCCGAGATATAAATAAAAATTAATTTAAAAATACTTTTTATGTAGGTATATGAGATGCAGTATTAGAGATGACATATTATGACGGGATGAGAATTTATAGTAAAAAATCGATACTACTTTTATTTTATTTTATATTTAAAACATAAATGAGAGTAAATTAGATTAGAAGGAATTATTCAGAAATACCACAACAAATTGCTGTCTGGGCTGGGTTCTGGTTTATGATTTCTGACGCCATGAACTCTATAAACTTATTTTAATTCAAACAAAACCTAACACTAAACAAAATACCAACACTAAACAAAACCCAACTAAACACAAAACAAATTCATTAATGGCGATGAATATTTGAGCTGGTTCTCAATCTTCGTGCCAATCTCTCAAAAACCCTTCTGGTATACCTGCGCCTCTCGGGATATATAATCTAGACTCTTGCAGCAATAGTTGCATTCTGCATGCATTCAAAATACACCGCAAGCAAATAGAAAGCGATTTCGTTCTTTAAAGGCATTTTGAACGGATGTAATGTGCATTCTGTGTTACTTAGATATTTTACCCTTTCAACAGTATTGACAATACATGTAATATATTAATAAATTATATTGACGATTCATTTTTTAACTATTATTGATTATTGGCGATTATTATGGAAAAATTAAGACAAAATCAAATTTAACTCTAGTAGAAAATATAAGCATCCCACGTCACGTCTATCGTTTCTTGTACTATTAATGTGCTAGTGTTGAAAAATATGTTTAATGAACACATTTTTATTTATACCTCAAAGGCGAAAAAGGATATTGCCATGCCGTTTCCACTACGTTCTGTGCTTTTTGCACCATTACATTTAAAATTTTCGAGAAAATCATAAAAATAGTTGTTTTTGAAATGAAGCGCCTCCTACCGATTCCTAAAAGAATTAATATCCCGATATTGACATATCTTTAAAAGCTCTTTAAAAGCTAAACTAAGTTTGTCCAAATCGGATTAGCTAAAAAAAGTTATTCAACTTTTAATAAACCAATTCCTTCCTATCCTAAATTTGACGAGATAGAAAAAAATAGTTAAAAAAAAGTTTCCTTATCTAGAGTAGATTAGATTATCAGTAGATAATTTCCACCTTTCTCTCTTGCCCGATTTAGATATAAATATATTTTTTTCTAAGTTGTTGAGCTAACGGTTCCAGAGATGGTCGCCGTCCTTTATTACTGGGCCACCTGGTACATGCAAGTCGCCATTTTAATGGTAGCTTCCGCTTCGTTCGTGCTTGCTACAACCGACCATTAATGTTACTATGATGTTTTCTCAAATTTATTTTATAATGGATGGTTGTGTTCCTTTTTGTGTAGTCAGTCTCTATCTTCATTGTGTTGGCTTTGGATAGACCCTTCCCAATAATATTTTAACGCTGTTATTACCTATTGTTCTGGGTAGAGCCATTAACAAAAAAAAATTATTACTTGAGTGACAAGGCAGGGATTGGCCGGGTATATTTATTTCTTTCTGATATATTTATTGAGTGTTGACCATTTGTGGCAGTGTAGAGTAATCGTTTTATTGCCATCGGCAGGTAACTTCCATAATTGCGGACAAAAGCCAGCACGATGAAGATTGAGACAGACTATAGGCACGTTGTGTTGTCTTTTTACGAGCATTTTAAAATATTTTTCAATGGAGTTGCTAGTTCAGAGAAACTGATTGATTGGGTAAATTTTAATAAATGCTAATCTAAGTACTATTTCCAAAGGCTAATATTTTTTCTTTAAATAAACTTCACAGAACACTTAAATTCATCTGTGGGCATATTTCTAAGATTAACGTATGTTAAATTTTTGGTTAGTTAGTATATATGCTTAGATAATAGAACCGTGAAAGGTGCCGGGTAGTTAATTTTTTTGTTACCTTTTGGCTACAATATTTTCTTCAAATTTTCTCGTTAAAACCTTTATCAAAATCAAATAGGATAAAAGGTTACCGCTTTACTATTTACAAATATTCTTTAATCCTCCCAGGTCGGTTGTCGAAGTTGCTTTGCTTTCTGACTAATTAGTTATCGCTTTGAAAATAAGAGGTTATGTTGAAAATTTTGATGATACTACTGTAACAATGGCCACTTAACAAATGTTAATCATAGCGCAGTCAACTCCACAACTCCAGCTATCGAAATGGAATGAAATGAAGCCAATACGGATTTAGTGAGGAAAATTTTATTTAACGCGACACGGATAACAAAAGGAACTGATGTCTTTGTCGTGTACGTTAATACGAAAAGCAGATAACTATAATAAGACATTGCTCTATATTAATTCTTAATATTTCTAACTGTTTGGGGTTTTTGGGAAATCATTTCAATTCGTTGCGATATATTTTGATATTTGACGGTGACAACTTTGTATATGTACATCCTACTATGATGATGATGAATTCTTGTGCTGCCAATGGATGCAGTAATTTCGGCATATACCTAAAATCGGAAAAAGGAAGTCTTTTTTTATTGGTAGGTAAAACATCTGCACCTATTGCATATTACATATTCTGATTGTGTTTTATAAATATGTAAATAACTCGTCAAATTATTGAATAAAAAATTAAATTGAATCATATTAATAGGAAACAGTCTTTGAGTCACAAAAGCAGCGAAACCCTAGCTTTGTTAGTGACTAAGGTACGCCGTAAAACCATAAAAATGGGGTACAATTATCAAATACGTTTTATCGCTGTATTTCAAAAAATATTATTTTAGACACGGAGTATGTTATACAAAATTTGTTAAGTTCCATTTAAAATAACAAAGTTGAGGTTAGGTCGAAACCGGAAACGACATTCAATTTCAAAGATACTTCCTACTGTTTACAAAACTTCTGGATTGCTTCTGCGTCGGTTGTTGTTGATTCGAATTTGCCGAAGTTTCGCCAATCATCCGGTTGGCTTCTTCAGAGCTTAACTGAAGCTTTTTCAGTTTTCAATTCAACAACACCCAACGCAGGAGGAATCCAGTTTTGAATATAGTATGACATTTCATTGTTTTTATGCGGCAAATGTTCACAATATTCCACCCAATCAACATAGCAAATTGCCAAATTGCCAAGTTGCCACTCGGTATAATGATTAGTAGTCAAAGAAAGAGAACATCGTGTTATACCGATTATACAAACGAGCAAGAAAAAGACAACAATCCCCATTACCAACCGTCTTATTCTGCTGTAAAATTCGCTTCACTTCGCCCACTAACATGCACTATATCTATATGGTTATGGCAGCACGAAAATTACCCCACTTGGAAATGTTCCATTAAGCAGGAATTCCTGGGAACCGGCAAATAAGGTTCGTTCCTGTAAGGAGACGTGTCGATCGCTGTTATCGAGCACTTTTCGTACTCCTCGAACGACTTTTGGATCAAATAGTACGCCAACGATGCACGCGTTTTGTAGGCAAAACCGCCATCTCGTACCCGTCTTATCCCCTCCCTTTCCGAATCGCCGAGAAAACGTTTCGGCATAGCGAGTCGAGTGTTGTCGACCGCATCATCAAACGTGCTCTGTTTTATATCCAAACGTGCTAGCGTGCTAATGTCGTTGACTTCTTTGGTCGCCTGCAGGAATACCACTATACTAGCGGAATAGAACACGCTGATGATCATCAAAGTGACATATAAGAATCCGGAGGCGATTTTTCCGGAAACGTTTTCGAACTCTTTGTCGAAACTTTTCGAGAATAAGGCCGACAGTTGGAACATTATCACGTCTGATAAGGTCAGATTCGACCTGCAAATGAAACGGACTTACGATAGAAGTTAAATACAAAATATTTACTACATTTATAAAAGTCGCAAAATGCTCATCATTATGATCAAGTTTCCTAAAACCATGACAAACCTAATACGAGGGCAGCGCCAAGATTTCCCGGCCTGAATATGAAAGAAACAAAGTAGAGTAACAATTTTTTATTATTTTTCAATATAATCCCCCTTAACTTCAATACACTTTTACATCTCTTTATTAACAACTCAATCACTTTACAAAAATATTTATTTGGTTTGTCTGCAAAATGAGCTAAAACACCTTCTTTTAACTCAACTTCGTCATTAAACCGCCGTCCACGTAAGTCTTTTTTCAAATATCTAAACAAAAAATAGTCGCTGGGGGCCATATCTCGACTATAGGGAGGATGATCTATCTGCTGGAACCCACACTCTAAAAAGGCAACTTGTGCAACACCAGCACTATGGACAGGTGTATTATCGTGCAAAAGACGCACGCCTCTGGTCAGTTTTTCTCGACGTTTTTCACTTATGCAGTCTCACAATTTATGTAATAATGTTGCGTAATATTTACCATTCTTCTTCTTAGCGTGCCTTGTCCTATCGAACGTTGGCGATCATCAGCGCAATCTGGACTTTGTCCACCGCTCTTCTAAAAAGTGTCCTGGCGCTAACACCATACCACTGCCGCAGATTCTTCAACCAGGAAGTTCTGCGACGGCCTGGGCCTCTCCTACCATCTATCTTGCCCTGCATAATGAGTTGGAGTATTTGGTACTTGTTGCGTAGAATATGTCCAAAATATTCTAGTTTTCTCTTTTTGATAGTGTGTATGACTTCTGTTTGTTTGTTTAGTTGATTTAATATGTCTATATTTCGGACTCTGTCAACCCACGAGACTCGCAGCATGCGTCTGTATGTCCACATTTCGAAAGCCTCCAGTCTTCTGCACATGGTTTCGGTCAGCGTCCACGATTCGGCCCCATACATGAGCACACTAAAGACATAGCATTTTAGAATGCGAATCCTCAAAGCTAAATCGATAATATTTACCATTGACAGTGGTATTTTTTAAAATCTGTCAAAAGAATTCCTTCACAATCCCAAAAGATCGTGGCCATCACCTTTTTCGTTGACTGGCAGACTCTAAATTTTCTTGGAGGTGCTTCACCCTTACGACGCTACTCCATTGATTCTTTTTTTGAGAGAGGGTCGTAATAGAGAACCATAGTTTCATCTTCCGTCACAATAATTTCTATCACAGGCTTCGGTTTCGACCCACAGAGTTCCAAAAAAGACCCATCTTGCCCTAACCTTATGCATACCTAAATTATCATGCAAGATTCGACGAACACTTGTATCAGAAAGCTTAGTAATTTCTGAGATTTCCTTGACCTTTAAACGTCGATTACTCAATACCACCTCTTCCACAATCGCAACGATATCTTCCGTTATGACTTCCACTGATCGACCAGTTCTTGAATCATCTTCAAGGGACTGCTGCCCCATTTGAAAACGTTTTGGCCATTATTTCACTACAGAATACGAAGGAGACCTTTGGCCGTACACACTATCCAGCCTTTCTTTACTAATTTTAGGTGCTAACCCTTCTTTTGTCAAAAACTTTATGACTCTATACTCAATTTGCGTTATTTGCGACATTTTTTCGGACACGTCTTGTTTAAAATACTGTCAATAAAAAACTATTAGACGCAAGACTTAAATTTTTTTTCGCAGCCTACTAAGATATATATTTAAAAGAAGACTGATACCGGAGCTGCATCTATGTCAGGCCGGGAAATTTTGGCGCTAATCTCGTACATACATCCAGCACTGAATCGCAACAAAATTACAATAGTTGAACCCAACAACCCACATTTGGGTTGCTAAAAAGTTTTTAATATTTGCCATATGCTTTGCAAACGTCAAAAATCATTTTAGAAGATTCTTCTTCTCCAAGTGCCTATCCGTTCTGTTCTATTTTTACTTTGTTGATGGCAATTCGGAAAAGTTTACTAACCAAGATATTCTCCTTCGACCCCATGCTCTCTTGCTGTTAATTTTACCTTGGAGGATTTGTTGTAATAACCCATGTCTGTCTGGGTTCCTCATTATGTGACCAAGATACACAATACTTCTATGTTGGTAATTTTTTTTGTGTCCAAGATATTTTCAAGATTCCAGCCATAGTTCGAATCCTTCCAATGTCTTGGTGGTTTCTTTAGTGAGTGTTCAAGTTTCTACGTCATACGAGACGGCGTTGGCAACAGTCTGAGTTTTATGTGTGACGACAGATTGTGACTCTTAAAAAGCGAGCTCATTTTGAGCGGGTCTTCTCGATGCGACATCATATTTCTGGAGAGTTGTCTCAAATTCTCATTTATAGTTGTCCCCAAGTATGTGCACTGCTTTACTCTTTGTATTCTATTCTGGTTGATGTATAAATTGTCTTCTGTGATGTCTCTTTCAGAGTTTGGTTTTGTTTATATTGATTTCCAACCCGTACTGTGAGGTGAGCTAGCCTCAGTGACCCTATCCATTAGCTTTTGTAATCCTTGAAGCCTATCTGCAAACATTATAGTGTCATCTGCGTAGTTATGTTATTTAGTTTAGCACCATTTATGGTTATTCCTTCTTGTGTACTATCAAGTGTCTCTCTAAAGATGTATTCTGAGTACACGTTAAATGAGATAGGGGAGAGAATCTTACCTGCTTTACCCCTCGCAATATTTTTATTTGTTCTGTGTGCCCGCCGTCAAATCTTACAACTGCCGTCTGGTTCCATTACAAATTTATAATTATGTTTAAATTTTTTGAAGATAATAGAGAAAAAATCATACAACTTTTGTCCTCAGGGAACCTCACTGGAAAAAGCCCAAATTTAAAAAATCTCTCTAAGATGTATTCTGAGTACACGTTAAATAAGATAGGGGAAGGATTTTGGTTTTGTTTATATTCATTTCGAACCTGTACTGTGAGCTAGCCTCAGTCACCCTATCTATTAATTTTTGTAGTCCTTGAAGACTATACTATAAGAGATAATAGAGAAAAAATCGTATAACTTTTGTCCTCAGGGAACCTCACTTAAAAAAGCCCAAATTAAAAAAATCTCTCTTTATAGCAAATATTAGTTTTTAGTAACCTAAGCGTTGATTGAACAACTCGATCACGGATTAACAGCTGAAACTAGCATATAGAAGCTTAAAATTCTTTCAGTTTCAATACTGAGAAATTGTCCACCATATTCAAAGAAATAATACATGATGGATGTCTCTGCCACTCTCTTGCATCTGGAACCTTCACTGTGTAAGATGAATAGCGATGGATTGTAGCATTTTCTATAGTACCTGCCGTCAGCCATGGCCAAACGTTTTTGCGACACCGCGATGCAGTACAAATTGATGGTGGCGACGCCCAAAATGGCCGCCAGGCAGTACCAGGAAGCGTCGCTCAGCGGCATCGAGTATATATTTCGCATGGTCGACAGAGCTGGCGTTTTTAAAATCAACGAGACTTCGTCTTTGGCTGTCGGTCCTACGAATTTCAGCTCGTTCCAGTTGCTTTCGGTCATGACGGTAGACATGCCTGAAGTTTAAATATGAAATATAGCCTCGCGAGATGGTATTTCCCAAGCTTGGTACCTGAAATATCTGCGTCTCCATTATTAAGGTGGAAAAACAATGACCATTGCGAAATACGGGAAGTGTATAGCGGAACGTAAGTGGCGTTGAGGTAGTCCGTAAGGATCACCAATAAGATATGGTTGACTTTCGTCACGTGGTCGGTATAAAATTCACTGAAATTTCCGTATGTCGTCACCAAAGTTTTAAGTACGTCATGGTTTAGGGTTAAGCACCAAAATTAAATCCAGGCATAAAACGCAAAATAAAAATCTAACAGCAAAACACTCGACAATTTTTTGTTTAAAAAAAGTACAATTTTCTTTTGTACAGAAATATTGAATGGTGTCTTCCCAGACACAAATGCAAATAATAATCTTAATACAATTGTGGTTATATTAGCTTCTTACTATAATAAATATCACTATCTATTTATTTCAAAATTTAACACCTTGTATCATGAAAGCAAGACCCTAAAATCACTCGAAAAATATTTTTTTACAGTTGATAGTATTCAAAAAATAATCTGAAAAATGTTAATAATATTTTTTCGTAAATATTTTGTATTACTGTCAAAACATCGGCGATTTTAAAATTTGCCATATCGTCGTTGATATGAAAGGTATTTTCATTTTGAAAATATAAACTAGCCAGAATTTCACTTTAAGATATCGCTTCCGGAAACACTGTTGCACGGCTCGTGCCAAACCAAACTCGTGGCTAAAGTGACGTTTATCAAACTTGTTGCAGAATATATATATCACTTCATTACATTTTTTAACTAAAATAAACCGTTAAGGTCAGAAGCTAAAATATTAATATCTATAATTTTTTGATATATAATGTAATTTTAAAAATGTAAATTGGGATCGTAAAGATTTGTTTAAAGTTATAAAAATATTATAAAACTACGAACGTTAGCGAATAAAATCCAAACCACCACCATTGAATTTTCAGAAAATCATAATAATATCAGAAACTTGATATTGATGAAATTGAAAAAAATATTAGCGCACTGAAGAATCATTTGCGGTTGATACAGTCACACTTACTTACCATAAATATGCAAAAAACTGTGTATGTGCTCATTTCTAATAACTCCTTAATATTACCAAGTAACAATATTGAGGTTTACCTGATACAGAGATCTGAATTGTTGCAAATAGAAATAAGAAATAGTGTCAAACATATTGGACAACCACCTGAGGATATTCATATTCAAACACTAGTTAAAAAAATCAGATCCCTAGTATATATTTTTAAGCAAGCTAGACAAATTCTTCCAATAAAAGAAAATCTTTCCTTATACTTTGCCTTGGTCCAGTCACTTTTAGTATACGGCATTATCAGCTGGGGTTATTCAGAAGAGAGTCCTGAAATTTATATTTCAACTTGACCGACAGTATCCCTCAGCTTTTTGATGATTATGATTCAAAATAAATAAGAACTAAAAGTTCAGATTTTCACGAAATTATATATTTCATATGACAATGTTATCATTTGACAAAGACACGGTGTTGTCGAAACAATTGTCATGTGAATATATATAATTTCGTGAAAATCTGAACTTTTAGTTCTTATTTATTTTGCTAAATGGATTTTCATGAAGTAAAAGCCACCTCAGTTCAATAACTATGATTCGTATGCGGAAAAAAGTCATTATTCAACAACTCATTTCAACTTTACTAGAGAAAAAACGAAAAAAAAACTTAACAACCATTTGCAAAGGAAAGGATAAGGCAGCGAACATTTCTATATGGTGAAAATAAATTACATAACATAATTCCTGCTTAATTAAGTGTTATGAACTCTACGACAAATGTTATTATGATGTTGTGCTCACTAAGATCTAGCGTTATGTTGAGGTAAAAATGGACAATAAACAATTTCTTATTATTATTTAAATCCAATTGAAATATGTTTCAAGTTAAGGAAGATATGGCAAATTTTTCAAATCGCCAGGTCTTCAATTCTTCCTCGTAGATCAGGACTTGCAAGCGCTATTTAAAATTTGATTTTATCATTTTCAAGTTTTGAAAAAGGTGAGGCAAACGTTTTTTTTATGTTCAATAAGAACAGTGTTTGTCATAAAATCAGCTCCCTGTAGACTCCGAGGTAATAGACATGGATGAAACGTACATGAACCTATCGTCGTGTAAATGGTCCAGACTTTTGGTGTCTGAAAAATAGTAAGCCCCTCGGAGCTTGCGTCCTTGGAGATCGATTCTGGTTGCGGGGAAAGTCAGTTTTCGAAAATCTTGAAAACCGCATTCGAACGTCCAAAGGCCGACGCGGTTTATCAGAAAGTCAGTAGAATGAGGAGTATGTTTGAAAATGGCAGTTACGTTGTAGCCGCGTGGCGTTTCGCTCACTAAGAAAATTTTACTATGGGAGCCGAAAAAATATCCTGCGACCTCGTACTCTGCGGCGAACATAATCCAACAGAAAGAAGAATTAAACAGTCCAATATTTTGGGCCTAAAATGTAAGAAGAAATAAAAATGGTGTTTTTTTTGTTTTCTTCGTACTCACTGCTTTCATAACGTTTCCAAATCCGCTACAATTCGGGTACATCACGAAGGTAGCCATTTCGCGATTTGACCCCAAATCAAACCCGTTTTTCAAAAACGCCATGGCCATATTGGTTCGCCCTATAAAGTTTGCCAATTCTACACTGCCGGCTGAAAACTCACAATTGAATATAGATGCAATTCTAAGGGGTTGGAAATTATACCTTTGCTCATGCACGAAAGCAGATGCAGGTGGGCGGGGCATCCTTGCTTGTTAACAAAATCTGCTAAAAATGTTGCCACTTTCGATAGGTCGCAAAACTTAATTAAAAAGAGGACCAGGACGATTTCAATTACTTTAGTCATGGTGTTTTAGTTGACCAGAACCTTATTGCAGAACTAAGTCTGGTCATTATTAAGGAAAAATGTCTTGCCCATTGGGGCATATCATTAACGTCATTAAGTTCGTACTAATTAGTTGTTTAACGGAGAACAATTACCATGAATCGTTGCGATATTATCTGATTGCTACTTATCGTTTCGTTTAAATTAACTGATGCGCTCTTATCTGATTGATACTTGTTTTTAGAATCAATTACGCTACGAGGCAATTGGTCATATCACAAGTGACAGCGTTTTTATGCATTTTTAATAGCTGCTTACTGCTGAAAAATGGCCGAGCCATTAGAACATCTCATTAATGTCATCAAGTTTGTATTTGTTGATTGTTTGATAGATAGATTCTTTATTTAACTGTTTTACAATATAAAAGTATGTCTACAACGCTTGTAAATACAAAAAAAATGCGATTAGATGAAATTTATAATAATTACGTTAAAAAACACATCATATAAAAATAAATAGGAGCCAAAAAGAACAAAAAAAGTAAGATATAGAACACAATCGTATAGTAGTTACTAACAAGAATCAGATAATATCCATTATCTTTTGCTTGTATTCCTTTAAAAAATAAAAGCAATGCTCAAAAAAATTATTAAAATTTAAAAAATAGATCAAGAGAATTTTTTACGTTTTTAGTGTAATTCAAACTTTTAGCTCGGAACAAATTTAAAGAAGAAGTGATGATGATTGTCTTAGTGGAGTGAAAACTATCCAAAAACTAACGGTCGTCGAAAAAGTGTACTATGCAATCCTTTGATAAATTTTTTAGGTCCCGAGTTTATTAAACACTCGCTCCGCTCGTGCCAAATGAACTCGTGACTCAAATAACATTTACCACACTTGTTGCGTAATATACTATTTCAGCTAACTACGATGTCAGCCTGTATAATAACGATCAGATTTTCTCTCAAGGCTGATATAATATTCAACACTAATAACGCTTATATTAACTAAAAAAAAACTAATTTAAACAGCGAAAATTGTGATTTATTTATTTTTATTGCACAGCTTTAGTGTAGCGCTAAGTCTATCCAAGCGAAGCAAATATCTGACTAACGATATTCTAAAAATGCAAAAAAACTTCCAAATTGTCAGACTAAAAGTGATCCAAGCGAAAAATTTTTCATCAAGGTTTTGAAACTTCGCATTAGAAGATCCTCCGCCACAAAGCTCGATGATAATGCACAATGTTCTCAAGTAGAAAAATCGCTAAGCTGGCAACCATGCCTACGATGAGACAGAGAAACACGAACGAGATGTCTTCGAGTCCGATGCTAACGAATACGCTCCTGGAATAATCCGGTATAGGTTTAGGCGGGTAAAGCCTGACATGTTCTCTTCGCCACATCCCATTCTCTGCCAATTTTAATAAGCTAAAAACAATAGCAACAAATAAATAAAAAGAGAGTACCACTACATAAAATAAATTTTGTAATATATTATACTAAATTTATTTGTTTATTATTGTTAACTTTAAATATATCGAAAAATTTTATTAGAGAAAGTTGGGTTCTACACAATACAACACAAGTTAATTAAATTACCTCTTTGAATTGTAATGAAATAAACTAAACTTTAGTTAGTTTTAAAATTCTAAACTATGTTTACTTTGCAATAACAATTTTTAATTATATTTCTTCGTTAAAAATTTAACAGTTTATAGAGTATTGATGTGCTCCTCTTTCTTAGTCCAATGTTTTTTGGAAATCAGTAAATTTATATTGTTTTTGATGCAGAATTTATCCCGATCAAAATTTGCTAAAAGTCATTAATAAAAAACGTAAATACAAAATTAATTAAAAATTACGATTTATTTATTTTTAAATATGTATGTGTTTCTTGGATCACGCACCTGATCGAGAACAAGTCGAAATAGGGTGAATTTTTCGGTATAGACAAATAAATGCCGTTGTTGCTGAGGAACGTGTCTATTATTCGGATACTTCGTCTCTCGATTTCGTTGAACGTTTCGTCGATTATTTGGTAGCCCGTGGAGCGTAATATTTGGAAAGCGTACGATTCCCGTTGAACCTTTTTCATTCCGACCGATTTGTCGACGAAAAACTTCGACTCCCGACCTTTTATTTTATCATCGTAGAAATTTGAACGGACCGACTCTATCATTAGGTCGTTCTTTCGCTGAAACGCGGAAAACACTCTTTGCTTTGCAGTGCAATAGTTAAGAATGTTTGAAAACTATAGAAAATCTATTTTTGGTATAAAAATATTATGTGGGTGATTTCGTTGTGTTTAAATGATTTAGAGCGACAAAAAAAAATTAGAGGTTACTGACATTTAGCTGATATATGACAAATTATATTATATAAAAAAATATGATGAACTATGTTCATGATAATCTAATTATTACAAAAATTTTATTATTAGATTATTAATTAATCTTGAGTGAGAACGAACAATACAAGGCATAAAAAATCACAGTTAAAACAGAATCACCCATATGTCACAGCTAAAGAGGCTTGTAAAATGGGAAGAAAGTCACAAAAAAAAGATGGCGGTTTGTAAGCAGAGGTTCATCATCGGAATATTTAAGTAACATAATAAATATATTTAAAAGATAAAAAAGATACATGCAGAAATAATATATGGTGAGTAGGGCGAGAAATGTCTCCAAAAAAGCAAATATTAAGTATTAATAAGTTGGTAGGAAATTAACTCTCAAACTCTCACTATATATAAGAGATAAAATATTTTTCTATTCTAATGATGCGATAAATATTACATAAAAACTTCTGATGAAGTTTCATTATTGTGCCGCTTGATCAATGTTTTATATAGGAAATTCTGTTTTTGTTGAAGATACGAAGATGCCGTTTGCACATTACTTTTTTTAGACTGGAAAAATTGAATAATGAGATTTTAAAATGAAAAATTATCCATATCTCTCTAAATAAGACAAATAAATCATAACCATAGGTTAATAGGGAAATATAAGGAATATATTTAGAAAATTTAAAAAAAAAACATAATTAAAATATTATGTTGATGGGCCAAACATGCCTCCAAAAGACGTAAATAATACTCAAACAATATAGTTTTCCAATTAGCATTTGTTAAAATTATAGATGTGCACCTTTCCTATAAATAAATATGTAAAAGCTCTCCTTCTTTAGTCAATTAAAACCAATTAAAACCAAAAAAGAACCGACAACTTGACTCACAATGGTAAAGTAATGCATAATGTATAAAAATATTTACAAAAAGAAAACAAAACAAAATTTACTAACAGGAAAAAGTAATTTATTAAATTGGATTTGCAGCATTGTATTTTTTGGACCTAATTTCAAAGCAAGCGAAAGGTCAATGAAAGAATTGATCAATTAATTAAGCATTTTTTAGGGGACTAAGTAGTAGAAAGAATAAATTTTGTTGATTTGTAGTGCTCTTTATTTGAAAGCATGGGTTGAAATTTAAAATTGTCTTTAGACGCCACCGGGACCTTTACGATTACCGTGTAATAGTCTCTGTTGTAAAGCACGTCTTCGGCGCCCAATTCCATTCCCGAATTGACCAGTGCCCATATATCCGTAATTTTGTTGCTCGACGCTTGAAGCAAAACAAAAAACTGGGCCGAATATGCGACGTAAACGAATAGGCACAACGCGAACAGTGTGTAAGACGCGATGTGCCCCGAAACGCTTTTCATGTTCCTCGCGTTACCTAAAAATACCTGAGATTGCTCTAAACGCAGGGGAAATGGACGAAAACGCGACAAAAAGGGTCACTCTGGCTCAGCTGAAAGGTCATATTCAGTGGACGTAGCGAAGCGCTCCTGATACGTAGCGGTAGCGAGTGCGATGGGGAAAGTGTTGGACGTTTGAGCTTACAAAACCGTAGCCCAAACGTCCGGCAGCACATGCGCTACAAACCCAACACGTTGTGGGATGGACGCCATTTTTGGTAGCGGATAAGTAGTGAATAAGTATAATATAGGCTTCCCCCACTCCTCTCCCTTTTGTGGGCGTATCCTCCTTCCCCACGACTCTCTAGCTCCTCCGCCTTTACCCATAATCCCTTGAAACTGGTCCCCATTGGATAAGCAACCAGAAATGCGGTTTAATCAATCTCCCCACCTCTAGTTTGCGATGGCGGCGAAGCCAATCAGAGCCCAGATATTTTCCCACCCCTAAGAAAAGCAATGGCGTCAATGAGACTTGATCATATTGTTCGCGTGACCATCTGCACCCTCTAGCGGTTCGAATGTAAACTAGTGTCCCCTCTTGGAATAAGATTTTCTTTAATAAGGTAACCCCACCTAGTGAATATTGACCAAAACATTTATTTTAAAAACATATAATTCTGCGAATGTGTACCCACGCGGGTACAAACTGTACTTTTATTGCGCACAAAGGACAGGGGAAATAAAGACGAAAAGTGTTGGATTTCTTTTCTCGGAACTGGAAGCTGGCAGGCACCACCAATAATATCTGCAAAACAAAAAGCTGGTTAAAATTTTCATTAATAAAGTAGGATATTAGAAACCATATACCTTTTTAATTTACTAAGCAATCTACCGTGCGTTAACTTCATACATATTTCCGCATGCTTCTGTTTTAAGGTATCGTGAAATATTTGACTATTTATCTGGGAAAAGTTCATATGTCGAAAATATTATGTGTATGTGGCCGTGGTAGGCTTTCTTTACTATTATAATTTTATTTTTATTATTTAATATTTACAAAATTAATTTATCTATCTTATTGATGATTTTGATTTTCTTTGCTATTTTTATTATTTGTTTTTATTATTTAATATTTTCAAAATTAATTTAATTTATCTATCTTATTGATGATTTTAAGATATCGCAGTCAACTTTACTATTTCATCAATTTCTTTTATTTATTGCTGATCTTTGAGGATAGTGTACATACTTTTTTTCGTAACTTATCTGTATCTAGCCTTTAATTTCCTATCAAGCCATAAAGCAAACTCGAAAGGCATCTTAACTAAAAAGTCATATACTTTAAAGCTGCTGCGACTACTACATGAAAGTGTGTTTCTGTGAAATCTCAACAATAATGAAATCTGGACGCTTATATTAAATACTGTAATACTCTTCTCTGCTAACGCTCTAGGAGACGCTATTTGAACCCTGTTCAAAGAAAAACTTCTACAGCCCAAATAACCCCTCTGAACCACACTTAAGCGCATCACTCTTTCACTGTCTTGCAGCCTTCAGATTAATATTCCGTACTAACTACGTATGCCATACACGAAACGTTCTCTTTTCTAATTTTTTTCTATGCGCTACATTAACGAACAGGATCTAAACTTTTCTGTCTGTGTATTTTGTTAGCCACCTTAAAAAAATTAAAAAAAAGGTATGCGAACCTAGAGGATATTTTCCATATTTTTCACAAATGGTGACAACAATTAATGCAAGTATTATTTTTAATAATAATCCATCTTTCGCTATGACACGAAAACATCGACTTTTTAATTCTAACTTTTCTCATAGAGCTTCCCTTTAGTCTCTATCTGTTCTTTAACTAAATCCCCACCTTTTTGAAAAACCAACCTCTAAAAATAGTTAATTTTCTCTAATTTAAATTTGTACGTTTTCCGCAATATGTGTGAATATTTTCGCTAGAGCATTTAGTTACTTAGTACATGTCCTAATCAATATTTTAAAAATATAATTCTAATGATACGTGTTTACGATTTGAAGATAACGAAACATTCCCCAGTTTCATAAATGAGAGCTCACTGCCAAACTACCAAACATCACAGTACAAACTACCGTACTACGCCCCCTGGACAAAATCAGGTCAGTCAGCGTCATTAATTCTACCTGCGTTAACGAATAGCGTATTGTTAATTATGGTTTAATACGCAGAAAATTTAAGTAACAAATAATTGCAATGAAACTCACTAACATCATAAATTATTAAAAAAAAAATTAGAACAGTTGGAATTTACTGGAGTAACCAATTTGGCACTAAAAATGGAAATTTTCGATACTCTACTAGGTGCCTACAATAAATTTTACTATTATTTTTTAATGCAGAGACACAACGATTTTCTAGTTCTGAATTTGATCAGGGGTATATGACCATAGTTTACGCCGACTCTAAAAGGCATGCAGTCTATTGTTTTTGAACGCCCCATTTTGTGTATTATGTTCAAAACAGAGACTCTCTGGGCTTACGACTACAGCTACCAGCTACTACTTTCAATAATATTAACACAAAAAAAGTAGGTGGCATTTCTATAATACGTGCAAAGTTTATGTGAAACTGACTGGAAGACAGAGTAATGCACCAATATGTTACTAAACATATTTCGATAGAATTCCGTAAGAGCTTACCTCCAAGTTTCCTCATTTAGTCAGTCAAAGCATCAAATGGGAAATTCCAATCCAACATAGGTAGTGGTGGAAATATATCAATCGCCTACGTGGTACGATGGTACCCGACTGAAGCTTCTGCGTCTTCTTTACCCCACATGCCTACTTAAAAGATACTGGTCTAAGTCTCAATATTCCTGTTAAAAAAAGAGAGGTTCTATATTGCCATAACTATGTGTTTTCAAAATTTTACCTGAATGGTTCGTGATTCCTTATATATGCAGTGTTGGCAGCAATGTGGCGACGACTACGCTGAAACTTTCCATATCTCGTGTCCCCATGACTGGTCTGTTTCATATATCAAACCTCACCTCGCACGGGTTTGAACCTCCTTTAAAAAAAAAAAAACAGGCAAGACTTATACTTATATCAAAGTAATACGATGAACTTATATTTTATGCCAAAACTTATTTCATCACCTCCAAAGGGGAGTAGGGGTTTCTAAAGTATGGTAGGTACATCTCTTTCATTTTTTAATTAAAAAAGTGACACAATTACGCGACGTAACTCGATCCGGATCGTTAACGCGTCTCAAGATGGGGGTTTAGAGATGCTGAGGTCATTAAATTGATTCACTATTACCAGTACACACTGAAACCCCTTATTTCCAAAATAAAAAAATTGTTAACTGTTAACACAACAAAAAAAACTATTTTCTCACCAATTATATTTCTGGGTCGTTTTCAGAATTTGTCCAACGTAGAATCCCAAGAGGATAGGGCCGCAATTTCGAAAAATGTTCATGTCTCCCCACTATGCATTTGTACAAGAAGCAGGGCCGGATTAACAGCAATTATATTCTTGTCAGTCAACATACAGCCGCCGATTGAATTCTCGGATTCTGCTTTACTAGTTGCCATGGTCTGTCAAATATGTTACTTAAAAATTGTATATTTTTTTTTTACAAATAATATACCTTTCCTAAAATAATTCCGCCTTTGTCAAGTGGGACACGGGCACGTCTGTCCGCTTTGAAAAGCGCAGGCGTATGTATCTTCCAAAATGATCCAAGCAGGCCCGGATTGCCAGCAAATACACAACTCCCCGATTCAATTCTGAGATGTTGCTTCACGAGTTACCATGATCTGTCAAATATTTTAATTAAAAAAAATCTATTATTTAGCAACAATATACCTTTTTAAAATAATTTCGTCTTTTTTCAAGTTCAACAGGACACGTGTGTTCGTTTCAGTTGGACAAGGGCACGTCTGTCCGCTTTGAAAAGCGCGGCGTATGTATCTTCCAAAATGATCCAAATTGTTAACCTTTTTTTGATTCCTCGTTCCCCGATTCAATTCTGAGATGTTGCTTCACGAGTTACCATGATCTGTCAAATATTTTAATTAAAAAAAAAAATCTATTATTTAGCAACAATATACCTTTTTAAAAATAATTTCGTCTTTTTTCAAGTTCAACAGGACACGTGTGTTCGTTTCGAAAGGTTTCGTAGTCTGTAGCTCTGTCGAATTCTCCAAAATTCGTTAAACCTTCAGATATTTTCAAAATTTGTCCAACGCAGACTTCCACTCACGCAGTTTCGAAAACTTTCTGGTCTCCCCGCCATGCATTTGTACACGAAGCCGTTCTGGACTATCAGCAAACAGCACATCCGTCATTTTTCTTCTCGGATTCCGCTTGACGAGTTACATCGATCTGTCAAATATTTAATGTAAAACAATCTTATCTATTACTTTTACCCAATATTAAGTACCTATTCAAAATTAGTAGCGCCTTTTCGAGTTCGAAAGGTTTCGTAGCCTATAGCCCTGCCGAAATGGCATTGCATTTGTACACGAAGCAGGGTCGGATTGTAAGCAAACAGCACCCCGGTCACTTTTCTTCTCGGATTCTGCTTGACGAGTTACATCGATCTGTGGAATATTTAGCGTAAAAAAAAATTATCTATTACTTTTACCAAAAATGAAGTACCTATTCAAAATTAGTAGCGCCTTTTCGAGTTCGAAAGGTTTCGTAGCCTATAGCCCTGCCGAAATGGCATTGCATTTGTACACGAAGCAGGGTCGGATTGTAAGCAAACAGCACCACCGGTCACTTTTCTTCTCGGATTCTGCTTGACGAGTTACATCGATCTGTGGAATATTTAGCGAAAAAAAAAATTATCTATTACTTTTACCAAAAATGAAGTACCTTTTTTCTTTAAAACAGTTCGTCCTTTTCGAGTTTGAAAGGTTTCGTAGCCTATAGCCCTGCCGAAATGTCATTGCATTTGTACACGAAGCAGGGTCGGATTGTCAGCAAACACCACAAGCGTCACTTTTCTTTTCGGTTTCCGCTTGACGAATTACATCGATCGGTCAAATATTTAATATAAAAAATATCTATTTTACCAAAAATACGTACTCTTCTAAGATAAATTAGCTCTTTTCGAGTTTAAGAGGACACGTATGTCAACTGTAGGATGTTTTATTATTATATTTTCCAGTGTCTATAAATTAATAAACAACAGAAGCTTCCGAATACAAAAATTTCAACATGAGTTTTTTTTCTTGAAATTTAAAAGTTCTAACCCCTAAAACCATATTTTAATACGCTGGCGGACGTATAACAATCCCCAAAAATTACCATATTTAAATTGTTACTATTGATATATTTCTATTCCGAACTTAACTCAATACATGCAAAAAAAAACTAGCGAATGTTATTTATTATCTCCGATGGGTGGATGATTGAGAAACGTTTAAATAAATCTACCTTTCTGTCTCTCTTTTTCTATATAGGTCACTCATTCTCTCTATCTGTTACTTTCCACAATCCGAATTTACACTTGGCCCCCCAAAAATCTTGTAAAATTTTATCTGCTTAACTTCTTCGCGTTGTTCATATGGCTGAATTTTTTGGGAGATATATCGTGCGTTATTTCTATTAAAATTCTGTTTCCTTTTTACCTACTTCAAAAACGTAAGCGAGCATTTTTGGTTGTTTTATTAAACAAAAATTGATACTAACCAAGATCCGTATCTCCGACCTCAGCTTCCTTTGATCACTCCCCAATTTTTTTTAATTAAGTATAGAAACCTCGTCGAACATATACATAATACTAGGTCAAAATGTTACGCGGTTACTCATTAAAGTCGCAATTCCGAAAGCTTCTTACCTATCTTTTTCCAGTCTTTTTTGTTTTATTTATCCGTATATGAAACACACATTGAACACAAAACTTAAACTCGTTGGCGATATTGCATTAAGCAACAAACGCGTATAACAGAAACGAACCCTTAACACAAACGCTTCTTTAAACTTCGACTGACACGTGAAACAACCCGCATTCCTACGAAAGGCAGGTAAACCAAGCAGGTCAAATTTTAAGCTACCCTCCAGTGTCGTCGTAGGTTGGGGCATAGTAAATAGCGAATACAACAAAGCGGTAATTTATAATAATTTAATTTGCATTTTATTTAACTTAAGTTGTTTTGTAGAAAATGAGACATTTCTACAATTAATCAATATACTACGAGTACTTTTCCGCTTAATTACTATTTTTGAGAAACAAAAGGAAACGTTAGATTCCATTCAAACTTTTTCGGTTTTCATGATATCTCGCGTTTATTTAGAAGCTAATGGCCTGTGGCCTTAACCAGACGTTTCCAAAGCCTGGTTTGATATTATGTATATAAATCTTAACAAACACGAAAAATAGAGTTATATTGCCACCGAAAATCTGAATTTATGTTTAAAAATGTAACTTCCCGTATTTAAACTATTGCCTGCATTGGCGCCTATATTTTATAGTTTTTTTTTTGTATCCTATTTTTTTTTGTTTTGCTTGCAAATGTGTGTCCATTTTTCGGGTACTGAATTTTTTTTTCTCAAATTATTACAAATTACTCAAAACGGAGTTAAAAAGAGACGAGGAGAAAAGGGTAGAACCCTTATTTCTCCGACACTGACCTCCGATGTTTATAAAAATTGACCCCTTGACACCCTCCCCGTGAATATTTTACAAAGGATTTTTAAAATTTAACTTCCAAATAACGCATACTCTCGCCTAGTGTCACAGTTTTGGGCCCCATTTTGCTATGGTTAGACAGGTTTATTCTTGTACATTGTCGGGACAAAAGAAGCATCTCCTTCATCCAAATTGACTTTTTCATACCTAATATAACAGCTGCCGGGCATCATCTCGCCTTAATTGTTTCTATTGAATTAATTTTAGTTACAAAAAATTAGATGATCGTCAAAATTGGCATAAAAAGATAATCAAGATTTAATTAAAACAAGAATATGCACAAAAGAAAAGAGATAAACTCCGACACGGGAAACAAGGAAATATCGCTGAAACGGCAATTGATCTAGCGCGCGCCTTTTTTAAAAATAATAATTTTTCAAAAGAATTCTAGGCTAAGCTAAATACCTGGTGCAACAAAATATTGAAGGATCTTCATGATCCTACCTGTGAGCGAGTAGAAAATTATTTGCAAAGAGGATAAAGGTATATCTTAATATAAATAGTTTCACTATTGATAATATGTCCCCTTTTAAAATGGCGCATTATTTGATACGTACTTTTTTCTTGTCAGAGCTTGTCTAAAAAAAAAAAATCGGGATGGATGGAGGTTCTCCGTCAGGTTTTTTTCCTGTCGAAACAAGTATGTGCGGCGTTCGCTTTGGATCTGGGGGAATGGGTGGGGTTATACATATATAAGCTATAAGAAATTTTAATTTTTTATTCAGTTTCCACTCATACAATTTCGTGATAAGTGCAGAGTGAGAAAAATGTCCGAAGTCGAAAATTATCCAACGCAAGCATTGGATTCGTGGGGAAGATTTGTGGTCAATGCGGAAATAATCCGCGAACAAAAATACATTTACGAGGCAGCAATTACGCTGCCGGAATTCGGACTAGAAATTACCTCAGGTCTTAGCCCAGCAAGAATCTTCGCTCCGGCAGTGAAAGTGAGCTTTATCCCCTACGTTTTGGCGGAGAAAAGAAGCATTTCGTTCGACGAGATAGACTTCACAGAATTAATACAACAGCTTCCATTGTTATTGTTAGCAGGCCCGACTGGTAAAGTTATGTATTTAACCTGCTTCAAACTCAGCTGTCTACAATGTGATGGTGAAGTCTTGGTCAAGATTGAAAATAGCGAGGGTATACTCTATATTTCGAAAGACTGGGTACAGAAATTAATTACCATAAGCAAATTGGTATTTAAAAGAATACGAGTACTGTCTCGTTTGAACTTTTACGAGTACTACGATAGAATATTGTATTTGACTATACATGAAAATTTACTGGAAGACGCCAAAATCTTTCCGCATATAGAATATTTATGTTCTACAGAAGAGAGTGAGCAGAGCTACTGCATGGAGGACTACATGCGTTTTGGAAAAATGCAGATAAAACAAGATATCAACAAAAGGATAGCATGGGACATACCTGTGTTTTAATAGAAATTTACCTGTAAACTAATAATAATAAATGTATTTTTAAAATTCAGTGTGTGTGTATGTTTTATCCTTACCCCCATAAAAAAAAGTAAAAAAAAAACAAGTAATTGCGTAAAATAACTTTATTAAAGAAAAAAAAAATAACAACAAAATATATTCAAACAAAACATGGTACCACCGGAATGAAACCATCAGAAATTACCCCAACAACGGAGATTCTCGCATATAATTTACCAAAAAAAATTTGCAGTGCAAAAGTCAAAGTTCAAAGCTGGCGATGCAGTGAGCATAAGTCGCACAAAATCGGTTTTTGACAAAAGCTATGAAATTAATTGGACACCCCGAAAATTTCAAGATTGTTAAAGTAAGTGGTTCCTTCCCTCTTACGTATATTTTGGAAGATGTGGAGGGGCGTTAAATCAAAGCTTCGTTTTATGAAGTCGAATTACAAAAACCGTACTACCAAATAGTCGAATCGACTATTTGGTAGTACGGTTTTTGTAATTCGACTTCATAAAACGAAGCTTTGATTTAACGCCCCTCCACATCTTCCAAAATATACGTAAGAGGGAAGGAACCACTTACTTTAACAATCTTGAAATTTTCGGGGTGTCCAATTAATTTCATAGCTTTTGTCAAAAACCGATTTTGTGCGACTTATGCTCACTGCATCGCCAGCTTTGAACTTTGACTTTTGCACTGCAAATTTTTTTTGGTAAATTATATGCGAGAATCTCCGTTGTTGGGGTAATTTCTGATGGTTTCATTCCGGTGGTACCATGTTTTGTTTGAATATATTTTGTTGTTATTTTTTTTTTTCTTTAATAAAGTTATTTTACGCAATTACTTGTTTTTTTTTACTTTTTTTTATGGGGGTAAGGATAAAACATACACACACACTGAATTTTAAAAATACATTTATTATTATTAGTTTACAGGTAAATTTCTATTAAAACACAGGTATGTCCCATGCTATCCTTTTGTTGATATCTTGTTTTATCTGCATTTTTCCAAAACGCATGTAGTCCTCCATGCAGTAGCTCTGCTCACTCTCTTCTGTAGAACATAAATATTCTATATGCGGAAAGATTTTGGCGTCTTCCAGTAAATTTTCATGTATAGTCAAATACAATATTCTATCGTAGTACTCGTAAAAGTTCAAACGAGACAGTACTCGTATTCTTTTAAATACCAATTTGCTTATGGTAATTAATTTCTGTACCCAGTCTTTCGAAATATAGAGTATACCCTCGCTATTTTCAATCTTGACCAAGACTTCACCATCACATTGTAGACAGCTGAGTTTGAAGCAGGTTAAATACATAACTTTACCAGTCGGGCCTGCTAACAATAACAATGGAAGCTGTTGTATTAATTCTGTGAAGTCTATCTCGTCGAACGAAATGCTTCTTTTCTCCGCCAAAACGTAGGGGATAAAGCTCACTTTCACTGCCGGAGCGAAGATTCTTGCTGGGCTAAGACCTGAGGTAATTTCTAGTCCGAATTCCGGCAGCGTAATTGCTGCCTCGTAAATGTATTTTTGTTCGCGGATTATTTCCGCATTGACCACAAATCTTCCCCACGAATCCAATGCTTGCGTTGGATAATTTTCGACTTCGGACATTTTTCTCACTCTGCACTTATCACGAAATTGTATGAGTGGAAACTGAATAAAAAATTAAAATTTCTTATAGCTTATATATGTATAACCCCACCCATTCCCCCAGATCCAAAGCGAACGCCGCACATACTTGTTTCGACAGGAAAAAAACCTGACGGAGAACCTCCATCCATCCCGATTTTTTTTTTTAGACAAGCTCTGACAAGAAAAAAGTACGTATCA
The DNA here is from genome assembly GCF_029955315.1 of Cylas formicarius. Lineage (NCBI taxonomy): Eukaryota > Metazoa > Arthropoda > Insecta > Coleoptera > Brentidae > Cylas > Cylas formicarius. The sequence continues at coordinate 35,258,597 of NW_026844347.1, read as the reverse complement.
AATAATGCGCCATTTTAAAAGGGGACATATTATCAATAGTGAAACTATTTATATTAAGATATACCTTTATCCTCTTTGCAAATAATTTTCTACTCGCTCACAGGTAGGATCATGAAGATCCTTCAATATTTTGTTGCACCAGGTATTTAGCTTAGCCTAGAATTCTTTTGAAAAATTATTATTTTTAAAAAAGGCGCGCGCTAGATCAATTGCCGTTTCAGCGATATTTCCTTGTTTCCCGTGTCGGAGTTTATCTCTTTTCTTTTGTGCATATTCTTGTTTTAATTAAATCTTGATTATCTTTTTATGCCAATTTTGACGATCATCTAATTTTTTGTAACTAAAATTAATTCAATAGAAACAATTAAGGCGAGATGATGCCCGGCAGCTGTTATATTAGGTATGAAAAAGTCAATTTGGATGAAGGAGATGCTTCTTTTGTCCCGACAATGTACAAGAATAAACCTGTCTAACCATAGCAAAATGGGGCCCAAAACTGTGACACTAGGCGAGAGTATGCGTTATTTGGAAGTTAAATTTTAAAAATCCTTTGTAAAATATTCACGGGGAGGGTGTCAAGGGGTCAATTTTTATAAACATCGGAGGTCAGTGTCGGAGAAATAAGGGTTCTACCCTTTTCTCCTCGTCTCTTTTTAACTCCGTTTTGAGTAATTTGTAATAATTTGAGAAAAAAAAATTCAGTACCCGAAAAATGGACACACATTTGCAAGCAAAACAAAAAAAAATAGGATACAAAAAAAAAACTATAAAATATAGGCGCCAATGCAGGCAATAGTTTAAATACGGGAAGTTACATTTTTAAACATAAATTCAGATTTTCGGTGGCAATATAACTCTATTTTTCGTGTTTGTTAAGATTTATATACATAATATCACACCAGGCTTTGGAAACGTCTGGTTAAGGCCACAGGCCATTAGCTTCTAAATAAACGCGAGATATCATGAAAACCGAAAAAGTTTGAATGGAATCTAACGTTTCCTTTTGTTTCTCAAAAATAGTAATTAAGCGGAAAAGTACTCGTAGTATATTGATTAATTGTAGAAATGTCTCATTTTCTACAAAACAACTTAAGTTAAATAAAATGCAAATTAAATTATTATAAATTACCGCTTTGTTGTATTCGCTATTTACTATGCCCCAACCTACGACGACACTGGAGGGTAGCTTAAAATTTGACCTGCTTGGTTTACCTGCCTTTCGTAGGAATGCGGGTTGTTTCACGTGTCAGTCGAAGTTTAAAGAAGCGTTTGTGTTAAGGGTTCGTTTCTGTTATACGCGTTTGTTGCTTAATGCAATATCGCCAACGAGTTTAAGTTTTGTGTTCAATGTGTGTTTCATATACGGATAAATAAAACAAAAAAGACTGGAAAAAGATAGGTAAGAAGCTTTCGGAATTGCGACTTTAATGAGTAACCGCGTAACATTTTGACCTAGTATTATGTATATGTTCGACGAGGTTTCTATACTTAATTAAAAAAAATTGGGGAGTGATCAAAGGAAGCTGAGGTCGGAGATACGGATCTTGGTTAGTATCAATTTTTGTTTAATAAAACAACCAAAAATGCTCGCTTACGTTTTTGAAGTAGGTAAAAAGGAAACAGAATTTTAATAGAAATAACGCACGATATATCTCCCAAAAAATTCAGCCATATGAACAACGCGAAGAAGTTAAGCAGATAAAATTTTACAAGATTTTTGGGGGGCCAAGTGTAAATTCGGATTGTGGAAAGTAACAGATAGAGAGAATGAGTGACCTATATAGAAAAAGAGAGACAGAAAGGTAGATTTATTTAAACGTTTCTCAATCATCCACCCATCGGAGATAATAAATAACATTCGCTAGTTTTTTTTTGCATGTATTGAGTTAAGTTCGGAATAGAAATATATCAATAGTAACAATTTAAATATGGTAATTTTTGGGGATTGTTATACGTCCGCCAGCGTATTAAAATATGGTTTTAGGGGTTAGAACTTTTAAATTTCAAGAAAAAAAACTCATGTTGAAATTTTTGTATTCGGAAGCTTCTGTTGTTTATTAATTTATAGACACTGGAAAATATAATAATAAAACATCCTACAGTTGACATACGTGTCCTCTTAAACTCGAAAAGAGCTAATTTATCTTAGAAGAGTACGTATTTTTGGTAAAATAGATATTTTTTATATTAAATATTTGACCGATCGATGTAATTCGTCAAGCGGAAACCGAAAAGAAAAGTGACGCTTGTGGTGTTTGCTGACAATCCGACCCTGCTTCGTGTACAAATGCAATGACATTTCGGCAGGGCTATAGGCTACGAAACCTTTCAAACTCGAAAAGGACGAACTGTTTTAAAGAAAAAAGGTACTTCATTTTTGGTAAAAGTAATAGATAATTTTTTTTTTCGCTAAATATTCCACAGATCGATGTAACTCGTCAAGCAGAATCCGAGAAGAAAAGTGACCGGTGGTGCTGTTTGCTTACAATCCGACCCTGCTTCGTGTACAAATGCAATGCCATTTCGGCAGGGCTATAGGCTACGAAACCTTTCGAACTCGAAAAGGCGCTACTAATTTTGAATAGGTACTTCATTTTTGGTAAAAGTAATAGATAATTTTTTTTTACGCTAAATATTCCACAGATCGATGTAACTCGTCAAGCAGAATCCGAGAAGAAAAGTGACCGGGGTGCTGTTTGCTTACAATCCGACCCTGCTTCGTGTACAAATGCAATGCCATTTCGGCAGGGCTATAGGCTACGAAACCTTTCGAACTCGAAAAGGCGCTACTAATTTTGAATAGGTACTTAATATTGGGTAAAAGTGATAGATAAGATTGTTTTACATTAAATATTTGACAGATCGATGTAACTCGTCAAGCGGAATCCGAGAAGAAAAATGACGGATGTGCTGTTTGCTGATAGTCCAGAACGGCTTCGTGTACAAATGCATGGCGGGGAGACCAGAAAGTTTTCGAAACTGCGTGAGTGGAAGTCTGCGTTGGACAAATTTTGAAAATATCTGAAGGTTTAACGAATTTTGGAGAATTCGACAGAGCTACAGACTACGAAACCTTTCGAAACGAACACACGTGTCCTGTTGAACTTGAAAAAAGACGAAATTATTTTTAAAAAGGTATATTGTTGCTAAATAATAGATTTTTTTTTTAATTAAAATATTTGACAGATCATGGTAACTCGTGAAGCAACATCTCAGAATTGAATCGGGGAACGAGGAATCAAAAAAAGGTTAACAATTTGGATCATTTTGGAAGATACATACGCCGCGCTTTTCAAAGCGGACAGACGTGCCCTTGTCCAACTGAAACGAACACACGTGTCCTGTTGAACTTGAAAAAAGACGAAATTATTTTAAAAAGGTATATTGTTGCTAAATAATAGATTTTTTTTAATTAAAATATTTGACAGATCATGGTAACTCGTGAAGCAACATCTCAGAATTGAATCGGGGAGTTGTGTATTTGCTGGCAATCCGGGCCTGCTTGGATCATTTTGGAAGATACATACGCCTGCGCTTTTCAAAGCGGACAGACGTGCCCGTGTCCCACTTGACAAAGGCGGAATTATTTTAGGAAAGGTATATTATTTGTAAAAAAAAAATATACAATTTTTAAGTAACATATTTGACAGACCATGGCAACTAGTAAAGCAGAATCCGAGAATTCAATCGGCGGCTGTATGTTGACTGACAAGAATATAATTGCTGTTAATCCGGCCCTGCTTCTTGTACAAATGCATAGTGGGGAGACATGAACATTTTTCGAAATTGCGGCCCTATCCTCTTGGGATTCTACGTTGGACAAATTCTGAAAACGACCCAGAAATATAATTGGTGAGAAAATAGTTTTTTTTGTTGTGTTAACAGTTAACAATTTTTTTATTTTGGAAATAAGGAGTTTCAGTGTGTACTGGTAATAGTGAATCAATTTAATGACCTCAGCATCTCTAAACCCCCATCTTGAGACGCGTTAACGATCCGGATCGAGTTACGTCGCGTAATTGTGTCACTTTTTTAATTAAAAAATGAAAGAGATGTACCTACCATACTTTAGAAACCCCTACTCCCCTTTGGAGGTGATGAAATAAGTTTTGGCATAAAATATAAGTTCCTCGTATTACTTTGATATAAGTATAAGTCTTGCCTGTTTTTTTTTTTTTAAAGGAGGTTCAAACCCGTGCGAGGTGAGGTTTGATATATGAAACAGACCAGTCATGGGGACACGAGATATGGAAAGTTTCAGCGTAGTCGTCGCCACATTGCTGCCAACACTGCATATATAAGGAATCACGAACCATTCAGGTAAAATTTTGAAAACACATAGTTATGGCAATATAGAACCTCTCTTTTTTTAACAGGAATATTGAGACTTAGACCAGTATCTTTTAAGTAGGCATGTGGGGTAAAGAAGACGCAGAAGCTTCAGTCGGGTACCATCGGTAACGTAGGCGATTGATATATTTCCACCACTACCTATGTTGGATTGGAATTTCCCATTTGATGCTTTGACTGACTAAATGAGGAAACTTGGAGGTAAGCTCTTACGGAATTCTATCGAAATATGTTTAGTAACATATTGGTGCATTACTCTGTCTTCCAGTCAGTTTCACATAAACTTTGCACGTATTATAGAAATGCCACCTACTTTTTTTGTGTTAATATTATTGAAAGTAGTAGCTGGTAGCTGTAGTCGTAAGCCCAGAGAGTCTCTGTTTTGAACATAATACACAAAATGGGGCGTTCAAAAACAATAGACTGCATGCCTTTTAGAGTCGGCGTAAACTATGGTCATATACCCCTGATCAAATTCAGAACTAGAAAATCGTTGTGTCTCTGCATTAAAAAATAATAGTAAAATTTATTGTAGGCACCTAGTAGAGTATCGAAAATTTCCATTTTTAGTGCCAAATTGGTTACTCCAGTAAATTCCAACTGTTCTAATTTTTTTTTTAATAATTTATGATGTTAGTGAGTTTCATTGCAATTATTTGTTACTTAAATTTTCTGCGTATTAAACCATAATTAACAATACGCTATTCGTTAACGCAGGTAGAATTAATGACGCTGACTGACCTGATTTTGTCCAGGGGGCGTAGTACGGTAGTTTGTACTGTGATGTTTGGTAGTTTGGCAGTGAGCTCTCATTTATGAAACTGGGGAATGTTTCGTTATCTTCAAATCGTAAACACGTATCATTAGAATTATATTTTTAAAATATTGATTAGGACATGTACTAAGTAACTAAATGCTCTAGCGAAAATATTCACACATATTGCGGAAAACGTACAAATTTAAATTAGAGAAAATTAACTATTTTTAGAGGTTGGTTTTTCAAAAAGGTGGGGATTTAGTTAAAGAACAGATAGAGACTAAAGGGAAGCTCTATGAGAAAAGTTAGAATTAAAAAGTCGATGTTTTCGTGTCATTGCGAAAGATGGATTATTATTAAAAATAATACTTGCATTAATTGTTGTCACCATTTGTGAAAAATATGGAAAATATCCTCTAGGTTCGCATACCTTTTTTTAAATTTTTTTAAGGTGGCTAACAAAATACACAGACAGAAAAGTTTAGATCCTGTTCGTTAATGTAGCGCATAGAAAAAAATTAGAAAAGAGAACGTTTCGTGTATGGCATACGTAGTTAGTACGGAATATTAATCTGAAGGCTGCAAGACAGTGAAAGAGTGATGCGCTTAAGTGTGGTTCAGAGGGGTTATTTGGGCTGTAGAAGTTTTTCTTTGAACAGGGTTCAAATAGCGTCTCCTAGAGCGTTAGCAGAGAAGAGTATTACAGTATTTAATATAAGCGTCCAGATTTCATTATTGTTGAGATTTCACAGAAACACACTTTCATGTAGTAGTCGCAGCAGCTTTAAAGTATATGACTTTTTAGTTAAGATGCCTTTCGAGTTTGCTTTATGGCTTGATAGGAAATTAAAGGGTAGATACAGATAAGTTACGAAAAAAAGTATGTACACTATCCTCAAAGATCAGCAATAAATAAAAGAAATTGATGAAATAGTAAAGTTGACTGCGATATCTTAAAATCATCAATAAGATAGATAAATTAAATTAATTTTGAAAATATTAAATAATAAAAACAAATAATAAAAATAGCAAAGAAAATCAAAATCATCAATAAGATAGATAAATTAATTTTGTAAATATTAAATAATAAAAATAAAATTATAATAGTAAAGAAAGCCTACCACAGCCACATACACATAATATTTTCGACATATGAACTTTTCCCAGATAAATAGTCAAATATTTCACGATACCTTAAAACAGAAGCATGCGGAAATATGTATGAAGTTAACGCACGGTAGATTGCTTAGTAAATTAAAAAGGTATATGGTTTCTAATATCCTACTTTATTAATGAAAATTTTAACCAGCTTTTTGTTTTGCAGATATTATTGGTGGTGCCTGCCAGCTTCCAGTTCCGAGAAAAGAAATCCAACACTTTTCGTCTTTATTTCCCCTGTCCTTTGTGCGCAATAAAAGTACAGTTTGTACCCGCGTGGGTACACATTCGCAGAATTATATGTTTTTAAAATAAATGTTTTGGTCAATATTCACTAGGTGGGGTTACCTTATTAAAGAAAATCTTATTCCAAGAGGGGACACTAGTTTACATTCGAACCGCTAGAGGGTGCAGATGGTCACGCGAACAATATGATCAAGTCTCATTGACGCCATTGCTTTTCTTAGGGGTGGGAAAATATCTGGGCTCTGATTGGCTTCGCCGCCATCGCAAACTAGAGGTGGGGAGATTGATTAAACCGCATTTCTGGTTGCTTATCCAATGGGGACCAGTTTCAAGGGATTATGGGTAAAGGCGGAGGAGCTAGAGAGTCGTGGGGAAGGAGGATACGCCCACAAAAGGGAGAGGAGTGGGGGAAGCCTATATTATACTTATTCACTACTAACTTGAATTCGGAGGTTTTCCAAGAAAGCGAATACGAATATAATCTATTTTTTTACATAACACCCAAAAGTGCTAGTGATGATTTCTTAAAAAGAAGCTATACTACATTTATTTTGATGAACCACACCGTTTTAATAAATTTAATTTAATTAATTTTAATTCATGTGGATTCCCTTCTCCAAAAGCTGAAGAATCCAAGATTTCATGTCGATATTTGACAAAGTTATTTGTTCCAAACGTTAGTATAGCCATAACGATTTTAAACAAAATGCGATAGTAGTTTAAAAAAATAAAGAAAAATTATGTTTTCAATCGGCGAATCCGAACAGAAACAAAAAATATATAAAACGCAGTGAGATCTTTTTTTTTTCTTCAAAAACGTCAACAAAATCGGTAAAAATATGTTTTATTATTAATGAAAAATTGATACCTTGTATTTTTTTGGAAACAACAAATTAGGATACACAACTTTTAGTCATAGAATAAACGAAGCAATTACCTCTTTCAATAGAAACACCCCGAATGCCATAGCTTAGCCAAAAAGAAAAACAATCTGGACTTTTGAAAATTTTCTCCATTCCTCCATTTCTTCAATTCACCCCCTCTCTTGAAGAATTAATTTTGGTTTCTTCCTGCTGATCTTTTTCCCTTTATTATGAGCCGAAGTAATTCATCTCTTACCACATGACCTAAATATTGAATTTTTTTTTCCTTCATGATCTTCAATAACTCCTTTTGTTTATGTAGGCGTTGAAGTTCCTCGTTGGTGATCCGTTGCACATAGGGTTGACCGAAATAATTTTAAGAATACCCTGCTAGTTATATTTTGCTTTACGTCGCCGTCGCTTCGTTCTGGGAACCAGATGCAATCGATATCAATATTGGGATTCCCCGAATCGCTAAGTATTATGTTCGGATATTCCTAAATAAATAAATAAATAAATAAAATATAAAAATAAAATACATATAATTTAATAATAATAGAAAGCACTCTACAAGTGCAACATGTTATTTAAGACATTTTTTGATTAGTCAAGTAAGAAATGGTCAATTGACGATCAATTAAGAAGTGATCATTTGTCCAGCCCCAGCACTAGTTGCACACATGAAATTCAAAGCATTCATCTGTAAAGGTACAATTCGAAAGCTTCTTTTTTTCTCTCGGTCTGAGAGTCTAGAGCCCAGCAGTCGCACCCATAGAAAAGTAAGAAAATTAAAAAAATGTTTTTTGCAACCCAGTGCTAAAAAAGATCGAGAGCCCATTATCATCTCTATTTACAACTCGACGATTTTTTGGTCCAACATTTGGATCAAAACTATAGCTGGAATAAAAAAAATACGTTTTAAAAAATAGGACATATTCGGAAATCAATAACTGGTTAAGCATATTGTTATTTCAAAAATAATATTTATTTATTAATCACGGACATCTCTAAAGCGGTTAACAAGATCATTACCATTTTTTATTGAATCGCCCTGTATATCTAGTAGCTATGTGGGTGACATAACTCGACAAATACGGTGTGTCCTATTTAAAATTTTAGTTTTAAATTTCAAATTTCCCGTCAAACCGTTCGACCGATATGGATGACAAATTTGGCCTGTTAAGGCATATCTCCATTTCAAGTTATTTGCGTGGCCCGATATTAATTGATTTTATAATAACGCATCGGGTGTGTTTTTGAGGTCAGCTAACCCTAGTAACCTAAGGGATTCGGGCTAATTACTAACTCGTGCCGTTCACCTGTTTAAAAAACAGCCACCAATTAATTAATTAAAAATTAAAAAAATTAAAAATAACCAGGTTCCAAGTGGTAAACTAAATAACTGAAGGGAACATACTCCTGTATCTTAATCAGCTACATCTGACTAACGCATAGTTGATATTGAGACAAATATTATTTTTATTTTGGAAATGAGGATCGCGAATAAAGAATAATGATTTCTCCGTAAAAAAGGAGGACTACATTTATTTCGCTGACTCAAAAACAGTTCATTAGGAATGGGTAGGCTATGGATTAGCAATGAACACATTCACATTGACAGCGATATTCATTTATCTAATTAAAAGATCTTTTAATGTTATTATAAAACAAAAAAAAACTTTAAGTGGTTAATATGCTTAGGCATAATGAATATTTAAACAACATTGTTGCAAATTCTCAATGAAAGTGTAGGACACAGCATTGTGCCCTAAGATTCAATCAAAAAAAGATCATCAAAATCAAGCGAACGGTTCGTGAGAAAACCAATTTTGAAATTGAAATTTTAGTGGCCGGCTTTTTAATTAGGTGAGTGAATTAAAATTGGAAATGTCTTGAAAATGGTGTATTTTATCGAAATAAATGCACCTTTTTTACTTAGAAATCACTCTATAATAATCTTTTTAAGAAAAGCAGCAAGGCTGTACTATTGAGTACAACTAGTGCCATCTATTTATTATCTGAAAAAATAGAATGTATTCGCCATCTCCAACAGCCACCGAATCGAAATTTTTATGTCCATATTTCAAAAACTGCTTGAGCTACGCCTTGTATTAAACAAATGAACGACATTTTACGGACATATTTGACTCAATATCATTATTCCCACGAGTTTAATCTCGGAATGTCGAATTCCTTACGAACCACCCAGTTTATTTGGTAGCTATTAACCTATTAACTTCCACATTAAAAGCAGCTCTTTAGTTAGACTTTACAGGCTTTAAAAGGTATATTTTTAAAGCTTAGAAAAATGTCGTTACTATGCAGCGTTACAGGTGATAATGAATCCTTGAAACTGCTGTATGTAATAGGTTTTAGTGAATCGGTTAATACACAAAAAAGTTATAGTAAAAAATGGCTGTTATCTTAATTGTTAATAAACGTAGCATAACATTCATATCCCAAAAGAAGTGTCTTAGGTCTTAAAATCATTGTCATGAAAATTTCAAGAAAAATATTCAATGTTTTCTCTAATATTAATCTGTTATTAATGTTTTAGTTTTCTTTTTAATTGTTTAATTGAAACGACCAATTCTTATTTTAGTATTGTCCAAAAATAAATTATAGATATGGAAAATGATGCTATCGAAAAGCTGGATAGCTAGAAGTAATAGCTGATATTTTTTGACGAATTAAAAAAAATCTGAATACGACCAGTGTGAGCGGAGATGTCGAAGAAATCACTGTAGCTTTATTTCAATATGTATTCATTAACAATTAAGAAAACAGTAATTTTTCATGGTGTTTTGGGATAACTTTTTTGTTTATTATCCGATTCACTCAAACTGTTTTTTCGCACCTAGATGATAGCTGGCATTTTTTGGCGAATATTTGAAAAAACACTGTAGCTTTGTTTATGAGGATTCTTATTATAACTTTTCTAAGCAAAAATGCCAGATCGTTTTTTTTTCGAATTTGTTGATGTGCCAGTCAGTAGTTTTGGTTAGCCGCAGTTCTTTCGACTGTCCGTATGTGCACAGTGGTGGGAGATTACGGTTGACTTGAAATTTGGTAGAAATGTAAAACTCTATCCGCTGTTAAGTGTCGTTCATGGGCAAAAATCACAAAGTTTATGAAAATTGCCTTTTTTGAGGATAAAAATTAAATGTAAATAAATAAGAAACAGTGAAAAATTGAGCTTTTAGGTTGCATGCTGAAGGTCGCACCGAACGCTACAATTTTCATATTTAAAGATATTGGAGTTTGACGTGATTTTGAGGTTAGATCGAGTGCCTATTTGAAACGCATAAAGGATGCATGTACAATTCTATTCATTCAAGTGCGCGAGGAAACTATGCGCTCTGCGGGAAACGATTTTTTTGAAATGCAAATCCGCGTCGCGCACAGCGTGGAACAGCCCCACTCGCATCGACAAGATTGCGAACGCAATATTGTTCAATATGTTCTGCTATTGTTTGTTATCAATTAAAGAAATAGCCATTTTAGACTTGTTCATCCTATAACTTTTTGTTTATTTTGTAGGTATGAAACTTTTTTTTAAACCACGCTATCAGCTACAACTCAAAAATAATGTTTTTTCACACTTAAATTGTTAATAAACAAATAGTTGTCCAACTTTCAAAATGAAGCATTGGGTACCAATACGTTCCTACCGTTGTCCTCCATGTCCCAATGTCTAGTCTAGTGTCAATTACCAATGCCCCAATTACTAATTCCTTTTGATTATATACAAATTCAGCCGATTGTGCTTTTTCAAATGACTATTATTAAGACTTGCGTGTGGATTTTAGTAGAGCTGTTTTGCTGTTTGGTTTTTATTTTTCGAAAATAAAGCTACTAAAATAACTTGAGAAACACAGAATTTGTTCAAAAAAAAACTTAATGGTGCACATTTTTTGTCAAAAATGTGTTTTTAATAGTTTCACGACTTGAGACTTCTGATGCATACAGTAGTTAAAAGGAAAGTAGCAGCAAATATTGGTTTATGAGATCGTAAACATAAATAAATATATCGTTTGTCATTAAAAATATTTATTTATGTTCAGCCTTGGTTGAGTGTGTTAACAAATCGTGTTAATATTCCGAAGGGGATCGTGAACTTTATAGGTTGGTGTTTTACAAGTTGACACCTACTAACCCAAAATGTGCTCCAAATATGCCTTAAAGCATTAAAAAATATATATAGCTTTGCACTATCCCCGTTTATTTTTACAATAGGTTGTAAAGTTTATAGACAAACACGATCGTGTTTATAAACAATTGTAAACATGAATTTAATAGATGTTTATATAAGTGGAAAATATTTGTTATAACTACTGAAATTTAGTTTTGTGGCCAAATTTTCCAAAATTAACGCACCATCGAAACTCAAAGTTAATTTTCTCTCCAACTGCTTATACGATTTGGATATACTCTGGTAAGGGCGTCGAGGTACACTATTGGGAAAGCGGATGGCCTAGAAATTAGAAATAAAAAATGCTGGCACTTATTTTCGAGTTTCTCAAATGGCCAGCAGGGGGCGTAGTCTTGTATTTTAAAACCGTTTTAAAGTCGAAACGACTTGAAATATTTTTTGTTTAATTCTGTTTGTTCTATCTTTTCAAGGAAAGTGGTGGGAGTGTTCGAATATTTTCTTAAATAATTGTCCGTATCTCCAAAAAGTTTTAACTAATTTTAATGAATTCAAAGTCGATAAAAGGCGGTTTTCTGGGCTATCAATCAAGGGACACGATTGTAGTGGTCGAAAACCATATCTCAATATCTTTATCCTAAATTGACCTCAAATGCGAATAAAAAAACTTAACGCTCAAAAAAAAAGTTGGAATTTTTGAACATTTTCTACTTGACGGGTTGTTATTAATGTCTAATTAATTAAAACGCTAATTTTACTATTAATATTTATTACTTTTTTTACAATTTCGTCGAAGGGCACCAAATTACCCCGTAGCGTTTAATCACTTATTTTTCTGCTTTTTACAAAACTTCTGGATTCCTCCTGCGTCGGTTTTTGCTTACTTGAAATTGCTGACGTTTCGCCAATCATCCTGTTGGCTTCTTCAGAGCTTAACTGAAACTCATTCAGTCAAGCTCTGAAGAAGCCAACAGGATGATTGGCGAAACGTCAGCAATTTCAACTAAGCAAAAACCGACGCAGGAGGAATCCAGAAGTTCTGTAAAAAGCATTACAGTAGCCTGTGGAAGTTTCTTTGAAAAAATCCACTTATTTTTCTATTAAAAATCACTAACTCAGTCACTAATTAATTGTTGGATACTAACTTTTTACCTATTTCCAGTTTATTAAAATACGATAAACCTTTTTGGAGATATCGAAATGTATTTAAGAGACTATTCACATTAGAATTTTTTTGAGGAACAGTTTTAAAATTCAAGAAAATATTTTCGCCCCCTTGATGGCCATTTTAGAAACTGAAAAATAATTTCCATTATTTTGTCTTGACCGATGTAGTTTGACATTAAATTCCGTATTCCCAGAAATTGTGGCAAACATTGAGTATGAAACTGGTTCTTCGTTAAACACTCTGTACATTCCTAAAACTTAAATTTAAATAAGAAGGATTATAACACTATGAAGGTTTGTTTAAGTTACAATTTAAAAAAATGTATTTCCAAATCGAGTCATCAGTTCGCGAAAAAATTAACTTTGAAATTGACCCAAATTATAGTGGTGCTTTAATTTTGACGCGAAGAGTATAAGTGATGATTTTTTAAGTCATTCATTTACATATTTATTTTTTTTAAGTATAGGAGCGTTGTATGGAAAAATGAAAAAAAAAACATCAATTTTTCCTTTCTTTTTATGTATCAGGAGGGACCCCACAGTATACTTGCCGACGATGAGTTCTACGACGCCATAGAGTCGGGCTTGGACAAAATGGAAGAGGAGCAGGAGCTAAGAGAGCTGCTGAAGAGCGGACAGATACCCATCACACCTCCTCCCATTTCTCCCGCTTGTCAACACAAACTCTGGCCTGAAGTATGTCACTCGGAGTATCTGGTTTAAAATATTTTTGTGAAAAACTGTTTGCTTCTACTTACGCAGATCGACAGAGTGGTAAAACAGCAGGTAGCGATGGCTCGAATGGGTATCGGGGAGTGCGGAACGGGGTGGCAACTGTTCGCTGAAGACGGGGAGATGAAGATGTACCGCAGGGAGGAGGAAATCGACGGCATGGTGGTGGATCCTCTCAAAGCGGTGCATGTGGTCAAGGGCATAACGGGTCACGAAGTTTGCCAATATTTCTTCGAGCCAAAGTATAGGTATGACTGGGAAAGTAAGTGTGGTTGATAATTCCATCATTATTTTTGGCCATCTTTCACAGAGTTCATCCTCCTTACATGGCCATGCTAAACCAATTGTTTTGTGAATACTCTTCCTATTCGTCTTATTATTTCCTCATTAGGAATCTTCTATTGTTATGCACACTCTAAATAAAAAATCCTTTCATCTATTTTTATTTTCTTTTTTTTCCCAAATTGCCAGCACTCACTTTCATATATATCATAACCGGTTCTACAATGGCATTGTAGTCATTTTTGTTGTTTATTTTATTGAATTATTGCCTTTTTGCCTTTTGCCCTTGCTGTATTCTGTCTCTCTTTGTTGTCCTTTTTGCTGAAATTGTAGTGCCTGGAGATTTAAACTGCCTAACCTTTTAATTTGGTGAATTTTTAGCTCTACATCTTCCACTTCTCCTATTTTTGGATACTCCGTTTTCCGCAAGTTCATATTTATTTTTTTTATTCTTCCATTCGTTTCCTCAGCATATAATCCGTATCCAAAGAGGCTACATCCCGTTTTAGATGTCGGTAAGCAATTTGAGATAGCATTTCCTATTTTTGCTGCATTTTGGGAGTGCACACATAGGTTCCACATGCCTTTTACGTACACCACCGCAATGACTAACAAACATAAAAAGGACTATATGAGAAGCGGGGGATAAACCGCAAAGGAATTATGATGCATGAAGGAGTTCCAAAGAATTCCAGTGAAATTCTAAGAAATCTAAGCATCGAAAAGCATTTTTATATAAAATTAAGCATTACAAAGTAGTACAACCACAAAAGGGTAAAGATCACACCTAAACATTCTTAATAATTTTCTTTCATTTTATTACCAAAACCTAAGTAAAATCAATTAGGTATGATTAAAAAAAATTTGTTCGTTTTATTTTAAGTAAGACTGATATTATTAATTAAAAATCAGGGCAAATTTAATTCCAATAAAAATTACATTAATATTGCATGTGCCTAAAACTAAAAAATGGGCTTTATAGGCTAAAGATAGCGTTAACAGTTACAATTTATATTATTGTTTTAAAAAAAGCATCAATGAAGCAAAATCATATTTAATTTTGTTCAAATCGCTAGCGTTTCTTTTATTCTACAACGTTTTTTTCTAATTGTATAACCCTCTTCAAGGAAAAACGACGCGACGGCGACGTAACTCACAATATTAATAAATATAAACTTTATTGTATTTGAAAAAATATTTCGGTGAATTGATACAAAAAAATTTGACCGGTTAATTCCACAACCCTATTCTTAGCTTAGCTCTGCGGTTTGACTCTCTTTTGTAGGACTATGCTCCCAACAATGTTACAAAATTGTCATTAAGATAGTTATCTCCGTCATTTTTGTTATTTTTTTTTTGAGTTATTTCCGCCATTTTCGTTATTTTTTTTAGTAGTGATTATGTCAGTGGTGGATGCTCAGACAGGTTCTATGCAAAATGTTTCTGAAGTATGTGACTACACTTCAGGCGGTAATTCTTTGACTGATTTTCAGGTTAAAGGTCTATATAAATATGTTTTGTTTTCGTAGTTACTTAAAGAAAATATTTTGACAAAAAATGTTCCCTAATGATTTTAAAGAGAAAACTGGTATAGTTAAAAAACGATAAAATTATTTATTTTGATATTTATTAATTTTTTTTATTGTATTTTTAAGTTACCCCTCGGATTTGTAATAAAATCAGCTAAACTTTAAAATCTTAAAACCATTTCAGTTTCTTTGAAAATTGGTATATTTGTAGAAAACTGGAAAAGAAATAACTTTTTCCAATAAATTTTTTCGATATTTTTAAAAGACCTATTTTTTTTTCAAATTTTTTGTTACATTTGGTTTTATAATATGTTTTTCTTTTCAGCCACATTAGAACACATGACCGTACTGGAAACGATAGCCGAGGATACATTAATTTTTCATCAAGTTCACAAGAGAATATGGCCGGCTAGTCAGCGGGATGTTGTTTTTTGGTCCCACTTAAGGCAGTTGCCGAATGATCAAGACAGGGAGGGGCCAGATATGTGGACCGTGGTTAACAATTCGACTGAAATTTCAACTTATCCGGTAAGCTTCACAAGCGTGTCGTTTTTGCGTGTATTATTTTCATTTCAGGATTTTCTGATCTATTAATTGTTCGATAAAGTTACCAAAGTCACTAAAATTGCTCGATTTAATATACCAACAATGTTTTTTCATTCATTTATTAAATCAAAATCTATCTACTGATTTTTAGGGTCTAATATTTTTCTCCAACAAATTTCCACTTTTAGGCCATCAACCAAGTCAGTTTTTTTGTTGTCTGGGTACTGATCATTTACCCGAAGAGGCATTAGACTTTACAAATAAATATTTTTCTACGCTCAATAATTTAATAGATCAAAACTTTTCTCAGAATTAAACTAGAAACTTTCATTTTGATAAAACTGTTTTTAAATTATGTAATATTCATCTTATTTCAATAACTATAAATCAAAAGAGTCTTGACTTTTTAGCCTTATGAAACCACCATTGCAATAATCTAACCACCAATCTCAAAATATGATTTAGTACCAGTACAGTCATAGTACAAATAACTACAGATTACATTACATAGAACACATGAATATCGTACTATATTATAAAGATTACTGGCAGTTCTTCTTTATCAGGAAGAGCATTAGAGAATTTTTAAAATTTTCTGTCATAGGTTAAAAATCATTGGATACATTTGTATTTCCAGGCAAACTCAGGCAAATGCGTCAGGATATTCTTGACGGTATGTCTGCTGTGTCAGACTAGAGTGATACCACCAAAGGAAGGCACAGCTTTGTCAAGAGATAATGTTTCATGCAAAATAACTTACTGTTCAGTGGGTAGGTTAATCGCTAAATATGTGAACTGCGCACTATATTTTATCTTATCATAAATTTTCAGTAAATCCGGGAGGATGGGCACCGGCGTCCGTTTTGCGGGCAGTTTACAAAAGAGAGTATCCAAAGTTTCTGAAGAGGTTTACCGCATATGTTAAAAATCAAACGAAAAATCAAGCTATACTGTTTTAGCACCGAGATGAGAGCTTTATTGTTTTATAATTTTTGTTTTAATTAATAAATGTTATTTTGTGTTAGGCCAGTGTTTCATTTTCCCTCGTCTTTTTAGTTTTTTTGACTTGATTATGAATGATATTCTTAAGTAACACTTAACTTATGGCAACGTATCAAGGATACAGTACAAAACCAGCGACTAGATTTTTTTTGTTTAAAAAAATAGCGACTTACACTCAACAAGATTTCATATTTTAACTCCTTGAAGGAAAAATTCAATTTTAATTTAATATCCTTATTTATTTATTATTTCGCCCTTATTGCCAGAACTTTAACAACAATTATTACAAGAATATTTATCTATATCTAGTAATTATATGCGAAAAATATATAGATATATAGATTATAGATAATATAGAAGCTTTAAATTAGAATATTACAGCTCAGGGTACTGATATTTTTGTCTAAGGAGTCACATAAATCTGATGCACTTAGCAGCATTTTGCGCCATTTGTGCACTTACTGAACTCGTTTTATCGCAGAAAATTTAATCGGATCTGGGCATATTTTGTTAAACATGCAATCCCACCATTTTTTAAATGTTTATTTCGAAAGTACTTTTCTGTGTCTACAGATTAACGGTCCTAGTTCGGGAGAGTTAAGATAGGCTTTATTGGTCTTTACGCCACTTATTGCGATCCGATGGTTATTGTCAAATGAACTAGACATTGCCCTTTTTGAACTGCTCCCATTATTTCGAGAAATGAATATTAGTGCCAATTAATTCTGCAATTCAGTATGCTATTACCTTTGCTCCTTTAGCCTGCTCATTCTACCTGAATCTGCAGCAGGTTAGCATTATTCGTGGCACCGTTAACGGTTTTGGTAGTGCGTGATTTGTAGAAAATAGCCCCAAAACAATATCTCAGGACACTTTCGCATTGTACCTTCAAACTAGCAAAAATTAAAAGCGCTCTCTATGAAAGAAATATTAAATATTGCAGAAGGCTGAGTATCAGTAAATCGCTTTGCTCGCAATTAAACTCGTTTGTCAGGAAGTTGCAATCATATTATTGCTAGAGTTCTGTTATTTAATATTTAATCGGTAAGCTTTTCGTTTAATGTTGATCGGATGAAACGCTAAAAGCACTGATGTCAAATCGCGAACTATTTTTTAAAAAAATACCAACAAAATAACGAAATCACTCCAAATTTTAATTCCTAAGTACATTAACATTTTTTCCTGCAATAAGTGTCGCTTGAATAAAAACCACGTCTAAATTGTTAATTTTAAGACACGTAAAAATTATTGAAACACTTTATATTGTAAAAAATATTTTAACAACAAATATTAAATAAATTTGCACTGGGCACGCGATTCTAGATATAATATAATTAGGCCGCTTAAATGAGTCAGAACTAACTACGTAACTACGTACATTATCGTTTATATATTATATACATGAAAATCTAAAAATCCAAATTTAATTGGATTAATGAGTTTTAGGTACTAATGGATTCCTTCCAGTGGCGTAAATACTTTGTACTGATACAGTTTGTCGTCGCCATATCCGTAAAGAAGTTTACCGTTCCCGTTTTCATCATAATATGGATAACGATACTTTGGCCTGCAAATACAAAGAAAAATTCACTGCTGCACTGTATTCAGTTTTGAATGATCAGTGAACTCGATCTAAACTGGAATGAGGGCGGCGTGCTAGAAACGTGAGGCAAATTTTACCTTAAGAAAACATAGCTTGCTCATTGTTTAATTACGATATTTACTAATATGATTCTTTTTAAAATCATTTACATATTATTTGACGATCAAACAATATGTTCATTAAATATTTGCAAATAATAAAATGAATTTTAGGTACTTAGAAACCTCAAATATTTAGATTCTAAGCGGCTAGTGGCAATTTTTTCATAAAATGAAAGATGGCACAAACAGAAATCTCATACCTATATTGGAATTTTAGTTACAGGATGATTTTGAAAGTTTTGCAATTTTATTTTGCGATATTTGTAAACTTATCGAGAAGGTGAAAACTGGTCTGGATAGGTTTTTTTTGACAAAGGATGTAGTAACGTAGTCAGTCTTTTTCTGAACTTGATAAGTTTTGATATATGTATAACCCAAACTTGTATTTTTTAATGGAACACAAAAAGTTAGTGACCTGTCAAAATAAACTTATACATAATTGTCATATTTTAAATTATAACATAAACGGTAATAGAAGGACTGAAGTCAAAAATAACAATAATAATTATAACATGTCCTCAGTGTTTCACAACAAAAATATATTAGGAAACGGACCCCTTTTTTCGCATGGTCTACTCAAAAACAAAATGAAAGATATACGTTTTGCATTTGAAATGCTCATAGCAAGCCTAATAAAATTATTAAAATAAACACAGGCTATTCCATTAAAAAAAATACAAGTTTAGTTTGTATATTTGTGAATTTCAAAAAAAAGAAAACTGACTACGCCACTACCCAGACCAGTTTCACTTTTTCAATAAGTGTACCCATAACCAAACTAGAAAGGGTGTCTATGCAACATTTTCAAAAACACTCTACGTCTAAAAATCGAAAATAGCTATGACATTTCTGTTTGCGGCACCTTTCAACTGATAAAAAATGTAGCAACACGGTAACTTTGTTATTGACGGAGATACGCCGTAAAACCATCAAATAAGATAAAATTAAGACTTGTTTACTACAAATCTGTAAATCTAACTAATATTTTTTATTTTTTGAAAAATATTAAAACCAATCAATCGATTTAATAATTTTAGTGAATACATGAAAATACGTTATTTATATTATCATATTTATATGTTTTAATTATTTATTAACTCGATGACTTGTTATTTATTCATAAAACAAAATCAGATCATGTAATACTTTGGTAATATGCAATAAATAAATTTTCTTTTATAACAGCTTCTTTTAATTCTTGAACCTCGTATATATATAATACTGGAGTTAATCTTGGGTTTAGGTTTTATTTAATGTTTCGATCACAATCTGAATTTTTATCAAGAATCTAAAATACATACAAATATTAAATAAATTAAACATTTCATATAAAAATATTTACTTACCTTAGTGATATTTTTACTAATTTACAGCTTTCTTAATTTGAACCCTTTCTTTTATTGCTATTTTTTGATAATTATTAACTTAGGTTAAAAATAATTTAATTAGAACAAAATATGGTCAGATTTTTGCAGTTATTTATTAGTTTATGACATCTGTTTCGGCAACATCGTGCCTTTATCAAATATTTATATTTATATGTATTGTATGTAATGTATATGGTATTTCATAAAGACACGGTGTTACCGAAACAACTGTCATAAACTAATAAATAAAATAATGTTCTAATTTAATTGTGTTCAATGGATTGTTATCAAGTAAAAGCCACCTCAGTTCAATTGAGTTAAAATATTACTTTCTAAATTTTGATATTTATGTAAAACAGTTGATGCGTTTTTAGTACATTTTTGTCCAATTATATGTTTTTCTAAAAGTTGGCTTGTCATTCCAAGGTATTCAACATACAACATCTGACTTTTTTTAACTGGAATTTTACTTGTCAATGGAGTAAAAACTGATTTTATTAATTTGTGGCACACTGTGATATCACATTTAGAAATTATATGTTTACTTCGCTGTTTAAGCATGTTTATTTTCAGAGAAATGATTTTCAAATAAAATTTGTTTAATTTTTGATAAAATTTCTATATAGATGTGGGTTGTGTAGCACGGTTGGTTACCAATCTTACAAATGAATAAAATCAATTTTTACTGCATTAAAAAGTGAAATTCCAGTTAAAAGTAAATTAATATATTCAATACCTTGTTTAAATTGACCAAAAAAATATATTGGAATGACAAGCTAACTTTTGGAAAATCGTATAAATGGACATAAATATACTAAAAACGTATCATCTGCTTTACATAAATATGAAAATTTAACAAAACATGAATTTAATTTTCAAGAAACTAAAATTTTAACACAATATAATTATTATAAAAAATTAGCAATAAACGAAAACGAAAAAAAGATAAATGCTCTCAATAAGCGAAGAAATATTAGTAAGCTAAGATATTAGTTAATTCAATTTTTCCACAATTTAATAACCTATTCTAAATTAAAAATCAAATCCAATTATAAAAACTGTTAGCAACTAATAATAAACTTAAACTTCAAAGCCAAAATATTAATGACAATTATATCATATTTGTATTTTCTTATATTTATATAAATTGTTTAATTTATTTAATATTTATACCAAACATTGTCACAATCAACAATAGTTACAACCACTTATTTTAAAGAAGGATAAACGATTTAAATGATTTCACAGAGTTTCCTGAGGTACATGACTTAACAAAAACCCAAGCGGATACCAGAATTGGACAGTAATATTAAACAATCGCTCATTACACTTATTTGCCTTTAATATTAACATGTATGACAAAGAAAAGAATTCTTATTACTACTCGTCTTCGTCTAAATAAAATTTCCTTCAAAATTGGTATTTTTCAATTTAAATCGAGTTCACTTTCCTTTCACACATTTCACATACCTTTCGAAATATTGAAAATTTGGTGCTTTCGGTTGCAAAGCGTTCGCATAAAATAATGCCCAAAATGTGAAGATTATCTGAAAGGAATTTGGACTTTTAGTAGCTAAGGCTTTATAAGTTATTTTTTTCTTAATAAAATTAGGTATTCACTTACAACACATATACCTGTGAAAATAAATTTAAACGCAAATAAAGATTGCATGATTTAACTTTTGAGATGTCTGTATAAATTTTATATCGGAGAGTCTTAAAAATGTGAGACATATAGGTATAGCGGGTCTCAAAGTATATCATCTTGGCGTTTGACAAATCCGGTTTACCATATGTCTCGAGTATATCACTGCGAAGAATACTATAACGACTTTAAGATTGTCAACAAGATATTAGTGAAAACTGGTTTCAAAATTATTTTTTAAAACATATTCCGCAAGCTACAAAAAGCACCAAATTCATCTAGTGCAAAAACTGACACTCAGTAGTTGTACTTTGAATCCAGTTACAAGAAAGGACATATGCTATTAAAACATAACAAGTATGTGATAGTATAGGTGAAATAATGGAGTATACTATTTTATGTCTTCCTCTTTATCAAGGCATATGCAACCTCTTAGAACATTTGTGGCACCAAGTAAAATCAAATATAAGAGCAGAAAATATTATTTCTACTTTAAGTTCGAGTGTAATAAATTTAATTAAAAAAGTAATTTTATAGCACATTTTAAAAATTGAAGATTCTTAAATTTGCATACAAAATAACATAGAGTCCATTATAACGAATCTTAACGTCGACTCTTGTTTTCATTTAATTTTTAATAAAAACGTACTTGTATAGGTGATTGTTGATAATTTGTATATATTTAGTGTCATTGCATTTTCCATTAGTATTAGTGTGATTTTGTTACATCTAAATGAAAATAATATATTTAATGTTCATATTTTGAGCCCGTCTCTGATGCTCTGTGTTACCATATCGACAAGACAGGTGTTTTATTGCCGTCGACAAGTTATTTCGATAATTGCCGTCAAAAGTCAAGACGATATACTGCAATACTAAGTATACGCTCTTATCTAATTTTAAGCTATTGTTAATAATTTTTTTACAAAATAAAAAGCTAAATTTTTAATTTATTAGTTATAAATTAAGCTCCTAAATAAATACTTACCGCCAAGAATATTTTATTCACCATAGTTTCTTCAATAACTTTTCCCGCTAAGAAAAATATCTCGTGGTTATGTATTTTGACCTACGTTTAAACTTTTAAACCAACTGCCTTCGATAAAATTTACAGTAATAAAGCGCTATGTCACCGCTTCCAAAAGTGAAAGTCGCAGACGAGGTAAACAGTTTCCCTTTATAAGGTATACGGGTTGTCCAGATTTTTTGTTGCGATCCAGTATGTTATTGATTATATGGACACAGATCTTCGATTGAAAATGCGCTCGTTTAAAAAAGGAATTGAAAAGGAAACGATGATATTAAAATAAGTTTGCTGGTAAAGTATGTCTCATATTTGATGATTTCACGGCGCATCTGTCTTGTGACTTTCAAGGAACCAATGAAATCGAGTTTAATTAATTAAGTAATTTAATTAATTATTTTATTAAGACAAAATTGCAGAAATTTAAGAAACAATTGAACTGTTGGACTTAAGAAAATCCGAGAATATTATACGAATATATTCTTTCGAATAAAAAGTTCGATAATCCTGACTTACAATAGCATATCATAACAAATATTCCTTCAACATTTAATTTTCACTAGGCGAATCAGTTGAATGCGAAAAACTGTGTAAAACTTTGTGGAAAAGGGTTTCCTTTATTCTTTTATATTTCTATTTTGCTTCAATGTATGCCGATATCTAAAATAAAAGCAGAAATAAAAAGTATACTTCTCATTTTAAGTCAGCTTGTTTGGTCTGTAAGATATACAAGAGCAATAGATAACTTGAGTTTTATTTACAAAACTTCTGGATTCCTCCTGCGTCGATTGTTGTTGAATAGAACTTGCTAACGTTGGCTTCTTCAGAGCTTAATTGAAACTGGCTCGCGTTCTACTGCATGTGTAAAGTCTGTTCATAGGTATAAGAAAGTGACTAAATTGATACGAATTAAGGAAACATCCAGGCAAGCTGTAAGAATGAAATATGGCCGAAAAGGTCCGTACTTTGCTTAGAATTTAATTATTTGGGGTTTTGTTAGGAAAGATACTAAACAATAATTATTTATTTATGCATGTATTTTTATTACCTACTTAAATTACTTAAAATTATTCACATAATATATCAGTATCACTATCGCTATCATCGCCTGTTCTAATTATTATTTGTTCTATATTATTTCCAATATGGATATACGATTGAGGAAGGGGTTTTAGTCAACTGTCTACTGTGATAATTTGCATTGTCCATTACAATGACGCTATTAGGAGGAATGTTTGGAACTAGTTTGTTTTTAAACCAACTTTCAAATAAATCAGCGGTGGTGTCTTTATGGTAATCCAGAGAAGAATCTTTAATATTTTCCGCAGACGGAGAAAGTCCATTTGGAATCCAACCATCTTTAGAGCCAGCATGCAAAATAGTTATTCTTTTACCTCTTTTTGATGGCGCGTTTGTTTTCCACTTTCTTTAGAGCCAGCATGCAAAATAGTTATCTTTTACCTCTTTTTGATGGCGCGTTTGTTTTCCACTTATCAGTTGAGTCAACCCAAGTAAATAATTGGCCTTTGTTGTTCTCTGAAAAATCCTATTTTTTTCTAGATTCCAGTCTCCATTTCCGAATTCTAAAAGATTCCATTAAAACTTGCCTTTAACACACATTTAACACCGGTTTCATCTTTTTCAAGGCTCCTAATTAAGATATCTAATGTAGGCACGCTTTGTTCCTCGTATAACTGGTAAATTTTACCCCGTATTATATCTTGATCACTTTCATCTACACTCGAGAAAATATCAGCATCGCTTCTTTTTTTCGTCGCTGAAATGGGATTATTCACAATTTTCCATACAGTTGATGTTTGAATTTTCGTCAATGTGGCCATTTCTTCTGCTGGCACCACGTTCAATGAGAGTAAAATAAATATTGTTTATAACTTCCTTAGTCTCAATAGAATAGTGTTTTCTACATTTGGGCGGGAGCATCTCCTGAGATACACTAGACTCGCACATATTTTGCATAATTCGCACACGATTCAACACACGTTGTATTACACACGAAATAAGAATGATTACTAATAAACTTAAACTAAGTAGTACACCAAACCAAAGAATATTAAACACAGGTAGGTATAAAATTATTTTCTATTACGGACTACAATTTTACCTGAATTTAAATTCCGAAACTTTAGGTAATAATCTTGTTGCATTGTATGTTAATGTTAACCCTTGGATAATCCCATTCAAAATCAATTGGTCACTTTCTTATATCTATGAACAGACCATACATGCTTATATATTGTTTGTGGAGGGGAGAACATGAACATTTAACATAAACAGGTAAAGACCTGAGTCGTGGTTAAGATTTATATAGACTATCGTTTGTAGAAGAATTAATTACATGCAAGAATTTTAATTTTATCTAATAAAATTTTGTGTCAGGTTTCATGATTGTGTTCGGCAACTGATAATGAGTTTATTTGTCTTAAGGCTGCCACCAATAAGGCAATCAGTTATCCGACACCATGTTCATGCCTCTCCCATAACTCCGCAAGCTAAGGAAGTACAGAGTAGAATGCGAGTCAGTTTTAGTTAAGCTCTGAAGAAGCCAACAGAATGATTGGCCCAATGTTAGGAAGTTCGATTCATCAACAACCGACACAGGAGGAATCCACAAGTTTTGTGTGATAAAAACTCGCGAGACATCTCGTATAGTTATTAACAGTAAATTAATTATGTACACATATATGGCAATTTATCGATTATCGATTAGTATCGTTTTAACCATCAATAATTTTTTTATTATAATAATTGTCACATTTTGCCATCTTACTCAATCGTCTTTGCATGAATGAGCGTGTTTAATTCTTAACAACATGGAAAAGTCGGGGTCGAAACTATTCATACATATACACTCAGCGTTCTCGTGCACTTTCACTTTTTTGACGTGCAAATTAATCCATTAGGTACTTAGCTCCGCCACGAATTTTAAGTGCGCCTTAAAATGAAAGTGACCATTTCTTTGGTAAGTTGTTTTTTACTACAAGTTTGAAATAGAGTGCATCGTGCTCCTATGCTTTTAATAACTGGAATTGTGGTTACGATACTTACAGGGTTGTTCACGTTATACGGCATGAATTGTTGTGGTCAAAATACAGGGTTTCCAAAAAGTGACACTTTTTTAATTAAAGTGTTAAAAGTACCTATCAAATTCGTTTTTTTAAATGGACCTCTCATTATATAGCATTTTTGGATTCTACGACCAAAATAAATGTGCGTTTTAATAAGAGTTGTGATACTCAAAATATAATCTAATTTTCTTTTCCTGAATGTATACATAAAATATATATAAATTGTGTCAGCAAAATTGACAGTAGGGTGTAACATTATAGCATATTTTATATCCCAACTATAAAAAACGTGATTATTTTAAATGGAATACCAAATTTTTTAACTTACCAGGGATTATACTATCAAATGGTTGGTATTAGGGTGTCCTATAGTTATCTAAATGAATGTTTTATTGCATTGTCTATGGTATTTAGAGATGATAGATATTTTATGTCTATTGACTGGGCACAATTTCCATTACTTATTGTAATTTGAATGTGCACGAAGATGGAATCACGAGAAATCAGAATGGTGGTCTATGAATTTGTGAGGTGGAATAATAGGCATTTAGTTGGCACTAATTTTTTGAAAGAGGATCTTTTTCTTATTGATTTTCAAATACCGTTTACCACACTTGTTACATATTATACTATTTTCTACTACCGTTGGTTTTTGGGTACATTTTTCGCGTGACCATTGATATAAGAACGAAACTAATGGTCGTTGAAAAAGTATAGTATGTAACACGTAAGGTAAACTTTTTGACGCACTCGTTTAGTAAGTACTCGCTCCGCTTGTGTCAAATGCCGTTGTTGCATAATGCAGTATTAAATTGTAAGTATTTAAGTTGCATCGGGTTACAAAATGTTTAAATTCATTGAATAGCGTGGAAAAAGTGGAAACACAAATGTATTTTAATTCGATTTGAAATAAAGAAACAAAAAAATAATAAACGATACTCATGCTATAGCAACCTTAAATAAACTTATGAGTCTATAAACATAAGTATGTCTATCGTTCTAGATTCTTCTAATAGCCTACAATTTCCCATCTAACGATGCCGCTCTCACGATTGTGCGTGATTTGGTGCAGTTCAACCTAGCAGGACACCCAGTTTTGCATAAATCAATGCCTTGGCCGTTTGATCCAGAAATTGGCATCAGACGCTCGAGACAGTACCAGGAATTGAATGGAATTTTGGGAGAAAGCCACATAGAGAGGTTAGGCTTGGGAATAGATGGATATGATCGTGAAAGGTTGGCGGCACAACGGGCTAGAGATGATGGCCATTTAGGGGGAGTCGATTATCTCACTCCATGAACATCAATGTAATTGCTGCAATTTTAATAATATTAATTACATTTAGATTTTGAGTGTTGTTTTATTTAGATATTATATAGTATTCAAAAGTTTCCCCACGAAATACACAGGGTAACCCAAGCATGTCGAAATATTTAAACATTACTTCATTACCATCATAAAAGCTCCGCTATTTTGGAACTAAGTTTGTGTTTTGTGCTGATTCTGGAATTTAAAATAAATAATAAAAATGTGAGGTGATAAGGCTACTAGATATAATAGCTAGGTACCCTGTTTTTTTACACTTCTGATACCTTTTTTTTTAAGGGTGAACTATATATTATTTTTATCTTGATTATTAATCATATTTAAAAATTATATACATGATTTTATATGGAGTTATTTTACTCAATATAATTACTACTTACGTTTATTGGTGCTTATAGTGATAGTATGGCAAATGTGTGCACGTTTTGCGATATTAAAACTTGATGCATGTTTATTGGTGTCAATATATGTATATAAATGCAAACTATCTGCACAATAGAAAAAAGAAAGCTTCCAAAAAGTAGAAAAAACGCAGAACAGCGTTTGGGCGCAATCTGTAGCGCATGCGTGTAGTTCTGTAGTTCCAGGTAGCAAGCCCCGGCTCTATCGGAGCGTCTCCTACGGGACTGTGGCTATGAAATCGGCTATATTGCTTCGTTTTCGTTTCGCTGTTTGCTTTGAAAAGTGCAATACAAATACAGATTTAATTTACGTTTTGTTTTAAGTCATTTTTTATTATTTGCGCAATTTTTATTGCCATCCAAATATCATGTAACTTATTGCACGATATTTGTGCCTAACTAAGAGTTTTTGACTAATAATACTTTTTAAAGGTGTTTTTATATTGTTTAGGGCTAAAAAAACTAACAATTTGTTATTAGTAAAGTGCAAGTCGTTTATATACAAATATTGTTCAATGAATACATAATATTAGGCATACACTAAAACGAAAAACCGAAAATCACCTAACTTTGGTTTGGTTTTTTTTATCTATTCTTTGTTACATGGGTCACTTAATCATTTGGCATTTAACATAAGTTTTTATCTATGAACATAACCTACACAAATCTGACGTTCTTTGACGCGTTCAAGTGTAATATAAAAGTCAAATGATGTTTTCAAAAACACTCAAGAATCTGGCTGTTTTAAAAGCCAAATAAATGAAAAGTACCTTAAAGTATATTAACATTCTACAATGTATTTTCCAATCGGTTGGCCCAAAGTGATCCATACCCCAGAATTGGGTCAGTGGACGCTGCGGCAGGTAACCTGCAACAGAGACAGGATTTTGGTAGCGATTTTGACTGACGATGCCTTAGCTATTTGGTTTTGCAAGGTGAACTGAGATTTTTGATAATTTATTTATTTTTATTCTGTATTTTTTAGCCCTGTGTACCAATCGTTTTTCATCGAAGAAACACGCAGTCTTTGGAAAAGTTTGGTACAAACATCACAGCTGAGTGGAAGCCCGATTCAGAGAAAATTGTCATTGCTGTAAGAAAGGCATTGAAAGTTTTAAGCTACCAGTATTTTAACTCAATACATTTCAGACTTCCGAAGGGCACTTATTATTCTACAAATTAAATGTATTAGTTAATCAAAAGGGTTTATATGTTCAAACTGATTCACCTCATGCAAATCTAAGAAGGGATAGTGCTGAACTTTTTATCAAAGAGACCATTCCACCACTCTCTTTATCTGTGGTAAAACCTTATTCAATTATAGGAATCTATTTTTGTATTAATACTTGCTTATAGAGTGAAGAAGTAATGATTTGGGATGGTAAAATCTCAGAAATAGTTTGTGTCACAATGACAGAGATTATGTTGGCAACCACAGAAGGGCATGTTTTGAGATATAAATGGGACGGAATGGAAAATAGGGATTATACCCTTGATCTAAGGAGGATTCCGTTTTGTATTAATCAGCAAGTGTCTAAAGGTGAATATGTATCTATGTACAGCATGTCTGGTAAAATTGGCATAAAGATCCTATGAACATAGTTCCTGCTTAGCACCCTCAATGCAATACAGAGGTCATACTATAACAATTTTTTTTCTATGCTTCAATGATATTATTATCTAATGAATTAAAAATTATTGATATTCAAATTTTCTGCATTATTTTTCAAATTTTGAAATTATATTATTTTTGTTGATATTGGCTTTTGGATATAATATTATAGGATTTTGTCTGTCATTGGACAAATTAATTCTAGTGATACTTATTTCTCTCCACTGATGATTCTTTTTCCACACAAAAAAAATTATTAACTTATGGAAAATTGAAAATTAGAAAATAACCCTGATTGATCAAGGAAGTCCAAAAAATTTATATCTGTTAGTATTTTCATTTCCATAATCGCAGTAAGGATGTTATACGGAACTATAGTAACTGTTTATCTTCAGTTAAGTTGTTTTGTACCTTCTAACTTTTCTGAACACCCTTTATATTTTTTAGTTATTTGAGTCTAGTTTTTTTTTCTAGCAATACCAATAGTAGAAGAAAATACTTACATAACAGCCATGGAATATTCTCCGTTGGTCGGTGGCTTCTCAGTAGTGCTAAATGATGGAAGAGCTGCTTTTTTAACAGCATCAAATTTGAAATTTGATCCGAATGTGAGTTTCATTTTCTGAGCAATTTTCAATACTTTTTTGATGTGCTTTTAGCAAGTACAAGGGATATGGGCTCAAAATATTGAAGATGCAACTTGCACCGCTATAAATCATAAATTCAGATTAATTACATTTGGTAGAGCCAAGTAAGTTTGTGTGCATCATTATATTTAAGCAGTTATCAAAATCAAAATTGATAACTAAAAAATTCTATGGACTCTTCGAAAAATAGTTCTCTTTACATTTTTAAGAGATTTAGGATCTTCAGTTCTAGATATATGTTTATATAAAGACTACTAAGGAAAAATTATATAATAGAATGAAATTTGTTTTGATATCAGCAAATTTAAGTCTCTGCATTTGTGTTTTCCAAAGTTTCTTTTTTCTTTTTAGCTCAGAATGTGTAATATATTATGTAGATGACAGTACAGGAGGGCTAGAAATTTCCCATAGTTGCATTCTAAGCAGCAAGGACTATCCTGGTTGTCCGGGGCCGATAGGAAAAGTATTGTGGACTCCTGATGGCTGTGCCTTAATAGCCTCGTGGGCTCAGGGTGGTATAGCAGTGTGGTCTACGTTTGGAGCCTTGCTGATGTGTTCTCTTGGCTGGGATTATGGCTTGAATATTGAAATACACAAATTTAATCCCCTACAGATTATTTCCATGGTTAGTATAGTATTTAATACCACATCAGCTAGCACTTAAAGGATATTTTGACTTATTACTTATTGAATTTCTGTTTTAAATTCAGGTCAATACTTTAACAAACCCCCTGTGGATGAAATTGAATCCTTACACTTTTAACCTATTCCCTTCAATCGGTGCAATCCTTATGAGTATATGCCGGATGTCCCACTATAACCAACGAGATTCGGTATTAGGAAAACGGGCGGTAGTAGAAATTTCAAAAATATTTTTTTAAGCAAATAGTCCAAAAGAAAATGCTTATTTTTGAATTTCTTGAATTTTAGTGTTAGATTTTTTTTAGACATATTTTAGGATAGGATAAAGAGATTGAGAGGCGGTTTTCACAGGGTCGTTGGGTCCTTATTGACTTTCTTATGACATAAAAAAAGGTCATGTCATACCATTCATTCTTTTTGTAAAAAAATCTTTTTTTTTTTGCGAATAGGTCAGAAAGCACCACCTGGTGGCGAGCTAAGCAATCACAACACCCACTACATTAAATAAAAATCATTTAAATTTGTTTCAGCTTTAAAACAGTACTTTCTCTTAGCATTTTTTCACAGATTTACTAAATAGTTTTTTTTCTCAAATTTCTAGAACTGTTTCCCTAATACCATATCTCATTGCCCTTACTTACTTACTTTGACGTTTAGGATTTTGCAACAGAAGGTTACCAGTTGTGGATGGTTAGAAAAGTTCACAATTCGGTGCACAGTGATGAATCATTATACCAAAATAGTGATAATACAACTTGTTTGTTGCAAATGGATTTTGTCAAAAGTGCTTTGACCATAAATCCTTGCATGGTAAGGACTTAATTGTTGTAATAAATATATTATTACTGGATGTTATATTTAGAGTCACCAGAGCCATCTTTACCTTCAAGGAGAAGATAAATTGTACATCAACTCTGCAGACACATTGATAAAAATTTTCTCAGAAAAGACTACCAAAGAAGACGGTATGTTTGGTGAAAATGGGTCTTTAACTAGTACTCTAGCGGAAGGAAGGCAGTGGTTTGTTATACCCATTCCCTCCACATATTCTGCTACAAACTGGCCTATAAGGGTGAGTATTTGGTTCACCCAATATGTGAAACATATAATTGAAGACGACTTTTTCTGAGGAGGCATCCACCACTAAAATTTGTGTATATATATTTCAATTACTAGGAGTTTGTCAAATAATTTTGCAAAACTATACAGGAAATTAAAGAAAATGCGTAAAATACAAATAATTAATATGCATTCTTGGTAGTATGGAGGAAAATGTAGAAAAAATAATGGAAACTAGATATATTTTTTTAGTTGGCAATTATAATGATTTGCAGATTTTTGTTTAATTCCTTCCTTTCTTGTTGCTTTATCATGCTGATCAGTACTTTCTTCGAATTTCTAGAATTTCCAATAGCTTAAGGGTCCTATTAAAATTCTAAATATTGATATTCGCTCGGAATATACACCATACGTTTGCGTCTTTGCAAATCATGTAGACTTTCGAAGCCATTGCACTTCAATAATAATTTGTGTCAATTTTCATAGGCAAAGACCAAAGACAAACTATTCCCAGGATCAAAATTTGCCAAAACTTATTAATAAAAACTATTCCCACATAATGCGGACTTTAGTGGTAACGCTGTATATGTAAGTAAAGTTTCATTTCTTACGTTTTTCACCTCTATGAATGTGTTGCTAACAGCCTCGCGATAATACGTTCGACACACAATGAAACGTAGTTACCTTCACTGTTCTATTTATCGCAAAAGCAAGTGAGAAGGCACCGATCTGATATTGTGATACAATTCAAAAAGAAGGACGAAAAGTGAATTAATTCGTAAAATGAGGACGAAATGTGGGACAAATTGTACACATAGGTAGTGGATGCCCCTTCAACATTGTCAGTGTCATCTTCCTCAAATAAAAGTAATAATATTTATAAATTAAAAAATGAAAATTAAAGTGTTTTTTTCCTGTAGTATTCTGCTATAGATTCCAAAGGTCAAAACATAGCTATAGCTGGGCGAACAGGTTTGGCCCATTACTCCATGCAAACGAGGCGATGGAAATTGTTTGGTAATGAAACTCAAGAAAAAGATTTTATTGTGGCTGGTGGTCTGCTCTGGTGGAGGGACTACATAATTTTGGGCTGTTACAGCATTGTAGACAACTCTGACGAGTTCAGGTTCTACTCCAAAGAATCAAAACTAGACAATAAATTCGCAAAGATCATTTCAGTTGACTCACCCATTTTACTCATTAATAATTTGGATGACCTGTTGGTAACATTTGCGGCCAACGCACTGGTTTCAATATGGCGCCTGGAACAAATTGATACAGGTTGATGGCACCTATTTTTAATTATTATTTTATCAGCTTTATCATATTTCTAGTTGGAGATGTAGAAATAGCTAAAATGCAGTCCATAGATGTTTCCGCTTTAGCTGTGCACCCCTCGTGTATAACTTTTGTCACATTAACGGCTTTGCGCACAGAGACGGGAAGTAAGAGTGGCAGTCATAAGTGTTCCGAGAGTATGGTCCTAAATGTTAGTGGGCGATTGTATATGGTGCAAAGGGAGCTCAGGAATGGGGAGAAATATGCTTGCTTAATGCCGAACGTACTTGCCAGTTGTGTGGAGAACGTGTGGGTGCCTTCCAGGAGGCACGCTGATAAAGTAAGTGTCCTTTGAATTTCTGTACCATGGAATCTGAAAATAGGATAGAAGACTCAAATGTAATTGGGCATTTCAATTATGGGTACACTTTAAAAAAACTTAATGTTGCAAAAATATTAAATATTTTATGGTTAATTTGTTACGTTTTTCAAAATTGGCACAGCATATTAGAAACCTAACCTTACAGATTGTATAGCTCCTGAACTGCTTTGGTATTTTTTTATTAAAATATAATTTTTGTACTTATTCGCTTAATTGTTAATGAACTATGCCTGGAAATGAGTTTTTCATCATGGCAAAAAGTGAATTGTTTATCAATTTTATGAGATTGGTAAAAATTTTGTAAGATCACCAAAAAAATAATAATGTTCTCCAAAAAAGATACATAATTCATAATCCAAAATGTGATTTGACTTTTGTACTCTGAGTAATTTAAAGTTGAACAAATTACAAAATCACTTATAAATATGAAGTATTATGCTTGAAAAGCGCAGTTCAATCTTATTTAGCTGATACACTTAAGTTACGTGAAGAAAATCAATCTCTGCATCTCACAATTACTGAAAAATACCAAAAATACTAAAAAGTGTTGCAACTGATTGCTTAAAAAACCCTACTTTAATATTTGATTTTGAACTTTTACTTAATGAAAATTGATTTAACGGGTTAATTTAGAACAAACGATGTTCAAATTTTGAATGTGGTCCCAGGATTGCTTTTAAAACTGTAAACACCATAGGAACATATTTAAAAAACAAAATTAAATCACAAAAAAAAGAATCTCATCATGGAACATAAAAGAGGTTATACAGTTTGAGTATAATTTGGTATTTTATTGGCCAATAGATCCCCATTGTTAAATCTAAATTTAAATTAAAAAAACCCACAATAACTGTAATTTAGAATTACCCCCTTTTATATTTATAGACGTTGGGAGATTGTAATGTCTCATTTGATAAAGGCACGGTGTTGCCGAAACAGATGTCATACACCAATATTTAATTTTTGGAAATTTCAACATCGTTTGTTCTAATTTAACTTTATAAGATTTAATAATTTAGTATGTTAAACCTTCGCGTCGCTTGATTCATTAATTATAAATGCAGGTCCATTTGACAGAAGCTTTATGGCTATTTTGTGGAGCCCACGGCATGAGAGTTTGGCTGCCTTTATATCCCGGAGACGGCGAGAAGCCTCATAGTTTTATGTCGAAAAGAATTATGCTGCCTTTCCACTTAAAGATATATCCGCTAGGTAACAATATTTTCACTTTATATTTAATGTTTAATGTTTGCTCTCATCTCAATTTGGTGATGATGAATTATTGTTAACAAAAGAAAACGATCAATCATATTTAATGACATTTTCAAACAGATTTTATTAATTAGGATTCGTCATTTTAAATTGACATAAATGAAGAAATGTCACCAAATTCAATATTTAATTTTTTTTTTTGTATATTTTTTAGCAATACTCTTTGAAGACGCCATTATCCTAGGAGCTGAAAATGACACTGTACTATACACATCCGATATAAATTCGCCCTTCTCTTTACCATTTAGTATATTACAAAGAACTGTAAGCAACTGTATGCAAATCAAACATAAATAAACAAAACGTGTTGTTTTAGAGTCAAGTTTATTTACATCAGGTTTTAAGGCAATTGATACGTCGAAATTTGGGTTACCACGCTTGGGAGATCGCCAAAAGCTGTATGAGCTTGCCTTATTTTCCGCATTCACTCGAACTTTTACTGCACGAGGTAATGTTTGCTACAAGTACATTATGTTCAAAGGATTGGTGAACTGCCCAGAAACTTGGAGCCTGTTAGGAACCAATTTTGAATACTGCTATATCACCTTTTCAGCTTTTCCTGTCAAATTTCTTACCTGTAAAAATTGAGGTTAAGGTGATCACTACAGTTTAATCTATAACATAAAACCGTTTTTGTGTTTTAAATAACTCTATATTTAATTACAGATTTACTGATAACATAAATCCTCAAAATATGAAAAATCTTAAGCATTTGACCTTCATGTTGTGATTAAAATGTTAAATCTGAACTACCCTTTTACATATTGCTTATGGTTTGACATAATTCTAATTCGTGTTAAGTAAACTAAAAATGTATTAAAATTAATTTTCCACAAAAGCAGGTAATAAATTGAATATTCGAATTTAAAATGTGCACCTTTAGGACTTTCCTGGTTTGCTTTGGGTATATACCATCGGTCCTCCATTTCATACTGAATTGAGGCTTTGAATTAGTTGTTTTAACTCCTCCCGCAGGTGCTTGAAGAGGAAGCTACTAGTAAGGAGCCTATACCGGACGCCCAGCTCCCAAGCGTTATCGATTTTATCATGGAGTTCTCCGTCTATCTCCAAACCGTGGTTCAGTGCGCTAGGAAGACGGAGATAGCCTTGTGGCCTTATTTGTTTTCTGCGGCCGGCAAACCTAAGGATTTGTTTCAAGAGTGCATGGCTAAAGGGCAGTTGGACACTGCAGCATCTTACCTCATTATTTTACAGGTATTTTTTTAGTTGAGATAAGTGTTGGTTTACTCTTACTTTATTTCCTGTATGTAGAACCTGGAGACTTCATCGGTTAGCAGGCAATACGCGACTCTACTGTTGAATACTGCTCTGGATCAGTCCAAATGGGAACTGGCAAAAGATCTGGTTAGATTTCTTAGAGCTATAGGTGCTAACGTTTTGCCTCATCATTATTGGGACATTTTGAGTTATATAATTGATTTTAGATCCGAACGATATAGAATCGCCGCGCACTTCATTCATACTCCCAAATAAGTTAAGCCTCGCTCCACAAACGCCCCCTGTAGCCCCGAACGCCGAAGATATCTCGCTGGTTTTAGGGAAAGTTCAGGGACCCCGCGTCAGGTCATATAGTACAACGATCTCGCCTAAAATTTTAGAGAAGTCTAACAACAACGTGGGTATAATGACCGTAGTGCCAGAATCTCCCAACACCAATAGAAAAAAGTCAATGCCTAACTGTATACAGGGCGAAAAAGTAGATCAAAAGTAAGTTTTCAATTTACGTTACAAATAATGCCCGGTAATGTTCCCCTAATGTTACTTTTTAACGTTAAATAGTTTATCAACTCTGCTTCTCTTTAGAATGTAGTGTAAATAAATATTGCTGCATTTTCATGAGTTTCTTTACTATTGAAAAGCAATACTGGGCGGCACACATTACGTTAGGGCTATTTATACACAAAAATTTATCTAAATGTAAGATCAAGTTACAAGTGACGTTGTAGTCATGACCTTTGATAGTCGCTAATAGAACATGCATGAAAATAAAAAGTTACATATTACAATACACATCAACTCTTTACACACAAATGTTCATTTAAATGGTTGGATTTTTTGATATTTATTTTTACTAGAATTGTAACTTATGTGAGTGGCTTAATTTTGTCCTTAAGTGATTGTTTTTTTTTTAATGTACCATAAATGGATTGACTAACATTAGCAGTGATACTATTTGAGCAGTTTTTTGAAGATACAAATTAATTTATGGTATCAAATCGTAAAAAATATGGCACACTTACAACATAATCACAAGTTTGGACAAAAGGACGCAAATACCGTGATGCTGCTACTTTCTTTCTGGTATCTAGCCAATGGTGATGCCCTAATTTCAAAAGGTTATAGATTTCATGAAGCACCATCAACAGTATATGATGTAAATAATAATATGATTAATGAAATTTCTGATTGTTAATGGGTGAGAACTGATAAAAATATCTATCTCTCTAACTTGTACATCTTACTCAAGTCAGTGTTTGAGTAAGGCCCAGCAACACTGACTTGGGTTAGCTATGAACCACCTTATTTTATCTGTAACGTACTTTTCGTCGCCCAAAGCCGAAGTCAGGATAGATTATTTGTGTAAAAATGATAAGTTTTTTACATAAGTTTAGAGGTAAGAAAATATTTTTTTTTTTAAGATTTTTCTTTAAATTAGGTGACTGACAACAACCTTTTTTTATTATTAAACTAAAAGAAACTCCTTATTATCGCAAATAAATCTAACAAGTTTTATCAAGATGGTTTTTAGTTATAAAAAAAATATACAAAAAAAACTTGGACTATATATTGTTTTTTTTTTTTTACTTAATTATCAGGTTGTTAATGAATTCACACCATATAATTTATTTAGCGAGATTTGTCAGATAAATTTAAACAGTACTCATTATTATGGTTGCTGTCTGATATTCGGGAAACTAGCTTGGAATGTTCGGTATAAATGGTCGTTGTACCACTGGATTTTTTTTGCCATGGTGCCGAGTTGTCAAATTTTAAATTGTTCTAGTCCAAATATGAAGAAAAAAAATGATACATGGGTTTAATAATTTTAATCTATTAACTATACGAGATACTCAGGGTTCATTTTTAAGTCGACCACTAACAATTTCATAGATTCAAACCCACAGACGTCCAACTTTGGCCAGGGACGAGTGGAGTGAGAAATGTTGCCTTATACGAATGGTTGGTAAAAAAAAATTGACACACTTTTAGAGATAATGGAAACTACATGCGATGCATTAGAGTGTTCGTTGGAAATCCACAATATATAATATAATAAATACACAAAACAATAAAAAATGTACACCCGGCTAAGAAATATGATATGAGATATGATAAGATATGAAATACGATTTATTTACATACACATGAAATGACATGACTTCATAGTATTGTGGCATTTCTGCTGTCAGTCTTTGTAATAGCAATATTGAAAAACAGCTTTTCACTTTCAAAAAACCGCTTTTGTTAAAAACTCCCCTACATTGGCGTAAGTGTTTATTTGTTGTAACGTTGTCACATTGAAAAAAAACCATTTATTACAATCCATATCGCTAAAGTTAAAAAAGATCTATTTGTTATTTCTGCATGGTACATCGGTAAAAAAAATCCGGCGGTGTCTAGCACTGACAACATCGTCCCAGCCTATCAAGATATAAATCAATGCTCTATTGACTTAATATCTATGTTCAAACCCAAAAAGCAGTCTCTTCAATAAAATCAAATTTTGAAAAAAAGTGACTCACCGCCCTTTCTCTGAGGAGTATTTTCAAAAGAGATGTTCAGAGGGATTCTTACATCAACCATGAATTTATACTTTAACTTCTCCAAGTTGGATTATATTTCCTACATAATATTACCACATTTGGTAATCCCAAATAAACTTTCATCGATTCATAAACACTTTAGTGTG
Source organism: Cylas formicarius (assembly GCF_029955315.1). Taxonomy (NCBI): domain Eukaryota; kingdom Metazoa; phylum Arthropoda; class Insecta; order Coleoptera; family Brentidae; genus Cylas; species Cylas formicarius. The sequence continues at coordinate 35,220,438 of NW_026844347.1, read as the reverse complement.
CTTCATTATAAACAGACGTTTCCAGAAACCGTTATTTATAACGTAGGAACTCTCTTTTGGTTCGGATGTCCATTTAAGGTTTGCTATATGAAGCAAGAATTATAACCAGTTATAAAAAAAGACCATGGAGTAATTGTACATAAAATCAATAATTAGATTTATGTTCAAATCATCACCCTTTATAGTTAATGTGAGTCGTAATTAGAATACTGGACATGTGTGCTGTCAAAGTATTCAGTTGTCTACGTAACGACATACATTGCTTGCGTCATAAAGTCTATAACTCAGTACTCTTAGACTTTAAGTTAGTTACGGCTAAAAGAAATCGGGTAAACATGTTGAAAAATATGTATTTAAATTACTTCCGAGTGAGTTAGCGACTTATCAGAATTAGAACATAGGTTAGTTGCAGTGTGAATATATATAACCTTTAACTATATAACTTTTAATTTGATTAAGAATACACACAGCTTTAAATCCATTGTTTAGCCGAATAGTAGCTACAAATAAGAAAGACTTTTTATATATTGTAAATTTATTGCTGTTATTATTCAATCAATATCAATATCTTTATGAGACATAAACGAATTTTGTCAATATTTAAAATGTAGGCACGTCCCAAATAACTCTGCCGAAGAATTCTTCATAGATGTCATTTTGCAAAAACAAGCGCGGCGGTTGTTGTCAGCCCGGCGCCTCATGGATTTGGGCTACTTTGCCGCGCATTTGGACTTCCATTTGGTCGCCTGGCTCGGCAAGGAACGCGAGAGGGCCGCGAGGGTGGACGATTTTGTGCAGGCACTGAAACACTTGCATGAAGAGTTTGATTGGCCATATCCTACACCTTCTGCGCTTATGAATTTGGAAACCGAAAGTGGTAATGCAAATATTTTAATTTGCAAATCGGTTTGAGTGAGACATACAGCAATTTTAGCACCCCAGAGTCCGTTGGTGGCGCCTACCGAGAACGTATTAGAAGATCAGCTGCGGTCGCTAAAATTAGACGTTAATCTTGCGTCTTCTAGCCGAGTGGGAGACAGCGGTTATATGAGCTTTCAAGGGATCCCTTATACCGGCTTGGTGAGCCCTGTTAATACTCTCGAGCAGTCTAGTCAGATAGCCGACGAGGTGGATATGGATTTGTTAAATTCGAAGCATGTAAATTTGAGTCCACAGAGGAAGAAGCTGTCCTTTTTCTTTAGCGGCGAACGTAGTAATAGTTTCAGTGCTAACCTAAATTTGGGTAAGTAATTTTTAGTATAAAGTACCGAGTGGGCCAAATTGGAGACTTAGAATCTCGCCTGTCTGCAGGGAATAGGGCGAAAACTAGGGTCAATTGTCTGAAATCGATTTTCACAAAAAACATAATGGTAAAATCCGCATATGAAAGTATAGTACCATTTCAGTATAGGCTGTTTTTCTAAAACGCTAGAACTTTCTTATAATGGAAAATTCTGTGTTTCCATGACAATGTTTCCAGAGCAACTTTATAAGCAGAATGGTGTAAATATAATATTTTTAAAGTTAAATTTTTTTTATATAGGACACCCTCTATATTTGTATAATTGAAAACAAAAAGAAGAAATAGAAGTTTTAACTTGAATAAGTAGGCTTTGGAAGGTGCGACAGTAATACAGACAACAAAAGGGTTCAGGTAGGTGCTAAATTAAAATGTTGGGTGTAAATCAGCTAGGTTTCAGTTTAACTTATCTAATACATTTCAAAAGATCAACGGGTAACGCGTACTCGGTGTCCAGTTTGGCCATTCTGTACAGAGGGATTCTGAGACGCGTTTGAGTAACAATTTTGAAAATAATCAGTCGAATTGCATTAGAATCGATCAATGTGAGGTTAAATCGTCAGCGGTGCTCGTGTTGATAAATAAATAAAATTTATTAATTAGGGTTACCTTCAACCGCTCTGCAAACAAAAACCTTCGACGACTCGATGATGAGCACGGTCAGTTCGACGTGGGGCGACGATCGTGAATTGCTAAGCAGTCCGACTACCGAAAACTGGGAGGTTCCGTCCACTCACATTCTCGAGCAATTATCAAACTCCGACAATAGAGGCTCCCATAGATCTGAAATTCAGCTGAGGTATGGTGTGTCTCAAAGTATATCATATTCGCTTTTGATGGGAATTATGGAAATAAACTGCCCACGGCAATAAAACCCTTATCAAGTCGGTATTGTAGAATTATATGTATTATGTATAATTATATAACACTTCAAAATAAATTGCTGAATGATATAATGTCAATTAGTCAACTATATCCAAAGTCTTAAGTCGGTTTGCACAAACTGATAGCAATGTTAAAAGACGAGGTCGGAGTCGTGGAAGGGTTTCTATGAATTCTTAGCTTGAGGCAACGGTTTGTGACCACTAACTTTTTTAAAAAATGAGTTCCTGGAGCGCTACAATTTTAGAATTAGTTAAAATTACAGGAGACGAAGAGTCTGTCAAAAACTAATATAATAAACTTGAGACCCACCATAACAATATAGTTATTGCGTGTCTCAAGCGGTTCATCGCATAGTATTAAATTCGTTGCAGATATCTGTTACAACTGTTCATGGAGGCCAGTTGTTTGGAGTGGTCTTTATTGATCGCGCTCCTTTTGAGAGACGCGTTGGCAGTTCTGAGGACCGTGAACGCGGCGAAATCGCAAGATCAGTCCATTGAAAGTGTGTCCAGACTAACGCAGGGGCTTTTATTATTGAATTATTGGACGACCACCGAATGGTAAGTTTTTTTGATTACTGCAGTTTAGTTTTCTCACAAACAACATAATCTCCAACAAAATCTTTAAAAGAGCTTTATGCCTTTAGCAGGTGTACCTTAGGGAAGCAAATTTGGCCCTATTTTGTTTGTCATTGATATTAAAGATTTACCAGATTGCGACTAAACTGTTTAAAATTATTTAATAGTTTTGAAGACAGTGTGATTTACAGGAAGACCTCAATAGTGCTATAGTGTGGTTTAGTGAAAAAAAGTTATACCTAAATGTAAGCAAATGTCATGTAGTTTTTACTCGCCATTGAGTGGATTAAAGTGTATCGTGGTTCATCCTAATATGTACTAAAATATTAAAAAACATCGTTCTGGTCGAAACAGGAAAATTTATTAAATGTTGTGAAAGTGAAAACACAAACGTCCTCGAATCGACCTTTAGCGATGGTAACGAAATTGTTATCGAAAGCGACGCTACAGAACTTGAGATAGAATACCTATACGTTGAAAAAGATAAATTAATTAGCTTGAAAAATTTAATAACCGAGCCCACAGAACAAAAATGTCACCAAAGGTGAAAATACGAATACCAATCGAATCCAGTTGGTGAAGAATCTCCCCAGACGGAACAGCGTCCTGTATCTCTGACGGTCTAAAGTCCGACCAAATAATGCGAGGGGACACGGGAGCCAGTACGCATAACTGCGTAGAAGGTTCCAAAATTAATCAACCTCTTTTGGCAAGACAAGTTTCAATTGCAATTGATGAAGCCAAAGCCTTTTCCTTTTGAAATGGATAACAGCTCTGAGCATGAAGAAGATATTGAACCTTTTGTTGTGGTGAAACAAAAGCAAGGATAATAAAAAAAGCCGTACTATTGCAGGTTCTTCTACTAATACCGTTTTTCAAGCTGCTTCAAAATTGGCTTTTCTGCATGTTTACAAGCTTCACCCAGGTACTACAACTCCGCAACTGATTGAGTACCTAAACCCTCTTTTCTCTGAGGTTGTGTGCGAAAAGGTTGATTTCCGTTATCCGCAATATTATTCCTCTTTTAAGGTTACAATTAAATAAAATAAAGTAACCTTAGAGAGCTCAAGATCCAACTTTATGGCCAGCTGGAACCCATATCAACAGATTTTTTCATCGAAAAATGTTTAAGGTGCAGATCATGAATATTAAATTTCCGAGTAATTGACTGAAATCAATTAGGTCTACGACCAACAACGTTTTAGCTTGGGACAATAGTGTTAATACTGACAGCACATCTCTGACCGATGTTCTGTGATGCATTTGAATGTTCAATTTCTTTTAAAGAAGACTGACCGAGTAAACTTATTTTTAGATAATGTTTGATTAAATTTTATTTGCTTTTCAGCAGTAATTAATTACGTTGGGGTATGTATTTATTCAAATGATTTATTTAAGACCAGCGATCTAGACCTTTCAAACTTTAGTAAAGAAGGGATTGCCGAATTTTGTGGTACAAATATAAAACGACTCAATACTGTTTTCATTTAATTTCTTTTTAGAATTATTTGAACAACTTCTTTCGTACTTATCTCAGCTTAACTGTAATCTAATTTTTTCATGAGACTTTCACGTGAATTTCCTCTCAAATGCAGCTAATTTGTCAGAGTTAGTTTCTGTTCTGGAGTCGTTCCATCTCATTGTTTTGGTCGGTGAACCAACCAGGGTGACACTACCATCCAGCACATGCCTGGATAATATATTCACGAACTTGGAGGAGTCAGATTACAACATTGAGAATAAAATATAATTCTTCTACCACTCCAATTTTCACTAGCAGGTTTACCGTTAGAAACATTGACAAGTTTAAACATTCTCTTGTCAACTAATCAAAACGAATTGGTGTTTGGTGTATTCAAACCACGATGTTAACTACCTATCGCAAATTTTATGTACTACTTTTACTAACCTTATTAATATTCGCTTCCCTACTAAAAAGGTTCCTAGTACTAAATGCCAGCCCCGGTAAATTGGTTTAACTACTCACTTCGTAAAAAAAAGAGATCCCTTATCAACAATAACACTATTTTGCGACGTAAAATTTTACTTTGTTTCACTCTGCAATGCAATATGGGCTCACCATATAGTGTGAACTATATTATATTATATGCAGTCAGAGTGTCTCATCTTTAAAAAAATGCTCTCCGAATTCTTCTTTTGGATTATAGAGAATCTTGTAGAACACAGTTTCTCAGTATCTAATCAAGATTCACTCTAATAAATTAAGTTTTTCCGTTCAGTCTGACACTCATTCCTACGCAAGCGGTAATGCACACCAGTTAACGATTTTCCGATACCGTGTTCATAAATCAATAAAAAATTCTTTAAATCTGAACTTTTATAATAAATTACCTTGTAATATAAAACGCCTTGGTAATAATTCTTTTACGCAAGCATCTACTGACAATAAACAAACTGTTTTTGCAGTACACTAAATAAATTTTAATTATACCATAAATAATTTAGTTCTTAATAGTAAATACATGGATAGATGGAGTACCTCTGCAAGAAATGCTTTGGTTCAATACCCACTATCAGACCATTGTGAGCATCTAAAGCCTTAGCGTTTATAATTAGAAATTCCAAGCATTTTGAGATAAAGACTGTCATCAGACTAAATAATACCTTGGTCAGATCACATTTAGTACACCACAGGCAGAAGAAGGTGATATGATTCTAAAAGTTCAAAAACATGTTTGAGATATTTGTTTGGTAGGGCACGTATATAATCTCATATAATGCAATGTTGCAAGATTGAGTAGCATAAAGGCTATGGAGTATGTTTTATTTATATATTATGTCCCGAAAAATGTGCTTAGAAATACACATCAAAACACATTCTGTGATAATATATTAAGTTGTTCACCTCTGAACATTATGTTTCGAGAGTGTAAACGATTGGTATGAGATTTATTTAAAACAAATGCTCTTGCCCTTTCTTGTAAGAGTGAAAGTGTAGTTTTACTAGTTTAAAGTACTATTTTTTTAATGGAACTTAATATGTATGTTGCTTTGTAATGTAGATTTATAAATTTAGATGTCAGTAAGCACTCTTGTAAGTGCCTGTTGATGTGTACATGAATATAACTAAATAAATTAACAAAAACAAATTATATCGACAGAGCCAACCACAATTTAATAGCTTAATGAAAAATTTAAATTAAATTTAAAAAAAATAGTCTTTCACAAAATGTTCAGTAGCTTCGCATTTTAAGATCTGTAGTATTTAGGTAGTTATATTTTCTTTCAGTTTTTGACTATTATTTCTCAATAAAGATAATTGTTATTATTATAATCATCATTATTATTGTGACACTTGAATCTCTAGCGCTAAAAGAAAGACCAGTCTTACAGCTAATGAATATATGTGAATTAGTATTTTTAATTTCCAAGTGGTCAAATACTTTTTGATATAAAAGTTCCTGATTTGGCTTAACATTATTTTCTCAATTGTGACACTTTTTTCCCCATCAAAAATAAAAATTTATATTACATGTTTTTATTCAATTTTGAAATTGCATTTAAATTTTCTTCAGATTTATTTTTGTAAGAAAATTTTTTTATAGGATATATTTGTTTTTTATAATCTGCATTTTAACCGCCTTTACTGAATTGTTTTGTTTTATTTCGCCCATTTTCCAGTTTGGGCTACAAAGCGTTCATGTTGGCGATACAAAACCAAATATCTGTCCTCACCCGTATACTGGAAACCAAAATTCAGCATCAACAGATTATCGAGTATCAGCAAGCAGTGTCTGCCACTTTGAACAAGGTCAGTTTGAAGAGTCCAAGGTCGCGCACTACCAGTCAAAGCCAAGAAGTGACCGCCAGCCAAGTCAACTCAACAGCAAAGAGTAAAAAAAGCTTGACGGGCAGCAAAGATAGCATTGGCGAGAAACACTCTGACAGGAAGATCAGCCAAGTTAGTGTTAAGTCGACGGGAAGTGTTTCAGAAAACAATTCAGTTATTCCAGAAAGTACTGGTTGTGTTTTATCGTAAGGTCAGTTACCAATTGCTTTTCTTATTATTTCGTTGTACAAAATGGTGTCAATTTTTAAAAACGTCCAGTTGTTAAGTGAGAGAATAGTATTGAGAGGTTATGTATACGAGTTTATATTTTATAAGAATGAATTTGTGGTACGTTTCAGATTTTAAAACTTTGGCCTGTCACTTATACTCGCTGAAAATATGTTATGCTTATTGGTGGGGAATTCTGCTACCTTTAATTGCCTACAAATGGGATGTGTGATTCTGCTGTGCCGAAATTGTGGGTTGCAGGAAGCGGTTTTAACATTTTGCCACTAAAACTGTTGTTGATGCTTTGATCATTTTGCACAGTTAAGTTTCTTTGAAGTTAAAATAGTTTGCTGCATGGGTTTCGTAATCAAAAAAGTTTAAATTGATTTAAAACCTTTTCATTTAGTGACTAGGTGTTTATAAATATACAGTTTCACATGAAATGATACTAACATCAAATTTTCCAGAATAATATGGTTGCCTCACTTTCTATAAGTCTATTGCCCGCTTCATTAATAACTACTAACTATCGAATTGAGATGTTTATATTAAAAATAAAATGTTAAATATCATAATTGTTACTGCAATATGAATTGGTTTGCTTGAAGGTGGTAGACACTAATTCAATAGAAATACTAAAAGGATGTCGAACTTCCATTGTCTTTATTTTTAACTTACACAACGTTTCGGACAGTTGTATTACCCATTATCAAGTGTAAGAGTTTACACCTGATAGTGATACAACTGTCCGAAACGTTGTGCAAGTTAAAAATAAAGACAATGGAAGTTAGACATCCTTTTAGTATTTCTTATCTATTTGGTTTGTTTGCTCTAAAAATTTCTTTGTCGGCAAATTTCTGATAGCACGGTATTAACGCTAGTAAAGCGATGCGATCAATGAAACCAGCATTTTTTTTTTCGCACACCCAATATATATCTACACAAAACGGGAAATAAAAGTCACCGTGTAATAATTCCTCTTCTCAACTATAGCTACAGAGGTGTGGAGAAGGGAGAGGCCTCCAACCAAGCAACTTATATGTTATCCTAAACTTTGCCAACATTTATACAGAATGATTATTAATTTTAAACTACTTTATAAACACAGTCACAAAATGCTTTGGATACATTTTAGACTGTTTGTGAGAAGCTAAATTCTACATTAAATGCATAAAAATGTTAAAATACAAAATTCCGGATTTCGTTAACAGTTTTCCTCTAATTGTTTTATTTAATAAGTTGTGACTTCTTCCTTAAAAAGTTGCCACGTGATTGGAAAAAACACCTTACCAGTAAATGGAAAGTCGCATCCACCTGAGGTGTTGCGGGCTCTATCTTATCTAATATGGATTTATGCGCCTCAATCTGGTAAAATTCGTAAACTTGTTAAGGTAGGAAGTGGGAAAAAGAATTATGGTTATGTTGGTTTTCATCATTTTAGAATGATTTATATAGAATGGTGATTTCAGCTAGACAAATACGTGAACTAAATAATAATAAAATCTACAGTAAAAGAGACAATAAATTAAGCTCAGCTAAAATCACTATTAAAATTGTTAGAGGGTTCCTAATATGAGTCCCTTTTTATATATTTTTCAATAACTAAAATATGTCAGTACTAATGCCAAAATTTGCCTGCATTGCACATACTTCAAATGTTCATTGTCGATGCTTGGTAGAGTTTTTGTGTTTGAAGTAGGGGAGTGGGGGGCACCTTTGAACACTTTTTAAATAAAATATTATATTTGTCATATTGTGCTACATATCAAGGTATATAATTTTTTCGCGAATAGATGTGCTATTTGTGCTACAAAATAAAAATTAAATTTACTTGTTTTTACTTATTAAAGTAACAATATTATTATTTTTGAAAAACACATTTTTGTTCAAATGTGCCTCTTGCCAGGGGCACATTTGATAATCTCAACCTCAATAACAAGAAAACAATGTAACTTAGAATATAATCAACACTTTATTTAAGACGTACAAATATTATATTCTAATCGTCTATAGCCACTAACTTCGTACACTCACTATTGCCTAAATAAACTTTATAAAACTATTAACAGCCTGGGGCAGTCTTGAAAAAGTGTAATAACTTATTATTTTAATATATGAGATCTAGTTACATATTGCAATTAAAATCTTTGTCTTTATATTACCGTTATAATCTGAACATTATCTTAAAAACATACCATTTAATATGGTCTCAAAAGTAAATATTCAAAAAAAAAAAACGAACAACCTTAAAATATTATGCTTAAAAGGATAAATCTCAGTTAATCTGAAACCTTATTCTGCCACTCAGTGATTTCAAAAATGCATGCCCTGTTAATTTAGTTAAGCCAAACTGTGTTATGTCATCCATTCCATGAACAGGTTTTAGTGTACCCATCCACTTGGGTGGACTGCATATAAGGTGGGGCACCCTGCACGAGCTGGTCATTTCAATTTTTTTCTAGGAAAAAACAACAATACATCATACAACAAGCATAATTAAACGTCCTCAGAGAGCTCATCTTAGCGAGGCATTTTGTCCTTTTTCTTTCCTAGCAATTACCTTCCACATTTTGCTTGCCGTTTGTTGTATTTGTTGTATTTGGCTGAAGAACTTTTCGACATTGTTTTTATTAAAATCTAGGGACCGAAGTCACGAAGTGCTGTTGGTCTTTGCCTTAACAACACACCATTTTAGGAAGGATGTTTTTCCCATTTTTTAAAGCTAAGTTGTTGGCTCTTTGCAAAAACCTTTCTAATGTAGATCTGGGAACTTGATAGTTTCTAGCAGCCGTTCTAATGCCTTGTCCTCCATTATTAACTGCTCCTATCGCACGTTTATGCCATTTTGAGCCCTAGCATTTCATGCATTTTTGAAAGTGTATTTTAATTTTGTTCTACGCATTGTAACTGAAAAGAAAAATTGTGATTAGCATGGGTAAAAAATTGGGTTGGCTCAAATTGAGAGCCAGAGGTGTCCTGTAATCCAAACAGTCAGTGTCTAACAAAATTGTCAAGTTAAAATTTTAACATTTAATTGTCATTGAAAAAGCAATAATTTCAATCAAAGCAGGCAATTTTCGCTAATGGTGGATTCACGCAAACATCCATTAAAAGTTAAATGGTTCTTTAATCTACATGGCCATCTAGAATCTAGATGGCCATGTAACTTCACTAAAGCATTCTTCTTCTCTAAGTGCCGTCTTCGTTGCGAAGGTTGGTAATCATCAGTGCTATTCGTATTCGTGACACAGCCGACCGAAATAGTTGGTTTGTGGTGCACCCGAACCAGTCACGTAAATTTCTCATCCCTGAGTGACGCCTTCTTCCTACACTTCTCTTTCCTTGAATTTTTCCTTGTAATATCAGTTGGAGTAGTTGGTACTTTTCTCCTCTCATGACGTGTCCAAGGTACTGAAGTTTACGCTTTTTTACCGTAATGATAATTTCTTTTTCCTATTTTATTCTTTTCAGGATTTCCATGTTAGTCACTTTATCGGTCCATTTTACCTTAAGTATTCTACGGTAAAACCACATTTCGAACGCCTCCAGTTTCCTTATGTCCAGTTTCTTCAGAGTCCAAGCCTCTACACCATAGTACAGTACCGACAAAACATAGCATCGCACCATTCTGATTTTTAAATCCAAGCTGAGACCGCTGCCACAGAGCACTCTTTTTCATTTTCACAAATGTTGTTCTCGCCTATCCTATTCTAGTTTTGATTTCTTCAGAGCAGTCGTTATTTTTATTTACAATTGTACCTAAGTATTTATAACTGTCAACTTTTTCTATGGAGTGGTTATTTATATGAATTTGTGAATTGTTTTGTGCTGTTTTTGATATTATCATAAATTTAGTCTTTTTTACGTTTAGTGACAGTCCGAACTCTTCACTCGATGTATTAACTTTGTCTACTGCAATCTGTAATTCGTTTAGGTTGGTAGCTATCAGGATCGTATCATCCGCATATCTTATATTGTTGATAGGCACTCCGTTAATTTTTAGTCCTTTCGTTTCATCGTCCAATGCTCGTTTCATTATTTCCTCTGAGTAAAGGTTAAATAACATCGGTGATAGCACGCACCCCTGCCTAACGCCTCGACGGATTTCTATTTCTTCGGTGTTATTCCCTTCTATTTTTACCACTGCTTTTTGATTAAAATAAAGATTCGTAATAATTTTTATATCTCTGGTGTCTAAGTTCTTCTCTTTCAGAAGCTGGATAAGTTGTTCGTGTCGGACCCTATCAAAGGCTTTGTTGTAATCAATGAAACATATATAAAGATCCTGATTCATATCCATACATCGTTGGGCGAGAACGTTCAAGGCAAATATTGCTTCTCTTGTGCCTAAGCCACCTCGGAAACCGAATTGAGTCTCGCTGATATCTTGTTCTAATGTTTTGTATATCCTGTGATGTATCACTTTCAGAAATATTTTTAGCGTATGACTCATTAGACTGATTGTTCGAAAGTCTGTGCATTGCCCTGCATTATGTTTTTTGGGATAGTGACGAACGCTGATAGCAACCATTCCCTGGGTATAATACCTGTTTTGTATATGGTGTTGAACAGATCTGTTAGACTGTGTATGTTTTCTTCTTCTATCAATTTGAGAATTTCAGAGGGTAACTCATCAGGCCCTGCAGCTTTTCCATCTTTTGTGATTTTTATAGCATGGATGACCTCTTCTTTAGTTATTTCCGGTCCACTGTTTTCTTGTTCTGTTACTATTCTGTTTATATCTCTCTCATTATCGAATAATTCTGTTATGTAATTCTTCTGTTCTTAGTTTTTCTTCCATTTCCATAATAATTTTGCCATTCTGGTCAGTGAGCATTGACGGTTGTCTTTTTTTCTGTAACCCTGCCAGTTCTTTTACTTTCTTGTGGACATTGAAGCTGTCGTGCTTTTCTTGAAGGGCTTCTATTTCGTCGCATTTTCTTTTGTAGAATACCTCTTTTGCTTCTCTTATCTGTGATCGGATTTCTTTCTGAATATTCTTATATGCTTCATTGTTGTCTTTTACACCACGTCGTTCGTTCATCAAATTCAAAATTTCTGGAGTCATCCATTCTTGTTTTTTCCCTATTTTCTGTTTTGTCAGAATGGTCTTGCTCGGCTCAATTAATGCATTTTTTAAATCTTTCCATTGTTTGTCCGTGTCTTCTTCCGCTGTTATTTGATTGTTTTTGAGGGATCTGAGGTTGTCATTGATCTTTTTTTGTAGCCTTTGTCTTGTTTCTTGGATTTTTAGACCCGATACGTCTATACAATTTGTTGTTGGTATTTCTCGTTGTTTTTTTAAGTGTTATTAAAAACCGGGCTATTGGTGGATTATGGTCCGATGAGACATCTGCCCCTGGGTAGGTTTTAACTGATTTGATTACATTCCTATATCTGTGGTCTATCAAGATGTAGTCAATTTGGTTCCTGACTATATTTTGTTTGTTGTCTTGCGGAGATTTCCAGGTGTACAAATGGCGGTTTGGAAGTTTGAAGAACGTATTCGATATAATAAAATCGTTTTCTTGGCAAAATTGCAGCAGTCTATCACCTCTTTCTTTTCTCCTACCAAGTCCATATTCTCCCACATATTTGTCAAATCTACGTCTGCCAATCTTGGCATTGAAGTCTCCTAATACTAGTGTTATGTCCCTTGATTTTAGAGATTGTATGATGTTATTAATTTCGTTGTAGAATTCCTCAATGTCTTCGTCAGATTTATCTGCTGTCGGGGCGTATGTTTGAATTATGTTTAATTTACAATGATACGTTTGAAGTTGGAGTAACATGGCTCGGTCTGATATCTAAAGCATTAACATTAACTTTTCGTTAATTTCTTACATGAAATCAAATATGCCCATGTGCAGTTTTATATATTTTATAAGATTTATATCCCAAAAACGATTTCGATTTCAAATTGACAAAAGAATTTTTGGATTATTGCGCCATTAATTTTTAATTAATGCCACCGTGAACCTTTATTTTGTTAATTTTAATGTTAATGTTAAATTTCTACCAAATTACTGTTAATGGATGCTTGCGTTAACTCACCGTAACTGTTTACGTTAACACGATAGTGCGTGTATGAAGCACACTGTAAGTCGATGAGAGAAATTTAAGATACATTCAAACGATGTCGCCACTTGCTCTGTAAAAATATTAAGGTCTCCCGTATTAATATCATCATCCCATATTAGGACGCTTTACAGTAATCTATAACCGAAAAACAGGAATATATTCACAATTAGTGAAAGTGTAAATAGGCGGCTTTTGGTTTTACCGTTTCTTGTAAAGCAATCGAATAAAAATATGTGAATAATACTCTACTCTAATTTGTATTATGGTGTATTTTTGAAATGAAATTAGGCAACGCACGTGAATTTATTCAAGGGTGGGCTATTAGGCGGGCGCTCGACTATGGAATGGGCAGTACCTTACCATGAAAACCAATGCCGGAGAATATGAATTGGTGGGTCTTAGCTTATAGCCGTTTATCTGTGACAAGGATCAAATTTCAATTTCATGTAACTATCCGCCCACTATACCGCGAAAATTTAAAAATATCTACTACTACACCTAAACTGTTAACATTATCCTTTAATTTCAACCTAAACGGCAACCAAGAGGTTATTATTGCTCAATACTAATTCAGTAATATGCGAGTACATAAAAATAATCAAATTTGAAGAAGTTGCTACACAAAACAGGACAATCGTATGTTTTAAAATTTGCCCATAAAAGCAAGGAATATATTGCACCGAACGCTATAGATTTCCAACCCGTTTCAAGACTGATTAAATAAATAAATTCTTGAAATAAATAAATTTCAAAACTCTACCTAAAAATAATCATTGTTACTGTTAGAGAAGTTAAGATATACAAAAAATTATTTACTAATTAAGTAGACATTTATTTCTTAAAGTAGTGTGGCTAGACAAGCAATAGTTTCAAACGTTGTTTCCGTAGATAGAAAAGATGAGGGAAAGTTTTTTCCCTAAACTTTGCTTCGTTTTGTCTCTTAGAATTTGTTTTGTAGTAAATTGTTGCCAAATTTATGACCACGTTTTAGATGTAAATTGCGAAATATAAAACAAAACAGGACATTTTACTAGCAGCAAAGATAACGGAAGCGAATTAAACATTGTGGTAATGGGTATATATACTTTTTTGTACTAAAACTAAATAACACAGCTAAAAATCAGATTTTTGATCAAACTTTTGAATTTTATAATACGTTTACACGAAGGACGATAATTGTATTTGGACAGTGCGAAAGTTTTGTAACTTTTTTGTTTTGCAAATATAAACCGGTTGGTATTAAAGCTTGATCAATTCACAACAAATGAATATGATATTTGTTGGCTTTCGAAATGTCTGCGTTCCTCGGAATAATCGTGCGTAAAACTAACATGTACGATCTGACTATAATTATTGTTCTTCCAACTAGATAATTGTACGGGGTGGTCGTGATTGGAATTTTTTAACTTTAATAGGGAAAACCTAGTTTTAAAGTAGAAAGAGCAAAATCAACTTACGTGTCATGGGTTTGATTTTGGAAAAATTTAAAATGGTAGAAACCGCACTACCAACGGAGAAGTTTGAACTATTTTGAAAGTTGGCTATAACTTTTTTATTCATGAAAATTCTTTATTCGGATAAAATCATTATCGGAGTACTCTTTGCCATCGCGTACTTAGTTTTTTTTTATAACTTAAATGAGTATGAATTCATTATTTTATATGGTAACTTTAGTCTCAGTAAAGTCGACCAAGTATCAAAACTACGTTCTTTAATAAAAATTGTTGTAGTATAAAAAGTAATATACATTTCTAATAACATACAACATTGACCTAAAATAGTGTACCGTCTTTATAAAAATCAATGAAACCAAATAACAGCAAATCACTACTGTGCTATATCGCTTGTTCAACTCATTACTGCTTTGATACGTCTTAAGATAGTGTGGCTAATGTCATCATCTGGTATAAAACTGTACCAAATTTCTGTTCTGTATCTGTAAGTGTAAGTATAGCTCCACGTGGGCTATGACAGCTCCAAGAGCTCCCTGATTACCGTAGGGGGTAGATATGATTTGTCAAGCAAGACTTTACCCACAGAATGTGTTCGATTGCCTGCATGCCCTGCACGTGGGGATGCTACTCAAAACTCAATTATGCGAATTATTGTTCATTAAGAAAGGAATGACTCGTAAGAACACCTGTGGCCATGCGCAGCATTTTCCTGGACATAGTCATGTATGGTTGGACTGCTGTTTCGTTTTGATGTGTCAATAGTTTTCTAGTCAACAGTTGTAAAATTATTTCCGGAAGGTTTCCCTTACCAGCTCTTTAATGACCGACGTCGCCGGACCGACCGACAGGAAGTCGGCGCCATGATTGGCTCTGGAATGCGCTTGCTTTTTAATCCAACTAAGGATGACCATATTGTCGGCTGACGCGTCAACGAGGGCACGGTGACATTCTAATGGTAGTTCTGACGTAAAACGTAGTCTGCAGCGAGCTCCGTCTGCAGCACACTGGGATTCTTACTCAAAGCCATCACAATGTTCAGTTTAAGATGTTTTCAGTATACTCTCGATCCTTTTTTACTCTTATTTATATCTGTTATGTTCATGCGTATATTCCCTCTAATGTTTGTCGTGTAGGGCTTGTCGAATATACATTTTGGCGCCCTCGCCTCCAATACTGGAAACGAGTTCTTCGCCTCTTTACAGACGCGATTCCGTCCTGCTTAAAGTTTCCCGATTAGTTGAATTATTGTTGATAACTCTTTGGTCTCTTCATTAACATAGGCACGACATACCTCTACATAAACAAAAATGTCTCTACCATTTTTAATAACATACCAATAGTAAAAAAGTTGTACTCATTTGTGAAAAAGGCAAGAATTATAGAAAAAATATTACGTATAGAAAAATGTACGTACGTCAGTGCATTTGTCTAGAAAAAGTGCCCTTATAATGTGTTTATCCGAACCCGAAATGTTTATAAACAAAAAAGTTACCGGCTATTTTCAAAAAGAACCAAATTGAAATACGAACCTCTATCTTGGTCGGTAGTGAGATATTGCAATAGGGTTTTTACATCAAATGTTACTCAAAAATCGATCCCATTAATCGATTTTGCTCTGTCTGGTTTAGAAATTGCGGTTTCCTTACAACCTTCATGTAGGTATGTATATTTTCGAAAAATATTGCTAGATGTTTAGTAACGAATAATGAATATCTTAAGAGCTCAGTTCACTGTGTTAGTTCCGATCTAACCTAAGTAATACTCTTTGTGTATAATTTATTATATTTTTACATGTAAAAATATATTTATTAATAAAATGGTTAGTTATTGATTGTTTTTCTTTTACATTAAGTTTCGAGGAAGTTACTATGGGAGTTTGTATTCATCCTTATAAAGGAACAAAAATTGGTCTAGGTGAAAACAATTGTCCCAAAGAAGAGCATAGGGTTCTGGATGACTTACACAGTAAATACTAATACAAATACGATTTCGTTTAGTATAGGATGATACCTATCTCAAAATCTGTAAACAATTACAGAAAAAAATAGTTTGAAATCATTTATACTTTTTAAATATTCCATTGTTATATATACAGTGTGTTTGTGTTCTCGTGGACAACTAACAACTTTTTCATTTTAAATAGAACACCCTGCAGATCATTACTTTTTTAAATTCTAGACATAATTCATATGTAATATCCGATCTTGACATATTTCGAATTTTCTATCAAAAGTGACGTGAGTCTAAATATATCTATTGATTTCTCCTACTGCAAGTCTTTGTTATACATTTGACATTGATGATCAACTAAAAGTAACAAAAAATTTAAATGTAAAAATCCTTTTTTTTTTTAATCTTATAATTTTATCGTATTTCGCTTTTAGAAAAGGGTGACTTTGTATAAGGTTGCCTCTTTGAAAAAGTTGGAGATTTCCAAAATAATAGCAATAAAGGTATTTATTCTTTGTAAAAATGCTATAATAACGAAACAAAAAAAAAACAATCGAGCACAACAGCAACGTCAATGTTTCGCTTTGCTGTTCGGAAATTAATGTTTGACTGTTTTATGCCACCTACCTTAGCTATTTTTGATTGTTATGGTTATTTTAATGCAACAAAATATCTTAAGTTTATAAACCTATTGAAAAAAAACTAAATAGTATAAAAAATACTAACAATAAGTAAAACAAATTCAAAATATAATTTATTAATTGCAACATTCAGATAAACAATAATATAAAAATGAGATTTTTTATAATAAGGTTTGTTTGTTCCCTAGTAGATTATCAAAATTTTTCTATTACTCGTATACAGTTTTTTGAAGGATTTTTGTCCATTTGGATATTTTTCAGCAAATGTCTAAATGTTTTTGTCAAACGACAGTAAATAGTAGATGCAATTTCTGTAGTGTTCGATTGTTTTATTGATAATATTTTGAAATCTACAAACTTTTTAAATATTAAACCTTATAGTCAGTCACCTTTTCTATAAATGATAAAATTATAAACATTGACTTAACGATTTTTTTCAATGAAATTTTTAGTCTTAGTTTTTGGCCACCCTGTATTTATTGATTTGATATGTAACGTAGCTTTTCGTCGGAAAATTCGATAGATATATTGAGGACTTACAAACGTCACTTTTGCCTTCACATAGAGGGTGTTTTAAAACAACAAAATTGCCCGCGAAAATAAAAACATCCTGTATATACAACAATATAATATTTTAAAAGTGTTTTTGATAATTTTTTACAGGTTTCGGAGGGGTTCATAAAAGAAAGTTTCATTTATATTTTCTATTAGAAGATAACATGAAACTGTTATAATTAATTAAAGGGAAAGAGAGGTCGGGAGTTAGATGCAGGTTAAATAAAACAAAATTATAAAATAAAAGAACTATCTCATGTACATCAAATGACGTTTTTGTGTAAATAAATATAATATAACATTTAACAGACAGATAATAACACGAGTTGATAAAACATAGCCATTTTGGCACTGGAGTTCACCCACCATTTGGATGAAAATACAAAATTTTGACGGTACGTGGATGAGTATATATTTCGGCTAAGATTTAAGGCGTTTCAATACAAAAATTATAAAAACGTCTGTAGGAACATAACCCCATTTTGCAATCGCAAGTGTCACCTTATCCCGCACCACACGGCGTGGCTCTGTCACGCACCAAGACGTTGTCTCGAAACTTTATACCGGTTGTCCGAATTATCGCTATCACACCAATTTGAGTTCGCTCACGATCGTATACACGGCGATCCAAATAATGAGGAGCACTATAGTGCCCACAAAAAAGTACGTCTTCTTTTTGTGCCATGGGCTGTTGTTGGCTAAGTCGGGAGGTTGGAACCGTTGCCTCGCGCTTCGACAGACTTCGGGGGTACACGTGGTGGTTGCTTTCGTGGTCAAGTCTCCATTGGTTACGACGCTGTTCAGTTCGGTGCCGGCTTCCGAACCTTTGAAGGCTTTGTTTTCCATCTGGAATTTCAACGTAGTAGATCAAGATTATTTGCATTTTTAAAAATTAGACAAATATAATTTCATTTGATTACAGATCCTAATATTCTTCCGTCAACACGTTATAACAGGTTAGGGACACTATTGGTGGTCCATAATGAAGGCACCAAAAGCAATCCTAGATTAAATGTTTCTGATGACTAAGATACAGAGTGTTGTTAAAGTTCAGTTTTTGAAATTGTTATTTCTCTATAGCCCAAGCGGTTTATGAAATATCTACATTAAACGAGGCTGTTATAATCTCGCTATTTGTTTCACAACTTTTTTGTTGGTACCGTTCGGTTACCTTTTTTTTTGAAAATTATCAAAAATGAATAGGATTAAAAATACGTGCTTTCTTTTTGAAATGGGCTTATGAGAAGCTTATACCAACCAAGCTTAATAAAATTATTAAAAAACATACAGGCCGATCCATTAAAAAAAAACAATTTTAGTTTATGCAGTGTGATCAAAATAAGGATGGTATAGCAGGGGGATGTCAGAAACCATAGGAAATACAGGGTCGATTGAAAGGATGAAAGAATTTTATGAGAAACTTAAATCTGTCCCCAAAATGGCATAAAACAGAATTATTTTATTTGTAGGTCTAAATATATTAAATTAAATTTTCTTATGGGAGCCATATTGAATATTTTTATTATTAGATACGGTCACAATAACAAAATTTTATTTTTTTTATAGTAGACCATAATCGTTCTCGATAGATTTTCGGAAAAACAAAAGTTTTCACAATCCAGTTAAACTTTACACTAAGTTAAATAACGCTGATGTAAAAAGGTGTAAAGAAATATGAGTGCTGATGCTGACTGTGTTTGCTATTGATAAATATAATAATTGTTGAAGATATTCCTATCGATCACTAAGTTAACAACAAAAAGCTGTTTTGTAATTTGGATCGATACGTTTCGCATTGATTTAAATATAAAATAATACGTCATGCAATTTTTCAAACCAAACGCATACGCTCTGTCGAAGTTTCTCTTACTTTCGTATGTTATTTTATGAGCATTGTCAAATTTTTTGAATTCAACAAGAAATTGGAAAAGATTGAAATTATAAAGAAAGTTACATATCCTATGACTACGCTTGATGTCGAATGTGATCGTAAAGTTTCAATTGCTATTTGGGCAGACACTCTGTAGTGTCGCAATATTTGCATTTTTATTTTAAATGCGTGGGAGTAATATCGAATCACTTCAAAAGGAAATTTGATTCGAATTATCTTTATTAATGACTGACTGACGTAATACGATCACGTGTTAAGAAAGTACTTGAAATAAAAATTATTTATTGTTAAAGGTGCCTAAAATTTGATATTCTATTTAGTTGAAAGTTTTGATTAGTTGGTTTGCTTTTAATTTATTCCATTTATTGTTAACTGTCCCAATTTGAAGATTTTTTTTGTTTTCAGAAATGGCATGAAATTACTATTTCACTATCACAAGAAGCAGTAAAACCTGATTGTTGACAATACTCAATTTTATATATGCAGGCAACAATTTAAAAAGTATTTCTCATATAAATTTCTCATCAATATTAACACACCACCAAAATGTTGATCAAAGTTTATTTTTCGCTGATTCGATTTGGATAAATATTTTTTTATATTGTAGCTTAAATTTTCAGAAACGATTATATTATTTATTATATATTATTATATTATTATTATATTATTATATATTATATTATTAAATGAAAAGCAAAAATATCACAAATAGTACGAAGAGCATAAAAGACCTCAACCCAATAGAACACCACGGTAAAAATTGATGCGCCGCAGGAGACACTGTTATTTTAGTAGAGAAATTACTGATTTTCCGCACATTCTAACCTGTTTAACGAAATCCAGGCATATATTGAGAAAATATTGGGGTAAAAATGCCGCATTCAAACTTATTGATGATTTGTCACCGGGCATCTTGGTTAATGAATGCCGTAAGGTCATTGGTTAAAAAAATGTTTCTATTTTATATATATTATATAAGTTCTTGTATTAACGGCATGGGCAAAAGGGCCTTTGTATCTCTGGGGTAAGGCAGCTTAGAGATCATCAATCCGCACCCTTGGAAGATGTAGAACAAATTAAACGTCTGGTTCAAAGTGCGACTCCTGAATGTCAATCGGTTATGAGTAAAAAACTGGTTTTGCTTTGAACATGCCTAAAACTTAAATTTAAATAAAAATGTTTTTTATAACATCGTTTCTGAAGATTTAAACTACAAAAAAATTCACATATTCAACTCCATAAAAAAATCGAGTCAGCACTTCGCGAGAAAACGAACATTCGAATTTTAGCGGGGCTTTAATTTTGAAATATCTATCTAGTTCGTTATATTGCCGCATTTTGTTCGTCGAAACCGGAACAACATGCACGTGCAATACCAAAACTTTTTAGTAACCCTCTAAATAATTATGCTTACCTAAAATGTATGTACATAATTATTTTCTACACTTTTTTCTTAAAATTGGTCGCCGTATTTTATTAATGTTACATTTTAAAAGGCTTGTTTGTGCTTATTATAACGCTCAAACTCTATGATTGATTGATATTTTTTTAACATTTATAGTGTTCACCATTTATTTAACGAATTCGATTATAAAAACAAATTCAGGCCCATTTTTCAATTAACGGTCTAACTAAAACATGGAATATTTTTTAGAAGGTTATAAAAATATTATTTAACAAAACTGGATGGTTCATTAGAACAAAAAATTTTAGAATATAGAATAAAATACATTTAAAATCATTCGGTGCTATTATCAAAACGAGATAGTAAGGTATTGTTCTAAAAGGACAGAATTTTATTTTTGTCCTGTAAGTTTAAACATTCAATATGCAATTAAAAACAAAAATATTTGAGAGAGTCGATACAATTAACGACAAGAAAAATAACGAACATAATACTTAAAAATTGTTGCTATCAAAAGCAGAAAAGGCATAGTCGGCGACAAGTGATGGCAGCAAAAGTGAGAAAATATCATTAAAAAATACAACGAACAAAAGAGGATTTAATAAGATACCTTCAGGAACCCCAACGTGATTCTGAAATAAAGTAAATCTTTAACCTTTTTTTTAATCATTAAAATGCTATTTTTAGATAAGTTGTCAGTGCCATTTTGGGGAAAGCGGGCCGGTATGATTTTTTATCGCATTTCAAGCACTGGCAAATTTAAATTTTATGTAAATTGAATGATAAAAATTGTCTTGGAATGCGGACATTTTGAAATTCTCTATAGATGTATGTATGGACGACCCGGTTAAAAAAAAATTACCGCATAGATTTACAATCGTCCGCGCATAGGAACTTTCTTTTTCAGTAGATTCGGAAATTATTAAGCAAAATTAGAACTTGAAACTTGTAATACATAAAAATTCGTAGTAGAAACGGTAGCGGGTCATAAATCCCAATCTCGGCTTCTTTTATCATCATCGAGTGTCAAGAAATACTACTAATACTACTGAAAAGTGCTAGGGATTTTTTACATTATGTCTCAAACTATATCATCTTGACTTTTGACGTCAATTATCGAAGTAAAATAAAACACCTGACAGAGACAGAACATCAAGAACCGACTATTAAGCTATTTAAAAAAAGTGCAATACCGCATTTTATCAGTTCTCAACTGCTTTATTATTAATTACATTTAATACAATTTACAAGTTCTGCATTTGTATTTCGATGATAGTTTAAACTAGAGTACTTCGCAGACAACACCCAGTTTGGAATAAATTTCTCTTCTGACCTAGCGTGAATTATGATTATGATTTTCCTTTATTTGAAAGTGCTTTTGTCTGACAGTTCTTAATGGAATCAATCCATCCTTTGGATACTGTATCATGTGGATCAAAACAAGTTTCATCTAGGTACATTTGGATTTGGTTTTTGGATCTATAATTTCATGAGGATAATTAATTCTCCAATTGCGCAATGTGTCAGATTTTATTACCACTTGTTTTTTGTCTACTTTGCGGTATTTAAATGCCCTGGTACAAAAAACTTAATGCCACGGCTAATAATTGTTTTTTAAATTTCTTCTAACTTCGTATTCAGTTTATCCAAAGTAGAAACAATCTGGTTTTGATAAAGGCAATATATTTTCCGTCCGTCTGTCATATTTTGTTCACTATTGTCCAGACGGTGGGATTGAAAATCACTACGTTTTTCCTTTTAAACTTCTTGTTTGATGAATCCTCTACTCAATAAACATTCATACACTTGTTTGCACAATTTGTTTTGAATCTAATGTAATTTCGACACGATATAACGGAAAAATTAGTAATATATTCGTAAGAACCTTTCTCGAAACGCATGGTAAAAAGTATTGGTTGCTGGATTTACTGAGTATATTTTGGGGGAAGACGATATAATTTGAGACACACTATACGCTAATATTTTGATATTTTGACAGAGTGTATATTTGGTCCTGGAAAACAGAAAGTTTTATATCCAGCAAAGCAAATTCAAAATTAAAACGATGGTGAAAAACGTACGTGATCGATTATTCGCTCCATGTTTTCCACACGTCCTCTATCCGTGGGTTAAATGTAGCGTAAAATTTAAATCACGTACACATTTTAACACTTTCCCGGGGTACTGATTCGGCTGGACGTACTGATCAAAACAACCCGCGGTCGCATCTGTAAACCACTCGATTGTCGATAACGAAAATGTTTATCGTCGCGTTCTCAGCGGTCTGCGGACAACTTCTGCTTATCTGTCATAGGTCTAGGTAAACCGTAAAGCAATGTTTGCATAAATCGAGGAATAATAATCATCGTTGCATATTACCTATTGTTCAATTACTCATCCGCGCGACTTTTTGTTTATTTCTGCTTTGACCATTGCGTTTTTCGAAAACGTAATTGTATATAGTCGGAAAATTATCTACATTAATAATAAATACGTAACTACATAAAAGCTCAAGCTGTCCATAAATAAAAAAAAAACAGAAATCAACGAATAACAAATACATCGGAAAAAGAATACAAACAAATAATAAGAAAATAGAAACAAATCTGAGCTGTGGATATATTAAGTTATTAAATTATTAAAGTATGATAAGCTCAGTCTATGTGTTAGACTTTAAATTCAACTATAAGAATAAAAACAGTGTCCGAATGGCTATTCCTATTTTCCTTTTAAAAAGATATTCATTTAACGATCTTATGTTAAAGCTGAAAACATTGTACAGTGTGTCCCATTTTTTATGCTTTTTCGGCGTTAATAATTAATAAGGCTACTTTTTCATGCTCAAAAAGAAATACTATAGCTATCGGAGGTGATTTTGCATTTTTAGACACCCTCTTTAGTTTGGTTACCTTCTGAAACTCATAAACTTCGATGTACAAACTAAACTTGTGTTTTTTAAAATAAAACGCCCTGTATGTTTTGTACTAATTTGATTGGGCTTGTTATGAGCTTTTCAAAAATATATAATATATAAGAGGTAATCCAAATGCAAAGCATATGTTTTTTTTTTTTTTTTTTAACAACTAATAACTAAAAACTTATTTGTGACTCGGTATCAAAAACTCAAATCTAACTAAGAGTAGCCCAACCTTCATCTCGTGATTTGTTAAAAATACAAATGCCCGTGTTATTTACTAATAGGCTGACAAATGTTAAGATGGCACTGTTTCAGCAGACCTATGTAATGAGACCCGTGCCGGAAAAAATATTAAGCTCCTTCAGACATAAAATTCGGATTGGCGCCATTGTTTTCATATGTTCAATTAGAATGAGCTGGTCAAAGTTTCAACATTATGCAATATTTCCAGACGGTCGCGTTTGTTTACCGTTAACAGCGCCACCAACGGAGAATGAATTCGCGAATATGTTTTCGAATCGCAGTAAGAATATATTTTGACTAGACTTGCAGAAGGCAACTTTGCGTCACCGAATGTGTTTGCATACGAAGAGATTTTTCCGTAATTACTGGTGTGGAACGAGTAATTTCAAGTCAAATTGTGTTATAAAA
The DNA here is from genome assembly GCF_029955315.1 of Cylas formicarius. Classification (NCBI taxonomy): domain Eukaryota; kingdom Metazoa; phylum Arthropoda; class Insecta; order Coleoptera; family Brentidae; genus Cylas; species Cylas formicarius. The sequence continues at coordinate 35,196,112 of NW_026844347.1, read as the reverse complement.
AAGTTACAAGTGTCAAATAAACTTCGAACGAACTCCTGATTGACATATATCCAAATCCAATCCAATCCAAAAAATATCTATCTATTTTTTAGTCGTAGCTTAAATCTTCAGAAATTCAAGTTTTAGAAGAAAACAGTTTTATTCTCAATGTTTGTCACATTCTGTGAGAATTCCCGACATAGCTCCACCTTTTCTTAGAATCTTGTTTTTTTTATTCACGTCTTTATCTCTCTTATTATTCCAGACCATGCATTCCAAGAATAATGAGATAAATATTGAGACCTTGAACTGGCCCTCACGCGGTCCAGACTTTAACCCAATAGAACATTTGTGAGATCAACTGGGCAGGTATGCAGAGTATGCAGGTAGCTTAAAGATTATTAACCGCCACCTGCCTTCTCGGATGATGTAGAAAACATCAGAGAAATATGGACTAATATGGATCAATCACAAATTAAACGTCAGGGTCGAAGTGCGAGTCGTCTATGTTAATCGGTTATAAGGAGTAAGGGAGAAAACACCCGATAATGACTCTTTCTTTGTTTAATGTTATGATTATGTTTTAACTTTTTTTTGTAATGAACTTAATTGTCATGTTAGAAACTAAATTCCGCATCTCATTTAGTAAGTGAGCTACGGCTACCCGACTTAAGACACCTAATAGTGTTGACGGAAAATGTTTTTCATAACATCGTGTCTGAAGACTTAACCTACAATTTAATATATATTTAAATCGCAGCAGCAGTGTGAGAGACAATTAACTTTGAAATTGACCCAAATTTTATTGGGGCGTTAATTCTGATGCGATATGTATATTGCAACGATTATTGCACCTGTACCCGGCTTTTGTTAAAAGCCGCAAATTTCATAATGAGTTTTCTGTGTTGCAGCATAAAATTACAAAACTTCAACAATGAATTAGCTGCTACATGAATGCGCCGTGTTTGTTCTTACCGTTGTATGGTTGTTACTCGATTTGTCAAGTCGAAGTGCCGGCGGGTAATGCTGACGATAAACTGCCGAAGAAATTGCAGTTAGTATTTTGGGTTCCCTCTGCATAATTATTCAAGATAGGTACCGTTTATTCTGTTAGCAAAATAACAAAGAGGTTGTCCTAGATACATGTATTGGTTACAATTATTTAAAAACATTTGCTTGGGTCTAAAAACGTATAATAAACACTTCAAGGGGTGGGCTTAACTTTGTTTCAGTCTTATTTTAAATAGTGGCTCTAATGTTACACAATACTAGAGGCTGATTTAATTCATTAGATATCTTTATTACCTTTAAAATTGCTGCACAGCTCATACAAATTAATTAAATTTCAAGAACGCATAAAGAACTTTATATTTACCTTTGGTGTTTTTTGATTGAATTAAAGCATTAAAATTACCACAATACTAAAATTTGCCTCAATCCAAATTTAATTTTCTCGCGAACTTCCCACTCTATTTGGATATACATATATTTTTTTAAACTCTGTTGCTTAAATCTGCGGGAATGCTATGGGAAACATTTTTAAGAAAAAACAGTTTTATACTCAATGTTTGTCTCATTCTGTTGAAATTCCCGTCAACGCTATTAGGTGTCTGTCGAAGGCAATGCAATCTTTTTTCAGCATTTTGTTTTTTTTTATCCACGTCTTTATCTCACTTATTAAACGAAATTCAGGATTTAGTGCCAAAAGCAACAATTACACTTTACTACAAACAATATCATAATCATCTGATTGATCGATATTCGTCCATATTTTCCTGAAAATGTTTTGTACATCATTCAAGGAGGCAAGTGAGGGTTGATGATTTCTAAGGTAAAGTCTGTTCATAGGTATAAGAAAGTTACTAACTGATACGAATTAAGGAAAGACCCGGGCAAGCTTTAAGAATGAAATATGGCCGAACAGGTCTGTACTTTGCTTAGAATTTAATTATTTGGGGTTTTGTTAGGAAAGATACTAAACAACATTTATTTATTTATGTTTAAATCTAAAATAAAATTACAAATTATTTTTATTACCTACTTAAATTACTTAAAATTATCCACATAACATATCAGTATCATTATCGGTATCATCGCCTGTTCTAATTATTATTTGTTCTATATTATTTGTAATATGGATATACGATTGGCCTTTTCTATATGTTAAACAGAATTTGCGGATTTAACTTGGGGAAAAACATTGTTACGACGAATGGCAGATTTCAGTTGGTGCCAAACATGTTCAATGTGATTAAATATATAGGTGGAAGCCTTCAAACTGTATGCCCTAGATTTTTTGCATAATTATCACAGACGTATTCCTTTTGTAGGTTCAAGCTTTGTAGAAGCTCAATTAATTGCTTTTTGGTATAATCTTCGTGAAAATAAATGTCGTTATTATACATGTAGTTTTGGATTGTTGCTTGTGTGTCGCATGAGGAAGGGGTCAACTGTCTACTGTGATAACTTGCATTGTCTTTTACAATGACGCTATTAGGAGGAATGTTTGGACCTAGTTTGTTTTTAAACCAACTTTCAAATAAATCAGCGGTGGTGTCTTCAGGGTAATCCAGAGAAGAATCTTTAATATTTTTCGCAGACAGAGAAAGTCCATTTGGAATCCAACCATCAGCATGCAAAATAGTTATTCTTTTACCTCTTTTTTATGGCGCGTTTGTTTTACACTTATGAGTTGAGTCAACCCAACCCTTTTCCGTGGTATCATAAGCGTCGAACCAGATTTCCTATTTTTTTTTTTAGATATTCCAGTCGCCATTTCCGAATTCTAAAAGATTCCATTAAACCTTGCCTTTTGTCAATTTTTTAAATCTAAAACCCATGTGTTGAATACACTTCCATAAGGTAGTTCTGCCACATTTAATACCGGTTTCATCTTTTCGAAACCTCCTAACTAAGATATCTAATGTAGGCACGTTTTGTTCCTCGTATAACTGGTAAATTTTACGCCGTATTATATCATGATCACTTTCATCTACACTCGAGAAAATGTCAACATCGCTTCTTTTTTCCTCGCTGAAATGGGATTATTCACAATTTTCCATACAGTTGATATTGGAATTTTCGTCAATGTGGCTGTTTCTTCTAAAGATGCTTGCTTGCTGGCACCACGTTCAATGAGAGGCAAATAAACATTGTTTATAACTTCCTTAGTCTCAATAGAATAGTGTTTTTTACATTTGGGCGGGAGCAACTTTGAAAAAATTAATTTAATTTTGATGGGAAGTTCATGCTGAGTGTTCTATTTCGCCAATTAAGTATACGAGCATATGTAAGTAACTACATTTTATAAATGTATTGGCAAGTGCGGGGTTGCCACATATATCACAAACCTACACACAAATTCTAAGAAACATTACTTTAAAAATCTCTGCCGACTAAAGTTTCATATTTACTTCCGCAAGTAGACGTATTCCATATTTTCAAAATTTGACAGGACAAGGTAGATAGATTCTTCCATTAATAAGAGCCCAAAGTTCTTGTATTAAAAAGGTAGTAAACTACACGTATACTCACATTATCACCAGCGTTCAAAACTACATCACACAACAGCGAAATGTAAAAATATCACCTCTCATGCAACGTCCACGCACCAATCTCTCGATGCCACTATATTATTTAATCATTAAGTAAGTTCTCTAGTCGCGGTTGATGATTGCAACGAGGTAACTTTCACTTTGTCGGTTTGTTATTATTGGCCTGCGGCGTTTGTTGATCCGAGATGTACTGAGTATATTTGATTTTGTTATTATAATAATGATAAATTATATTCAAATAGGCGTATTAATTATACATGTTATTGATAAATCGTTATATTATTTATTTATTTATTTATTTACATATTAACGGTTTAACCATTTTACAAAATTTTTACATTCATATTAAAGGTACAGAGAGAAACACAGCAATATAACAACTAGAAACTAGAACAAAATGTAACAATAACGATAAACAGAATTAACTGGCAGCACTCAAACGCAACACATCATAACGAAATGAGCGGAGGCTGCCGACAAAAGGATCAAGCTTTAAACAGTTGCACGCTTTCAGCATTCTAGTGAGGGGTGAATAAACTCCATAATTTGCGCGATGGTAAGAGTTGGACAATAATACCAACCATTCAGAATCTTAAAGAGAAAAACTAAATCACTCTGAGATCTTCTAGCTTGAAGATTATCAATATTGAAGGCCTTAGCTATAATACTGTAGTTGATCTGATACCCATTATAGATATTAATATGCGCCTTTGAAGCCAAAGATCTTAAAAATGCTTTCTGAACGACTTCGATGTTATCTATATGGCAGGCATAATATGGAGACCATACCACAGATGCATGCTCAAGTATAGAGCGAACCAAAGAGATGTAAAGGAGTTTAAAAGACAATGTGGAATAAGTTGGCCAGTATTGCGTACAACAAACCCAAGGACTCGCATTGACCTGTTTACTACTTCAGCAAAATGTGTCACCAAATTTAGTTTAGAATCGAAGCAAACACCCAAGTCTTTAATACTAGTAACGGCCTCGATCACGATTCCATCAATGCTATACTGGTTGTTAACCATACTCAACGAACGAGTGAAGCTAATACTACAGCATTTCTTTACACTGAACCACATGCAAATACTATCCACGTCTCTCTGCAGAGCATCCTTGCCTGATCCAACCCTCCTGAATATCTTCAAATCATCCGCAAATAAAAGACACTGCGATTCCGAAACTACACTAACAATATCATTTATAAACAAGTTAAAAAGGTGGGTCCAGTGTGAGAACCTTGAGGGACTCCCGAAAAAATATCAATTTTACCTGAGACATAATCGATATTATAAATTGATATTGACATTGACATAATTGACATTATAAATTCTAACTTCCAAAACTGGAAGATAAAATTCAAAAACTGACCCTTTTGAACATGCAGAATTCAAAAATGCTAACAACAGCGGATTGTTTGATAGAAGAATTTCGGGCGATAGTTAATTTACGACCGCGTTCGCCGAAATTGTATGTTGCTGGTAGATATTTTCGCAGCACCTGATGTAATTTGCTAACAAATGAACAGTGATAGTTTATTAGATAGCAACAAAAGTGTCAAATAAGAGAATGAGATAGACTAAATTACAAGAATAAGAAACTGTAACAGTATATTGTGCAACAAGTGCGGTAAACGGCATTGGAGTCAAGAGTTTATTTGGCACCAGCGGAGCAAGTGTTTAATAACTAAGACTTTAAAAGGTTACCAAACGGTTTGCATACTATACTTTTTCTACAATCATTAGTTTTTGGGTATATTTTTGCAAAACAAGACTAATACATTCGCTGACACATACACATTTACTTTTGTAGACTCTTCTTGGAGCAGTTAGTTTTGGTTAGTTTAAATCTGTCCAACGAATAAAATTAAATGTTCTTTGATTACTTATTTAAAAATTTAAAATAAAATTAATTAAAAATTACATTTTAGTTCAAAAGGTAATTAGGTTTAAAGCTCCCGTTAAGATGCCCGTCAAGAAGTACAGTTTAGCGATATCTGACGCACCATCTACGTTCTAAATGGCGAATAAGTAAAGTTAAAACAGAGTCGAGAGTTTTAAAAACCAATGCCATTTAGCCATTTTGCAGTAAGCTTACGCAAATTTCCGTGTGGACACGACCCGATAAATACTTGTTTAGATGCCTATTTAAGTTATTTTTTTGGTTGTAAATAATAATTTGTGACAGTTTTTGTTTGCGGATATGCAACAGTAAAAGTGTTTGTGAGTTTGAGAGTCAGAATTTGGGATTACCAATTTGTAAGGTTGTAAAGAATTGGAAATATTTGTAGCTCTGTGGTAAAGAATAACACTGCCATAGTATATTATGCAACAAGTGCTGTAAACGGCATTTGACTCACGAGTTTTAATAAACGAGTGAGTTAAAAAGTTTACCGAACGTGTTGCGTACTATACTTTTTCTACGACCGTTAGTTTTTGGGTAAATATCTCCGACAACATCCGATTGCTCCCAAACCCGTGCGGTAAAATCCCGGAAATGTCCGAAATGGCTCGGATTCGTGGGAAACGAAACTGACGTGGTAAAGCGACGCTTCCCGTCAGATCGGTGCGTAATTAGGTATTTTACAGACGGAAGTAGAAAAAATATTTAACTGGAGATGTTAGTCGATATGACTGGGGAATGACTAAATAATGAATGTGATTAAAACGAGTTTAAATTTGTTGCTTAATAGTGGACTAGAGTATTTTTTTTGCGGTTTGAACTTATGATATTGGCAATGTTCGGTTTGTACCAAAAATTAATGGGGAATTGTTTCTTGTGTTAGCAGACAAAGTAATAAGACCGCTTGATCATATTTGGACGTATTATTTAGTAGTATTTAGTAGTAATTTTGTTAACGCGATTAACCAAAAGCAAACAATTTATTTTTGGGGTATGATTTTTGTTTAATATTTACTAGTATTAGCTATTTTGTCTAATACCAAAAACATTAATCGGTAACCCTTTGCAGAGTTAGTAGACAAAATAATATGTCAGCTGAGCCAGTTTTCTTATTATTTGAGTTCATTAATCGCGAGGCTGCACGATTTGGCAATCTTGCAACATGGCCAACCAAATGTCGGTTTATCGCTGTCACTATTTGATTTCAATAACATCCTGTATAAAGAGTGCAATTTGCATTAATTTTTAAGCTGTTTTAAATAATGTGAAAAATATTGATTTTAGGCCTAAGAAGTCTGATATTCGTTGCAAATTCTACAGGGTATTTCAAAAGTAAATGTTATAAACTTTTCTGAAACATATTTCTCTCTCATACAAATCCGCACAACTCGTAAGGACTTTTGGTTGGTGTTGTCATTATTTGCTTTTCAGTAACAAATTACGAATACTTGATGAATGGTTTTATAATTTAGTATTTTATAGTTTGGAATAGTTACCTTATTGCAGACGTTTGGCCTAAATAAAAATCTTTTCAGCCACGATGTAAACGCGTACATTAACCGCAAAACTTGGCACTTCGGTAGATTTTGATGCTTTCATATCATAAAAAATTCAAGTCAAAATTTGACGTAGCTTTGTGACAACGACTGCGAATAATTAAAATTGTATAAAACTGCGAGGAAAATATATTCTGTGTGCAAGGTCTACTAAATTACATGCTATAGTAAATTTAAAGCTTGCTGAGTTAGCAGAGTAGTAATAAATTAGCAAAATATAATTTTTTAAAATTTGGTATATTTTGTATTGAGATAAATAAATATTCTTTAGTAAAATGTCACTCAGGATGTTAAAGTTTACTTTACAATTCTATGTAGCTCAATCTGTTTCTCACATATCGGCACTACAACTTAGATTAGAAGGCATGCATAGAATGCATCCTATTTTTTGCGAAATATAATAATAATAATAATAATAATCATAATGTTTATTTCCATTGACTTTTAACAAAAGTATTGGATGATGTCAACAAGTAAAAAAAAAAAAACATTAGAACACTAAAATACAAACTTTAAAAACAGATACGTACAAACACACAAAGTATATCACACTGAGAGATCGGCGTTACTACAATCAAAGTGTTCTTCGATAGAATAAAAAACGTTTTTATTCAAAGCTTTAATTTTTGCTTAAATAAATGGACAGGCAACTTATTATATAGTTTTATTGGTAAAATCATAGGGCTGTTAGCTACTTTGGCTAACTTATGACTTGTTCGAACAATACGTTTTTCGCCAAATAACAAAAGTATGCATAGCCATTTTGTTTAATACGTGGTCAATTTGGCCTGTCCAGCACAAATTACTATCTATGAACCAACCCAAATACTTAACAACGTTAGTCTGATTAATCGATTTATCCTGCATTCTAACCAATAAGCTCTCGTTCAAATCCCTAAGCGAAAACAACATCATCTCAGTCCATGTCCCCTTCAAACAAATACCGTTACGTTCACAGGGTATTTCATCGTACCCAGCTGAACCTTTTTTTGTAACTGACGAAATAATGCATCGAAGTTCAACACCCGTGAAAGGTGTTAAGAATAGACTTCGACTTTACGATTTTTTATTAGTTGTTTGTGTTGTTTTTATATTATTTATTACTTCTCTAACGGAATTCGCAAAGAAGTCGTTAAATTTTTCAGAAGTCGCGTGTAAATCGACATATATGTAGACAATATGTAGATGGCGTTAGTTACACTCTATAATATCGCTATATAATGTCGCCACTTTTTTTGTTAGTACCATTCCGTTGTTTTTTTTTAAATATGATGAAAGAGTGATTTTTTTTCTATAAAATATATTTTCTTTTTAATATACCCACCTTCACAAAAAATCTGTCCCAACATGCACGGGTTCCTGAAGCCCTGTATTTACGGACTTGGAGACTCCTTGTATACATGTCACCTTATCCAAAGTCTTAAATTTCAATTTCTATGTGGGTGAAACCGCAGGCATGTGTGGACCCATTTGCTGGATACGGTATTAGACCACAACATTTTGGGGATGCCGTCAATAATGATGCCAAAGACATTGATAGACCTCCCTCCCCTATGAAATGAACTAACCAGGAGGGATGATTGAGTTCAGTCTAAGGCTGACATCATGGTACACTGGCGGCTCCAAACGCATGAGGGGGATAGCGGAAGAGCACGCAATTGAGTAGGAGGCTATGCGGAAAAGAATATTAACATGTTTTCGAACGGTGAGGCGGCGATGAAGGCGCTAGAAACACCTCATGTCGCCTCTAAGACTGAAAGAAACTGCTAAGAGGCCTTATCCATGTTAGAGTGCCGTAACAGGATAACAATGATATGGACACCAGGACATAGTGGACTGGATGGTAATGAACATAGCCAACCTCATAGCAAGGATGAGGGCGGGGGCACCAGCAATATCAGAAGAAACACAAGCATACTCGCGGCGATTACCGGGTTGACCCATTCACAGGTGTCCCATGACATAACTGCCATAGCTTTACCGTGTGTTGCTGGGATGATTTCAAGTTGAAAAGGTCAAGTTAATATATACTTGGAACGCTACTCTAACTGAGCTACGAGCATTTGAAATTTTAAAGACCATTTAAAAAGAAACCGCTTTCTTGAATTAGTTGTTCCAATATTATGTTCTGCTGATAATATTATTATTAATTTATATATTATTATATTAAAATAATTTTAATATTATTATTAAAAAGATGGCTGCGAATCTTATGTATAGTGACAGTAAACTAGCAATGAGCAGATCAAATCTGAAAATTCTCCTAGGGATGTATAGCGAGTTTCATAAAAGACTGATACTCCTTGAAAATTCCACTTTATATTTTGAGCATTATACACATCATCAGGCTGTCATATTACATTTTGGCAAAACAAGATTTGTTTTGACGTCCAATATGGGATCTAAAGGCAAGTTTATGCAAATATTTTGGGTAATAAGGATTAATACGCATATTTTTATGAGTTGAATGTGGATATCGAATGGTTCAGTTTAGCTGTTTCGCCAACTGTTTTAGCCAAAGGTGTAAGAGGTTGTACTTTTTGGAAGACTAGAAGATCTTCATCCGAAAACCCAGAGGTTGAGGAAACGGTAGGGCACACATTGTGCAGTTGCAGAGCAGTGGGAGCCTCAGATTTGAGGATGTGAGCAAAATACCCCCTCACAGTACTGCGCACTTTCCACGAGGGTAGAATGAAGATCATTTTAATTTTAACGTAAATGATTTTTCATTATTATATTCATTATTTATTTATTATTATAATTTTCATTATTTTCGTTGTTATTGTACATATTGCTCTCGTAACATTTTTACTAAATTTTAAGCGTTTCTGGAATTAATGACACTATAATAATATATAATAGTATATGCAACAAGTTCGGTAAACGGCATTTGACTCACGAGTTTATTTGGCGCGAGCGGAGCGAGTGTTTAATAAATGGGTGACTGAAAAGTTTACCGAACGTGTTGCATACTATACTTTTTCTATACTTTTTGGGTACATTTTCGCAATACAACAGGAATACATTCACTGACATGGCCGTCAAAAAATATCTCCGAAAATATCTGAATGCTCCCAAACCCGTGCGCTAAAATCCCGGAAATGTCCGAAGTGGCTCCGATCCGTTTGAAATGAAACTGATGTGGTAAAGTGACGCTTCCCGCACGCTAGTGTAATTAGGTATTTTACAGACGGGAGTAGAAAAATAAATTTAACTTGATCAATCTCGATAACAGGTGTCACATCAAAAACATTCCTAATATGAATAGCCAAAGCGCTGCCGCAAGCAACCCCATAGGCGTAAACTATCAATTCTATATTGATACTATATCAGTATATGATGGAAATCGTTATACATTGACTATCTTTCTAAATAATTGTGCAGGTTTAATTAAAAATGTTTATCGCTATTGTACATTCAATAATTGGTCAGGTAGGGCATTCAGTTTAATAGGTTCTAGAATAAACGAAGTAAATACCTGGAACGATGGATGTAAGAAACGCATTACATTTAAGTTTTGGTGATCAAAGAAATTTGGATTTTTTGGTACAAGGTCTAATAGATTTAACACCTATAAAAAATGAAACAGACACAATGGAAAGGCGCACGATCTTTAATTTCTTATAAATTAATTGCATTAAATTTGGAACGTATAAGAACTTTGCGAAATTACGAACAACAAATTTTATTCGAGGATTAACTGGCCAACTTCAAAATAATGTTAAGATACGTAATCCCCTGAATTTAGAAGTGATAATGGGTCCCGTTATCGAAAAAGAAAATTTCCTGTTAAACCAACTGTTCCCAACTGTCAATTAAATCGACCCTTTATGGCATAATCGTGATGGGAGTTGTCCATTAAGACGAAATATTAATGTTCCATTTCAGAAACACTCGTACGTTTCTCAAAGGCAACGTCAAATCATAAAAAATCAACTTCTAAATTTTAATCGCAAAAAATTCGTCCCTAATCAATTTCTAAACAATGAAACAATTTATTTTAAACTTTAATACCAATTAAAATTGTTCTCGGCAAAGCTGTCTAGATGAACCCATGGACACTTCGGCAGGAACTTCCAAACTCCTCTGATCAGTATTTTGAGGCAAACCCAAATCAAACAACCACCGAAAATATTTATTGTGAAAATAATACTGATCCATATAATTGCAAACATTATTTAAATACAAAGCATTACGATAAAATACCATATGAGTGCTATGAACTTCACCCAACTAAAAATAAACCTTACAATAGTCACATATTAGAAACTCAAGATTCGTCTTTCACTGGAAATGAAAATTTTATCTTGAATCCCATGCAGAATCAAGTAACATAGTAAATATTAATATAGCAGCTAATTTGCCGCAACTATTTATTCCGGAAATAAACGCTGAACTGTTAGGGGAATACAAAAATTTTATTGTTTGCAAAAATTGTTCAAAAATTTTACAAAAACTATAATTTTAGTGAAGACTTTTAGATTGAAACAGTTCATATGATTACTCATCATAATCAAGTAATTTTGATTACATTTCTAATATTTTAAAAACTCAAAAACATCATAAATTCTAGATTTTTGATTTTAGCGATAAGTTTGAAGGAATAATAGGTTTACATTACTGCATCAGTTAAAAGCAATATTAGATGTTAATATAAAACTGAAAGGAGCATTAAGCATCAAATACATTATGTTATTATTATTCTACCTAGGATAAAACAAGAGTCTGGTCGAAATTCCAGTTAAATATAAACATGGTTAGTTACTACAATAACCAACACTCGCGTTATTGAAATTTTAAATATTAACCAATGAAACTTTCATAATAATTTACTAAAAGTCAAGAACATAAAGCCATTCGAAAATTAGCCCATTAATTGTCGTGATATATTTTATTGTGCAATTCTTTCCTTTAACTTTTATAAAACAAATTCGACATAAAATAAACGTAACCGACAATAGTCCCATTTTCACAAAGACATACCGATACCCGCAAAAACATAAAGTTGAAATTAAATCGCAAGTTAATAAAATGCTTGAACAAGGCATTATACAAGATTCAATTTCACCTTGGTCTAACCCAATCTGGATATCTGGATAGTCTCTAAAAAATTGGACGCTTCTGGTAAAAGATAGTGGCGGCTAGTAGTAGACTATAGGAAACTAAACGGTCGGACTATAAGTGACAAATACTTCCTTCCTACCTAACTAAACTAGGTAAATGTCAATATTTTTCGACCATCGATTTAGCGAACGGATTCCATTAGATCGAGCTACGTCCGGACCAGTGTTGGACAAACTTTGATTTAAAAAAAATCAAAAACCATTGATTTTTTTTTATGTATTTTTTTTTTAATTTTCATAAGAATATGTATTTCCCGTTTTTTTTGTAGCAATTACAAAATATTGTAAAGCCACCGTACGCGCCTTTTACAAAAGAAATGTCTGTCGCGACCTGTTTTTTTCCTGATCTATAAATTGTCGTTGTCTAATACGTCTCACGTATTTAGTTGGTGATTTGTCGAAGGAGTGGAACTAGTGGAAAATTTAAATTTAAATGGCTGGAAGAAAAGAAAATAGCACATAGCCGTTTTACATTAAAGCAACAGATCCCAATAAATCTGGACATTGTTAATGTACATCATTGTTATTTTAACGATATAATTTGTTCTGTATAAGTTTTCCTGCAAATCCTGCCAAATTCCACCGAGAAAAGTTCAAGAATGTCAACGCCAAGAACTTCCAGAACCTATTAGTATTCTTCCCTAAAATTGCTAGTTCCCGGATCCTGGATCCTTGTAATTTGAATCTGCAATGATGATCCCTTCACATGCAGGCTGCTGAATCGACGCTTTCAACGATAAGATTTTATTATCTGTGCGCTTTTAACAATTAATCTGCGCTCTTTATGCCACAAATCTCTCTACGCAACACAATAAAGTTCCAAATTTCGAAATTTTATGTTTTTAAAAAGTGCGTTGCCAAAATCAAACTCAAAATTGATGGACCGCAGTGTAAACCAGCCATAGCTAGGAATAAATATTTTTCTCTAAACTTGATTATTGAAAAAAAGTCTTTATACTTCATCGCACCAATCAGTGGAAAAGGATCGAAAACAAAACAAACAAAACAACAAAAACGTAGTCTTACGTGGTGGAAAAAAGAGTTTGTTTCAGTTCTCTTTTTGTTCTTTTGTGTTCCATAAAACACAAACAAGACATAAACCTCACTTTCCGTTTAGTGGAAAACCGACAACAGGGGTACTACATATACTATAGAGAAACAAAATAAAATTCGCTCAGTAAATGTAATATATGAATTACATATATTTTTCCTCTAAGCAGTTGCTTCCCATAACGGCCAAATTGTATTCTTCAAAATAATTTGTAGCTATAGTCGTGAAAATAATGATATTGAGCCAAATGTTGTACCTTGGTAAAATGTCACTCATGCGTGAGATACATATCAATTGCTGCATAAAAATTTGTGATGTGGCGGAGAATCGATCAAACACGATCATAAAAATCAATATTTTTTGTGGAGGTGGGGGGTATCAAAATGCAAATATATAACGGTGCGTTTTATCGAAATGAACGTAGTATACAATTTTTACTTGACGAAAAATTTCCGATTCCCAGTTGCCATGTCAATATTTGTTTGGGCCATAGATAAATAACAATTTCGAGAACTTGACTTTAACACCCACCCAAATGAGCTACATTTTACTAAGTCATATTTGGTCTCATCAATATTTTTACGAGTTTAAATTAGAATTGCGTTTTGGAACATTCATTACGAACCACCCTGTATCATAAATACTGTTAGAGAATAAAATTAATTTCATACAATTACACAGTCTAAAGTCATTACTAATTTGCATTTAAACATGTCGCTAACAATGGTCTTTTATTCTATGTTTCGTATGACGTTTTAAATTTGAAATTCTTACCCCAAGCTCGGTCCGCTCTTCCAACAAAATCTCGATGCTTTTGTTCATGGCGTTCGCCGATTGCGTTAAAACGTTACTCTACTCTTCGCCATTCGCAACTATTTCGCAAAACCGATCGGACCATATCATTTCTTTTTTATTACCGGCACATATATTGTCGATAATAAACACGTTTCACTTTTGTCAAATAACCGTGTTTTATTTCGTTTTTCGCCACACTGAAAACGCAAAAATTACTGACGTCGGGTTAAAATTATTATATATAGACATCCTTGAAACGAATTTGTTGTTAAAGGTATTGCGTCTATCTACATACGCGGTGCTAATAGTTTCCGGTAAGCGAGTCGTGTTTTATTAAATAACAACTATTTTGTGACGAACAGATTGAAAATATTTTTCACGCCATAAGTTGCACGGAAATCTACAGGGTGTTCCACTGGTAACTTCGTCGATCTGGTATGGGAAAACTATGACATTTTGGAAAATTGTAATTAAACTAATGTTGGTAGGGGCAATTCGGCTAAAATATTTTCAAGATGGCGGCACATCCGGATATTCCGAAAGTGGACGTCAACTTACTTATATTAAATAGGCGAAATTTATGTACTCACTTCCGGTATATCAGGACATGTCGCCATTTTGAAAAAAATTTAGACGGATTGCCCTTATCAACATTAGTTTAAATTGAAATTTTCAATTTTTTTCTACTTATAGTTTGCGCATAACAGATCGACGAATTTCCTTGTGGAACACCACATATAGTCTTGGTAAATAACAACAGGCTGTGTCACTACTGCTAGAAACAGTTTCAGTTAAGCTCTGAAGAGGTCAACAGAATGATTTGGCGAAACGTTAGCAAGTTCGACTCAAGTTTTGTAAAAAGTATTACTGTAGCCTGTGGAAGGTTAACTGAAAAATTAACAGGCTGTGTCGTATACCTAATACCTATATACTAAATATATACAAAAATTACAAACGGATGGAAATATTTATCAACTCAGTGCACATAAGAAGATCAAACAAAGGTAGATATTTCCGTTGGAAGTTTTCGCTACGCTCCGCTCTGGTCAAAACAATTCATGTCACTCATCAAACTTGTTGCATAATATACTATTATTGCACAGCCACTGATATCAGCCCACACTTGGTCGACATCTACCTGAATCGCCCCTGTCTTATGCTTAGATATGAATAAATCATTGGTTGTTGGGTTTACCCAGTAACGATAGGTATGAAGGTAATTACTTTTTGGGGTAAGTTCCGTCAAAATCCAAGTCGATATAGTTTGAGACACATCATACTATAATAGTTTTGAAGAAACAATAGTTATTTGTGCAACTAATGTGCACGAAGCATGTAACGGTGCGTACTGCAACTAGTCTACATTTTGCGCAGCTTGTATACAACAATTTTTGTACGATTGAGTAAAATGTAAGCTTTTAACAACAAAATAATACTGCCACCTGATAAGCAAACACCAATTGTACTTTTATACAACTATTGACTTTCGGGTAAAAGTATTTTTTGCAATTGTCACTGTCCGATCAAACTTGCAATGAATGGAATATCAAGGAAGACTGGTACTGTAAAAATGCGAAAATTATTAACTTTTTCACTGCAGTTCAGCAGTTCACGATAAATTTTCAAAATATTGATTAATGTTTCCGTGTCAAGTTATATTCCAATAACCATAGCCCATTTTTTTGTAACATCTTTCGACATCCAGATATATCTAAGAAATATACAGGGCACTATTTATAAATCTTCTGGCTGCTTCCTGTGTCGGTTGCTTATTAATCGAGCTTGCCGACGCTTCGCCAATCATCCTGTTGACTTCTTCAGAGCTTCACTGAAACTGGCATTCTACTCTGTACCTGCTTATATATTGTTTGTATTGATGGAGCTTAACATTGTTTCAGATGACTGATTCCTATATTGGTGAAACGTAAAGACCCGAGTCGCGGTTAAGATTATTTGGTTGCTTGCAGACTTCTATAGAAAATCAGACCTAACATTGGGTCATTCTGTTTACAGAAAACCTACGCACGATACCTTAATGCATTGTCACTTCACCATCCGGCCCAAAAATTATCGGTTACCAACTCTTTTGTTTGCAGAGCCCTAAAACTATCTCAGCCCGAGTCACTGAACCCAGAATTAAAACACCTTACATCTGCTCTTCTCTATAATAATTTTCAGATTAGTTTGACACGATCTGGCTAGTAGCTTATTAGAGCGGAGCTGAATTGGAATTTGTAGAATACTTCTTAATCAATACAAGTAAAATGTAAGAGAGAACACAAATATATATTATCTATAGTTAAAGAACAATGTATATCACAAATTTATAATAGTTGTTCACATTTGGAATGGTTTGGTTAATATGTCGTTGGCCTGTTCCAGATGGACTTGTGCGAACCCAACCGCTGGTGTTGCTGATGCTGGTCTTCCGCAAAATTTAATCTTGAAATTATAAATCGTATTGATGAGTTTTCTTTAAAAATACTTTGCTACCAATTTTCTCATCATAAGAAAGATAGTCTGTACTTATGTTTTGTTGTAAAATTTTTATAAACAATTTGAAGCGAAATGTTGTTTTTGCGTTTTGCACAAAAAATGTGTCAGGAAAAGAAACAAAATGAAATGAATCTGGAAAATTCAGTTTTTTTTTCATTATTTCCGTTGTAGTGCAGAGTTCATTTTATTGTTTATTTTCTTCAATTTTTTTGGGTGTTTTCCGCACGCTCGTAGAAAAAAATCCGTTCCTAACTCTTGAGAAAAGCGTAATTTTTTGTGCTTAATTGCTTGTTAGGAAATACAATTTACAGAAAATTGGTATTCTGCTAAATTTATCCCAGCCAAATGTCGCTCATCAGTGAGATACAGGGTGTTAATGTTAAGTTTACGACATTTTTATTTGATTATTGCTCATGCTTTCTATGAAATGTCGACACGAAAACTTGGATTCGGGGGTTTTATGACATATGTCGAGGATGGTAATGTCGCTATTAAATCTCACAACTTGTTTGTTAGTAGTTAGTTCTTTTACCTTTTTTGGAAGATTATATTTCGTCCTCGTTTCGTAAATAAGAACACCGTAGTTCCCCTGTAACATACCGTCCACCACGAATTTTTAAAGCAAAATATATATAGAAAGGCACACTGTGTTTATTTCAATAAAACGGTTCGTTTTCGAGAAATTTTCCATTTTAACACAGTCACTTCCACAAAAAATGGTGTTCGAATTTCCAATTTTTTGAGTTTGATGCGATTTGACTTGGAATAAAATATTACAATGGAAACATCTTCAAAAAGATGTGCTTTATCGAAATAAATGTAGAATACGTTTTTCCTTTTTTATTCGCCAGAATATAAGTTTCGGGATCTCCAATAAAAAATCGAGTTATAGAGAAGTAACAAGATCTAATTTTACACCCTGTACCATATTATGTAAAAAAATAATAGAAATTTTGCGTGTTTTCATATTTTCTCGATTCCTAATTCACTTCTACAATCACTTTTTAACACCATTATGAGTATACCTCAATTATTTTTATTTGTAAAAAACGAAAAAACGAATTTTTATAATAAATTTAAGATTAAAAGTTGCAGTTTCAAAATAAGTAAAAAAAATACCAACGGACTATCTTTCTTGTGGTGGTATAATCTGAATCCGAGTAGCACTTTTGTCATACAAAGTTTGTATATCTTATTATATAAAAGATACACCACTGGAAATCTTACCGGTTTGCCGATCAAGTTCTCGAACCGTCTTTTCACAAAACTCCATGCGCCCATGTTTTGTGGTTCCTCTTGGCACCAGAGTATATCTAAAGGAATAATTATGGTAAACACAAAGAAGTCAAATATATTGCAGGCCAGGTCACCGTGACTTGCATAGATCTAGTACAGAATAACTAGATATACCAAACATGGTTGGCAAATCGTCCTCGATGGTGAAATAAAACTACATGATAATGATGTGAAGAGTCATATTTGGCTCAGTATCATTGTTTTCATGAGTACAATTTAGGATTGCTTGTATATAAGGAATATTAGTGATAAAGAATGCATGTCAAAGCGATAGCCTGCCTAATTATGCTAGCTATATATTAGTCTTAATTCTATTGTGAAATATTGTTTAATATACAAAAATATTACATCAATATTAATATATTATTAATATTAATACATTTAAAAAAAGCACATACCTAAAGATTAAAAAAATAAGGCCCCAGAAAATTTTTAAAAAATGCTTGGAAACTGACATGAGAGTTTAATTCACAGCTCTCTCGAAAGTGACTACTTGAACCGAGCATAGAGATGTAAAGATCTTGCGTAAGCCGATAATACAGGAACTTATGAAGCAACTATGAAAAAAACTTTGAGAAGGTTAATTTAACATGCGCAGTCTCGTTTTAAACCAATGACCTTGAGACATTCAACAACCAACATGGCCGCTGGCAGATGATCAATAAGTCGGTGCAGCATTTTTAGGGCAGTATTTTCTCAATATATGCCAAGATTACGTTAATTATTCTGGGAAAACGAGTTAAGTGTGAGGAAATCGCTATTTCGAAAGAAAATGGGGCAAGTGCAGGTTAGTGGGCGTACACGCATATACGAAAATTATATAGCTATATGGAACCAATACATCCTATGTCACAAGGTTGCACAACGCTAAAGTATGAATCATCACGTTAAGGGACACAAATATTTGATTGAATGGAGTTCATAATATCAAATATAAAGATAAAAATATATGTTTTAATCATTAATTTATATTATTTTAAAGTTTAAAATATAGTACATATATGTAAAAAAGTTCTAGAAATTTAGAGGTGGTTTTATTTAACTTTTTTTAAAAAGAATCATGATTTTGTGCGAGGGATCAAATTTTCAGTGTTCAGGCACTAGTCTAGTCACTTCAGTGTTTTTTGTTAAGCAGATTTATATTAGTTATTTTGATTGCAAATTTTATGGCTGTTTCATCGGAACTTGTAATTTTAGTAATTTCCACTTCTAGCTTCATTCTTATCATTCCTCGTAGACTTCGGAACACAGCAATTGTTTACCGTAATTATATAAAAATACACCAAACACAAGGCTTTGTGAACACAGATATTTTGATCGCGCATACTAATACTAAGATTTGTAATAACGGCTAAACTATTAACATTTTTGGCGAATACGGTTTCTTTAAATTTGTCGCTTTTTTAGTATATCTGTTATCGTTTATATTTTTCTAAATAATGAAAAATGACTCAAACATATAACCTTAAAAGCGAGCGACATTGATCCTCCCTTTTCGTGATGCCTCACTGATTGTTTACAGTATGTTCTGTCGTTTTTCACTTAAATTGTCTGCTGCATTTAGTGTGCTAATTAGTAGAGACTTTTTGGCAATACAAATTTCATGGATTTAGAATATTTTATAATTTTTGGCTGATAATTGCTGGGTAGCGTCCTTTAAAGAAATTAGAATATTTTGTTAGATACGGCATATATCAGATATAGGTTTTTGTTTTGTTGTTTTGTTTGTTTTTTTGAACATGGGACGGTCGGTTAATATACGATTACTATTCGGGGTATTTGTTATATGTTTACAAATAAGCAACTTCATTTTACACATAAAAAATAGGTACTAGAGGTTAAGTAAACGATATGGACATAAAAAAAGAAGTGCCGCAGTTAAAAACCAACAAACCCTTAATAACCTGCATCGGTGGTGGTGCGTTTTGCACGATTTTCCAAAATGTTGATGGAAATTACCTTTTAAATGGTTGTACTTCAGAACCTCTTGCAAAAGTTCTGCTGTAGGAAAAGGGCAATACGACTCCAATCTGATGATGGCAACAGTTTCGCATTCCAACGACTGTTTTGCTTCCAGTAAATTGTAATAATGTTTTCCGGAAGTGATCAATAACCGTCTCGCGCTAGATGGTTCGCATGAAGTATCCCCTAAAATTCACGACGGCATTTCAACAAGCGTTTTTATTAGATATGTTGGCAGGCATGTAAAATTTTCTATCATAGAAACAAAGAAAGTGAAGTCCCTAGCTTATAACACACTCTCTATAACAACACGATCAGAGGAGAATTAATGAATGATTCACAATTCGAAGGGAGTTTATTTTACTAAATGCAATGAAATGTTAAACGGTACTAGAACGTTATTTACAATAAATTTAAATTAATTTTAACAATATTCGTTAGGTTTTAAGTTAATTTCAGTTAGGGATATCAAAACCTGTGTATTTTTTATTAACAAATTAGTAACATTAAGACCCTTCCTACCTAATACTGGTTTGAAATGCGTTCCCTTGATCATATCCTGGTAACTAGAGACGCACAGCGGCGACCTTAGCAGCGTTTTGGGGGTGAAGACTATCAACGGCTTTCTGAAGTTGCGCACCATCTGCAAATAAATATTTATTTATTTATTTGACTGTTTTGCAATGGCGAGTAAAAGTACATAACACATCAGATAATCTCTAATATCTTTTATTTGTTAATTTTTGAAAGAAACTTCCACAGGCTACTGTAATACTTTTTACAAAACTTCTGGATTCCTCCTGCGTCGGTTTTTGCTGAGTCGAAAAATCCGAGAGTCTATAGAAATCTATAAACAACCTAACAATCTTAACCGCGACTCATGTCTCTACTTGTCACCAATTTGGGAATCATCCGAGACGGTGTTTATACCCCTCATTAGCGCCCCCTCAAACAATATATAAGTAGGTACAGAGTAAAATGCGAGCCAGATTCAGTCAAGCCTCGAAGAAACCAACAGGATGATTGGCGATACGTCAGCAATTTCGACCCAGCAAAAAACTACGCAGAAGGAATCCAGAATTTGTGTAAAAAGTATATTTTATTTGTATTCCCCTATAGAATAAAAACAATGTGGTCGATACTGGCGTTTCGAGATTCCAATAGGACGTTTCGGCTAGGAAGTATCACTTTCAAGTGAAAACTGAGGTCTACGATCGAAGCTACCCGCATATATACGTCATCGGTGTGGAGAACATTGACGGGCGGGGCAGGATAAGGTTCCTGGCGCGTGACTGTATTTTATTCCCCTGTTCCCAGTCTTTGTTGCATATTATGAAGGTGTTGTCCACCAACGTCTCTTGTTCTTGACGACGACACCTTCATAATATGCAGACAGCTGGAATAGAGAAAGAGAAAAACCAGGTAATACCATTCCTCAATGTCGTGTACACAAAACTCACATACAGGCCAGTACCTAAATGCATCGTCCAACAACAGAGCAACACGCAAACGAGGAATAATCCAATCACTGTACAAAAGAGCAAAAACTGTCAGTAGCAACCAAGTTCTACTTAACGATGAAGTTGAACGAACTAAAGAAGATCAGAACGGTTATTCAACGAGACTGATTGAAGATGTTATTACTCTCAATACCAAGTAGCACATAAATTAGAGTACAGTACAAACTAACCAACTAATGACCATTGCCTATGTTGCAGGAGTTTCGGAAAAGATCAAAAGAATTGCAACAAAATACAACATCAAAACTGCCTTCCGTTGTGAACAAAATATAAGAAGTTTAATAACGAAAACAAAACCAGAAAACATCACAAACAAAAAATTCCACAATTCTACAACAGGGAACCCACTGGAAGAAGAGAAAGTCCATAGAAGCTGCCTCTATCCAACGCAACAACATCTTTAGTCATCCAATCAATCTCCACTGTCACACGTCAGGAACCTTGAGCTGTCCCACCCGTTGACTAATCAACCGATGACATGACTCGTTCACCATATAAATGCTTCGATCATAGTGCTCAGTTTTCACTTTTCACGCCTAGTCATACTTTCTAGCCGAAGCGTCGTGTTAAAAACGTTTTTCGACAATGGAAGTTCGAAATGCCCGGTATTGGCCAGAATGAACCTTTAGAGAAACTTAGACAAGAAAGAATGCTTCAAAGAAAAGAAAGAAAGTTTTAAAATGGCAAATTTGTAACTTGATTTAAAATTAAGTTAGTTTTATTAAGTCAATCAGATCAATTTTTTAACTCCTTTAGTGTAAAATAAATAAGAACTAAAAGTTCAGATTTTCACGAAATTATATATTTTCATATGACAATTGTTGCGACAACACCGTATCTTTATCAAATGTCTTTTAGTGTATTTAAACTTAATAGATTGAAGCAAATTTGAGGAGGAAGTGGGTGATTATCTGAGTGAATGAATTTCTAAAATTTTGTGATATACTAATAGCCATGGAATCCTAAGTTTCTGAAATGGTCTCTATATCCCGCGTTGCATATAATTCTGATCGCCCTTTTCTGCGTACAATTTTTTTAAATTTAATGTGCTGACTTTCTCCACAGTACAACAGCATATGCCAGATCGAATGAGATTAGACATTCTGTTTTTATTTGGATAGGAATTCACTATCAGATTCGTCGGCCCTTACCTGTCGTCGCAGTAAGTGGAAATATTGAGCAGGTGTACTAGGGTGGCAAACCTGTAGATTCACGTCGTCTCCGTCGACAGCGTCGTCTTTGGAGTCGGTCAGCTGCAGGAAACGTTCGATCCGTGCCGAACTGTGTTCCGGTCCTGCTCCGTCGTATCCGTGTGGTAGGAGAACGGTCAAGGCGCTTTGCCACAACCACTTTGCTAATGGAAAAACAAAATTAAATCAAATACGGTAGTTCAATATGTTCCATGTTGGCCGGCATTTGTTAATACCATATTATGCAAATAAATTTGAGCTACGTGTTTATTTGTCACGAGGGGAGCGCGTGCTTTATAAACGAGTGACTTAAAAATATTACCAAATATGTTGCATATTCTACTTTTTCTACTACCGTGAGTTATTGCGTACATTTTTGCAAAACATGAGGAATACATTCACAAAGTGACATGCCTGTCAAAATTGATAACCATCAAAATTCAAGCCAAATTCTAGTAATGGGTAAACATCCGTTCGGTCCGAAACTTATGGGTAATATCTCGGAAATATCCGAAGCGGCTCGCAGCCGTAGGTAACGAAAGTGACGTAAAATTACACTTTCCGCACCCTCGATAAGTGTACCATTGGGTATTTTAGAGAACGGAGTAGAAGTGGTTTGTTTATAAGTGGTGCAAGTTCGCTACGAGCCAATTTAATGTTCGTCCATGGGGGCAAATAGCGAATCAATCCTTGAAACCATATACGGCAATATTTCAGGTAGCTAATACACTTCCTCCTAATGGCTTATTAAGAATTTTAGTATGTGCTAAACGCACACCTCAGACCTACTAATTGTAGTTTCGAGAAAGGAAAGCAGCAGGTCAAGTAAAATCTCCTAAATAAAAACCAGGAAGGCTAGCAATAGAGCTTTGTAATATGCGATTTGGGGAAAAGTTCAGTTTTCTCTATTTTTATGGTTTCACGGAAGGCTGGTCGACAGGGTATAAAAGAACTAACGGGAAGAAAGAACAAAATTAAAATAGACGGTATTGTTATCTGAATGATCTCGAACGGAGGAAGAATTTCACGAGGATATGAATACCAATGTTTTCGAAGATTAATTTAGCGAAATGGTGAGTGACTCAGTACTGATTATGAATACTGTCTTCATTCACGACGCATAACACAAGACCAACTTCATTTGGTAGAAAACAAGATATATTGACTGGCATGTAGCCGCAACGATATTGGATTTGAAGAAAACATGATAAAGAAAGCTATAGTGAATTTACACATCTTGGGATTGGGGAAGAATATAACGCTTCCGTAATAAATTGCATACTATTATAATTACACATTATTATAAACCGTATAAACAGGGTGTCCTATGGTTTTACGACGTATCCCCTTATTAATAAAGCTATTCAAAAATATAAAATATAACACACAAGAACAATTTCAGATACAAAGCATATATCTTTAACTTCATTATTTTTGATGAGTAGGCCATGGAAAATACAGATTTTTTTTAATAAATTAAATAATTAATTTCTCATAATTGTTATATTTGAGTTTACATGAGACCATAGTAGAAGGAAGAGGAATAACAAAAGTTAAGATTTATATTTTGAAGTTAATTTTGAAAAGCTTATAACGAGCATAAATAAATTATTAACCGAGGGTATTCCATAAAAAAACGTAAGTTTAGTTTGTATAACAATATTTGTGAGTTTTATAAGAAAACTGACTACGTCTTTCGATTCCATGGCCAGACCAAGTTTCACCTTTTCCAGAAGATAACTTTTAAGGGAACCAAACCGAACTGTCAAAAAATGCAACATTTTGCAATAACGCTGTGTCTAATTAAATCAATCGTTGAATATGATCCTCAAAAAGGTTAACTGATAAATTGAATGTACGTCTTCCGAATTTTGAAAGCTTGCAATTATTCAAAATTAATTCAAAGAAAGCGGGAAATTACTCTATGAATGCATTAAAACAAAAGGCAGATTTAACCAGTTACCTTCTCCGCACGTAACAAACGTGTCGAAAATAATTTGGGCGCCGTTAAAGAAATCTCCAAATTGTGCCTCCCACACTATCAAATTTTTGGGACTCTCGATGCTCATTCCGTATTCGTACCCCAACACTGCCTCTTCGGACAAAATACTGTTGGCCACTTCCAAATTCGCGGTTTGTTCCGGATACAACGAATTGAGGGGAATGAACATCTGATTGGTGTTTTGGTCGACCAACATGGCGTGTCTTTGAGAAAACGTTCCTCTACCCACGTCTTGACCGCTGATCCGCACGTTGTAACCTACAGAATAGTGTGCTCTAAATTTGACTTTATTTGACATTTTGAATTTAACCGTTAATTTGTTTATTGAGATTCTATTCGCCTATACAAAAAATAAAGTACAAATGAAATAAAGTCGACGTCAAGGATTAGTTAATATAATTGACCAAAATATTCTTCAAGTCTCACTGACGTTTCCTTGGCAGCGTTCTTAAAAATTCAGTTATCGGAATTTTGTGATTAATATATATTGCATACTTGCACAAGAGTTCTTATTCTTTACTTATTTCATTGATCTCATGGTCCCCTTTTGTATAATTAAATCTACTACCCCAAAATATTATGCTATATCGTACAACATATTCAAAATTAGCAAAATAGACAATACTTACTGTGTTTAATTTTGTACATACAGTTTGAATATGAGGGTCCCAGTCGAGATATTCAATAATGTGAATTCCCAAGAAATTTGTACTTGCTATAAATTCAGCACTTGTTGCTTTCGAAAATCGATGAAATCGAATTTTCGAAAGTATCTGCGCCCGTATAAAAATGTTATATCTCGGTAACGGTAAGTCCTACGCGATCGAAAATTTTTTTTTGTCTGTCCGTTCTCCGTGCTCGTCTTTTGGTTTTTCCTCAATAAATTTCGAACCATTGGAGTTACAAAATTGAAATTTGTCTCCCTTTTAACCCTCCATGAGGCACATAAGCTTATAAGAAATGGCCCTGATCCGACGCCGGTATCCATCTTTTTTTCGCGATTTTCGACTTTTTTGGACCTTGTTATGGAACACGATAAGTGTCCCAAATTTGAAGCGACTTCATATTTGGCACATATATGTAGATTTGCCCCCTGACGGAGCCTATTGAAAATGGGGGGGCTGGTGTGGTCGGGAAGTATTTTAAAAAAATTAAAAATCGCGTGTGCAAGGGTCTACAAAAAAGACCATTTTTCAAAAACTGTTTAAGAGACCAAAAAAATTCTTGAACCAGAAGACGCAGAGGAAATAACTCGACAAACTTTTATTCTTGACAATTTTTCAAAAATAGACAGGGTGCGCCGCAAATTAAAAAAAATGAAAAATGGGTCCTCCCTGTTATTGAAAATTGGCAATAATTTCAAATCTGTGTTTTAGATGTTACTTTCTTATACATGAAGATATAGCCCATAAAGACAGCTTAGACTTTTGTATTTAAGGTTTTTAAGTATTTTACAGGGTGTTCACGATATTCCGTGCAATATTAAGAAACATAATAAGTATTCCAAATCTGCAACTATCGACTTCAGACTTGGGAGAGAAGTAGAAGTCTGGACCCGCATTTAGACTCTTTAAATTGGGAGCAATAAAATTGCGCGAAGTATTTTAAATTAATTTTTGAATTTTTTTTGTGGTTATTTTGGCATATTTTCCTCCAAAGCCATTCATCCGATCGGAAAAATTTTACATCCGTAATACGTGGGAGACCCGGCGCTATAGCTTTTGTTTCACGCATTTTTTTTATTATATACAAGGTGTTTTAGTTATGGACAAAAATCTAAAAGACCCCGAAAATTGTTCTTTTAGAGAGTAAATTATTAACCGTAAATCAAAATTCGTACAAACAATAGCTAATCAGTTCAAACAGGGCTACAATTTGTGTATTTACGGTTTTCGTCTATCACATACGCTCTTCGAGATATTTGAAAAAATCCAAACAAAAATCACCATTTCTCGCCCTCAATCTAGATGTGATGAAGTCATTTCATATTACCACTTATCGCATGGTTTTAGAAAACAAGTATTTCTTTGAAAACCATTTACTCGATTGGGAAAATTCGGATATCAGGAAACAAAGGAGATCCAGGGCTAAATCCTCTATTTCGAACATTGTTGGAATTATATACAG
Organism: Cylas formicarius; assembly: GCF_029955315.1. Classification (NCBI taxonomy): domain Eukaryota; kingdom Metazoa; phylum Arthropoda; class Insecta; order Coleoptera; family Brentidae; genus Cylas; species Cylas formicarius. The sequence goes on along the minus strand of NW_026844347.1, from coordinate 35,169,559 downwards.
GATACGTCGTTTGTGGGCAAAAAATTCTAATAGATCCTAGAAATCTCCGCTTTTGTAGGTGAATAGGTAAACCGTGTCTAGAAAGAGTTTAAGGTTTCGTCTATAGTACACGGTGCGTGAGATATTTGAAAAAATATAATTTTAAATTGCAATTACCATAACAAATTTTAATATTTACTCACTTTTGGCGTAACTTTGAAGTTCGACGAGATTTCAAGGACACGTTATACAGGGTGTATTCACAATATTAAAACATCGATATTGCAAAAGTTCCGTAGTGGTCCGCAGGAGCACGATAGAAAAACAATGCGTCACAAGAATAAGTAAAGCGCCTTCTTTTTAAAATAAAAAGCTGATTGGCGCTACTTGCGACGAACTTGCCCCGCCCAGCAATGATTTTTCGAAAGCAATCTTGTTTTATTTAGTTCTATGTAATCAGTATGCGTTGACCTTGTTTTGTTGGCTATAATATCATGTTTGTTGTTTTACTACTAGTCACTATTAGTTTCTTTTACCAATTTTATTTCCTCAAATGCATTTTCGGTTTCATTTTTTACCTCTTCTCTTCTCTTAATTAAAAAATGAATGAGATTATTCTCTGCAAATTTCCAGTTTCATAACTTTTGCTATTTTTTGGGCAATGACATGCTGCTTTCTAGTCTTGCTAGTTGATCTATATTTTTAAGCAGGCACAAAGTTAGAAAACAATTGACATATGTTGATAAATCCAATTATTCTGGAACAAAGTTACAAACGGCTTAGAGAAACTGGCCAAAAGATTAATTGGTCTTTTTTATTTAGAGCTAATTTGAACTGCTCTGGAAAGACAGCTTGCTTCATGGAACTATTTACTAACTAGCACAAAGGTTGTGATATTTCTGGTATCAATAATTTCTCTATAGCATTATGTGTGACAGGGACAAGGGAACTATATGAAGAGTTAATTTTAATCCTAGAAAGTACATGAGTGAATAAAAGTAAATACGTTATTAAAACTCAAACATTTTCATATAGTTAGGTGAAATAAAAAAAATAAATTTGAACTTAATTGCTTTTTATTTGAAAACCTTAGATTTAGGTATAGGAAAATGATTTTAATTATGTATTAGAGTACTGGATATTCTACATTTGAAAAGTGTAACTTTTTCATTGATTTCTTAAGCACCCTGTAAATCATAGCAAGCACTAGTCTACAGGAAACTGCAGGATGTTACCAAACTGCTGCCATAATTTCAGTGTTCTAAGCAGTGAAGAATATAAATTGTGGTCTATTTCAGTCGAAAAATATAGAAATAGCAGCGGAACGGAAAATTTATATAGCTTGTTTTATTTAAAAAAATAGAGTTGTGGCTACTTTTTTATAGAAGGGCCAACACGGCGAAGCTGAAAATATCTTATATCGATAGAACACCGTCAAAATACCTTAACTGACAAAATTTTCAACAAATTTCCATTTCCCGGTTTCGCAATACGTCCAATATTCTATCGACTATAGATCCCTGAATACTTTTTGCCCTTGGTAATATATTTCAAACGAAATTTTTTTTGGGTTCACTTTCGGATTTACGCTGTGTAACTTATCTAATTTCACGGTCGCATTTGAAAAACCTGAACGATTTTATTTTTGGGCTACTCACACTAGCACCAGAAATATCTATAGTATTGTTTTTGAGTGTACCTGTTAATTGATAATTGTATTTTTTTTGACACGATATTGTAAAACACACTGTTGCATTATTAACTAACCTTCGAAGAGTAGACAGCCGATTGCCAGCGCTTCCGACGTGGACCAATCGATGTTCATCCCTTCCGCTACTCTCGACAGTCTATTTTTGACGTGTCTAGTTAGGGTGGGGTGAACTGTCTAAAATGTGAATAGTTACAATATTTCAACAAGAGTTCTAACGAACGCATACAAAGTCTTCAGGTACCGCTACTGATTTTTCTCCTACGAACGCCAGCAGTTCTGTGTCGACGCCCGTGTCCCAGGTGGTTATCGCGTTTTCCGGCTGGCTGATGCCGGCCCATTGGTGTTGAAAGTACACGTCCTGCACAAAATGTCAACAGTGAATGAATGTCAATTTTACTTTCTTAACTTGCACGCTACAACGTATACAGGATGTTCTTTAATGATGTGTAAAGTGTCGACAACATACAACCCAACTAATATTTTTCGCAGTTTAAGCTTTTATTATAACGCATCGGATATGTATAAGCCTTTATAGTTAAGAAAATCAGTACAGTTATAAATTTTGTAAGACGTCCTATAAATATCAGGACACACAAGTTTTATAATATTGGTTGGTTGCTTATAGGAAAGGATTCCGTCACTTTATCTGGTGTTGCTTACTTCACGTTTTTTTTAAAGGTTCTTTAATATTCTTAGAGAAGCTATCTTAACACTTATAATCTTCAGGTTATATAGCTTACTTCGTACGACCCTTATTAATTTAAAGCACCTAATAAATCTTCTACAGCTACCATGAAACCATGCGCTTGTAGCACAATCAAAGACGCTGTTTTTCGAAATTTGTCGTTATTTGCACAATTGTAGTTTAATTATAAACTTTATCCAGATATTTATAAAAAACGAAGGACATTTCTATAAAGAGAAAATGAATAATAACTATGATGTAATGATTTCAAAATTGATATTTGACATATGCGCACTAATAGTTTTCAATTTGTTTTCCGATTACTTTTAGTTTTGTGCCAGTTACAAAGAGTTTTATAAATACCTTTTTAGTAGCTCTGAGTAATTCTAAAATAATCTTAGGTTTTATTGCAAGAGAAATATTGTTATAAGTTTTGTAAACGTTTCCAAATTGTTTAATATTACTTGAAAGCCCACATACAATTGTAAGTTTTATAAAGGAAACTGGTGTACATGATTTGATTTTATGTGACGGTCATTGTTATGTTTTTCGAATTGACATAAATGCTCTCTTAAAAAAGCAAGGGTATTCCTAAAACATATAAAAATAAATAAAAAATAATAGACACAATTTTAACTTGCAGGTTTTTACCAAAATTACCTTTTAAGGTGCTTAAAATGAGGGCGTTTCAGTTTTGGGAATGGTAAAATATAAAATTATTATATATTACAATTTTTATTAAGACATTTTCATACATGCTGTCAATTTTAGAGTAACATCAAAATATAATGACATGGGCATGAAATAAAATTATTGCAAACAAATGAAGGTGAAATGAAAAGGGTTGTTTGTTCGGCATTTTTTGTTTGGTAAGTAACTTTCATTGCAGAAAAAATATGTAGTCCTTGCCATTATAAAACTTACCTATGGTAGAAAAAGTTTTATATGAGACTAAAAGTTGGCCACCGTTATTGTGATGAGATTTACGTGCTATAGGGGTTTTAAAAAGTAACGATAGGTTTTATAAAATAGGTAGTGTAAATGTAACCGTTACTATTACAAAAAAAGAAGTTAGAAATCATGATTCGCAATTGGTTAAATTTGGACATTCAAAATAAGTATATTTTTTTTGCTTTTATACAGTAAAAAAATCTATTTCCATTTTTAAATGGACTATTTAATTAACAGTTACACTTTCAAACACTTAATACGTTACACCATTTATGTAACTGTAAAAACAAACTTTCACTTTTTATCCTTGCATAGGGTGGCACATGCAAACAATATCAAAACAACTTAAAGCCGAGAATTTGTTTGGATTCCCTGTATATTAGGATAGTGCTCTGTGTTGATATTTTACAAATAGATAAAAACAAAGTGATTAAAAACTAACATTAAAAATTGAAAAAATAGTCAAAAGGCTTTTTTTTTCAAATGGAAACAACCAATTTTTATAATTTAAAAAGTTGGATATTCCAAAATATTAGAATACATTGTAAAAATATCGTGACGACGAAATATGGCGAAAAAAAAACAATCCTGTTTTACACAAACATCACTATCACTATTTTGGTTTTTTCTAAGTTTGGCAATGAATGTTTGACAATTTTATGCCACCTAACTTTTCAATTTTAATTGTTGTGATTATACTGCTAACAGTAAAAAAAAACAAATTAATAAAATTATAAAAATGACGTGTTTCCATTTTAAAAAAATGTATTTTAACTATTTCAAAATCATAATATTTGATTTTTGACTCCCCGTAATTTTTAAATATAATCTATAGAAATCAATCCCGAATATATAATAAAATCTTTCAGAGCGAAAAATCGATAGATATTTTTAAGCCTGCACACCTCACTTTTAAATGTATACGTTAGCATATATGAAATGTGTCCACAAAGTTTAGAGAAATTCAAAAAGTACAGGGTTACTGTTACTATAGTTTTACTTATTATTATTTAAAATATGAAAGTTGTAATTTGTTACTTATCAACACCCTCTATACATAGCAATATAATATTTTTAAAATTATAAGGGAATCCAAACCACTTTTTTTTTCTTTTTTTCATCTTCTAATAAATGGGCCATCCCGTACGAAACATCACCAAGTGAATTTTTTTTTCATCCAATCATAGCTCGTTTTGTTATATAGAATTGCATTCTTCCATAAGCGTTTGGAACTCACCTCTGGTTGATAATCCTCGATGGCCTGCAACTCCTCGTTTAACCATTCGAAACGTTCTTCGTAAATTTCTTGGCATTGTTGCTCGCTCAACACACCTTCCTCGATAATTTTGGCCGCATACGAATCCGGTACGGTCCTGCACATAGTTTACATTAGTTAAAATAAAACACCGGATGTGCTGAGTTTACGGCACCGCATGGCATTGATGACCTTGTACAGGGCCGGGTTGGTAAAGGTGGGATCATCCATTTCGTTGTGACCCCACCGTCTGTAACAGTTCATATCGACGAAGATGTCCTTTTTATAGCGTCTTTGATAGTCAAACGCCAATTTCGTTATTTTGTAAACTTCCTGGATTCCGAATTGGACATTTCAAAAACATTTTTATTTAATATTTCAGTTATAGGCTCATATAAAAAAGAGCAGAGAAATAAAATGGGAAATTCGTTTCGCTCAATTAGGCATGTGTCATTCTTAAACAATCGTGCAATGGTATTAACACCAAATGTTATAAAAGTCCTAAAATTTCCATAAAATTTTTGTGCTATTTGTGCAGCATGTAAATAAAAGAAAAATATATTTAATCAGTTAATAATTGAGATGAATACTTGAAGAAAACCACATGATGCTCAAAAAAAATAAGGCAATGCATTGACTTAGACAGACACCTGAAGAGAATTCCTACAGAATGTGACAAAATATTCAGCATTAATTTCATTTATGACCACAGTTATTCGATTGTCAACTTTATGTTATGTACCAAATTTATTAATCCCTATACGCAAATGCTATACCTCGGGATAATTTCCATTGACGTGTATGACGGGGGCGGCAATAACTTTCGCCAAGTCCGTACAATACCTGGATGACCTACCCCTATCCCCGGGGGTTGTGTAGCCGACCTGGTTGTTAACCACCAAATGTACAGTGCCGCCGATGTTAAAGTTAGGAGCTCCGCTTAGTGTGAGACACTCTTGGTTTACTCCTTGCCCGATAATAGCTGCGTCGCCGTGAACCTAAAATTAAATCCGATTTAGGGGAACCCGTTTTTACGGAAAATGGAAAATGAGAATGTTTGCAAAAAGTACACAAAGGCAAATGTACCCCAATTCCTTTGAAGGGATCCCTCACGCAAAATGTACCATGTTGTAGTCCTTGACATTCTCAACAAATGTCTAAATTCGATGATATCAAGATATCGGTGCTCAAAGTTGTATAAACGGGAATTTTAATAATAAACAACTTTACTTTTTTGTCCAAACTGTTATTTAAGTATTTTGCTTATTGTATGGTCTTTTAAATGTGAAGTTCATTTATTATAAAGGGTGCACCAAAATATTTATATAGAGGTTTATTTTATTCCAATTCAAAAGTATGCCAAATTATCGCACCTCATTTTGAACCGATTGTCTTTTTTCCAGAGTATTTTTGTAATTGTTATAAACTAAATTAAATAGAATACGCATTAGTAACAACCGTAGTTATCGATTTTACCTTATAATTAAATAAAACAAGACTTACTTCATAATTGCAGTATATTTCCCAGACATATTATAAAAGATTATTTTTGTTGTAAATGTTGTTGAAACCGAAATATATAAGTTTTAAAGTTAAATAAAAAAATCAAAAATTATATTGATACTTTAACACCCTGTAACTTTTTATGGTTTTTAGTTTCTATAATCCAGAAATTTGAATTATCCTGTATTGTAAACCGGTACCCGTCTAACCACACATACTTCGTAGTTTTGTGACCATTAAAACACCGTTACCGTCCAAACAATGTATTGTGTCATTTTTCTTTGGCTATCGATATATATAAAAATGTCGGAGTTTTGTGAAAATCTGGTCTCTTCAAGATAGAGAACAGAATAAACTGAAGTGCGATAATTTTGAATCCTTTTGAATTGTAATAAAAAAAACTTCTATATAAATATTTCAGTTCCCTGTTTATAAAGAATGAATTTCATATTTAAAGGACCATACAATAAACAAAATTATCACACAACGAATGTTTCAAGAAAATCGTACGCCTTAAAAATACCTACAAAATAAATCCACCATCCATTGCGCACATACTGACTCTCGAAACAGTTTTTTTTATATTAATACATCATCATCACCATCACGTTTCAAATAAAAAATTTAAAAATTTCATAACCTATTAACAAACAACATGTTCTGCTATTGTAGATTAACATTTTAAAGATAGTCATTTTAGCCGCCTTACGTAACTTGTTATAATTTTGTTATAATTTTCAAATTTATTGCAAAGAAAAAACGGTTTAAAAATGATGCAACCTACAAGTTTTTCAACAAAGGCAACGAAGGAATGAAGGGTGGACGGACATTTGTGAGTGTATATTTTACCTGGATATTTAATATCTTGTCTCCAAATTCGTTTAAATTCCCATAATCGCCGTACCTACTGATCAGATTTTTGGCGCGCGTTTTGCCCATCGACACGGGATTGACCGCTTCCAAATGTGAAGGGTTGTACAGCAGCGATACGTGGACAGATTTATCGCCAAATTTGAGATCGACAGAAGAAACTAAAGAATACCAAAAAATATCCTTCAAATCCGGAACTGTACCTTTTTTTCTACAAGACGTTTTTTAGCCTTCGTGTTAAACTTCGCACCAAAATTAACGCAAAATTTGGGTCAACTTAATGCAGTACAAACAAATATGGAATTACAGAAATTACAAAAATTTGAATTATAGAAATTACATACGTATATGTCCATGAAATGTTTTCTACATCATCCAAACAGTTTGGTCCCATAGATCTTCTATTGGCATGTGGTCTAGATAACGTGGAGCCAAGTCCAAGGTCTCAATATTTCACTTTATTATAAAACTCCTCTTGTAATATGGCAGACTTATTCGATTGATATTAAATTTATTTTTTCAACTCCTTTCTGTAAAATACCTACCACATCAGTTTCGTTTCAAACGGATCGGAGCCATTTCGGATATTTGCGGAATTTTTCCGCTCGTGTTCGGGAGCAATCGGATGTTTTCGGAGATATTTCCCACGCCTTGAATTTTGACGTTTGTCAATTCTGACGGTCATGTTAGTGAATGTATTCGTGTTGTTTTGCGAGAATGTACAAAAAATTAACGGTCGTAGAAAAAGTATAGTATGCAATATGTACGGTAAACTTTATAAGTCACTCGTTTATTAAGTTTATAAAGAGTCAAATGCCGTTTACCGTACTTGTTGCATACTATACTATTATTTAATAATTGAGATAAAAACGTGAATAAAAAAGCAAGATGCTGAGAAAAGATAGGGCTATGCATTGCATTTACACCTCAGCGCTGACAAGAATCCCCATATGAATTAGGAATTAGGAAGTCCTTGGAGGCTGTGGATTGGAATATTTGCCTTGGTTCTAACGATGTCAACTTTATGTCTTCATTTATATTGCACAAAGTTCAAGACTTGATCAAACAAAATTGTTCTGTTAACAACATTCCTCATAAAAAATCACCGGTCAACTGGTTTGATAAAGATCTAGTAGCTCTTAGAAACAGAATGTCAGCTGTTAAAACTCTCAGTAAAGTCTCACAGAACCCTCTTTATACAGAGGTGTATAAATCACTAAATAAGGAATATAAACAAAAAATTCAACAAACCAAAAATGCTGCTTTTGATGGCTTTATCGAAAAATCAACCAATAAAAACAAAGATGTCTGGAAAATCGTTAACTATGAAAGAAATTGTCTTGGGAGATGTGATAAAGAATCTGATTTATCAACAAACGATCTTAACAGTTTTTTTAAGTTCTGTCTCGAGTAATATTATAAAGATCTTAACGGTGAATCACAATGTACAGAGTGCATGTGTTGAAGGGATTCTACTGGAGGAAACTACTTTTTTTTTGCATCCGATAACTTGTGAGGATACGTACCGAGCCATACTAAGATTAAAAAAATCTTATTCTAGCGATGCTTATAATATCAATAGTGTCTTGGTGAAGGGACTGGTTGAGTACATTACACTGCCATTAGCCACTTTATTTAATAAATGTATTGACACAGGTGTATTTCCGTCGCTGTTTATAATTTCGAGAGTAGTTCCAATCCATAAGGCAGGTGATATAAATGATGCTAACAACTATAGGCTGATTTCAATCGTGCCTTTGTTCGGAAAAGTTTTTGAGATCTTACTAAAAGATCAGCTAACTTCTTATATTAATAAGATCGAGTGTCTTTGTGCTGGTCAGTTTGGATTTAGGGGAGGGTGTTCGACGATCCAAGCAGTGTCTAAAGTTGTGAGTGGGATAGTTGAGGGCGTCGAGGGAGGTGAATTAGTTGGTTTGACCTTGAATGATCTCTCCAGGGCCTTCGACTGTGTTTCTCACCAGCTTCTTATTAAAAAGCTATACAGATATGGTATACGAGGTCTGCCCTTAGATCTTATAGCGTCCTACTTGCAGGGCCGACAGCAGTTTGTAGAATACCAGGATGACCGTTCATCACTTGAATCAGTAGCAAGCGGGGTGCCCCAGGGTTCCGTCCTGGGCCCGCTACTATTTACAATCTACATAAATGACCTTTATCCTTCACTACATCTGCTAAGAGTATCGAGGAGTTGTCCGTTAGGGTTGGCATGTTGGAGGACAGGGCTAATGTCTGGTTCGAAAATAATTATCTTAAATTAAATTTAGACAAGACCCAGAGTATTGTGTTTTCCTCTAATTGCTTGGTAAATAGTGTACAGTCCGTCAAGTTGCTTGGCATTAGGATCGATGATAGTCTAAATCGGAAACAACATATCTCAGACCTGAAAAATAAATTGTCCAGCAACATATTCGTTCTTCGACGACTGAGAGGCCTGATAGGAACAAGGACTCTGCTTATGGTCTATTTTTCTTTGTTGCATTCACACTTATGCTATGGCACGGTACTGTGGGGTGATTCCTCAGCTGCTGTGGAGATTTTTAGAATGCATAAAAGGGCCATTCGAGTCGTTGCTAATATAGGATATAGGGACCATTGTCAACCTTATTTTAAAAAATTCAAAGTGGTGCCCCTTCCTTGCATCTATATCTACCACCAGTTATTAGAGATTCAGAGAACGAAAGGAAACTTTAGCGCTAATTCCGATTGCCATGCCTATTAAACTCGTTCGGGGGATCTCCTTAGACGGCCTAGGTTTAAACTGAGGAAGTCTGAGAACAACTCATTGAACCTGAAATTGTATAATGTTTTGCCAGGTACCGTGAAAAAGATGAGCAATAGAAAATTTAAACATACTATTAAAGAATTCCTACAACGTCATTGTTTTTACTCCCTGCGAGCATACATTGACACTGTCACTGGTATCGATGCGCTATAAAACTGTCTAGTACTGTCTAATTTTGTTTGTATTAGATGTGTGTTTTTATGTTATTTATTAATTTGATTTTATTGCACTTGAAGATCACTTCTGACTTGCTACAATTGTACATCCATTTTGTACGAAACGTAGTCAATAAATGAATCTATCTATCTATCTATGATTTGTATGAAACTGATTTGGAGTCAGCAGTTCGCGATAAAATCAACTTCAAAGTTAATCCAATTTTTAGCGGTGAATTTTGATGCGAAATTTATAATTGTTTTCAATTGGACAGTAGGGAAACCGTTCATTAAAAGTTTACT